>NC_058374.1:2432142-3648214 GCF_018350175.1 Felis catus
GTACACAGATGCACACACACATGCACACACCCACACGCCCTCACATCCATTCACACCTGTACACAGATGCACACCCACACACATGCACACCTGTGTACACACATGCTCGCCTGGACACACCTACCCACACCCACTTGTACACAGATGCACACACATGCACACACCCACACAAATCTGTACACAGATGCACACCCACACATGTGCACACACAGTTTCTAATATTGCTAAGGAGGGTGGGAGACATGCTGGTCCCTGTCTCGTGGAATCGAAGCATTAATCTCATGGGCAACAGAGAGAGAGCAAAGCAATAGCTTATTGAGAGAAAGTACAAACTGTCAAGAGTGAGAGAGGTCCCGACTGGGCAGCCACCAAGGACTTTGTCCCTGACTTTTTATTGGGACCTGATCAGAAAGTTTGTGCAAGTCTGTGCATGGCCCCTAGCTCGGGCAGGTGCGGGACACGTTTACCTCCTCTTTTTCTTTTCCAAACTCCTCTGCCATTGCTGCCTCCTCACCTCCCACTTGCCCCCTGCAGCCTCCCCGGAGGCCCTGATCTCTCCCTGCCTGGTGTTAACCCTCTGCCTGCTCAACACCACCAACCCTTCCTTTCTGGAGAAGAATAAACTATGGGCTGAGGCACTCCTGCCCACCTGAAAGAACTGCAGAATCCAACAAAACTGTTTCTGAGACCTTTCTATTTTATAGGATTAAATTTGTAAAGAATCACACGTTAGCAATTAATCAATTTGGGCTTATTTAACCCTTTGCTGATTCTTCACCAGCGTTCATGCTCTTTCTTTAAGTGCTAGACCCTGTGGTATCATTTAGCACGTTTTGTTGAGCAAAACACCTTACTTCAGGGAATGAACCCAAATTGGGAGCTGCAAAAAAAAAAAAAAAAAAGACTGGTCGATACTGTGCCTTCCTGTCTCTCCCTTGGAAAGACTCTCAATCAAGAAAATACTGAAATGTGAACAGACGTGTGTGTGTGTGTGTGTGTGTGTGTGTGTGTGTGTGTGTGTGTGTGTGTAATTCAAGCCGATCACTTCCCACGCCATCGTCTGCGTGGATGACGAACGCCGGCCCTCCCAGCTGGGAGACGATGGGTGCCACCCCTTGCTGCTCTCCCCAAGCAAGTTGGCCCGTTCCAAACCCTAATGTGAGAAGTTCCTGAAAGATAAAAAGCTCTTGGGGCACCTGGGTGGCTCAGTCTGTTGAGCCTCTGACCTCAGCTCAGGTCATGATCTCACGGTTCATGGGTTCGAGCCCCGTGTCCGGCTCTGTGCTGACAGCTTGGATCCTGGAGCCTGCTTAAGATTCTGTGTCTCCCCTTCTCTCTACCTCGCCCCTGCTCACGCTCTGTGTCTCTCTGTCTCAAAAAAAAAAAAAAAAAAAAAAAAAAAAAAAAACGATAAAAAGCTCTTATTTGGACCGTTCAGCTTTCTTCGTAAATTTTCTTTCTGTCATTTCACAAACCATGGTAGACTGTTGCATGTTGAAAATAAAAACCAGGGCATCCGTGTGGCTCAGCCAGTTAAGTGTCCGACTTCGGCTCAGGCCATGATCTCATAGTTCACAAGTTCAAGCCCTGCAGTAGGCTGTGTGCTAACAGCTTGGAGCCTGGAGCCTGCTTCGGATTCTGTGTCTCCCTCTCTCTCTCTGCCCCTCCTCTGCTCATGCTCTCTCTCTCTCTCTCTCTCTCTCTCTCTCTCTCTCTCTCTCTCTCTCAATAAATAAACATTAAAAAAAAAAGAAAAAGAAAAGTCCTTGTCCCAACATAATCAGTCAAGGAAAGTTCTGGACTTGGAGCACTCTTGTTGGCAGGTTCTCTGGAATTCAGGTCTCCCGCTCAGTGACGTTTGTTTGTTTCGACACCTGCACGCGCCAGCTGGTAATGGTTACTTTGTTTTCTAGCACTTGTGCTTTTGTGTGGAGCTTGTTAATAAGGATGGATGGGGAGCAGGTGTGGCTGTTTCTGAGCGCGGTTATTGGTACGTAATTGCCCCAGGCTATTGTTTTCAGCAGTTGCCACTTGTACATTGTCGCGTTGCAGCTGGCCATAACAGCCGAGCGCGAATGCGCCACTGCCTCGTGCAGGCTCCGCTTACGGATCTAATTTCGTCATGGAAAGCGGCCAGATCTGTCCGCTTAAGCAAAAATACTAGTGATGAAAGCAGAGTTCGAACCAGCCGAACCGGCGAAAGGTTGAAAAAAGTTGCGATCTTTTCAAGAACGTCAAGGATGTCATTTTACATTCACAGGCCAACCACTCGCTGATGAATTTACAAATCTGAAAGTTTCACCACGTTTGGCGGTAAATCAAGACTAACATAAGAGATGGAGATTAAAAATTCATTTTAGAACATCCCGCTCAAGATGTTTTTTTTCCCCAATTGTCTTCTCTAATTCAACTCAGCAACTGAAACGGTGGTGTTGAGCAGTCCGCAGATGTGATGTGCTGCTCTGAAGTCACGGCAAATTCGTAAGCCGTGGAAGAAGTGTTGCCCGCTGAAAATTCCAGTAAGAAACACGTGTGCCGCACGGTGTTTGGGAAGAGGTGGGGCGATCAGTTTGGGGCTTGGAACCTTTTGATCATTCAGATGTTTTTAGCTCATGTCTGGAAAATCACAAGAGATAATTGCTTGTTTAGGGCGAAAAGGGGAGGAGCTTGACGTCCTGGTGTTACCTAGTCTTTTCATGGAAGATATTTACAAATGGGACTCTTGAGAGGCCACTTTGCAGAAATCATCCCATGGCTTCGTGGCACCCAGGAGCGAGGGCGGGCTTGGTTTACTCCGGCACGTCCCGGCCACGGGCGTAACTCTGTTTTTGCCAAGTTGCCAACTGCATTTGGACAGACCACCTGCACTGTCAGCGTGACCTTGAATGGGCTTTGTTAATTTTCCTTCACCGGTGGGGATTTCAGCACTGAAGTCCCTTGGCCAAAACAACCTGTATTAATCAAAGGCTGCAATCATTGCTTATCAGCCACGGGTCGTGACACGTGCATGCAGAATGGGATTCGTAGAATCTAGACATCCAAGGGGAGAGCTGAGGGGAGCCCTCTGACGCCGGGGCTGTCCCTCTGACTACCCAGATGTCCACACACACACAGGGCTGTCGTGTGCTACAGAACGCTTGCTGTACTGGGCAATTCCCAGTACTCTCCAAGCAACGTCAGGGTGATACATTTGCCGCCAATATTACTCTCACATTCAGAGAGTTCCTGAAAAACTGCATGCATAATTGCTCTGTTTGAACTTCCTGACGTTGATGTTATCTTTCAAATTATTCTCCCGCACGTACTCACTTTTAAAATCATAATTGTGGGGGGAGAAGTTATTTTGTGGAGCAGGAAAAAAAATCAAAGTACAAGTGTTCTTTTTTTAAGAAGGAAGTTGAGTGTTATCTTATTAGTGCCCAAAACTTTAGAACGTTTAGAATTTTGTAGAATCTGTGCAAGGTCATAAACATCTCTCAGGTATCGTGTAGAAAATTCAGGCTTTGGAGGTGTCTGCACCCAGGCGAACGCCCACTGTGGTCTTGTTCCTGTGTGACCTTCAAAGCCCAGTTCCTCTGAGTCACGATTTTCTCTCTGCGAAGGCAAAACATGTAGCAGTTGTTGTGATGCTCTTTGACGAGGTGATTGATGTAAACTCAACGTGCATTGAGCAGTTACCCTGTGGTAGGTTAATACATACGTTTCTAAGCATTTCCTCTGCCTCTTGTTCAGTCCTCAGAAAAGCCATGTGTCAGAGGCTGCAGGAAGTGAGGCGCACAGGGACTCAGCCTATGCCTCGTCTCAGAACCGGAACTCAGGTCCTGGACCTGCACATCTCCCCCTCCTGCTCCCAGCTAAGCTGCCAAGGTCAGGCTACCTCATGTAGCATTCCAGAGAGCATCTGTTTGAGGAAGCACGTTAACCAGTGTCTACTACTTTTGTTGGGAATGGCCGTGTCTTCCCCCTATTTCTGTAGAATCCTGGTATCCCAAGAACTAGATTACAGTGTTTACCACCAAACTGTATAGTATTATCTCCAAACCAGTTTGTAAACAAAACAAAACAAAAACAAAAAAACCACAACAGGTTAATGAATAAAAAGTCTTACATAATTTTCACATTTTCACCCACATTTTTCTTCTTGGGTACCTTCTAGAGAGCCAGAGAGAGGGGACAGATGATGGACTCAATGAGCCAGGACTAACCAGCACCATTAGGAACAGGTGAATATGTTTAAGTGAGCACCAGCACCAGGAAGCTGTGATTTTAATTGGACATCGTACGAACACTATTTACTCATATTCTCCCTTAATTACACGGCCTTAGTTCACGAGGTGACATTAAACGTGCCGATCCCTCCCCGTGCCAGGCAAAATGTCACGCGTTTCCGTGAATTCCAGCCAGCCAGTGTTCTGAGGAGCCCTTGAGGCCCTCGCACCTGCATTTCGGTGGGGGGGGGGGAGACACTGGGTCAAACCTGTCTTCACTCAGGACACACGGGCCATTTTCCCGATTGATTTTTACAACTTCAGCCTGTGCTCTTGCCTGGAACACAGATATTTAAAAGTGGAATTTACTTAGGCTTTTGCGAGATGCACTTTTCTCTCATCAGGACTGCTTTCAGAGGGGAGGAAGCTTGTCTGGGGCTCGGGAGGGGCACCGCAGACCGGAGGTTTGCACCCCGACCCCCTCTGCGGTGTTGAATCTTCACCCCCCCAGGTGAGGCCACCGTCCATCACCTTGGGCGGGTGGGCCCCGTGGGGGCGGAGCCCTGGCGGTGGTAGAGGGAGGGCGGCGCCCTCGGGGAGGTGGTGGGGGCCTCCTCAGAGCAAAGGAAGGCCACGTGGCCGCAGGAGCCTGTAACGCAGACGCCCAATCGGACTGCTTGTTAGAAGCTGTGTGAATGGCTCCATCCCGTTGTGCTCGGGCCCAGCCCCCTGGGTCGGAGCCCGTGGAGCCCGTGGAGCCCGTGGAGCCCGTGGAGCCCGTGGAGCCCGTGGAGCCCGAGCCTCGGGCCCATCCCTCTGAGCAGGAGTTCTGACACGTGGTGCATCCCTTATAAAGAGAAGCCAGGCCCAGCGACTGCTTTCTCTCCCGGGTGTGGACGAGAAGGAAGATGCCTGCGAGGACGCCGTTTCTGCACCGGGGAGCGGCCTTCACCGGGACCCCCACACTGGGCCTTAGCCCTGAGTCTCTAGCTGCCACGAGTGTCTGAGGTTAGTGCTAGTTGCCTGGAAGCCCAGGTCGGGGACCTCTGTTGCTGGGCTAGGACTGTGAGCCTTGGCTTCAGGCCCCGCTAGGAGCAGGCACCCTGGTCAGCGCCTCTCCTGTGCTATTCCCCCGCTACTGGCGCGCAGGTGGCCTGGGGCCAGTGGGCCTGCTGTGGGTCCCCAGAGCAAGGCAAATTCGTAGGGGGCCCCTGAGAGAGGGGCACGCCAGGGGTCTTCGCCTTTCCAGACGGCCTGGAATTTTCTAGTCTTTGCTGCACAGGAGGTAACTGGGAGCTGGTTCCCTGGTTTCCCCTGGGGGAGCCGTTCATGCTCTCCCCCCCGAGAATCGCACTGGGGACTTTTGTAGGGTTTAATACCAAAACCCCGGAGGACTAAACTTTAATCCTTGTCTGGTAACTTTTCCTCACCGGTGAAAACAGGCAGTAGGTAAGGGTGTCCTCTCTCTTTCTAGAGTGTTGCTGTGTACGGATCTGCCTGCTGGACTGGCCGGAGCTCTCCTCCGTTCTCCCTGGGCTACCCTGCTGACTGGGCTGTTCCAAATGGAATCTGCCCCAAACCAGATCTACTGTTCCTGTGTCGCAGACCTTCCGTTCTTAGGAAATGGCAAAAACCCGTCTGCCGTTGCTCAGAGACCTAGGTTGGTGGCTTCTCTCATCTGGTTGTGAACCCTGGCTGCTTGGGGAGGCACAGGGAGAGCCCCCCGGAATCCCGGAGTTCAGCCCGGCTGCAGTGGTCTCACACAGGCCTGTGCGTGTGGTCACCCCAGGCCCCTAGTGCCCCTTGCTCCCCACTCTAACTCTGCAGAGTGTTTTAGAAGCCTGTCTGAAGACCCTTCCCACTCCGGAGAGCTTCAGCCCGAGCCCCTTGGGCCTGACCCCAGCTGGAGCCCCTGAACTCAGACACCAGTGGTGCCCTGCCCCCTGCACAGGTGAAGGGAATCGGTTACCGGTGGGGTCATGGGGAGCACGGCTTCCTGAGTCCCTGCAGGTGTCTGTAGGAGGAGCCAGTGATAAAAACCTGGGCCCCGTCTGATTTCACGACCCTGCTGACCCGTGGCCCTCCCCCGGCCCATATTATACTTGCAGCCTCAGGCCCCTGGTGTCTGACTTCTGGAAACTTCCACCAGCTATAAACTCTTATTCCATCAACTTGTCCTTTTCACTGGAATGCAAATGCCAGTCTGAGTCAATCTTGCTCAAAGCCTGGCATTTAGAGAGAGGCCTAGGCAACTTCCAGGAGCTTGGGATCATTTAACAAATGGGTTAATTTAACAAGCCTCCGAGCAGACGCCTGGCAATCCCAGGATCAGAGAGCCAGTATGAACTAGCCAAGGGGGCTTCTGGGTAGATGGGGGCCCAAAGCTTCACAGCCTTGAGTTTCGCTTACTTTGGGTTAGTAATGCCAGTATACCTAGTTTTGGACTCCATGAGTGTAGGAGAATCACAAAAGTGAGCAAGGGCACCTCTAAGTCAAGTTTTCTCTCCCTGTGCTTGTCTCCACTTGTGCTGTGTGCGTGGTGCTCTCATCTCTTAAACTCTCATCTCTTAAAGCCAAACACCAAGATGCAGGGGAATGAAATCTAGTCCCCCTTCCCCACCCCTGCCCCTAATTAGTAGCAGGAAGTTACCAGTGTAGTGCTCAACAGTTCACGCTTCATTTTCACCACTTGTCCCAGTATTAGAGCCTAGAGAAAACAGCCTTCCCGGTTTGGGATCTAATCTCGGACCAGAGGTCAGCTGCTTGTATCTGTCATGCTGTGCTCTCGGAAGAGGGCTCCTGTGCTTCCTCCTACGCTGCCCACCAGTTTTGCCTGGAGCAGCTCCCGGTCCCCTCCAGAAAGGTCCCTGGCCTGGGGGGACCTCAGGAGGCCCAGGTGGGGTGTCCCAGCATTATGACGTGAACCTGGGTGTGGTTAGTTGTCTACCGGGCTCCCGGCACCTTTGTCCTGAAGTCTGTGCATCACTCGGTGGGGGGGGGAGGGGGACTTTAGGCCTACATGAGTGGTGGTTGGGTGGCCGGGTTTGTGTTCGGGATGCCCTGGAAGGCACCCCCAGAGGGTCTCCCCTGTGCCACCTCGACTTGGGGTCCCTGTGGAGCAGCGGCTTGCAGCTGGGGGGTGGGTAGTTGGAGACGACTGTATGCCCTCAAGCACTGGCGACTTGCTGGTGTCCTAGGACTGCTGGCCTGTGACTTCCCCTACCAGCTTGGAAGTAACCTTCTCCAAGCTACTCTGAGGGTGCTCTTCCCAGAGACCCCAGAATGTCCAATCTAACCAGTCAGATGAGCTAGGAAGTAATCCGGGACATCCCCAAGGGTGAAAACCGAGCAGGGAGCCGAAAAAGGGGATTTTGTGGTTCCCGGAGGCTTCAGCTGCCTAGTGGGAATTTTGCCATGGAGATCAGGTGGGGCCCACGTTTTCATCACTGGCTTCTGGAGACACCTGTAGGGGCTCAGGAAGCCAGCCCCCCTTGCCCTCACCAGTGACCGATTCCCCTCACCTGTGAGGGGGGAGTGTTGCAATTGAATTGGGGTCTGGCTTTTAATGGCCCAGAGGAGTCTAGTGACCCTGTCACCCAGGACTAATAGCGGGATCATGAAAGACGGGCCAGATGTACTATAGCCAAAAAAAAAACTTCTCAGGCTTTCACTTTAAGGTCTAATAAACGGTCTCCTGTAAGATTTACTGATGTTTTTGGTTCAGAAAACCTCTAGTCTGTATGTACAGATGGATTCTGGGAAAACCTTAGAAGGAATAAAAAAAAAAAACCTATGGCAGCAGATTACAGGGAGATTGAAGGATCTGGATGGGGAGTATTCTTTCCCTTAGATTTCCTAAAAGTGCATAAACCATTTGACAGGTGCTAGGAAAACCACAATGTAGGCTCTGGGTCTTCCCGAGCACCTGGCAGAGGCGAAACCCTGTCCCCTGTGGATGAACTTGCTTCATAGAAATACTACAGGTAAACATGAACACAACAGAGTGCATCTTGTCCTGCAAGTTGGGCTCCTGGGTGACAGGTTCAGTTGGCTTGAGTACAGTTCTGGAAGCCCAGGACCTTGTGAGCTCATGTGTGGAGTCAGACTGAGGTCCTAGAACTTTGGGATGGGGCTGGAGGGTGGGGGGAAAAGAGGTTGGTGGGACTTCATTACGAGTCCCAGGGACTGGGTGTGTGGCCCCACACCTGTGGTTCACACTGGGCGGTGCATGTGTGTGAGCTGTGCAGTGTATTCGTGTTCTCACCCTCACAAGAGGGTGGTCCTGTGAGATGAGGGTCGTGTTTGCCTTACTGTGCAATCTAACTGCAGACCTTACCTTATATCCCTTACACTTAGGCTCCAGGCTATTACCTCCAACTCCGGGGGGGGGGCCTCCCACTCGACGGGTAGAGGCTCTTCACTGAAGACAGGTAGCCAGTCCGTGCTCACTCTTGAGCTGCTGGTGACAGGCTGGGGGCCAGGTCACACCAACATTG
Source organism: Felis catus (assembly GCF_018350175.1). Classification (NCBI taxonomy): domain Eukaryota; kingdom Metazoa; phylum Chordata; class Mammalia; order Carnivora; family Felidae; genus Felis; species Felis catus. The sequence goes on from NC_058374.1 coordinate 2,440,847, forward strand.
GTGCTCAGAGGAGCCCGTATGGCCACCCTGCTCACTCTGAATTGGCTGTTAAATACTGGGGTGCTTCTATTATAGGGTATACAGGAGGCCTTGCCTGGAAGTGTTCCTACAGTGGCTTTGCATTGGCCTTGTTCTTAAGATCTGGGCTCCATGTCACATCCTACACTTACCTGTATCTAATTCTAGAATACTTAACAGTTTATTCACTTGTTATACAGAAAAACCATCTGAAACCGTCCAAAATTCCAGTAACAATGCATGTTGTATGCCCTTTTGAGTAAGGTTAGGGACCAATTACCTGATCTACTGAACTGAATCTACACTTAATAGTCTGAGCTGAGCCTAGTGACTCCTTCCCTTGCTCTCTTCCTCCTGCCATCTTCATTTTTGTGAGACCCCTCAGTTACTGGAGAGGTGTTTAAGTCTCCAACTATGGTGAGTGGTTGTGTCCGTTTCTTTTGGCTCTAAGGGTTTTTTTGCCTTGTGTATTCGTGAGCTCTGTTGGGTGCAGACCTGTTTGGGAATGTTAGGGAGTTGATCTCTTCATGACCGTGGAATTCCACTTGGTCCTTCATCTTCCATGTTTTAATGTCTGTTTCTCTGAAGTTACTATGGATACTTCATGTGTGTGTGTGAGAGGGTTAATCCCTTTGTGACCATCTTTATATGGCCTTCTGACATAGCCTATTTTAAAATCCCTTTTGTCTAAAGTTCTTAAGGCGTTGGTAAAACAGAAGAAAATCAGTGGAAAGTTTTGTTGAGAATAACTGCCATTGATGTTTTGTATTTGGAAAATAACAGGTATAACAGACCCAGGAGATTGGTTTCAGGTGTTCAACACAATATTTATGTACTTACAAGATGATCCCCATGGTAAGTCAAACACCTGTCACTTTACATAGTAACAAATTTTGGAAACTGAAGATCTCCTACCAATATGTAACGGGGTACTAACCATAGCAGCCTTGCTGTGCATCACTTGCCTGTGACTTCTATACAGCTGCACTTAGAATTGTCCCTTTTGACCCCTTCACCCATTTATCCCCCCCCACCTATGGGAGCACCTATCTGTTCTGAATTTGTGTGTTCTAGTTTCCACATAAAAGTGAGATCATGTACTTTTTCCTGATCTGCTTCGCTTACCTAATGCCTTTGAGATCCTGTGTTGTCACAAATAGCCGAGTGTTGTGTGTATATGGCATGTGTCTGTCCACCAGTAGGTCCTTGTTTCAGTATAAGGCTGCTGTAAATCGAATGAGCATGGGGGTGGGTGTATCTTCTCAAGTTCGTGTCTTTGAATACCCATTATTGGAACTGTTGGATCCCGTTCTGAGTGAACTCTGTACTCCTCTCCATAGTGGTTGTGCCAACTGACACTCCCCCCAACCGTGTGTGAGGTTCCCTTTTCTCTGCATCCTTGCCAGCACTTCCTGCTTTTTTTATTCTAGATATTGACAGGTGTGATGTGATAGCATTGTGGTCTTGATTTGCGTCTTCCCCATTTGATGCATCTTTTCATGTACCTGTTGGCCACCTGTAGGTCTTTATAAAACTATTCAGCTCCTCTGCTCTTAAATCAGGCTTCTTTTTGCTCTTGAGTTGTGGTTATTTGTGTAGTTCAGATGTTAACCCCTTATCGGATAGTTTGCAAACATCACTCTGTAGGTTGCCTTACGATTTTACCTTGCTGTGCAGAATCCTTATAGTTTGATGTAGTCCCACTTGTTACCTGTTTGACTTAATTTTTGCATATGGTGGAATAGTGGTCCAATCCCATTCATTTGCTTGTGGCTGTCCAGAATTCACAGTATCTTGTGTGGTCTTTGCTCGTTTGTCATAAGATAATTGACTGTATAAGTGTGGGTTTATTTCTGGGGTGTGTGTGTTAATTTATGCCAATATCCTACTGTTCACTGTAGTTTCATGATATAACTTGGTATCAGAGCGTGATTCCTCCAGCTTTATTTTTAAGTTTCCTTAGGCATTTTAGGGTTCTTTTTTCTATATAAATTCTCAGATTTCTGGAAAATTCCATTGGATTGTGTTAAATCTATAAATTTGGGTAACGTGGAAAGCTTAACCATATCCCAATGTAGAGCAGAAAATAGCTTTCCATGTGTGTTATCTTCAACTTTTATATGTAGTTTTCAGTGTTTGTCTTTCACCTCTTTGGTTATTCCTATTTTGCTATATTTTACTGTCAGAACATAATTGAGCCTTGTTCCCCTTGTCTTCTCACTGGTGTGAGTAGATCATATGAAGGTAAACACAGGAAAGAAAGGTTGGTGTCCTAACTCCTTGTGTATTAGACACGTGTAGATCTCTACTGCTCAGACGAAATCCCACCCTTACGTTCAGAGGTGATTCTTATCTAGGACCTCTGGGGCCACTTAGAGCCTGTTCAAGATGTTGGTGCAGGAGACCAAAGTGTTCCCATCTGACCCTCTCAGACCTTTCTCCGGTCTGGTGAGAGTTGACTGAAAAGGATTAAATGAACTCAGAAGATTCCTTATCTTCGCAAGAATTTTAGGCTAAAATTAAGGTATTTTGATGAAACTTTGTGTCCTAGTGAAGGTTGGAGATGTATTGCTAAGCTGTTCATACCAAAGCATCCTCTCCCAGTGAGTTCAGTTTCTAACAATATATCCTAGAACATTCTTGTAAGGTGGTCAGCTGTGGAAGTATCCTTGATGTTCTGGTCATGGTGGCTATGTGGCACACAGAAAATACTCCATTGTGTGTGGCACGTGTTGATGGAATGCAGCCTGGGACAGAAGATTCTACAAAAGCCCACCCCCTTGTGTGTGGGGAGCACATGTTTATAGAATGCAGCCTGGGATGGAAATTTGTACAAAAATGTTCTTTGGGTCTGTCTCCCTGAAAGCCCTGGGGCTGGGGATGTACCAGTTTAAGTACCTTTGGAAATCGTGGAATCTGCAACTGGAGGCCAGGGCACCATCTGTAAACACTGCTCTTGCTGATCCAGCTTCCACAGGGAACAGGCCAGATGTGTCTATAAACTCCAAAGAACCCCTGAATGATCATGTAACACATAAGCCCCTAAGCATGATGTTTTGCTGCCTAGCTCTACATATAAAGTAGTTAAATGTTGGTGTATGCAGGGATTAGAATAGATCTAGTACTGTCAGTTAATAAAATCCGGAAGCAACCTAAGTAGCAATGAGCATGTCCAATGCCTAATGTCTTTAAAAAAAAAAAATTAAGTTTGAATGTAAGTGGGGAAGGGCAGAGAGAGGGAGACACAGAATTGGAAGCAGGCTCCAGGCTCCGAGCTGTCAGCACAGAGCCCAACGTGGGGCTTGAACCCATGAACCGTGGGATCATGACCTGAGCTGAAGTTGGCTGCTTAACTGAGCTACCCAGGTGACCCCCATCTTCATTTTTAATCCCATTCTCTAATCCAAGCATCTTAGGATTCCTAGAGAAATGGCTTGAACCTAAAAGTAGAGAAGGGAGTTTCCATAAGCTTGATGCCTCTTATAATTCCAGGGAAAAAGTGCTAACAAGCATCGAGTAGATGAAAGGGACACAGCTGACTGAAACCTCCAAATGGTCAAATTTGAATAACTTGAGCAACTAAGTTATAAACCAAAGTAGAACATAAGTGTCCTTGAGTTTGTAGGGATATAAAGTTATTGAACATATAAATGGTAGAGATCTGTGCAGAATTCTAAACTCCAGTAGATACTCTACCCTCCAGGAGGAGTATTTAGTGGAATATCACTTGAGTGTAGAAAGAATGGGAGAATGTGGACAAACACTACCTTGGCCAGGTGACCAAGGTCCATGCTGATGGTGACCAGTCATGGCAACCACATGGAACCTTGCAATGGGTTTCAAGGGTCTTTAACCCGGTCTGAGAAAGACCTCAAACTCCATTTGAAGGAGCTTCCCGAATACCAGCACCCCTCAAAATTGCCTGGGTGTTCAAACATTGGGAAGTGTGAGAAACTACCACACCCGAAGAGAAGCCTAAGGAGACTGGACACTCCAGTGTAATGTGTCCTTTGTGGGATCCTGGAACAGAAAAAGGACACAAGGGAGGAACAAATAGGAAGAAACCTATGGATGTTAGTAAAGAACATTTCATTTCCTACTTGTGACAAATGTACCATAATGTCTTCTGTAGGGTCCTTGGGATCTTTGGTAGTATTTTCAGGTTTGTTTCTATAATCCTGAAACCTCTAAAATGTGTTTTAAAATTGGGTCATGTTACTTGTACTGTAAACCTTAGACCCTGGGAGTTAATCTATACTACCGATAAAAGCTTTACTGGATGTACCGAAGTCCCTAAGTTACACATCACCAGAGGGAATATATGCCTTTCTTATGCAGGTTTTCAGATAATCCTAAAAATGTCGGGATGGAAGTCGTGTGCTTGGCTTCTCTGAGGGAGCAGGGATGTGAGCAGTAAACTGCAGGCAGCAGTAACCGACCCTCCAAGATAGTGCTCATGTTGCACTTTGACTCTCAGAAATGCTGAATGCCTCCGAGGGACGAAAACCTAACACATGGGCACACAGCAGAAGGCGGAGGATCTCGGCATTAACCCAGAGCAGGATGGGTCTTGACAATGAACCCCTCCCGGTGCCGGTAAAGTATGGTCAATTACTTCTATGATTGCTCCCGCGCTAATGCTGGTGTCCTAATGGGATCAAGACCATTCTACTTTCATCTGTTCTTACATCCTATGAAGTAGGGGGTAGGAGGTATTTGTTAGCCATAAGAAACTCTGCAAATTAAAAAAAAACCTTGATAATGACATGAGCCCCCTAAACTCAGGCTGTTGTGATTTGCTTTGGTCAACTTCGAAATGATCTGAAGGAAGGGAATTCTGGCGGTTCAGATCCTGTATGGAAGGCATAGAGACCTCTTCCTGCCATGTTGGATCATCACTGTTTTGGCAGGATGGTGAAAAATTAAGGGTCAGCTCTTTCAAGTCAAAGCTGTCGGGTATTGTCTGGAAAAACAGGGTAACCTAGGCTGTACTTGGTAGACCCGGGGCTCCAGTTTAATGCCGTGTGTGCCTAGTGGGCTCGGTCTGAGTCCGTGTTCAGTGGGGTTAATTACTAAAGTGGTAGACCATTTTAGGAAGTATTCAGAAACTGGCAGATTAAGAATATATCTAGCTTCCACATCAAGATGTGTTTCTTCTCATTCCTTTTGTGTTCTGGGAAACTTCATGCTTTAAGTCAGAATCTTAAATCATTGTGTACAAATCCCTTCGTAATCCAAGAGTATCTAGGCAACATTTGAGTGAATTTTGACTGGCTCCACAGCTAGTTTAGAATGCTTGTGGTGTGCAGAAAGGGGTGGGGAAGATCAGCTGTCATTTCAGGTATTAAAAAAAAAAACACTAAAGCAGTGGGTCAGATCTTGCAATGTCAGAGATGGGCCGTTTCTCGGGGACGATAATGTGCTGCTGGCCGCTACGGGGTACAAATCTGACAGCTGCCAGCAAAGGGCAGAAAAACCACATGTTGGTACTCCTTGCTGAGGACGAGGATGCAGCGAGTGCCTTCCTGACGGCGGCTGGCATACTGCAGCGGAGTCCTCAGACATTCTATAGCTCAGTACGTGACCAAGACCTTCGATGTTCCCGGGGGATCTTCCTGACTCACCGGGGGTGCTGAGGGGGCGGTTTTCTGGGAGGAAGAATGTAATCTGTGTTGACTTTTCCTTGGGAAAAGCCTGAATTTCCTACAAACGTCCTATCGGATCATCTCACGTTATGTGCAGACGGTCTTGGCGTTGCAATTCTGTATCGATGCTGCTCTTTTGGAGAGCGCCGATGTTCTGCGGGACTTCTTTTCAATTCTCTATCTCAGATGGCAATCTTCACGGATAGGTAAGACACTTATGTTCAGACTTAGAAGCAACGGAACCATATGGATCCACCACACTAACTTCTGTACAAGAGATCAAGCTTATTTTCTGAGATTGCTATGAATTATGGTATAGTATTCCACTTGTTCATGCTGAACTTACTTAGAAAACAAGTTTTCCTGACTTTTCAAATATTTACACATTAGGGGTAATTCACACTTTGAGGACCTGATTTGCCTGAGTTGGGGAGGACAGATGGCCCCAGCAATGGTCCTTGTTAGAGTCCTGTTGGATTTTGCTGGTATTTAGAAAACAGGCGTTGTGATCGAGCAATCTAAGTCTGGAAAAGCACAGCAAAAATGGACGAGGTCACCAGCAGAGCTACGGGCTACCCCGTTCTCACCGGAAGTAATATGGGCTGTGTTCCCTTGGGGTCACTGAAGGCCACGGTTTCAAATCGCCTCGCTAATTTGCTCGTTAAACTGCACCTATTTGCAGGTGTCACACCTTAGAGGAAATTGTTCTTGGTTTTCTTTTGCTTAAAGTAGGAGTATTGGTCTTTCTTGCAGGGCATGTGCGAGAATGCTGAACTTGGGGACTCTTCTCAAAACACAATGTATACATAAACTGACAGCATAGGGGGACGTGAGGGTATGAACGTCCTCAAATCCATAGGGTGTGTCTGTCTGTCTTGGCCAGTGCGTGTGTTCTGCTATACCTTTCAGGGGAGACCAAAACCACACCAGAGCCTGATTCCATGTTCAACTACATCTGTCACACTCACCTTTTCTGAGGTATAACGGACCTGCAACAGGTGTAGGTTACCTGTATGGCATGATTCAGTATCTGTCTACATCGAGGGGGGGGGGATTTGTCTCAATGCTTGTCCCTATGCATGGTTATAAATTGACTTTTTCTGGTGACTGGGGCTATTAAGGCCTATGCAACTTTCAAATACTTGGTCCAGAATAAACTAGTCCTGCTGTACGTTGTATCCCAGTGACTCCTAACTGGAAGTTTGGACCCCCTTCACCTTTCCACTTCTGGCAACTGCCCATTTGTATCTAGGAGCTCACTAATGTCAGTGGCATCATCTGGTGTTTGTCCTGCTCTGATTTAATGCCTTCAAGGTCCATCTGTGTCCTGGAAAATAGCAAGATTTCCTTTATGGTTGAAAAGTATGTGTATATACACATATACCCTTCTATCCACCCATCAATGGACATGTGGGCTATTTCTTATGGTAAATCTGCAGTGAACATTGAGGTGCATGTAATCCTATTAGTGTTCTCATTTTTCAGATCCCCACAAGTGGGATTGCTGGATATGGCAGCTCTATTTTTAATTGAGGAACCTGCCCCCCATAGTTCTCATAGTGGCTGTACCAATTTACATGTCCTCCAACAGTGCACAAGGTCCCTTCTCTACAAGTCTCCAACACTTGTCTCTTGGGTCTCTGATAGTCCTCCTAAAAGGTGCGCTATCACCTTGTGGTTTTGATCGCATATTCCTGATTAGGGACGTTGAGCACATTTCCAGGGTACCTGCTGGCCATCTGCATGTATCTTGGGGAAGAGGTCTATTCAGATACTCCTGCCATTTCTAATCTGATGTTTTTATTTTTGTGCTTGCATGTTTTTATTCTAGGAGTTCTGTATATCTTCAATCTAACCCCCATCAGATAGGATTGGTAAATATTTTCTTCCATTCAGTGGTTTGCCTTTTCCTTGTTTCCTCTGTGCAGGAGCTTTTAATTTGATAGTCTCACTTGTTGAATTTTGTCATTGCCTGTGACATCAGAGAAGAAAAACCTTGCCAAGCCAGTGTCAAGGAGCTTACCATCTGTTTTGGCTTGTTCTGTGGTTTCAGAGCTCTAACCCACTTTGCGTTAATTTTGTGTACTGCCTGACATAGCAGTCTGGTCTCCTTCTTTTGCATGTGGCTGTCCACATACAAAATCCCCAGCACCAGTTATGGAGACTGTCCTTTCCCTGTTTTTTTTTTTTTTTTTTTGCTTTATTGCAGACTAATCGACCACAAATGCACAGGTTTATTTCCGGGCCCTGTACTCCATTGAGTGGTGTGCTGCCTGTCAATACTACAGTGTCTTAATTACTGTAGTTTTGTAACAGTTTGAAATCAGGGAGTGAGATGCCTCCTGCTTTCATGTCACTTTGGCTATTCAGTATCTTTGCCTCCATACAAATCTTAGGCTCTATTTTGTGAAAACTTCCAAGGCATTGACTCTTAGACTGCTTTGGGTATGGTGGACGTCATTAACAATATTCTCGCAACCCATGAACATGTAACCTATTCCTCCAATTTCTTCGGTTTCCTAAAATTATCAGTGTAGCTCTTCCACCTCCTTGATTATACTTATTACTAGATGTTTTTGTTTTTGTGGGGTTTTTTGGATGCAATTGCAAGTGAAGTCCTGATGGTTTGTGTATAGAAACACAACAGGTTATTGTAGAATGCTATTGTATCCTGCAACTTCACAGTTCACTTGAACAGATTTTTGGCGGAGTCCTTTAGGTTTTCTACATAAAACCCCATGTCATATGTAAATAGTGACAGTTTTACTTTCCAATTTGGATGCCTCCTCTTGCCTAATTAGTCTGGCTAGGACTTAAAACTCGGTGTAAAAAAACAGATCACCAAGACCAGGATCCCACATTCTGAGGAAACCATCCCAGCTTTCCACCACTGAGTATGTCTGCTGTGTGCTTTTTCTCTTTATACCCAATTTGTTGAGTTTTTTTCAACATAAGTGGATGTTGGATTCTGTCCAAAGCTTTTTCTTCATCTACTGAAATACATTTTTTAGATCATTTTGTTCTAGGGTATCCTACAGACTGATTTGTGGATGTGGAACCCTGGATCCCTGCATCCCTGGAATAAATCCTGCGTGAACATGAATGATCCTCTTAATGTAGTATTGAACTTGGTTTGATAATTTGGGGATTTTTGTGTCTGTGCTCATGAGGGATACTGGCCTGTAGGTCTTGTGTCCGTGTTTGGTTTTGTCCTGGCAATGCTGGCCTCATAGGAGTTTGGAAATGTTCCCCTCTGTTATGAAAGGATTTGAAGAGAATCCTTATCAATCGAGTGTTTGGGGAAAATTTACCTGTGAAGCCCTCTGGTCCTAGACAGTCTTTTTTGTTGGTTTTTGATTAGTGATTCCAATCTCCTTACTAGTAATTAGTCTGTTCAGATTCTCTGTGATTCAGTCTTGGAAGATGGTAAAGGTATAGGAATTTACTCCTTTCTTCTAGATTGACCAACTTGTTGGTGTATAACTTTTCACAATGGCCTTTTACAATCCTTTGTATTTTTGTGTGCATTGTAATTTTCCCTGAGCCCTCTTTTTTGGCTGAGTCGAACCAAAGGTGTGTCAATTTTGTTCCTTCGGAGAGAAACCACTCTTTTGTTGGTCTTTTCCATTCTTGATTTCACTTCTGCTCTGGTATAACTACTGGCTTCATTTTTTGTTCCTTGAAGTGTAAAGTTAGGTTGAGATGTTTTTTTTTTTCCCCCCCCTCTTTCTTGAAATGGTGCTTAAGGCCATGAATCTCCCTCTCTAAGCTGTTTTTGCTGTATCCTGTAAGTTTTGTTTTCATTTAACTCCAGGTGTTTTTTGGTTTCTTTCATCCATTGCTTCATTATCCTATTGATCTCCACATAGTTTGTAGATTTTAATTTTTTTTGTAATTGCTTTTTAGTTTCCTATCTTCCCCTGCCCCCACCTGCCAAAAAAAATAGGATTTCAGTATTAGTCTTGTGGCCTAACCTCTACCCTGGAGAATGTTGTGTGTACTGATGTGTTTTGGGATGGAATGTTCTGTATATAAAGTCCATCTTGTCTAATGTGTCATTCAAGGCCGATGTTCCCTCGTTAATGGGATGATCTCTCCATTGGCCTATGTGGGTGTTGGAGTCCCCTGCCGTTACTGTATTACTGCCATTTCTCCCTTTGTTTCAGTTGGTGATTGCTTTATATATGTCGGTTCCTTGTTGGGAGTATATTTACATGCTCTTGTACTTCACCCCTTTATCCTTATGTAATGCCCTTCATTGTCTTACTGTGGTCTTTGTTTTGAAGTCCATTTTCTGATAAGTAGAGCTGCCCAGGCTTTCTTTTGCTTTCCATTTGCATGGAATCTTCTACCCCCTTCACTTTGTATTCTCTCCTTAAAGGTAAGAGCTACTTTTTCTTGTGCCCAGAACCTTGCAAAACAGTGGCTGGTACATGCACTGAATGGCGATGGTTTAGATGGTCTTAGAAACTAATCTGCTAGGGACGGCACGTTACTTGATTTACACTGTAAATCACTCACTCTGCTTAACGCAGGCTTCTTTGTAGATCCATTTCTCTTGGGGATTTAGCATCTCAACATTGCAGATTAGCAACTTGGTCTAACATTTTCAAAAGGCTTTTCATAATACTTCTGTAACTTTGCAGTCCCTGGGCCCAGACTAGTGATGTCTTAAAAAGTACCATCAAGGGCAGTGGAGGATTTTTTTTTTTTGGAGGGAGGATACCGAAGGACATGTTTGTACATGGTGTCACTGCAAAAACAATTTTTCAAAGGTTTCGACCACGTAGTCTAAATTTTTGACCTGCCCGTACAAGAAATGTGCACACATGATGTTTCATGCTGTTAGCTCCAAGCACAATACTAAGAATTAGATAAAATCCAATAGGGGTAAAGTAATACATATTTCAGCAAAACTGTAAAATAAACTGCATTTGAAAACGATGCATGATTGTAAACAAGGCAGTTTGAGATGGTCATTAGGGTCACTTTTGGTCTCTGACCTTGATTTATGGATGGAGACCATTTATGCATCCATCCCAAGCCCTCTACACCATCCATGACCAGAGTGCTCAGTCTTGGTACATTGATGCTCCAGTCGTCCTGGGAAAGCCACTGTTAAACATGGTTCACAGTTCTCCATCTCTAGTTATTTACTGAAATATTTTTCTGCTGTTTGGGTCTGGCCAGTTTCTCTCTGGAGATCGGAATGCTCTGGCCAAGAAGCTGATTAGCAAACTAACAGCAAGCCTCGTGGTGACCTCTGAAATTCTGTCAGGCACATTCCAATCCAAGATCTGAGATTCATGGCCCTAATTGTTTTCACTATAATTCTCAGTGGCCATTGGAAGGAAACCATTATGGATACAAATGCCTGCAGCATTCCTGGCTCAAGGTTATCAATCTTCCTCCAATTTGGAATAATCTTTGTACATTCTGCCTATGGGAGGTCAGAATTGCCTTCCATATCCTCTTTGGTTTCTCTGTCTCCTGACTCTGTTTTCTGGGATCCTCTGTTTCATCTCTGCCCTTGTTCTGGTGAAGCCCATCAGGTAGATTCTGGCAAAAAAATTTATGGGAAACGAGGTTTTGTTCTAAAACTCCTGAATACTTGTGCCATTGTGTCCCTTGACTAATAGTTTGGGGGTAGAATTCCAAGTTACAAATAACTTTTCATTGTTAGGAAACACTGTTGAAATGATTTCATAACTTCCAGTGTTGCTATTGAGAAATCTAAGGATGTTGTAATTCTCTTCAGTAGGACTAGATTTTTTTTCTCCTGGGATTTTACCATTGAGGTGTCTTGGTGTGGAAGTATATAGCTTTAAATACGGAGTTGCTGGAGTGGGCCATTTTGACTAGGAAACCATTCACTCTTGAGGCTCCCCTTTCTGGGTTTAGTTTGTTTCCTTCACCCACTTTTGGAAGTTCCTGACAAAGCTTTGGGGTGATGGTAGGGTGGTTTGAAGCTGATGGCCAAGAAAATTCTTGAAGACCTCTTTGGTGCAAAAAGGTGACTATAAAAGCACAGGAACAGAACCTGTAAACAGCTGCACTGGGATTGTGGTAGGTAACTGATTACATGCCGTCAGGTTAGGGGTTAAGGATAGAGTAAGTCTCTGGTCCTTTGGAAGCAAGGTTTCCAGGACCTTGAGGGGCTGGGTATTGTTAGGAAAACAAGCCATTACCACTTAGGAAAACCTTAGTCTATGAGACCCTTCAGATGTATATGGGGGGGGTGCCCCTAAGCTTGGAGGATGATTACCAGCATATATCTTGGGGTGAGGGTGAGGTAAAGGAAGTTTCCCAAGGAAGCTTGTTGCAGGTTAAAGTAGGCTTACGGGTTCCTCGTGGGGTTGGGGGGGGGGGGGGGAGTCAGGATCATGTTAAGCCAAGATTCCCTTATGCCCCTAGCAAGGTATCCTCCTCGAGACCGGTGAGCTCCTAGGGGGAGGTCACTCTGTTTCAAGGACTTGTCACTGGGCTGTAGGCAGTAAAGGAATTTTTCATCTGCCTGAGTTTCCCACATCACCATGGCAAGCACTTAAACCCCCTTACATCTTGCTGAGGGTGATATTAGGGCTCCAGGAAACGGAGTCTGTAGGTTTCTGGAAATTAGGCTTTGGGTAAGATTGCCTTTTTCTTGCAGGTTACTAAGTTGCCTGTAAACTTGGAGACTCCTGTCCTGCATGACTGATCTGTTGGTCAACCAGCTGCTTTTCTTCCTTTCCCCTGTTCTGGGTGGCCAAGAGTGTCCGAGGAATGTCACAGTCACACACACACATCCCACCTATTGGGGGAGGGGTGTGCTGTTAGCTTGTGCTGTGCTCTCTGCTTGCCCCACGCTCCCTCATCATGGACGTGGAGATGTTGAACTGTGTAGGATTAATCCCTCAAGTGCCTTCCCTCTTCCTGTTACCTGTTCTTCTGTTCGAGTCCATCTATATTCTGGTTTTTCTATTGAGCTTTCGTTATAACAAATATGGAGATTTGTCCGAATGTCTTTGAGAAGTGCCTTGTCTCAGGTGTACGATGACGTGTGTTGTCACTCAACTTAATGACCTGGCTTGTGAATTTTTCTTTGTATAAAGTTGTGTACTACTTGCCTGAACTCTTAAGAAGCTTTATATTTCGGGTCCTAGACTTTCCTTGGATATTGGGCCATGAGTATTTGTAGATGAAAATAATAGAATAAACTGGTATTTGGAGTCTTGAGCTTGACGAAGTAATCTGGTGGGTAAAACGTGTTTTCACGAAACAAAATGTCTTGTTGGTGGGGTTCAGGTTCTTAAGTATAATCTTAAATCTAGGGATCCATTCAAGTGTTTAAGTTTTAATGTTCATCCATTTTTGAGAGTATGAGTGGGGCAGGGGCAGAGAGAGGGGGAGACACAGAATTGGAAGCAGGCTCTGAGCTGTCAGCCTGGAGCCCGAGGTGGGGCTCGAACTCCTGAACTGTGAGATCATGACCTGAGCCGAAGTCGGACACTTAACCTGACCGAGCCCCCCAGGTGCCCCGATCCAACAGTGATTGGTGAGCCAAGTTTGGGAGAACTAGGCAGCAGCCTCCAGTGAGCAAGGCGGGACTGCTCCTGGCAGGAGGGCCATGACCTTAATTGTGACGGTTTTCCAGTCCTGAGCCTCTGTCCCCTCACATAGAATAAATTCGCAGACTTGCATGAGTGGAAGGCAGGGGCAGGAGCCTGGAAATGAGGAAAACATCCGAGGAGCACATTGCTTCTCAAGACTCCAAGCAACCCTGACTTGTATTCGGATTCTCCAGAGAAAGAGAACCAGTAGGATGTGCATGCATAGAAATCCATACTTGGGATTTATAAGAAGGAATTGGCTCTTATTGTTATGGAGGCTGGAAAGTCCTAAGATCTGTCATAAATTGGAGACCCAGGAAATAGCTGAAGGGAAAATTCCTGTCCCAGTTTGAGGGCAGAGGGAATTTTCTTACTTGGGGGAGGGGTCAGTGTTCTACTCAGGGCTTCTGATTGGAGACTTTCGCCCCCTATAGGATTCAGTCAGTGTCACTGGCTTAAGTGTTTTCTCCATCCAGAAAGGCCCTTACATCCCTAGAATTCTGTTGGACCAAATGGTTAAGAATACTGTGGTCAACACAACCATCAAAAGCCACCTTTTTGACTTTGCCCCCTTCATCAACTCAGTGTTACTGGAGGCCCTAGTTTCTGAACTTTTGAGGAATCTACGTTTATATCGGCCTTCTTCCCTGTAGGTTTGTGGATGCCCTCTTGTATCTGCTAGATGGGTTACTATTTCCCCATCTTCCTTCCAGACCTTAATATATAGACTTATGGCTTTCTTCTCTCCAGTTCCCCCCCACCTTTAATTTTTAAAGTTTGAGAGCAGTGAGTGTGTGAGCAAGAGGAGGGGCAGAAAGGGAAGAATCCCTAGCAGGTCCCATGCTGACAGCATGGGGCTCCCATCTCCCAAACTTGAGCTGAAATTGAGTCAGGTGCTTGACCGACTGTGCCATCCAGGTGCCCTGTGGGTTTATATTTTTAAAGTATCTTTAGTACTGGGGCACCTGGGTGGCTCGGTTGGTCAAGCGTCTGACTTCGGCTCAGGTCATGATCTCACGGTTTGTGGGTTCGAGCCCCATGTTGGCTCACTGCTGACAGCTCAGAGCCTGGAGCCTGCTTCGGATTCTGTGTCTCTGCCACTCCCCTGCATGTGTGCGAACGCTTGCTCTCGGAAAAAAAAAAATATTAAAACAATGTCTTTAGTACCGAGGACTTGGAGAAAGGATTTCTATAGATTTCTTTCCACTAACCCTGAAATTTGACTTGAATATCCAATTTAATGTACTAAGTATTTAAGTTGTAGTAGTAACCATGCTATGTGTGGGGCATAGAGTTGATAACGGAATTTTAGGTAAGAACACAAACTGAAGAATTAACACAACACATTCAAGAATGACACCTATGCACATGTGCAAATATTGTGTATGTGAGTGTGTACAAAGATTATTCCTTTGTAGGTGGGTGTTCTTACAGTCGTTCCTGTGTAAGGCTGAAGGCTAAAACTCCCTAAGAGGAAGGTATTGGAATAGTTACAAAATTTAAAGATCCTACTAAGGAATGTTAAACTGTATTTTTCAACTAAAGTTGGAAAATTCCAAATGGACTGAAGTCCTTCAATTATGTGTACTATTAGTCTTCTCAAATACCTAATGACTAATTTCACCTAAACTGGAAGGTGTATTTTGCTACTCAAAAAAAAAAAAAAAAAAAAAAACAACCTGAGTGTAGCAGCAATGCCTTGTCCTCTGAAGCTGAGGGTTTTGGTGTCAGAAATGTAGGCTACTCTTCAGTGAGCATTTCAGGTATTTTGGACCCATAACATCTGGTGGATAAGCTGCTAAGGTGGGTGGCAGGATTATAAGATTAAAAAATCTGCATAAGTGCGTTAGGAAATTCCTGCCCTTCAGGGGGGTTATCTTAATTTGTTAGGCTGATTTCCTTCCCCAGAATCAAACTTCCATCACTTGCCATGTGCTGTTTGCATCCCCTGCTTCCACTGGGTGCCTTGCTGGTGGTGTGCAAGAGTATTTCTGGTTGTGACTCCTTTTCTGAAATTACGTGGTTAAATTATAGACTTCTATTCGGAATCCCTTGACTACTGTCAAAACAAATTTGTGTCAAGGTTTCAGTCCCTGTCATAATTTGAGAGGCCTTGATTAGTTCACTTTGAACACTTTTTTTATGAGAGCATTTCTTAGCATCTTGATCTTTCCAGATCATTTATAACTGGACTAATCAGAACTTTGTCTTAAGATACAGTTGGGGTTACTTTACCTATTTATACAATAAAACATACTTTTAGTAACTTATTTCTCCAATTAGTTCTTACACTCATAGTAAAAGGTGACATTAAGTCATTGTTATTACTGATACATTTACGAAATCTTAATGTGTGCTATATGTGATGACTAATGCATTTGAGAATGATCTATCAGTTGGGAAGCATAATAAAGTTAATACTTCAGTGATTTATCCTTAAATTCTACACTGGAAATTAATAATGGCATGTTGGAATGTAAATAAAAATTTGGAGGAAAAAATAGAAGAAGCAACAAAAATACCTATGATCTCAACACCTAAGAAGTAATTGGCAAGACCACTAAGGTACTTGCAGGCTGTGGTCAAGACCCATTGTCCTGTCTGATCTGACCTGGAGGGATGTCCCAGATTGTGTCTTTCCTTTGTTCTTGTTTTTATCAAAGTGTGCATCCTACGTAGGACCATCTATCTTCTACCCTTTGATCTTCTATGACTGGCGTTAGGCTATGTGCAGTCTGAATTTTATTTTCTAGTGCCCAACCCCATGATCTGTCCCCTTTCATGTATAGCTGTACTCCACCTCCACGGCTGTAGCGTGTGAACACGTGGTGTTTTCAGTTTTCCATTAATGGAGTTCTTCCCTGTGTAGTCTGTTGTCGGCTCAGGTTCCTGAGCCTGTTTTGTGCTCACTATGTGACCCTCTCCCCTCTGGGAGGGATGTTACTAAGAGCACGTGGGATGTACATGTTTGAGTTTGTGAAAGGATTAGAAGTTCTCAGGACCTCTGCCCAAGATTTCCTTTCACACCAGTAATAACACGAATGGGCTTTTCTGGCTGTAGTATGGTTATACTGGACTACTTTTGCCAAATTAATAGTTAAAAACATGTATTACTGTTACTTTGAAGTTGTACCATGTCAAACATCCTCCTGTTCATTGGTCCTTCATGTGTTTAAATGGGTGTTTTTCCTTCTATTCTTTTTCCTGTACTGATCTGTGTGCTTTCTATCTACGAGTTAGTAAAACTTTTTTAAAATTGTGAAAATAGGGGTGCCTGGGTGGCCCAGTTAGGTGTCTGACTCCTGATCTTGGCTCAGGTCGTGATCTCCCAGCTCGTGAGTTTTAGCCCCTCTTGAGGTTCTGTGCTGACAGCGTGGAGCCTGCTTGGGATTCTCTGCCTCTCCCTGCATGCACTCTCCTCTCTCTAACATCTTAAGGTGAAAATCCATTTCCCCAGTTACTACTTCATGTTCTTGCTGTTTTGTTTCTTTGGAGGAATGGAATGTCTTCACAGTATTGATGTGTTAAAACCTTTGAGAGCACCTCAAATACACTAATTCTAATACAAATTTATTCTCCAGGGTCAAGACAAAATCGTTCTTCTACGGTATTTAAAAACTTCCCTTTTGTGTAAGCCTTTAACTTCCTTGACGGTGGTCTTAGAAGTGGTTTGAAAAGGATACCCAACTTTTCAAATAGAATCCCCAGCCCTACTAGCATTACAGCACCCCCCCCAACCTGCCCTCAGCTCCAGAGTGCACCTGTCTTACAGCAAGGCCTCTGGAGCCGCTCAGTCTCTGGCTTCCGTTTTTCTCTGCCTGCTATCCTCATGGCTGGTTTTGGTTTTTGTTTTCCAGCTCACTTGTATTTTCTTTTCAGTTATAACTAATGTAGTATTTCGGGTATACAATATAATCATTCAGCATTTTCATGTATTTCTCTGTGCTTGAGTTCAGTGTACTTTTAGTCCCTTTAGTTCACCCATCCCCACCCCCCCCCCACCTCTTCTCTGGTAACTGCCAGTTCTGTGTACTGGGGAGTCTGGGGTTTTTTTTTCTTAAATTCCACAAATGAGTAAAAATTTGACTCTAACTTATTTGGCATTATCCCTTCTAGGCCTGTCCATGTTGTAACATAGTAAGATCATTCTTCTGGCTGAGTAATACTCCACTGAATACATACACCACGTATATACAAACAGAGTGGGTTATCTTCTGTATCCATTAACTTATGGATGGACTCTTATGTTTCTGTATCTTTGCTATTGTAAACACTGCAGTAAACGAGGTGTATCTCTTTCCAAATTAGTGTTTTCCCTTCTTTGGGTAAATACCCAGCACTGGGATAACTGTATTGTAAGGCAATTCTAGGTTTGCTTTAAGGAACCTCCCTACTGGTTTCCTCAGTGGCTGCACCAGTCTACATTCCCAGCAGTGCAAGAGGGTTCCCTTTTCTGCATCCTTGACAACACTTGCTGTTTCTTTCTTGTTCTAGACATTCTGACAGCTGTTAAGTGATAACTCCATGTGGTTTCAATTTTCGTTTCCCTGACTAGTGATCCTGAGTTCATGTGTTTGGCCATCTGTATGTCTTGATCGGGATCAGAGGATGTTTTCTCATTGCACATTAGGAAGGTTTTTGCTGGTAATGACCATTAAACCTGAGGACCCAGTCTAGTTTTTTGAGGGATTCCTTGATTTTCATGGTAATGCATTGGGTCTATACAGTAAATAAAGGACAGTGTGTATAACTATTAAAAACTACCTGCCCTTCCTGTAATTGTAGTTGAGCTGTAATGTGTTTCAGGTATACAACCGTGATTCAACAAGTGTGTATGTTACAAGATGCTCACTGCTGTAAGTATATTGCAGCATTACTGACTGTATTCCCTATGCTGCACTTCTCACCCTGTGACTTAGCAGGAGGTTTGTACTTTAATGCCCCCATTTCACCCCCCCCCTTTTCTTTGGCAACCATCTGTTCTATGAATGTTTATTTTTGTTGATTGTTTTTTAGATTCCCTGTAAACGAAATCATGGTATTTCTTTCTCGGTCCAATGTCACTTAGCATTATACCCTCTACCTAGATTCATCCACTTTGTTATAAATGGAAAGAGCATGTTCTTCTTAAAGCTGAGTAATCCTGTGTTGTATACATACCCCTTTATCCATCCACGGATGGACACTTGGGCTGCTGCCATATCTTGGCTATCGTAAATAATGCCACAATAAACAGGGGTGCACATGTTTTGTTGAACTAATTTGTATGAGTAAATAGTAGTGGAATGACTGGATCACATGGTAATTGTTTTTGAAAGAATCTTCCTACCGATTTCCATAGTGACTGTACAAGTTTGCGTGCCCACCAACAGTGTACGGGGTCCTTTTCTCTCCACATTCTTGCCAGGAATTGTTGCAGTCTTGCTACTGGCCATTCTGACTGGTACGAGGGGATCTCATTGTGGTTTTGATTTGCATTTTCCTGACGATCAGTGTTGAGGCTTCTTTCACGCATGTGTTGTCCATCTGGATATCCTCTTTGGAAAAACGTCTTGATTCAGATTCTCTGCCCATTTTTTAATTGCATTGTATTTATTTGGTGCTGAGTTAGGTGAATTGGTTCTGCCTTTTGCAGAACGCCCCTTATCGGATATCATTTGCAAGTATCTTCTCCCATTGAGTAGGTCACCCTTTGAATTGTTGGTTTCCTTCACTTAGCAAAATATTTTTTCTTTATGTGTAAATACTTAAGTTTCATATATTGGAAAAAGAAATTGTCAAATTGGTTTCCATACAACACCCAGTGCTCCTCCCAAAAGGTGCCCTCCTCAATACCCATCACTGCCCTCCCCTCCCTCCCACCCCCTATCAACCCTCAGTTCTCAGTTTTTAAGAGTCTCTTCTGCTTTGGCTCTCTCCCACTCTAACCTTTTTTTTTTTTTCCTTCCCCTCCCCCATGGGTTTAAGTTTCTCAGGATCCACATAAGAGTGAAAACATATGGTATCTGTCTTTGTATGGCTTACTTCACTTAGCATAACACTCTCCAGTTCCATCCATGTTGCTGCAAAGGGCCATATTTCATTCTTATTGCCACATAGTACTCCATTGTGCATACAAACCACAATTTATCCATTCATCAGTTGATGGTCGTTTTAGGCTCTTTCCATAATTTGGCTATTGTTGAGAGTACTGCTATAAACATTGGGGTACAAGTGCCCCTATGCATCAGTACTCCCATATCCCAGTGCTACTGCTGGGTCATAGGGTAGGTCTATTTTTAACTTTTTGAGGCACCTCCACACTGTTTTCCAGAGTGGCTGCACCAATTTGCATTCCTACCAACAGTGTAAGAGGGTTCCCGTTTCTCCACATCCTCACCAGCATCTCTAGTCTCCTGATTTGTTCATTTTGGCCACTCTGACCGGCATGAGGTGGTATCTGAGTGTGGTTTTGATTTGTATTTCCCTGATGAGGAGTGACGTTGAGCATCTTTTCATGTGCCTGTTGGCCATCCGGATGTCTTCTTTAGAGAAGTGTCTATTCACGTTTTCTGCCCATTTCTTCACTGGGTTGTTTTTTGGGTGTGGAGTTTGGTGAGCTCTTTATAGATTTTTGGATACTAGTCCTTTGATAGGTCATTTGCTAGGTCATTTGCAAATATCTTTTCCCATTCCGTTGGTTGCCTTTTAGTTTTGTTGGTTGTTTCCTTTGCTGTGCAGAAGCTTTTTATCTTCATAAGGTCCCAGTAGTTCATTTTTGCTTTTAATTCCCGTGCCTTTGAGGATGTGTCAAGTAAGAAATTGCTATGGCTGAGGTCAGAGAGGTCTTTTCCTGCTTTCTCCTCTAAGGTTTGGATGGGTTCCTGTCTCTCATTCAGGTCCTTTATCCATTTTGAGTTTTTTTTTGTGAATGGTGTGAGAAAGTGGTCTAGTTTCATTCTTCATGTTGCTGTCCAGTTCTCCCAGCACCATTTGTTAAAGAGACTGTCTTTTTTCCATTGGATGTTCTTTCCTGCTTTGTCAAAGATGAGTTGGCCATACATTTGTGGGTCTAGTTCTGGGGTTTCTATTCTATTCCATTGGTCTATGTGTCTGTTTTTGGGCCAATAACATGCTCTCTTGATTACAGCTTTGTAGTAGAGGCTAAAGTCTGGGATTGTGATGCCTCGTGCTTTGGTCTTCAAAATTACTTTGGCCTTCTTCAAAATTACTTTGGCTATTCGGGGCCTTTTGTGGTTCCATATGAATTTTAGGATTGCTTGTTCTAGCTTCGGGAAGAATGCTGGTACAATTTTGACTGGGATTGCATTGACTATGTAGATAGCTTTGGGTAGTATTGACATTTTGACAATACTTATTCTTCCAATTCATGAGCATGGAATGTTTTTCCATTTCTTTGTATCTTCAGTTTCTTTCATAAGCTTTCTATAGTTTTCAGCATACAGATCTTTTGTCTTTGGTTAGATTTATTCCTAGGTATTTTATGATTCTTGGTGCAACTGTGAATGGGATCAGTTTGTCTTTTGCTTCATTATTGTATAAGAATGCAACTGATTTCTGTACATTAATTTTGTATCCTGCAACTTTGCTGAATTCATGTATCAGTTCTAGCAGACTTCTGGTGGAGTCTATTGGATTTTCCATGTATAATATGTCATCTGCAAAAAGTGAAAGCTTAACTTCATCTTTGCCAATTCTGATGCCTTTGATTTCCTTTTGTTGTCTGATTGTTGATGCTAGCACTTCCAACATTATGTTAAACAACGGTGGTGAGAGTGGACATCCCTGTTGTGTTCCTGATCTCCGGGGGGGGGGAGCTGTTTTTCCCCATTGAGGATTTAGCTGTGGGCTTTTCATAAATGGCTTTTATGATCTTTAAGTATGTTCCTTCTATCCCAACTTTCTCGAGGGTTTTTAAGAAAGGTTGCTGAATTTTGTCAAAGGCCTTTTCTGCATCGATTGACAAGATCATCTGGTTCTTATCTTTTCTTAATGTGATGTATCACATTGATTTGCTAATGTTGAACCAGCCCTGCATCCCAGGATTGAATCCCACTTGATCATGGTGAATAATTTTTTATATGCTGTTAAATTCGGTTTGCTAGTATCTTGAGAATTTTTGCATCCATATTTATCAGGGATATTGGCCTGTAGTTTTTTTTTTTTTTTTACTGGGTCTCTGTCTGGTTTAGGAATCAAAGTAATACTGGCTTCATAGAATGAGTCTGGAAGTTTTCCTTCCCTTTCTATTTTTTTGGAATAGCTTGAGAAGGATAGGTATTATCTCTGCTTTAAACGTCTGGTAGAACTCCCCTGGGAAGCCATCTGGTCCTGGACTCTTATTTGTTGGGAGATTTTTGATAACCGATTCAATTTCTTCGCTGGTTATGGGTCTGTTCAAGCTTTCTATTTCCTCCTGATTGAGTTTTGGAAGCGTGTGGGTGTTTAGGAATTTGTCCGTTTCTTCCAGGTTGTCCAGTTTGTTGGCATATTTTTCATAGTATTCCCTGATAATTGCTTGTATCTCTGAGGGATTCATTCTAATTCCATTTTCATTCAAGATTTTATCTATTTTGGGTCATCTCCCTTTTTGAGAAGCCTGGCTAGAGGTTTATCAATTTTATTTTTTCAAAAAACCAACTCTTGGTTTCATTGATCTGCTCTACAGTTTTTTAGATGCTGTATTGTTTCTGCTCTGATCTTTATTATTTCTCTTCTGGGTTTAGGCTGTCTTTGCTGTTCTCCTATTTCCTTTAGGTGTGCTGTTAGATTTTTGTTTTGGGATTTTTCTTGTTTCTTGAGATAGGCCTGGATTGCAATGTATTTTCCTCTCAGGACTGCCTTTGCTGCGTCCCAAAGCATTTGGATTGTTGTATTTTCATTTTCGTTTGTTTCCATGTATTTAACTTCTCTAATTGCCTGGTTGACCCACTCATTCTTTAGTAGGGTGTTCTTTAACCTCCATGCTTTTGGAGGTTTTCCAGACTTTTTCCTGTGGTTGATTTCAAGCTTCATAGCATTGTGGTCTGAAAGCATGCATGGTATGATTTCAATTCTTGCATACTTATGAAGGGCTGTTCTGTGACCCAGTATGTGATCTATCTTGGAGAATGTTCCATGTGCACTTGAGAAGTATATTCTGTTGCTTTGGGATGCAGAGTTCTAAATATATGTCAAGTCCATCTGATCCAATGTCTCATTCAGGGCCCTTGTTTCTTTCTTGACTGTGTGTCTAGATCTATCCATTTCTGTAAGTGGAGTGTTAAAGTCCCCTGCAATTACCACATTCTTATCAATAAGGTTGCTTATGTTTGTGAGTAATTGTTTTATATATTTGGGGGCTCCTGTATTCAGTGCATAGACATTTATAATTGTTAGCTCTTCCTGATAGACCCTGTGATTATTATATAATGCCCTTCTATCTCGTTACAGCCTTTAAAGTATAGTTTGTCTGATAGAAGCATGGCTACTCCAGCTTTCTTCTGACTTCCAGTGGCATGATAAATCGTTCCTCATTCCCTCACTCTCAATCTGAAGGTGTCCTCAGGTCTAAAATGAGTCTCTTGGAGACAGCAAATAGATGGGTCTTGTTTTTTTTATCCATTCTGATACCCTGTGTCTTTTCGTTGGAGCATTTAGTCCATTTACATTCAGTGTTATAGAAAGATATGGGTTTAGAGTCATTGTGATGTCTGTAGGTTTCATGCTTGTAGCGATGTCTCTGGTCCTTTGTCTCCCAGGATCCCCCTTAGGATCTCTTGTAGAGCTGGTTTAGTGGTGACGAATTCCTTGTCTTTGTTTGGGAAGACCTTTATCTCTCCTATTCTAAATGACAGACTTGCTGGATAAAGGATTCTCGGCTGCATATTTTTTCTGTTCATCACATTGAAGGTTTCCTGCCATTCCTTTCTGGCCTGCCAAGTTTCAGTAGAGAGATCAGTCACAAGTCCTATAGGTCTCCCTTTATATGTTAGAGCACGTTTATCCCTAGCTGCTTTCAGAATTTTCTCTTTATCTATTTTGCCGGTTTCACTATGACATGTTGTTGTGCAGAAGATCGATTCAAGTTATGTCTGAAGGGAGTTCGCTGTGCCTCTTGGATTTCAATGCCTTTTTCCTTCCCCAGATCCGGGAAGTTCTCAGCTATTTCTTCAAGTACACCTTCAGCACCTCTCCCTCTCTTCCTCCTCTGGAATACCAATTATATGTATATTATTTCTCTTTAGTGCATCACTTAGTTCTCTAATTTTCCCCTCATACTCCTGGATTTTTCTCAGCTTTTTCCATAATTTTATCTTCTAGTTCACCCATTCTCTCCTCTGCCTCTTCAATCCAAGCTGTGGTTGTCTCCATTTTATTTTGCAGCTCACTAATAGCATTTTTTAGCTCCTCCTGGCTGTTCCTTAGTCCCTAGATCTCTGTAGCAATAGATTCTCTGCTGTCCTTTATACTGTTTTCAAGCCCAGAGGTTAATTTTATGACTATTCTAAATTCACTTTCTGTTATATTGTTTAAATTGTTTTTGATCAGTTCGTTAGCTGTCGTTATTTCCAGGACGTTTTTTTGAGGGGAATTCTTCCATTTTGTCTTTCTGGATAGTCCCTGGAGTAGTGTGGAACTGTGGGGCACTTCCCCTGTGCTGTCTTGAATAACTCACGTTGGTGGGCGGGGCCGCAGTCAGACCTGATGTCTGCCCCCAGCCCACTGCTGGGGCCACAGTCAGACTGGTGTGGGCCTTCTCTGTCCCTCTCCTAGGGGGGTGGGATTCACTGTGGGGTGGCGTGGCCTGTCTGGGCTACTTGCACACTGCCAGACTTGTGGTGCTGGGGATCTGCCGTATTAGCTGGGGTGGATTGGCAAGGTGCACAGGGATGGGAGGGGCAGGCTCAGCTCACTTTTCCTTCGGTGATTGCTTTGGGAGGGGCCCTGTGGCACCGGGAGGGAGTCAGACCTGCCGGAGGGGTGGATCCACAGAAGCACAGCATTGGGTGTTTGTGCGGTGCAAGCAAGTTCCCTGGCAGGAACTGGTTCCCTTTGGGATTTTGGCTGGGGGATGGTCAAGGGAGATGGCGCTGGCGAGTGCCTTTGTTCCCCGCCAAGATGCTCTCTATCCTCCGGGCCTCAACAACTCTCCCTCCCGTTGTCCTCCAGCCCTCCCATTCTCCAAGCAGAGCTGTTCGCTTATAACCTTCCAGATGTCAAGTCCCGCTGGCTGTCGGAACACACTCCTTCCGGCCCCTCTGCTTTTGCCAGCCAGACTCAGGGGGCTCTGCCTGGCTGGCGGGTTGCCCCTCTGCCCCGGCTCCCTCCCGCCAGTCTGTGGAGCGTGCACTGCCTCGCCGCCCTTCCTACCCTCTTCCGTGGGCCTCTTGTCTGCGCTTGGCTCCGGAGACTGTTCTGCTAATCCTCTGGCGGTTTTCTGGGTTATTGAGGCAGGTGTGGGCGGAATCTAAGTGGTCAGCAGGACGCGCGGTGAGCCCTGCGTCCTCCTACACCGCCATCTTCAATACTTTAAGTTTTTTGTTATTTTACCTCAAGGATTTGCTCGACTTTCCTTAGAACTGACTTATTTACTCCTCTGTAGCCTGCTCCTTGCTACAGGCACTACAAAATATTACATTAATGTAGTCCCGTAAGATTTTTGCTTCTGTTTAACTTGCCTAAGCCAACATCTCCAGAAAAATGTTGCTAAGGGCAATGTCCAAAAGATCACTGTTCTCTATTAGGATTTTTGTGGTTTTCAATCGTTTTTTAGTTGATGTTTGTGTGTGGTGTAAGAATGTGCTCCAGTCTTTTTTTGCATGTAGTTGTCCCAGCACTTCCTAGAGGGACCATGTTTTCCCCCATTATAGACTTGTACCTCTCGTGTTGTAGACTGACCATTAACTTGTGGGTTTATTTCTGGGCCTCTGTTACAGGTACCTGTGCTGGTGTTTGTGCCAGTACCATACTGTTCTGATTATTACAGCTTCGTGGGATAGTTTGAAATCAGATTGATACCTCTGGTATTGTTTCCTCAGATCACTTTGGCTTAAAGGTCTTTTGTGGTTCCACAGAAATATCCAGTGAAAAATACTGGTGGTATCTTTATAGGGATTGTGCCAAGTCTGTAGATCACTTGGGGAATTAAGACATCTTAGCAATGCTCTCCCAACACCTGAGTGTGTGACCTCTTTCCATTTGTTTTCAATTTTTCATCAATGTTGTAGTTTTTGGAGTACAGATCTTTCACCACCTTGGTTAAAATTATTCCTACGTATTTATTTTTGGGGCATTTTTCTCAGTGTTATAAAAACATGGCAGATCGCTGATGTTGGTATTCAGACTAGTTGGTTACTAGTTCTAACAGTTCTTTGGTGTCTAAGTTTCATTGGATGCGTTTTTGTTTTGTTTTGGCTGCAACTAGGACTTCAGTACTATGTTGAATAAAAGGACAGTGGGAATCCTTGTTAGAATAAAAGCTTTGTGTTGTATGTAAGCAATGAACCAGAAGAATCTACCCCCAAAGCCACGAGCACACTGTACATGCTGTATGTTAGCCAGTTTGACAATAAGTTATTCAAAATAAATATGGCCTTTATTGTAAGTTCCCTCTAAGTCTAAATCTGTTGAGTTTCTCATGAATTGATGTTGAATATTCACTTTTTCTGTATCTGTTCATAGTTTCTATCCTTGCTCCTCTAAAATTCTGGTATAGTTAACATACAACGTTTAGTCTCCCATGTGCAATATAGTGAACCAACAGTTCTGCACATTGCTCTGTGCTCATCGTGTCCTCTTAATTACCCTCATGAGTTTAACCACCCCCTCCCTGCTTACCTCCCCTCTGGTAACCATCCATTCTCTGTAGTTGAGTCTGTTTTTTCGGTTTCTTAAACCTCACAAGAGCGAAATCATAGTGTTTGTCTTTCTCTGACTTGTTTAGTGTTACATCCTCTAGAAACCTTCCTGTTGCAAATGACAAGATTTCACTCTTCTATGGCTGAATTGTGTGTGTGAATACACACACACCACATTGTCTCTATCCATTTGTCAGTCACTGGATGCTTGGGTTGCTGCCATATCTTGGCCATTGCAAATACTGCAGTAAACACATGGGTGCATACATCTTCTCAAATTAGTGTTTGCCTATTCTTTGGGTACATACCCAGTATTAAAACTACTAGATCGTGGCGTCATTCTATTTTTGAGGCCCCTATGCACTGTTTTCCAGAGTGGCTGCACCAGCTTGCATTCCCACCAACCCTGCACAACCCTTTCTCCACATCCTCACCAACACTTGTTCCTGGTGTTGATTTTAGCCATCCTGATGGGTGTGAGGTGATAGCCCCTTGTAGTTTTGGTGTGCGTTTCCCTGATCAATGTTGAGCATGTTTTCGTGACTGTTGGCGTCTGGATGTCTTTAGAGGAACATTGATTCATATGTTCTGCCTTTTTTTTCAATTGGCTTATTTGTGGTTTTTTGGTGTTGGATTATAGAAGTTTATATATTTAGGATATTAACCCTTCATCGAATGTCATTTGCAAATATCTTCTCCCATTTAGATTGCTTCTTTTGTGCAGAAGCTTTTTGTTTTTGATGTAGTCCAAGTTTATTTTTGTTATTTTCCTTGCCTCAGGAGACCTATTTAGAGAAATGTTGCTAAGGCTGAAGTCAGAGAAATCACTGCTTGTGCTCCCTCCTAGCATTTTTCTGGTGTTTTCACATTTAGGTTGTCTTAAAAATATTTGAGAGAGAGAGAGACTGAGTGTGAGTGAGGGAGGAACAGAAGGAGAGACAGAAACCCAAGCAGGCTCCAGACTCTGAGCCATCCACACAGAGGCCGATGCAAGGCCTCGAACTCCTGAACCGTGAGATCATGACTTGAGCCTGAAGTCAGACACTTAACCAATGGAGCCACCCAGGCACCCTTCACATTTAGGTCCTTAATCCCTTTGAGCTTTTGTGTAGTTTTTTTTCTTTCACGTGTTGCTGTCCAGTTTTCCCAGTGCCATTTGTTGAAAAGGCTTTTTCTAATCACACATTCTTGCCTCCTTTGACTATTGGTCATATAAATGCAGACTTCTGCCTGGGCTCTCCATTCTGTTCCATTGACTCATTTTCCTGCTAGTGCCATACTGTTTTGACTACAACCTTTTACAGTATATCTTGAAATCTGGAATTATCCTTTAAGCTTAAGATCATATTAGCTATTTTCATGTGGTTTAGGACACTGACTTGCTAATACGGAACAACCTTAGCATCCCAAGAAATCCCGCCTGCTTGTAAATGATCTTTCATGTATTGTAGTCACTTTGCTAATATTGAGGATTTTTGGTTGTATGTTCATCGGTTATATTGTCCTGTAGTTTTTTTGTCTGATGTCTTTGGCTTTGGTATCTGGGTAAAGGTGACCTCTTATGGTGTATTTGAAAGCCTGCCTTCCTCCTATTTTTTGGAATAGAGAATAGGCATTAACTTTTAAATGTTAGAATTCGTTTGTGAGTCCATCTGGTTCTGGACTTCCTGGTAGCTTTTTGATTACCCAATTGAATTTCATTACTTGCAATTGGTCTGTTAAGATTTTCTATTTTTCGAAGACTAGGTTTCTAGGAATTTATTCTGGGTTGCCAACTTTGTTAGCCTATGTTTCATAGCCTTCTCTTTATAATCCTCTATTTCTGTGGTGTCTGTTCTCCTTTTTTATTTGGGTCCTTTCTCTGGAGTCTGGCTAAGGGTTTGTCAATTGTTTATCATTTCAAATGATCTGCTCTTGGTTTCATTAATGTTTTTTTATAACTTTCAGTCTCTCTGCCATTTATTTCCACTTGGAGTACCCCCGTCCACCAGTTGCTTTGGTCGTAGGGTTAGCTGGAGTTGTCTTGAGGTAAGCCTGTATTGCTATTTGCTTCCTTTTTGATTGCTTTCATTGTGTTCCAGAGATTTTTGGACCATTGTGTTTTCATTTGTATCCACGTATTTGACCTTCTCTTTGCTTCATTGACATGTTGGTGGTTGAGAATCCTGTTTTGTCTGCTTGTTACTTTCCAGTTCTACGGATTTATATCCAGTTTCAAACACTGGTTGGATAAATGCATGGCATGATCTCAGTCTTAAATTTGAGTCTTGTTTTATGGCCTAATAGGTGATCTATTCTGTGGAATGTTCCATGTGCACTTGAAAAGTATTGTTTTGGATGGAATGTTCTGTGTCTGTTACGTCCATCTGGTCCAGTGTGTCAAAGATACTATTTCCTTATTGATTTTTGTCAATCTATCCATTGATGTAAGTGGAGTGTTAAAGTCCCCCTACTGTTGTACTACCATCACTTAATATTTGCTTATGTATTGGGGTGCTCCAGTTTTAGGTGTATGTTTACAATGGGCTTCTCTCTTTGGATTGGTTTATTATAAACTGCCTCTCGGTCTCCTGTTCAAGTCTTTGAGTCTATTTTATCTGATAAAAGTATTGCTATCTCAGCTTATTTTTCTCCCTGCCATTGGAGTGGAGAATGTTTTCCCATGCCTCCACTTAATGCAGATCACTAGGTCTGAGGAGTCCCTTGTAGACAGCATAAAGATGGGTCCTGTGTTTTCTCCACTCTGCCACTCTTTGTGTGTTTAGGTCCTTTACATTTAATTATGGATGGGTATGTATTCCATGCCATTTTAAAAAATGGTTTCTGGTTGTGGTTCTTCCTTCTCTTGGTCTGTGATCAGTGAGTGTAGTGTTTTGTTTGGCTTTCTTTACTGTGTATCATAGGTTTTGGATTTGTGGCTACCATGAGGTTCATAGAAGATCTCTAAGCAAGTCCATAGTCTGTATGAATTTTATCTAAGTTCAAGTACATCCAAAAATTTTTCCTCTTGCTATTTTACTTGCCTTTCTGCATTTGATGTCTTTTTATCTTTCCACATTTTATGCCGAGTTAGGGCCACTTTTCACTTGAAGAAGCGTTTTGAACATTTTCTTGCTACCCAACTGCCTCTTGTATCAGAAGAGGCTACCTTCAGTACTTTAGTCTTAGTTCTATCATAGTTAACATGTAGTGTTCTATTTCAGGTGTACAACATAGTGATTGAACAATTCACATTACTCTGTGCTCCTCTCCACCTGTTCTACCCATCCCCCAACCTTCCTCTAGTGATCAGCTTTTTTCTCAAGTTTTATTGGGATTTTTTTCTTGTTAAATTCCACATGAGTGAAATCATGGTATTCATCTTTGAATCC
Organism: Felis catus; assembly: GCF_018350175.1. Classification (NCBI taxonomy): domain Eukaryota; kingdom Metazoa; phylum Chordata; class Mammalia; order Carnivora; family Felidae; genus Felis; species Felis catus. The sequence continues at coordinate 2,470,309 of NC_058374.1, forward strand.
AGTTTGTATTATACCCTCTAGATCATTCCATGTTTCACATTACTGTTTTTATGGGTAAATAGCCAGTACTGGAATTACTGGGTCATGCAGTACTTTGATTTTTAATTTTTTGAGGGACCTCCATACTGTTTCCCCTGGTGGCTGCACCAGCTTGCACTCCCATCAAAGTGCACGAGGGTTCCTTTTCCCCCACATCCTCACCAACACTTGTTTCTTGTGTTGATTGTGGCCATTAAAACCGGTTTGAGATGAAATCTCATTATGGTTTAGATTTGCATTTCCCTGATTAGTGATGTTCAACCTGTTTTCATGCGTCTGTTGGCCTTCTGGATATCTTCCGAAATGTCCATGTCTTGTGCACAATTGTCATTGGATTATTGGTGGTATTGCTGTGCTTTTGGTTTCCTTGGCTGTGCAAGAGTTTTGACAAGGGTCCCAATAGTTTATTTTTGCTTTTATTTCCTGTGCCTCAGAACTATCTGGAAAGAAGTTGATCTGCTGATGTCAAAGAAGTTACTGTGTTTTCCTATAGGATTCTTATGGTTTCCAGTCTCACATTTAGGTCACTAACCTATCTTAAAATTCTGTGTATGGTGTAAGAAAGTTGTCCCGTTGCATTCTTCTGCATGTGGTTGTCTGGTTTTCCCAACACCGTTGGCTGAAGAGACTGTCCTTTTCCCATTGGATATTCTTTGTTGAAGTTTAATTGACTTTACGAATGTGGGCTTATTTCTGTGTTCTTTATTCTCTTGCATTGATCTTTTTGTGCCAGTACCATACTGTTCTGATTACTACGTTGTATAGTGTATCTTAATCTGGGATTGTGACCCCTCCCATTGTTTAAGTTTGTTTTGGCTATCGGGGTTTTTTGTGGTTCCATACAAATGTTAGGATTATTCTAATTCTGTGAAAAATGCTATTGGTATTTTGATAAGGATTGTATTAAACCTGTAGATTTGGGTAGTATGGACATTTTAACAATACTGGTTTTGCACAATGCTTGAGCATTGAATCTTTTCCATTTCTTCAGTGTTTTATAGACTGCAGAGTATAGGTCTTTCACCTACTTGGTTAAATTTGTTTCTAGGTGTTTTGGTGCAATTATAAATTAGATTATTAATGACTTATACATCATTACTGTATAGAATTGCAATGGATTTCTGTATATTGATTTTTGTAGCCAGTGACCTTAGAGTTGATTTATTCTAATGATTGTTGATGGACTCCTGAGGCTCTCCTATAGTATCATGTGCAAATAGTGGGAATTGTACTTCCCAATTTGGATGCCTTTTGTTTCTTATCTGATTGCTGTGACTAAAACTTCCAGTACTACTTATACTTTCCATAAAACCCCCAGGTCAATCCATGTTTTTGCAAGTAATGCGATCTTTTTATGGCTGATTAACAGTCCACATATACATATGTGTGTATATATGTATGTATGTATATATAAAATCACATCTCCATCCTTTCATGATTGGACATTTAGATTGCTTCAATATCTTGGCTATTGTAAACACTGCTGCAGCAAACAGAAGGGTGCATATATCTTTTTGAGTTAATGTTTTAAGATAAATACTCCTATTTTAAATTACTGGATGGTAGAGTAGTTCCATTTTTGAGGAACCTCCGTGCTGTTCTTTGTGGTGGCTACACCAGTCTGCATTCTCCTAAATGCGCCATGGTTTTCTATATGTCTTCACCAACACTTGTTGCTTGTTTTGATAGCAGCCATTCTGACTGGTGTGAGGTGACCCTGTTTATTTCCGTTTCCCTGATTAGTGATCCTGAGCATCTTTTCATATCTGGCCATCTGAAAAATGTTTATTCAGGTGCTCTATTCCCTTTAGGTAGTGGGGCGTGTGTTTCCATGAATTCTTTATCTTGGGTGTGAACCCTTTACTGGATAACATTTGCAAAATGTTTTCAGTTTATAGTCAAATTTCTTCTGTTGCCCTTCCCTGAGAAAGACTGGTGTTTAAAAAAAAAAAAAAAAGTCAGAGCCTATACTGCCTGTATATACTTTTGGAAGTTTCAGGGTTTCAGGTCTTACATATAGGTCTCTAGTCCATTTTGAGTTTTTGTGTATGGTGTAAGAGAATGACCAGGTCAAAGTCTTTTGCATGTAACTGGTTTTGCTCAACATTTATCAAAGTCTGACTTTTTCTCGCCTATTCCTTTTGTTATGGATTAACTGACCATGTAAGTGTGGGCTTATTTCTTGTCTGTGTGTTCCACTGGCTGTTTTTTGTGCTAGTACCATATTTTATTTGTAGTATAGTTTGAAACCAAAGAGTGTGATGCTTCCAGGTATGTTTTTCAAGATGGCTTTTTGAGGTCTTTTTTGTTCCATACAAATTTTAAGATTGTTCTAGTTCTGTGAAAAATGCCATTGATATCTTGATAGGGATTACAGTGAATCTGTAGATTGTTTTGGGTAGTACAGACCTATTAATACTCTCCTAAGCCATGAGCATGGTATATCTTTTCCATTCATCATTTTCTTTGATCAATGTCTTAGTTTCAGAGCAGAAACATCTTGCCTCTGAGACTTATTCTGAGGTACTTAGTTTTGATGCAATTGTGACATTTTCTTAGTGTACAGAAACTCAACATATCTATATATTTGTATCCTGCAACTAAACTGAATAGTTTTTAGGTATAATCTTTAAGGTTTTCTATATATAGTGTCCTGTCATCTGAAAATTGTCGCCATTTACCTCTTCCTGACCAATTTAGATGCCTTCTTTTGTCTGATTGCTATGCCTAGGACTTTTGGTACTATGTTAACTAAAAGTGATATAGTGGGCATTCTTGTCTGGTTTCTGATATTAAGGGGGAAGCTTTCAGATTTACATGAAGTCTGTTACCTATTTTGTCCTATATTATACTGAGCTATTTTCCTTCTATGTAACTTGGCTGAGAGTTTCTATCATATGTTGAATTCTGTCCAATGCTCCTGAATTTCACATGGTCATTGGATTTTTCTTTCGTTACTGTGGTCTATCATGTTAATTCATTTTGCGGGTGTTAAGCCATTTTAGCACCCCTGGAATAAATCCTACTTGATCATGGTGCATGATTTCTTCCATACATTGTTGTATATGATTTGTGTAATCTTGAATGTTTATATCTGTTCATCAGAAACGGGCTATAATTTTTGTAGTGTCTATGTGGGTTTAGCGTCAGTACTGCTGGCTTTGTAAAGTGAGCTTAGAAGCATTCTTTCCTACTCAGTGTTTTGGGATAGTTTGTGAAGGATCTGTATTAACTGTTTCCCAAAATGAGTGGAATTCACGTTTGAAAGATCCAGTCTTGGGAGTATTGTCTGTAGAGTCTTATCCATTTCTTCCAGTTTGTCCAATTGTTGGCATATAATTGTAGTAGTCTATTAGAATCTTTGCTGTCAATTGTAACTTCTGATTTTATTTTGGACCTTGTTCAAATCTTTGATCCCTTTTGAGTTGGATTATCACGTATGGTGTAAGAAAGTGGCCCAGGTGTGCTCTTGGGCATGGTACTGGCCAGTTTTTCCAGCACCACTTATTGAATAGACTTGTATTCTCTTGCCTCCTTTGTAAGCTAACTTTGTGTGTTTATTTCTGGGTTATGTATTGTGCTTTTGATCTGTGTGGTGTTAAGTCAATGCCACTCTGTTTCGATTAAAATCGCTTTCCATAGAAACTTTCCTATTTCTGTGAAAAAATGCCAATAGGATGTTAAGGATTGCATTGAATGTGTAGGTTACTTTGGATACTGGACATCTTAAGAGTTTTCCAATCCATGAGCATGGAATCTTTCCATTTGTGTTCCCTTTTTTTTTTTTTTCATTATCTTAGTTTTCCTTGTAGAGCTCCTTGGCCTCCTTGGTTAAGTTTATTTCTAAGTATCTTAGTCAATTGTTAACTTTTCGGGTAATTCATTAGTGTCTAGAAATGCAACAGATTTTTGTACGATGATTTTTGCAGTATGTAACTTCTCAATTCTTTGGTACTTTGAGTTTTTTATACATGACGTCCTCTGTAGTGACCATTTTATTTTCCATTTGGAGGCCCTATTTCTTACCTGACTCATCAGGCTACCACTTCTGATACTGTGTTGCACAAAACTAGTTTCTCAAAAATTAAGGCTTTGGTTTATGTTCTAGTAGGTAGTAATTTCAAAGTGAAGTATGTGTATGTAAGGAGAATGTATTTTGTAATAACTTGATACAAAATCTTCTACAGGCTTGCTTAATCAAAAATAACTTGGGGCAAATCTTAAGTTTGAGAGAGAGCACGAGTGGGGGGAGGTGGGGAGATTCCCAAGCAGGCTCCCCACCTTCAGCGTCGAGCTCCCGATCTCACAAACCATGAGATCATGACCTGAGAGCCAAAGTCAGATGCCTAACTGGCTAAACTACTCAGGTGCCACTGGGGCAAATTTCTTAATACAAAGATGTTGAAATACTCTCATAACTAGAGATCAGAGTCCAGTCTCGGTCCTTGAAGAGTGGAAGGGATTGAGATCTGATGCACTTGGGCTTCTAGGTAGTAACAAAGGTGTGCTCATGAGACACACATTGTAAACTACAGATTAAGTTTTTATTGAAATTCCAGTTTAACATACAGTATAATTAAGGCATATGATAGTGACTCAGCACTTCCATGCATAACCCCGTGCTGATCACAGGTGTTCTCCTTAGCTGCCTTCACCTGTTTCCCCCATTCGCCTGCTGACCTCCCCTCTGGTAACCATCCATTCTCTGTAGTTAAGAGTCTGTTTCTGGGTTTGACTCCCCTCCTACCTCCCCCATTGCTCATTTTATTTAAATGCCATATGAGTGAAATAATAGTGTTTCTTGCTTTCTAGTTCCATCCATGTCGTTGCAAATGGCAAGATTTTGTCCTTTTTATGGCTGAGTAGTATTCCATTGTGTACATACACTGCATCTTTTTATCTGTCCTTCAGAAAGTTAAAAATTAGTCTGCAATCCAGCCATTGCACTACTAGGTATTTACAAATTATTTTTTTAACTTTATTTTTGAGAGACTAAGTGGGGGAGGGACAGAGAAAGGGAGACACAGAATCCGAAGCAGGCTCCAGGCTCTGAGCTGTCAGCCCTGAGCCCAATTACAGGGCTCAAACTCACAGACCGAGAGATCATGACCTGAGCTGAAGTCGGACACTTAACTGACTGAGCCACCCAGGCGCCTCTTACAAATTATTAAAAAAAAAAAAAAAAAAAAGGCGCCTGGGTGGTGCACTTGGTTAAGCGTCCGACTTCAGCCAGGTCACGATCTCGCGGTCCGGGAGTTCTAGCCCCGTGTCAGGCTCTGGGCTGATGGCTCAGAGCCTGGAGCCTGTTTCCGATTCTGTGTCTCCCTCTCTCTCTGCCCCTCCCCCATTCATGCTCTGTCTCTGTCCCAAAAATGTTGAAAAAAAAAATTTAGTACCAATTAGAGAATAATTGGAGAGGAGGACAATTCAAGAAATAAGCAGGAAGCATAAATGGAACTTCAGGAACTAAAATACTAGTTCTTAGATACTATTGTCTGTATATTTTATATATTCAAGGATATAAAAGATTGAGCATCTCAAAAGATAACCCCCCCCAAAAAAACCTGCAAACCCTAAAAGTACTTGAACTTTTTTTTTTTACATAAATCCAAATTAACATAGAGTAATGATTTCCGGAGTCAAATTTAGGGATTCATCACTGACGGGTAACACCCAGTACTCCTCCCAACAAGTGCCCTCCTTTATGACCATCCCCCACCCACCTCCCTGCCAGCAACCCTCCATTCTGAGTCTCCTGTGGTTCGTATTCCTGTCTTTATATTTTTGCTTCCTTTACCCTGTGTTCATCTGTTTCTTAAATTCCACATGAGTGAAATCCTATATTTGTCTTTCTCTGACTTGTTTTGCTTAGCATAATACACTTTGGTTCCATCCATGTTGTTGCAAATGGAAAACGGCAAACTTTCGTTCTTTTTGATTGCTGAGTTAATAGTCTGTCTATATATGTATATACACCACATCTTCAGTCAGTGGACATCTGGGCTCTTTCCATAATTTGGCTATTGTAAATGCTATAAATGCCATATATAAACATCAGGGTGTGTGTGCCCCTTTGAATCAGCATTTCTGTATCCTTTGGATGAAGACCTAGTGGTGCAATTGCTGGGTCCTAGGGCAGTTCTATTTTTAACTTTTTTAGGAACCTCCATACTGTTTTCCACAGTGGCTTCCCCCAGTTTGTGTTCCTACCACTGTGCAAAAGGGTTTCTTTCTCCACATCCTCGCCAACATCTGTTGTTGCCTGAGTTGTTAATGTTGGACATCTTGATAGGTGTGAGGTTGGTGTATCATTGTGGTTTTGATTTGTATTTCCCTGATGTTGAGCATTTTTTTTCACGTGTCTGTTGGCCATCTAGAGGTTTTCTCTGGAAAAGTGTTTGTGTCTTCCATCCCTTCACTGGATTATTTGGTTTTTGGGTGTTGAGTTTAAGTTCTTTATAGACTTTGGATACTAACCCTTTATCCAGTATGTGATTTGCAAACATCTTCTGTCAGTTGACTTTTAGTTTTGCTGATTGTTTCCTTCACTGTGCAGAAGCTTTTTATCTTGATGAGGTCCCAAAAGTTCATTTTTGCTTTTGTTTCCCTTGCCTCCTGAGAAATGTCAAGAAGTTGCTGCAGTCGAGGTCAAAAGAAGTTGTTGCCTGTTCTCTCCTTAAGGATTTTGATGCTTTTCTGTCTTACATTAAGGTCTTTCATCCATGGGAACTTTATTTTTGCATGTGTGTAGGAAAGTGGTCCAGGTTCATTCTTCATGTCACTGCCCAGTTTTCCCGGCACCATTTGCTGAAGAGACTCTTCTTTCCATCAGATATTTTTTCCTGCTTTGTCAAAAGTTAGTTGGCGGTACATCTGTGGGTAAACTGGGTTCTCTAGTCTGTTGCACTGATCCATGTCTGTTTTTGTACCAGTACCAAACTGTCTTAATTACAGCTTCGTAATAAAGGCTAACGTCTGGGATTGTGATGCCTCCAGTTTCGGTTTTCTTTTCAACGTTACTTTGGCTTTTCTGAGTCTTTTGTGGTTCCATACAAATTTTAGAGTTGTCTGTTGGATCTCTAAAGAATGCTTGTGTTATTTTGACTGGGACTGCATTGAATATGTAGATTGCTTTGGATAACACATTTTAACGATATTCTTCCAACCCATGAGCGTGAAAGGTTTCCCATTTCATTGTGTCCTCTTCAATTGCCTTCATAAGTGTCGTATAGTTTTCAGCACACAGATCTTGCACCTCTTTTTATTCCTAGGTATTCTATGGATTTTGGTGCAATTGTAACTGGGATCGATTCCTTGATTTTTGCTGCTTCGTTATTGGTGTATAGAAATGCAACTGACTGCTGTACACTGATTTTTTATATCTTGGGTCAGTTCTAGAAGCTTTTTCTTTTTTTGAGTCTTTTGGGTTCTCCACAGTCTCCTGTCTTCTGTGAAGACAAAGTTTGACTTCCTCCTTGCCAGTTTGGATGCATTTTATTGCTGAGGCTAGGACTTCCTTCACTATGTTGAATAACAGTGGTGAGAGTGGACGTCCCTGTTGTGTTCCTGACCTTATGGGAATGCTGTTTTTCCCCCTTGAGGATATTAGCTGTGTGTCTTTTATGTATGGCCCTTGAGGTATTTTTCTTCCATCCCTGCTTTGAGGGTTTTTATCGAGAAAAGGTATTTTGTCAAGTGCTTTTTCTGCACCTATTGAGAGGGTTATGTGGTTCTTGCCCTTTCTTATTGATATGATGAATGACATTGACTCATGGATATTGAACCACACCTGTATCCCAGGAATAAATCCCACTTGATTGTGGTGAATAATTCTTTTTAATGTATTGTTAGATCCAGTTTGCTGGTATGTTGAGTTATTTCTTGCATCCATGCCCATCAGTGAAATTGGTGTGTAATTCTCCTTTTTAGTGGGATCTTTGGTTGTGGTATCCAGGTAATCGTGGCCTTATACAATGAGTTTGGAAGTTTTCCTTCCATTTCTGTTTTTTGGAACAGCTTCAAAAGAATAGGTGTTAACTTTTTTTTTTTTTTCAGTTTTAATGTTTATTTTTGGGAGGGAGGGAGGGGGAGAGAGCGAGAGAGACCGAGCATGAGCCAGGGAGGGGCAGAGAGAGAGGAAGACACAGAATCTGAAGCAGGCCTCCAGGCTCTGAGCTGTCAGCACAGTGCCCGACATGGACCTCGAACTCACAAACTGAGACCATGACCTGAGCCGAAGTTGGACGCTCAACAGACTGAGCCATCCAGGTGCCCCTAGTCGTCTTTAAATGTGTAGAATTCTCTTGGAAAGCTGTCCTCACTGGATTCTTGTTTGTTGGGAGATTTATTATTGATTCAATTTCCTTACTGGTTATGGGTCTGTTCAAATCTTCTATTCCTTTTTCAGTTTTTGTAGTTCACATATTTCTAGGAATTTACCCATTTCTTCTAGATTGCATGATTTATTGGCGTATGATTGCTCATAATATTGTATTTCTGCAGTGTTGGTTGTGATCTCTCCTCTTTCATTCGTGATGTTATTTTGATCCTTTCCTTTTACTTTTTGATCAGTCTGGCTAGGGGCTTATCAATTTTGTTAATTCTTTCAAAGAACCAGCTCCTGGTTTCACTGGTCTGTTTTTTATTTTAATATCCTTGATTTCTGCTGTAATCTTTATTTCCTGTCTTCTGGTTTTGGGTTTTATTTGCTGTTTTTCTAGCTCCTTAAGGTGTAAGGTTAGGTTGTATATCTGAGACCTTTCTTCATTCTTTAGGAAGGCCTGGGTTGCTATATACTTTCCTCTTATGACTGCCTTTGCTGCGTCCCAGAGGTTTTGGGCCGTCATGTTTTCATTTTCGCTGGCTTCCATGTACTTCTTAATTTCTTGGTTAACCCATTCATTCTTCAGTAGGATTGTCTTTAATCTCCAAGTATTCATGATCTTAACAAATTTTTCCTCATGGTTGATCTCAAGTTTTCATAAGGTGGTCTAAAAATACGCATGATATGAACTTGATCTTCTGTATTTGCTTTAGGTTGAAATGTTCTGAATATGCATCAGGTCTGTTTGGTCCAGTGTGTCATTCAAAGTCATCATTTACTTGTTTTTCTCCTTAGATGATCTGTCTATTGTAAGTGGGGTGTTTAACTCCCTTGCTATTGTTACAAATGAATTTCTTTGTGACAAATTATATGTTTGGGTGCTCCCAAGTTGGCACAAACATTTACAATTGTTATATCTTCTTGGTGGATAGACCACCTAATTATGATATAAATCCCTTAATTTCTTGTTAGTCTTTATTTTTTATTAAATATAACTTATTGTCAAACTGGTTTCCATATAAAACCCAATGCTCATCCCAACAGGTGCCCTGCTCAATGACCATCATGCAATTTCCCCTCTCCCCCAACCCCTATCAACCCTCAGGGTTCTCTAAGGTTGTTTGCCTCCCTCCCTAACTTTTTTCCCCCATTCCCTCCCCCCCCCCCCCAGTCTTCTGTTAAGTTTCTCAGGATCCACATAAGAGTGAAAACATGGTGTCTTTCTCTGCCTCACTGATTTCACTTAGCATAACGCCCTCCAGTTCCATCCACGTTGCTACAAAAGGCCAGATTTCATTCTTTCTCATTGCCAAGTAGTATTCCATTGTGTATATAAACTGCAATTTCTTTATCCATTCATCAGTGGATGGACATTTAGGCTTTTTGCATAATATGGCTATTGTTGAAATGCTGCTATAAGCATTGGGGTACAAGTGCCCCTGTGCATCAGCACTCCTGTATCCCTTGGGTAAATTCCTAGCAGTGCTATTGCTGGGTCATAGGATAGTTCTATTTGTAATGTTTTGAGGCACCTCCACACTGTTTTCCAGAGTGGCTGCACCAGTCTGCATTCCCATCAACAGTGCAAGAAGGCTCTGTTTCTCCACATCCTCGCCAGCATCTATAGTCTCCTGATTTGTTCATTTTAGCCACTCTGACCGGTGTGAGGTGGTATCTCAGTGTGGTTTTGATTTGTATCTCCCTGATGAGTGACGTTGAGCATCTTTTCATGTGCCCGTTGGCCATCTGGCTGACTTCTTTAGAAAAGTGTCTATTCATGTCTCTGCCCGTTTCTTCACTGAATTGTTTTTTGGGTGGGGAGTTTGGGGAGTTCTTCATAGATTTTTGGATACTAGCCCTTTATCTGATATGTCCTTTGCAAATCTCTTTTCCCATTCTGTCAGTTGCCTTTTAGTTTTGTTGATTGTTTCCTTTGCTGTGCAGAAGCTTTTTATCTTCATGAGGTCCCGATAGTTCATTTTTTGCTTTTAATTCCCTTGCCTTTGGAGATGTGTTGAGTAAGAAATTGCTGTGGCTGAGGTCAGAGAGGTTTTTTCCTGCTTTCTCCTCTAGGGTTTTGATGGTTTCCTGTCTCATATTCAGATCCCTCATCCATTGTGAGTTTATTTCTGTAAATGGTGTAAGAAAGTGGTCTAGTTTCATTCTTCATGTTGCTGTCCAGTTCTCCCAGCACCATTTGTTAGACTGTCTTCCCCCCCCCCCCCCCATCGGATGCTCTTCCCTGCTTTGCCAAAGACTAGTTGGCCATACATTTGTGGGTCCAATTCTGGGGTCTCTATTCCATTGGTGTATGTGTCTGTTTTTGTGCCAATGCCATACTGTCTTGATGATAGCTTTGTAGTAGAGGCTACAGTATGGGATTGTGATGCCTCCCGCTTTGGTTTTCTTCAGTATTTGGCTATTCAGGGTCTTTTGTGGTTCCACTCAAATTTTAGGATTGTTCATTCTAGCTTTGAGAAGAATGTTGGTGCAATTCTGATTGGGATTGTGTTGAGTGTGTAGATTGCTCTGGATAGTATTGACATCTTAATATTCCTCCAATCTACGAGCATGGAATGTTCTTCCATCTCTTTGTATCTTCAATTTCCTTTATAGGCTTTCTATAGTTTTCAGCATACAGATTTTATGTCTTTGGTTTTTATTCCTAGGTATTTTATGGTTCTTGGTACAATTGTGAATGGATCAATTTTTCTCTTCCTGTTGCTTCATTATTGGTGTATAAAAATGCAACCAACTTCTGTACATTAATTTTGTACCCTGCGACTTTCCTGAATCCATGTATATGTTCCAGCAGACTTTTGGTGGAATCTATCGGGTTTTCTATGTATAATGTCATCTGCAAAAAAGTGGAAGCTTGACTTCATCTTTGCCGGTTTTTACGCCTTTAATTTCCTTTTGTCTGCTGATGCTAGAACTTCCAACAGTATGTTAAACAACAGTGGTGAGAGTGGACATCCCTGTTGTGTTCTTGATCTCGGGGGAATGTTCAGTTTCCCTCCATTGAGGATATTAGCTGTGGGCTTTTCATAAATGGCTTTTATGTTTAAGTATGTTCCTTCTATCCTTTCTTGGGTGTTTTTATTAAAAAAGGATGCTGTATTTTGTCAAATGCTTTTGCTGCATCTATAAATAGGATCATATGGTTCTTTTCTTTTACTAATGTGATGTATCACATTGATTCGTGAATACTGAACCAGCCCTGCAGCCCAGGAATGAATCCCACTTGATCATGGTGAATAATTCTTTGATATGCTGAATTAGATTTGCTAGTATCTTGAGTTTTTGCATCCATATTCATCAGGGATATTGGCCTGTAGTTTTGTTTTTTTTTTCCCCCCCTGGGTCTCTGGTTGGGGAATCAAAGTTTTCCTTCCTTTCTATTTTTTGGAACAGGTTGAGAAGGATAGGTATTATCTCTGCTTTAAATGTCTGGTAGAATTCCACAGGGAAGCCATCTGGTCCAGGACTCTTATTTTCGGGGAGATTTTTGATAACTGATTCAATTTCTTCTAGTTATTTGTCTATTTCTTTGCATTTGAGTTTTGGTAGCATGTGGGTGCTTAGGAATCTGTCAATTTCTTCCAGGTTGTCCAGTTTGTTGGCATGATTTTTCATAGTATTCACTGATAATTACTTGCATTTCTGAGGTATTGGTTGTAGTAATTCCATTTTCATTTGTGACTTTATCTCTTTGGGTCCTCTCGAGAAGCCTGGCTAGAAGTTTATCAATTTTGTTTATTCAAAAAACCAACTCTTGGTTTCATTGATCTGTTTTTTTTGTTTTTTTTGATTCTATATTTCTGCTCTGATCTTATTTCTCTTCTGGGTTTTGCATGCCTTTGCTGTTCTATTTCCTTTACGTGTGCTGTTAGGTTTTGTATTTGGGATTTTTCTTGTTTCTTGAGATAGGCCTGGATTGCAATGTATTTTCCCCTCAGGACTGCCTTTGCTGCATCCCAAAGCGCTTGAGTTGTATTTTCATTTGTTTCCATATATTTTTTTCTTTAATTGCCTGGTTGACCCACTCATTCTTTAGTGGAGTGTTCTTTAACCTCCATGCTTCTGGAAGTTTTCCAGACTTTTTCCCGTGGTTGATTTCAAGTTTCATAGCATTGTGGTCTGAAAGTGTGCATGGTATGATCTCAATTCTTTCATACTTATGAAGGGCTGTTGTGTGACCCAGTATGTGATCTTGGAGAATATTCCATGTGCACTCGAGAAGAAAGTATATTGTTGCTTTGGGATACAGAATTCTAAGTATATGTCAAGTCCCATCTGATCCAATATATCATTCAGGGCCCTTATTGAGTTTCTGTCTAGATTTTCTATCCATTGTTGTAAGTAGAGTATTAAAGTCACCTGCAATTACCACATTCTTATCAATAAGGTTGCTTATGTTTGTGATTTATATATTTGGATGTCTCCGAATTCAGTGCATAGACATTTATAATTGTCAGCTCTTTCTGATGGATTGACCCTTTAAATACTATATAATGCCCTTCATCTCTTGTTAAGGCTTTCAATTTAAAGTCTAGTTTGTCTGATATAAGTATGGCTACTCCAGCTTTCTTTGGACTTCCAGTAGCATGATAGATCTTCATCCCCTCACTTTCAATCTGAAGGTGTCCTCAGGTCTAAAATGAGTATCTTGTAGACAGCAAATAGTAGATGGGTCTTGTTTTTCTATCCATTCTGATACCCTGTGTCTTTTGGTTGGAGCATTTAGTCCATTTACATTCAGTGTTATTGAAAGATATGGGTTTAGAGTCATTGTGATATCTGTAGGTTTCATGCTTGTAGTGATGTCTCTGGTACTTTGTGGTCCTTGCAACATTTCACTGAATCCCTTTTAGGATCTCTTGTATGGCTGGTTTAGTGGTGAAATTCCTTCAGTTTTTGTTTGGGAAGACCTTTCTCTCTCCTATTCTGAATGACAGACTTGCTGGGTAAAGGATTCTCAGCTGCATATTTTTTCTGTTTATCACATTGAAGATTTCCTGCCATTCCTTTCTGGCCTGCCAAGTTTCAGTGCATAGGTCTGCTACTACCCTTATGCATCTACCTTTGTATGTTAGGGCCCGTTTCTCCCTAGCTGCTTTCAGAATTCTCTTTATCCTTATATTTTGCCAGTTTCACTATGATGTGTCCTGCAGAAAATCAATTCAAGTTATGTCTCTAGGGAGTACTCTGTGCTTATTGGATTTTAATGTCTGTTTCCTTCCCCAGATCAGGGAAGTTCTCATCTATGATCAAGTACACCTTCAGCCCCTTTCTGGCTTTCTCTTCTGGAATTCCTATGATATGGATACTGTTCCATTTGAATCACTTAGTTATCTCTTTTTTCCATAATTTTATTTTCTAACTCAACTATTCTGTCCTCTGCCTCTTCAATCCGTGATGTGGCCGCTTCCATTTTGCACCTCATAGCATTTTTTAATTGAAAGTCTAGTTTGCATAATAGTATGGCTACCCCAGCTTGCTTTTGATGACCATTACGTGATGGTTCATCCTTACTTTCAATCTGCAGGTGTCTTTAGGTCTAAAATGAGTCTCTGTAGGCAGGAAATAGATGTGTCTTGTTTTCTTATCCATTCTGATATCCTGTATCCTTTGATTGGAACATTTAGTCCATTGACATTTAGAGTAAGTACTGAAAGAATTTAGTGTCCTTCTGTTGCCTGGAAAGTTGGTGTTTCTGGTGAAGTTCTCTGGCCCTTTCTAGTCTTTCTTGCTTTTTGGGCTTTTTGGAGAAAGGACAAAACAAGAGTCCCCCTCTTAACTTCTTCTAGGACTGGTTTAGTGGTCACAAACTTCTAGTTTTTGTGTATCTGGAAACTCTTTCTCTCTCCTATTTTGAATGACAGCCTTGATGGATAAAGAACTCTTGGCTGCATGTTCTTCTGATTCGGCACATTGAGTCTATCCTGCCACTCCTTCCTGGCCGCCAAGTTTCTGTGGTCAGATCTGTGATCCTCCTCTGTCTTCACTTGTAAGTTAAGGACTTTTTTTCCCTTGCTGCTTTCACAATTCTTGTCTCTTTTGTGAATTTGACTATAATATGCCTTGGTGATGATCAGTTTTGGTTGAATCTAACGGAAGTTCTCTATGCTTCTTGGATTTTAATGTGTGTGTCCTTCCCTATATTAGGAAAGTTTTCTGCTGTAACTTGCCCAGATAAAACTTCTTCCCCTTTTTCTCTCCATCTTTTGGGACTCCTAGGATTCATATGTTCCTTCTTAATCACTGAGTAGTAACTACTTGAAGAGTAGATCCAAGTATTTGACTTAAAGCGTGTCTACAATTGCAGAATATTGACCTCCACAAATCTCCACAAAAATGAGAACGTTTTCAGAATCTGTCAGAAGAAACTTCTGTAGAAATCTAGAAAATAACCAAAGACTTGCACAATCTTGAAACCTATGCCAAAAAAAAAAAATCTTGGAAGGGTGAACTTTGTGGTGTTTTTAACTTGCTCTGTTCAGTAGCCTTCCAAGTTCCTTTTCAGTCTTAAGTAGTTGCAATCACATGAAAACTAGGAGCCCAGCAGCCGCCCAAAGGATCATAATGGGTCTGGAGCTATTTTAAAATCCCATTCTTCGACTCATCATTTGACCTGTCTTGGAGGTTACTTCAAAGTTCCAAGTTGTAGGTCTATCCCTTTCTTTGACCTGATTCAAATGTTGCCCAATGTAAAGAGCCTTTTCTTAGTTGATTACAAAACTGACACTTGCTGTTAAACATCATAGTTCTGAGTTTGAGAGAAAGACTTCAGAGAAAAATGGGTTAAAAACCCTAAAGCAAAATCTGGGGAATGCAGTATTCATAGGGATCCTCTAAAAACTCCGGTGTAGTCTTTGGACCACACAGAAGGTCTCGTGTATGCCTAGGCCATGTGTGTGCTCAGGAAAGCTAGAAGATTGAGGCTTTCTGGTTTGGTGGTTGCACATAAGGATGAAATGAAGGCTAAACCAGAGTTTTCAGCTCCCTGAGTGTTAAAAGCATACCTCTGTACACATACAGATTCCACTAAGCCTGGGAGACTTCGTGATTCCAGGCATTTATGTTACTAGATGACCAATGAGCTGAGCAGAAAGTTCAGTGGCCACAATGACATGGAGTAGATTCAAGACACTTGCTAAAAAAACAAAATTCTTGAGATGGTAAATCTCTAGAGCTGCCGTGTACTATTTGAAAGGATTTTTTCCCCAAAAGTTTAAAAAGAAATACTACCCAAAGGGGAAATCAATAAAACCATCATCCATGAAGCCCAAATGTTGAACTTAAGGACTTCAATTCACCTCTTGAGACATGTGTTCAATCTTCAGTTTTTATACAATGAAGTATATCACCTGTACTGGGTCATAGCAAATGGATTGTTTCAGTCACAGAATCCTATTGAAATGGTGGCCTGAAGTGTGGGGGCGGTATGGGAAATGATACTGGAGAGGTAAAGGCTTTCAGTTACAGAATTAATAATTCACAGGGATGAAAGGTACAGTATAGGGAATATAGTCAGAGTAGCCTTGAGTGGTGACAGATGGGAGCTACACTTGGTAAAAATTTTACGGAAAGGCTCACCAGATTTGAGCAGTTAAAAGAATCCGTATTTTGAAACTTCTAAAAACGTTTATTTTTTAGAGACAGAGACCACCACATGAGTGGGGAGAGGCAGAGAGAGGGAGATACAGAATCTGAAGCAGGCTCCAGGCTCTGAGCTGTCTGCACAGAACCCAACACGGGGCTCAAACTCCCTGACCACGAGGTCATGACCTGAGCTGAAATCGAATGCTTAACTGAGCCACCCAGTGCCCTGAAGAATCAGTATTTTGAAGATACTTGACATTATTCACTCAAAAGAACCCCAAGAATGAGGAAAAATGAAGATTTAGCCCTATGAGATCTTATTCAACATAAACGTGTGCATAATGCAGTACTAGAGGGGGGAAAAGGGACAACAGGATGCTTGAAGGAAATGGCTGGAAACTTTAAAAATGTTAAACTCCAGTGAAATAAACCAAAAGTGAGTCACACCTGGACGCATGCAGCATTTACTTGTCAAAAACCAAAGCAATTATTAGCCAGGAGGAAAGGACTCCTCGTCTCTGAGGGAGCCCCTACAAGCTGATCCAGCCTATTTCCTAGCTCTCCTCAGTAACTCTGGAGGCCGGGAGTCCTTGGGATGCCATATTCGAAGATCAGAGGGGGAAAAAAAATAAGGATCACAAGTAACCTAAAAAAATGGGGAAAATAGCCCAACGCTTAAGTTGCTAAATCTTTTCTTCCAGAACTAATAGAATCTTTGAGGCAAAAGTAAGACACTAGAGAGGAACTTGAATCTGCAAAGAACACTGGTAAAGGTAACCATACAGTTAGTAAAGGGTTACATTTGCTGTCTCTCCTATCTGACTTCAAGGACCAGGAGTTTTGGCAAAAAGTCTGCATTGAGGGTATGTGACCTAAAAACATAGTACAACAAATCAGAAGGATAAGGCCTTTAAGCATTCTTACACATTTGGAAACAAAACATTGTCTAAAAATAGGACAAATGGGTGCCTGGGTGGCTCAGTTAACTTCCAACTTTGGCTCAGGTGAGGATCTCCTCGTTCGTGGGTTTCGAGCCCCATGTCAGTCTCTGCTGACAGCTCAGATCCTGGAGCCTGCTTTTCAGATTCGGTGTATCCCTCCCTCTCTGCTCCTCCTCTGCTTGTGCATCCTCTTTCAAAAATATTTAAAAAAGGAAGAACCATAATTCTTCAAACACTTTGATAAGATCTAGTATTCTACCTAATGTACAAGAGCTATGTAGGATGATTGTGAAATTACATATCAGAAAAAAACTTCTAAAATGATCAATATGAAAGAGGTCATGAATATTAAACTTCTGGTGTATATGTAGTTGGAGAAGCAGGTAAATTGGAACAACGGATTGGAGAGGACTAAAAACTTTCCCAGGCTGATACTCTCAGGATTCAAAAAGTCCTAGGAGTCAAGTACAAAATAAATGCAAAGCATACAGAGTTTGCCATAACTGGGAAATTTAAAATCTGAAAACCGGGGAAGAGAACCCAGCCGAGCATCACATTTACAAAGGACTTCTAGACCGACGTGGGGGAGTCTGCTATTCACTAGGCCAGCTCTCTGTGCTTGCGTACTCAGCTCACCAAAACTGAGAGGGAGATCCTGGCAATCAGAACTGATAGGGGACTAGAAGACGGTGCTCCCATCACCCCTGTAGCCCAAGCCTGAGTTTTGGTTAAAGGTGGGGCAAATCTAAACGAGCTGGCAGGGGTGGGGGAAGGTAATTGGTAGCATTTACAACACGGCACCACCTACAGTAAGGGGAACTAGCATCTGCCGACTGTCTTCTGTAGGAGAATACAGCATGCCATCACTTGAGGCATCGAACATGTAGGTCTCCTGGGGGCGAGAATGGAGGGCATCCCCTTCAAGGCCCTGATAGAAGTGTGATATAGGGTCCAGCAGGTCTGAGGAAGAGTGTGAACAGTCCCACACATAACCCTGCTCCTGGACCTTCACATGTCTCCCCTTCTCCCTGAGACTTGGGTTTTGGCCAGACCACTGTAGTTGGTGTTCTCGATAAGCTGTCAGAGCAGGGTTGATGTTTGGGCCTCTCCTGCCGTGAATCTGAGCCACACACAGCAGCAGATGGACAGAGTGAGACCGCTGCCCCTGTCTCCTGGCTGTCCTGCGCTTAGTGGATTCCTGGGTTCTCCAGGGCCCTCCTGGAGGGGCGATGTGATGTGAAAGTGTAGAGTGGTGACCTTTGACCTATGGGAGGAGGGAGAATTAGGGCAGAGCTGGAGCCTGCCTTCTCTGGTTTCCCTAGATCGCCTGTTCTAAATCTCCTGCATAAGGTCTTTGTGAAAACGTCTTGGGACACTGGGCAGTCAGCCATGCTTGTCCCTGATGCTGGGGTCTGCTCAGTACCTCCCTTCATCGGTTCTTCTCCACGCTGCCTCCCCTGTACTCCTGCTTCCCTGGAAAAGAACTTTACACGATGTTCATTCTTAAACGTCTGCCTCACATCTTTTATCTAAAAAGCTCAGGTAAACTTAAGAACTCTGATGCCTTCCTACTCTTGATCCCTCTGCAAATGGTTTTTCTAGACTTTAAATGTTCCTGGATTTTCTAAGTGCATTCTCTGATGAATGGATCGTGGTTGGGCAAATATCTGGGCAAGCCAGAAGTCCCATGGAATTTACAGCTTGATAAATGAAAGGTGGAAGTTGGTTGTGAGATAACCCAATCGTCTCACTGCTCTCTTCAAACATTGTGTTTAATAGACTATAGAAGGAAAATCCGAAAAGTTTTTAAAAGACTAAAACGGGACAAAGAACAAGTAATTCAAGTAGAACGAAAAAGATTTAAACACGTGTCAGTGGTGATGTTAAATACAAATGGACTGAGATAAAACTAAGGTCTTGACTGACTTAATTACCTTAAATTCAGATCAAATATAGAACTAGAAAAATGCAATCTAAACTAATTAAAACATTGTTTTTGAGAGTACGGTGGGGGAGGGGCAGAGAATCCCAGGCAGGCTCCGCACGGTCAGCAAAGCTGGACTAGGGGCTCAAACCTGTGAACGGTGAATCATGTCTGAGCCAAAGTCGAGTTGGACGGACGCTCAATCAGCTGAGCCACCACACACACCTGAAGTAATTTCTGAGGCCATATTTCAGGACACTCTACAAAATATAAAGGCAAATTTGAAACTTTCAGATAATAAACCCCACCCGTCTGAGGCCAGGATTGCCTTAATACGAAAACAAGACAAAGGGGATTATGAAAATGTTAATTATCCCTCCAAATATAGACTACTTGAATCTCTAATGAAAATAACAGATTATGAAGCTTGATAAGATGACTCTAAGACCTACATGGGGATGAAAGGTCAAGAATAGCCAAAAATCTAGGAGAAAATTGGTAGGAAAGCTTCCTCTACTGGATTACTGTAGCTTTTTTTTTTTTTAATATTTTTTGGGAGAACAAGCAGGGGAGGGGCAGAGAGAGGGAGATGCCTACACAGGGCTTGAGCTCACAAACTGAGATCATGACCTGAGCCAGAGTCGGACACTTTGACTGAGCCACTGAGGTGCTCCTACTGTAGCTTTTTTTTTTTTTTTTAGTTACTGTAATTAAGATAAACTACTCCAGGATGGAAAAATACAATGTAGTAGGGGGCCTGCAGAAACTGGTTACTTGTAGAACCATATTTGAAAAAGCTGCTCTGTATCATTGCAAACATAAGTGTTGTGGATACAAAATAGCATAGCCTTCTCAATTCTAGAACATTTTCATAAACTGTGGAGAAAAGTCTGGAGAAACCAGTAACTAATTGGACATTATAATTAAGAACTTGTGTTTATTGAAAGACTGGAATAAAGGGACATACCATGGGGGTAACACGTATTTGCAATATGTATATAGAACCAGCAGTGCTCTCATATGCAGAAAATGGAGTTTGAATCCTTTTCAAGCACTTTTGAGAACAATTTGGCATAGGCCACTAGAGTTGCATAAATTAAGACTGACTTGGAAAGCCTTTCAAACCTATTTCCCTACAGAACCATGTGTCCGTATACATGTTAAAGAGTACTTTAGGCGTTATTTATAAAAGCCACAGACTGGGGGAAAAATGCCTCAAAAGCATAATAGATACCTGTGTTGTAGGACATTCAGTGGAGTGTTAGTATTTGCACAACAGCAAACTAAACTCAAAACCGCGCTTTCATGAAACTCAAAATTGAACTGGTGTTGAGCACCTGTGATGGGGTAAAACACGGAAAAGTGATTTCTGTAAAAGTCAGGATGGGGTGATGTGGAAGAATGGCTTCTGGGAAGCTGGCACTGGGGTTTGTTGACGTGTGGTCTATGTTGGTGATGGATGACGTTGGGGATGGTGCCCGTGAGCCATATCCTGGTCTTGCCAGTCTCCAGAGAGTCATGAGGGTCAATACTGAATTTAATAAACCATACAGCAGAAAGGTTTGACAACGTGTATCGTGATTACCACAATGAGCTTAGCTAACATCCGTCATCTCCTATAGGTAAGATAAAACCAGAAGTTTTCTAGTCTTTCCTTGGAATGAGAACTCTTAGGATTGACTCCCAACAACTTGGGCATACATCATACAGCAGAGGTAAACAGTTTTTACATTACATCGTGAATGCTTGCTTATCTTACAGTTCAAAGCCTATGCCTTTTTGCCACCTTCCTCCATTCCCTGACATCTGGCCCGGGTCTCTGGTAACCACAAATCTGATGGGTTTGGCTTTTGTTTTTAGATGCAAACTGTGATGTCAGGCAGGTTTTCCTCTGGCTTATTTTGCTTGGTGTAATGCCCTCAGTGTCTGTCCGTGCTGTTGGAAATAGCCATGTTTCCTCCTTTCTTAGGACTGAGCAATACTCTAGGGGGCAGGTGTATGTATACCGTATCAGTTAAGTGTCTGACTTTGGTCATGATCTCACAGTTTGTGACTTCTAGCCCCACGTTGGGCTCTGCACTGACAGTGTGGAGCCTGCTTGGGATTCTTTCTCCCTCCCTTACTGCTTCTCCCCACCCCCCCCCACCCAAATAACCTTAAAAACAGACTTCCTGTTTCTCAACACCGGCATCTTGTTACCCCTTTTGTATAGCCTAACAGGTGTGAGGTGATGCTTTGTTGTGGTTCTGATGTGTTTTCTAATGGTTGAGCATTTTTCGTGTACCTGTTGGTTATTAGTAGAGTGTCTTTATTGGATTATTTTTCCCTGCTTTTGTGGGAGTTTTTTTTATACATTTTGTAGATTAACTCCTTATCAGATATGGTCTGAAAATATTTTTTTGCCACTCTGTTGCCCTTTCACTTTGTTCTTTTACTGTGTAGGAGCTTTTTAGTTGTAGTTCTCCTTGTTGCTTATGCTTTAGGTGTCAGACCTAAAGATTCATTACCAAGACCTATGGCACAGAGCCTGTTTTTAAGTTTTTTTGAGAGCCAGGGGAGGGGTGGAGAGAGCATCCCAAGCAGACTCCATGCTCAGTGTGGAGCCCAACATGGGGCTTGAGCTTGTGAATCGTGACATTCATGACCTGAGCTGAAATCAAGAGTCAGACGCTTAACTGAGCCACCCAGGTACCCCACAAATTCTTTTGTTTTTTTTTAATTTTTAACTTTTTAAAATTTATATCTGTATCAGTTAGCATATAGTGCAACAATGATTTCAGGAGTAGATTCCTTAATGCCTCTTACCCTTTTAGCACATCCCCCCTCCCACAACCCCTCATGTAACCCTCACTTCTCCATATTTGACTCTCTTCTGTTTTGTCCCCCTTCCTGTTTTTATATTTTGTTTCCCTTCCCTTATGTTCATCTGTTTTGTCTCTTAAAGTCCTCATAGAAGTGAAGTCATAAGATTTTTGTCTTTCTCTAATTTCACTTAGCATAATACCCCCGGTTCCATCCATGTAGTTGCAAATGGAAAGATTTCATTCTTTTTGATTGCCAAGTAATACTCCATTGTGTGTGTGTGTGTGTGTGTGTGTGTGTGTGTGTGATCTCACATCTTCTTTATCCATTCATCTGTTGATGGACATTTGGGCTCTTTCCATACTTTGGTTGTCGATAGTGCTGCTATAAACATGGGGAGGCATGTGTCCTTTGAAACAGCACACTGCATCCTGTGGATAAATGCCTAGTAGTGCAATTACTGGGTCATAGAGTAGTTCTATTTTTAGTTTTTTGAGGAACTGCCATACTGTTTTCCAGAGGGGCTGCACCAGCTTGCATTCCTGCCAACAATGCAAAAGAGATCCTCTTTCCCCACATCCTTGCCAACATCTGTTGTTGCCTGAGTTATTGTTAGCCATTCTGACAGGTGTGAGGTAGTATCTCATGGTTTTGATTTGTATTTCCCTGATGAGTGATGTTGAGCATTTTTTCATGTGTTGGTTGGCCATCTGGATGTCGTCTTTGGAGAAGTGTCTATTCATGTCTTTTGCCCATTTCTTCACTGGATTGTTTTTTGGGTGTTGAGTTTGATAAGTTCTTTACAGATTTTGGGTATTAACCCTTTATCTGATATGTCATTTGCAAATATCTTCTCCCATTCTGTTGCCTTTTAGTTTTGCTGACTGTTTCCTTTGCTGTGCAGAAGCTTTTTATTTTGATGAGGTCCCAGTAGTTCATTTTTGCTTTTGTTGCCCTTGCCTCTGGAGACATGTTGAGTAAGAAGTTGGTGCGGCCGAGGTTGAAGAGGTTTTTGCCTGCTTTCTCCTCAAGGATTTTGATGGCTTCCTGTCTTACATTGAGGTCTTTCATCCATTTTGAACTTATTTTTGCGTATGGTGTAAGAAGGTGGTCCAGGTTCATTCTTCTGCATGTCGCTGTCCAGTTTTCCCAGCACCACTTGCTGAAGAGACTGTCATTATTCCATTGGATGTTCTTTCCTGCTTTGTCAAAGATGAGTTGGCCATATGTTTGTGGGTCCATTTCTGGGTTGTCTGTTCTATTGATCTGAGTGTTCTTGGGCCAGTACCATACGGTCTTGATGTTCACAGCTTTGTAGTATAGCTTGAAGTCTGGGATTGTGATGCTCCTTTGGTTTTCTTTTTCAAGATTGCTTTGGCTATTCGGGGTCTTCTCTGGTTCCATACAAATCTTAGGATTATTTGTTCTAGCTCTGTGAAGAATGCTGGTGTTACTTTGATAGGGATTGCATTGACTATGTAGATTGCTTTGAGTAGTACCAACATTTTAACAATATTCTTCCTGTCCAGGAGTGTGGAATCTTTTTCCATTTCTTTTTTGTGTTGTCTTCAATTTCTTTCATAAGCTTTCTATGATTTATTCCTAGGTATTTTATGATTTTTGGTGCAACTGTAAATGGGATAGATTCCTGGATTTCTGTCATTTCATTGTTGGTGTATAGGAATGCAACTGATTTGTGTGTTGATTTTTATATCCTGCAACTTTGCTGAGTTTGTGAATCAATTCTAGCAGTTTGGTGGAATCTTTTGGGTTTTCTATATAAATACCCTGTCATCTGCGAAGAGTGAACATTTGACCACCTCCTGGCTGATTTGGATGCCTTTTATTTCTTTGTGTTGTATGATTGCAGAGGCTAAGACTTCCAATACTATGTTGAATAACAGTGGTAAGACTGGACATCCCTGTCTTGTTCCTGACCTTAGGGGGAAAGCTGTCATTTTTTTCCAATTGAGGCTGATATTAGCACTAGGTCTTTTATATATGGCTTTTATGATCTCAAGGTATGCTCCTTTTATCCCTACTTTGAGGGTTTTTTATCAAGAAAGGATGCTATATTTTGTCAAATGCTTTCTCTGCATCTGTTGAGAGGATCTTATGGTTCTTGTCCTTTTATTGATGTGATGAATCATGTGAATTGTTCTGCAGATATTGAACCAGCCCTGCATCCCAGGCATAAATCCTGCTTGGTCGTGGTAATTTTTTAAATGTATTGTTGGAGCCGGTTGGCTAATATCTTGTTGAGGATTTTTGCATCCATGTTCATCAGGGAAATTGGTCTATAGTTCTCCTTTTTAGTGGGGTCTCTGGTTTTGGAATCAAGGTAATGCTGGCTTCATAGAGTTTGGAAGTTTTCCTTCCATTTCTGTTTTTTGGAACAGCTTCAAGAGAATAGGTGTTAACTCTTCCTTAAATGTTTGGTAGAATTATCCTGGAAAGCCATCTGGCTCTGGACTTTTGTTTTTGGCAGATTTTTGATTACTAATTCAATTTCCTTACTGGTTATGGGTCTGCTCAAATTTGTTTCTTCCTGGTTCAATTTTGATAGTGTATGTGTGTGTAGGAATTTGTCTTCCAGATTGCCCATTTTGTTGGAATATGATTGCTCATAATATTCTCTTGTTTTTATTTCTGTTGTGTTGTGATCTCTCCTTTTTTCATTATTGATTTTATTTGGGTCTTTTTTCTTTTTGATAAAACTGGCTAGTGGTTTATCAATTTTAATTCTTTCAAAGAACCAGCTTTTGGTTTCATTAATCTGTTCTGTTTTTTTTGGTTTCAATAGCATTAATTTCTGCTTTAATCTTTATTGATAATTTCCTGTCTTCTACTGGTTTTGGGTTTTATTTGCTGTTTTTCCAGCTCCTTAAGGCATAAGGTTAGGTTGTGTATCTGAGATCTTTCTTTAGGAAGGCCTGGATTGCTATATACTTTTATGACTGCCTCCCAGAGGTTTTGGGTTGTTATTTTCATTGCCTTCTGTATACTTTTTAACTTCCTCATTAACTTCTTGGTAGCCCATTCATTCATTAGTAGGATTTTAAGTCTCCAAGTATGTTACGTTTCCAAATTTTTTTTTGTGGTTGATTTTGAGTTTCATAGTGTTGTAGTCTGAAAATATGCACAGTATGATCTTGATCTTTTTGTGTTTAGGGCTGATCTGTGTCCCAGTATATGGTCTATTCTGGAGAACATTCCGTGTGCACTGGAGAAGAATGTATATTCTGCTAAAGCCATTGTTTCCTTGTTGATTTTTTTGATTACATAATGTGTCCATTGCTGTGAGTGGGGTGCTGAAGTCTATTATGGTAGTACTATTGATGAGTTTCTTTACATTTGTGATTAATTTATAGATTTGGGTGCTACACATTTGGTGCATAAATGTTTACAATTGTTAGGTCTTCTTGGTGGATAGACCCCTTGATTAGGATATAATGTCCTTCTGCATCTCTTGATACAGTCTTTATTTTAAGGTCTAGATTGTCTGATAGAAGTATGGCTACTCTATGTAGCAATCTTACTTGACACATCCCCAAAGGCAAGGGAATTAAAAGCAAAAATGAATTACTGGGACCTTATGAAGTAAAAAGCTTCTGCACAGCAAAGGAAACAACCAACAAAACTAAAAGCAACCAACGGAATGGGAAAAGATATTTGCAAATGACATACCGGACAAAGGGCTAGTATCCAAAATCTATAAAGAGCTCACCAAACTCCACACCTGAAAAACAAATAACCCAGTGAAGAAATGGGCAGAAAACATGAATAGACACTTTTCTAAAGACATCCGGATGGCCAACAGGCACATGAAAAGATGCTCAACGTTGCTCCTCATCAGGGAAATACAAATCAAAACCACACTCGGATATCACCTCATGCCAGTCAGAGTGGCCAAAATGAACAAATCAGGAGACTAGAGATGCTGGAGAGGATGTGGAGAAACGGGAACCCTCTTGCACTGTTGGTGGGAATGCAAATGGGTGCAGCCACTCTGGAAAACAGTGTGGAGGTTCCTCAGAAAATTAAAAATAGATCTACCCTATGACCCAGCAATAGCACTGCTAGGAATTTACCCAAGGGATACAGAAGTACTGATGCCTAGGGGCACTTGTACCCCAATGTTTATAGCAGTGCACTCAACAATAGCCAAATGATGGAAAGAGCCTAAATGTCCATCAACTGATGGATAAAGAAATTGTGGTTTATATACACAATGGAGTACTACAGGGCAATGAGAAAGAATGAAATATGGCCCTTTGTAGCAACATGGATGGAACTGGAGAGTGTGATGCTAAGTGAAATAAGCCATACAGAGAAAGACAGATACCATGTTTTCACTCTTATGTGGATCCTGAGAAACTTAACAGAAAACCCATGGGGGAGAGGAAGGAAAAAAGAGTGGGAGAGAGCCAAAGCATAAGAGACTCTTAAAAACTGAGAACAGGGCCACCTGGGTGGTGCAGTCGGTTAAGTGTCTGACTTCAGCCAGGTCACGATCTCGCGGTCCGTGAGTTCGAGCCCCGTGTCAGGCTCTGGGCTGATGGCTCAGTTTCCGATTCTGTCTCCCCCCTCTCTCTTCCCCTCCCCCATTCATGCTCTGTCTCTGTCCCCCCAAAAAAAAATTTGGAAAAAAAACTGAACAAACTGAGGGTTGATGGGGGGTGGGAGGGCGGGGAGGGTGGGTGATGGGTATTGAGGGCACCTTTTGGGATGAGCACTGGGTGTTGTATGGAAACCATTTTGACAGTAAATTTCATACATTGAAAAAAAAATAAAGTATGGCTACTCTGGCTTTCTTTTGTTGACCATTAGCATGACAGATGGTTCTCCATCCCCTTATTTTCAATCTGAAGGTGTGTGTAGGTCTAAAGTGGGTCTCCTGTAAACAGCATATAGATGGAGCTTGTTTTCTTATCCATCCTGCTACCCTGTGTCTTTTGATTGGAGGGTTGAGTCCATTGACATTTAGAGAGTACTGTAAGATATGAATCTATTACTATTGTGTTCTTACGGAGTTGGAGTTTCTGGTGGTGTTCTAATCTTTGCTGTTTTTGGTGTGTGTGTATTGGTATACACACACCCATTGAATACATATATATATATTTTTTTTCCATCTTTCTCCCCTCAGAGAGTCCCCCTTAAAATTTCTTGCAGGGCTAGTTTAGTGGTCACAAACACCTTTAATTTTTGTTTGGGAAACTTTCTCTCCAATTCTGAATGACAGCCTTGCTGGATAAAGAATTCTTGGTTGCATATTTTTCTGATTCAGCACATTGAATATACCCTGCCACTACTTTCTGGCCTGCCAAGTTTGTCAGTAGGTCTGCTGCAAATGTGATCTGTCTTCCCTTGTAGGTTAGGGACTTTTTTTTTTCCCCTTGCTGCTTTTGTGGTTCCTTGCCTGAGTATTTTTTGAATTTGACTATGATATGCCTTGTGGATAGTTTTTGTTTAATGGGGGTCCTCTGTGCTTCTTGGATTTTGATGTCTGTGTCTTTCCCCCAGGTTAGGAAAGTATTCTATGATCTCCCAATAACCCTTCTTACCCCATTTCTCTCTCTTCCTCTTCTGGGATGCCTATGATTCTGATGTTGTTCCTTTTTAATGAGTCACTGATTTCTCTAATTCTTATATACTGCTCTTTGGACTTAATCTCCCTCTTCTTCTTCCTTATTCTCTAGAAGTTTGTCCTCTATAACGCTGGTTCTCTGTTCTGCCTCATCCATCCTTGCTGCCGCTGCATCCATCCGTGATTGCAGCTCAGAGCATTTTTAATTTTGTTCTGGCTATTTTTACTTTTATCTCTGCAGAAAGAGATTCTAATCTATTTTTGACTACCAACTAGTAGTATTGGGATTTTAAATTCTTGCTCAGACATCTTCTATCTGTGTTGGTTAAATCCCTGGCTGTCGTTTCTTCGTGTTCTTTCTTTTGGGGTGAATTGCTTTGTCATTTTGAAGGGAGAAAAGGAATTGAGGTAGAAAATAAAATTTAAAAAAAATTAAAAAAAATATTAAAATTAAAAATACACAAAATCGAATAAGTGATGCTAGATCCTAGGTGTGTTTTGGTCTGGGTGTTGAAAGTGGTTTGAAAGATTGCAGGAAAAGGGAGAAATCTAAAATATTATGGGAGTAAAATAGAATTTGAAAAAATTTACACAAAAGTAAAGAATATAGTGGAAAAAATTAAAGAATATTTTAATAAAATTAAAAATAAAAATTTTCTGTATTCAAGAAAAATGAAAAAGAAAAAATCATTTTAAAATTTGAAAAAGTGAACACTGTAGTAGACTAAAAAAAAGGATGTAAAATAGAATTTGAAAAAATTACATAAAAGCAAAAAATGTAAAAACTTAAGGAAAAATATTTTTAATAGAAATTGAAAAAAAAAATTTTCTCAATTCTGTGGTTCAGGTTGTGCAGATTGTTGTGTTAATCCTCAGATCAGTTTTCTAGGTGTGCAAGATGGTTTAGTGTCGGTCTGGCTGTATTTCATGGATGGGAGACGCAAAAAAATTCCCGTGCTGTTCTGCCATCTTCACCCTCACCAATTCTTTTTTTTAAATTTTTTTTTCAATGTTTGTTTATTTTTGGGACAGAGAGAGACAGAGCATGAATGGGGGAGGGGCAGAGAGAGAGGGAGACACAGAATCGGAAACAGGCTCCAGGCTCTGAGCCGTCAGCCCAGAGCCCGACGCGGGGCTCGAACCCACGGACCGTGAGATTGTGACCTGGCTGAAGTCGGACGCTTAACCGACTGTGCCACCCAGGCGCCCCCACCCTCACCAATTCTTTATCTCAGGATTACTTTGCCTATTCAGGGTCTATGATTACATATGAATTCTAGAATTTTCTGTGAAAAATTTCTTTGGAATTTGGATAATTAAATTGAATTTGTAGAATGCTTTGCATAGGAAGGACTTTTTTAATAATGTTCTTCCAATCCATGAAATAGGGAGATCTTTCATTTGTGTCTTCAATGTCTTTAATCAGTCGTCTTTATAATTTTCAGTGTATGGATCTTCCTTGGATAAATGGACTCCTAAATGTCTATTTCATACAACTTGTTATGCTAATGGCCTTTTTTAGTATAGTTCATACAGTTACTTCTCGGTGTACAACTTTGTGATGAGACAAGTTTATACCATATACTGTGTTCATGAGTAGAACTATCACTTGCCCTACTACATTGCTATTACAATATTATTGACTGTATTCCTTATGCTTTGCTTTTTATTTCTGGAACTTAATCCACAAGGAGGCCTGTATCTCCCTCTACACATTTTGATCATCCCCTCCCCCTCCACTCTCTTCTCTGGCAACCATCAATTCTCTATAGTTCTCATTTTTTTTCCCTTTTTTAGATTGCATTTATGAGTAGAAACATATATGGTATTTGTCTTAGTATTATTTGACTTAGAATAGTAACCTCAAGGTCCATCCATGTTGTTGGAAATGCCACGATTTCCTTTTTAAAGGCTATGTAATGTTCCATTGTATATACACGCATCATTATCCATTCATCTGTTGATGGACCCTTAAGTTGCTTCTAGGTCTTGGTTGTTGCAAATAATGCTGCAATAAACGTAGAGGTACATATTTTTTCAAGTTAATGGCTTTGTTTTTCCTGGGTAAATACCCAATAGCGTGAGTATTGAACCATTCTTGCATTCCAGGAATAAATCCCACCTGATTGTGGTGAATGATCTTTTTGATGTATTGTTTTAGGTATTTTGCCATTATTTTGCTCAGGATTTTTCTATTTCAGGGAAATTGGCCTATAGTTTCCTTTTTGTGTGGGGTCTTCATCTAGTTTTGGTATCAGGGTAATGCTTTCCTTTTCTTTTTTTTTTTTTTCAGAATAGTTTGAGGAGAATAAGTGTGAACTCATATTTAAATGGTAGAATTCACTTGTGAACCCATCTTGTCCTGAACTTTTGTTTTTTGGTAGCTTTTTGACTACCAGTTCAATTTTGTTACTTGTAATCCGTCTGTCCAGATCTATTTCCTCCTGGTTCATTTTTGGAAGATTGTTTCTCAGAATTTATCCATCTCTTCTAGGTTGCCAAGTTTGTTAGCATATGATTTTTCATAGTATTGTTATAATCCTTTGTATTTGTGTGATACGATTTGAGAGCTTTTCTTGAGTCTGGCTAATGGTTTGTCAACCTTGTCAAAGGATTAGCTCTTGATTTCACTAATTTTCTGTATTTTAGTCTGTTATTTCCTATAGGTGTAAAGTTAGATTGTTTGAACTTGTTTCTTGAGGTAGGCCTGTAATGCTCTAGAATTCCCTCTTGAAACTATTCCTGCTGTGTCCCAGAGGTTTTTCAGACTGTTCATTTGTATCTATGTATTTTTTAAATTCTTCTTTGATTGCTTAATTGACCCATTGGTTGCTTCCATGTATCCATGTGTTTGGTTTTTGTCCTATTTTTTAAGCTTCTAGTTTTACACAGGTGTGACCAGAAAAAAGCATAGTATGATTTCAAACTTAAATCTATTGAGGTTTGTTTTACAGCTGAATCCATTCTGGAAAATGTTCCATCTGTGCTTGAATATGTATTCCATTTTTCAACGGAATGTTCTGGATATGTTAGGTCCATCTGATCCAATGTGTCAAAGACCTTGTTGCCTCATTGATTTCCTCTCTGGATTATCTACCCATTGATGTAAATGCAGTTTTAGTCCCAAACTATTGCATTGCTACTAGTTTTTGTCAATGTTTGCTTTATGTATTTAGATGCTTCAGGGTTGGGTACGTAGGCATTTACATTTTTTTTTGTATCAAGTTTTTAAATTCCAGCTAACATATGGTGTAATGTTGACGTCAGGAGTAGAATTTAGTGATTCGTCTCTTACCTAAAAGACCCAGTGCCCCTCAGGGGATGGGCTAAATGGATGATGGGTATTAAGGAGAGCACTTGTGATATTTACAATGTAATGTCATCTTGTTGATTAGGTCCCTTTATTCAATATGTAGTGGTTGTCTTAGTCTCTTGTTATGGTCTTTGTTTTAGAGTATATTTTGTCTGCTATAAGCATTGCTACTCTTGCTTTCCTTTTCTACTTCAGTTTGCATGGTGAATGTTCCTTCACTTTGTTTATATAGATCTTTAGGTCTGATGTGGGCCTTTTATAGGCAGCATACAGATCCTTTTTTTCTCCATTCTTCCACTCTGTCTTTAGATTCAAGAATTTAGATAATCTAAAGTATTTTTTGATATGTACTTAATTACCATTTAAAAATTTGTTTTCTTGTGTTTTGCACGAAGTTTCATCTTGTTCTTTCCAATCAATGAGTGTAATGTTTAGACTTGTTTTTTTTTTTGTTTTTTTTTTAGGGGGATATCCTAGGTTTTGGGTCTGTGGAGACCATGAGGTTCATACATAACCTAAGTAAATAGGGGTCCATATTAATTCGGTGACTTAAGTTCAGTCCTATTCTTAAAAAAAAAAAAAAACTTCCCTTTTTTACTTCTCCACATCTTACATATACATTGTCATATTTTACACCTTTTTATTCATATTTTCCTTATAATCCACTTATGGCCATTTCCTTTCAATTTAATTTTGCTGCACAACTACTGTGGTTATCTGAAGAGGCTGTATTAAGTACTTCAGTCTCAAAATTTTAATTCCAGTATAATTAACATACAGTGTTACATGAGTCTCAGGTGTGCAATCTGGGGATTGAACAATTCTGTATATTACTGGGTGATCCTCATGACAAGTACTCTTTAATACCCTCCACATACTTCATATCCCCACCCACTTCCCTTCTGATAACCATTGGTTCTCTATAGTTAAGAGTCGGGGTATTTTGAGGGGGGGTTCTTTTTTCTTGAATTGCATAAGAGTGAAATCATGCTATTCCTGACTTTTATTTCACTCAGCCATAAGAATGAAATCTTGCTATTCGCAACAACATGGATGGATCAGTTGTTGGTTGTGATTGTAGCCATTCTAACAGCTGTGAGGTAATGTAGTATTGTGGTTTTGTTCTACATATCCCTGATGAGAAGTTGCTCGATATTGCTCATCACGTGTCCGTAGGCCATCTCTGTTGTCTTTGTCAAAGACAAATTGACCATATAATTGTAGGTTTATTCCTCAGCTCTCCGTTCTGTTCTATTGATCTATGTGTCTATTTTTGTGCTAACACCATACTGTTCTGATTATTATGGCTTTGTGTAACATATTAAATCTAGAAATGTTACCTCCAGCTTTATTCTTAGGATTGCTCTGGTTATTTGGGGTATTCTGTGGTTCCATACAAGTTTTAAGATTAATCTGTTCTAGTTTTATGAAAAATGTCATTGGAATTTTGATAGCAATTGCATTGAATCTGTAGATTGGGCAATATGGACATTTTGACATCATGACTTCTGATTCATGCAGATGGAATATCTTTCCATTTGTGTCAATTTCTCTCACTGGTGCTTATTTTGTTTTTAGTTTTCGGGGTTACGGGTCTTTTACCTCTTTGGTTAAGTTTATTCCTAGGTAATTATATTTGGTGTAAATGTAAATGGGATTGTCTCTATTTTCTGCAACCTTGTTAAGGGATAGAAATGTTTCCAATGATACCAGTGTCTGGGCGTTAAATTTGTATCATGCCACTTGCCTGATTTTATTACTTCCAGTAGTTTTTCTTTTGATATAGTATCTTTAGGATTTTCTATGTGTACTATTCAGTCATCTAAAAATAGTGATAGTGTTTCTTTATCAAAATCCCTCTTTGGCTGGATGTGGCCAGTACTTCCAGTATTACATTTAGAAACAGTGGTGAATGTGATCCTTGTCTTGTTCCTGATCTTGAGGGAAGAGCTCTGTTTTTCACCATAGAGGAGGAATGATAGTCATGAGTTTTTCATAGATGGTCCTCACCATGTTATGTTCCCCCTAAACTTTGTTGAGGGTTTTTTATCATGAATTGATATACTTTGTCAAATGTTTTTCTGCATCTGTTGAAATGATTTATTTTTGTTGATGTGATGTATCATGTGGATTGATTTGCCAATATTGAACCTCTCTTGTATTCCAGGAATATCCCACTTGATCTGGTGAATGATTTAATGTTGTTGGATTTATGTTGCTAATACTGAAGATTTTTGCATCTATGTTCATCAGAAATCGTGACCTGCTGTAGAATTTTTTTTCCAGTGTCTTTATCTACTTTTAGTATCAGGGTAAAGCTGGCTTCACAAAGTGAATTTGGAAGCTCTCCTTTTCTTTCTGTTGTATTTTTTGGAATAGTTCGAGAAGAACAGGTATAGATTTTTCTTGAAATATTTAAAAAGAATTTTTTAAAGTTTATTTTGGGGGAGGACAAGGGGGGAGGAGGAGAGAGAATCCCAAGCAGGCTCTGCACCATCAGCATGGAGCCCAAAATGGGGCTCAAACTCACAAACCATGAGATCATGAACCGAGCCAAAACTAAGAGTGGGTCACTTCACTGACTGAGCCACCCAGGTGCTGCAGTATGGATTCTTCTTTAAATGTTTGGTATAATTGAAGTGGTCTATAAGTGAAGTGGTCTGGTCCTGGGGTGGTGGTGGTGGTGGTGTTGGGAATTGATTACTGATTCAGTTTCATTGCTGGCAATTGGACTGTTAAAATTTTTTCTATTTCTTAGTAATTCAGTTTGGGGACCTTATATTTTTCTAGGAAACTATCCATTTCTCTGGATTGGCATATAATTTTTCATAATACTCCTTTGTAAGCTTTTGTAGTTTTGTGGTGGTCTAGTCTGATTTTGAGTTTTGTGGAATTTTTTGTGTGTGGTTCCCCCCCAGCCCAGGATTTTGGCTAAAGATTTATCAATTCTGTTGGTCTCAAAGAACCAGGTTCTGGTTTCATAGATCCATTTTTGTTTCTATTTTGCTTATTTCTGCTCAAATCTTTATTTCCTTTTACTGTTTTCGGTTTTGTTTTTCTAGCTGCTTCAGGTGTAAGGTTACCTTGAGAGCTTTCTTGAGGTAGGCCTGAATTGCTATAAACTTCCTCTTAGAATAGCTTTTGCTGTATCCCAAAGATTTTGGACCATTGTGTGTTCATCTTTGTCTTCATGTGTTTTGTTATTTCCTCTTTGGTTTCCTGGTTGACATTCATTGTTAAACTGTTATTTAACCTCCATGTGTTTCTGTTCTTTCCAGATTTTTCTTCTTGTGATTGATAATTTCATAGCCTTGTTAGAAAAGATGCATGGTATGACTTCAATCTTGATGAACTGGTTGAGACTTGTTTTGTGGCCTACTAGGTGATCTATTCTAGAGAATGTTGGAGTGTGTTCCATGTGCACTCAGAAAGAATGTATATTCTATTTCAGGATGGATGGTTCTGAAGGTATGTTAGATCTATATGGTGGAATGTGTCCTTCAAAGCCGCCATTTCCTTGTTTTCTGTTTGAGCTATCCAGTGATGTATGTGGGGGGTGTTAAAGTCTCTTATTACTGTGTTGCTATTTCTTAGTTTTATATATTGGTGCATAAATACTTAAAATTGTTGTATCTCTTTGTTGATTATTCCCTTCAGGATTATATATTATCCTCCTTTGTCTCTTGAGCCTTTTTTCAAGTATTTTGTCAAATACATGTATTGCAACCCAGCTTCCTTTTCATGTCTCTTTGACCAATGCTTTTCTGTCCCGAGGTCAGGTGGGAACATAAACCATGTAGTTCTCTAGTCCCTCTGACCTGGAGAACTTTCCTGCAACTTCTCCACTGCTTCCCAGAGTTCCTAGTGTTGTCTCTTTTGCATGCTACTTTCTCTTGAATACTGCAGCTTTTTTTTCTCTTGCCCAAGGACGGGGAGGGATCTGTTCTTGGTCCCTACGTACTGTCCATCCCCAGTGGCAGTGTTGGGGGTTCCTCTTAATACCATGTCCACGTCCCTTGCAGTTCTCTCTTCAGTTGGGAAGCTTTTTGTCCTGCCCTTGGTTTTTCTTCAGGAGGAATGGTTGGTTAGTAGGTGGAATTTGGTTTGTTCTGTGGAGAGGAGTTCTCTTCCTATGTTGCCATCTTAAGCCAGAACTCCTCTTGATACAACTTTAAATGGGAGTGTTTTTGGTTTCCTTTTAATGGAAATTATTTATGTAAAGAAAGACAACTATTTTTGTATGCTTTCTGTTCTTCCACTTCATAGAATTTTGGTTGCAGTGCTTCTGTGGAGTCCTCAAGGTTTTCTATCTACGAGATCGTGTCTTCTGCAAGCATAGTTTTACTCCTCTTCTGAGTTGAATACCTTCTCTTTTTTGGCCTGCTAGCCCTTGCTCTCAAATACAGTATTGTGTTGAATACAAGTGCTGTGAGTATCCTTGCCTTGGGCTGAGTGTTAGAGGAAGAGCTTTTTACCTTTCCCCATTGTTGATCGTTAGCTGTGGGCTTTTTGTAAGTGAACATTAATCATAACGGTAGGACGCTGGCATGAGAACTAGCATAGACTTTGGGAATAGAGAGCCTGGAGATCCAAGTAAATACGGTGAACCAGCTTTTGACAAGGGCACCAAAAATACACAATATATTCTCAGTGGTACTGGGAAAACCGAGTATCCACATGCAAAAGAATGAAATTGGACCCTTAAACCATGCAGAATAACTAAAACAGAATAAAGACTTAAATGTAAATAGTAACCCATCAAAACTCCTGAGAGAGCATGAAATAGCTCCTTGACATTGGCATTGGCAGTAACTTCTTGGGAGGTGACTGAGACACGGGCAACAAAAGCAAAAGTGAATGAGCACAACTACATCAAACTTACCAACTTTGACCTACCAAGAGGAGGAGCCGTCAATAAAATGAAGTCGCCCTGCGGGATGGGAGAAAATACTTGCAAGCCCTGTAACCGATTAGGGGTTAATATTCAAAATGTCTAACGAACTCATGGATCAATAGCTGTAAAGAGGGGAAAAACTTATTTTGAGAAATGTCTCCCCATTTTTAATTATGTATAAATGTCCTACAGGGATATGAAAATGGACTTATCTCCACTGATCAAGGGAAGTATCCGTCCAAACTACAGTGAGCTCCATCACCTCATGCCGTTAAGAAAATACAAGATCACAAATGTTGGTGAGGAGATAGAGAAAAAGGGACACTCATGCACTGTTGGGGGGGGCGTGTAAATTGGTGCAGCCACTGTGAAGAACAGTATAGAGGTTCCTCAAAAAGTCAGAACTACCAGGTGATCTAGCCCACCACTTCTGGGTATTTACTCAGGTGAAATGAAATCGGGATTTTGGAATTCACCCTCAAGTTCAAATGAACTATTCCTAATAGCTTAAATCAGGAAACCACTTCAGTGCCTGTTGACAGATGGATACAGAAATTGTGGTAGAGTGAAAAGCTCAGCTGTGAAAAAGGAGACCCTGTCACTTGCAGCACCGTGGATGAATGTGGAGGACATGCTAAGTGGAATAAGCCGGACCCAGAAGAAAAACCTCTCCCATGGAATCTAAAAAGTTGAACATGTAGAAGCCGACAGTAGGTGGTGGGGAAATGGGCGCAAGGTGGCAGCTCTGTGGAATGACGGAGTCCTGGGAGCTCCTAAACTGCACAAGGATGGCGGTTGGCAATTCTGTACTGAATACTGGCTGTGCGAAGAGTAGGTTTTAGGTGTGCCCATCACGGTGGTAACTATGTGAGGAGAGGTGTTCATCAGCTTGACAGTCGTGATCATGTCAATCTACGTATCGGGTCACCACACTGTACACCTTAAATATATTTGTATTAAAATAAGCAGTTGACCTACCCCTTCAATGAAAACTCCAGAAGGGCATGACAGTCATGAACTTCATCTTCCCTCATTGATATAAGTGAATCCCAAGGCCCTGGGGGAGGAGGAAAAATGAGCTGTAGAAAATTTCATGCAGTGTATACTTACAGAAAACTACATACACATGTATATATAAGCACATACGCATGAACTCGTGTGTGTATCTGAATGTCATGCATAAATGTATGTAGATATACAGAAAACTTAAAAAAAAAAAAAAAAAAAAAACCTTAACCTATTAATAGGAATGCATACATAGGTAGTAAAACTCTAAGGGAAAACACAGGAATCATTTGACCCAAAATTCATAATGGTGCACCTTGACTCTGAGGAAGGTCATGATAGAAATGAGTTAACAAGGAGTTTCAGAGGTGTGCTTTTAAAAATTTTTTAAATATTTTTGAGAGACAGTGTGTGTGGGGCAGGGGCAGAGAGAAAGACACAGAATCTGAAGAGGCTCCGGGGTCTGAGCTGCCAGCACAGAGTCTGACACAGGGCTTAAACTCTCAAACTGTGAGATCATGTCCTGAGCCAAAGTCAGACACTTAACCAACTGAGCCACCCAGGTGTCCCTCAGAGGTGTACTTCTAATTCTATTCCTTAAACAGCATGGTGGGGGGAAAAGGTGTTTGCTGTACCTTCTACGTATGAAATCAAGAATCAATTTGACATGTGTATCCAGTGATGCTGTTTCATCAAGACCAACTTTTT
Organism: Felis catus; assembly: GCF_018350175.1. NCBI lineage: Eukaryota > Metazoa > Chordata > Mammalia > Carnivora > Felidae > Felis > Felis catus. The sequence goes on from NC_058374.1 coordinate 2,507,450, forward strand.
TCCTGTGTCCTACACGCTTGCCAAGAATAATTCTAACATAAAGGGGTAAGTAGCCTGGATCCAGGTGCTCAAAATTCCAAGGGGTACTGGTCATTGACCTTTGGGCTGTAGTTGAGTTATTGATGAATGGCTGTGTAGTTGGATGCTAGAATTCATTTTGTACATTAAAATTTGGGTGTGTTTTAAAATTTTCATGTTTGTTTTTGAGAGAGAGTGGAGGAGGAGCAGAGAGAGCGGGGGAGACAGAATCCGAAGCAGGCTCCGAGCGGTCAGCACAGAGCCCTTTGCGGGACTTGAACTCGTGAACTGCGAGATCATGACTGAATCTGGAGTTGGACACTTCAACTGACTGAGCCACCCCGGTGCCTGTAAAACTTTGGTGTGTCTTAAATTGATTTTGGGGTTTAATTATCACTGTTGTCTTAACTTCCTGCTAACTTAAAGCCTTTTGCTTTTTAAACCCTAAGGACCTAGGCACATCAATTTTTTTTAAATGGCTAAAAAAAAAAAAAACCTAAAGACATATATGACCTAAATTACAGTGGTTTATGGAACATCAAAAACCTTCTGTGTTTCAAAACATAGAAAATTCTATCTTAAAAGATAAAATGAGTCTAATAAAAATCAAGAAATAGATGAATGGTCATGAACGAGCCTTCGGGAGATTTGCCATAACAAGTATTGCCCAACATTTAAGTGTCATCAAAGGTGAGTACATTTACGTTAGTATTAAAATTTGAAGGCACACATTTGAAACTGAACAAAAGGAGAATCGGGGCAAACATGTCACTATGGGTCTCTGACATTCTGGGATGTCCTGTTTCTCTAGCCTGGGGAGATTTTGTAAACCTTCAGCACGTTTCATAGTTTTTTCCTGGCAAAAATTCAGTGAAACCAATCCGATTGCCCCCCAGAAGCACACCAGAAAGCGTTAAAGTTCCCGATTCTCTTACACTAGAATTTTCACCATTTGAGTTGATATTGAATGCATTCGTGTATAAGGTTTGCTTTCAGGTATTTCTTACAAAGATGATTTTGTGTACTGTCCTATCTTATGATTCAGACCTATGTTATAAGTAGGACTATCTCCTATATACTTTCTAGCATGTTTCAGCTTTTAAAGAAGTTTAGAAGTTTACTCAGAGGCATATTGAATTACTGTATGAATTTCTCTAGTTGAGGGTACAGTTTATGAGAATTGATCTTGCCCTTTTGCACATTCAGACCTCTTCTAGCACTTGCTGATACACATGTATAGGTATATACATATATTGATATAGTCCTGTGTGTATATACGTATCTTATATGGTGTAGATACACGTATATACACATATATGGTGATATACCTATCGATATCCATATAGAGCTCTAAATCTTCACATCTGTATCGATCTATGGGTGTTCTTACCCTTACAAGGTTGGGATAGGGAGTGCTGTCTCTACTTTGCATACTTGCTGGTCTTCTATAAGATCCTCTGGACCTTCCTTCAAGATGGATTCCTGTGAACAACCATGTAGTTAGCATTTATATACTGGATAGCACCTGCCAGACCTTGTTCTCAGAGCTCAGATATTAACACAGCTCTTACGATGGTCCTATGATGTAGGCTTCATTACTACTGTCTACGTTTTATGAATTAACCAGCATAGAGACAGAAGGTCCAAGTAACCTCATCACCACATGCATAGTGAAGGGCAGGCCCTGCGTATGGAGCTGTGTCTGGCTCAGGGTCTCAATCCTAAACCACTAGGCTACCTCTTCTAATAGCTAAAATGGATCTAGTTTCTGCAACAGACCTTGTACAAGGATTTTTTCCTACTTATTTTAACTAGGAGTTAAGATACTGTTGTTGTAACCTGTCCTTAAACTTGTAGATGACAAAAGTAAGACCTAGAGAAGCCTCCAGAACAAGCCAGGAACAGTGGAGCCCGGAGCTGAAGCTGGTCTCATTCCACAAGATGCCTGCTGAGTAGTGACCCTTTCCTGACGATAATCAGAGGTTGCTTGCAGCTCCAAGGTAGCCACTGACAAGCTGGTTTTTCAAGCTGGGAAGTTTGATCAACCTCACAGAAAATATATGCATCACTTTTTTTTTTTTTTTTTCCTTTCAGTGTCTTCTCAAATAACCATGATGCTTGTATCTTATTTGGGAGATTCTTTCAGATGAAGGAAGGACCCGTAGTAATCCAAAATAGAGGTCATCTTGTATTGTTCTTCACACATTTCCAATGACTAATTCTCATTGGACCAATGACCAATTCTGACAACAGCACCTTAGGACACGGGTGAGGTAAATGTTTTGCCCTTATTGGTATTGTTAATGTTTAGTGCTAGGCTGAAACAGGAACCAGATTTCCTAAAATCTAAGTGCTGTAGACGGAAAGTCCCCCAAAGTTTGTGTGCTCAAACCTGAAGGGCGTGTGGGAGGGGTACTGTTGCTGCTTGTATTCTGTGCATGCAACACTACACTAGGGACTGAGTGTGGTGTCCCCTGAGAAGAGAATACGACCTACTGTCCAAGATGTGTCACTTCAGATCTCAAAGAACATGGATTCTTTGGGGCGAGAGCAATTAACACTCAGCAAACTCAGAGCTTGTTAACTCCCCTTCTCCCCCCCCTTTAAAAACCGTAAAGCTTAGACAAGGGGCCTGTATGAGGAAGAGGGTCTTCCCAAAGCTTAACGTCTTATATTAGACTTTGTGGCTGGGCCAGCATCAGCCTGGCTGCCTAGGAGTCTGTTTTGTCGTCTGCTAATGACCACTAATAATCAGCCCAAAGGAGCTAGTGGGGAACAGTTGGTCCCCCTGCAGCTGGGGCACCACGGGTGGTTGGTCCCTGCTCCAGGGCTGTTATAGCTTTAGTGTCAATGTATTTTATAAACTAAAACTCTATGCTTTCAGGGATGAAAGATGAACTTCTTGGACTATTGGCCTGCTCTTAAGATTGTGAATGTTTCCTTGTTAAAAACAAGATGGCAGACCCAAAGTGAAGTACCTTATGCTGAACTCCATGTCACCAAATCAAGACTAAAGTTGTACCTTTTCCAGAAATGGAATCTTAAACCTCTCAACCAGGTATTGCTGATCTGCATGACTTAGGTCATCTGCCTGACAGACTCCTATCCCCAAGGAAAGTGACCTTGCACTCACCAACCTACTTTTCTGCCTCCCTTATGCCTATAAAAGTCTTTCGTTTTATGTAACAGGTTGAACTCCTATTTGCTAGATGGAATGTTGACTGACTTTTAAGGGTGTTTTGAGCAAAAATAGACTTAATTTTAATATGCTGCATTTTAAAGCCATGCTGGTATCAGAAGAGGACACCAAAGGAGTCTCCCCATGGCCCCTAGGAGTGGCAAGCAGCCAGGCAAAGGTACCCATTGAGCCCCTTGAGCTAAGTGCTTTCTCACCACCTCTGGAGGTCACGGGTAAGTCTGGCAAATCCTGGATCCTAGCTCCACAGCTGAGACTGGGTCCTACTTAAAAACAAAGACCATATCCTACACAGGGTGGATCCACTGTGAAGCCTGAGGTGAATGAAATTTTGCTTTAAGGTGAACAAGCAGGTCAACGTTATGAAAGATCTTGATTTAGAGTGGCCACGGAGGAGAATGTTCAGCCTGGATAAGCTTACTCCCTATTTGAGGTATCCTAGGGGTAAAGGGGTCTTAGCAAAATGTTCACCATAGTGAAAAAAGGGAAAATTAGTTTTCCTTCTCCACGTATTTTGGTTGACCAGGATGAGACCCACTTGGACATACCACTCACTCCTGATGGCATTGTGGGGAAAAATGGCAGAAGCCAGCAAAAAGTGACCATTGTTACTCAAGCCAGCTCTCCTGGATCTCTGTGGTGGTGCTGCCGGGCCACCAGAGGAAGGTAAGATTCCTGTTGTCCCTCCTTTCCAAATTTACATGGGATGGGGGGGAACTTGCAAGAATTAAATCTTTGAATTATGACTCCTGAACTTGCCTTCAGGTAGCCACTGGTCGTTTTGCACCCCACTCCCAGATAGTTACTGCCACCTTGTTTGACTTGCTTTGTGTACTGAGAACTTGGTTTGATAACCATTAGGTTGGGGGAAGGCCCCCCAAATCTCGCTGAACAGGGAGGTCAGTTGTATTACATCTGTGCTGGGGCCCTACCGAATTGTGCTGGACCCCACCCCCACCAGGGGAATTATCTGAATCGTTCTGGGTAACATTGGGAGTCGCTCTGGTCTGAGGAAGGTAGTGTGTTTGCATCCTCTTTAGGGATTCCTCTTGCATCCAAGGAGTTGTTGAATATCGCCAGGAACTTGTACTGTTTTGAAAGGTGTTCGTTTTGTTGGTAAATGGCTCTAAGGTCAGAAGTGGGCCAGACTGGAAGCTTACATGCACAGCCTGATAAGAACTTTATTTTCTGTCTTGTCCCCTAAGCTAAAATAAAACTTTGTACAACCAAGAAGGAAGGAAAAACATTCTAAGCCTTTTGAGGAAAGACTTCCTAAGATTTACAAAGAAACCCAGCTCTACATCTAGAATGTAGGAATCTTCTGACTTCCCTCTGAGGTCCTCTCCCTGATATAAGGAAGCCAACTGAAGAATCGTGTAATTGGCTCGGTGGGCGTTCTTGCCAAAACCACCCTTACTCCTATCAAAAGGCTTTCAGATATTATAAAAGATCTGAATTTGGGGAACAGAAGTCCTTCTTGATGGAACTTGGCATTCTTTGTACCTTTTTTTTCTAGAAACAAGGTTATTCTTTCCAGAAGCTTAAAAAATGAAAAGGATGCTTGGAAAATGAGGCCTCATGAAATGTCTTCAGTCTCTTCCACCACCATTAGCCAAAAAGCATTAGCTGTCTATGCGGGTAAACTTACTCTATCTGCCAGAAGCTGCAGTGTGAAGCCATCTGTTTCTTATAGATTAGCGAGTTGTACGTTATTGTAAAGGTCTCATGGCTAAAATTTTTAAGATGAAATCTGATTCCATTTGTATAATTCTATATGGCTATGTGGATTATAAATGTGATTTCCACCTCTGGATGGGCTCACCAAAACTTGTGAGGAGTTCTATTTTGAGTAAGGACAAGCGTTTTTATATTTTTCAGAATCTTGTGATCTAGAATAATCTTTGGTAAATAAAAGCTAGTTTAAGTTGGTTCAATTAAAAATGGGTATGTCTTCAGGATTACCAGCATCAAACTGAATTTTCTGTTTTTCAGGAGGAAAGATAAGACAGCTGGCTTTTAATGTGACACTTTCGTGACCAACCTAAACCTAATTGTGAACGAGTAAATTACATAGCTGAAAGGTGGAAATTCACAAGCAAACTTTGAAGTTAAACTTTGTGGTAGGTCGCCTCGAAAGAGTTTCAGAATTCTTGTGACTCAACCTTAGAGTTCTAGTCACTGACTATGTCGATTATTTCTGAATGCAATGAGATACTGAAACGTTAATAGGCATATCCACTCTTGGCTTCCTTTTACAGAGGAGCAAAGTCTATCTGGGTGTGTAAGCCCCGAGAGTTGTGCACACTCCGTTCTTGTAACGTGAGTGCCTGCCTTCAGACACGGAAATGATGGTGCTCTCCAGTCACCACGCTGCAGCCACATGACTCAATGAGCCAGGCTCCCCGCCACAGCGAGGCTTCTCTATTTGGAGATCTTGGTTGATGTTGGTAACTGACCCTTTGGGCCACTTGGGTTTTTTTTTTTCTTCCCATGCTTTAAATTACTGCTCTTGGGTTTTAAATTTACCATTAAACCATGTGCCTGGGAAGCCCTAGGTCCCCACCCTTGCCCTCAAAAGAGGCAGAGCCGCAGGCCCATGGGTGTGCTGTCCCTCAACTTGTGGCCTCTTTGTGGAACCCCAAGTGTGTTCTGTCGTTTCCAGATCTTGTAAGGAATAAACCTGTATTTTTTTTTCCCAAGGTTTCCTGATGGTTATTGCTGAAGGGGGTCTTGAAGTCATAGAACCACAAGGGCTGGTCCAGCCACGACATTATTTACCGAGAGGCTAAAATCACAAAATAGGGCCACACTGGACAATTTACTGTGAGGAATTACGTGCTTTTGTGCAACTCCAGAAGTGTGTTTATAAGTTTGCCAGTCCACAGAACACAGTGTGATGTCCAGAGTTGCTTTCTTATTTTCCACTAGGAATTAAGGATTTTAAGAGTTAAAAACTGTAGTCCATATAGGTACTTAAAACCACCTTGAAATCAGAGAAAGGAAACCTGTATATGAAAGGGTACAGGAAGACAAAGATGGAATGATGGCTTGTTCCAGAATGAGAAAGGGGAAAAGACACACACACACACACACACACACACACACCCACCCACCCACCCACCCACCCACCCACCCCTGAACATATATAAAAATGCTGTAGGGGTGCCTGGATGGCTCAGTCGGTTGACTGTCCCAACTTCGGCTCAGGTTGTGATCTCCCAGTTTGTGGGTTCGAGCTCCACGTCAGGCTCTGTGCTGACAGCTCAGAGCCTGGAGCCTGCTTCGGATACTCTTGTTCTCATTCTGTCTCTGTCCCAACCCCCCCTGTCCCAATCACTTGTGTTCTCTCAAAAATGAACATTAAAAAAAAAAACTCTAGGAGGTTTGTGGGAAAGGAATTTTATGTGTAGTTGAGTGAAGATTGGATTGGATTTTAAGTTTTCAAGAAGAGTTTTGATATCCATACACTAGTGCAAAATTAGGATTTGGGTTTTTCTAATTAAAAGTTTTCTTAGATTATTGATATTCCCTTAATAGGAGCCCTTTTTTTCCTTTTAAGCAATCTGGACGGCAAAAAACTTGTGTCTTATCTAATAATTTAGCTTCATGTCTTTTATCCTCTGATTTAAGGAAAACGCAGTCTCTGTGATTAGGGGTGCTAAGTGGTTTCACACCTACTTAGTTCAGTATTTGCCTTTACAATCTCCTATATTGCCACTTCAGCCAAGTAGATCATTGTCATCTGTGATGCTATTTAATCAAGTGTTCACTTTTTCCTAAGTCAAATTCTAAATAGTTGTTTTGAGCTCAAATTAACTTTTGGGATTTTCCAGGGACCCACTGGATAATCTCAAAGATTTGTCTTTCACGTGTCAGAGAGATGTTAGATTAACTAGATTTATTTGGTGTGCTAAATTATGTAGGAAGCATTGTCAAGTAATGATAAACCTGTGGTTCTATATGTGGATATATTACTAATACAGGTATTCTAGAAATTGTAGTTCATACAAACTTGATATTGTCCAACTAGTGCCTTAAATTGCTGCTTAATTGTTGCCTCAGAAATAACTCCTTTATCTTGTGAACTCTGACCAATACTTTAGCCATGGCCATTCTAAAGTCTTTGTCATTTATAGTGACTTTTACTCCGATACTATTGGGAAAGTGTGTATGTAAACTATTCTGTCTTCAGGGAGACTCCTGGAAAGGACCCTGACAAGGACAGGTTTCTGAAAACTCTCAGATCATACCACTGAGTGGATAAGGGATTGCAGAACCCCAGTGGAGAAACTGAGGGCTTTGTACAATTGCCAACAAAAGGTGAAGATCAACAAGAATTAATTACATGAGCCTGAATGAACTGATAAAGATTAAAATACGTAGGACTTTTTTTTAAAAGCATTGTTGGTTCTTTTGTTTTTCCAGACTATAGAAACCATTTTTCTCTCAAGCTGTCAACAGTTGGGTGAAGTCTACCTATGTGAACAAAGACAGAACATTTATCTTTTTCTTTCCTGATCTCTCCAGAACGCAGAAGCTTAGTATTTTCACGGTGATACAGCTATTTGCAAAAGTACAATAAGAGTATGTCCTCTAACAGGACACAAATGGAAACATCGGTTATGTGGGCAAGACTTTGACCAGGATGTCCGGTTTGAGAAAGCATACATACTCCAGTGACCCAACAGTTTTAAGGAACTAAGTTGAATTTTGGAGCCAATAATACCCCTTGGAAAAATCAGCCTGGTACATTGCTTACAGGGTTCCCAGCAGCGTGACAAAGTAAATAAGGAAGGTCATGTCCAGGCAGGCTCAGGAAACTCTGGATATTTGGGGTACTTTGAAGAAAACCCAAGTCTATAGCTGTTGCAGGCAAAGTCTGATGGTGAGTCTCCTTGGATCGGCTCCCTCCCCTTGAGACTTAAAAATTCCAATCTGACATTCCTTAAAAATCCAGCAAAGCAGATTTAAGAGCAGCTATATATGGTCAACCACTCTCTTTGCTGCATTTATACACATGATTAGGCCATGTTTGGCTGTTCAGCAATCCTGTTAATTTGATTATCTTTGAATAGCATAAGTGTAATTGTAGAAAAATTATTTAATGACCTTAAGGCTTTTAATAGTCTCTCGAGGGTACCGTTTTCTTCCTATACAAGTTTCTCTAATAATTTGTATCTAACTCTCCCCAGACTTATAATTTACTCCTATGTCTTAGAGTCGCTGAGAATAAAGAATGCCTTTTTTCTGAAGGGGAAGACTTGATATGAACTTGAGCAAAACCACGTGAGTTAACAGCTCTTGTATAGACCGTTTGCATGCCTGTTGTGTGTACCCCCAGAGATCACCAGAGCAGTTCAAACTCAGAACCAGCAAAATCTGTCAGATGGCCACTGCCTGCCCTAATTCCACATGCAGATGCTTCTGGCCTGACGTCTGGGGTGCTTCATGACTGGCTGCACTCAGGACTCAGAACCTGGGTTATGGGCTGTTTCAATCGTTAGTGGTTTTTTTTCTTTTGTTTCCATACAATGTGGTTTATTAAACACTGGATTGCTTGCGTAGTATAGACCGAACCTGGGAGCCCACCTGCCCCTCCTGAAGTGACTTTTTATCAGCACTGTGGGGTTGAGTCAACAAAATGGAGCCATCTGCCTTATGGGCTTCTGGAGAAGTTTCTACCTGGAGAAGTTTCAAAGGTGGGACTTAGGGGGAAGCATACCACCTCACCCCAAGGGTTTCCGTGCTGGCATGTGGATTGCTGGGGAGCTGAAGGCATCAAAGACCCAGCACACTCTGGAAAAGGTGCTTACCTGACTCTTGATGGCCTGAAGGAATTTACAGCTCACTCCACGCCAGGAGGAGCTGTTTTCAGAAGTTCTTGTGATCCCAGTTCTGGGGGGTGGGGGAGGGTGGTAGATGTCTGATTTCCAAACATCGGCTTTTCTCCTTTTCCTGAGGATTCTTCCCCCACCATGTACCCCCTGGACCCCTACCCCTTCTTACCTAAGGATGGTATATGGGGCTCAGTTGCCTGAGTGCTTGTGAGTCTATCTGTAGGGGCCTCCCATACATGCAGAATTCGTCTCCTGTCCGTCGGTCTTCCTGATTAGACCAAGGAGCCCGACAGATGGGCAACTTCTCTCTCTCCACCAGGGACCCCTCTTTCTGGGGGCGCTGTAGGCAGAGGCATCCTGGGACTGCTGGCAGACAGCAAGAACTCTTGCCATGTGGGTCTCCTGGATCTCTGCCTGCAGGGTCTGGTGGCAGTGGGGTTGCTGAGAGTCCCTTTTCCTTCTCCAAACCAGGATTAGCTGGAGGGAATACTTGGGGTAGCCAGTGTATTGGGTAGGCAGACTCTGGTAAAGTCTGAGTACAGTGAGTTACTATGGCTTCCTCCCAGAGCTGGCCACCCTGTTCCTTGGTCTGTCTTGTGTCCTTTGTCACGAGGGAGGGACACCATGGGGCAGAAGGCATGGCACACCCCCATTAGCCTGTTGTTGGAGCTGGGCCCCATACTGGTGAGTTCACAGTTCTCACCAGACAGGTGTCTGTTTAGACCAACTTTGCTGCAGGTCCCCTCTGTCAAAACCAGATGAAATTTTCCATGTGCTCTGTGTCTGAGAGCTGGGCTCCGTGATCAGGGAGCATATGCCCTCTGGCCCCTGTCATCTGGAGGGTGTGCTTACTGGGGTGACCCTGGTGGCCAGTTGAGTAGATTGAGATCCCAGACAGGAAGTCACCAGTAGCACTCTGTCTGGCCAAGCTGATACTCGGGGGTTTGTCCTAAGGGTCCTGGTCTGCAAGGGCCTTTGTCGTCTTGACCCATGTTGTCTTGTTAATGCTGGGAAGGTTCTATCCCAGTAGCACCTTCCCAGGGCCCCAGGTTCCCAGGTTGGCGAGTCTGTGACTGGAGGGGTGTCTCATCCTCTGGGGGATGGGGGACACCATTTATAGGATGTCATTCTTACTACCTATGCCACGTGAGCTCTTACATCTTCTGAGGCCACAGATTCCGCACCCTTCTGGGATGCCCTTTGTGTCAATTGTTATCCTACTGGTTGGAGTTGCATTGAGGTTAAGAAAATATCCTACTTTTGGAGTGCCTGGCTGACTTGGTTAAGTGTCTGACTTCAGCTCAGGTCATGATCTCACGGTTTGTGAGTTTGAGACGCACGTCGGGCTCTGTGCTGACAGCTCGGAGCCTGGAGCCTGCTTCGGATTCTCTCTCTCTCTGCTCAAATTCTCTATAAGAACTGTAAAAAAAAAAAAAAAAAAAAAAAAAAACTAAAAAGAAAATATCCTACTTTCTAATGGCCAGATGGTGGAATCCCTGAATTGTTGTTTGAGAACCATTTTGTGAGCACTTGTCTCCTCAACTAGTGTCTTATTGGTTCCAGTGGAAAGACCAAAATAACAATGGACATGAACATTTAATCACTAGTCTAGGGAGACTCCATAACAAGACCAAAGGACAGACACTATAGAGCAACAATTAAAGTCTACATCCAACGTCCATTCCCTCCTCCAAAGTCCTCCACCCTGCCCAAATGGTCCCTTATAAGCTGCCTGTTTTCCCCTGTCCCTGTAGGCCTTTCAGAGCGCTCCTGCTGATCTCCACACCTGGGGAAGCAGGTGTTTGTGTCAGTGCTGAAAGCTCAGGGGTGCGCTGAGCAGAAGCTCTAGGACAGGAGTAACCCAGGACTTCCCAGGTGGTGTTCATGGGCATTTCCTGGACCTCCCTCCCCACCCCCAACCCCGGTTTTAAGAATTTGTGACCTGTGGCCAGCAGCAGATCTTTGAAATTACACGTCCTCAGAAGATCCTCCTCTATCCAGAGAAGAATTAAAATGACAGGGTCTCATCCCTATATCCAGGGAACTTGACTAGCTGTTTAAAGAATGGTCTCTACAATCGTGATTATACTGAAGTTGAGACCAGCCAGGTGGCCCCCACCTCACGGAGGAAGCACATGACCCAGGACCAGAATCTCCCAGGCCCTCCTCCAAATGTCAGGAAACGCATCATTTTGGAGGCCAGTGTTCAGGGATGATAGAAGCAGTAGCTGAGGCTTTGGCTCCTGAGGGGGGGTTGTTCCAAGGTTGAGGTAAACACTCAGAAAAAGGGAAACAATGAGAGGCTCTGGCCTCGTAGAGGTGGACTCCCTCCAACCCTGAAGAGCTCCAAGACCCAGAAATCCTTTCACTTGTCAGGTTGGGGGATCTACTCCCTGATCTAAAGAAGCAGATGGAAAGTAATGTAGTTGGAGATGTAGCCCTTGGTATCATTCAGGCTGCAGCCCAGTGCTTTCAGGAACCCAAAGTAACTGTCCTCAAAATTGCTACAAAACCAGAAATACAGCTCTAGGAACGATTCAGAGCGGTTGCTGCCATCCTTAAAACCACCCCTCTGCACCTCTGTGCTTGTAGACCTTGTAAAAGGGAGGACTTCGGGGACAGACCTGCACTGCTCTTAATAGAGCCTTAAAGACCAATCCCCCTAGATTTCCCATAGTACAGAACTACACCTCAAAACTCCTAGGGGTATACTTACACTCTCTCTGTTCCTTGAAGATGTAAATCTCCCCAGGTCTTTGAAATATAAATACCCCAGGAGGTAACTAAAGCCCTGAGAACATCACCTATAAGTGAATACAAGAGGAAAAAGGCTTTTTAAAAATAAAAACTACCAAAATCATAAGGCAGTCTCCATAAGATTAGTGGCAGGAGGCAAATACCTACCTGAAAAGTCATCTCCGTAAACGCTAGTAAAAACTGAAACGTTAGCCGTGTGAGCGTATGGTCACATCTGCCAGTGACAAAGGTGGATTCAGTTCGTGGTTGTAAACCGTGTGCTTTGCGTGTTGTACCTGCTCCGTGGTGAGAGTTTGCCACGGGAGCTGTGGGGTCTCTGTGTTTTCAGCTTTGTGTGTCCTGCATAGAAGGGCGTACTCCTGTGCCGGGTTCTGCTTTATTGTGGTTTACAGATCGAGCTTTTCTTTAAAATGAAGACTTAAGGCAAACTAGCTTGAGTCAGTTTGTCGGCACCGTTGTTCCACTAGCATTGGGCTCTGTTGTGTTTTGGGGATCGTCCGGTATTTCAGACTTCCTCATGCTTGTTACGGTCGCCTGCGATCTGTGTTATTGGACGTTACTATACTTGGGGGAGACGTGAACCACACCCCCTTTGGGACGGTGAACTTAATCGATAAAGGTGCGTGTTCTGACTGCTCTGCCCGCTGGCCGTTCCCCATCTCTGCCCGTCTCCTCAGGTTCCCTATTCCCTGAGCTACAGTAATAATGAACTTGGGCCAGCTCGTGACCCTGCGACGGCCTCTGGGTCTTCACATATAAGTGGCGTCACTCGTCTTTAAATCAAAAGCTAGAAACGATTAAGCTCCGCAAAGAAGGTGTGTCAAACCCGACGTAAGTCAAGAGTTAGGGACCTTGCACAAACAGCCCAGTGGTGAATGCAAAGGAAAGGCGCTTGAAGAAAAGGAAAAGTTCTGGAGTGAACACACAAATAAGGAGAAAGCGAAACAGCCTTCCTGTTGATAAAGAGAAAGTTTGATCTGGATAGAAGATCAAACCAGCCACCACATTCCCTTAACCCAGAACCTCATCCAGAGCAAGACCTGACCTCTTTTCAACTCCATGAAGGCTGAGAGGTGGGGAAGCTTCAGAAGAAATGCTTGAAGCTGGCAGAAATTGGCTCCTAAGCTTTAAGGAAAGAAGCTTCCTCCACAAGAGAAAAGTGAGAGGTGAAGCAGCAAGTTCCCCAGATGATCAACGTAGACGAAACAGTCGGAGGGTGGAGGCGGACGTGGTGCGGAGGAGGATTCCAGCCGGAGGGTGGAGGCTGTCATCGTGCAGAGGAGGATCCCAGCCGGAGGGTGGAGGTGGACAGTGGTGCAGGAGGATCCCAACCAGCCAGGCAAGGCCGATGTCTGGCTTTAAAGTCTCAGTGGACAGCCTCACTCACGTTAGGGGCTAATGGAGCTGGTGACTTTAAGTTGAAGCCTATGCTCCTCATCCTTTCTGAAAATCCCGGCACCCTTCAGAATTCTGCCAAATCTGCTCTGCCTGTGTTCTGTAAATGGAACAAGGCCTGGATGACAGCACAGCTGTTTACAACATGGTTTATTTTGAGCCCACTGTTGAGACCTGCTCAGAAAAAGATTCAAAATAGGACTCCTTGTTGACAGTGCCCCCAAGAGCTCGGATGGAAATGGGCGAGATTAATGTTGTTCATGCCTGCTAACCTCATTCTGCAGCCCGTGGATCAAGGAGTCACTTCAACCTTCAAGTCGTGAGAAATACGTTCTATGAGGCTATAGCTGTCCTAGATAGTGATTCCTCTGATGGATCTGGGCAGTGTGAACTGAAACCTTCTGGAAAGCGTTCTCCATTCCAGATGCCAGTAAGAACACTCATGATTCACAGGAAGAGGTATAAATATCAACATTCACAGGAGTTTGGAAGAAGTTGGTTCCAGGCCTCAAGGATGACAGTGAGTGGCTCACGACCTCAGGGGAGGGAGTCACTGCAGAGGAGGTGGAAACAGCGAGAGGACCAGAATCAGAAGTGGGGTCTGAAGGTGGGACTGGATGGCTGCAATCTCAGGATGGAACTTGAACACGTGAGTTGTTTCTCGTGGAGGAGCAAAGGAAGTGGTTTTTTGAGACGGAATCTACTGGCTAAGGTGTTGAGAGGATCATTGAAAGGTCAACAAAGGGTTTAGAATATTCCAAAACTCGGTTAACACAGCAGAAGAGTTTGAAAAGACTGACTCCAATTTTGAAATTCTGTGGATAAATGCTGTCAAATAGCATTGCACACTACAGAGAAACCCATGAAAGAGTCCATCGATGTGGCAAGTTTTGTTTTTAAGAAATTGCCACAGCTGCCCCAGCCTTCAGCAACTGTATCCTCAGTTGTGGTCAGTCTGCAGCCGTCAACCTGCAAGGAGGACCCCTCCACCAGTGAAAATGACCATTTATTGAACTATCAGATCATGATTAGCATTTTTGAGTAATTAAGGTATTTAAGATCTGCTATAGTACATCATGGACTGCAGAATTGTGTTACAGTATAACATAAACATAACTTTTATATGTACCAGGAAACCCCCCACCCCCCAAAAATTCTTTGGATTCACTTTATTGCATTTGCTTTGTGTTCTGGAACCGAACCCACAGTATCTCCAAGGTATGCCTGTGCTAGTATTTTCTACCTTTGGACAGTAACACCAAAATTAATCTGCCTTTAGGTAGCTTAAAGAAGCATACATGCTCACCAACTTATTTTTAGGTGCTCAGAAATACAATAGGAGCTAACCCAATTGCTTTTTTAAGAACATTATTTGGGATAATCCTCAGTAAATCTAGTTCATTGGTTGGCTTAATTAAAAGACATGTCTTCAGAATTCTCAAGAGGAAATACAATGCAGGCCTACAACTCCCATTCCATGTGCGTTTGTTCATCAAATAAGCTTGTCACCTCTGCTGCAAAATGTCCACAAGAAAGGTAACATAGTTCACATTTGAAAGTCTCATGAACTTTTCATGAGTAATCGAAGTAGAACAAGTTAATTACGTAGATGTAAGTGGAATAAAAGAACAAGTTAATTATGTAGATGTAAGTGGAATAAAAGTTTATAAATGAACTTTTTAACACTTGATGTGTTTTATGGCATGTCTTAGTTTCCCCATTTTTTTGTTGTAAATTTTGCCCTTAGAGGACTGCAAATTTATTTACTTCTATTTAACGTTTATTTTGAGAGTGTGTGTGGAGGAAAGAGGGAGGGAGGGAGGATCCCAAGTAGGCTTTTCGCTGTGAGTGAGGAACCCAATGCCGAGCCAAAATCGAGTTGGATGCTCAATCAACTGAACAACCCAGGTGCCCCGAGGGCTGCTAATTTAAATGATGGAAATCCGTGGAACATCTACAAGATATCTAAATAACATACTGATGTATTAGTACTGAGCATGGTCTTACCTACTTTGGGGTACTTATTACAGAAAAGCTAGATCTATGAATCTGAGTAAACAGGTCTTGTGCCATATTTCAAAAAAATGTACTGAAAGGACATGCTTCCAGAAATTGCAAAATATATTTGGTGATTTCAAGAATGTTGAATTGTACAGTTCAAAATTGCTGACTTCTCACTAGTGATAAAGAACTCTGAAGAGCTAATTACTGTAATGTAATTAAGATTACTAGAAATAAGGGAAAAATTTTGTGAGGAAAGTGGGATGTGTTTTAGAGAAGAAACATTGAGTTAGGAAGATGTGTTTTTGTTAAAGGAAAGAGTAATACACGGACTATTTCAGATGAGAAAGGAAAACAAATATAGATGGCCAGGGGAGAAAGAATTTTTCTCATGTGGTCAAGCTAACTGAAATTCGTGTTTTGTTTTTTTTTTTCCTAAAGCTTTAACATTGTGTTCTTGCATAAAAAGAGGAAAAGTAATGAAAAATCGAAAGGAAAAAACCTAGAACAAAATATGGAGAGAAGTTGTGGAAGGTTCATAGCCAAGGAATCGGGGGGAAAGGAATGTTATGTGTGGCCAAACTAAGATTGGAATGGATTTCAGTTTTCAAAGCATTAGTTTTAATTTCAAAAGAACACTGGTACAAAATTAGAAGATTCTTCTGAAAGGACAAGGTTTTTAGATTATTGATCTGTTCTAAGAAACTATAGCTGAAGTTTTTTTCTTAAGACAAAAATCTTTGCTGTCCTGGGAGATTACTTATCAAAATAACGTTCTGTGCTTTGCATAGTCTTTCTCAGGCCTTTGATTTCCTAAGAAAACCCAATCTTCTGAATGTGGGGGCGGCTGAGTAGTGTTCCACATCTGTATAGCCTTCTGTATTTGCCTTACCACCTTCTTCTCACTCTGGTTAAATAACTAAATGTTATTTCCTAATGAACTGTGATCCTATTTAATTACATGTTCAGAGAGTTTGACATTTTCCCAAAACCTAATTCTAAGTGGAGTTTCTGACCTCAAACTAACATTGAGATTTTACATAACTTGGGTTTATTGGGTATGTTATACTAGGTGGGAAGTATCGTTAGGGTTATATGTGTGGATATGCCACTAAGACAGTCTGGAAATTGTTGGGAGTTTATATGAAGCTTGTCAATACTAGTTAGTTCCTTAGTTGGTTGTATGCCACAGAAATCTGTACGTTTTTTTTTTAATTTTTTTTTCAACGTTTATTTATTTTTGGGACAGAGAGAGACAGAGCATGAACAGGGGAGGGGCAGAGAGAGAGACACAGAATCGGAAACAGGCTCCAGGCTCCGAGCCATCAGCCCAGAGCCTGACGCGGGGCTCGAACTCACGGACCGCGAGATCGTGACCTGGCTGAAGTCGGACGCTTAACCGACTGCGCCACCCAGGCGCCCCCGTATGTTTTTTATAAAATGAATGCTCATCACAACTTTAACCATGGACATTTTAAAGTGTTATCGTTTACAGTTTTACTTAGATGCTTTGGCAAAAGTGAGAATTATGGGAAAGACCCCACCAAGAAGAACTCTTGACCACTGACATTGCTGCCAAAATACAAAATAGCAAGCCTTGGATGCGTATTTCACAACTGGTGAAGTCTCCATTTGACAGGCCCTGGGACTTCAGGATGTTGGGGGGACCTTGAGAAGACAGGAATTCACTTAAATCTGTATATATGATGGGTGAAATCTGATGGTAAGTCCTTGGATTTTTAAAAGGCTCTCAAGGATGGGAAGCCAAGCCAATCTGACCTCTCTTGTGAAAAGTTCCAGCAAAGGGGCGCCTGGGTGGCTTAGTCGGTTGAGCGTCCGACTTTCGGCTCAGGTCATGATCTCGCAGTTCGTGGGTTCGAACCCTGCGTTGGGCTCTGTGCTGACAGCTCGGGGCCTGGAGCCTGCTTCCGATTCTGTGTCTCCCTCTCCCTCTGCCCCTCCCTGACTTGTGCTCTCTCAAAAATAAATGTAAAAAAAATCTCGAGCAAAGCAGAGCTAGAAAAGCCTGTTTGGACATTCAGTATTCATGCTGCACTTTGAGGCCAAATTTACTGAGACTTTGTAAAGAAATCAGTCTGGGTAACTGGAGGGGGATGGTGTTTCTGTAATACTCTTTCTGGATATTAGATTCTAGTACTGTTGTGAGGTTTTGTTTTCTTACCACAAAGTAACTGGATCCTGAATTCCCCTAGTTTCTTCAATATTTGGTTCTACTTCCCCTCAAACTACCATTTCTATCTTCCCCAACCTTCCTCACTTGGAATCACAAAATACAACTGCCCTTTACCTGAAGCCCAGCAAGTCTATAGCTAGACAACTTGATACAAACTTGGGAGAACCCGTCCAAACTGCTCCTGTACAGATGATTTTTGTGGCTGCTCTGGTCATTGGAGACCTTCAAACTACAAAGAGCATTGTCCTTCCATACCTGCCCCCACTCCACCTGAAGATGGTTCAAGCCTGACCTCTAAAATGGATTGACTGCCTTAAATGGGATGCTGGAATGGTATGGGATGTATGGTTCTGAGCACGAATCATCGTTTTGTTTTGCTTGTGTGATACAGGCCTACTTTGGGGAGCCCGCCTAAATCACCACCTCTTGAGAGGAGTTGAACTGACCTCTTGTCAGGACTAATTCAATGAGATGAAGCAGTCTGCCACCTCAGCTTCTGGACTAGGACTCTTCTTGGAGAAGTTTCAGTGGTGGGGCTGGGGGGGAGCTGACCACGCCACCCCAAGTGGTTCCACCATTGACGTGTGGGTTGGTAACACCCAGTAGACTTGGGAAAAGCTAGTTACCTCTCCATTAATTGCCTAAAAGAATTCAGTTAGGGGACCTTGTTCCCGGAAATGGCTTGTTATGTCAGGAAGACCTGTGTGTATGACTGGACACAAAGGATTCGCAGATCTGTTTCTTTCCTTGAGCGTGGGTTTCCTCCTGTTGGAAGCCTCGGAACTCTTCCCCTTGGGATAGCACATAAGTCTGTTTCCTGGATGCTGGGAGCCTGTTTTTGAGGCTCCTGTATGTATGAAATTGGCTATTTGATCTCATGCCAATTTAATTAGACTGGCAAAAGAAGCCGGGGGAGGGGAGAAGGGAAAACTTTCTGGCCCCTATATCTCCCCAAATCGACATGTTGAAATCCTTCCCTCCACCCTCCAGTAATGGTATAGGAGCGAGGGGCTTTGGGTAAGTGATTATATCAGGAAGCTGGGCCCCCATACTGGGATTAGATATGAGAGAGCCCAGAGTGTCCCCTTGCCACATAGGAGGACACCATGAGGAGTCCACCTATGAACCAGGAAGGGGGCTCTCAGACACCATATTGGTGCCTGATCTTGGACTTCCAGCCTCAGAATGGAGAAATTTCTATCCATAAGCCTGTGGTATTTTGTTACAGCAACCATGTTAACATTTTTTAGTCTAGATGGTGTTGGTTGAAATAATAGTACTTACAAAAGTGAGATTTTGTAAAATACTTCACATTATTTCAACCATTTCAGCTCCTTTACCCAGAATCCTATTTGTTCTTGATCAAAAAGGATCTTAGAGGCTTATCAAAATTCTGTTTATGTTGAATAAATAGTACACAGACTTGCTTTTACTCTTATGTCCTTGATTTTTCAAAAACAAAAACCTGAGACCAGGAAACAGGTGGTGCTCCTGTTCATGGCTTAAATAAGTACAGAATGAACTCTCGAAGTGATTGTCTAAGGAAAAGTGTTGGAAGGTACAACCATCTTAGATGACAGGAAGGAGAAACCAGGGCAGTGAAGACTGCTTAAAAGCCTATATGGATGATTGGAGACACACACACACACCACAGTGGAATATTATGCAAATAATAAGAGGAGAGCCTGACACTTGAATGACATGGATGGACCTAAATGGTATTATGGTAAGTGAAAAAAGACCTGTGTGATTTTTCCTTACATGTGGGGTTTAAACCGTGAACAAAAAGCATGAATTGGACTATAGAGAATCGGGTTGCCAGAGTGAAGGGGGGTTGGGGGCTGGGCAAAATGGGTAAAGGTGCGTGGGAGGTACAGGTTTCTAGTTAGGGAGTGAATAGTTCACGAAATACAAGGGGTGGATAGAGTCGGGGATTGTAGAGGTGTTCTATGGGGATGGATGGTTCCTACCCTTGGGAGCGTAACACCTAGACTTGTTGGATCACTAGTCAGTAGATCTGAAACTAATGTAAGGTCAACTGAAATAAAAAGCTATGTGATAATATAAGGAGCCCCACCCAAAGAGGCTTATTGGGACCCAACATTCCCTGCCCCCCAAGTGGTAGGGGCTGCCTGCTGGAATCCATAAAAGTATAGATGAAGCAGGGCACCAGTAAACCTGCCCCAGGAATCAGTCTTTCCTCCAGGGAGGTCGTCATAATCCTCCTCCAGCAATGGTGTAATTCCTGGGAATATGGCAAGGACAGGATGGAGCAAAGTGAAAGAAAAAACCAAGAAATCCATTAAATAGCACATCTTCCCTAGTCTGCGAGACCCTTAAGGGACATCTGTATCAAAGTTACTCTGGATGACCTCGCTGGTTTCCCAGCACTTGCCGTTTTTCCGAGGGATAAAGGGGCTTGCTCAGTCCAAAACACTAACCTATTCATCAGACCCCCCCAAAAAAAAAAAAATCTAACTTCTCAGGAGGTTTGGAATCTGGGACCCAAAATGTGATACTTCGGGGATTAGAATTGGAGGCCCTTTCTGGAAACCCATTTAATTCTAGCATGGAACTTTGGTAAGTACTGAATGAGTGAGTTGGAGGGGAAAATAATGCAATCCAAAGTGGTCAAGTTGGAATTGAAGCACGTGCTTGAACACATGGTCAGACCTTCCCCCATAGAGCTTGGGTGTGAGATTTTGTTTTGAGGATTAAAATTTTTTTTTTTATTTTTTTTTTAATTTTTTTTTTCAACGTTTATTTTTGGGACAGAGACAGAGCATGAACGGGGGAGGGGCAGAGAAGAGGGAGACACAGAATCGGAAACAGGCTCCAGGCTCCGAGCCATCAGCCCAGAGCCTGACGCGGGGCTCGAACTCACGGACCGCGAGATCGTGACCTGGCTGAAGTCTGATGCTTAACCGACTGCGCCACCCAGGTGCCCCTTGAGGATTAAAATTTAAATAGTCACTAAACCTCTAAAAGGTATCGGATGTTTCCTGCTCCTATTTAGACATGTGACTTTGCAAGTCCCTCCCTGCTTCCCTTTATAAGTTGGGACAAATACCTTCACACGGTTTGTTGTTTAAATGGGCTGCTGGAAGAAAAACACAGGTGCTCTGGACGCCCAGCAAGCGCTCAGTAACTGTCATCTCGTTGCTGCCACAGGCCGAGTTCCAGTGTCCTCCCTGGTACATGTGGATCCACACGTCCCTTTGAGCACATGTGAAAGCAGGCGGGCACTTGAGCGCTAATGATGGGTGAAGTGATTGATAACAGCCCAGTTGAAGACAGAAGGGGCATCAGGTTTTGTTTCCAGCCAACCTTTCATCTTTTTTGCCAAAGCAAATGTTCTGTGGATCCTGTCCAACGACATAAAATACAGTGCTCGTGGGAGTATGCAGAGGCTTTGTGAGGAAATACAATTAAGTTATGTCCAAGAGCCCAGCAGCCTGAGATGGCTCGAAGGCCGTGGCCAACTCTCTGCACAAACCCGAACCCCAGCCCTGTGATCCCTCAAGGTAACTGGACGGAGACCCCCCAAGGACAAACAATCACAGGTGGGCTAGGCTTCCAGCTGTAGTCAGTCAATAATCCCCTTTGCTTTTGCCTTTTCTCTACAAAAGTCTTCTGTTGGTGGGGGGCTCCTACCCACTCACAGCTCTGTGCTGCCCAATTTCAATCGATTTCTGCTCAAATAAACTCTTAAAATTTTTAACATGCCTCCATTTTTAACAGTAATGCTAAAACTTAGGCAATGGCTAATCAATATTTTAATTGCCTCAGGGTCCCAAGCTGCTCTTGGAGATAAGAAAAGATGAGCATTTCAGGTCAGTCAGAAGTAAAGAAAACTACAAAACTTGCAGAAATAAAAAGACATGGAAAACTTCTCAACCGCTATTAATGTGCTGGTTGGATTCTCTTCAGTTTCTTTGGCTTTTCTGACTTATAATTACACACAACCATGTCTGAAGGTAAGTCTCTCCATGTCTCATCTATATGATCCCTGCCAAACACCATATGCCATTTATAAAAAAAAAAAAAAAAGCCTAACTCCATTGATCTCCCAGTGTAAAGTTTTAAAACTTTTGATCCTTGTAATTGCCGTATTAATGCACTTACATTGTTTTCTTGATCTGTACCTAATACCAGTGTTTTCAGGAGATAAATCAGGCCCTTGTTTGGATTTTGTAGGGACGTTTACTTTTCTGCTGTCCATTACAGCAAAGAAGTTGGGAGGATGATGGGGGTATCCCGTGGGAATGCCTCTGGGGACGTGAACCCGGAGGGAAGGCGGTGTCCAGGAAAACAGCTGAACGTCGGGTTTTGTGGGAGGTGGTGGTGCTGACCAGAGAGCTGGCCCGTGTAAGCCAGGGGCCCTCGGGACCAAGCTTAGGACTGTGTGGACACACTCGGTCCTCTCGAAGTTCTGATAGAACAGTAAGTCCATAGCTTATGTTCTGGTCTGTTGAGGGTCACGGAGAGGACGTGACCACCCTTCCCCACAAGCTGGTCCTAGGCAGGTGGAGGCCCCTCGCCTTCTCCATCCTTGGAACATAGCTCTGCCCACCGTTCCCAGGGCAGGAGCCATTTTCACAGATGCACCTTGTGAGAGCAAGGTGCCAGGACCCACCTGTATGGTATGTGGGACCGAACCCAGGGGGAAGGGGTCCCTAAGCTTTAGGTTCTGGTCGGTAAGGGTGGATCAACACTCCTCTCGTGGCCACCCAAGACTACCTTGTATGTGAGTGTCCTTGCCCATTAAACGTGCCACCTACCAGTCTGGAGTGACCCCCTCTCCGGTGCCTCCCTGACTTCTGCGCGTAGGGGCCAGCCTGAGCCAGGCTTGAGACTGAAGACACGGTTCGGGGAAGAGGCGGCCGTGGGGAACATCCTGAGGTGGCCGTCCAGACCTGGCGGCTTCTGTGTTGGATGCTTGTGGATCACCCTGAGAGCACGGGGGCCCCTCTGGTGCCAGCCGATGGAACGTGCTTGAGAAGCGGCACGGCGGGCAGGCCCTGCGGTGGGTGTTGGCCAGGCCGCCGATGCCCAGCTGGACACCAAGGCTCTGAACAGAAGGTCTGGAGAAGAGCTGAGGTTCGTAGGCCGCGTGGGCGTCTGCTAGTCTGGCCTGAGGGGGGCAGGGCAGTGAGCTGGGGGCCCGGTGTGCGGGGCTGGCACGACTGAGCTGCCCCGGGCGAAGGGGGTATGTGTGTGGGACACGTCCTGGCCGGGGACCCTGGGAGGGTACAAGCAGGGGGCAGTCTTTGCGCGGGTGGAGGAGGAAGCGAAAACGGTGCTCCGTGCTGTCCCACCCCAACAGAAGGGGACGCTTCTAACATAAAGACCCTGGACCTCTGACGGTAGAGTGACAGCCCCAACGGCTGCGAGGGAACTTGGCGGTCTGGAAGCTGTATGTCTCGCGTTTGAAGTGTAAGCAGCCAGGAGCAAATTAAAGCCTCGCCCAGGGTGGCCAGAGGCCTGAAGGGCAGAGAGGCTTCGGAGAACACAGACGGTGGCAGCAGCTCGGCCTCCCGATGCTCGGGGAGGCCAAGCAAGGACCCGAGGCGCCCTCCGCAGAAGACCGCAAGCGCTCCCTTGCACCAGGTGCGCCGTTTGGAGCCGACTGTCCTAAAGGGATGAGTCGCTTGTGTCGTCGCAACTGATTCGTGGCTGAAAGTTTGTGACGAAAGCTCTGAGGTCCGTGTGCTCGTGAACACCTGTGGAGACGCCACACATCCGATCTTCTGCCTCCGGGTGCCAAAACCAGGTTTTGTTCAACTTTTGTATTTAAAGGTGATTTTGAGAAAAAGAAACTATGAGTAGGGAGTGAAGAGAAGGGGGGAGGGAGACGGAGAATCCCAAGCAGGCTCTGTACTGGCAGGGCGACACCCAACGTGGGGCCCGAACCCACAAACTGTGAGATCGTGACCTGAGCCGAAATCCAGGGTCGGACGCTTAACCGACTGAGCCACCCAGGCGCCCCCAAAATCCGTTTTTAAAGGCGCTCTGCTGACTTGACTTACAGAAAAATAAGCTTTAATACCGATACTGTACATATTTACAGCTGAGTCTTTTTACCTGCTGGAAGGATGCAGCTTTCTTGGACTATGGATGTGTTTCGGACTATGTGTATGGAGCGTGAATGCTTTTTCCTTAACATACCTGGGAAACAGATTGCATGTCTTGTGTGCTTTTCCCGTGCTTTGTGTTTTCTTGACTTAAGAGCCTGATGACTCTGCAAAACAGCCTTTATTGAAAGAGTTAACTTTCTTTTCACACGAGGTAACTTTCCGTATTTGCCTGCCAAGTCTGTCGTTTGGATTAAATGGATAAACAACAGTTAGTGCCTTGTGATCCTGCTTAATCAAGTTTTTAAAGTCTCTTGATGTTTTTTGAACATTTTTAAAAGTCAAACTCTACATAGGGGGTGCCTGGGTAGTGCAGTCAGGTGTCTGACTTTTGATCTCGGCCATGTCATGATCTCCCAGTAATGAGTTCGAGCCCCGTGTTGGGCTCTGTGCTGATGGTGTGGTGCTTGGGATTCTGTCTTTCTGCCCCTCCCCTTGTTGTTCTCTTTCAAAATAAATGACTTTAAAAAAAGATCTTAAAGTCTTGTTGACCTTGGACTAACTTGGGGGTTTTTCCACCAGATCCCTGGAATATCTCAAAATCTGTATTGTGTCAATATAGAAGAGAGCTAATTAGGTTTCTTTGTTAGATTACATGAGAAGTGTTGTCAAATAAGAAATGCTAAGCTTTCTTTAGGTTATATTTATGCGAAATTCTTGAAAATCTAGTATGGTCCTGGTATGTTACCAGTTATAATTTCCGTGATCTCAGTGTTATGTGGCACAGAGATCAAATTCCGGTATCCATGGCATTACAGTGAACTTATCAGATCTTTAATTATGGCCATTTTTAAGATTTGTCACTTGCAGTTACTGTTGTACTCGGATGCTTTTGCAAAAGTCTGCCTGCAGAGTGGCTTCATCTTCAAGGAGATGCCTGGTGCCTTGATGTGGGAGGGGTGGTGATGTACTTCCCATTGCTCCCCCAGGACCACCTGCAAGTCCCCCCCCACCCACATCACGGGATGGTGGCCCCAGACCTGTTCTCTACCCCGTGTAGTGAAATGGGCCCATTACACCGATGATCTAACATTAACATAAGATCTGTGTCTGCTGTGGGACACCCTCCAGGCTTTGCTGGAACTTCTGTGAGAGAGAGGATAGGTGGTGAACGTGGAAAATCGAAGGTATGTGCACTGCTGTATGATTTGGGGTGTCATCTGGTCGGGGAAGACCCCTGTTGGCCCAAAAGCTGGGATTAAGGTGCAAGCTGTCCTAGGGATTTGGTGGGGGGGGGGGAGGGTAGTGGACTTTGCTTCGCCACCAGACAGTGTTCCTGTCCCTTATGCTGCCTGGCAAAGAGAGGGCACACGTGGGACATGGGATCAGAGTAGCAAGCCACCTTGAGAGGGCAAAACTAGTAAAACAGATTAAAGCTGTGGGCAGCTCCTGAGCAGGGCTGCCGTGAGTTAGATGCGTCTGTGACTCTGGAAGATATGGTCAGGCACCGTGGCAGAGACAGGAGATTGTGCCCTGGGACTTGAGTCCCACCTCTGGAAGGGGACAGAAACCTGAGCTGCCCCCACAGAACAGGAGCTCCCCTCTCACATGGCAGCCAGTGCAGCGGCCAGGGAGCTGAGCTCAGAGCGGTCTGGCTGGTGGTCCCCCATGAACCCTGGCCATTGGCCTGTTGCATTGACAGCTCTAAAGGGACTGACCCTATTGCTTGGATAATGGAAAATGGAGGGGTAGATGATCCTGAAAAAGCCCTCGTGGGTCCAGAATGTATGTGGAAAGACATCTGTGTTCCTCTGCAAGAGCCTTAGGCATCCTCCCTGCCTTAGGGCTCATAAGTCGCTGACCCTGCCTTGCGGTCAGGAAGCTAAAGCCGTACATTGGGTGGGAGTCCTGGCTACTGACCCTTTGGTAGATCCAGCCGATCAGGTACATAGAAGGAGCGGCCGCTGTAACACCCAGGTGGGATTGCCTATTGCCAAGGATGCCAGATTGCCCTTGAAGCAGAGACTTGGTTAATGTTCCAGGTGTGTGGGACCATCCCCCGGAGTTCCGAGCCAGCGAGGGATTGACAGCGTGGTTCTGCATCCCCCTTCCCCCAAGTGAGGGTTCTAAATAGGTCTTGGTTTGTGTGGATGCTACGTGGGCACCAACCCAAGCTTTCCTCACTATGCTTTTCTCATCTCCTAGTTTGTAGAGTGCCATATATGGGTGCCTTCACTGAATTGGGGGCTTCACATTTCAAAGATCATCATGTACAAGGTTGGGCAAAAACCAGGACATTTGAATGAAAGTACTGTCTCCCCTACAACCCGCAAGCAGGGTTAATGGAAAGGAAAAACGGAACACTACAGATTGAATTACCAATACACAAAACCACTTTTACTGAGTGGATTAGCAAAGCACCTCAGGCCTTAGTGCATTTGCACAACCAGCATCAGGGCTGTTGCCCCACAGGCCAGACTGGGCCCCCTTCTGGGCATCCGATACCATAAACTTCGGGAAGTCCTAAGAAACCATGGCTATGCTGCTGGGAGCGGTGAGCCGCCTCACACCTGGGAAGGATCTCCTCTACTGGAATTTGTACTGGCAAGTCTTCCTGGGAGGGGTGAGTTACTCGGTACCCCTGTGTGAGTCTCCACTGGGCTCCTCCTGTCCCATTGCAGGTGGTCCTGTGGAAATGTACTAGATGGGCAATGGAATGGGCACCATCAAAAGGGAGGAGGGAGGGGGTCCTGGTCTTGCACATCCTGTCCCCAGTCCCCTCACACCTGGCATGCAGCCCCCCCGCCCCCCCCCTCCCCGGCACCAGCAGGTATGGTGTGAGCAACCTGGTCAGATTCCTAACGCTGCCGACCTTTTTCCCCACAAGGCTGGGTGGGGAGGTTTTGCTGGTTCACTCCTAGGATCGTTTGGCCACCATATTCCCCCGCTGGCCTGGAGGACATTAGAGCACTCGTGGAAGCCTTTACGAAATCCACCAGCAAACCCGGAATGAGAGTCCACACAGCCTGTCACTTCCGAGCACTGAAATGTCTATAAGAGAAGAGCTGTTCTCCAAAATAGGTCGGGTTTGGACATTATCACTGCCTCCCCAAGAGGCACCTGTGCTATTCAAATAGGATGTGGTGTGTGCGTACCTGATGGGTGTAATGTATCTTCCTTCCTTCCTCACCTGAGGACACAGAAGAATCCCCCGAGTCCTCTGATCCCCAGCTCAAGGGACTTAATAAACCCCTGATTTGGGTCATGGGGACTCTTGGTGGGAAGGGAAGTATTTGGGGAATCACGATCTCGATCTGTATTTTCTCTCACACATTGTGTTGTTGCTGTGCCTCTGCTGCGGCCACAGAGCCACCAGATGAGCATCTCCCAGCTAGTAAGAGCTTCTGACAGCTCAGGGCCATCCTTGTAGATGAGGAGGGGCGGGCATCTGAGATTGCAGGAGCTGGTCACGAGGGGTGGACTGTTGGAGGTCGTCGTTGACAGGACACGACTGCCCACTATTCCCATGGCCGGTGCTGTTCCAAGGATGCAATTTTGAGAGAGCAACGTGCTGTTGAGGTCACGCAGTTGGTATAGGGGACAAGACCCCATCAAGGCCTCTGTAATCGTCTGTTATGTGGAGACTGTGATGTCTCCCTCTTGCTGCCCAGGACACCATCGTATGCAAGTTCCCTGGCTTACTAAACCTGCCACCTACCTCTGAGTGGGCCTGCCTCTTACATCTCTCCCAGCCTCCTCCTGTGGGGCCCGGTTTGCAAACCAGCATCAGACCTTGTGCTTCAGCCCAGGGCCCATCTGTGTGTCTAGTACAGCAGCTCAGGGTCCACACCCATAATGGAGGAAGCCAGCCCCTAAACCATATCCCTGTGTAGGGCTGTATGGAAAGAGACCAGGTTTCTGAAGACTCCTCCTTTAAATTTTTTTTTTTTTTTATTTTTGAGACAGAGGGAGCATGAGGAGGGGAGGAGCAGAGAGAGAGGGAGACATAGAATCCGAAGCAGGCTCCAGGCTCTGAGCTGTCAGCACAGAGCCCGACGCGGGGCTCGAACTTGTCAACCGTGAGATCATGACCCGAGCCGAAGTCGGACGCTCAACCAACTGAGCCACCCAGGTACCCCTAAAATTTTTTTAAAAATATTTTTGGGAGAGAGCAGGACTGAGGATCCAGATTAACTGACTGAACCGCCCAGGTGCCCCGAAGACCTTTTCTTTCCATTTCAATTACTTGGAGAGAAATGTGTGAAGACGGAAAGCTTCTGCAATACTTTTCTTGAGCAGGGTTACTTAGCTCTGTCATGTTGCAAGGCCGATGCCTGCTTATCAGAAAAAACTCAGCAAAAGCGAGTGAAACCTTGTGAGAACAGGCCAGCTGAAGTTTCACTGTTAATGGAAAACCTACAGTGACCTCTTAAATTTTAGAAAGACGAAATGTGTAATGGCTTTCCGCATGTGCTGTTCTACACAATCACTTTGGTAAACACTTCAGAACCAGCTGATGTAATTGGAGAGTCGTTCATTTGATCAACAAACACTAACTGGAAACTTTTCTGTCCCTGTGTTGGAGGGGACCATGAAGCTCTTGCTTAGGGACTGTGGACTGAAATTAATGTAAACGATTAAAATTAGGTACTGTTACCGGATATTTTACAAATGTCTGTTGGAATCTTCAGTGAAACACTAAATTCGTGCCACGATCCTGACACTCTGAGAGACTTGGCCCGTTTTAAGATTATGTTCTGTGTATTTAGTCTGGATTCATCCTTACTAAAAAATCTCTCTCCACAAAGTGAGTAAAGTGTTACTAAGGACTTAGAAATAGCTGAGTAAAGGACTTTCAAGTTAGACTACATGTTAACGCATAAACTAATGTTTATTCGGTATTACCAAGCAGAAACATAGAGCTTAATAGCTCTCACAAGGGGCACCTGGGTGGCTCAGTCAGTTGAGCGTTTGACTGATCTCACAGCTCGTGAGTTCGAGCCCCGCATCGGGCTCTGTGCTGACAGCTCGGATCCTGGAGCCTGCTTCGGATTCTGTGTCTCCCTCCCTCTCTGCCCCTCCCCAGCTCATGCTCTGTCTCTCTCTCTCAAAAATATTCAAAAAACATTTTAAAAATAGTGCTCACAAAATCTGAATTTGCTATCCAGAATTAGAAATATTTCTAAAGATGATAGTTGCATGATATATTTTATATTAGCATTGGAATATTTGAGAGAGCCTTCTTCAGTGGACTCCTGGTTCTTAGTCACAGAAAGGACTGAGTAATGTTACCTAACTTGCATTAAATATGAATGTCACTTCAAAATATTTTCATTTATGATTCCAGTGTAGTTAACCTACCATGTTCTATTTCACGTGTACGACACAGTGATCTAACAATGCTGTACATTTCTCCGTGCTCATCAAGGTAAGTGCCCTCCTTCATCCCCATCATTTACTGCCCCCATCCCCCACTCGCCTCCCCTCTGGTGACTGTCAGTGTGTTCTCTAGAGTTGAATCTGTTTCTTGGTTTGTCTTTTTTTTTTCATTTAATTCCACATAAGTGAAATGATACGGTATTTGTCTTTCTCTGACTTATTTCACTTCCTGTTATACCCTCTAGATCCATCCATGTCATTACAAAAGGAAATATTTCATTCTTTGTAATGGGCGAATAATCCATTATGTGTGTGTATATATCTTCTGTATCTGTTCATCTATTGATGGATACTTAGACTGTTTCCATGACTTGGTTCATTGCAAATAATGCAATGAACATACGGGCACATGTATCCCTTTGAATTAGTGTTTTTGTATCTTTAAAAATTATTTAATGTTTGTTATTTTTGAGAGAAACAGATCATGCGCAGAGGAAGGGCAGAGGGAGGGGGAGACACAGAATCTGAAGCAGGCTCCAGGCTCTGAGCTGTTAACACAGAGCCTGACACGGGGCTCGAACTTGCAGACTGTGAGATCATGACTTGAGCTGAAGATGAACGCTTAACTGACTGAGCCACCCAGGTGCCCCAGTGTTTCTGTGTTTTGAGGATAAATATGCAGCACAATTACTGGGTCCATTGGTATTTCTATTCTTTTTGCAGAGCCTCCATATAGGCTGCCTCAGTCTCCATTGCCACCTGCAGTGCAAGAGGGTTCCCTCTCTGCCCTCACCAACACTTACCGTTTTGTATTTTAACCATTCGAACAGGTGTGAGGTGAGACCTCATTGTGGTTTTGATTTTCATTTCCCTGGTGAGTGATGTGGAGTATCTTTTCACGTGTCTGTTGCCCATCTGAACGTTGTCTTTGGAGAAATGTCTATTCAGGTCCTCTGCACGTAAGTTCTTTATCACTCTTGGATGCTAACCCTTTATTGGTTATGTTGTTTACAAATACCTTCTTCCATTCGGTGGGTTGTCTTCTAATTTTGTTGATTGTTTCCTTTGCTGTGCAGAATGCTTTTGTTTTGGTGTGGTCCCAATAGTTTTTGCTTTTGTTTCCTTTGCCTCAGGAGACCTCTAGAAAGATGCATCAGAGAAATTACTGCCTATAGTGCTCTCTTCCAGGATTTTTATTATCTCAGGTCTTACATTTAGGTTCCAAATCCATTTTCAGTCTGGGCATGGTGTAAGAAAGTGGTTCAGTTTCATTCTGCATGTGGCTGTTCAGTGTTCCCAGCATGGACATCCTTGTCTTGTTCCTGATCTTAGGGGAAGAGCGAATTTTTTTTCGTCAATGAGTATTTATGTTCACTGTGGATTTCTCATGGATCTCCTTTATTATGTTGAGGTATTTTTCCCCTAAATCTACTTTGTTGAGGGTTTTTATCACAAACAGATGCTGCGTCTTGTCAAATGCATTTTCTCTGTCGAGATGATAGTATGACTTTTGTCCTTCATTTTCTTGATTTGGCGTGTGACGTTGATTTGTGAACCATCCTTGCATCCTGGGAATAAAGCCCACGATTGTGTTGGATGATTTTGTGGATCTTTGCTCATCAGGGATATTGGCATGTAGTTTTCTTGTGTGGTGTCTTTGGTTTTGGTATTGGGGTGATGCTGGCCTCATAGAATGTACTTGGAAGCTTGCTTTCCTCTTTTTTTGGACTAGTTTGAGGAGGATGGGTATGGACTATTCTTTCAATGTCTGGTAGTTTTTTTGTTTTCTGATTCAACTTTGTTTATAATCAATTGGTCTATTCAGATTTTCTATTAACTCCTGGTTCAGTATTGGAAGATTGCATGTTTCTAGTAGCTTGCCTGTTTCTTCTAGATTGCCGAGTTTGTTAGCATATTATTTTTCATATTGTTCTCTTATCCTTTGTATTTCTGTGGTGTCAGTGGTTACTTCTCATTTCTGATTTTATTTGGGTCCTTTCTCTTTTTTGCTGAGTCTGGCTAAGAGTTTGTCAATCTAATCTTTTCAAAGGGTCAATTCTTGGTTTCATCAACTTATTTTCTATTTTTTCAGTCACTACATCATGTATTTCTGCCCTTTATTTCCTTCTACTCACATTAGGCTTTGTTCTTTTTTCTAGATCCTTTTTAGGCATAAGGTTAGTTTTTTCTGGTTTCTTGATGTAGGACTATATTGCTATATCCTTTCCTCTTAGAAATGCTTTCACTCTGTCCCAAAGATTTTGGACCTCTGTGTTTTCATTTGTCTCCATGTACTTTTTATTTTAATTTTTTCATGTTTATTTTTCAGAGAAAGAGCATGCACACATGTGAGCAGGGAAGGGCAGAGAGAGAGGGAGGGAGGGAGACACAAAATCTGAAGCAAGTTCCAGGCTCTGAGCTGTCAGCACAGAGCCCAATGCAGGGCTAGAACTCATGAAGTGTGAGATCATGACCTGAGCCGAAGTCGGACACTCAACTGAGTCACCCTGGTGCTGCTCCATGTGTTTTCTGATTTTTTTTCTTTGATTGCTTAATTTGACCTATTGGCTATTTAGTATCCTAAGGTTTAATCTCCATGTGGTGTGTATTCTAGTTTTTTTATCTTGTGATTTCTAGTTTCATACAGTTGTAGTTGGAGAAGATGCATAGTATGATTTTGATTTTCTTAAATTTGAGACTTGTTTTATGGCCTGATATATGCTCTATTCAGGAGAATGTTCCATGTGCAATTGAAAAGAATGTGTATGCTGTTTTTTGATGGAATGTATATATGTGCTGTCCATTTGGCCCAATGTGTCATTCAAAGTCATTACCTTATCGATTTCTTGTTGGGATGAAGTCCCCTATTGTATTACTATTGATTACTTTCTTATTAGCTGCTTTATGTATTCAGGTGCTACCATGCTAGGTGCATAAATATTTAAAATTCTATCTTGTTGGATTGTTCCCTTTATATGGTGTCCTTCCTCCTTTCTTGTTACTGTCTTTGTTTTAAAGTATATTTTATGTCTGCAAGGAGTCTCCGGTAGGCAGCATATAGGTTGTTTTATTTAATCCATTCAGTTACACTGTGTCTTTTGATTGAAGCTTTTGGTTCATTTTGGTTACATTCAACTTAATTGATAGGTGTGTACTTACTATTGTGTGATTTCTTGTTTTGTGATTGTTTTTGTGGTTCCTGTCTGTGCCTTCCATTCCTGCCCTTGTTCAGTTTGCTGTCTTGTTTAACCGATGTAGGAGGATTCCTTACTGTTTTTTTGTTTTTTTTTTGTTTTTTATCAGTGGTTTTTGGTTTGTGGGTATCCCTAAGCTTGTATATTCTATACATATAGTTGTCTATATGAAGTTGATGGTTGCTTCAGTTTGAACCTATTTTGGCCCCACCGTGTTTTAGGCAGATGGTGTCCTATTCATCATCATTTTATTTTGTGAATCCCTTGACTGATGTTTATAGATAAACTTTAATGCTTTTGTGCTTCATACTTAATCTGGTTATTGCCTTTCTCTTTCCACTCAGCATCCTTTTAACATTTCCTATAGGGCTGGTTTAGTTCTGGTGAATTTCTTTCTGGTTAGAGTGTTCTTGATTGCAGGGTTTTGTTTCTTTGAGAACTTTGAGTATGTCATGCCCCTCCCTTCTAGCCTGCAGTTTCTGCTGAAAAAACAGCTGATAGCCTTATGGGGTTTCCCTTGTATGTAACAGTTTTTCTTTGCTTAAAAATGATCACTGTTTTGCCAATTTAATTATGTGTCTTTGTGTGGACTTCGTTGGGTTGATTTTTATTGGGGGCGCTCTGTACCTCCTAGATCTAGATTTGTTTCCTTCCCCAGATTCAGTAAATTTTCAACTATTTTTTTCCCCTTCTCTTGGGATTTCTATAATACAAGTGCTATTTTGCTTAATGGAGTCATTGGGTTCTCTAAATCTGTTTCCATTTTTTTCCCCCTCTCCTGTTCAGCTTAATTGCCTTCCATTACTCTCCTCCAGGTTGCTGATCCCTTTTTCTGTTTCTTGTAGTCTATCTATTGCCTCTAGTGGATTTTTACTTTCATTTATTGAGTTCTTGGTCTCTAGTTCTTTTGTTTTCTTTCTCTTTGTTGAGGGTCCCACTGATGTCCTCCAATCTTAAGTCCAGGAAGTGTCTTTGACCATTACTTTAAGTTCTCTATCACTCGTATTACTTTACCTCTATTTTGTGTTGCTATTTCTATGATCTTTGTCCTTTCCTTTCACTTGGGACATATTCCTCTGTGTCTTCATTTTGTCTCACTCTGTGTCTGTTTCTGTGTGTTAGGTAAGTCAGTTCTGGCCCCTGTTCTTGAAAGTAGCATCATTCTGAAGGTGAGGTCCTGTCCTGCCCTGGAGTGTGGTCTCCCCTGTTCACCAAAACCTGGCTTTTCAGGAGGGTCTTGTGTGTGTGTGTGTCCTACTCTTTTAGCTGAGCTTTGGCTGAGTGGACTTTTCCTGGAGTCTGGTCCTCTACAAGGGCTCCCTTTGCCTGTTACGGGGAGGGTTTGGTCCTTGCATGCGGGGGCCAGCCTGGGGATGCATTGGGCTTGAGCAGAGTCTGACCAGGTGTCTGCCACAGCTGCGGCGTGTTTTCCTTGTTCTCCAGAGAGGCTTTTGTCGGTGGGTGCAGCCTGCTGTCACACCAGATGTCTGCCCCCAGCCCCCTGCTGGGGCTGCAGTTGGACTGGTGTGTGTGGTTCTCTTCCCCTCTCCCCAAGGCCTGGGTCCCTGTGGAGTGGTGTTGGCCCCTGTCGAGGCTGCCTGCGCACTGCCGTGCTTGCGGCGTGACTTTGGATGGACTCCTGCCGAGGTCACGTTGGAGGGGGCGGGTCCACAGGACATCACAAGGGCAGAGTGCATGGTGCTGGCAAGATTTGTGCAGGTCTGTTGGGGGATGGGGGGGTGTGCTGGAGCTGCTTGAGGAAGCTCTGCAGTGCTCGGGGGAGTGTGTCCGTGGTGCGGAGGATGGAGGCAGACCGTCTTCAGGGTCTGTGAAGTGTCCACTGCCAGAGGGGACTGAGGCAGGCTGCTTTGGGAAAGGGGGTGGGTCCACAGAAGAGAACAAGGTCTGGGTGGGCAGTGTTAGCAAGGTTTCACATTGTGCTGGTTCCTGCAGGTGTGGGTGTATCCAGGTGGGAGTGGGGGTGGGGAATAGTGCCAGCCAGCCCTCTTCTTGGAAGAGTCTCCCAAAGATTCCTGCCCCTCCAGCCCACGATCTGAGATTAGTAAACCGCTATCCCTCCTGTAGACCCCAGGCATTTTTTCAAACTGCTGCTTCTATGCCGCGTCTCAGTAGGGCTCTTTGTTCTGTCTTTTTAAGGGCGCGGACTCCGTTTCCTCTCACCGCCTGGCTCTGCCTGAGCTGAGCCTGCTGACTTTTAAAATTCTACTGATGGTGTTAATTCCACTGATGGTGAGAACCCCTGAAGTTAAGCCCCCTCTGCTTTTCAAAGCCTAATGTTATGGGGATTCCTCTTCCCGGTGCGGATCCTGGTGCCTGGGGTGGGGTCTGGTCCTCTCCCATCACCCCTCCCTGTGCCTGCACAGCCCCTCCCACACACTGTCCCGTGGTTCCATGTAGCTGCCTACCGTGTCTCTGCCCTTCCTGCCCTCTTCTCCACATGCAGCTGTGGGCAGTTCTCCCATCTTCAGTCATTTCCCGGGTTATTTACACTGATGTGTTCTCTAGGTATATCCATGGGACAGGCAAGCTTAGGGTCCTACTCTGCCTTTTTTCCCCCAGAAGCCCAAAATATTTTTCAGAAATCCCCAAATCCCTTTTTTAAGTTCTTTTCTAGCTGTTCACTTGGGATTGAATACAATCCTATATAATCTTGTATATTGACCCACTGTTGATCAGGACTGTCTCCAGTCTCCAGAAATATTCAGTGCAGAAAGGGCACATCCTTGATTCTGAGTTTCCATACTCTTGTGCTGTGCAACCCAATCTGGACTCCTTCCCAGAGCAAGGAGAGGGTTTTGTTGTGGGATATTGAGACCAGCTGCCGTGTGGGAGCATGAATTACCTGTGAAGAGCTTCCAGAAGGACTCGGACTGCGGGTCTGAACAAGAGATCCCTCCCAGTGGATTTGTAAAAGCTTTAATGGCTTTCCTAAAGTCAGACTGTTTCTTGAGGCTGTGCCATCCTTCAGCGAATGCCCGGGATGGGTGAGATGTTACATAAAAGGATTCACGTTACACTGAGAGGATTGTGATCAGACCTTCAGAAAACCACCTGTGTTCCTGGGACGGCAGACCGGATGCTACCTGTGGCACATCTGTGGGCAAAAGTGTCCTGTGTCCTGTGACCAGTTGAGACTGGCTCTGGGAAAAATACTGTTTTTCATCTCACCAAACCTCAAGGTGATAAAAAATGTGTTTTCTCCTATATTCTGCTTTACTCTTCATGGCTGGGCAATTTTTCCATTTTAATTATGGCTTCAGTATCAAGTGTGGGAGATGTCTTTGTCGGAAAGCAGCGACCCTTTATTAACATCACATTGAGAATGCAGAGAAAGCCAAGGCCTATACTAATTAGGGACACACTCTGAAGCTATCTTTTTTCTCTATTTTCAGGAGCAATAAAGAACGATTTCAGAACCACATGTGTGGGAGTGTGTGGACGCTGGGCCACGTTTGTCGCATGTTAGTGTGTTTTCTCTACTGAAAATTCTAATTTCCTCCTGAATAAACCATTAAGGAGACTTGGTTTGGGGATTTTGAGAGTTATAAACACTTAACTAAGATTAAAAATGTATTTTCTTAGTATTATACAAATATCCATCTTTGACTTCATGCTGGATTTAAAAAAATACAAAGTGGGGCACCTGAGTGGCCCAGTTGGTTAAGCATCTGACTTTGGTTTCAGCTCAGGTCCTGATCTCACACTTCACGAGTTTGAGCCCTGCATTGGTGTCTGTGCTGACAGCTCGGAGCCTGCTTAGGATTCTCTTTCCCTCAGCCACTCCCCCTTTCTCTCTCAAAAAAAAAATGCAAAGTGAGTTTTAATCCATAAAAATATTGGATGAAAACTTTTCGGATTGGAAATCACAAGACCTTTAAAAGGCAGCATGGGATTAATTGGTCTAAAGCTGGCAGGAATGTAAGGACCTTAAGGTATCTTCAACTTTTTTTTTTTTTTTTTTTTTTGCTATGAAAATCAACTTACCTGCTCTAAATACATGCTCTTGAGTGTGCTTTTCTCTTTATTCTTTTTTTCATTTCAGAGTGAGTTCAGGGCACAGGAGGAGAGAATCCCAGCAGGCTCTGTGCTTAGTGCAGAGACTGACATGACCCTGGGATCATGACAGATATCAAGAGTTGGAAGTTCAGCCAGCTGAGCCACCCAAGCATCCCTGGATTTTCTGCTTAAATCTAAGGTATAATGGGGCATGGTTATTTAACATACGGTGTTTATTTTACACATTTTATTTAAACGTTATTTTTAAACTTTAGCAGACTCTCAATGGTCCTTCCCAGGAGTGAGAGCCTGTACGTAGATGTTGATCATGTCACATGCTATCAGAGATGAGCAAACTTTTTCAGAAAACGGGCCACATGGGAAATGGTCTGGGCTTTGCAGGACTTTGCCAACCCTTGTTCTGTAGCCTTGGCTTTCAAATAACTGTATGTCTTCTGTTTTAAAACCTTCCCAGGTTTTCTTAAAGGGTGGGTCTGATTCTTAGCATTATAACTGGAAGGGGGTTCCTTTAAGAAAAATCATATTGTGAAATTATTTAGGAAGGGCAGTACATTTGGGATCCAGCATGTGAGATCACACTGAACACCAAACAACACGAAGTGACGAAGTCCTTGTGTTCACGGACATCTTGAGCCCACTTCCCCTGTGTGTGCTGCTGTCTGGACTAGCTTCTCCATTCACGGGATTTTCTACACAGGGAGTTAGAAGCTTGGTCTTAAAACCATTGATAGAAATTTTTTGAAATGTCAGATCATTTAAATGTTGGTATTGTCCAGGAGGTGTCTGGGTGGCTCAGTCGGTTGAGCGTCTGACTTCGGCTCAGGTCATGATCTCACAGTTCAGTGGTTCAAGCCCCACATTGGGCTCTGTGCTGACAGCTCAGAGCCTGGAGCCTGCTTCAGATTCTGTCTCTCTCTCACAAAAATGAGCATTAAATTTTTAAAATGTTGGTAATGTCCTACAAGTATTTCTGGACTGTTACTTGGGCGGGGGGGGGGGGGAGCCTGTCAAGTATGCATTTTACGAGCTATAGGATTTGAGCATGATTTCTGTGAGCTGGCTTCTGCCTCGCTGCATTGCAAACCCTGTTTCTCTGTGTGCGTGTGTGCTCGCTCACTCTGGCCTGGGCCGCAGGATCACCACCTTTTGCTCACCCCCTCCCCCTGCTCCAGCCCTACACACACACTCCAGGTCTGGCCCCGTAGAACCACGGGAAAAAATGGGGCAGTGAGTGATCTAGAAGCTGTCCCTAGCTTCTAACCGGATTGCGATGTGAGGACTTTTCTCACAAAGCCACGTCCCCCTGAACCTGAAGTTCCCTAGCCGAGTCCCCACAGCCCCCATTGGGAAATGGCACAGGAGAGGCTTTGCTCAGACCGGCGGCCAGCCCTCTGACCGAGCAAGGGGCACTGGCAGGAGGAGAGAGAATATTTCGCCTTAGCAAACCTCACAGAGTACCTGGTCAAGTGTGTCCTTTGACAGGGCCTCTGCCAAGGCCTTGCAAGTGACGGATGTTCTAGAAAATTCCCCGTGGTTTAAACTTTGTGACCTTGATGGTATAGTCCCCCTCAGACTTCCTTGAGAACGGAGACCTGTGCTCCAGCCCAGACTTCCCGAACGCGGGTTTGTGGGCAGTGGTTACAGGCCCTGTGCCGGGCCCCTAAAATGGCCTGGAGACGCCGTGTAGCTGTCAGAACAGAGCTCTCCTGGCAGTCCCTCTCAGACTCTCCTGGTCTCTGCTTTTTATGACCAGGATCGAAGTATTCTTGGCATGGGAGAGGTCTCTAATTCTAGGTGATTATTCAAGAAGGATAATTAGAATCCCCCCCCCCCCGTTTGAATCAAAATGAAGTATCACGTGTGGATGGGGAGGGCATGTGCTGGTATTTCAGTGGGCTTACTAATGTGCTGGGTCATTTATAATGCCTATATGTTTATGCTGGCATTTTAGTAATTTCAGATCATGGTTTGGAGCCTCAAAAGATTTAGCTCCTTTGAATAATAAAAATGAGCACATACAGTTGTTCACTGGGGGTGTGGGAGGCTGATCCCCATAAGCTAGAGGCGTGCTTGGTGTGAGGGGCTTGGCGAGGTTGAACGAACAGGAGTGGTTTTGAGTCTCTGCCTCTGCAGTAACTATAACCACCCCTGTTCGTGAGTGGATGAGGCTCAAATGAAAGGCAAGTTGCTAATTTTGATGCAAAAAATCTCCAGATTTGAACTGGTCCCCAGTCCCCTCCTCAACCATCTTGTTTCAGAGAGGAGCGCAAAAACGTTTCCTCCTGGTGCTGCATCGTTTCTTGAGGTCCTGGAACCAGTGTTGACGCGGCTGATTTTACTTGGCCGTCAAGGACAGCCTTGTCCCCTTCGTGGAGTGTGAGTAGTCCGAGTGGTCTCCCAAACGCCCCACAGGCGCTAACTTCTCGTTGCGGTGCAGCAAGAGAGCCATAATCATCCTCTGGCTCACAGATGAGGACACTGAGGTACAGCATGGTTAAATACTTCACAAGGCCATCCGGCTAGACTATGAGGATGCTCGCACTTCCATCCAGGTGAGTTTGATGTTCCTGTGTATCCTGTCAAATGCCTGTGCACACGGACGCAAACAGGAGGGAGCTCCATATCCCGCAGTTACATAAGACCATCTTTGACCCTTGGTTGCTCAAACCATCTGTAACCACAGTATCCGGAAATCTGAGCTGTCAAGGCCTCGGCATTTTCCTACTTGTTCAGCTTTTTTCCATATGGTGGCAGCTTGTCCTTTAAAAACCCATCTTGGCTATTAACTACGTCCGTGGGGAAATTTCTTCTGGCTGAACATCCATTAACTTCATTGCTAACGCATGTGGGCGAGAGACTCTAATTCATAAGCCGGTAGGGAGAGTTACATTAATGTATAGATGTTCCTGAACAGGGACCTGTCTGGTGGCCAGGCCAGTATTTGGTGGCTCTTCTTAGTATTCATCTGGTGCATTCCCTTCAATTATCCCAGAGTTAAGTTTGTGATTCTCAAGTTGTCACGGGGTGATTTCCAAATGCCCCGTCACTTTCAGATGGCTTCCCAGTCACTTGTGAGTAGCACTTTGACTTTTAATCTCTCTCGATGCTTTTTGACCCGGACTGTGTGTGTTTTCTCACCATAAATCATCTCCATCTCTAAGGGAAGCCTCCCTCAGTCAAGGTCTCATTGCGTTTTTGCTTCCCCAAGGCTCCTCCAATTGCCTGGGATTAGAGTGAGAATCGCCTGAGACCATGCAGATAGTTCGATAAACTGCTTAAAAAACAAAAAAAAAACCAGCCACCCTGCTTGCCCTGTCTGCTCCCCGGCCTTCATCTCTGCACTTGATGCCCGGATCAATATGGGCATCGTGGTAATTAAAGGCTCGCAGGTCTGAAGTTCTGGTCTTCTGGCGGGCTCCCCTTATCTGCAGAAACACTGCCTTGCACATCTGCTCCCACCGTCCTTGACTTCCTCAGCCACAATCAACGATCCCGTTGCTGGTTTTTGTTCCAGATCGACTATGTCAGGTGTACTATTGGAAGGCTCTTTGCTCCTACAATCATTACCACGGCCCACCCTAGTAATACTGGACGGCACCGGCTGCTTTGTGTTCTTATCCTAGTACTAAACCGAATTCCCTTCGACTCCTCGTAAATCTCTTCCGGAGGAATAAATGCATTCCTGTTGAATTATGTTTACCTATCTGTTAGCTTTCTGACAGAGTGACTCTGGAAAATCCCCTTAAGTTTCAGAAGCTTCTGCTTTGGCTCTACCTTTGTGATGATCAATATCTCCACTAAAAATGAAAAATTCAGCCAAGCATAGGCACGACTGCAAATATATGAATATGTGATATTACACATATCCCAAAGCATTATAAAAATTGCCTTACTTT
Source organism: Felis catus (assembly GCF_018350175.1). Classification (NCBI taxonomy): domain Eukaryota; kingdom Metazoa; phylum Chordata; class Mammalia; order Carnivora; family Felidae; genus Felis; species Felis catus. The sequence continues at coordinate 2,547,429 of NC_058374.1, forward strand.
ACATCTGGTGGCAAAAGCCAACTCTGTAGTTATATTTAGGTATTGAGGAGATCTTTGATTTGTGAGGCCCGGTGAGAAGCTGAAAAATACTTCAGACATATTTCCTCTGACATCTCCACTCACGGAGGCTGGAAGGTTTGCTATAAATTATGCAGGATGTCAGTAAGATCGGACTTAATCTTCTAAAAGCCCAGATTGTTTCTACATCACTACGAGTCCACAGGCAGGATCAATGGGGGAGAGGAAATGAAGGAGAACATGGAGAGAAGCAATGAAAAGGAAACATGGTTTTAGTCAAGACTATCATGTGACTTGACAAAAGTAACAACATGGCCAACGATTGCCCCATCACTGACCGCCACCAACCACCACCCACGCACCACTAGCATCCGAACGGGTCTCTGCTCCCTGCCACCAACCACCCTCCCCGCCACCAACCACCCTCCCCGTAGGAGTTAATGGAAAATGGTGCTGGTCAGGAGGGAGTCCTGGGTGGTAGGAATTCAGACAGGTGGTTGAGGGAAGGTCCTGATGCCGATAAAGAGAATAAAAACCAAATTTGGATGTTCATGCCAAGGGGCTCATGAGGGGAGATCTGAAGGTTATGTATCTCAAAACCAAAATATTAGAAGCAAGCAGCCTGATGGAAAAATTATAACCATGGTTAAAAACACCTGAGAAATAGAGGTCACCTGTTTGTTAGGACGCAGCCCCAAACTAGAATCCTGGTGTATCTGTAAAGGTACCGTGGCCAACTGGTGATATTTAAGATCCAGCAATGTCAGACGGATCCTCCGACCTTCACAAAGTCACACAAAAAGCAAAGTCCCTGTGGAGATTCAGAAGGCCCTGTGACAAAATCAAAAGTCTTTTCATCACACAGGTGGCCATGGCTTATTCCCTGCCCCCACCCGATAGAAATTTCCTGTACTCAACCACGAGTTAAAACCTGCTGCTTCGGGTGACTGTAAATTTTCCACTTCTATCTTCAACTTCTCAGGTAATTGTACATAATAGTGAGGGGGGGAGGAGAGAAGAAAAAAATCAATAGGAGATTATATAATTGTATTTCTTATCTTCCAGTGCTGAAGCTATCCATAGAAAATCTAGTTGTCAGAAGACCTCCAACCTTGACAAGGTTAGTCTGGATTTACAGTCGAGTAGTTTGATTTTTAAAGTATTATGATGATGATGATCATTATGGAGCTGTAGCATGTACCTTCTAATTTGGTTGTCAGGGGAGACAGGGAGTGGTAATTAAGGCTAAAAGACGGAGAATGAGAGCCTTATTAAAGGGTATATGGAAGATGGGAATTTGATCTGAGAATTAGGCAGTGATGAGCCTGCGGCTGCAGCTGTGGTGTTCTTGAGTGACAGAGGGACCGAGCAGGCAATTAGAACGACAGGCGTCTGCCTAATCTGTACAATCCCGAACTCCATCACATCCATTTAAATTAATTTTTATGAAGCCTGCACGTTTATAGCCTCACCAAATTGGAAATTTGTTTATTGTCCACAGCAAGTAATTTTAGGGGAGCAAACAGCACCGAGAGCAATCCTGTCTTGCTTGTCTTTTTAACTTGTAAAATTAATAATAGGAAATGAATCCGGAGGCTGCCGCCTTTATGAAGGGCTGATTGATCCTTGGCAGCCGGGCACCATCATGATCATGGGAAGGTCAAAGGGAGGCATGTAAAAGTCACTGCTGATTGAGTCCCTGCGTGGAGTGAAGGATTTGGGAGCGGGAGGGGGGGCTCGTGTTGTTGGGTGCTATAACTGAGAAATCCGTCTTCCCTGCGTTGCTGAAACTGAAATTTTCAGGAACGGATTTTAAACAACTTCGGACATAGTTATTTCAAGATGTCTGTTCGGCCGAGATAGCAATAGTTCATTACCATGCACGCTGAAAACCTATTTTAAGAAGTACTTTGCCACACAAAGATTAATTTACCACATCGCATTTTTTTCTTCCCAGTAATGCTAATATAAATAATTGTTGTACCTTAAATTGGCATTATATTTCGATAGCCTAGTTTTTAACATACAAAGAATTGAGCAGAAGCATTGAGAAACAGGGAAATGGACAGAAAACGGGAATCTTTGGGAGCAGAGCTCTCCATTTAAATCCCATTTATTGTTCTGATGGAGTGTGGTAGCTGAGGGTGCCTGCTTCACAATTAAGTTTCAAAAATCATCAAATTTTTGTTTGACTCAGGACAGAATCTGAAAACTCGCCCTAATTAAAAGTGTTCTTATTACCAACTGCTATTTTCTTGTCGGGTTATCTAGTGGGCCTCTGTGTAGAAAAAGTGATCCTATCACATCACATAGATAGGTGATAGGTATGCAGTTTTCATGAGCCCTCCTAGTGAAGGGGGTATTGATGTCACCATCCTACAAAATAGTCAATAGATAATACCTATAGATAATGAAATAAATAAAATTCAGGATTAATATAAAAAGTTGAAAATACCGGAAAATGGGGCGCCTGGGTGGTGCAGTCGGTTAAGCATCCGACTTCAGCCAGGTCACGATCTCGCAGTCCGTGAGTTCGAGCCCCGTGTCAGGCTCTGGGCTGATGGCTCAGAGCCTGGAGCCTGTTTCTGATTCTGTGTGTCTCCCTGTCTCTCTGCCCCTCCCCCGTTCATGCGCTGTCTCTCTCTGTCCCAAAAATAAACGTTGAAAAAAAATATATATACTGGAAAGTAACATACCTCTAATTTAGAGAGGAATCTACAGAAAGGAAAAGTTAATTGAATCCTGAAAATGTAGGGATGCTATTTACAGTGTTTGATGTTAAACAACATAAAACTTGTATTTAGGGACATGATTTAAAGCCAGAAATAATGGATTTGAGTATTTATCACTGGGAATACAAAAGAGGAAATAAGGATCCTTCAGAGAGATGGTTTTCATTTTTTATAGGTATTTTTATTTTATGTATACAGATCATGTGTTTATAAGCTTCTAATCACTGTCAATTGACTCCAGATGAGATATCCCCCCCCCCCAAAAAAAAATCACTATGGTGTCTTTTACTCTTCATTTTTAGTGTGATGATGAATAAGCTCAACGGTCCATTTCACTTCCCTCCTCTGTACAAAACTCGGGTGGCTATAGCTAATGTGTCTGTATGTTACGTTTTGTGCTTGTTACGGAGTGAACATGCATGTCATTCTCAGTGCCTTGCTGTGGTTCAGTCCTCCATGCAGTGTTGGAGGAAGGCACCATCATTTCCTGTTGCATTACCACTCGGGGCATGCAGTCATGGGCCACCCATGTGCCACCACCATTGAGTGGGTGCTATGTACCTTAACGCCCAGGATGCAGGACTGCTCAGAGGTGCATCTGACAGAACTCCCTCCCCCTCCAGGACCACCAGACTTTCAAGGGTTTTCTGTAGGCCTCCTAGGGGTTCTGTATCTGTTCAGAACAAATACTGCACGCTTGTTGTGCTAAGGCTTAATTGCAGGCTGCTTACCAACCATTGGTGGGGCAGTTGATCAAATCAATTGAAAGAGGCCTGTCAACGTGATGGGGAAAATTTGGTGTTGGAAAGGTTGTTTGTGGTGTCTTGTTTTTGAGTGTTTTGTTCACAAGCTACAACTCAACGTGCCTTTAACAGGGGAAGGGAGCACAGACCTGTAAGACTGAATGTAGTCTAAACTCTGATATTTAGGGGGCACATGGTAGGGCTCAGTTAAGTATCTGATTCATCATTTAGGCTCAGGGCATGATCTGGTTCATGGGTTCAAGCCCCATGTCTGGCTCTGTACTGATGGTGTGGAGCCTGCTTTGGGTTCTATCTCCCTCTCTGCCCTCCCCCAGCTTGCTTGCTCTCTCAAAAAATTTAAGAAGTATAAAAAAAATAAAACTATGCTAATTTTCTAACCTGCAACGAGTAATAGTCCATTATATATATAAACCACATCTTCTTTATCCCCTCATATGTTGATGGGCATTTGGGCTCTTTCCATAATTTGGCTGTTGATGGTGCTGCTATAACCATTGGGTACATGTTTCCCTTTGAATCAACATTTCTGTATCCCTTGGATAAATGCCTAGTAGTGCAATTGCTGGGTCGTAGGATAGTTCTATTTTTAATTTTTTTAGGAACCTGCACACTGTTTTCCAGAGCGGCTGCACCAGTTCACATTCCCAGCAACAGTGAAGAGGGGTCTCTTTTCTGTGTGTCCTCACTAACACCTGTTGTTGCCTGAGTTGTTTAGACCTGATGGGTGTGAGGTGGTATCTGATGGTGGTTTTTATTTGTATTTTCTTGATGATGAGTGATGTTGAGCATCTTTTCACGTCTATTAGCCATCTGGAAGAAGTATCTATTCATGTCTTCTGCCCATTTCTTCACTGGATTATTTGGGTTTTTTTGGGTGTTGGGTTTGGTAAGTTCTTTATAGATTTTGGTTACTAACCCTTTATATATGACATCTGCAAATATCTTCTCCCATTCCATCCATTGTCTTTTAGTTTTGTTGATTATCTTGCCTTTGCAGCAGTGTGGATGGAACTAGGGTGTATTATACTAAGCGAAATAAGTCCGAGAAAGACGTATCCTATGCTATCACTTATATGTGGAATTCGAGGAACACAACAGATGAACATAGGGGAAGGGAAGGAAAAACCAGATGAAAACGGGGGGAGACAAACCATAAGCGACTCTTACATACAGAGAACAAATTGAGGGTTGATGGGATGGGGGATGGGGAGGATGGGTTAAATGAGTGATGGGCACTAAGGAGGGGCACTTGCTGGGATGAGCACTGGGTGTCGTATGTAAGTGATGAATCACTAGATTCTACTTCCTGAAGCGAAGATGACACTGTATGGTAACTAACTTAAACTCTGATATTTACAAGACAGCGTATTGTTTGAAGTCTGCCGGGCTCCAGTCTGCGACCCTGGCAAAGCCTTAGCCGGTGTGTTCGCTTGTCTGTTATGTGAGCTGTCACCTGCCCTCCATCACACCACCTTCTGCTCATTCAACATGTCGGTGTTAACACCCATTCTGTGCTTAGAAAAGAAGGAAACCATGGCCGGCAAGGTGAGGTGTTGCTCATGGCTTCGTGGAACTTAAAATCTGGGGGGAGAAAGACCAAATGAGACCTCCATTTCCTAGAGCGTAGAAGAAATGTCATGACTATGTAGGCAATGTGTGTGTGCACCTGGGAGAGGTTTACATAGGACACTTGCACATGTGAATGTACAGCTTCCTATTTGTTGGTGGTAGACTGAATAACCAGTAACTCAGATTTGAAGACGACTTACAGACCCCTTCCTATTAACATGGATGTAAAATTCTTAATTCAGTGGTTACAAATTTGGTCTTGTAGCACATTTTAAAACGATATCTAGGAGAGAGGAGGATGGGATCATGCCTTAATACTACAAATCTTACAAATAAGTTAAATAGAAAAACATCACCTGAATCCATTTATAAAACACCTGAAAAAAATTCTAGAATTTCAAATATGTAGGAGTAACTAATCTAAAATCCTAAGAATTTTTAAAGCCACTTAATTCAACTGTTCCTAAAACTGTAGATTTAATTTCTTTGCCTTCTGGTGTAGATGCTCAAAATCTTACTGAAGAAAATGTATGCTAAAAGTCATTATGCAGATTTCTTCAAAAATCTTTTCAGGGATTTCTTTTTGAGGAAATATGGACACTATGCATTTTAGATCCTCCACACGTTTTCTAATTCTCATTTAAACTACATGTTTGTACAATTACGAAAGTAAAATTTCACTTGGGTGAGTATATATCTGAGTATGTGTGAAAACACACACCTTTGACTATCTCCCAGCAGCTACCTGCCTGTGTAAGATATTAAAACATGTTCTCTTATAATCCAGAAGAGCACACAGGTAATAAGACAGTAACGTTTACCTTGAACAAGGCGAACAGGAGTGGAGAAGGCACTTTACCTGGTGTTCTGTTTTGCCCACAATATAAATCAGAGCTGTGCTTCTAAAATCAGCTTCTGAGAACTATTCCCACAAGTCAGCAATAAACATAATGAAAAGATGCTTAAAATGAGAAATCCCACAATTCAACAGTTTAAAAGCACATTTACCAAAAAAAAAAAAAAAAAAAAAAAAAAAAAAAAGTCCTCTTTCACCAGATAAGGAGAAAACCATGGCTTGTGGTACCTAAACCCTTGCTCTTCAATCTGGGGCTCGTTGGAAGCGATCCATAGAGAACTTTCTGGCCAGCGTCTGTTACAGAGCATTGTGGTTTTACAGACATCAGTTGTATGACTTTGCCATTTGTCTTGTGACTGTAGGCGTGCTTTGAGGAGGAGGGTGTGAGAAAAACTTTTTCCTTTGTGTGTTGTTGGCTGCCCCCTGCTTCAAAACTAAAAGGACCTTGTTGGGAACTTCTGGCAAACTAGACAGGGTTCAGATCTCAGCACAGGAGTGAAAGCCATTCAAGATGTCCTGACTCCCACGTGAGACCTCCTCCATCCACTTCACCAAAGAGCAGTAGTGGATGAAAATATCTTCAGCCTGTCTATCTGATGCAACCCTCTCAGTATCTGAAATGTGTAGGGAACTCCTACAACACAAGAGACAACCAACTGTTCAATGGGCGAAGAACTCTTAAGGGCTTGAATAAACATGTTTTCCCCCAACGAAGATCTACAGTGGCCAACAAGTTCATGAAAGGATGTTGAACATCACTAATAAGGGAAAGGCAAATCAAAACCACAATGAGATGTCACCTCACACCTGTCAGGATGGCTGTTACAGATATTAAAAAGTCAGTGTGTGGAGAAAGGGGAACTTTCATGCACTGTTGGTGGGAATGCAAACTGGTGCAGCCAGTCTGGAGAACAGAATGGAGGTTTCTCACAAGATTAAAAGTAGAACTCCCCTATGACCCAGTTATTCTACTTGGAAGTATCTAAAGGGAATGAAATCCAGATCTTAAAGATCTCTATAGCCCGTGTTCGTTGCAGTGTTTTTCACGGTATCCAAGACATGGAAACAACCTAAGTGTCCATTGATGGATGAATGGATAGAGAACAATGTGTGTACACACGGTGGAATTCCAGCCATAAAAAAGGAAGCTAGCCATCTGTGACAGTGTGATGGAACTGGAGGACAGTACAACGGCTGAAATAAGTCACAGAACAAATGTTACCCGGTGGGACTTCTATGAGGAACCTGAACATCCAACTCAGAAGGTGCAATATGGTTTTTGCTGAGAACTTGGAGGAGGAATAGGGTTGGTCAGAGGTTCCAAAATTTGTTGTTCAAGATTAAGTCCTAGACAGCTACCATACAGCATGGTGATTATCAGTATACTATATCGTGTACTGGAAAATATGCTAAAACGTATGTTTTCCAAAGGATTTTTTTTTAATGAAACTTATTGTCCAATTGGTTTCCATACAACACCCAGTGCTCATCCCAACAGGTGCCCTCCTTCATGCCCATCATCCACCCCCCCCCCCATCAACCCCTCAGTTCTTAGTTTTTAAGAGTCTCTCATGGTTTGCCTCCTTCCCTCTCTGTAACTGTCCCACCCCCTCCCCCCCGGTCTTCTGTTAAGTTTCTCAGGATCCACATAAGAGTGAAAACATATGGTATCTTTCTCTGCCTCACTGATTTCACTTAGCATAACGCCCTCCAGTTCCATCCACATTGCTGTATATAAACCACATCATCTTTATCCATTCGTCAGTCGATGGACATTTAGGCTCTTTCTGTAATTTGGCTATTGTTGAAAGTGCTGCTATAAACATTGGGGTACAAGTGCCCCTGTGCATCAGTACTCCTGTAACCCTTGAGTAAACTACTAGCAGTGCTATTGCTGGGTCATAGGGTAGTTCTATTTTTAATGTTTTGAGGCACCTCCACACTTTTCCAGAGTGGGTGCACCGGTTTGCCTTCCCACCAACAGTGCAATGTCCTTGCCAGCATCTCTAGTCTCCCGATTTGTTCATTTTAGCCACTCTGACTGTCGTGAGGTGGTATCTCAGTGTGGTTTTGATTTGTATTTCCCTGATGAGTGACATTGAGCATCTTTTCATGTGTGTTGGCCATCTGGATGTCTTCAATAGGAAGTGTCTATTTGTGTCTTCTGCCCATTTCTTCACTGGATTGTTTTTAGGGTGTGGAGTTTGGTGAGTTCTGTACAGATTTTTGGATACTAGCCCTTTAGCCAATATGTCATTTGCAAATATCTTTTCCCATTCCATTGGTTGCCTTTTAGTTTTGTTGATTGTTTCCTTTGCAGTGCAGAAGCTTTTTATCTTGATGAGGTCCCAATTGTACATTTTTGCTTTTAATTCCCTTGCCTTTGGAGACATGTCAAGTAAGAAATTGCTGTGGCTGAGGTCAAAGAAGGTTTTTATTTTTCCTACTTTCTCCTCCAGGGTTTTGATGGTTTCCTGTTTCACATTCAGGTCCTTCATCCATTTTGAGTTTATCTTTGTGAACGGTATAAGAAAGTGGTTTAGTTTCATTCTTCTGCATGTTGCTATCCAGTTCTCCCAGCACCATTTGTTAAAGAGACTGTCTTTTTTCTGTTGGAAAGTCTTTCCTGCTTTGTCAAAGGGGTCCAATTCTGGAGTCTCTGTTCTATTGGTCTGTTTTTGTGCCAACAGCATGCTGTCATGATGATTACAGCTTTGTAGTGGACTAAAGTCTGGGATTGTGATGCCTCCTGCTTTGGTTTTCTTCCTCAATACTACTATGGCTATTCGGAGTCTTTTGTGTTTCCATACAAATTTTAGGATTGCTTGTTCTAGCTTCGAGAAGAATGCTGGTGCAATTTTATTGGGATTGTATTGAATGTGTAGATAGCTTTGGGTAGTAGTGACATTTTAACAATACTTATCTTCTAATCCATGAGCACAGAATGTTTTTCCATTTCTTTATATCTTCTTCAATTTCCTTCATAAGCTTTCTATAGTTTTCAGCATACAGATCTTTTACATCTTTGGTTAGGTTTATTCCTAGGTATTTTATGATTCTTGGTGCAATTGTGAATGAGATCAGTTTTATTTGTCTTTCTGTTACTTCATTATTAGTGTATAAGAATGCAACTGATTTCTGTACATTGATTTTGTATCCTGAGACTGCTGAATTCGTGTATCAGTTCTAGCAGACTTGGTGGAGTCTGTCGGGTTTTCCATGTATAATATCATGTCATCTGCAAAAAGTGAAAGCTTGACTTCATCTTTGCCAATTTCGATGCCTTTGATTTCCTTTTGTCTGATTGCTGATGCTAGAACTTCGAACACTATGTTAAACGACAGTGGTGAGAGTGGGACATCCCTGCTGTGTTCCTGATCTCAGGGGGAAAGCTCTCAGTTTTTCCCCCATTGAGGATGATATTAGCTGTGGGCTTTTCATAAATGGCTTTTATGATGTTTAAGTATGTTCCTTCTATCCCTACTTCCTTGAGGGTTTTTATTAAGACAGGATGCTGAATTGTCAAATGCCTTTTATGCATCGATTGACAGGATCATATGCTTCTTATCTTTTCTTTTATTAACATGATGTATCACATTGATTTGTGAATATTGAACCAGCCCTGCAGCCCAGGAATGAATCCTTGATCATGGTGAGTAATTCTTTTTATATGCTGTTGAATTCGATTTGCTAGTATCTTGAGAATTTTTGCATCCATATTCATCAGGGATATTAGCCTGTAGGTCTTTTTTGCTGGGTCTCTGGTTTGGGAATCAAAGTAATGCTGGCTTCATAGAATGAGTCTGGAAGTTTTCCTTCCCTTTCTATTTTTTGGAACAACTTGAGAAGGCTAGGTATTATCTCTGCTTCAGATGTCTGGTAGAATTCCCCAGGGAAGCCATCTGGTCCTGGACTTTTATTTGTTAGATTTTTGATAACTGATTCAATTTCTTCACTGGTTATGGGTCTGTTAAAACTTTCTATTTCTTCCTGCTTGGTTTTTGGAAGTGTGTGGGTGCTTAGGAATTTGTCCATTTCTTCCAGGTTGTCCAGTTGGTTGGCATATAATTTTTCACAGTATTCCCTAATTATATTTCTGAGGGATTGGTTGTAATAATTCCATTTTTATTCATGATTTTATCTATTTGGATTCTCTCCCTTTTTGAGAAGCCTGGCTAGAGTTTTACCAATTTTATTTTTTTCAAAAAACCAACTCTTGGTTTCATTGATTTGCTCTACAGTTTTTTAGATTCTGTATTGTTTATTTCTGCTCTGGTCTTTATTATTTCTCTTCTGTGTTTGGGGTGTCTTTGCTGTTCTGCTTCTATTTCCTTTAGATGTGCTGTTAAATTTTGTATTTGGGATTTTTCTTCTTTCTTGAGATAGGCCTGAATTGCAATGTATTTTCCTCTCAGGACTGCCTTTGCTGCATCCCGAAGCATTTGGATTGTATTTTCATTTGTTTCCATATATTTCTTAATTTCTTCTCTAATTGCCTGGTTGACCCACTCATTCTTTAGTAGGGTGTTATTTAACCTCCATGCTTTTGGAGGTTTTCCAGACTTTTTCCTGTGGTTGATTTCAAGTTTCATAGCATTGTGGTCTGAAAGTGTGCATGGTATGATCTCAATTCTTTTATACTTATAAAGGGCTGTTTTGTGACCCAGTATGTGATCTATCTTGGAGAATGTTCCATGTGTGCTCAAGAAGAAAGTATATTCTGTTGCTTTGGGATGCAGAGTTCTAAGTGTATCTGTCAAGTCCATCTGATCCAATGTATCATTCAGGGCCCTTGTTTCTTTATTGATCCTATGTCTAGATGATTAAAGTCCCCTGCAATTACCACATTCTTATCAAGAAGGTTGCTTAGGTTTGTGATTGTTTTATGTATTTGGGGGCTTCCATATTTGGGGCATAGACATTTATAATTGTTAGCTGTTCCTGATGGATAGACCCTGTAATTATTATATAATGCCCTTCATGTCTTGTTACAACCTTTAAAGTCTAGTTTGTTTAAGTATGACTACTCCAGCTTTCTTTTGACTTCCAGTAGCATGATAGTTCTCCATTCCTTCACTGTCAATCATGAGTCTCTTGTAGACACCAAATAGATGGGTCTTGTTTTTCTATCCATTCTGATACCCTGTGTCTTTTGGTTGGAGCATTTAGTCCATTTACATTCAGTGTTACTGAAAGATATGGGTTTAGAGTCATTGTGATGTCTGTAGGTTTCATGCCTGTAGTGATGTCTCTGGTACTTTGTGGTCCTTGCAACATTTCACTCAGAGTGCCCCTTAGGATCTCTTGTAGGGCTGGTTTAGTGGTGACAAATTCCTCCAGTTTTTGTTTGGGAATACCTTTATCTCTCCTTTTATTCTGAATGACAGACTTGCTGGATAAAGGATTCTCAGCTGCGTATTCTGTTCATCACATTGAAGGTTTCCTGCCATTCCTTTCTGGCCTGCCAAGTTTCAGTAGATAGGTCTGCCAGTCGTCTTATGGGTCTCCCTTTGTAAGTTAGAGCCTATTTATCCCTAGCTGCTTTCAGAATTCTCTTGATCCTTGTATTTTGCCAGTTTCACTATGATATGTCATGCAGAAGATCGATTCAAGTTACATCTGAAGGGAGTTCTCTGTGCCTCTTGGATTTCAATGCCTTTTTCCTTCCCCAGATCAGGGAAGTTCTCAGCTATTATTTGTTCAAGTACACCTTCAGCCCCTTTCTCTCTCTCTCTCCTTCTTCTGGAAATCCTAGGATATGGATATTGTTCTGTTTGATTGCATCACTTAATTCTCTAATTCTCCCCTCATACTCCTGGATTTTTTTAATCTTTTTCTCAACTCCCGTTTTCTCAATTTTATCTTCTAATTCACCTATTCTCTCTCCTGCCTCTTCAATCCGTGCTGTAGCTGTCTCCATTTTATTTTACACCTCACTTATAGCATTTTTTTAATTCCTCATGACTATTTTTTAGTCCGTTGATCTCTGTAGCAATAGATTCTCTGCTGTCCTCTATGCAGAGGCGGGTTCTGTACTGTTGCACAGCCCTCCAGGGAGGGAATCGCTTTCTCCATCTGCGGACTGAGCCCCTGACCTACACCTGCACCCAGGCCCCCTCCTCCCCAGGTGTGTGAACAGGGAGCCAGCCCCAAGCCCCAGTCCAAAGAAATCCGGCAGTTAGAGATCAGATCCCTCTCCGTGTCAGTCTGAGGTCTTTCTCCTGTCCAGATACTGTCCTCCACTACCCTAGCCCCTCTTTCTCTTCCCTTTGTCTCTCTGCAGGGGCCCCCTCCCCTCTGTGCCCATGCAGCCTTTTTTTTTATTTTTTTATTTTCCAGCTTTCCCATTTTATTCCTAGTAGATTTAGTCTCTCTTCCTCCCAGGCTTCTGTGTTCAAAGTCCTTTGGTTTCTACACTTCTTTGTTTGAGAGGCGCGGGAAGTATGGATTCCCCCTACTTCTCCTCCATGTTGGCCCCTCCAAGTGGTTCTTAAAGGTTTGCATAGACTGAGAGAAAAGCAAAAAAAAAAAAAAAAAAAAAAAAAAAAAAAGACACCAAGGTCACACTAATATGGACTACAGTCTATAATTCCATCCATTCTCCTGTACACCAGACCATTGGGGTTGACGATTTACATGTTTTACATTATGTGTAAAACTTTGTAAAAAAAAAAAAAAAAATAATAATAATAATAATAATGTAATAATAATGTTTTTATTTTTGAGACCAAGAGAGACAGCATGAGCAGGGGAAGGGCAGAGAGAGAGGGAGATGTGTGTAAAACTTTTAACTCACACTTTCCTTTTATTCCAAATTCACCTAACTCAAATGTATGTCATCTGACTTTCACACATTTGTCAGATTTCAACTTTTTGACTTTCTCATTTAACTCCAAAATACCTCTATCAAAATAAATCCTATATAAAGTTCAAAGAGAATGGGGTAAATAGTATGAGGAGACTGTGATGCTTCCAATCCAGGATCACATCAGGCTCCATTTGTAGAACTTGCAACATTTGAACGAGAAAATGTTGAAATATTCATCTTTTCTGATTGTAGATGCAGGATTGGGGAATAGTCCACATGTTAATGTTCTTTAGTACAGGAATATATTCTAAATGTAAAGCCAGGGCAATTAAATATTTGGCTTTGGACTTTAACCCAGATTCATAGGTTAATTTGGGTAAGAACAAACACAAAAACTTTTCCAATTGTGAGGTTAATACTGAAGATTCAAAAGCCTAAGTTGTGAGACCCAGTGGACAAAACTGATCTTAAACACATGCCAGAGTGACTGGTTCAGTTAATACCAAGAGATCAGCTTCCTACTGACAGGGCATAATAAACTACTTGTAAATTTATGATGAAGACTGTGTGGACCTTACATCATAAAAGGACATTTGTGTCTACATTTAAGTAAAAACGATTCAGTGGGCAAATCTTGGTAAATGTCATGGAAGTCAACATTCCTGTCAGTGGAAAGCTCAGGACTTGTCTGATTAGGATCTAAAACAACCTAGGAAACTATGGACCAGGGAAATCTCCAAAAAAAGGGGGTGTATGTCTTCATATTCAGAGCAATGATTTGTATTATTGGTCTGCTGCTTAATTCCTGCTACTGGGAGTTTCTCACCTCTAGAAATTATAAAATTGGCAGAAACATTTTAGTAACCTTCTAGGAATGGAAATTCACTAGGATAGGTCTACATTTTTCTCAATGTGAGCCTAGATAGGAAAGGCATAAGCATATAAATATGAGCTTTGCAGGGAAGGAAATGGGTCACTTCCTGGCCTCTTTCCTGTAACATGTGGGTGGCCGTGGATGATTAGTCAACCCCCTGGGCCTCAGTGCCGAGCAGCCAGACGTCCCATGTCCAAGTTGAAGAGAGAAAGCTATCTCTAGTGTTTTGTTTTTGTTTTTTTTTTACTGTAATAGGATAAAAAAACAATGATTCATGAACATATGTGAAAGATGTAAAATATTCTCTAGGTTACTTATTTTCAAATGAAAGGACAGTGCCTACTGTGTCACATAACAAGTTTTCTATAGAATTTGGTCATTTTTTTAAGAGCACGAATGGGGGGAGGGGCAGAGAGTGGGGAAGAGAATCTCAAGCTCTGCTCTGTCTGCACAGAGCCCAACATGGGGCTCCATCCCACAAACCATGAGATCATGACCTGAGCTGAAATCAAGAGTCAGACCCTCAACTGACTGAGCTGCCCATGTGCCCCTATAATTTGGTCATTTAATTAAAATGAGTGTATACGTATCAAATTTGAATCACCTTAAGTAGATTAGGTATTAAGATATTCATCTCCTGAAGTGATTTTTTTCATGATCTCATTAGACCTCTTTTATTCACTCTGGCAATATCTATAACCTGGGTATTGTCACTGACTCTATCATAAGAGACCTTTGTGATACTAAACTTCCAATGAATAATACTATTTAATCAAGATTATGAATTTATAAAACTTCTGTCTGGAAAGGAAAGCTGGATTTTCCAGGTACATCAAATTGCCTTGAGGATGCCTGGCTGGCTCAGAAGAGTCTGAGTCTTGACCTCATAGTCACAAGCCCTATTTGGGTGTAGAGACTGCCTAAAAAGAATCTTAAAAAATAATTGCCTTAAACTTACTATACATATCCTCTATCTCCTATCCAGTATATTAATACAAAACTGGAGAAATTGGAGGGCTTTGGTTGAGAGGGTAAATCTTCGACTGAATTTATAAAGAAAAAGCCTGTCCTAGAACATTGATTGTCAAAGTATGTAAATGCATACAAGTTTCTTAGAAATTGATACTAAGCCAATAATGGCACCTTTTCATTATGTTCAGAATCTTACATGCCATGGGACTGAGCACATTTAACCCTAGGAATGGATGAGGCAGTGCAGGTCTCTGAATCCCTCATGAGCTCACGACCCCCGGACCCCCTCAAGGGCCTTGTCTGCCGCAGGTGGCCGGTGAACTGCTTCTGCATTTCCGGAACCCTGGTCCAGTAGCGAACTTCCCTCTCTACTTACACGTCGCTGCCTTCTAATCTCATGGCAGCAACAAGGAAACTTACTTTCCAGCGGGACACAGTGGGAAGAAAGGAGCAGAGGATTGGGGGGAATTTCAGGATTCAGATCTTCGTATTTGTGGCTAATGGACTCCATGCTCATCAGTAACTACCTGAATTTGCTCAGGTCTTAAATTAAAGATGGGGGAAAAAAAACCCTACCTCTTAGGATTGCTTTGAAGATGTAACAAGCTGAAGGTACCTTGTGGATTTTAAACTATTTTCATTTTGTAAACCCCAACTGGTATAACTCATATTCTTAATTATCAACAATCTTTTTTATTCCTCTGTATCTTAAATGAAGTACTACAGAGACTGTTTATACTTCCTTTCATTCTCCTTATCGAGAAAGAAAGTAAATTTATGCCTTCACAGATGGTTGGTTGTTTCTAATGGTAGAAACATGGTTGTACATGCATGTGGGATTCTTATTTCCTAACTGGAAAGAAATGGTACCATGGTCTGTGCGTTACTCTAGAGTGACCATGAGGAGACGTGAGGAGACCTACCCTGTCTGTAATTTTATGTCTGACTAGCGGGAAGACATTCTGGAGGTTTTTTGATTCATGACCCAGTAGCTAGTCCTGGGTTTAAGGTACAGTTTTGGTGACATTTTCTCGGTGGTGGTCATCTTCTCAGTAACTGTCTCAAAAGCTTATGACGTCAACAAATGTAAGCCTCACCAAGCATCGTGTGGGCCATGAGTGTGTGTATGTTGGAACTCCAAAGGGTGATGTTGGCTTCGTCTTCAAGGTGCTCCGTGCCCAGCTGGGGAATGTGTAAGTTCCCGAGAGAGTATCTTCAGAACGCCTTTTATAACCCACGGGGGGTCGTTCTCCTCTTGCCTTCCAACGCCTCAAGCCAGGGTGGGGGGGGGGGGTGGTGTCACCGTCTTGCTTTCCCTGCTGCAGTGGCCACAGAGACGTCTGACGTTACCTCCTGAATGAATCCATGTGGGTACAGACCCTGTCCCAGCGACGAATATCTTAAGCATCAAGGAAGCCTAGGGATGTGAGAATGCCTCACCCCAATACAGATGACGAATGCTCTTGGAGGAAAGCCGGGATCACCTGCTGAGAATTCTCCCAGCTCTCAGGTAGAGAGTGCTCTCATCCCTGAGACTCAGGAGGGGGGGGTGAGGCCCCCAATAACTCAGGAAGTCTTAATGAGCGACAAGAAAAGTGTCCCTCCGCTGCCCCTGGGGGATGTTTGGCTTTATCTGGAGACCTCTGGGTTGTCATGACTGTGGAGTGCTCCTGGCCTCTAGGGGGCAGAGTCCCCACATGCTGGCAAAAGTCCTACGGTGGGCAGGACTGCCCCCACAACAAAGAACTATCCAGTTCCCTGGTCCAGAAAACGTAGATACGGAGCCCCTGAGCCTAAGTGTGGCAGACGTTCGTGCCCACCCCTGTCCCCGCCCTCCTTCCCAAGCCCCTTCTGTGGTCACTGCCTGTGCCTGAGTCTGGGCCTTCCATGTATCAGGTCAGAGGAAAGTGCACACGAGTGAAGAATTACTAGTGTTGTTACAGATCATTTAAATTTGATCCCTGAACTTTGTGCCTGAAGAGACTCAAGTATTCAATGTCAACATGCAAGGTGGAGTAGAGTCAAACAAGCCTAATTATCCAGAGTCCTGTGATATGCCCCGATTCGGGAGACCCCCTGAAAACAAACCACCAGAGTCAAAGCCAAGCAGCAAGGGTCATTTATCGCAGGTTCGAACCCGGTCCTCTGCGCACTCGTTGACGGTGACGCTAAGAGGCCCCGAGCAAGGATCTTACAGCTTTTATAGACAGGCACAAACAAGTTAGGGATTTTTTTTGAGGTTACAGAGCTGTTATTGGTTGACATTTAAATTTGAACGCTCAGAACTTGTTTGGTTCCTGCCTTTATTTCAAACCACTCAGCAGAACTTGATTGGTTCCCACCTTTAGGTCAGACTACAACCGGGCACGCCCTGGCTGGTTTCGGGAATGGGGGGGGGGGGGGGAATCTTTTCTTTGCAATTGTGAGTACACCTGGTAATTTTTCTTAGTCTCTCATTCCCCCCTCTCTTTGGTGCCTTAAGAGCCAATCTTGGATCTTATGTGTCTGACTCAAATGTTTTGGTAATGACGGGTTGGTATTGGGTCCTAAGGACCATCAGTTGGATTGTGTTAACTCGGTCTTTGATAAAGGCAACTAGTTTATTAATATAAGGCCCGAGGGTGAGGAGAAGGAGGAGTATAAGGGGTCCAGCTAGAGCAGAAAGCAGAGTGGCTAGCCATGGGGACTGATTGAACCAAGACTCAAACCAGCCTTGTTGTTCTCGTTCACGCTTCCGTTTGGCCAGGCCTTCTCTAACTTTAGCCATGGACTCTTGGACTACTCTGGTGTGGTCAGCATAAGGACAACATTCTTCTCTTAAGGCTACACATATACCTCCCTGTTGGAGGAAGACTAGATCTAGCCCCCTTCGGTTCTGTAGGACCACTTCAGAAAGGGAGGTCAGAGATTTTTCAAGGTGCGAGATTGAGTCCTCAAGTCTGGCTATATCCTCATCAATGGCTGCCCTTAGGCTATTGAACCCTCTGTGCTGGATGGCTAGTGATGAGATCCCTGTTCCTGCCCCTATGGCACCGAGGCCAAATAAGGTGGCCAAGGTTATGGCCATAAAGGGTTCCCGTTTTGTTCTTATTGACTCTCTTGCTTCCGTCCCTTCTGTACACAGATCATACAACATTTTCTCGGTGGTAAATAACCTTTGGAAATATTAATATGATACAATATTCGGGTGACAAAAACATCCCTGCTAACACGTGGGGTGAGCCCTGTCTTAGAACAAATCCACCAACTGTCAGGAGCTGGAATTGTCCATTTAGATTCACCCATAGAGTAATTAGGGCCCAGAGCTGGATCTGGCTAGAGGGGACCTTTCCTATACAAGTCCCATTGCCAGTGACCGCTTGCAGTGTGAGGCGGGGGCCCTTTCGATTCCACTTGCAAGCTGCTGGCGACTCCTCTCCTGACTGTGAAAAAGGGGCAGCTAGACCTATGGCTTCGTGGAAGGGGGGTTTTATATCCTAACATAGCCAGCAGGCCCTTGTGGCCTCAGGGTCCGATCGGTTTAAGGCCTCATACGCTGCTGTTAGCAATTTCCATAGGGAGTCTATGCCTTCTGGGTTCTGATTTCTTTGGACAGCTTGTGCTTTTACTCCTGGGATAAGGACGGGGGTCCTGCTGGAGGGAGTAGTGGGGATCTGCCTGGGGATAGGCTTGTCTCTTTTTTTTTTTTTTTTTTTTTTTTCCTCATACCTGATTTGGCCCCACCGGTTGTACAAGAGGGGAGACTTTTTATTTGAATGGCAGTCCCAAAGAGGGGATATTGATATAAGTAGAGTCCCCAAGTGAGTCCTAAGACCCACTGCCTGTCCTTTTTCCCCTCCTCTGTAAATCTTACATGAATAAGGTTACAGTTTTCATCGTACCTGGTGTGGGTACATGGTTGGACATAGGACATTTCAATAAATTGGGGTTTTACTTCCCACTTCCATTCCCCATCATTGGGGACACAACTCCAGGCTGCGCAATAGAGGGTTTCAAACCCTCCACATGTGCGCCTCATCGCCCCCATCCTAAATCCCGGACATGCATAAAATCCATTTCTACTTATTGATACCCTCCTTTGCAGTTGCCTCCATTTACCTCCTTCCATTTCTTTTAATGGACTAATTTTTTCTAAATTAAAATATAAATCTGGACACCAGGTATTTAATGGGGGCAGTTCCTAGGGTTCTGTTGTAGACTTCTTGAGTCTCTAAATTAGTAATTTCCCATGTCAAATTATAGGGGTTGTGGGGGTTTGGATTTACAGACAGAATTTGCAGAACAACCAAGAGAAGGGCAAATACCATAGTTACGGCTCAGTCTGTTGGCGGCGTAGGGTCAATTTTAAGGGTTTGTCCTTAGTCCGATCAACGGTCCAGGTTGTCTTTGAAGGTCTGATGAGGTCTGAGAATGGGTCCACTGGTTTGGCGTGGGCGAAATGGATCCAGGTGGTGATTCCGTCTACTTTGATGGCAGTAGGTGTTGTCACAGAGTTCCCTGCCGATGACGTTTGACGAGGACCCAATCCCCTGGCCGGAATTGATGTGGAATAGGCGGGGGTCCAGTCTCATAGAGTTCCTTTAATTTGGGCCATACATCTTCATGGACCCTCTGCAGGGCTTGTAGAGAGAACAAGAATTCAAGACTACTATCGTTCTCAGTTTTGACAAGGTTATCTTTTAGGTTAGCCATGTATTATTTCATAGGGTGTGAGTCCCAGTTTGTATGGGGAATTACGCACCCTGAACAGAGCGTAGGGGAGAAGGACCACCCAATTAGCGCCAGTCTCCATGGTTAATTTGGTTAGGGTCTCCTTTAAGGTTCTGTTCATTCTCTCTACCTGTCCTGAGCTTTGGGGTCGGTATGCACAATGTAATTTCCAATCAGCCCCAAGTATGGAAGCCAGTCCCTGACTTACCTTAGAGACGAATGCAGGTCCATTGTCTGACCCTATCATTACTGGAAAACCATACCGGGGCGGGATTTCTTCTAGGATCTTTTTGGCTACAATCTGTGCCGTTTCATTCTTGGTTGGAAAGGCTTCAGTCCATCCTGAAAAGGTATCTACAAAAACTAGCAAATACTTATATCCATATTTTCCTGGTTTTACCTCAGTGAAATCTACTTCCCAATAGGTCCCCGGTCTGCTCCCTCTTTCTTACCCCTGTTGTCTGAGGATTGCTGCTCGCATTGTTGAGTTGGCACACTGTACATTTAGTGACTACTTGATCGACCTTATCAGAGACATTTCTGATTTTTAGTCCAGTCTGTCTCAGTAAGTCCAACATTCGCCAGGAACCTAAGTGGGTGCTGTGATGGATCTGCTCTAGAACTTGCCATCCTAGTTTATCTGGGAGTATAATGCTGCTTTTAGAGTCTCTCCACCAACCATCTTTGATTCAGGTCATAGGAAGTTTACTCATCTATTGAATGTCGCTTTCTGAAAACTCAGGGCTGGGGGGCAATTCCCGGGGTCCGGGGTCTGGCAGCTGTAGGGTCAGCAATTGCGCTGGGGGCCGAGCTATGTTTTTTGCAGTCTGATCGGCCAAATTGTTGCCCCGGGAAACTGGGTCGGTTGCCTTCTGGTGTCCTGGGCAATGCACAATCGCTAGCTTTTTGGGTTCCCATAAGGCTGCTAGCAGGGCTAGAATCTCTTCTTTATTTCTGATGTCTTTCCCTTGAGCTGTGAGGAGCCCCCGTTCTCTGTATATCGCCCCATGTACATGAGCAGTGGCAAAGGCATATCGGCTATCAGTGTACACGGTTAGCTTGCGGTCTCTTCCTAACTTTAGGGCCTGGGTTAAGGCTATTAGCTCAGCCTTCTGGGCCGAGGTTCCGGGGGGTAGAGCTTCTGCCCACACCACCTCGGTCTCTGAAGTCACGGCCGCCCCCGCGCATACCTTTGTCCTTGGTGAATGAAGCTGCTTCTGTAGGTAAACCAGATGGCGTCTGCATCCGATAGTGGCTGATCCTGCAAGTCCTCCCGGACCCCATAAACTTGAGCCAGTATGTCGGCTCAGTCATGAAGTGGGGTTCCCATGTCTGGGTCTGGCAGCAGTGATGCTGGGTTCAGGGCCGTTGGGGGGGGTGAAGATGACCCTGAGGGGGTTCAACAGCAGTCCCTAGTAATGAGTGAGTCGGGCATTGCTCAACCATTGGTCAGGCGGCTGCTTGAGGATGCCCTCGATGGCATGCGGGGTGGTGACTTGTAGCTCTTGCCCCATGGTCAGCTTATCAGCGTCCTTTACCATTAGGGCAGTGGCTGCAATCATCCCAATCATCCGGAGACAGGGTGGCCATCCGGCGGCCACTGGATCTAGCTTTTTAGACAGATAGGCTACTGGCCTGTGCCAAGGGCCTAAATGCTGGGTTAGCACTGCCTTAGCTATGCCTCGGTTTTCATCTACATATAGGTGGAAAGGTTTGGAGACATCGGGGAGTCCCAGGGCAGGTGCCGATAGCAGAGCAGTCTTAATTCGTTGGAAGGCCTGTTCGGCTTCTTCCGTCCAACTAAAAGGCTGTTGATCTTTTGTTGCCTGGTATAAAGGCTTTGCTAATTCAGCAAACCCTGGTATCCATAGCCTGCAGAACCCAGCCGACCCTAGGAATTCCCTCACCTGTCGTGGTGTCTGCGGTCTGGGAATACGAAGGACAGTTTCCTTCCAGGCATCCGTTAGCCAGCGTTGCCCCCCTCTCAGTAAGTAACCCAGGTAAGTTACCTCTGACTTGCAGATCTGAGCCTTCTTTGCTGAGGCGCGGTAGCCTAAGGTTCCCAGAGTTTGCAGGAGACCTTCGGTTCCCTGGATGCAGGTTTCGGGTGTCTCGGCAGCGATTAAGAGATCATCAACATACTGTAGGAAAGTTATATTAGGGTGTTGTTGTCTGTACTCACTTAAATCTTCGTGTAGAGCCTCGTCGAACAGGGAGAGTTCTTGAATCCTTGTGGCAGTCTGGTCCAAGTGAGCTGGCCATTTATGCCCTTGTCTGGATCTGTCCACTCGAATGCAAATAGCTCTTGACTTTTAGGCGCTCGTGGTAGGCTGAAAACATCTTTTAGATCCAGAACAGTATACCATTGTTTTTCTGGGCTGAGGGCACTCAAGGGAGTATAGGGGTTAGGAACGGTTGGATGTATGTCCATCACCTGCTTATTGACTTCTCTCAGGTCCTGCACTGGTCTGTATTCCCCGCTGTTGGGTTTGCGCGCGGGCAGCAGGGGGGTATTCCGTGCTGAGTGGCAGGTGCGTAGGACCCCGAAGTCAGGAGGTGGCAGATGTGCGGTGTGATGCCATTTTTGGCTTCCGTGGGCATAGGGTATTGGCGCACGCGGACGGGGTCCGTCCCGGGCTTGACCTCTTTAAATAGGGCTGGGCGATGTTTTGCTAGTCCCATACCACCTGTTTCTGCCCACGCGTCTGGGAAGCGTTGAAGCCAGGGCTCGATGCCCTGATCCCGAGGAGTGGGTTCCTGATGGAGCCTATATTCATCTTCTAGTTTCACAGTGAGTACAGATATGGGTTGGTTGTGGAAATCAGTCACTGTGGGCTCCCCCGGTTGGAAATGAATTTGGGCCCCCGTTTTGGTAAGCAAATCCCTCCCCAACAGGGGGCAGGGGCTGTTGGGAATGACCAGGAAGGAGTGGGTTACCTTCCCAGTTCCTAAGTCCACAGTCCTCTGAGTTGTCCAGGGGTACTTCTTTATTCCCGTGGCCCCTTGTACCCAGGATGATTTTTCAGATACTTTTCCATGGGGCTTGACCAGAACTGAGTGCTGTGCCCCGGTATCAACTAGGAACTGGACCGGGGTCCCCTCCACTTGCAATGTTACCCTAGGTTCAGGGAGGGGATCCGAACCCCGTCCTCCCTATTCTGTATCTTGGGTAAACAGTATGGGGGCTATTTTAGGCTGCCATTGCCCTTGGCTGGGGTGGGGTTGTTTCTTCCTGGGGCATTCTCGTATCCAATGGCCTTTTTCTTTACAATAGGCGCATTGATCTTTAAGTGCTGCCTGGGAGGGCGTATTGTTTGAATGCCTTCTGGGGGTGGCTGTTCTTTCTGGACTATAGCAGCCAGGACTTTAGTCATTTTCTCTGTGGCTTTGATCTCTCTTCTGGGGCGTCCCTGTTGTTGTAGACCTGTTGTGCTATACGGAGCAGATCCTGGATCTGTTTACCTTCTAAATCCTCTAGCCTTTGGAGTTTTTTTTTTTTTTTTTTTTTTTTTTTTTTTTTTTTAAATGTCAGGAGCTGCTTGATTTACAAAGGACATAATGACAGCAGCCTGGTTCTCAGGGACTTCTGGATCCATGGGGGTAAACTGTCTAAAGGCTTCCATTGGTCTAAGTAAGCAGCTGGACTCTCTGTCTTTCCCTGTACGACCGAATATACCTTAGCCAAATTGGTGGGCTTGCGAGCTGCAGCCCGGAGACCCGCCATCAGAGTCTGGCGATAAATGAGTAGCCTTCCCCTACCTTCTGCCGTGTTGTAGTCCCATTCGTCCTGTGGAGGTCTGGTTAGGGAGAAAGCCGCATTAATGAGGTCAGGGTTAGATGTCGGCTGACCGTCGTCTCCGGGAACCAGCTTTCTTGCTTCTAATTGGATCCTCTCTCGCTCCTCTGTGGTGAACAGGATGCGGGGGGGCTGCTGACAGTCGTCCCAGGTGGGCTGGTGGGTGAACATGACACTGTCTAAAAGAGCTATTGGATCTTTAGGGTTATCAGAGAATCGAGTGTTCTGCGTTTTCCAGTTGTAAAGGTCACTGGTGGAAAAGGGCCAGTACTGGAGTCGGGGGTTGCCTGTTTCATCGGGGGTTCCTATTTCCCGCAGGGGTAGGGCCACAGTGGAGTCGGGGAGGCGAGGGTGTTTGGCTCACGCTGGGTGCGCCCGCGGGTTCGGCCGGCTGGCCCCTCGCGGTCGGTTTCATTTTCAATGGGGCCCGGCGCGGCTGCCGCCTCCCGTCCTCCTGGTTCTGGCGTAGCTGCCACTTCCCGTCCTCCCGGTTCCCCTAGGGGGGCAACTGGCGGGGCTACTGGTGGGGCGGCTGCTGCGGGCAGGGCCTGGGGTGCGAGGGGAGGGGGATGATAGGGTGGAGGCTCTAGGGATAGTAGGTCCTGACTCTCGGGCAATATGGGATACAAGGGCGCGGCTGGGGTCCTTGATTTTGGGGGACCTGCAGGCTGCATGACAAGGACCTTACACATTCCCGAGGATAGGAAGGGGGCCAACCAAGGGGGTGGATTTTCCACTAAACCCTGCCATACAAGAATGTAGGGAATCTGATCCGGGTGTCCCTCGCGACCCAGTAGAAAAATCTTTGATTTCACCTTAGCAATTGTAGGGAGGCAGAAAGCTCCTTCGGTTGGCCATCCATTCGGAGCGGCAGAGGGTTATTAATTTTCCCCACCGGCTGTCTAAACTCAAATTCTGTCCTCTGGTTCTAACATCCCTGAAGTAAGCAATGAGGAGAGAGAGAGAGAGGAGTGCTTTGAGATTGGCCCATCTGTATCCTGGAGGTGGAGGAAAGGATTAAAAGGAGAAACAGTAAAGTTATGAGGATTTCTGGCTGGGCCAGGCCAGGTCACCTGTGAAAAGAGAAGGAGTTTAACACTTAAAAGTTACAGAATAGAGAACACAACACTTAGATCGCTAGCACGTTTTGGGTGTCTGCCACCCGAACAGAAAAATTCCAATGGGCCCAAAAATGTGCCCCAGACGGGTGCCAGTGGACGTCTCCTACTGGACCCGACCGACTGCCCTATAGCGCGTCCGCCAGGGCTGTGTCAGTCACTGATACAGATCCTGCCTGGGAGAGCCAAAAATGAACAAACAGAAATGGACAGAGCCAGAAACTAACAGACAAACAGAAACGGACAGAGCCGGCTCACTTACCGATCGGTCTCAGGGATGACCCGTTGACTTGGGGTCTGGTGGGTTTGGGGGGATCCCGGACGAGCCCCCAGATGATATGCCCCGATTTGAGAGACCCCCCCCCCCCCCAAAACAAACCACCACCAGAGTCAAAGCCAAGTGGCAAGGGTCGTCTATTGCAGGTTTGAACCCGGTCCTCCGCGCACTCGTTGCCAGTGACGCTAAGAGGCCCCGAGCAAGGATCTTACAGCTTCTTTTATAGACAGGCACAAACAAGTTAGGGATTTTTTTTTGAGGTTACAGAGCTGTTATTGGTTGACATTTAAATTTGAACGCTCAGCAGAACTTGTTTGGTTCCTGCCTTTATTTCAAACCACTCAGCAGAACTTGATTGGTTCCCACCTTTAGGTCAGACTACAACCGGGCACGCCCTGGCTGGTTTCGGGAATGGCGGTGGCAGGGGAGGAATCTTTTCTTTGCAGTTGTGAGTGCACCTGGTAATTTTCCTCTTAGTCTCTCATCCTGGTCCTTAGGTGTGTGGTTCATAACATGCTTGGATCTTGTCAGTTTGGGCAAACCAACATTCCATGGCGTTTTCTGGTTGCCTTCCCGGGCCACACTGCCCTGATTTCCAGATCAGGGTGGTATTGTACGTTGTCTGTAGAAACGAACACAGGTCCGTGAGAAGAATGGGTTGGGCTTGGGCCGCTACTGGAGGCGGTCGGAATGGTTAGAATTATGTTTTGTTATTAGTGCAGTGCGAAGTATGGTAGAGGCCTGATTTAGGTGATGTTCTTTTAGTTTCATCTTGCCTTTTTTCTCTAATTCTCCTTTTGGCTGTTGCATTAATGCTTTCTGTGTGCATGCCACTGTATGCCTCATCTAGCCCAGATTGCCCCAGCAAGCCTCTGTATTCATGATTGAAGTTCTTTCCAAGAGCTGAAGGGTTGTGGTTAAACACAGGGGTCACCTATCTCCATGCTGGAACATTCTGCTTCATTTAAAAAAAAAAATCAGACTTTGGGATGGCCACTGCTTCTGTACCCTGTGACCTTGAAAAAGCCTTTTCTTTTTCCCTAAATGGAGTTTGGGCTGAATGTAATTCCTCCCTAGCAACAAACAAAACTAGTTCCTAACACTAGATGATACTAAGGTCCCTGCACCTCAGGGTCCATTCCAATGTTTCATGGGCCTCTCTGTCCTGTCCCTAATATCCTGAAACTTCTAAATTAGTCTCTCACCAAATTAAAGTCGACCAGTGCTTGACGTAGCCATCATGTCTTTATTTAATGATGTAATTTTGATGATGAATTACATGTCTTGGAATAGAAATTGAGCTTTTCAAAAAGCAGAACTGAGGGACCTTGTTGAAATTTTGCAAAATTGCAGACACGTCTCTTAATTTTGATCCCTAAACTTCTTTAGGAGCAGGAACTGGTGTCTTAATTCAGGTACATAGAGGCCGAGAAGAGAAGTACCTACCTTTAATCTCTGATTATCTTTACTATTCTGGTTTCTCTACTGTCAATTATAAAATGCAGCTGTCCAGTTCATGGTTGCTTAACTAAATCAGCTCACTTCAAAATTATTTATTGACAATGATCCTTCACCTTAATAGAATGTTATTCACACTTGACCCCAATGTCTTAAAGCCCTTCTAATGGAGAACTGTTACATCGAATTCATATGGGAATGCTGAGAAGAATACTCAATTTAATAGGAGACGGGATACTGCCTAGAACTTCTATGAGAATATTTAGTTTACAGATAAACCGTGATACTGGACTAGTTCTCAAATGCCATCTGGTGAGTGCTGACTTCATAAAACAATATGGGACAGGACAGAGTATAAATTATATTTAAACCAGTTAAATGAAAAGTGTCCATCCACTTTTCTTACTTGGCATATGGGCTAGGAAACTATTACCAAAATGATTTTTTTTTTCAAAGCTTTCCATGGGGGATTCTCTAAAATCCAGACATTTCCCCCTAAATGTGCCTTTTCTATTTCCTCTTACCATGTTGTTTGTCAATTATTGAAATGGACAAGTACTACATTGAATTGAAATGGCTGAGTACACGCGTAGCATCAGGAATGCACAATGACTAATCATTCAGGCATTCCATGGTTTGCATCGTGTGTTAAGAGCCCCAGAGTGGAAAGATTACTTTTGTCTCCTTCTCCCTCTTGTTTGTTCTTCCTGCCCCTGTCCGCCGGCTCTGTCCCTCCTTTGGCTTTCTCCCAACACCCTTGCTTCAGCACAGACTGCCTCTTGCTAACTGTTCCCTCGGATTTTGTGTGTTTATTCCCAAGACAAATTATTAGCATGTCAGAACTGACCTACTTTGGAGCTCATAACATTCAACATGAGGTAACCCACAAAGTGATTTGGCATAAAAGCACAGTGATTTGCAGAGAGCAACATTTATGGTGGTTTTAGCTGATTATAATGTGGAGAGGTATTTAATAATTACTCTTAGATTATAGCAGTCTCCTCTTAGAAAAAAAAAAAAAAAAAAGACAACCTATACTTCTGGCCAAGACGAATAACCGGGACTAGGTTGATGATCCTGCCCACAATGATGAATATATAAAACCAGAAAGAAAAAAAAAAAAAACCCTGGATTCCTTCCTAAGTGACTATAAACAAAGGAGCCCATGATTTTCTGAGATTATGGCCTTCAGAGAATTTTCTGGCTGGGGTCCAGGGAGTGGGAACTGAAGCCAAGACCAAGCAGGTTCCCTGTGGTGAGGAGAGGAAGTTGAGATTCCAGCTCAGTGAGAACAGCTCCAGTTTGCAGGACCGCGAATTCTCGATAGGTGCTGAAAATAAATGCCCAAGAAGTGCTCTGGAAAGTGTAAAGGACCACACGTGTTGGAGGGAAGTACTAAGACCTGGAAAGGACCTGGGAAGATCAAAGAACCATGCTCAGGGTGCGCTCCAGTTCAGAAGGTGTAGCTGCTGCCACGGCACAGACAGATACCCTCATAACTCGGGGTGCCGTGTGGAGGAATGTGGGAGGGTGTTCTGTCCTGGGGGTGGGTGATCTAACTAGACTAATGTCCCATGCTCTGGGCTTGTCCAAAAATCCTTAAAGCAAGAGCCAGAACAATCCAACTGCTTCCAAGCAATGTAACTGTATCCTAGAACAAAATATAATTATAAGAAAACTGTTAATTCAGCACTCGAGAAATACCCACAAGGTCTGACAGCCCCCCGGGATAACTAGACATACCAAAAAAAGAAAAACTAGAACAGACATGAGTCAAAAAAGGTAGGAATAAAAACTTAAGAATTGAAAAGATCTCATTTTATTCTTAACATTTATTTTTTGAGAGCGTAAGCAGGGGAGGGGCAGAGAGAAGGGGACAGAGGATCCAAAGAGCCAGAGGATCAGCTCTACACTGGCATCAGTGAGCCCGACACGGGGCTCAAGCTCACAAACCCGTGAGATCATGACCTGAGCTGAATAATGGAAAAATCCTTTACATCTTGGTTTAAAGAGTTTAATGTACCAACAGCATGGTCTGTAATATTTTAAAAACCTCTGTAAATTAGACACCAAAACTAAGAACTATTCTTTGAAAGAAACTGTTAGGGGAGTGAAAACGTTAGACCTGAAGATATTTTTGCAAAGAACAAGCCCTCTTTATCTGATAGAGGATTTGTTTCCAGATGTGTGAATATATACAGAACTCTCAAATGTCAAAGTAGTGCAGTTAGTAAACATGTAAAAGAGTTCAACAAATTTCATCAAAGATGTCAAATTCATTAAAAAAAAAAAAACTCAAATGTATTATTCAGGAACTGCAGACCAGAGCTGTGATGCACATGGCTTCTAGAATGACTAAAAATTTAGAAAAGACCAGAAGAGATGTTAGCATGGATATGTAGCTACTGGCATTCTTGTGTTGGTGGGAATATATCGTACAACCACTTTGTGAGAAAGGATTTAGCGACTTCTTTAAAATTTAAGCCTACACTTCCCATGGACGTAGCCATATGTCCTTATAATGAGCATGGAGACCTATAAATGCCTCATTTGTAAGAGCTGAACACTGAAAATAACTCCAAGGTCTCTACAGTTGAAGGGAATGAACATGATCTGTATCCTTGGATGGGGTGCACTGTTACTTCACTCAACAGCATGAATGATTGTCCAAGTGATCTGAAGTCTGAAGAAAGAGCGCACACTCTTTCTGTTATGAAAACCCATTGAGAAAACAAAGGGGTCTGTAGGGAAAGACTCTTCATGCTTGAGGATGAGGGTCCTGAGCAGGGTGGGAGGGATATGTCTCACAGTAACACAGGACGCTGAGTGTGGGTTCTCTGGCCCATGGTAATGGTTTCACAGGCCATATCCTATCACGGTTTATCATGCACCTGAAATGTGTATATCCTATCACGTGCGGATTTTGTAAATATGTTGATCGCAGGTATGAATTTTTATATCCCGAATTTCCTCTGAATCTGGACATTGGGGCTTTGACTTCCTTGTCTGTTGATAACAATATCAGAGACCAGTGTTTTGAAAGCCCTCTAAAAATGTTGGTTTTGAGGGATTCTGTCCTTCCCCCACCCATAGAACTATTCCGATGGACATTTATTCACAATGCTTTTTTTCAAGTTGTGAAACAAAATGTCTTAGCTCACACCTGTGCCCTCCTTACTCCCTAGAAACCCCAAAATCTGCTGGACCCACTTACCCTTAGAAGCTTCACTGCGTTTAGTTTGTATACATTCCATGGGGATAAAGGAACTGGGGAGTCCATTTCTTTACCCTATTGAAAAACCATCCCTGAATAGCGATGCTCAACCCGCCACTTGACAAATCAGTGTAAGGGAGGGCTGATCATATTTCTAGAGGACAGATCGGTTTAAAAAAAAATCTAAATTGCTATTTAATCAGAGTAAGAGTGAAGGAGAGTGAGTATCCAGGCAACCATGCCGAGTCCGCTCAGGCTGACAGGAAGGCTTCCTCAAACCCTGGAGAGAAAAAGCAGTCCATTTTTCCCTTTGCAATGGAAGTGTTGTGCATTTGATAGCCTGTCCTTTGAGGAGAGGTGAGCAGAGATGGGGAGACGTGATCATTCAGGAGGCTGAATGGTGCACAGGCATCCCCATCCGCGTGAAGATGTTCTGGGCAGCTCGTACGGCCGTCTATGTGGTAGGGGTCGCTCCCTGTCTGGGGAATTCCAGAAAACGCCAAAGCCTGACCGTGGCTGAGAAGCTGTCAGAGAGCTGGGCACAGGTCTTCTCCATGGGCAACGCGAGATCAGATTGTTTTTGGTGTGCACGAGCGTGTGAGACCATGAGGGTGTGGAGAAACTTTGAACCCAAAATAGAAAAGGATTCTCCACGTGGGGTGTGCGTATTAGCAGGCTCCTTTGTCTTCCCGTTTCTCCCCCCTGCTGTTGTGCGACTCAGGATTTTCCTCATCCTGGCCGGCATGTTGCTGGAGGCAAAAACCATCCACTCCAAAGGCATTTGTAGCTATTCCCCTTTCTGTTGTGTGTGCTTGAGTTTCAACCGCATCACTGAATAGCGTTATTTTAATTCCACTTAACCTCCTTAATCCTCATCGCCTATTTTCCCCACCCCCCTGCCTCCCCTCTGGTGACCATCAATTTGTTCTCTTTATAGAGGGAGTCTTTTTTTTTTTTTGGTTTACCTCTCTTTCCCTCCCCCCCCCCCCCCCCCGCTTGTTTCTTAAATTCCACTTAGGAGTGAAATCATATGGTATTTGTCTTTCTCTGACTCATTTTGTTAGCATTATAGACTCTAGCTCTGTGTGGTTGTAAATGGCAAGATCTCATTCCTTTAACTTTTTTAACGTTTATTTTTGAGACAGAGCACAAGCAGGGAAGGGATGGAGACAGAAGGAGACACAGAATCTGAAGCAGGCTCCAGGCTCTGAGCTGTCAGCACAGAGCCCGACGCGGGGTTCAAACTCACAAACCACGAGATCGTGACCTGAGCCGACTGAGCCACCCAGGTGCCCCAAACTTTTTTTTTATGACTGAATAGTAGTCCGTGGTGTATGTATATCTCCTTTGCTTTATACATTCATCAAATGGTGGACACGTGGGCTGTTTCCATATCCTGGCTATGGTCAATGCTGCTGCTCTAAACATCAGGGTACATCTGTCTTTCAAATCCATATTTTTGTATTCTTTGGGTAAATACCCAGGAGTGCAATTGCTGGGTCACTGGGTAGTTACATTTTTAACTTTCTGAGGAAGCTGAGTATTTTTTCCACAGTGGCTGCACCAATTAACATTCTCACCAATAGTGCAGGGGGTTCCTTCCTTTCCACTTCCTTGCCAACACCTGTTGTTTGTCTTGATTTTAGCCATTCTGACATCTGTGACGTGCTGTTTCATTGTGGTTTTAATTTTCATTTCCTTGATGAGTAACATTGAGCATCTTTTCATGTGTCGGCTATTTGCATGTCGTCTTTGGAGAAATGTCCATGTCTTTGGCCTCTTTTTTTACCTGGATTATTAGTTTTGGGGTGTTGAATTTTCTAAGTTCTTTATGCTGTATGCTATCCATTTATCAGGGATGTCATTTGCAACTATCTTCTACCCTTCCATCAGTTGGCTGTTAGCTTTGTTGATTTCTTTCCTTCACTATGTAGAAGCTTTTTATTTTGACCAAGTCCCAGTAGTTTATTTTTGCTTTTATTTCCTGTGCCTCAGACATATCTAGAAAAATGTTGCTACAGCTGATATCAAAGAAGTTACTGCCTATATTCTAGGATGTTTATGGTTTCAGATGTCACATTTAGGCCTGTAATCCATTTTGAGTTTATTTTTGTGTAAGATACAATGAAGTGGTCCAGTTTTCTCAGCACCCTATGTTGAAGAAACTGTCTTTATTACTACCACTTTGTAATATAACTTGAAGTCCAGAATTGTGATGCTTCCAGTTTTGCTCTTTTTCAAGATTACTTTGGCTATTCCAGGTCTTTTTTGGTTCCATTTAAATTGTAGGATTGTTTTAACTCTGTGAGTGTGCTGGTGGTGTTTTGATAGGGATTGAATTAAATGTATAGAGTGCTTTGGTAGTAGACCAAGTGGTCTACTAAATGGTAGACATTTTTTTAACGTTTATTTTTGGGACAGAGACAGAATGCGAGTGGGTTAGGGGTAGAGAGAGAGGGAGACACAGAATCCGAAGCAGGCTCCAGGCTCTGAGCTGCCAGCACAGAGCCCGATGCGGGGCTCGAACTTATGAGCTGTGAGATAGTGACCTGAGCTGAAGTCGGATGCTCAACTGAGCCACCCAGGTGCCCCTAAATGGTAGACATTTTAATATTCTTCTAATCCATGAGTAGAGAGTATCTTTCCATTTGTGTCCTCTATTTCTTTTGTCAGTGTTTCATAGTTTTCAGAGTATAGGTCTTTCACTTCTTTGGTTCAGTTCATTCCTAAGTATTTTATTTTGGTGCAATTGTAAATGGGAATGGTTTCTTAATTTCTCTTCTGCTTTGTCATTGGCATATAGAAATGCAAAATGTTTCTGTATGTTGACTTAGTATCCTGTGACTTAATTTACCAGTTCCAGCAGCGTTTTGGTGGAGTCTTTGGGTTTTCTGCATGTAGTATCACGTCATCTCCAAATAGCAAAAGTTTCACTTCTTCCTTACCAACTTTGATGCCTTTTCTTTTTCTTGTCTGGTTGCTGCGGCTAGGATTTCTAGTACTATGTTAAGTAAAAGTGGATGTCCTTGCCTTTTTAGGGGGAAAACTCCATGTTTCCCCATTAAAGATGTTTGTTTTTGCTTTTTTTTGTTTACTTCTGAGATAGAGACAGTATGAGTTGGGGAAGGGGCAGAGAGGGAGACACAGAATCTGAAGCAGGCTCTGAGCTGTCAGCACAGAGCTGGAACTCACAAACCATGAGAATCGTGACCTGAGCCAAAGTCAGATGCTTAACCGACTGAGCCACCCCAGGGGCCCCTGATGTTTGTCTTTTAACAAGAGAGTACTTGCATTGCACACATGCACACACAAAAATCAAGGACCTGCTCGATTATGAGGTAATGGACTTTGATGTTGCATTGCAGTGTTAGCCAACAATTTCCTCCAAAGTCTAATGGCAGAAGCATCACTCTGTTGAGAGGATGAAGGTTTCGGGGGTCCCGAACACGGGCTCTAGCCGGGCTTTGCCATGTCCCACACTAACTGCGCACACTTAGATAAGATGTGCATGTGCTGAGTCTCCATTTCCTTGTTTAGGGATAGACATCCTCTTCAGAGCCGGTGGGAAGGCTAAATGCAGCATAACCCAAGTACCTGGTACATGGGCCACATTTATTCCAGAAACCGGAACCTTCATGTCACCCCTTCTAATAATTCAACTGAATTGATCAACCCTCTTAGATTTAGAAAAATACTGCTAGTTTGAAAACCGATTCTTCCGTAGAAGAACAAATACCTAATTCAACATCTATCAGGTGGGGGTATTTAATCAGGTCTACAAACTCTCTAAGATAACTGAGAGCATAGTAGGCACCACACACGGAGGGAGTCGCTATGTCCATCCTGTCCCATTGTTATGAACATGCTGACCTGCCTTCTGACAATTAAATACAACCCATGACTTTGATACCCTCTCTTCTCACCTGTGTCTTCTGCCTTGGCCCAATAGCAACTCAGGTATTTTTCAAGGATCATGCAACTCCCTTCAGAAAATTCTTATCAAGGTTTTCATAAAAGAAGTAAATTCTAGACCCTTTGGGGAACAAGGGATTACTGATCACAAATGATAAACGAATTCTGTCAAAGTCTTTGGGTCACTTTGTGTACTTGAGAGCCAATTTGAGCACCTCGGGCTAGCTCAGCAATGGGTACCAGTGACTCTGTCCTCTGCAAGTGATTTCAGCCTGATCTACCCTCTGTCCTCAGCTCGCACGCTCCCAGGATCCACTCCTGCACACATTCTGCAGGACCTCGCCCGCATGAATTCACAATATTTTACACTCTTTGGTGTGTCTATCAGTTTGGATGGAGCACGATAGGGAGAAGGGTGTGGAGGATTTTAGGATATGCAGGCATCTCTTACAGACGTGAGCGGCCAGTGTGCCATGTGGACTCTAAGGGTTGGTGGCTTTATTTGGTTTTGATTTTTAAGACCAAAGAACTTCAGTGTGCTTCAATGCAAAGAGGAAGAGAAGGGAAGTGATAGTCACGGAAGGGATCCAGAGAAAACCTGCATAAATCCAAGAGGAAACAGAAAAGAAGGGACAGGTGTATGGCTAGCTGTATGGACTGGCGAGCCATAGGTTGGTGCTGTTGAATGGATTGTTTATACTAATTTATACCCTCTCACAGAGGAATATTTAGTCCTGTGATAGACATTACATAGAGTGTTGGGGTACAGTGCCAAAAATAAGCGCCTGTTTTCTAGAGTTTACATTGTATTTAAACAAATGGAAAAAACCTCCCAGACTAATTGGGATAGAGAGGACCACACTTGGGTCTGCAGGTGAAACCTTTCCTGAGTCAGGGTCAGTGTCCAAAAGAATGATAGATGCATGGAACAGCAGCTGGTCTTGTTTGCTTTTGGGACTTCTGCAAAAGAGTGGAGGCATAATGGCCCAGCAGTAAGGTGGTCACACCATGGTCTAGCCTCCGTGCATGTCCAGTCCTGGCTTACAGGAGGTGGGAAAGAATGATTGGGACAATAGGGCTTCAGAAAGAACCCAGGGTGTTTTGGGGTTGAGGATTCCAATAGCGGAGGATGGAAGGTTGGAGGGGTTGTGTCTGTAATGCTGCTGTGGACTGCAGCCACTTTGAAAAGATCTGTCTCCGGATGCTGGAAGTCTTATGCTGAGATCAACCTTGCTTTGGCATGATCACTGTAATGTTGCAAACACGATGGGTTTCTTTATATTAATCTAACTCAGGGAAGGACTAAACTTTCCCGTTGGATGTGACAGCTGGAAGGTGTCTTGGATACCGATATACAAACCTATATATACTGACTTCTTATCTGCATTTATAACCCTGTCTCTAGTAAACTCATTACTTTTGCCCAAGTAGCAGGTGTAGTTTACTTAGGAACATGGGGACACAAAACAATAGAAACTACCCCAAAACTAAGGTCCTTTCTGCAAAAGGAAAATAATGGTGGGTGGGGGGTGGAGTATGAGTGGAAAATAAATTTTTTCCATCATAGATTTAAAAGTAATGTTTAAGGGGCGCCTGGATGGCTCAGTTGGTTACTTCGGCTCAGGTCACGATCTTGCAGTTTGTGGGATCGAGCCCCGCATCGGGCTCTGTGCTGACAGCTCGGAGTGTGGGGCCTGCTTCAGATTCTGTCTCCCCCTCTCTGCCCCTCCCCTGCTCATGCTCTCGCTCCCTCTCAAAAATAAATGTAAAATTAAAAGCAATGTTTAAATCTTATCTACATATAAAATATAAATGAATATATTGAATACATAAATGTGTAATGTGTAAATTGAAATGCAATAAAATGAAGTCTTTGTTAAAAGGTATACATTAAGCAAGTTCAAGCACATGGGACCTTGGCCATGTGTAGAATCAAAGACAATAGCTGGTGACCTAATTATAAACAAGAGTTGACTCCTGACTTCATTGAAATCAATATTTAAGACAAAGCAGGGGTGCCTGGGTGACTCAGTTGGTTAAGCATCCGACTCTTGGTTTCTGCTCAGGTTATGGTCTCATAGTTTGTGGGATCAAGCCCCATGTTGGGCTCCGTGATGACAGTGTGTAGCCTGCTTGGGATTCTCTCGGTCTCCCTGTCCCTCCCCTGCACACTTGCATGTGTACACTCTCAGAAATACTTTGTTCCTGCTTCCACCTGTGTCACAGCTTATATCAGACCTACTTTCTCATCAAGAATAAGCAAAGTAACTGGATAAATGGCACAAAGTCCCCAACTACTTGAGAGCATTAGAAAGCTGTCAAGGCAAGTAGGACTTAAGGGGGCAAGACCCTGGAGACCAGAAGATTACAAAATACAAGGCCTGGCATTCTGTATGGAATTTCCTTTCTGAAATCACCATATTCTAAGCTGCTAAGGAGTGAATGACCAAGAAATGAAAACAGTAGCCAGGAAGCTAAACCCTAAGCCCAGCAAAGTAGAACCACGAGCTCCCACAGAGATTCTTCAGGGCTCTGCTTCAAGAGTAGCCCACGACTCTGAAAATGGGCAGACACAAGACATTCCATCTCTAAGTGCATCCCAGTGAGCTGCAATGCCTGTGACTGCATCCTAGGGGAAGGCTCCAGGCAAAGCATACATTATTTCTATGTCTCAAATTCTTAACTCTAATGAATATGGTTAGGGAATTAGATGGCAAGGTGGAAAATTTTACCCAAGAATTGGAATCTAGATGATGAAACCAGAAGGAACTTCTAGATCTGTAATTACTTATAATCCAGTTGAGGTGTTATTAAACACCTCAGAAACTGTAGGGAGGGGCATTCATAAACTGAATTACAGGTCAGGAGCAAATTAATGCAAGTAAGAGGGAGGAGCCACGAGGATTCTCTAAAACGATCATCCCACTGCTAGAAGGGGCGGAGAATAAGAGACTGGCCTGTCTTGGAGGGGGAAGGAGGTGCAGCCCTCTGCTGGTTTGTGTCCGTGGGCCCTCTTCACATCTGTGCTTCTCTGTGTTTGAGGGGTGTCTTCCTCTGAACTGTGACTGCTGGCATTCTGTGGCTGAAGAGCCAGAGGAAACACAAAGGACTTGGAAGCCACAGTGAAACGCCCAAGCCCACAAGCGGAGTTCTCTGTGTTCCGGACTCCTTGCCTTTCCTGCTCCTAAAGATGCAATGTCACTTTGGAGCTCAAAGGTCTGCTCTGGTCTCTGCTCTTGGCACTTTTCTCTGTTTCTAGTCCCTGAGCTGCCTTAGCGTCACGCGGAGACCACAGTCCAGAACGTTTACCCTAAGCATCTGGCTTTCCTGAAGCCCCGTGTCTGCAATGAGAGAGGCAGAGGCTGGAATAAAAGCCTTAAACCCAGAAACCTCTCGTCCTTCCCTTTTAGGATTCCCGATACTTTTTGTCTTAAGATTCATTTGTATGTACAGGAAAAAAAAAAAGGCAATTTCCGGTTCTAGGCAAGATGGAGTAAATGCATTCCACTCCTTTTCCAAACAGCTAAAAACTCTAACATAAAAACCAAATGTCACAAAATTCTTACAGGTGGGGTAAAAATTAGACTAAGGGCATTGGGATGTGAGAAAGAGATTTTTATTTTTTAGATCCTCTGACCATGGGAAGCACTGCCTCTTATGTACCTTGACCCTGAAACCCAGTGGGTAGAGGTGAAAAAGCCCAAGGAACACCTACGTTGTCTAGCCAAAGG
Organism: Felis catus; assembly: GCF_018350175.1. Lineage (NCBI taxonomy): Eukaryota > Metazoa > Chordata > Mammalia > Carnivora > Felidae > Felis > Felis catus. The sequence goes on from NC_058374.1 coordinate 2,584,238, forward strand.
ACCTGCTAGGACCCCAGGATGGGTCTTCAGTGGTGCCCAGCCTACCCCAACTGAGCACCGGGAAATGCCCCACTCATGCCCTTCCCCAGTGGGCTCCTATCTCACAGGGAGCAGAGTCGAGCCCTATGCCCATGTGTGCTTGGCAGTGGGGAGTAGAGCTGCTCCCCCCCTCCCCGAATGGGAGGAATATTAGGACAATACAGGGTCCTTTAACACAGCGTATGAAGTCTGAGGCCACCCTGGAGTTGAACCAACATTGCCAAAGGTTTGGTGCCTAAGAACAGGGACAAGCACCAGCATGGTAGAACAGCCTTGCGAGTCGACCTTTCAGCCATAGTCCCCAAAGCAGCCAGGTACATGTATTCTATACTTAAATAGGATGAATGGCCTGAGAAGAGAGAAGATTTAAATAGGACCCAGGGTCTCTGAGCACAATGCCTGAAATGTCCAGGGTGCAAGTGAAGATTATTTGCACACCAAGAAACAGAACATCTTAACTCTAATGAGATCAGACAAAGAACAGGCACTAACAATGAGAAACAGATGCTCTAATTATCTGACAGGATTTGTTGTCTCCAAGTAGTTATTAGCAACTTAAAAAAACACCTTGAATAAGACGTGTGCAGTTCTGCCATGTAACCCTTAACTGGACATCATATAACTAAACTGAAGGCTCTTGGAAATTGAATCCAAGTGTACAAGAGAGAGATGGTGATGATTTGTTCAAGGCAGCTAGAAGCCTACTAGGGAGATTGAATCAATCTCTGCCTTCTGGGAATTTATCCGGAACTTCTAGAGATGAGCATATGGATGGATTAGCACAGTTTAGGCAAACCCTAGATTATGTGTGCCCAAGTACATGAGTAGTCAGGTGAAATCATTTTTTCCTGAAGGTCCATGTGGGGGTCCTGGTGGATTGAGGTATACATGTGATGAATTTTTTATACGTGTAATTTTAAATGTATGTAAATACCAATCCTCTTGTCCCCATAGTTGTCACAGGGCAGAGTGTTACCGAAGAAAATCCGCATCCAATATGACATGTACCACCCAAAGTAGGGTATGCCTGCATATCGTTGTTTAGAAGAAGCGTTCTATATAAATGTGTATGGTCACTAAAAATCTAATGCAAATTTTTAAAGTATTCTTAATTGCAGCCATAGTTAACCGATTTCTTGTTTACATTTCTTCTCTGTTGACATAATTAACTAGAGACCTGGGGGGAGAACTTTTGCCATTTGGCAGGAAATGCCAGAGCAGAGCACAATGAGACGACGTTACAGGTTTAGGTTTAATCGTGAAGAGTCCTACCAACAGAGGTGACGTAGGTCCACCACTGTGTTCCCGGAGCCTAGAATCCAAACAGGAAGTGGCCACGCAGAGAACATGGGGAGCCCGCTTCTCTGTGCCCTTCTAGTGCCACCACCACGCCCTCCATCAGACAGGAGGAGAGGACACTGCTTGGGAACACAGTTTCATGTAAAGCTTAACACATCTGTACGTCATGATGCTTCAATCTCTGGATACCTATCTCAGAAAAGTGGAGACACGAGTGCATGTGCATGCCCATGTGATAAACAGAAATAGCATTTATTGTTTACAATTAAGAGTAGAGAACAGCCCAGATGTCCACTGAGCAGTCGCATGGATAAATGAAGCAGTTTATTCGTACAGAGAAACACTTCCCCAGCAGGAACAAGGAAGGCACTATGACACACGCAATGACATAGATGGATTTCAAAATGTTTTGCTGAGTGAAGTCAGATACGGAAGAGCACACGTGGGGTCCCAGTTATATGAGGCTGAAGAACAGCTGGAAGAAACGTGGTGGTAGAAACCAGCGATTTCCTGGGGAGGGTGGGAAGAGGTGTGCTGGGCATCTTAGGGTGACGATAACCAGGGTGTATGATGTTTCAACGCTCATTTGAATTGTATGCTTAAAATCTGTGCATTCCATCGGGTGCCTGTTACACCTAAAAATGTCAGTGTTGTGAAAAACACAGGCAGAGGAAATATTCCAGGTTAAAGATTATCATTCTATAATCTAGTTCATTTGCCTGTACATCTGCCGTATTCTATTATCTCTCTTATCTATAATATTAGTAACCAAGACCCACATCAGAAAGGACCGAATATTGATAGGGGCATCTGGCTGGCTCAGTAAGTGGAAAGTGCAACTCAATCTAAGGATTGTGGGCTCGAGCCCCATGTCAGATGTAGAGATTACCTTAAAAATCTTAAAAAAAAAAAAAAAAAAAAAATTGATGGCTGCTACTGCTGTTGTAAATTTCAAGGATTTTAATTGTTAGCAAAGTAATCTTCACTGCAGCCTCATAGGTATTTAAAGTTCAGGGCCAGTCATTTTTAACACTTCTTGGGGTTTTTCATGAAGTCCCCAGTTAAAGGACGTTTTGGGTATGAGTAAACAGAGCTGGTGAGCTGGTGCCCCAAGTGAATGGAAATTAGAAGTAGCAGGTCTTGGAGAATTCTTTCCTAGAACCATTCTTGCTTTTCAGGCTTCCGACCTGTCAAGGATGTGCCAGATCAGTACGGTGTCTTGATCAAAGGTGCTCCTGTTATGGAGATTTTCAAGACTCCATAGTGTGGTCCCACTGGTGTCTTGTTTCTCTCCTCGGATGCCCTCTGTTGGGGACTCCCTGGCCACTGAGCCCATCTGGTCATTTGCGCCCTCCGTCTCCTACTCTGTTCCTTTCTTGTGAGTGGAGTCCCATTTCTTCAGCTTTTGAAACTGTTGGGGATTAAGTATGCTTCACGTTGTGACTGGATTTTATTAAAGTCTTTTTGAGGGTTACGTCACGTTCTGTCAGTGTGTCTGCACCAGAGTTTAACACCAAATTGTAGTTAAATATCTTAACGTGTTGATGGAACCACAATTAGGCTAAAGGCTTTATTTTCTAAGACTAATTTCCCAGCATTCGAATTATTGGGTAAAAATGTTTCATGTGTTTAGGACTTTTGATATTTACAAAACAAAATCCCCATCTTCCTTCCAAAACTTTCTGTGAATCTTCATCTCAAAATTATGCTCGTTTTATTCCATCATTACCAGCACCAAGTATTAAGCTTTTTAACAAATTTCACAAAATAGGTGGAAAATTTTAATTTACAGGCATTTGCTTATTTGCAGGGGTCTATCGATGTTCATTTACCAGTATGTTTCTATCGTGTGAAGTACGTTAATGTTTTGCTACTCCTTCTGAGTGAGGGTTCGGTGTGTGTTTTAATTCACAGGAACTTGTCACACAGTGAAAATACATACTTTGTGTTGCTCTAAACCTGTTTCCCAGATTTTCTCTCCCTGTTCACTTATTTATCACATCCACCTATATTTTTGAAATCCACATTTTTATGACCTCTTCAATTATTGCAAAACCTTGAAAATCTTCCTCCTACCAGAGCTTTGGCAGTTCAAAAAATTTTTATGATGGGAAATTTTAAACAAATGCAGGCAGAAAATATGCATCACTCAGTCTCCACGATCCCTCACATTCTGCGAGCTTCTAATGGCTGTCTGCTGCCCACCCCTCACTTGATGAAGACGATGATGAGGGTTGTATTTTGTAACCTTTGACATGAAATGTACATACATCAGAATGCCCAAGTCTTAACGGTACATGTTTGACTAATGGACACATGTGTGTAACATCATCTGGGATCCCCACCTCTGCATTGAGCTCCCACTGAGTCCCCCCACCAGAAGATCCAGTGTGATTTTTTTTACTATATTGTATAATTTTTCCTTTTAAAGCCCTGAGATTTGGCAGATTTTAAGTTATATATGTACTATTTTTCTCTAGGGTTTGAAAAATATTTGCTTTATGTACTATTCTGCACACTTAAAACTTTACCAATATAAGGTTTACATTCAACTTTTTTTTCCCAAATTATAAGGCCTTTAGCTTCCATTTTCCTTGAATTTTGATGCATCCTTCATTTTATAAGGGGCAGGTTGGGAGCACAGTGTGCATTTGATAGTATCAACATTATCTTTCCCAAAATAGGTGAAGCATTTACCTGAGGGGCAAAAATTTTTATATATCAGAAGAAACCTAGAACTTGTACTGGGCACTTGCATGGGCTTACCAAAAGCCATTGATGCTCAAGTGATCACTGTTCTGATAGGATGGGCTGTATGGTCCTATATAAAAGTTAAACTGCTCTTAGTAAGTTTGGAGTTTATTTGAATTCTGCATAGGAGGAAGTCAAAAGAATGAATGCGAGTAAATTGGCTGTGAAAATCAACTGTAATGAATGTGGGTTTTGGGTTTGGTCTTTACATGACGAGTAACCAAAGCTTTGCGTCCGCCGTCTGCGATTCTCAGAAGCAAGGTGTCTGCTCTCCCGGGCCAGTCCATTTCTACAAAGTCCTGTCTTCGTTGTGTGCCTGATTTGACAAAGGACCCCCAATGTGGTGGGAGAGGGTGTGAACAGGGACTGAAGACAAGACAGACACAGAAGGAGGCCTAGAAGGTGATCAGGAGGTCATAAAACTTACGAGATGGGGAAGGAAGACGGGTGTGCATGGAAAGAGTTTTTTCCAGCCTGTTAGTCACAATGAAAGGCTATGTAAAACCTTGGTAATCTCTTTAGTGAAAAAAAAAAAGGCCACAAGTCAGCACAGTTGGTGTTGCTGAGTGACACAAACCCACAGTGCAGCATCTGAAGGGGACAGGACCCCAGAAACCCAAGTCAGTCACTCCTTCCTACAGACTCCAGCCAGGGCTCTCCCTTCACGTGTATCTTTCTCTAGAGGCCATTCTCCACCCTGTTGGGACCACCTGCCTCCTATGGACCGAGTGTGCCCCCATGTTCCTATGCAGAAGGCCCTCCCCTGGGTGGCTGTGTTTGGACACTGGGCCTGTGAGGAGGTGACACAGGTCAAAGGTCATGGGGGAACATTCTGTAGATCGTGCCCTCCAAAGAGGAAGAGGACCGAGAGCCTCTTCTCAGAAGAGCACACAGGTGAGGACACAGGGAGCAGGTGCTATCTGCAGGCCCTATGAGCCCAGGACAGAGTCGCGAGAACCGGTCCGTGTAGGCCACCACCTGTGGTCTGTTACAAACGCCCGCACCAAAACAACCTCTCAAGCCCATCACCCACTTTCCCAGCTGTTCCACGTCTGCTCATTCATTTCTTCCGGGTCCGTGATGGAGCCACACGTGTGGTTCCAGGAGCGGACCCCTAACCTGTCTTTGCCGGAGGCCAGCCCACCCACCCTGCTGACCTGAGGGGCCCCCCTCCTGTGAGCTGGCACCGAGGCCGGTGCCCCTCACCAAAAACCCTGGCAGGAAGATGCATAGCCCCCCCCCCCCCCCCCCCCCCCCCCCCCCCGTTTTCTGAGGATTCCCTCTGATGCCATGAGCAGAATCAGCCTTCAACTCCTGTAATTCTGCTCTGATGGCACCCAGAATGCCACTGTCACAGCATTAACACACCACCTTTTAGTTCCTTCGGAGAGCTGACGGGCCTCAGCGAGGCTGGAAGGTACATGTCGTTGAGAGAGTGAGTGGAGCCTAATCCTGCTGACTGTTCGGAGTCCCTGAGCAATCTCGAGGCCAGTCTGCCCTTCCTGGATAGTTTGAAGATGACTCTAATGCAGCATACGTTTTTCACCTGTTGATATAATTCAGGCTACTTTCCATTCTGTTAGCCAGTAAGCGCGTTCCATACTTTCTAAAAAATTCCCTGTCCTGAATCTGTGGAACAGGCATTTCTTCATAATCTTTGACAAATAACATCGTTTGCCAGACCTGGTTGTAGGTGCTGAGAATGCAGTAAAGAGAAGAATGTGTCTGTGCTTATAGGGATGTAGTTTTCATTATTGGGGTCAATGATCGACAGACTGGTCTGCCTGCGCTAGGTCGGGGAAGCAGTCAGTGTGGCAGAGGAAAACCAAGCACAGTCTGTAGTGGATGACAGGAGTGAGGTGGCCACCTCGGAGAAGTCGGCAGCTTGTTCAGTGTGGTGCCTAGAGCACAGGTGTGGGAACCCGAGAGGGAGGCACTCACCTTAGGGGGAGGAGTGAGCCCATCCCTGAGGTAAGGAAATGGGACCCAGGTCAAGTTCAAGCAAATGAGTGGCAAAGGGCTGAAGAAACCACAGGTGGTGGGGGGGGGTGTCTGCATCCTGATGGTGCAGACGGTGAGAATATTTACCTCGTTCTGAGCTGTGAAGCCGTTGGACGGTGTGGAGTGGGAGTCCCACTGAGTAATTCTGTCTGTAGGAGCTCCTGCTGCTGCATAGATGGGGGACCCAGAGCAGCCATGACCCCAGACAGGGAAGTCCAGTGACATTTGCCATGTTCCAGGAGACACGTGGGGGTGGCTGGGATTAGAATCAGGTGTCCACCGTAGAAGGTGTTATCTAAAACGAGACATCCACTCTCCTGCTGTGGGGGTTTTGCACATGGTACACAACAGCGAGAATTCTCAAAGCATCTGAGCAGATGGTATTGCCCTCCCCTAACAAGGGGGCAGATGCCCAAATTGCCTTGTAAACTGGGAGCAAATGGATTCCAATGCAAAAGACACGAAGGCTGAACCCAAAAGTGCATCCCGGACGCGGCTTGGCCTTGGTCTGTGTCTGTGCTGTGCCCTTCTCCCCGATTCCCCTTCCTGACTGAGCCTGGGTTCCGTCTCCAGAAAACGGTTTCTGTTTCTCCTTCCCACTGGCAGACAGATTTCTCACTTTTCAGGCCTTGCTTTCACAGCATTTCTGATGTGCTCGAATGAGCAGCAAAGAACATTGTGATGGTCTGGTGCCATGAGGGCAAGGCGAGGAGATGACAGACAGGGTTTGAATGTAGCAGGGACAGGGTAGCCCCTCAAAGGAAATCCGTTACACTCTGGTGGCAAGCCTCCCCCCCAAAACCAACAAGCCCGGCAGTCCTGTCCCACCAACCATATTTGCTAGGTGCCTCATCTGTTGCCAGGAGGATTCTTAGGCCACCAAGTCTACTCTTCTGTTTTAAAATGTATGCATGTAGGGGAACCTGGGTGGCTCATTTGGTTGAGCATCTGACTTCAGCTCAGGTCATGATCTCCCGGTTCTTGAGCTTGAGCCCTGCATCAGGCTCTGTGCTGACAGCTCAGAGCCTGGAGCCTGCTTTGGGTCCTGTGTCTCCCTCTCTCTCTCCTGTCTCCATTTTTCCCTGCTTGCATTCCCTCTCCCTCTCTCCCTCTCCCCCCCTCCCTCTCCCCCCCCCTTTCTCAAAAATAGATTAAAAAAAAGTTTGTAGGCTAATGACTAGATGATAATGTCACCCTCCAGAATGAAAGCAATGACTAAGACTTAGCTGAAGCAGCCATTTCACCAACAAGGGTGCTTTGCAGATTCCAGACTTTCTCTTCATCTAGGATGCCTTCACACCATGACTTGCTCTCATCCATCTCTGTTCTTCACCTTTTATGTAGTGTAGGCCGAAAAGTAACTATTGAAATATTATGAACTAAAAGGCAACCTACTGAATGGGAGAAGATATTTGTAAATGACATGTACAATAAAGAGCTACTGTCCAAAATCTATAAAGAACGGACTCACCCAAAAACCAACCCAGTTTGAAAATGGGCAGAAGACATGAACAGGCATTTCTCCAAAGACCTATGGATGGCCAACAGACACACAAAAAGATGCTCCACACCACTCATCATCAGGGAAATGCAAATCGAAACCACAATGAGATATCACCTTACACCTGTCAGAATGGCTAGAAGAAACAGAAAACAGGTGTTGGCATGAATGTGGAGAGAAATGAGCCCTTGTGCACTTTTGGTGGGAATGCAAACTGGTGCAGCCATTGTGGAACAGTTGAAAATAGAACTACCCTGTGATCCAGGAATTGCACTACTGGGTATTTACCAAAAAAAGAAAATACAGAAACACTAAAGAGATACATGCACCCTGTGTTTTCTGTGGCATTATCTGTAATAATTAAAATGAAACCTGTACACCCACAGGAATATTACTCAGCCATAAAAATGAAATCTTGCTGTTTGCAACCATACAGATGGAGCTAGAGAGCATAATGCTAAGTGAAATAAGTCCAAGAAAAATACCATATGATTTATTAAATGTGGAATTTAAGAAAACGAATGTTGGGAAAAAGAGGCAAACCAAGAAACACTCTTAACTCTAGAGAACAGACTAATGGTCACCAGAGGATAGGTGGGTGAAGGGATGGGGAAATAGGTGATGGGGATGGAAGAGTGCACTTATGGTGAAAAAAAAAAGTGATAATACGAGAATCTGAAGGAACCAAGGCATGAAAAGCAGGAGAGGAAACAAAATGGTGGGACTTCGTGGACTTTGCTGATTGGTTAACTTGTGGAGACAGTGGTTCACCTGTGGCAGAATGAACAAAGACAAAAATATGTATGTGTGGCATTTTGTGTTCTCTAGGAGGACTTTTAAAAAATTTTTTTGATGTTTATTTTTTGATAGAGTGGGGGAGGGGCAGAGAGAGAGGGAGGCACAGAATCCGAAGTAGGCTCCAAGCTCTGAGCTGTCAGCACAGCCCGACACAGGGCTCAAGCTCACAGACTCTGAGATCATGACCTGAGCCAAAGTCAGACGGTTAACCGACTGAGCCACCCAGGCGCCCTGGATCTTTATTTTAAATAACGGTATTTACTGAATACAAATTGTCATTGTGGAAATTACTCTGAAATGGCTTTATTCACAATTTAGAAAATAACACAAAACAAGAATTAGTCCCAACAATTGTAAATAAATGGTATCCCCCTGCTGGCGTGAAGCGTTCGGCGATCTCCCGGACATCTGCGTATTTAAACAACACACGGGTGAACTCAATGTTGCTTGTCCATTTTTATAATTTAAAAACCTTTGTGAAAGAAATCCGTGTCGTTAGTCTTGGGAATTTGAGTGTTAGTTGACTTACTGGCTTGACGCAATCAGTTAATGCCAAGTAGATGGGAGTCTGGCTGACGGGGGTGGGTCTCTGCTCCACACAGACACTCAGGGACCCAGAATGACAGAGGCACTTCTGCCTTCTCAGACCACACTGGGTGTTGACATTCCGGCAGCAGAGGGTGGGATGAAAGCATGCTGGCTCCGGTCTGGGGGTGCTGGCACCCACCCGTCTACCTTCCAGTGGAGGAACTGAATCACGCAGCCACCCCGCTGCGGAGGAGGCTGGGAGGCAGGGGGCAAGCAGGTGAGGCAGCTACGCCTTCTGTCTGATCTCAGCCGCCTGGCGTAGCCCACGAGGGGTCACTGAAAACCTTTCTCACTTTGCCCTTTCACTTGGGTCCTCAAAGCAACCACCTTTTCCAACCCTGCAGGGCCCCCAGCGTTTGGTCTCCCTGTTTTCTTCACTTCTGATGGGAAGCTGCTGATTTGTGTTTGAATTCATTTGGTTTTTCTAACCCAGACTGAATGCAGCCAGCACCAACCGGCACATGCTGATGCGGTTGTTTTCTGGTCTTTTCCTGAGAGTTTTGGGCCTGGCCAGCCTGGCCAGCCTCTGGTTGTGCAGACTCACCAAATGCTTTGGCCACAGTGCAAGACCGATCTCGAACCAGTGCCTTACGCCTCTGGCTGACATCAACGCCGTGTCCCTCAGCGTCTTTCCGTGTTGGCACTCTACTTCCCATTTTTACATGAATGAATTCTGGATGCTGTCGTAAACCTTGAAATGTAAGTGCCTCTAATGCTTTTTTTTTTTTTAATGTTTATTTTTGAGAGAGAACCTGAGCAGGGGAGGAGTAGAGAGAGAATCCAAAGCAGGCTCCGGGCTCCCAGCTGTCAGCACAGAGCCTGATGCGGGACTTGAACTCATGAACTGCGAGATTGTGACCTGAGCCGAAGTCGGACGCTCAACCTGTCTGAGCCCCCGGGTGCCTTAAGTGCCTCTGATATTAATCTGGGCCTGTTAACGACTTTGGGCAAGTGGTACCTGATCATGGAATAACTCAGGCCTAGGCTGGTGGCTGTTCCTTCACCTTTCCAGCCCGGTGTTCATGCCCAGCCGGGGGTGGGAGACGAGGGAACGCTGAGGTCTGGTGGCCCACCCGCACTGGTGTATATCCCCGTGTCCACCACGCACAAGCCCCTCTCTGTCACTCGGCCCCGCCTGACTGCAGAGGCCCAGGAACGAAGCCCCCCAGATGGCCCTCCCCAGCAGCCCCCCTCGGAATGGGGCAGGAGGAGAGAGCAGGGCTGACGTTTCTTCCCTGTGCTGATTCCAAAGCTCCTGGCTAACTATTTAGAGTCTAAATGGCGTGGGTTATAACATTTACGTCGGGTCACTTGTTCCCTGATGAAACGTACTTCTGTTTTTCCATCTTTCCTGCGCTTTCTCTAAGTGGCAGTGTAAAATGTGAATTCGTGAGGGTTCATGTGAGACTCTTGAGGACCAGCCAGGCCTCTTCAGGACTCTTCACCACCAGCCAGCTGGTGCCTGGTTTTGCCCCCTCCTGGCTCTCCACGTCTTGTGCCCCCACTGATCTTTGCCAGTTCTTTTCATAAACCTTAGTCCTAGAGGTCACATGTCGCTTACCTGAAGATCTCCTTTTGCTGGAGGCCACACGCAAACTGGGCATCTTTTTGATTTTACTCAAGGAGGACTGTTCCAACCTGGGTCTGTGGTGTAGAGATGCTGCTGTTCTGATCTGGATGTCGGATTCCAGTAATACACGCAGGCGGGTAAGAATACGTATATCCAAGCTTATAATCCCAGTCTCCCACTTTATACCCAGAGTCCCCAAATTATAAAACCAGCCTGATGTGAGAAATGCTTTAGAAAGCATTTCCATTAAAAAAAATTAATATAAAGCTAAAAGAAGACCTGTATAATTTTGACAGAGTTTATTAATGTAATTTATTAAAACTCTAATCTTGATTCTATTGGATTCGCGTACACATCAGGGTGATTATGTTCAGGGAAATGACGTATGCTAATAACATTCGATGTTCAGCTTACAGCAACAATTTCTGTGCTTATAAGTACGTTATCAGCATGTTTGTATGGTTATACCTGTGTGCTATTTATAACGTGTCTTTATACATTTTAGCAAAACGGAAACATACTTAAAGAACATTATGTGTAACAACACCGTATATAAAGGTAGTTTATATACAATGAAGTTTTTTTTTTCCCCGATAAAAAAGCATAGTCATTTTAGGAAATATAAAAATATATATATAACGCTAAATATAAAAGTAGAAATGTAAATTTAAAATCACCTACAGTCTCTACATATCTGCATTTCAGTCTGATTTTTCTCTTCCAATTTACAAACTGACTCTAAATGAATTTTTTTTAGTGTTTATTTTGAGAGAGGAGAGACAGCACGAGCAGGGGAGGGGCAGAGAGAGAGGGAGACACAGAATCTGAAGCAGGCTCCGGGCTCCAGTCTCTGAGCTGTCAGTACAGAGCCCGACATGGGGCTCGAACCCACGAACCGCAAGAGCCAGACCTGAGCTGAAGTCGGCCGCTCAACCAAGCCACCCAGGTACCCCTACAAACTCTGACTTTTATCATAGTCACAACTTCTATAAAAATTCTTATTCTTCTAATTTGCGAAGAGCCACGCACTCACACACCCGCTAAGCCTTCACCCTCTGCACTGTTATTCTCAATGCCATCACAGGACAGCAATTGTAAGGTCAGAAAATCCATAGCTTACTGTTTTACATACCAACACATACCATGTCCGAGGTAGTAAACCTTGTGTCTCATCGCCACAGCGTTTCGGCCGATTGAAGCAGGGTCTGAGGAAGGACCCCAGAGGCACACATCTGCACTGCTCTGAAACTCCAGCAAAAGTGCTTTGGAAAAACTCAGGACCGTGTCCGCTGATCCTTTCCCCAGTAGCAGGCCTGATGTAGTCTGACCGGTGATGAAAACCTGAAAGGCATGATTTTTCAAAGATAAGTTCTGCCAGTTCCTGGTGTGTCTCTGGTTTCTTTCCCGTTGTTCTGTGAGGTGAGTTTCCAAAATCTGATTCATCATGTCAGCCTCACCTGGAAGTGAAAACCATGGTCTCCAGGTTGTAAACCCCTGTTCAAGAGAGACAGCATCTATGTGGGGTGGAGATCCATTGTCCAGTGAAAGTCTAGACCAGGACCTTAAGTGGTTGCAATTAGAAAATAATAATTTTTAGAGCAGTTTTAGGTTCACAGCAAAATTGAGAGGCAGATACAAATATTTCCCATATAGCCCCAGCATCCCTGGTCAACGTCCCCCACCTGATGATACATTTGTTACAATCCATGAACCTACAATGTCACGTCATTATCACCCAAAGTCCACAGTTGACATTAGAGCTCACGCCTGCTGTACATTGTATGGGTTTGGACAAGTGTATAATGACAGTATCCATTGTTACAAGATCACACACAGCAGTGTCACTGCCTTGAGAGTCTCATCCCGGAGCCTGATAGTCACTGATCTTTTGACTTTTTATTGTCTCCAAAGTTGTCTTTCCCAGGATGTCCTGTGGTAGGAATCCTACAGTGTGGAGCCTTTTCAGATTGGACTCTTTCACCTAGTAATAAGTATTTAAGCTTCCTCCATGTCTTGGCTTGAGAGCTCATTTCTTTTTGAATAATCATTGGATGGACCACAGTTCACTTATCCATCACCTACTGAAAGACCTCTCGGTTGCATCCAAATTTTGGCAGTTATGAGTAAAGCTGCCGTAAAATCCCCGTGCAGGTGTTTGTGTGCACATAAGCGTAGAGCTCCTTTCGTGCACACTAAGGGGAGCGATTGCCAGACCGTATGCCAAGAGTATGTCTCGCGAGAAACCACCAAACTGTTCCCAGGTGCTGTGCCATCTTGTGTTCCCACTGGCTCTGAGCATCCTCGTTGCTTCACGTCCTCATCGGCACATGGTGGTTTTAGTTTCCCAGACTTGGGACGTCGTCATACGTGTGTGGTGATATCAGTCATTTTATTTTGCATTTCCCCGACGGCATGTGACGGAGAGCGTCTTTTCACGTGCTTACTTGCCACGTGAATGCCGTCTTTGGTGGGGTGCCCTTTAGGTCTTTGACCCATTTGTTAATCTGGTTGTTTGTGTTCTCACGGTTGAGTTGTAAGTCTGTGTGTGTGTGTGTGTGTGTGTGTGTGTGTGTGTGTGTGTCTGTATTTGGATGGTACACAAATACATGTGGATGGTCCTTTACCAGACGTGTCTTGTGCAAATGTTTTCTCCTAGTCTGTGTCTTGTCTCATTCTCTCGACAGTGTCTTTGGCAGAACAGAAGGTTTTCATTTTAATGATGTCCAGCCTGTCCATTCTCTCTCATGGATTGCACCTTTGGTGTTGGATCTAAAATGTCATCATCCAAGCTGAGGTCCCCTGGACTTCCTTCTACATTCCAGGAGTTTTATAGTTTTGCATTTTACGTTTGGGTCTGCCATCCATCTTGAGTTAATTCTCGTGAAGGCTGGAAGGTCCAGGTCTAGACTCATTTCTTTGCATGTGGACACCCAGTTGTTCCTGTGCCCTTTGTGGAAAAGACTGTGCTCTGATGTATTGCCTTTGCTTTTTTGTCAAAGACTAGTCACCTGTATTTATGAGGGTCTATTCTGTTCCAGTATTCCGTTTGTCCTTTCATAAATACCACCCTGTCTCGATTACCGTGGCTTTATACGAAGTCTTAAATGTTCATTATTCTTTAACAGTAATACAGTTCTGTGACTAGTAGTTTTAAAGCCCTGAAGTACCTTTCTTCTAAATAATTTAAATGGTTTCCCTTGTAGTTCTTGTGTTTGTGTTCTCCTTGAGGAAGCTGAAATACTGAGTCTCTCCTGTGTGTTGCTGGTGCCGGGGGCAGGATTAAATACGTGTCACAGCCTAATCACTGGAGACCAGGTCCCTGACGGGAGGTTGTAGGAAACATGATGTGACCCAGGTCCGTAAAAGTCTGTGCGTTAAGTTCTTACAAAGGCCATGGTATTTGCTTTACTTGATGGAGTGATGGACGCTGTGAATGTGAAATGGAATTTTATTTCTCAGCAGCGTGAGGGGCCAGGAGAGGCTGTCAGATGGATGTGGCTCAAGTGAAATGAAGCCGGGGGCGTGAAGCCAGGCGCCCAGTACAAGAGCCAGACGTTCCAACGAAACTCCAAGCAGACACATCTCACTCCCAGATTTCCTCCTATTATTTACATAAGTGCTGCGCTTTGACAGATGCTTTGTCATCCCCTAACCCTATATGGTATTTTAGGTAGATGGCATGAAAAATCAATTTTTAACTCTAAAAAAAAAAAAACTTCCTCCATGCTTTTATCAGTGATGAACGCCCCCCCTAAAATCTAATATTCTTTTCCTTTAGAAAAAGATTTATTCACCTGCTACCCTTTCTGAACTTCTAAAACGTGAAGTGACAAATACAAGTCTCATAAAGTATCCTGGTTCTGATGAGCAAGACAGTAGAACTTGATAGAAAATCCTGAATGGGAAGCACAGTAGCAGAACCACTCAGCCAGAAACTCAAACCTGCCAAAACGCTTTGCGAAGGAAGGTAGAGAAGCACTCTTCAGAAGGGGTCTGAACAGTCAGAGGCCGTTCTGCTCTGCAGAAATGCAAGAAAGACAGATTATATTCTCACGCTTGGATGTGCCCAACTTCTGCCCAGAGCACCGCTGAGCTACGTGTTATTTGTAGGCTGATTCCCCCCACTTAGTTTTAAAGGTGATCGTATTTTAAATACAAGTACAATTCATGCAAAACCATTGTTGATGTGAGTACCTCTTGCACATTCATCCCCGGGGTCTCGAAAAGCCAGGAAAAAAAAATCTGTGTATTTGAAGACAAAGAGAGTCATCCCTCTTTTCAACACATTCTTCCACTTGTTTCGTGTGTCAGAGCTGTCTCCCTCCTTCTGTAGAAGGAGAAGAAATGCTAATTTGTGTACCTCAATCAAAGATCGTTCCTCCCAAGCACATTTGCCAACTGGACCTGAAAGATACCGTGAACCGAGTGACTCATGGTGACAATTATCAGGCTGGCATTTCACGCCAGGCCCCTTAGGAGACCTGCTGCTTCAGGGATCGGCCTCGTGTGTATAGTTCTGGGCAAGGACGAAAACCCACTCTTTCTATCGCCAAAAACACCTGAGTTTTTCCACGTGCTTCCTGAAAGTGACCCTTTAACGCACGATTTGTTTACCACCTTTGTTCTGGAGGCTTCCAGGCGTATCCATGGCCCTGCCGGCATGAACCAGGGTTGGCTGGAAACTCCTCATCAGCTTCCGGCAGTGCAGAATTTCAGGTGCGGGCATACCGTGATCCATTCTTTGTGAAGAGTATCCTTTCAATTTCTGGTCAAGAAGTGACCTAAATGTTTCTGGAAGGCAAATTGCAGAATTCGGACATAGCACATGTCACAAATACTCCCAGATAGAGCCGCCTCTGGCCCCAGCGAGCTGCAGGAGAAGCTCCTTCCGGAGCCTGACTCCTGGTCTACAGCTGCCTCACCCACAGGGCTCTGTCCCCCATCCCCACCCAACCCTCGCACCCGGGGGGACACACTGTCGCATCACACCGCTTCCAGGTGTCTTTCGGCTTTACTGCCTTGCGTCCGGTGAATCGGAAGCGTTTGAGACAAATCTAAGTCAAGTGGTTTCCGAGAACGTGAAGTCATGGTGCTCTCTGATGCTTCTTCATGGTCCATTTGTCTTTTCATGGAAGGACAGGTGGCTGTAGGTGAGTGTCTTCCCGCTGGTCTTGACCTCACCCTCCATGTGACATAGACCCTGTTCCCCCGTCAGCCGCTGAGACCAGCAGGTGACCCCTCTACACCCTTCCCTAGCTTTGTCTTTCCATCTGGTTATTAGTGACTTTTCCAGTTGTCAGCATCATCCTGCTCCAACAGCAGTCCCGTGACATCCGTCCCATCTCCCCTCTACCCGCCCCCACCTGCCGAGCTTCCCCCACTGGGCATGGCTGCTGGCAGGTTGACACAGAGCTGCTTGTCCAAACTTGTGTTTGTGCGGCTTCACTCTGTAGGGCAGCGCAAACAGCCCCTGCCTCCCTGTCGTCTTGCGCTTGGCTCCTCCGATAAAAGACCTCATTTCGCGGAGTTGTTCCATGCTACCTGTGCCAAAACATTACAGTATGAAAAACTTGCAAGTGCACTTGAAAATGGTAGAAATGAAAGCAGCCACCCAAACCTACCACGTGCGATCGTTCCTCAGATGATGAACTTTTGGTGGAAAGCAGCAATGGATATGTGCCAGACCACATGACACGTAACTATCTGTGAGTCAATACACGCAGAGGGAGGCCAAGTTCAGAGAAGCAAAGTTTACCCAACGACAAGCCAGCTAGTTAGTGACCGCTTCTCTTAGTATGTTGACCAGTTGTTGAATCGTGCTCAGGGGACTGCAAGTTGAATGAAACCACGGCCAGATCCTGCTGATCGCATTATGATTACAAATTCGACACGGGTCTCTAGCCAAGTTGTGAACCTCACCTCCCAAGCTGGATTTACCCTTCCTCACTTTATTTTCTCCCCTGACACACGCTCAGTGGGGTTTTTGGGCTCGGAGCTGCCCCCGGCCCTGGGATAGCATTTCTCTCTCTTTCCAGGCAGTTAAGACCAACCACTTTTGAGAACAGGTTGCTCATGGCTGTCTTGTCAGCTCCACGGGAGGCAGGGTGGAAGGCGAGTCCGAGGAGCCTGTCCCAGTTCAGACGTTCGTGGAGTTTTGTCGGCTCATTGCAGCAACAGTGGCACCCAGTAGGTGCACTGTACTTGCAAAGGGAGCAGACCAGTAGGGCAACGCTCCTACGGCCAAGCAGTTCAGAGCTTTCCTTCATGACTAGCCTGGCAAAATAGGAATGATGAAAGAAATGGAGTTGCCTCATTGGAGTTTGCTTTTCTAAGATGACTGTTAAATGTGAGGTTCAGGAAGGAAGAGTCGGAAAGACTCACGAGTGGAAAATAAACTGAGGATCCAGCTCCACTTTGCACAGTCTGGAGATAAAGATGCTGACTAGTGAGGGGTCCCAGGACAGACCTGGACACCGAGCCCGGTCCCCGAATCCTAATCGACTTCATGGTCGTCTTATAAACAGGCAGGGACCTTGGCTAAGAAAGGGATGTCTGAGCTAAGATTTGATCATGGGAAGGATTCAAAGCAGAAGATTATAAAGCATTAAAAAGCAATAGCATGGGGCGCCTGGGTGGCTCATTCGGTTAAGTGGCTGACTTTGGCTCAGGTCATGATCTCATGGTCCTGAGTTCAAGCCCCGCATCGGGCTCTGTGCTGACAGCTCAGAGCCTGGAGCCTGTTTCAGATTCTGTGTCTCCCTCTCTCTGACCCTCCCCTGTTCATGCTTTGTCTCTCTCTGTCTCAAAAATAAACGTTAAAAAAAATTTTTTTTAAAAGCAAAAGCATGGCTTTTGAGAGTAAGTGGTGAGTAAGTCCATGCAGGTCGGACAGCAGCAGAGGTGGGAGGGGGTCTCTGAAGACTTCTGGGCAGGAACAGCCCACTTTGCCAGGCTCAAACCGCCCCCCCCAACCTCAGAGGCTTGTCCCAAATCACGTGCAAGGTTCCCCGGGATCACGTGTGGTTCTCAGCTCTGCCAAGGCTGCTGCTCTGTCCCTGAGCCTTCTCCTCCTAGAACCCAGGTGGAAGCATCCTTTACCCGGAACACACGATTCTCATGGCAAAGAGACTTTCTTTCAGAAGAGCAACAAGTCAAGACAAACCCAACAAATCATATTTTGAGCTTCTGCTCAGGAACGGAGACTGTCACAGAGACTTCCGGCAGGTCCCAGTGCTGCCTGACCACAAGGGAGTGCATTCCACTGTGGCCACACGACAGGGCGCGGGGGCCTCTCCCCGGGACGGGAACAACGGCGCCAGCCAAAGCCGCTCTAGCCCAAAAACTCATCAAATACCTATCTTCCTCTTTTGCTTTTAATGTCTTCTCTGGTCAGACTGATGAAATATTAGGAGGGGCTGATATTTGTCGTGTCCTTTTTGTCATCCACGGTGTCAGGTCACGGTGCTCGGGAAGAAAAAATGTAGCCGAACCGGGTTCTGTAGGTTTGTTTCTGAAACTACGCTATTTGCAGAAAAAATTCTCCGAGTGAACTTCTGTCACGTTACTGGCAATTTGGAAATGAAGTTCTCAAAAGACAGCTTGACTTTCACACCGCCAACTCGGTTTTTCCGCACCCCCCGAAATAACACACACCTGTGATGTCCACCTTTCCTGCTGTGTGCTTGCTACATGGAGATCGGCGGACACTGAGCTGTGTCTTTCTGACAGATTTAAAATCTCTCCGAGTTTAAACACAGTTTAAGCAGGGGTTGACTCATACATGACTGGATTCACAATTAGAGCAGAAACACCTGAAGTCCAAGTTTACAAATTCTTTTTGGAGCATATGAGACAAGAAAAAAAAAGGGGGGGTGGTCTTTGACAGGCGCCTGGCATCTTCCTCAGAGTTTCATCTCTGCAAATGCTTTCGTGTGTCAAGAGACTCAGAGGCTTGACAAGCACGATTCTCACCGGTAACCTAGGAAACAGAAGCAACACTAGCCTTTTTGGCAATCACTGAAAATGGATTTACATCAAAAATGTAAAGACTTCTGCTCCTCTTGTGTAAGCAATTATACTAATTAGATTGAAAAATCCTGACATTTCCAATTAGCATTTACTACTAAATGTATATCTGCAAATACAACAGAGGGTAAATAGCGATCTGCGAGACCAGAATAAATTGCACACTGCCGTGCCACGGGCATGGAATTAGTGCAATGTGTTAACACTATTATCCAACTTGTACTATTTTTGAATCGCGACCATCATTTGTAAATTGTAAGTGGTGGTACAAAGGGAAGTGAAATGTCTGAAAGTGAAATATGTCAAGTTGGGCTCAAAGCAATTGACGGGGTGGGGGGAAGGTTTTCTTTCCACTAATAAGCCTGCAGAAGATCACAGAACATGCTAGGTCCCCGTCGACTGTTCACTCCTGAGGGGTCTTTCTCAGGTTTTGTCACCAGTCCCACCCCTGTGTGCCGTGACACAGGAGGCTCAGGGAAGTTGCTGCGGCCTTACGGCAATCACAACCAAGGGGAATGGAAATGTGGCTCACTCCGGACTTAGGGGGAACCTACGTTCAGATTGCGCTGTGGCGTTCCTCACGGGTCATACGAGTGTTCCGTTGGGCTTTCTTTGTGCTGTTTGTGCTCTCACTCTGCGATTTCCCTTTCTGGTTCTGCTCCTAGAGATACACCTCCTACCACAATCAGGCAGAGCTCTCCGACAGCCCTTTCCCCGCAACCCCTTCCCTGTCATTTGCCCACGACCTTCCCCAGAGTTATTTTGGATTCCTCCAGCAGAATGTGGCATTTGGATACCCTTCCGTGGATGGTTGATTCTCTATGTGTTTCCCTTAACTTACAAAGTCCCAAGGAACCACACCTGAATCTAAGCTCACCTGCCCTCACCTACAACATGGTTTCCAGTCATAGAGGAAAAAAAAAAAAAATTCAGTGAAACTACATTTTTAAAAACTCTGGCTTCCAAAACTGTTCTCAAAAATAATCAGACATTTGCTATGGTGAAGACTATGTTCATTCCTGCAAAAGGGCAACTTGAACATGGGTTTTGTTAAACATCTTTTTTTTTTCTTTAATGTTTGTTCATTTGGAAAGAGAACGAGTGAGCACAGAGAGAGAGAATCCCAAGCAGGCTCTGCAGGAACCTGAGATCATACCCTGAGCCAAAATCAAGATTCGGACACTCAGCTGACTGAGCCCCCCAGGTACCTCAAACATCTTAATTTTTGAACCTAACACCCCGCAGTGGTAAGTGTCCCAATGTCTGCAAGACCATTGCAGTTAGTTGCCCTGCTGTTCGTATACACTAGTCTTGGTCTGCTTAGAGGGTATAGATAATTTTCTTCTGGGGAGCGAATCTTGTCCTTCATTTGTATCCCCGACTTTGAGACTTTGTCCCACCCTCACCTCCAGCAAGTACCCCACACCAGGCACAAGCACACACGTGTGCACAGACTCCTCTCAGACACCCTCACACAGCGTGTTTGTCCGGTGTGACTAGGTTAAGTTGCAGTGATAACACCGGATCGCCAAGGGTTGATAGAACTAAGGCACGTGCCTCGCTCACAGATGTGTCAGTGGCCCGTGGTCCTTTGCTCCATGCCACACGGTCTTTCAAGGACCCAGGCTCACCGATGTTCCACTTCCTTTCTGCACCTGGGTGCTCATGAAGTGGGAAGAGAAGGCTGGAGGCTCAGGAAAATACAGGTTGCTCTAACTGGAGTTCATTGGCTGAAACTAGTCGGAGTCCACCCAGCTCCGGGAGAACTGGGGTCATGGGGAAGTTGATGGAGTGTCAGATGGACAGCTGACGGGCCGCTCATGCTTATAGCTTCCTACCAAGAGTGTGAGAAGTATCACCAGGAGAAATAAGCAAGCTGGGATGGAAGTCAAAAGAATCTGCTTACAATCCCAAATACCAGAATTGAAATGGATGAATGGGGGGGGGGGGGGAACCACTTCATTCTTAGGTGACTCGATCTCTTCAGGTGTTCAGACTAATGGGGTAAGACGAGATCTTATGCGAGTTTGCCGTGAGTCTGTGCACCTTCCGCCTGATTCAGATTCTGTGGCCACCAGGATAGGCTTAGATGTGCTGCACTGGACGCCCTAAAACCTCACCGTCTCCGAGCACAGCACTGATTTCTCCCTCACTTCTCGAGTCCGTCACAGATGCCATCCGCAGCAGTGCTGGTCGCCCTCAGAGGGGGAAGAGAAAGTGTGGAAGATCGTGCACCTGCTCTGACGTTGTCCATCTCTGCTCATACCTTCCAGGATAAGACAAGGCACTTGACTACATCTACTCTGCCAGGGTACAGACGTGCTCTCTCACCACGGACCCGGGAGAAACCCGGCCATGGTTGGACTTTTCCTCGAGAGACCTAAGAAAATCTGATCTGTAGAGTCCCTGGGATGACAGCAGCGTGTTCGCATGAGTATTTGTGAATCCCAATGTTCTCCTGCATGGACGGGACCAGAAACATCAGACCACAACTCTGTCCTCAGCACGGCGCCCACCCGAGGGACACCACTTTGGTTTTCTGTGAATGAAGGACAAGAAAAAATCAGATGGAGCATCGCTTCTCTGTTAATAGCCTCCAGATGTTTGTTTTATACTCTCTTGAAAAAAACAAAAACGAGTGTTTCTCGTAGAAGCCCTTCCAGGTCCCTTGAGCCTGCCCTGGCGATTTTCCAAAGTTCACTCGAAACACTTGCTTTTTCCTAATTGCGATACGCCTTCAAAACCTCCTTCCTGTGTAACCCCGCTCTCACCTTTCTGCTTTGTTGTTTCTTCTTTCTCGAGGGTCATTTTTAGGAGATGTGGGATACATTGACGTAAACTGACAAATTTCCATGCGGGAAAGAGAGAAGAGAATGATTAGGGAGGAATGATTGTGGCAAAGGCCATTTAGAGGGATTGAGGTGGCTTTCTTAGCACTCAGGACAACTGAATTGTCTTCTGCGACAAAAATACAATATGAAGATAGTTTATGCACATTAAGGGGGGGTATATATGGATAAATTGTGCAAAATGATGAGCTGTGTTTTAAAACTCAATTTTGGTCTTTAGTTTTAATTCCCAAATTTCTTCAGTAAAAGATGGCCAAGACATAAGTATAGGCAGTGTTTATTAGGTTTTAAATGTTTTTTCTCTTGTATTTTTGCAGAAGAAAGAAATCGATATGCACAAGATGAAGGGACAATCACGTATAACTGTCAAATTCTCATTTTCCATATTCCTGAAAAGTAACTTTCTGTCACATGAGTTACATACACAAATACGCTCCTGGTAGGAAGTCTGACCGGGAGGAGTTTTTGATGACAGGATTTACAAAAGAAATGATGACATATTGAGGGTGAATGATTATAATAATGAATAATTATGTAATTTTAAATTAAAATGATGGGGAAAAAACGGGCTGCCCCCTTCAGAATAATATATTTGTTTCCATAAGGGTCTTACTTGGCATTTATCGTTTTGTTGATCACAAAACTAATTAATCTGCTTGTTTACTTAAGAAAAAAAATTGGACACAACACACCCTATATTAGAAGATTTCATTAAACAGATTGTAAATCTTTACTCCTGAGCTGCCAAACACTAATTTTTTTTTTTCAGGAACCAGAAGTGTATGTAGGGAGGGGTTATTGATTTGTCACTTAAATACCACCAAGAGAATACTTTTCTCTGGGCTTGGGGGAGCATGCAGACCACGGAGGCCCCCCTCGGATGCACCACGGGAGTTGGTAGCATGTCACAGACTGAGAACCCTGTGTTATCGCGGTCGCAGTCATGGTGAAGGGCACTAAACGTGCTGCCGTGAGGTGGGTGGGGCGGGGAGAGACCCGCGACCTCCAGAAATGAGTCTTCTCCCAGCATCTGGTCCTGTAACTTCATTCACAGGTCAGTTAACATCTGTTCAGGGTCACCGAGATCTCCCAGATGTTGACACATTGTCGCTAATACCCTTTATGTTCTCGTTGGAAAGACTTTAAATATTGAGAAGCTGACAAGCACTCAAATTTTAAAATTTCATCACTGGACACTAATAATTTTAGTATTGGAGTGACAGATTCATTTTGCTCTTTTTTTGGAAAAAAAATGTCTGCAAAATAGCCAAGCCTGAGTGAGTATAGCTCTGTAGGGGTTGAAGTCAAATGGAGCTCAGTGAAAAAAATCTCCACCCGTCTGGCCCCAGATTCAAGTACACACTGCTTTTCTCAAGACCATCACTCTCTGGCATGCAGCAAGTCTTTATGCAAATGTCCCATTTCATGCCACAGAATATTTGGAAAGACGTGTATTAGGGCTGGCATTTAACAAAATAAGTAATTTTACTGCTCTTACAAGAACAACCTTAACTGATACTGTCATTCTTTAAACGTGGGTGCATTGCACTGAGTGATGCTATCGTAAAGCATCTGATCTGCTAAGGCACCAACGGTTCACCCGCCAGTTTCTTTTTAGACCGGAGGTACAAGAGTCAATAATTCTACGATGGGGCGGATGATATAATTGTCATGACAATAGTTTTGGTGTCTCAGAACCCCTCAGAGAGTTGTCAGGAAACCCCAGACCACACTTTGAGAAACCTGGTTCAAATATTTACATTCAAAAAGAAGAAAGATCTAATGAAACCCAATAAGATTACCTTCCACATAACGGTGCTATAAAATGAAGATTAAGCCCAAAGTAAGTAGGAGAGATAATAACAAAATTGGAAAACATTGAAACAAGAAACATAAAATCAAGGAAACAAACTCAAATGTTGAACAAACTTCATAAAATGAGAAACTTTCAGTTACATTGAAAAGATTAAGAAAACTCCAATTGCCATGATCACGAATGGAAGAGGAATCCTCAAAGACATTAAAGACTTGGAAAAAGACTGAGGGAATATTTAAGACCGTTTTCTTTCTATAAATTTGACAGTTTAGATGCAGCAGGCTTTCTTGCATGATATGAATTAATAAAAGTGGATAATAAATACAAAACTTGATCAGCCCCAAGTCAATTACAAAAACTGAATTTATCATTTAAAATTTTCCCACAAGTAAAATCTCATCATTGATTTCCTGCTAAATTGTACATTAAAAAAAAAAAAAAAACCCTTTCAGAAAAAAAGTGGAAGGGATACTTCCTAATTCGTTTTATGAGCTTGGTATTATCCTGACTCCATAGGACAAAGACAACACACAAAGGAAGGGTAAACATCCCCTGTGAGTCCAAACAGCATTCCCCCTCACAAAACCTTCATTGATAGAATCCAGCCACACATAAATAGAAAGGTATATTATAACCAAGTGGTATAAATACTAGAAATGTAAAATTGCTTTGACATTTTAAAATCCATATAATTAGTTCACTCTATTAAGAGAATAAATACAAATCATTTAATCTCAACAGAAGCAATTTTATAAGATTCAACAGCCATTCTTAAAAAATGGGGAAAGGTAGAGAATGTCCTCAGCATGATAAAAGTCTTATATGAAAACCCCACAGTTTACAGAGTGAAAGATTACATGCTTTCCCATTAAGATCGGGACCCAGACAGTCCTATCTACTCGTTACGTCTGCTCGATATTGCTCTGGATGGGCCAGCCTATGACATGCAGAGAAAAAGAGAAGTCCTATAGATTAGACATGAAAAATAAAGATTATTTACAAGTTATATGATTATTGGCCACAGAAAATTAACAAAAAGTTGCCAAAATAACAAGTGAATTTACTGTGACACAATACCCAACATACGCAAACCAATTATTTATAAATATTATCAAAACCATTTGGAAAATTTGTATCTGATTGCAATAGTATCTATGCACATAAAATACTTCACAATTAATTCAAAACATGTATAAGACCTATGTTCTGATAATTACAAAACCTTGCTGAAATTTTTTTAATTTAAAAATTGGAAAGACAGACCATGTTCATGGATGAACGGCCTCAGTACTGCCTAGATATCAGTTCTCCCTAAACTGATCTATAAATCCAATGTAATATCAAAAAATCTCAGAGTACTTTGATAGAAACTGAGAAGCCTATTATAAAATCCATATGAATCTGCAAAAAACCTAGAATAACCAATACAACTTTGAAAGATATGAACACAATTGAAAGAATTACAATTCCTAATTTCAAGAGTCACTACAAAACTCTATTAAGATTGTAAAGGGCATAAATTTAGGTCTTCAGATGAATCGAGTAGAATAAAGTCCAGAAATAAACCCAAACATACAGAGTCAACTGATTTCTTACAAAGATATGGGAGTAACCTAGTGGGGAAAAATGTTTTGACAAATTGTGTAGAAACAATTGGATAGCGAAATGAAAAATAAAGTGAGCCCAACCTGTGGTTTGTATTATACAGATGCATGATTCATTTTTAAAATGTTACATATTGAGCATCAAAATAAAAACTGTTCTCTGAGGGATAATATCAAGTAACTGAAAAGGCAAACCATGTATAGGGAGATCATGTCTGCAAAGACATGTATCTGATAAAGGATTTTTGTTTAGAATACAACACAGGGATGATTCGCAAAAATGATATACAGAAGCCCAATAAGCAGGAAAAGATACTCAACATCTTTAACCCTGTTAGCACAGATCAAAATGTCGGTGGGATGCCGCTGTACACTGTGGGGTTGACACACATTGCCGGAGGGAAGGTGAAAAGATCAGACACGTTGGAACACAGTGTGGTGGTTTCTTACGATATTCCATATGTATTTGACGTATGAACCAGCAATTGGACTTCTAGACACTTGCCCAATAAAAATGAAAACATTGGTCTACTTAGACACTCTTTTTATTAATGTTTATGGAAGCTTTATCATAATAGCCAAAAATGTAAACAACCCAAATATCCAGCAGTGTAGTAGGGGTTAAAAACAAATGAGATCTAGTCAGGTCATGGAAGACCATTTAGCAATAAAAAAGAATGAGTTACACATCACATAGTTACATGGGGTTCTAGAAGAAACCATTCTAATTTACAGTGACAAATCTCAGTAAATTGAAGCCTTGGGTAGGGATGATTGGCTGCACAAAATCACAAGGGAATGTTTGGGCTGGGCCCGAGGCAAATGGTCTGTACCTTGATTGTGGCCATGGTATCCTGAGTATATTTGTCAAAACTCATCATTTGTTAAAATAGGTGCCTTTTGTTGGAGGTAAGTTATGCATCAAAACATTTATTTGTAGGAGATTGAAAATGTATAAGGTGCTGTGGCAACTGATTGCCAGGAAAAAAAAATTATGACATATGTTAATAGACATTCTAGTTGGATTAAAGGCAAAAGTAGTAGTTCAAGAATATTCTTACGAGGACATGTAAGGGAAAAGATGGACAATCTCAGGGTGCGGAACTTTCAGACCAAGACTGGAGACACAGAAGAAATACCAGAAAAGGTGGACATATTCATAGAAAAACTGTAATCTGTTGGGTTAGCAAAATGTATCCTCAACAAAGCAGAAACGTGATAGATTTGGGAGCAATCTTTATGAAATGAAGTCAAGCCTGTAGTTAACAATATGTCTTGTTTACCTAAAGCTTAGAAGAGTAGAATTCGTGTTGTGTTCTTACCACACACACACCCTGAAAGGACAGGAGACACTTCTGGAAGTGATGGATATGTTTATTACCTTGATTGTGCTGATGGCTTCACAAATGTGTGCATATGTACAAATGCATCAAACTGTACACGTTAAATATGTGTCATTTGGCATATCAGTTACAACTTAATAGTTAACCAAATGTGAAATTTAAAAGTAAATTTGACACCTACAAAAAAATCATCAAGCAAGTCCAAATAAATGGCCGTCGAATGTGTGAAAACATGTTCAAGTTCATTGGTAGGGAATTAAATGCTCTTAAATTTTTAGTAATTTTTTTGTCCATCTGGCCCAAGTTAAAACAACAATTCCCATTGTTGGTTGGGGTCACGGAGATGTGCACTTCAGGCAACAAAGGTAGAAGTTGGAATGAGCGCATGTGGACGTTCTAACAGATCTATAGAAAATGCACACGCCTTTGACCTGACAGTCCCACTCTGCTGCAATCATGCCTGCATGACTCGTCAGTGACCATGTGTGATTAGCATACTCCATTCAGCTCTGAACCTAGTCATCAATGAGGATCAGCCATGAGGTCTCAGTGGTGGCAGCTGTCACCTCCAGCAAGGGGAGGTCCTTGTCACCAGCTTTGTTGAAAGTAGCAGACATCGTCATCATAGAAGCAGCCCAGCTTTTAGTCACGTTTACTTTGTTCCTAAATTCCACTTCCCCACTGCCCTGCACTCGCTAACCTGCTAGAGCAAATTCCCATCAACAGCGGTGGGTTGAACACGTTACGGAGCTTTCATAGGATAAAATAGTTTGCAGTCACTGAAAGGAATGGATTAGACCTATTAAAATTTCCTAGAATTCCTCCTTCAGGACAGTGTTAAGAAAGTGGATGCAGAGGGGCGCCCGGGTGGCTCAGTCAGTTAAGTGTCCGACTTTGGCTCAGGTCACGATCTCGCGGTCCGTGAGTTTGAGCTCCGCGTCGGGCTCTGTGCTGACAGCTCAGAGCCTGGAGCCTGTTTCAGATTCTGTGTCTCCCTCTCTCTCTGACCCTCCCCCATTCGTGCTTTGTCTCAAAAATTAAAAAAAAAAACAAAAAAAAAACGGATGCAGAAAAGTATATAAAATAGGAAACTTCATAAAACAAAAACCGTGGATGTATGTGTGTGTTTATCTGTATCGTTACAAGATTTTACATAATTGTATGAACATAAAGACAATATTGGGAAATATAAATGCTTGGTTATTAGCGTGAGTTATCTCAGGGTAATGTGTGGACAAGAAGCAGAGGGGAAGCCCAACCAGAAAAGAAAAATGAAAAATACATAGTTGATATGACTTTGTTTATATAATTAGAAACATGTGCATATGTGTCCATTTGTTTATAAAATAAAATACGGTAAAAGAATATTACAAACCTGAGGAATGAGGGAGGTGGGGGAGGCGGTCACTTGTTCTGTGCCCATTCCTGCAGACGAACATGGCACCTGGGACCCGAGAGGTGCTCAGCCACCTACAGCAGTCTTTCCTCCTCATGTTCTCTCTAGCCTGTGCCTGGGGGATAGAGAATAATACACAGGTGAGAGGAAAATACAACCAGATTTGACAATAGACACATCCGTCTGAAATTTAAATGGATTCATAGGCAGATCCTAAGAAAGAACTACAAATAATATTTGTCAAACACTCAACCCAAAGATGGTGTTTATTGGCCCTGTGCATCGGTTACATGGAAGTGAGCTTCTGGGATCCAAGGCGCAAGGACACTCTGATGAGGAAGCTGGTGGCTCCTCCCTGTGCAGATACAACAGGTCCCGGTGGACCACCACCTACCCACGCTCACTGCTGCCTTTTCCATTTGCTTTAGTCATTGCCATTCTTGGGGCTCAGGGTGGGGAATGGGGAGAGAAGTCCAGGCTGGTGTTTCCTCCCAAGTGTGGTGGACATGGGGACCATCATTCTAGTTCATGGTCCGTGGTGGGAAGCTCAACTCCATGGCCGTTGGGAGCCCCCGGTGAGGCTCCATAACGAGGGCTGGCTGCTTGGATGCCGAGAGGATGGGGGTTTTGGCAGCAGCTGGCAGCTCCCACCACCCTCTCTCCTTCTATCTGTTCAAACTTCCAGCCAACCCCATGGAAGAAGTAGGTCTCGAACCCTAAAAGCAGCAGGATGCCACCCATACATACAAACCCACAGATGTAGTTGAAAATGTGGTGATCTGCTACGCCAGGTGAGGAAACGGGAATAAATCCTCACCATCGTGTACCAGGGTTGAGTGAATGGGGCAACATGAGAAGGTCATGGTTATGTCACAAACTCTAGTGAAAACCAGCCTGTAGAAATCACAAGGCGTCCTTGCAGCTGGGTGATGAAATGCAGGCAAGAGGACAAAGCCTGGAGAGCAATGAGGAAAATGCAGTAATTGTGGATTTGGTGCAGTGGCTAGGTTTTCGGTATTTGCTTAAAAGTCCTGTCCTGGGGCACCTGGGTGGCTCAGTCAGTTGAGCATCCGATTTCGGCTCAGATCATAATCTCACAGTTTGTGAGTTCGAGCCCTGCATCAGGCTCTGTGCTAACAGCTCGGAGCCTGGAGCTTCCTTCAGATTCTTGTCTCCCTCTCTTTCTGCCCCTCCTCTGATGTCTCTCAACAATAAATAAACATTAAAAAAAATTAAAAAGTTGTCCTAGTCTTCCTTCCTCCCCCCTCTCTCCCTCCCTCCTTTCCTTCTATCTTTCCTTCCCTCCCTCCCTTCCTTGCACATGTGTGTAAGGGAGGGTCCCTCCCAGCAGGAGAAGGCATGCTAGCTTCCCCTAACTTCCGGAGTCTTCCCAGTCTCAGACGCTAAATCAACTGAACTTTCCACAGTGCACATTTGAATTTGTAAAGAGGTTCCACCCACAAATTTCATGTTGTCACCAATGAAGTAAATATATATTTTCTC
Source organism: Felis catus (assembly GCF_018350175.1). Lineage (NCBI taxonomy): Eukaryota > Metazoa > Chordata > Mammalia > Carnivora > Felidae > Felis > Felis catus. The sequence continues at coordinate 2,613,321 of NC_058374.1, forward strand.
TGTACTGTAAGCTGAAGAAATTAGCTACTAAAATTCCCTACATTTAATTAAGCAGCGGTACGTGGTTTCTGAAACCCTCCACAGGGAAAAAGGAAGCAATTCAGAGCAAGTGCTATGTGGACTTGGGTTCCAGGCTAACCATGGTGTCTGGTGACCTCATCATTTGCTGTTTTCTCCCCACACCTTTGGATTATCAGGGAAATGGACTGGTTTGAGTTAAAAATAAGTAAAAAAAAAAATGTGAAAGGCTTTACTCATGTGTCAGTTGTTTCTCCAAACTGCGTGCTGCCTTGTGGAAACAAGAGATCGTGTATGACATTTTTCTGTGTTGATTCTTCTGTAAAGCCCACCTGGGCTTATAACCGTATCGTGAGCGCCACTCCAGAGGGCAAGATCATTTGTAAGGACATGTGTCTGGGTTTTGATGAGTGATACGCCTTTTTCGTCAATAGATTAAAAATCTTCCAGTATGCACTTTTACTTTGTAAAATAGGGTGACAAAACTAACTGCATTATTTGGGTTAGTCTTTAAAATGTACTGGGAAGGTGTGCACACGGTGGATATATCTGAAATCCCAAAGCTCTTAAATATTTTCATTATACATTCAATACTATTGATTTTACTTTTCTGTGTGTGTCCTCCAACTGAATAGTTCCTACACTTACAGAGGGCGGGTTGCCTTTCTCAGCCTCTTTATCTTTGTAACATGGACGTGGAAATCGTTAGGGGCTCGGAGGCTCCAGAGGTTTACCAAACAGGTGAGGCCTTGAAGACTGGGCCTCAGTTATTCCGGAGAAGAGGTGTGTAACAGCACAGCACCCCTGTGGTCATCCTGGCACTGAGGAGGAAACAATTTAAATCAGGAAATAATTTGGATGAGTAAAGTAACATCATGTTATGAGGTTCTTGAAGAGCAGAATGTGGAATTCAATTCTATTCTCAAATTCTTTTTTTTAATTTTTTAATGTTTGAGAGAGCTCACACAAGCGGGGGGTGGGAGGAGGTGGGAAGAGAGGGAGAGCGCAAGAATCCCAAGTAGGCTCCATGCCGTCAGCCCGGAGCCCAGCACGGGGCTCAAACACGCAAACTTTCAGATCATGAGTTGAGCCCACCTCAAGGGTCGTACGCTTAACTGCCTGAGCCACCCAGTCGCCCCTATTCTCAAATTCTTGATGTGCCCTTTGCACCTTCATAAGCAGTATTCAGAAAGTTTCCTCGAAGTGCACGTAACACTGAGCAGAAAGGATTGTAGAAGGTAAGTTGAGATTATTAGCTATATGAGTTAATGCAGCTCTGTAATGTGTAAGGCTGAACTTTCTCCATTGTTTAACAAAGTACAAAAACTGGGAAGAGAGCGGGTAAGTGGCCTGAACCTAAAAACTACCCCATGAATCTTCACATCCTCTCAGTAACTAACTGACGCCACACATGACTCGTCAGATGCACCAAACTGATAGGCTTGCGGGCAGTCTGTTTAAGATGTGTTTATTTTAAATGCGAAGTAATTGGCTTTTAGTGTTCAGTATTTTGCACTGTAGATATTTCCATTTGTGTGCCCAATTCCTTAGGGCACTTAGCTACTCTAAGTCACAAAATGTGTGTGTGTGTTTTAAAATAGCTTACATCCAATTTATAAACATCAACACAACCCATTAGAGATGATGTTATTTCAAGTTGATTTTCTCTCTTTGCAGTACTTTTCCATCTCTAATTATGCATCTGTTTTGGTTTCTCTAAAGAACCGTTTTGCTCTGAGCTAATTTTATTAGTCAAATTTTATCTGTAGGGGTCTACTTTTTGCATTCCCTCACCTCATCACTCCCTGGGACTTACTACTAGTGCCAGCATCTTGGAATAAACATCAGTTGTGGACCAGACCAGGCGGTAGCTTTGTCTCTCTCTCCCCTTCCCCCCTCCTTCCTGCATCCTCTCTTTCTCATTTATTTCATTTTTCTCATCTTATTTTTCCATGCCACTGACAACATCACCATAGTGACAAAAAAGACACATGTTCTCTGGAAACTCAGTGCACTGCCTGATTAGCATCTGGGACAGAGGCGAGATGCCATGTGATTCCAGGAGATTCTGAGACCTGGTTTATAGCACTTTCCAAAATGAGGCATATTTCAAGATAAAACAACAACATCGTTAATATGTTTTAATTCATGGATGAAAAGGTGGCTCATGAAGAAAAAGAAAATCTGAACAAACCAGTAATGAGTAAGGGGATTGAGTCAGTAATCCATAATCTCCCAACAGAGAAAAGCCCAGGACCACATGGTTTCCCTGGTGAATTCTAACAAACATATAAAGAATTAACACCAACGCATCTCAAACTCTTTCAAAAGATAAAGGAGGGACAATCCCAAACCCATCATACAAGGCTAGCATTACCCTGATACCAATGCCAGACGAGGACACAAGAAAACCACCAGCCGATAGTCCTGCTGAACATAAATGCAAAAGTCCTAGCACAATACTAGCAAACTGAATCCCACAGCACTGTAGAAGGATCACACACCAAGATCAAGTGGGATTCATCCCTAGCAGGCAAGGATGATTCAATATCTGCATGTCAAAAACTATGATACACTTCATTTACAGAACAGAGAAGAAAAATCATACCTATGATACAGAAAAAAAAAATACAAGAAAATTACTCCAAGCTGAAGGAGTCATCCATGAATGTGGAAATTGAGAACGCTGAACATTAGAAACATCTGCTTTTCCAGATTCATGGGGTAGTTTTTAGGTTCACGGGTGGAGGTGGTGGAAACCTTATCCAGTGGGGTATTGTCATGGCCTCAAATCCTCACCCTTACCAGGGTCCATGGTATTTTCCATTTGACTTTGCTGTTCCTCCCGCTAAAGGGGTTGAATGTATTTTCCTTGTTAATTTTCGGCATGGCTATGTGAGTTGCTGTGGCTGGTCAAGCCCTGGTGAGTGTGAGGCACGTCTTATGACTTGAAGAACACCTGTGCGATTGCACTTGCTACTGTGTGCCCCTCCAGGTGCATTAAGGCACCGGTCCGGCGGGGGTTTGGGGTTGGGTAGAGAGTCACCAGGAGGATAGAGCAGAGCCATGTAGCCAAGCAGAGGCTACAGGACCTTTCCCTCAACGTACAAAACCATGAGGATAATGATTGCCCTTTTAATCACTGAAGTTCTGGATAGATTTGCTACAGAATGTTTTTGTAGTAATAGCAAACAGAAATCCCTGGGCTCCATCATTATGAGTTTAAAGAACACTAAGTTTGAAGTGCCCTAAAAGCATCTAGGGGTGGAAAATATCCTTACCAGTGAAAAGGGATAAGGTGTTCACACATAATAATAAATTCTGGACTAGGGAGGACTTTGACCCTCAAATGTACAAGAGCAAATAGTTTCTTCTAGAAGTTTCTCTCAAGCAAACCTATCAAGTTCAAAAGATACACTCGTATTCAGTCATGTAAGGGCTCGGAATATGAGCTCACAAGCTGCCCTTCTGAAAAATAAAAAAAAAAAATAACAAAAAATTTGACTTGATCCTGCTAGGTGGAAAAAGAAAACCAATAAAAAAAAATGACCTAGAAAAAGTTGTAGAAATAACAAGAATCCAATGAAAGGCAACTTTGGTATGAGGGAGTGTGTAGGCCTGAAAGGCAATTGATCTAAATAAGAAAAAAAGTGTCAACGTTCTCTAAAAAGAATAAGTTCAAAAATAATAATGAAATACAGTCCAAGCAACAGTGATGATAAGTAAGAACTGCAAAGATAATGGGAATAAACATAAAAGGCATGTCATTAGGGGACCACACAGAGCTCCAGAAACAAACAAAGAACAGGTTATTATATCTTATAAAACAAAAACAAAAGCAAGATGAATCAGGATTTTGAACAACTTGTGGGAACTTAAGTGGCATCGATTTCATGAAGGAAACCAGACCTCACCAAGCAGCTGCATATCAAACAGGATTCACCTGAAGAGTCAATGTAGTCACTATTGTCTACTGCTTCTTGGAGTTGATCTCGGGTCTTGACAACATGAAAAACATTTTCCTTCTAGATAAATCTCCGCTCCTTTCACTTGCGGTCGCCTGGTCACCAGTGCCCACGTTCCGGTTCCTTCAAGCACACCGCAGCAGAGCCCGCGTGCTGTTCTGCCACCAAACCTGGCTGTGATCTCCTGTGTCCGCTCAGTGCGCGTCGTGTGAGCATCAAACCCTTCCCATGACTTGGCTGGTTTGTTCCAGGCTCTCATTGTCACCTTCATCCCCACTGTCCCTGGCATCCAGCCATGTATCATCACATTCGTTACTCAAACACCTCATGCCTCCTACTACCTCAGGACATTTGGACATGTTCATTCCCCTGCTCCCACACCCTACTTTTCTAAACCCTTATTTTTCTCTTTTTAATGGTTTGTTGAGATCTGCTTGACCAAAAAAAAAAAATGTATATATTTAAGGTATGCCATGTGATATTTTGCTATCTGTATACACTGGAAAATGATCACCATAATCAAGTTAGGTAACACATCCATCAGCTTCCATGGTTCTCCATGTGTGTAGGTGTGTGTGAGTATGTGTGGTGAGAACACTTAAGATCCACTATCTTAGCCCATTTCACGTGCACAGCACTTGAAATGTTATTAACCCTGGTCTCCATTCTCTGCAGTACCTGCCCGGCACCTATCCATCCTCTACCTGAAACTTGGCACCCTTTGACCAGCATCTCCCCCCAGCCCCTGGCACCACCATACTGCTCTCTGGTTCTGTGACTTTGACATGTTTAGACTCCACATATAAGTGAGGCCATGCCATATCTCTCCTGTGTCTGAACACAATGCCCTCTACGTCCATTCATGTTAATTGCAAATGGCAAGATTTTGCAACTGAACAGTATTGGTGTGTGTGTGTGAGAGAGAGACTTTCCCTTCTCTGCACATTTCCACGTGCCCATGGGCACTCAGGTTGTCCCATGTCTTGGCTACTGTGACTAGTTCTGTGATGAGCATGGGGGGGGGGGCAGTGTGTCTTTGAGATCCTGATTCCATTCCTTTGTGCAGACACCCAGAAGTGGGATTGCCGGCCCTATGACTGTGCTCCTTTTAATGTTGTGAGGACCCTCCACACTGTTCCTCACAGGTGTGGCACCACCAATTGCTTTTCCAGACAATTGCTTGTACGTGTGTCCCTGTCCTGCTTTCTTTTGTGGAATTCTTCACCGTTTGCAATCCGACACTTCCTATGTCATCGGGATGAAGGTCTGTCTTCCCCGCTAAACGTTTCTGACATAACAGTACATGCCACTTATCGAGGCTTATTATGTGCCAATTACTGCTCTTACAGTAAGAGGGTATCTGCCGTGACAACGTAAAAAACAGTTACAGCAGACAACTTTTGTTACATAGAGAATGTGGAAGGAAGGCCAAGGATAATAAAGTTCTTGTATTGCACAGTAGAGAGTCAATAGGTACAATCAAAATGTCATAAAAGAAGTGATAGATGCTCACAGTATCATACAAGAGATCAAATAGAAATGCTGACAAAATAATAAAATGATTGAAATTGGTGGGAAAGGGAATTTAATTGATTCCTTTTCTATCATAGGTGCTGTACAATTGCTATGCCAAGGAGTATTGATATTATTTCCAGAAGGGAAGGTAACAACTTCAAAAATAATTTTAAAATGTTAAGTGATTGCTTTTGGGGTACACTGAAGAAACACATTTCCTTTGTGGTGAAAACTTTATTAATAATAGTTCTGAATACTGTAAAGATAATACTGTTCTCATGCTGTTAAGTTATAGCTCAATTTAAGAAATGTTTCTCAAACTTACCTTCTTTATAAAAATGGTATTTTAATCGAAAGGTATGCTTATATTTTATTGGAATTAATGTGTGAATTGGGGAAGAATTTTTATTTTTAAATTTTGTGTCCTACCCTCAAGGAAGACATAACATTTTTCATTCATTTCTCTTCAGTAAGGTTGTACAACTGTCTTTATACAGGTATTTCCTATAAATCAGGAAGCATATTCCTTAGGTACTTTATCATCCTATTACTAGTGTGGTGATAGAGTTTTGTTTGTTTGTTTATTTATGTATTTATTCATTCATTCATTTATTTTAGAGAGCGTGCGCTCACTCATGTGAGTAGAAGAGGAGCAGAGAGAGAATCCCAAGCAGGCTCCGCAAATGTCAGCACAGAGCCCCGACGTGGGGCTCGAACTCATGAACCGTGGGATCATGAGCTGAGCTGAAATCAAGAGGCGGACACTCAACTGAGCCACCCAGGTGCCCCTGGGGTTATAGTTTTAATATATATCTTAACAAGACGTTTCTTATAGTTTGTTTGCATGTGTAAAGAGTTATTTCTCAACTTTTTTAAACCTCAGTTTCCTGTGAGGAAACAGCAGTTTGCATATGTTTACCTTCATTATGGACAGCTTGTTGAATTATATCATTACGGGTAACGTGTTTCTGGTTGATTCCTTTGGATCTTTTAGAAAAGCGAAAGTAACTAAGATCAGGATGCTTTTGATGGAAGGACATGTAGCAAATTTCCATGTATTGATCGCCTAAGACATATCTGGGGAGCAGGTGTTCTGCGTCTGGCAAAGTTGGGGACGTGTGGATAAGACGCAGGACCGGAGCCGAGGGGGCATGCGCGCTAACAGAACTTGAAATCCGTAATTCTGATGCAGCGTGACTGAGGCCACAAAGCGGTTTGCAAAGGCTCGTGTGGCACCCATCGAGAATCGTGTCACCTCCTCTGGGAGCACAAGGAAGTGTCACTTAGGACGTGAACACCACGCTTGGAGGTAGTGGGTGGCAGGGCCTGGGGTGCAGGAGAAGCTTCCTTTTATAAACTAGGCATTAAAAATAAATTTAGGAGGATGCTAGCACCGTGGCACAGCTCGCAGCCGCAGACACACATCCTTCCACAGAAATTTCGGAAAACAAGCAGAAACTGTCAGAAATAACTTTTTTTAGAACGCTGAAAAAAAGGCCCAGACTTACAGCAACCCGCTGAATCCGGAATCGAGCAACACAGGGCTTGAGGAGTAGAAACTTGGAAGCTGGGGAGCGCGGACTGCGGGCATGGGGCTCCCGCGTGTGTCCCCCCAGCCACAGGTGCGCCCTTGCGTGCGTCAGGGCAGGGAGAAGCCACCGCCCTCACGCACGACTGTCGCTGTCATTAGTGTCGCGATTCCATCGCCGCCGCCATGCTCAACCCTCGTTCTGGTACCAGCTTCTGGTTACCCGTGCGCGGTTCCATGCCGACTGCTCTACGACACTATTTTACTTAATCTCTGTAATCCCGGGCTTTGGCACGAGATGCTCCTTTTACTTTTAAAAATCATGGCTTTGAAATGCTTTTTGTGAAACGACTGGTGTACTTTCCGGAAGCCCAAGGCAGATTTCTGGCCTGGAGATTACAATCCGTCCGGCAGGTGTCTCTGGCCCTTGGAGGTCTGGAGAGCATCGCTTGAATCCCTCTTCGGTTTCCTGGCCCCAGAGGCGGGGAATCTGCGCCCTAGGCGGGGATGGGGTCCTCACAGCAAATGGAGGCCGTCGGGGTGGGTTTTATCAGGCACTTACTTTCTAGCTGCACGTGGAGAAGATCGGAGAAGGGAAAACTTGCGAGGTCAGCTACCTTCAGGTGGCAAAAATGCTTTGTGTGTAAGTGAGGAGATGATCCGATGTCTCCGTGGCTCAGCACGCGTGCCTTTTTTCTCTCGAAGCTGCTGAGCTTTCTTTTCCCATGTTGTCAGAGAAAGAAGGGTCCGTCGTCACCCTTGCAGAGACACAGACGAACAGACACTCAGACACAGTGCTGTTGTCACAACCACGCGGTAAGGAATCATTCATGGAGGCTTAGGACCCGTTGTGAAGAAATAACAGAAAATAAATTATTTTCCAAATACTAATATTAGATCTCCTTTCCTGCAAGCATTCTTCGGTCCTTCGGTTTTACATTAACTCGATTAAAATGTCACGGAAGTGACAGTCCAAAATCTTGAGAAAAAATTAATACGTGTTAAGTGCAGGAAGCTTGGCATTTCGGAAGCTTTAAATCATCAGGGATTCTTATTCTTGAAAAAGCTGTTTGTTTAAACTGTTTTCCAAATCGCCTGTATAGAAATCAGAAGAATGTGGGTATTTCGTTTTCAAAGAAAACATGAAGGACTTAATCCTCATGGTGTGTGTGTGTGTGTCCATGCGTGTGCCTGTATGACCCTGTGCATACCCACGTGTGTGCGTGCGTGTGTGTGTTGCAACAAGAACATTTTTTGAACTTCTGAGTGTTTAGCTTCCACATGAGCAAAGATCAGGGAAACTTTTTAACTTGTAAGAACTTTTAAATTAGTTAATAACCTGTACGATGTCATCAATAAGATCCTGTGAACCTGGCATTTTGTAGGTAACAAGCGTATGAGTGGATTAAGCCTTAAGTCTATCAGACTCTCTGAATGATTAATTGAAGATTAAACAGATTTGGGAAAATATTGCTTTTTAGGTTAAAACGTAACATGAGATTGACTTGGCAATATACTTTCATTAGAGCAGAGAATCTGTACATGCTTAATTGCATTTACACGAGATCAGTTTGCTTCTATTCTCATTTCAACTCTTCAAATGTCACAGAAACATGGCAAGAAACAGAAGTTGCATTTATAAAGCAAATTACAAGGTCAGTAGACCAGGCCAAGAAACAGCCAGTCTTGGCACTGACAGTAAGGAAGGGGGTAAGGGAATGTCATTAGCATCAAATATCTAAAGAGGGCGGTGCATGGGTGAGACCTGATTCTCCTTTCCATACAGCGTGAAGAATTCTTCTTTTGGAAAGTGGTTTTCAATTAAATGTAGTTAAATCAGATGTTTCCCCATAATAAACTGGCAGACTGGTAAAACAATAAAAGATTTTTGGTTGCTTTCATAAGACTAACTCAATTACAAAAATAATTTTTGCCCCTAATAGCCTAAAAGGAAATTCTGGTTATTTAATGATCGATGAAAATTTAATATTGACCAGATTTAATAGCCCCATTATTGGATACCCAACTCTCACTTTAAAACAAGAGGTATGAATAGGTTTGAATTGATACATAGGCATAATAAAGGAAAAATATATATATGTATATTGGATATAAGCGCATGGATATGACAGGCTCATGAGTATTTCCCATCAGCCACCTTGATACAATCATTTTATTATTAATCTTTATTTTGTGTTGTTTTTTTCCTGTGCTTTTAATAAACATAGCAAGCAATCTAATTACAATTTATAGTATTAATATCTATAAATATAAGCTGCTTCAGTCCCACAGTCCCTTATCTCTAATTCCCAAATCCAACATCTTTGAAAACTGGAAGTTTTGTCTTAACTCATTGGGAACACTCATGGACTGAGCTAAATGAGGCTGTTTATGAACGTCTTTCTGTACCCACTGAGTGCCAATATCTGCGTATTTCCCTGCAGAGATATTAATGTGTTTGATTCCAAGCCTTACAAGATAGTTGTTTCAGCACCATATCGTCTTTCTAAAACACCCAAAATTCTGAGCTTCAGAAGTCATCTGGCCCCCAAGGTTTCGCAGAAGGAATTGTGGGTATAAATCAGGTTCTCCATCAGTAAAAATATCCCTGTTTAATAATGAACAAAGCAAATGGTTATCCCCAAATTATTTTGAAAAAGAAACAATCATCATCACAATGGAAAGGAGAAATAGAGAAATCCACTATTTCACTCGAACACTTTAACACTCTTGTCTCAGGAATCCAAGTAATAGCAGATGAAAAATCAGCAAGGATTAAGAGTATCTGAACAAAAAAATTATTGTCTTGACATAATTTACATGTATACAACACTCAGCCCCTCCCCACTAAAATGTACATTATTTTTATGGACACACAGAACATTCACCAAAGTATCTTATCATGAGTCACAGAGAATAACCCAGAGCGACTATGAAATGTTTGAAATCATTCAAAGTATTTTCTCCGACAAGAAAAATAAAGAAATCAAAAGGTATCTGAGAAGCCCACAGATATTTGGAAATTTAGAAATATAATTCTAAAAAAATAAAATAAATATATAAATAAATAAATTCTAGATAGCCAATGGGTCAAAGAGAAAGAAAGAAAATTAAAAAAATATTTTGTGTTGGGTAAAAATGAAAACACACATCACAAACAAGTCTAAGATGTCTGTTTCATCACTCTTAGTGGTGTGCCTAAAGTTTTAAGTAGTGCAATAAGGCAAGAAAAAGGTAAGAAATTTAAATAGTCTGGAGAAGAGGTAAACTGTTTCTACTTTCAAACAACATAATTGACTACATAGTACTTACCAAAGAATCTGCAAACTCTCATAGAACTAGTAAGTTTATGAAGTTACTGGATACAAGGTCAATATATGGAAACCAATATCTTTTCTATATACAAACAGTGAGAAATTAGAAGAAAATTAAAATGCAAATACAGTACCATTTACAATAGCACCAAAACCCCTGAAGCTTAGATAATAATCCCACAAAGTATGTACATCACTCCTGTGTTGAGAGCTGACTGGGCACATGGATAGATGTCATGTTTATGGGTTGGAAGACTCAATATTGTTAAGATATTAATTCTCCCTAGATTGATTTATTGGTTCACAGCAATACCAGTCAGAATTCCAGCATGATTGACGAGTAGATGCTGAGAGGATGGTTCTAAAATGTATATGGAAAAAAAAGTCAAAGATGTTGGAATAGTCATAAGAACTTTGAAAAACAGTAACAAATGTGTAGATCATTCATACCTTGTTTCAAGACTTACTATTAAGCCACGGTCGTCAAGAGAATGTGATATTGATGAAGGCAGAGACACAAAGATGAATTTCAAATATGGCTACATGTGTGTTTACATATGTATTCAATTGATTTACAACAAAGACGCATACACAATTTAATCAAGAAAGGATATCCCTGTCAATAAATGGTGTGGGACAACGACAACAAAACAGCCATCTGCAAAACAAGTGAGCTTTAACACATACTTTCCACAACATTAAATCCCAAAATACTAAAAAGTCTTTAAAACTTTGAAAAGAGAACCTAAGACAAAATTTTTATGACCTTGGATTTTGGCAAAAATTTCTATAACGCAAAAAGCATGACCCATATCTGGAAAACTTTAATAAGTAAATGGTGGAAATCAATGGTAAGAGTTGATTTGAAATAGTGGGTTATTTATCCATTTAATAGACATTTGTTGAGTATTTCCTATGACACAAGAGTTCATCAAAATTAAAGACTTTTGTTCTTCAAAGATACAGCGAACCCTATGAAAACACACACTATGCCATTCGCCAAGCTACAAATTGGGAGTGTTTGCAGAATGCATATCTGAGGAAGGACCTGTGTGGACAGTACACAAAACTCTCTCAGTATACACCTGTAAGAAATGGATGACCCAGTAAAACAAAGGCAAACAATTCGGACACTGCAGCAGAGAAGAGAATCACGTGGCAAATAAGCACTGGAAAAGCTGCTTATCTTTGTCAGCCTTTAGGGAAATGCAAATGAAGCCTCAATGCAATACCACTGTATACCTGGGCAGATGACAAACAACACAGCACATGCCTGACAATTTTGAGTGCAAATGACCCAAGGATGTGCAACAGTTGGATCTCTCCCACGTTGCTTGTGGGGATGCTGAGGAGCACAGCGGAAGTGGAAAACAGTCAGCAGTTCTGTCCAAGTTACGCAGACACTTGCACGACTCAGCAGCCCACTCCTCATAGACTTTACTGTTAGTCTGAAATAGTGCATCCTCAAAAGCAGCTTCTCTGACCACCCAACACCTGTTAGCTCTTAGTGTCCATTGCTCTTGATTTTGTTGTGTGTGTGTGTGTGTGTGTGTGTGTGTGTGTGTGTGCGCGCGCCTGCGGGCGTGTAGTTGGTCACTGGGTTGGTTAGTTGGAATTTGTTTGCTCTCAGGGTCGAAGGCTGAGTCCTCACCGCCAACCCATCAAATGAGGCAGGAACTGGTGATCAAAGGAGAGGTTGGACAAATGCCCCCGCAAAAAACACGATCGTTCAGCTTTTCCATAGTCAACAGAGTGCTTTTGGGTTTTTTGTAATATATTCCCACCAAATGCACAGAAAGAAGGGAGTGGCATACACAATGAGCAGTTGCTGATCGACTGTGCTTAAGATTTCTCCCCATTTGCTGTGCCAATGTCTCCACCCACCCTGGCCTTGTAACTCAGCTTTCTTAGAAATGGCGGTGCCTATTCCTGGGTGAAGCCAGTTGTGTGCAAACACAGCTTTCTTGCTCTCAGAGAGGTCTTCCAGGCCTCAGTGACCATGTTAGACACTGGATTCAGAGATGGAAATATTTTGCCCTTGAAATGAATAAGGCAGGATTTTACTCGCTAAACTCGTGTTCTTTTTCAGATCCCACTCTGGCAAGGATGTAGGTTTTGAAGACCATTTGGTCTCCAGGGCTGTGCTGCGTTGGGAACCACATCAGTAGCTTGTATTGGCTCTGGAGGGTATCAGTGGTCCCACCCTTCCTGGGGAGTAGTGAATGTCCTGTGCTTTTGTGACTTGTTTCCCTTGGTTCAGGACGCAAATGTGCCATTCAGCAAATTGTTCCTGGTGCAGCCGCTGGATGGCAACAGACTAGAAAAATAATATGGTTTCCCAAGGTCCCTAATCAAAAATCCAAGAGGAGCCTTCTTATCAAGAATATTTGGCTAACTACTTTGAACACATTTGTTGACTTTAGAGTGCTTTATCACACAACTGAAATCCTATCATCACACCTCATCACAGATTCTATAAAAACCCTGCAAGTCTTTTCCTTACAATCTGTGAATAATTATTTGGCGATCTGAATCTCAACATATGTAGTCAATTGAGCAGTCATCTGGGAAGTCAGGCAGCGCTGGAAAAAAATATGCACAATTCTAACGTGAATATTCTATCCCAGTGCCTGAAAGAATTTCAGCTGTAAAAGCTCTTAACTCCTCCAATTGACCCCTCTTTTTTTGGTATCAGATGGATGATTCTATGTGCGAACATCAATACATTTAACAAAGACAAGAAAATCTAGCAATGGAGGGCCACGTGCTGGATTGCAGTCGGCTGTAGCAGAGAGAAAGTGACGAGAGAGGGTTTACAGGGAGGGGACCCAGACCCTGAGCCCTGACCGCAGACTCTCAGGTAATAGCAGGGTGTCTGATAACCCACAGCAATCACAGTCCCTGAAGCCACAGGGGGCACTGATGACACTGCTCATTCTAGAAATTTAAAGAAGTTTTTTTTTAAATGTTTTTTTTAACGTTTATTCATCTTTGACAGACAGAGAGAGAGAGAGAGAGAGAGAGAGAGAGAGCAGGAGTGGGGGAGGGGCAGAGAGAGGGAGACACAGAATCTGAAGCAGGCTCCAGGCTCTGAGCCATCAGCACAGAGCCCGACGTGGGGCTCGAACTCACCAACTGCGAGATCATGACCTGAGCTGAAGTCGGACACTCAACTGACTGAGCCACCCAGGCACCCCATAAAGTTAAAGAAGTTTTATCTTCGTAATCATGAACTGGTCAGCTTAGATTTTCTAGAGTTGGGAAGGAATTGGAACATACCTTCAAGGAATCCATGTGCAGTCACCTGGAAGAAAGTGAGGTGGTGGAGAATAGTCAGCTGTGCTCAGGGAGGGATGGATGTGCCGAAGCAGTTTAATTTCCCTCCGTAGCAAAGGGGCAGGTCTGCACAGGAGAGACAGTACATGTAATCTGTCTGTGCCCAAGAGAGACTTTTCACTGTGCGTGTGGTAACCCGCCCAGAGAACAGGACAGCGTGTCCGGTGGAGGGGGTTTAGGGGGGTGACTAATTACCTAGGAGGTCAGGAGGCACCAGGGAAGGCACAGCCCACGAGTGACTCTCTGAGACCTCAGTCAGGTGCGTGAAACACTCTGTGAAGCCCCCAAGCACGCGAGCAGACTCAAATAAGTGGGTTAAGTTGTTGACTTAACTTTAAGTTACGGAAAAAGTAGCCATAAAAAGATGAAAAAGAATTTCCTTTCCAGTTTATAAGAAGATACTGGATTATCAACGTAAGTGTAGAGTTCCAAGTTCTGATCAATATATGCAAAATAAATTAATAAAACATTAATAAAGGGGTATGCAATGTCATCGGTGTGGTTTTATGTCATTTTACTGGCATTTCTGGTCATTTGTCTCAGTGCACATTGAATTAGGATCATTTCTGCAAAAACATTGCAGTTCTGAATAATACCATGAGAGATTTACCTACAGACCTTCCAAATACTTCAATCTGTGATCAGAGAAGGATGTAAAGACTTCAGTAAAGTCCCTGAACCACATTGTCATCTTCACTGTGTCGTGGAACTTATAACAGCTGCATCATCTCTGCCTCAAGCCATGCTTCTATCCAAGTACTCAGAAATCTGGTCAAATAAGTAACGAGGCCATTTGAAAGGCTACAGAAAATCCACACAAGGTGAAACTGAAAACTGAATCGTCTATAATAATTGAAGAAATTAAGATAAAAGTCCACCGGTGGCAGGGGTTTGTATTTGCTCAATGATAATGCCTGAAGACAGCAAGGTGAAGGGGCCTGAATTGGCCATGGAGTATCCACACGTCTAACTCCATGCAATCCTTTATACAGCAATAGCTGATGTTATGGCAGCTATGGGGTAGTACATGATGGATGCATTCATCCCTCCCCTGGGGACTTACCTTCTGGAAATGATGTCACAGAAGTTAAAGGATGTCTTTTTATACTTAGAAAGGCAGTAAACCAGGTGGGGTCTAACATACGTTTGGAAGGGTAATGGTTGAGTCAATTCCATCACATCAGTGGAAAATTTCACAAGCACAAAATTAAATCTTGTAAGACCAAACTAAAATGATAATAATAACTATAATAAGTGGGTGCACATCAGACCGTGGGGTGCTGTGGAATAATGGAAGCAACTCTAGACGTTAGAAGGTGACGGGTTTGTCCGAAGACTGACAGAAAAGCAGGGTCGTTTTGCTAATTTATGAGGCAAAATGCGGTGGTCTTTCTGGGCAGGGAGTCTGCCTGAATGCCCCATCCTTGGAGGAAATTGCTGCGGGAAGTCAAAATGCTGGACGATTTCTTCCTCGAATGGGATCAGGACGCAGGGAGTTAACCGTGTGGTTTGAGGTTTCAACAGAAGAGATTGGGTTAGGCTGAGACACTTCCCCACAGCAGTTAGAATGTGCCACATAAACCCATCATTTCAGAGCCAGAAGGATCCCAAGGATTGGAAGAATGGACACAGTTCCTATCTCTTAATTCTTATTGACACATTCTTTCTGTTGATATGCTAATCCTCTTCATCAGATTATGCTCAGCTGGGTTCTGTGAGGGCTTGCTTTCTTCTTAAGGTGACTCTGTGTATGGCCCCCGGTCTAGTTCAGGATACTGTGGGATTTCTAAGCAGGATGTGAGTTTGTGTGTCTCTTGCTTCTCTGGCAGGGTTTATAGTGTCGACATTTGGAGACGAACACATGTGCTTGAATCTCGGCTTTACCACATACCGTGCTTCAGACGTGCCTCGCTGATGAGACCATGCGTTTGTCTGCAAGAGCTCTGCACACTGTAGAGGGCCGTAAGGAGTACGTTGTTGGAAGCCCTGAGTTTATGCCATCTGAGAAGGCGTGGAGGTTTCAATCCGTGACCAGAAATGAAGTGTTCCTCGCCCAGATGGTGGTCAGCAGGGCCCGAGGAAAGGGTGACACAGGTCATCAGCGTGCCGTTGAGCCGTGCCTTAAGTGAAGTCCCCGACACGGGAATTTCCCCTCCTCTGTGTTTTCCTCCGCCCAAGCTGCAGCTTCTTTTTTTCCTCTGTTACACTGGCGCATCCCCCGGTGTTCGGTGTTCGGGAGTAGATGGAGGAGAGCATCCCAAGCAATTCAGGATCCTTAGAATGGAATTAATATCGCAAATGTGTCCCCTCACTCACTGTTATTGAACAGACATTGCCTTAGTTTTAAGAGTGAGTGTTTCATTTTATTCTGTCCTGTCTCCCTTGAAGAAGAAATCTTCAGGGCACCTCTGACGAAGGATCGTGCTACACAGCAGACGCCTTCACGTCACCCGAAAAACTGGCCCAAGTAGCTACAGGCTGTGTCCAGAGGAGGAAGGCACTTCTTTTACAGATATTAGGAAAGATATCTTCAATCAGCCATGAATTTAAAAGCACATGTTGCTATTTTTAGTGGTATGATTGGGAAATCCTATATGACCAGCTAAGATGCAGTGGGAGGGGGCGGGGGGCACCCCGGCTCTTCGCTGGTATGGTTGAATCATGAGCCCCAAAGACAGAAGGTCCTGTGAAGATGAAGGTCCTTACGTGGTGACGGGGACTCTGCAGACGTGATGACAGATCGCCACTTGGAGAGATTCGCTGGCACCCTGGGGGTCATCAAGGAGATTCTACCCAGAAAGAGAAGGTGGGATGATTCTGCGAGATGCTGCTTGCAGACTTGGAGACCGAGGAAGGGCCCTGGGGCCAGGGGATGTTCGGGAAAGGGAGCGCACAGATATTCCCTGGAGCCTCGGGAGGGAGCGTGCCCTGCCTGCCCAGAGAGAGTCACTTCAGACTCCTGGCCTCTGAGCTGAAGGAGGAAACGTCTGTGTGGTTTCAGCAGCCGGTTGTGGTAGAGTGTAACAGTGGCCCTAGGAACGCGGCCCCCCTGCCGGGGCACCGTCCACACTGGCTGCTCACCCCACGGGGAGCACACTGGCTTCTTCCCGCTCAGGCTGTTTCTCCCAAAACAGGTGGCTGCCCGCCCGGGGGCCCTCCTTTCCCTCCTCGTGTTGTGGGGTGCTGCTCTGGCTCGTCATGGATTTCCCCCAAGCCCCAGCCCTGCTACCCACTGACCCTCCCTGTGCCCAGGCTTCTCTGTCTGTCCTGCCTCATGGCTTAGGTCAGAATTATTCAATAGATGAACAGAAGGGAAGAGGGAACATCTTTTAGAGTCAATTTCTAACTTCTTTTTTTGTAGTTCAGTAACAGCTCCCATGTATGTATGTATATGTTCATTTGTATGACTAATCAAGAAAGATCATCACAGGGGTGCCTGGGTGGCTCAGTCGGTTGGGTGTTTGATTCTTGATTTTGGCTCAGGTCATGATCTCATGCTTTGTGGGATAGAGCCCCACATCGGGCTCTGTACTGACAGCATGGATCCTGCTTGGGATTCTCTCTCTCTCTCTCTCTCTCTTTCTCTCTCTCTCTCTCTCAGCCCCTTCCCCTCCCCACATATGCTCACCTTCTCTCTCTCTAAATAAATAAAAATTTAAAATTTTTAAAAATCATAAATTTAACATCAAAACACTAATTTTCTAAAATTATAAAGTATCTGTATATTTTTCCAATTTGCAAAAGACTTGACAGGAGAATGTGAATTTCTGGTGGCCTTTACTTCCTTAGGTCCCTTTAGGGTGAGCCATGGTCTCAATGCGTCCCCTCAAAATTTCTTTTCTTTTTTTAATTTATTTTAGAGAGAGGGGGAGACACAGAATCTGAAGCAGGTTCCAGGAACCGTGAGATCGTGACCTGAGCCAAGCTGAACTCCGATGCTTAACTGACTGAGCCACCCAGGTGCCCCTCCCCTCAAAATTTCTATGTTGAAAGGGAATCCCCAAGGTGATGGTATTAGGAGGTGAGACCCCCCCGCCCACCCCAAGGGGTTAGTGTCCTCACATAAGAGAGCCCAGGGAGCCCCCCCCCCACCCCTCCCACCATGTGACGACACAGCCAGAAAACTTAGCGAGCCAGGAAGCAGGTTCTGACTGGACACCAAATCTGCTGGACCCTGGACCCTGGGCCCCCAGCCTTCAGAGCTGGGAGAAACAAATGACTGTTGTGTGTAAGCCCCCAGATTCTGGCATTTGTCACAGAAGCCTAAATGGACTAGGATGAGGTATTTCCCGAGGCTGAGCACCAAACGTCAAAGATTTATTTATTCGACCAAATGTGGAGCCAAAATACCTACCTGGGCCTGTCGTAGGTGTGTGCACACAGGGCATCATGCATTTATGTCAGGATTCTACAACATGCCTTAGAGCTTCCCTTGAAAGAGAAGGGGCAGTGGGAGGAGAAGGAAAAGAATAAGAAACAAGACGGGCCACGGAGAACTTCTGCTCGCCCCGGTGGTGACAAGCCCATCTGTAACACGGAGGTTTCTTCCTTCCCAAGTGTGTCTAGAATTTAATATGCAACATGGCACAGAGCTGGTCCTGCGTCTCAGAGACAGATATTTAATTTGGAAATAATGAGCAAGTTCTCCCACATCCTGCCAATATTTCATTCCAGGGGAAGGGTTTTCTCCGGAGGTCCTCTTGGCCGCAAATGAGCGAGAAAATGAAACAGGCGAGTCAGGCTTGCCCAGCAAATAAAGGAAGGCAATCACCTCTGTGGGCGGATGGAGCCGTGCCCGGGATGAAGACGGGTGCCCGGGATGGCCCAGGGGATGCTAAATTACCCATCAGCTTGTGCAGCCCCATCGATAGACCCCAGAAAGCCTCACATGAAGACGTATGGATTAAACCAGCATTTGTACTAATTCCTTGCATTTGATCTCTTCTCGTGACTTACGTTACAAACACATAATCGGGGATGTATTTTCCTGTCTCTGATACTAACACATGAAAATAATTTGAAATGCTGCCGCCGTAGCTTTCAAGTATTGACCATTGCCTTCAACCACGAGCCGCCGTCTTTGGGAATGTCGTGTTACGAACGGCTGACGACAAACTAGAACAGCATTCCCAACACTGTGTATCAGCTTGCCTGGAATATTTAATGACCACAGGATCTTTTGCAGAAATGTTTAATAAGATAATATAAATTTTCTGAATGTCCTGTAACATTGTTCTTCTGCAAAGTGTATCTGGCTGGGCCACTCCCATGTTCTGGTTTAATGGGGGGGGTGGCTCACACATTTTGGAAAACAGTTTTTCAAATTAATTTGATGAAGTCTTAAAGAGGCACTCTGTCCTCCAGCTTCTCAAAACACCTCCCCCTTTATTTCTCTCAAATTGTATTTTGATTTTGGCATAGTGTTTTTCAACAAAATATCCCAGGAAGCTTCATGTAGAATGATACGCTTTTATCTGTATGTTCATTCGAGCATGAATTAGAAAGTCCCTAATACTATCTCATTTTTCAGGCCCAAAATACATTGGTAAGACGTGGGTCAGACACTGCAGAGAATAAGCTTGCAGCAGAGAGTAGTGGTTAAAAACACTCCGTGGAGAGTAGGACTGATCCTTTAACTCTTTGGTGCGCAATGGCACAGCTATGTGACCTTGGGAGGGTTACTTAACTTGTCTGTGCCTCATTTCTAGCATGAGACTAAGAGTCTCATTATTCATTTTCATCCCACTTTGTTTTATTCTTACTATTCATTAAGAGTAATGCAAAATCTATGTAGTATTGGATGTATTGACCTTGAAGATTTTGCAATGTAATTAAGCAATCAGAAATACTAAAAATTACTAAAAATTTCGAAAGAGTTGCCAAAAATAATGTTTGGTTGAGTCTGACAATGTTTGGTTGAGTGGACAGCAAACCCAGCACAATCAGAGAGCTTATTGTAGAGAATACTCTGTTTTTATTTTTACCTATTTCTGTATTATTTTCTCGGTTCTCCATCCACCACATCGGCCACACGCGCCCCAGTATTTAAAGTCGCCACAGGCAGCGATTTGGAAGGAGACTCGGAAGGCAGTCCTACCCCTTCTTTTGTGCTAAAGAAGGACAAGGCAGTGATGCCACAAGGACCACGGGCTGACTTCACGACGCATCGCAGAGCTTCGTCAGGGCCACGTGGTGCCGACTTTGTACTCTCCGAGCAGTGACCGCACTCCAGTCCAGATCAGAACCGGTCTGTCCCCTCCATGAGGGTAGATCACCGCAGAGAGATGCCCGTGAAGGCAGGAGGAAATGTGAGTCCTAAGACACCCGGGGCTGGTGCCACGGTTCATCACTGCTTCCCCCAGAACCCTCAGCAAATGACTGTCTCTTGAGCCCCGCCGCACCTGACTGCACATGGGAGATAATCAGGCCTATCCTGCGGCTCTCGAGGGGGCTCCCACGAGGGGATTCGATGTGCTGGGCGTGTGGCTGCCGTGGGCCCACTGGGGAGCAGTCCCTCCAACCATGTGAAAGATGACTGTGCAGGAAAATGCTCTTGATGACGAATAATAGTAATACACAGGCATCCGATACCACCATGAGATTAAAGGACCTCTCCAAATGCGTACAGAAGTTGGGGGAGTGGGTCTGTAGAAGACCACACTGGGAGACAGTGTCCACCATAATTCACCCCACAGTGAACCCCAGCAACACTCTCACGGGGTTTCTAAATACTTGCAAAAATATTTCAACTTGTTTTATCTATTTGCAGGGCAGGGTGTGTGTGTGTGTGTGTATCAATTTATGCTTCTAGAAAATCAATGCAACTTTTAAAATTAATGTCTGAGGGGCGCCTGGGTGACTCAGTGTGTTGAGCGTCCGACTTGGGCTCAGGTCACAGTTTGTGGGTTCGAGCCTGAGTCGGGCTCTGTGCTGACAGCTCAGAGCCTGGAGCCTGTTTCAGATTCTGTGTCTTCCCCTCTCTCTTTGCCCCTCCCCCACTGCTCGCTTTTTCTCTCTCTCTAAAATCAATAAACATAAAAAACTTAAAATTAACATCTGAAACAAACAAAAGTACATGATAAAAAATTGTAAGATTTTGGTGAAGTATCCCTCCCGCTGAGGCACCAGGAAGGAGCATATTTACTCCATGACGTGTTGTTGATTAAACTGTGCCCATTTTGGAGCGGAGAACTATTTCACCTAAAATCCAGCCATGTCTTTATGTCCCCCCGGGGCGTACTTTCTATAATATTAACCCGCCGATCAGTACTTAGATTGAAATTTTTGATATGAGAGTTGGCCATTTACCAGACTAGCACCAAATGAACTCGGATTGCAGGCTATAATGCCTTTTAAATGAAATTGCAGTGTAAGCCACAAAATTTGTAGCATTCACGGTGCTGAGGAGAAAATAAATTGTTAGCTTGTGCAAAAACTGGCAATTTGACACAATGCAAATATTTTTTGAATGCCTTCAGCCCCTGCCTATAATATTTCTAACCTATTTCCTTCTAGTGAGTGTAAACGGGAAACCTAATGAGGCTGATATAGGAGCCGTGGACTGATGGGCAATCCCGAGCAAGATGCTCACACTTAATGCCAATTAAGGATAATGAACATTTATCCACAGTAGAAAGAGAAAAGCATCTTCTTGGAATGTCAAGAAATCTGACAAGCTCTTTCAAATTGAAAAATCAGGGGCACAAATCGCGCTGAAAGCCGCGGCTCTCAGGTCCTTGGTTCAGCTTTTGGACAATTATCCGGGGAGAGCTTGATGACAATTATTATTGACTCTTGGTTCAGAAGTCCTCCATGCGAGGGTGACGGTTCTAGGCCTGACACCTGATCTCCTGGGACAGTGAGCACCTTCCCCAGTCCCAGAAGGAGGGTAAATTGTAAAATTAAGAAAATACCATTTGGGTCCAACATTGATGTTGCAGCCAAGACAGAAGAAAAGGGAAACAGATTTATGTGGTGACTTAGCATCTATAATTAGGGAGATTAAGACATAAAAATGTAACCCTAAAAAAGACCCCAATCCACAATGCTTTGCCTGGAACCAGATTCTTTGCACAAGGCTATGTCTGCTTCTTGGCCTTTGCATTTCAGATTCACAATAAACAAGTATTTCAATGACTTCACATTGTTAAGGATAATGGTCACTGAATTTGTGTGTGTTATGTTTTTAGATTTTTTAAATTCACTTTATCTTTTAGAGCAGTTTTAGGTTCACAACAAAATGGAATGGCAAGTACAGAGAGTTTCTAAATACCCCTTGTTCCCACACATGCCCAGCCTCCCTGTTATCAACACCCTGCACCAGAGTGGAATATATGTTACAACTGATGAACCTACATTAACACATCATCACCATCCCATATCCATACTTGACATTAGGGCAGCCTTCCAGTATGTTCGGACAAATGTATAATGACACCACCATTATAGGGTCACACAGAGCCCTTCACAGCCCTAGAAATCCCATATGCTGTACTCATTCATCACTTTTCCCTCCAACTCCTGGAAATCACTGATAATTTCCTGTGTCCATAGTTTTGCCTTTTCCAGAATGTCATAGAGTTGGAATCATATAGTGTGTAGACTTTTCAGACTGGCTTCTTTCGCTTACTAACATGCATTTAAGTTTTTTCTGTGTTTGGGGCTCCTGGGTGGCTCAATCGGTTAAGTGTCCGACATCGGCTCAGGTCATGATCTTGTGGTTCTTGAGTTCAGGCCCCATGTCAGGCTCTGTGCTGACAGCTCAGAGCCTGGAGCCTGCTTTGGATTCTGTGTGTGTGTCTCTCTCTCTGCCCCTCCTCTGTCTCTCAAAACTAAGTAAACATTAAAAAAAAAAAAAGTTAAGTTTCTGCTTGAGAGCTCATTTCCTGTTAGCGCTGAATAAATTTCTATTGTCTGGAATGACCACAGTTTATTCACCCACTAAAGGACACCCTGTTTACGTCCAAGTTCTGGAAATCATGAATGAAATTGCTGTAAACATCTGTGTGCAGGTTTTTGTGTGGACATAGTTTCAACTTCTTTAAGTATATACCAAGGACATTATGGCTGGATTTTATGGTAAGAGTACGTTTAGTTGTAAGAAACCACAACCCATCTTGCGAAGTGCTTGTACCAGTGTGGATTCCCACCAGCAGTGAACGAGAGTCTCTGTTGTTTCATATCCTCGTGAACATTTGGCATTTTCGGCATACTGGGTGTTGACCTTTCTAATAGCTGTGCAGTAGAATCTCACTGTTGTTTTAATTTGCTTTTCCTTGATGACATATGACATGGAACATTTTTTCCTATACTTTAAATACCTTCTTTGGTGAGGTGTCTGTTCAGATCAGTTGCCCATTTTTAAATCGGGTTTTCATTTTCTTATTGCTGGATTTTAAGAGTTCTTTGTCTATTTTACCAAATGTGTCTTTTCCAACAATTTTGTCCCAGTCTGTGGCTCGTCTCTTCATGTTCTTGGCAGAGTCTTTTGCAGAGCAGTAGATTTTAATTTTATCTATTCTCTCATGGATCGTGCCTTTCATTATATCAAAAAAGTCATGCCCAAACCCAAAGTCATCCAGCTTTTCTCCCACATCATCTCCTAGGACGTTGCATCTATGATCAATTTTGACTTCATTTTGTGGAGGGTGCGAGGTCTGCGTCTACATCAATTTTTTGCCCGTGGAGGTCCAGGTGTTTCAGCACCATTTGCGGAAAAGACTATCTTTGCTCCATGGCTTTTGCTCCTTTGTCAAAACTTAGTTTACTCTATTTGTGGATCTGCACTGTTCCATGGATCTATTTGTCTATTTTTTAACCACTACCACGCTGTCTTGATGGCAGTTTTCTAGTAAGTCTTGACATTGAGACATGGCAGTCTCCAACTTAGCTCCTCCTCTTTGGTGTTGGCTCCTCTGGGCTATTTGCCTTTACCTGTAAACTTTAGAGTTAGTTTGTTGACATCCACATGATAACCCACTGAGATCTTGATTGGAGATTGTGTGAAATCTACAGTCAAGTGAGAAGAACTAACATCTTGACAAAATTGAGTCTTCCCATCCACAGACGTGGAATATCTCTCCATTTATTTAGTTGTTTGATTTCATTCATCAGAATAGTTGTCCTCATATAAGTATTTTGTTAGATTTATACCTAAGTATTTTATTTCTGGAGTGCTAATGTAAGTGGTATTGTATTTTTTATTTTAAATTCCATTTCTTCATTGCTGTATATAAGAAAGTGATTGACATTTGTATGTGAACCTTGTGTTCTGCTTCCTTGCTACATCTCATTAGTTCCCGGAATTTTTTTAAATGTTAGTATTTATTTTTGAGAGAGAGAGAGAGAGAGAGAGAGAGAGAGAGAGAGAGAAAGAGAGAGAGAGGTTTCCTTGCTATAATATCTCATTAGTTCCAGGAATTATTTTTTAATGTTTATATTTATTTTTGAGAGAGAGAGAGCACACAAGAGCGTGCACACAAGCAGGGAAAAGACAGAGGGAGACAGAGGATCTGAAGGGGATTCTGTGTTGACAGCACAGAGCCCAACACGGGGCTCAAACTCATGAACTGTGAGATAATGGCCTGAGTCAAAGTCGGATGCTTAACCGACTGAGCCACCCAGGTGCCCCAAGCATTTTTTTTTTTTAACTTTGGTCAATTTCTTCAGATCTTCCTAACTTTCTGCAAATGTATTTCATCAGCCTATGATACTCTTTAGAATAACAATGATATTTGAATAAAAGGATTATTAACTTTTCACCAAGAGATGAAATTGCCTGTTCCAAGTTCAAGTTAATGTCATTCCATCAAGTGTATTAGAATAGGTGCTTTCCTGGCTCCTTCGATGCTGAAAGACACGGCAATGGACCTCTTTGTGTCTCTGCCAGCCGTTCTTTGGAAAGCAGAGTAATCATTCCCTCTGTGTGTTTGGGTGGTCATGCACTCAGTGTGTGGCACGCTAACATTGTGGCATCATGGCGCACCTGGAGATCTCCCCCAGGGTGGGAATTAAGCCAACTGACACTATGACTTCTGTCTTCATGTTCCCATTGTGAAATAGTTCTCTCAAGGTGCACTTCTCGTACCTTGCACTAAAAAAAAAAAAAAAAAAAAAAAAAAAAAAAAAAAAAAAAAAAAGGAAAATTAAGCTTCACCACAAACTAGACTTTAACATCCATGACACGATCAGATTCATGGGGGTAGGATTCGTGATGTCACACGGGGCCCCTCATCCAGAACAGTCTGACCTTAGTTTATGTTCTGCTAGCACTGTCTAAAAATTGTTAACATGCTGTGAGCAAGGGCTCCTGCATTTCCCTCTTGCACTGGGGGTCAGAAATTACGTAACTGGTCCTGCATAAAATCAATTGTTGGTAAAGCACTTGGGTTTGCTGCAGAGATCCTTTAAAAACTTTTCAAAAAGTCTCAGATTTTTCATGAATTATTTTGCTTAACCTAGGGCTTTATTCTGGGTTATTCAAAATTCCTAGAGAAATGAAGCAAATATAACATCCAAATTCCCTGAAATGCAAGTAGAAATCTTTTTTATTAAAGTAAGAATGTAGACTCTGCTTTAAATCACTTGATAATTAACCAAAATTGCTTTACTTTTAAATTGTGTTGCTGCATTTTCAAGAAAATTTAAAGTTGTTTTTTTTTTTTAATGTTTACTGATTCATTTTGAGAGAGAGAGAGAGAAAGAAAGTAGGGAAGGTGCAGGGTGAGAGAGAGAGAGAGAGAGAGAGAGAGAGAGAGAGAATCCCAAGCAGGCTCCAAGCTGTCAGTGCACAGCCGGATGCAGGGTTTGAACCCACAGACTGTGAGATCATGACCTGAGCTGAAACCTACAGTCAGATGCTTAACTAACTGAGCCACCCAGGTACCCCAAAAGTGTAAAGTGGTTTCAAAACATATAAAGACATTGGGATGAAGGGAAATAGAATAAAGGAAGAAAGTGAGTTTGTGGAAATTCGCGCCGTAAAATCCTATAGAATTACTACATCAGGCCTGTAAGAGGCCGAGGACTTCCTCACAGCCACGGTGTGGAAAGAAATGCATCAGTTTTGTGTTTCTTTTTTTTTTTTAATTTTTTTTAACGTTTATTTTATTTTTGAGACAGAGAGAGACAGAGCATGAACAGGGGAGGGGCAGAGAGAGAGAGGGAGACACAGAATCGGAAGCAGGCTCCAGGCTCTGAGCCATCAGCACAGAGCCCGACGCGGGGCTCGAACTCACGGACCGCGAGATCGTGACCTGAGCCGAAGTCGGCCGCCCAACCGACTGAGCCCCCCAGGCGCCCCAAGTTTTGCATTTCAAAATGGCTCGGGTCCATGTAAGTCCCTGGAAAGCAAAATACGTGAAGCCACAAGAAGGATATTCTCTGAAGAAGAGAGCTTTCATCGTGTTGTCTAGGACGAGGCCCCCAGTCCTACGGCAGTTTCTGCTACCACCCGCATCTGATGAGGACACGTTGAAACAACGAGTGTCCACGAGACAAGAGGGACACATTTCTCGGAGGAGGAAAAAGGTCCCAGCTGTCCCTGGCACTCCACCGTGAGACACAATTCTCCTTTGTGGTCACGTCGTGGACACAACTTCATGAAACGAAATCCCAACAGTAAAATATAGTGGTTACACCGGTGTGGTCGTTGCACAAAGAGTTCTGCATGTAAGGTTCATGATAGACTACAAGACCAAAATAGAATTCGGTGAAAGGGATTTTATGAGCCCAAATGGCATCATCTATATTTTTCTAATCTTTGAGGACCTGGGAAAGGCATGAAGTGTCTCCCCAGAGAAGGGAGATTCAATACACCCAAAATTTATAGAGCGTTTCTGGGCACCATGGTTCTGGCTTAAAGCAGATACCTGAATCTGATTATTGTCTGGTAATGTGTGCTCCAAATGACTAGCCCCTGATCCAGACAAATAGATTCCTAGTGCTTTAAGAAATTCCCCATAAATGGCATTTCCTACAACCTAGATTCTAGTAAGTTCAGTACAGTGTGGAGATGAATATTACGTTTTTCTACCAAGATTGTCGTGTGTAGATAACCCAGGCTTTTGATTAAGAAAACTGTCTGACATTGGGGCACCTGGGTGGCTCAGTCGGTTGAGCGTCCGACTTCGGCTCAGGTGATGGTCTCGCGGTCTGTGAGTTCGAGCCCCGCGTCGGGCTGTGTGCTGACAGCTCAGAGCCTGGATGGAGCCTACTTCGGATTCTGTGTCCCCCTCTCTCTGTGCCCCTCTGCCACTCATGCTCTGTCTCTCTCTGTCTCAGAAATAAACATTAAAAATTTTTTTTAAACTGACACTGACAATTTTATTTCACACACTTTTCCTCAACAAAACTGTAAGTTCTAAATAGTAAAGTTCTTTGAAGTCAAGGTTTTTTATATTCAATATATATACACACCATATATATAAATGCACACCATATATACACACATATATATATAAATATATACACACCATATATATAAATATATACACACACATATATATATAACGTGAATATACATATTCATCAATGTAATGGCTCTGAATTTAGTAGTGATTGGAGTAAAAATAGTGATATCTCTCTAATAAAAGAAGAAAAATATCCTACCTTATGATAATGCTATAACCACTATTTTTCAGAACAGTTTGTGTGATTGGCTCAAATCCACAGATTGGAAGCCTGTCTCCTCAGTCCTGGTCCTAAATCTGTATGAAAGCGCTAGGAGATTACCCTCAAGCAGATGCTAAGACCTTCACAACAGGACTCATTCTAACTGCTGGTCAGCATGTCTTTTCCTTCCTACAGTTCAGTATTCTTCCTCATCCAAGGTATCATAAACGTAAATATGTAAATAAAATGTAAAAATGTAAGTATGAAATGTCAATATGTAAGATATTTGTAAATATGCAAAATGAGTGGGTTATTTGAACCAGCAGCCTTTGTTTTTTAAAATTAGTATTTTCTAACGTGCTAATTTTCATGTCACGACTGAAACGATACTGATTCTTTGTGGGAACTTCCAGTAAAGAATTATATTTTCTACTTTACGCCTGGTGTAAAAAGTTTAACATGGATTACATTTATAATGTCTTCAATTTCTGAAATGATATGAAGCCATTTTACCAGGTCAGAAAATTGATTTGGCCCTCCACTTTTCCTTAGCCTCAATCATGAAAAATAGGGATTCTGATATATTCAATTCTCATCCCTACCAGCATTATTCTGCTTGACTGCGGTGAAAATATCTTATTCTAGCAGAATACTGTGGGTTTTGCCAGTGGGTTCCAATAAGTCAAGGCATTCATGGCAATGGGTAAGTCACTCTAAGTGTGGCAATAGGATTTAAGTCACTCTAAGTGTGACGAAATCCCACAGCCCGGTTCATGCTATCATTGTGTAACTGTCATCTTTGTCCAGGAGGGAGTAGGAGGGATTCGTCCATGAGGTAGTAATAAATAAATGTTTGTTACGAATGGGACACATTCAGTAATGACTTGAGGGTTTCAGTTTGTTCTTAATACTCCACAGGGTCCAGATTACACTGATGACAGATACAAATCAACAAACTTGGAATTCAGATGTCAAAGTGGCATTAGACTCCTGCTTTGTTCATTTCTGAGTTTGGATACAAATATATGTTACTTAAGAAAGCAATCTTTACATAAAAAGAACCCTGGATTTGGAGTCAGAAGATCTATGTTCAAGACCCACCTCTGACACTGTCTTTTCATCGACAACTGATTTAGACTCCTGACCTTCTTTCTTATTAGTAATGGAGATAATAATTTCAGCCTTAAAGAATGAGGGCCAACCCGTTCTCTTTTTTTCTTGAAAAATTTTTAATGTTTTATTTATTTGAGAGAGAGAGAGAGACAGAGACAGAGTGCAAGTGGGGGAGGGACAGAGAGAGAAGGAGACACAGAATCCCAAGCAGGGTCCAGACTCTGGGCTGTCAGCACAGAGCCCGACGTGGGGCTCGAACCCATGAACATCATGAGATCATAACCTGAGCTGAAGTCGGACATTTAACGACTGAGCCACCCAGGTGCCTCACAACTGAGAGCATTGTTAACCACACAAAGGAAGGCTATTTTTATTATTAGCAGCAAGAATCCCAAAAGAGAGGGAACTATTTCTCACTTCACATCTCTATAGATAAAAGAAACAAGACATCTTTCACTAAAGTTGCAAATGAAGGTCCAAGTTTGATCTGACTTATATCAGCTTATCAGATTGACTTACCAATTTTTGTTGTTGTTGTTCTTGGAGTACAGTCGATGTACAATGTGACATTAGTTCCAGGTGTAAACTGTAGTGATCTGACAATTCTATACATTATGCTATGCTCACCACAGTAAATGTACTTACCATCTGTCACCATAGTAAATTCCATCATATTTCTACAAATCACTATAGAAAATTAAGAAAGAGTATGTAATACCGAGTAAATCTGTAGATGCAAAATAGTCTCAGTCATAATTGCTGCATGTTTGTCGTGAACATTGACAAGCTTATTCTAAAATTTATGTGGAAATGGAACATGCTGTAATTTACTATGCTAACCTTAAAAAAGAACAAAGCTGGAAAATATAAACAAATGGGTGCTAAGATTTATTTTAAAGCTACAATAATCAAATCTGTATGATATTGTATAAGTTTTGACCATTTGACCAGTAGTCAGTGACAAAATGTAACTTTCAGAAGCAGACCTATAATCATGTGATTTGTGACAAAGCTGTCATTATAAGAAAATGGATACAATACAGGCTTTTCAAAAACAAACAAACAAAAAAAGATGCATGTGAGAAAAAAAATCCTGAGGACAACTAGCACCTTACACAAAATGTTCAATATCAAATGGCTTGTTTCTCTAAATGAGAATAGTAATCCAATGTTTTGGGAATAATAAAAAAGTACATTTCAATTCTTACATATAACCTCAAGTTAGACTTCTATGCAAGATTTCATCAGTTTTCAAATATAAACTTAGCGCCCATTGTCTCAAAAATTCAGAAATAGGAGTTATTTGCAATGGGCAGAAGGATGTCTAGGTTGTATCTCCCACTCCTACTCGGTTTTACTGGCCTTCTCCTTCCTAAGGAATTTTCATCTTGTGAATGTTTTGCTTATCTTGAGAACAAGCTGTATATTCTAGAGAATGGTGGCAGTTAGGAGTAACTTATCAGATTGTGTATCACAGATTCAGCTGTCTGTTACAGAAGACCCCAAGCACCACGATTATATTTCTCATGTAGAGAAGTCAGGAAGACCAGCCATGGATAAATGACAGTCCGGTGACGTCCTGAACGTCCTCCCCAGAGCTCCAGCTTTGTTATGCCCGGTGGTGGCCCACAGTCCTTGTGAGCCACGACAGCTGAATCGATCTCCAGCGACTGCATTCACTTTCAGGTAGCGGGATGTTAGAGGGGCAGAGAAGGCTGTGCCCTGCACCTCTTGCTTAAAGGACACTCTCTGGACATGTCAACACGCGCTGTGGGCATGGGGGGCTCAGAAGGCAGGGGAAGAGGCAGCTGCCACGGGAGAATAGAAGGATCTGGTGGAGAGTGGCATCTAGGAAATCAGGGGACAGAATGACGGTAAAGACATGCTTGCACATCAAGATTAGGACTCCGAGTTGGCGTTGGACTTGGCTCACTAGTGACCCTGGGAAGAGCAGCTTTGTGGCCATGGTGTGGGCAAAACCCAGGGTCAGCGGGCTCAGTAGAGAATGGGAGCAGAGAGACTGGAGGTTAGCTGCGAGCGGAACTCTTTCAAAGGTTTTTCTGTAAGAGAAGAAGTGAAACTGAGCGGTAGCTGCAGGGGAAGTGGAGTCAAGGGTCTTCTTGTCTGTCTGTTTCCCCTGTGGGAGGAAGAGGAGTGTGCCTACGCGCTGATGGGAGGGCCAGCGTCATGGGTGTGTGTGGGGGCCCCACTCAGGCTCATGCTCTGCTGACGCCATCTTGCGTTCTTAACAACTCATCTTTGAACTTGGTTGAGGAAGTGAAGTCCAGTAAACGATGAGCATTCTTGGGGCGAAGGAGACAGGTGCTCTGCCCTTCCCTGGCCTTCCCATCCACATTCAGCGCCCAGAATGTCCCAGGGGCACCAACAGTGCCTGGGACTCTGCAAGACCATGGGGAGAACGGGCATGTGTGTTCCATGTAGGACGAAATAGGGTCGCTGTCATCCCCACGGTCACGCTTTCCTTCAGGACAAAGATGACTCTGGATCGGAAGGAAGGCGATGGCATTCTCAAACACCAACCACCCAGGACCCATTCCTTCCTTTCCTGCTCCTGTTAGCTTGCCCATCAGCCACCCGCCCAAGCTGCCAATGACGCCCATGACGGAGCCGGGGGAGGGGGCAGCTCCCCTGGCTGGTCTTTCCTTCCTCTCTGACTCATCAGTGAGACCGACGTAGAGAAGGTGTTGGTACCAAGTGCATGCCAGAAAGTGAGATGAAAACAGTGAGGTTCCTCCATGCAATGTTCCCACCACACTGCTAAGAATGGAAATGTGATGCACACACACGCCATGAGACACGGTTTTGTAACCACGTGGTGCATAATCTGAGAGAAGGTGCGACACGTGGGGCCCATCTGTAGGGGCCAAAATCGGTAGGAGATTGAAAATCATTCTCGATTTCCTGGCAGATAGCAGTGTAAATGAATTTGAGAGAGAACCCTGAGCACTGAACTATGTCCCTGACAACACTGTTGGACAACATAGCAGGTGCACGTTAATGAAATGATGATTCTGAAACACACGTGTTTTATGAACTGTTAAACCAGTGACCGTCTCCTCGAGCCTTTTTCATAAATGATGTCTCTTTTATCAGTGGTTTCACGTAAGAGCTCCAAGAGAACTTTGACAAAGGTCCCACAGGAGAAGCCACACAAGGAGAAGGGGCCTGGTGAATCTGTTTGTTTTTTTTTTTTTCCTTTGGCAGAAGCAGTGTTTTTATCAGAACATGAACGAGATAGAACCAGAGCTGTGAAAACAGTCAAGACGTCCTGAGTGGTCAGTGCTTCCTGAGCAACATGACCCTGGGCTTCGTTATGATTCCCAACCCGGGACAGAGGTGTATACAGACAGCCGTCACCCACGGCTGCACCCGTAAGGGTATCCAGCCCAGAATGTCCCGCCTCCCAGACCCCCTTACCGCCATCCTACAGGAGGCTCTGTCCGAATCCTCTCACTGAGACCCTCTTGAATTCCTAAAGGGCCCTTTCCTGGAGCTGCAGCTGGGTAAGGGACCATGACTCTGCTCAGACTACAGATGTGTTTTTGGCTGTGTCTCATTTGTAAACTTCGAAACTAATGCCTGGGGGTGCCTGGGCGGCTGAGTCGGTGAGGCATCCGACTCTTGACCTGGGCTCAGGTCATGATCTCACGATTGGTGAGTTCAAGCCCCAGGTCAGGCTCTGCACTGACAGTGCTGAGCCTGCTTGGGATTCTCTTTCTCTTCCTCTCTCTCTGCCCCTCCCCTGCTCACAATCTCTTTCTCAAAATAGAAAAATAAACTTGAAAGAAAAAAAAAACCTAATGCTTAAAATCTGAATCTGAAATGACATAAAATGGGTAAATGCTCAACTCGAGCTCGTGTCATAAATAAAATGGAATTTTAATTTGATGCCTTCTTGCTTTCCTTTTCATTAGTAAATTGGATAAACAAAACAAAGTCCAATTTCACCTCTCTTAAAACTTACCAAAGTTGCATCGAGAGGAGGAAAAATAGAGATTTGAGTTTATTATTTTATTTATTTATTATTTATTTATTTTGGTATGCCTTGCAAGCTGGCTTGTGTATCAGGTAGGAATTTTCCAAGATTCACTGTTTGAAGTCAGTTTTTACTTGTGAACTCGTTGTTTCTTTTTTTTTTTTTTTTAATTTTTTTTTCAACGTTTTTTATTTTTGGGACAGAGAGAGACAGAGCATGAACGGGGGAGGGGCAGAGAGAGAGGGAGACACAGAATCGGAAACAGCCTCCAGGCTCCGAGCCATCAGCCCAGAGCCCGACGCGGGGCTCGAACTCCCGGACCGCGAGATCGTGACCTGGCTGAAGTCGGACGCTTAACCGACTGCGCCACCCAGGCGCCCCGTGAACTCGTTGTTTCTTTAGTGCCTCACCTGTGTTAGTCCCAAGTACCTGCAAACTACTCCTGGTGTTCATACCTGACCCTGAATCACTTTTATCTGAGTTTTGCCGACTGGAATTGCAGTATCCCTCCCGTGCATCATGTCCCTTTGTAGCAACGAGTGATTGTTCACACTGTTTGGAAAATACAATCGAGCAAACCTTTCTCAGACCGTCTCTTGGAAGCGCTGGCTCGACATCGTCAATTTCACTGTCGCCTTCGAAACACGTTTGCCCCCAGGTGCTTCTCCTGGTCCTGAT
Source organism: Felis catus (assembly GCF_018350175.1). NCBI lineage: Eukaryota > Metazoa > Chordata > Mammalia > Carnivora > Felidae > Felis > Felis catus. The sequence continues at coordinate 2,646,396 of NC_058374.1, forward strand.
TCTTAATTGTTGTTATTTTGCGGTGTAAAATATTGATGACATCGGTCAAAAAGATTGACAGTGGCGTGAATTGTTATTAACCAGACTGTTAGTTGCAGCTTACATTTCAATACCACTAAGATGAAGCAGAAACCCTGGGGGAGTCTCTTTCTCCTTCTCCTCCAAATAGACAGAAATTAACCCTTTTGTAACTTCCTTTGCAATTTTCCTTGAGTTTCCTTTTCCTTTGAGCAATTAAAGCACCACTTATTGATTTCTACCATGAAACATAAAAGAACTCATTATTTGTCAAGTTGGAGGTTGGAACGCGTCCAGCAAGCTGGAAATAACCAACAAGGATTCAACAGTCCTTCAAGGACCAAGGGCAGGAACAAAGTACCACCTGGAGAGAGCAAACCTCTAGGATTGTTAAGGTCGACCTTGAGAAGAAACAAAAGCAGAGGAGGAGAAAGAAGGATCACATCAGAGCAAAGAGGGAAGTGACTCCCTCCCCCCACACACAGACACACACTTCGGGCAGGAAAATTAATCATGTAGGCTAAACCTTTGGGGAATCCATTTATTTGTGTCTGTGCAGCCGATGAAATCTGACTACTAAAGCTTCTTCTGAATGATCTTGTCATCGATGGCTGATAAAAAAGTGTATCCATATGGCACAGATTAGTATGGATTACTTTCACTTCTGTGCGATTATTATTGTCAACGCTGCTTATTATCAATACAATGGACCGAAGAGCAGTTATGGAGTGACAGAGCAATAACCTCACCACCTAACCCTTTCTGCTTCCTTCCCAGACCCAACCTGGGTCACAGAAAATACACGAGACACGACCTTCCTGAAGGAATGCATCTCCAGGCATGTCAATCCACATCAATATTCATGTCACGGCGGTTGTTAGAGCAGTGTGAGGGGCCCACTTCTCACCGACTGTGGAATTAGTGAATTTTGGTACACTTATAGCTGTGGGTAGGAGACATGTGGCATGGCTACCATATGATCTATGAAAGCAAAACCACCCCAAAGTGTGTTCAAAAGGCAGATTGCGGACAGAATCGCAGGGCTCCTGAGGAGGCACTGAGCAGGTGAGACCGGGGGGATCTCTCATGTCCAACAAGTTCCTCAGATGACCACGATGGAGAAAGCCCATCCTGACTTTGAGAACTCCGCCCCATTTCTAGCCCTTTTCTAAACAATTAGCTGGGTCTCATCTTCTAAATCTGTTCTGTAAGAAAAAACAGAATACCAAAGAATACAGAGGGTGCATACTGAAACCCACACTTCCGTCCCGTTTCCCCACTACTGACCTAGCTGCCGGAGCAGTCTCCTTTATTTTTCACGCATGGGTTACCATCTTACGAGGTCTTGGTGATTATTTAATTCAGTTCTACTTATAGATTTCTTTCTCTGGTTGATGACAAGGTAGTTTACCTACACCACTGTCTTGTCCCCTTTCTCTTCCATGCCTCATGACTTAACTACATAATTACCCTCAGTTCATATTGAATCTGCTCATAATTTATAATTTATTCCTACACCTCCACATCTTATCTCGCAAACATCACACAATAGCTCTGATTCCTAACTTAGTAAGATGACAATATTATCAACTTTTCCCTCCTTCTTGCTTTCAACTGTCTGCCATTTTTTTTTACTTTCACAGAATTACTTTCATTTGTATTATTTTTTCAACGTTTTTTATTTATTTTTGGGACAGAGAGAGACAGAGCATGAACGGGGGAGGGGCAGAGAGAGAGGGAGACACAGAATCGGAAACAGGCTCCAGGCTCCGAGCCATCAGCCCAGAGCCCGACACGGGGCTCGAACTCACGGACCGCGAGATCGTGACCTGGCTGAAGTCAGATGCTTAACCGACTGCGCCACCCAGGCGCCCCACATGTGTATTATTTTTTATGACAAATAACAGATTGCATGTTTTGTCTGTAGATCTATATCAAATGAAAACATCAATGGACAGCCTTTATATCATTAGCACAGCCTAAGTTTTGGTTGATATTTGAGCTTCCAGCCCCGGGAGAGAGCCTTCAAGTACACTTTTCTCTCTGGAGCAGGACTGATGGCTCAAACCCACAGTTCAGTTTGCTCTATATTTGAACCATAACTCTTTAGAAAGATTATTGGGTTAGGGGTTTCTGGTCCATGTCTTCTTACCTATGTCCCATTGAGTGAATAACCATATACCAATTACCTTCTTCACTTAATATGTTTCTAGTCAATGTGTAAAATAAATAAATGAATAAATAAATAAACAAAACAGTGATGCCGTATTCATTCTGTCACTATGATTCTAGTCTACATTTTCACCTGAATTCTGTTGGCTTTGTCTCCTACCTTGGATGACATATTTCATATATGGTTGGCCTGTGACCTTTACTAATGCACTATTTAAGCTTTTCTTGACTTTTACAAGTCACATTCTGTGTACTACCATAGCCTCATTTTTGCTTTTGAGACTTCAACTATACTAGACTTGGGGGAAGTTCCCTAATATAGTTTACACTTCCTTCTGGAAGCTTCTGCTTAGGTCACCAACTGTGTCATGGACCTCCCATGTGTGCCGCACCCACCTGGTCCCTCGTCTTTGCTGGTATTTGACTTGGGAACAAAGGGCACCTCTTTGAACATGAAGCTCAGGCTGCCTGCTGTGTCATGAGCAACAACATCCTTTGTCTCTGATCCAGGAGTTTCATGTCTGCTATGGTCTGTGTCCTCCAAGTTTATATGTTGAAACCTAACCCCCAAAAGTGTGTTAGAAGGTGAAGCCTCTTGGAGGTGCTTAGACCATAGGGTAGGGCTCTCATTAGTGGAACTGGTGCCTTTATAAGAGATCCCAGACAGCCCCCTTGCCCCTCTACATATCCCATCACTGGCTGGAAGTCTGAGGTCAGGGGGCCACTATAGTTGAGGTCCTGTGAGAGCACTGTTCCAGTTGCTGATGACCAGCCTCCAGCTGGATGAGAAGTAGACACCCATTGCTTACAAGTCACCCAGACTCTGGTATTTTGTTGTAGCAGCCCAGACAAATGAAGGTAATGCCGTGCTGTCGATATTTATGAAATTGGTGTGGGCCGATGTGCTAGACAGCACTCAGGGTACAATCGGTCTCTCGTGTCCCCGACTTCACTTAAATGCCTTCCAAATGTCCCATCCAGCAGCACATCAAATCACAGAGAGTCAGGCTGGCAATGGAATTGTGTTTTTGTTGTTTTCATTTATCCTAATCAAAATTCAGGAGCCTCTCCTCTACAGAATTCCATATTGAAAATACTCCATAGAACTCAAGTGCATTTTCATACCGTCTCCTGGGCAGGCCATTGCTGCTGGGAGTGTAACACCAGACTTCTTTTCCTGACGTCCCCGTTGTCTGCTTGGTGATGGCTTTGATGTGTTCCTCATGGGTGCTTCTGGCATCTCCTCTTTTATACGTGGCCTTACAGAAAGAATCATGGGATGATATGTCCTGGCGTGTTAGTCCATGAGCAGATCCGATCCTTAGAAAGGCCTCGGCCCTCTGACATACGCAAGGCCCTTGTGCTGGGAAGTCTGGGACCATGGAATATTTTCCTGAATAAGAAATAAGAAGTTAAGACTGCATGTTGTGATAGCCATAAGGTGGGCAGACGCCGGGGGGAAGGCAGGGGCTGGTGCTGGGAAGTAACTGGTGTGTTTCCTGGGCGATTTGGGATAAACGAAAGGATCCAGAGCTCTTGTGACTTGGCAGGACCCGGACCCTGTCCTCGTAAGGAACTCTCAGAGAGGCACAGGTAGGCGGTCCCCCGTACCTCATGTTTAATATCACTGTTCTTTACCTTGACTTACGGAGATGTATTCTTTTGCCAAGCAAAGCAAACACTGGGCATCACTTAGGTGCAGTCTGAATGTTTCCTTTCTGATGACCTCTCGGGCCGTGTGTGGGTCTTTTCCTCGTTGTCCTCCTGATGTTCCTGTGCCGCCTGGACCCACATCTTCTCATGGTGCTTCTGTTTTGTTTGTGAACATCAGTGCCGGTCTCCATTTTGAAATGCAGTAAAACCCTGGATTGTGAGTAACTTGTTCTGCGAGTGTTCCACAAGACGAGCAAACATATTTACTAAATTTTAGCTTGATAAACGAGCAGTGTCCTGCAATACGAGTAGTACGTGATGCCGAATGTCACATGATCACAACTGAGCCAATAGTTTCTCTCTGTCTCTCTCTCTCTCTCTCTCTCTGCAGGATTGTGGGTGATCGTCTCCCATGCTCAGATGCTCCGTCTCAGGCCACAGTGTTTGGCAGAAATCAGTGATTTTTCAGAATGTTGGAAAGTGCCCACAACTGGCACTAGTGTATTTTTGTCACTTCCAAGCACTTCGGGACCGTTCTTTGCTTTTCCATCCAAGAGTGAGCTTAGGAACGCTTTGCTTCATTCTAGGTCAGGCTGCCTGCAGATATAGACACTTTCCTCTGCTGTCTTATTGCCATTTACATTAAATACAGTCTATGACAAGAGTTTATTAATACTGTACTGTAGACAACATCCGTGTGAGCATATAAAACGGACCCCATGCAGAAAAAGGTTGAAAAGAAAGGTGGTGAGAAGGAGATGGTTATGATAGGAGTTAAGAAGGAAAGAAATCATGGACAAGTACGAACGAGGTATGCGAGTGGCCGAAATTGCGAGATTTTGTAAGAACTCTACGTCTGCATCTCATCTGACAAGGAGGAGGAGAAAAAGAGGAATTCCTCACTTCAAATGGGATTAGGAAGATGTTTAAAATGTGGGAAACCATGCAAAATTTTGTAGAAAATCACTACCCGGATAAGGCTGTAGCAGTGCAAGTGACGAATCTGTTTAATGACAATGCAATGTCACTTTTCTGCTAAATCCTCAAAAGCAGGCAAAAGCAAGTGTCATTGGATAGGTTCCTTGTTAAAACTGCAGGAAAAGAAAAAGATTCCACGGAGCCAATAGATAGCAGTGATTCTGTTAGTGATAGTGAAAGTCATCCTACACAATAACCCTCCTCTCTCTTGTCTCTTGCACACCAGCCACGAAGGTTTTCAAAGGGAAGTGCAGGTTAATTTGTTTATTTTTCTTTATATTTTGTATTTTCTTTATTATTTTGTATTCTATTACAGTATTGTCATCGTTTTTATATGAATATTTTTGGCTTGTGGAACAAATCACCTGCGTTTCCATTGTTTCTCGTGGGGAAATACGCTTTGATATACAAGCGCTTTGAATTATAAGCAAGTTTCCAGAACGAATGTTGCTCACAGACCAAGGTTTCACTGCATGTGATTTTTATTGAATGTGCTTTAAGCATACAGCCGGGGACCATTCAGTCATCACAGAGTTTGTGAAGGGAACGAGGCAATTTCTGGAGCTGGGGTTCCCTGTGGCGCTGGAGTCCGTCAGAAACACAGCGCTTGGAGGGCGTCCTCTCACCGCTCCCACAGCTGTTGGGGTAAATATAAAGAATATAATCACATGCCAGGAAGAATCACCAAGTCATTTACTTAAACAGCGGTCACAATTGTGCTTTCCCCATTTCCTGTGTCTCTAGTAATTTCCCCTCCTGCACTACATTCATGACATTTAATCAATACATGCAAATCACTCCAGGGATCTCTTCTACCCTGAATTCATTAATCTACTTGGGCGAAAGACAAGCATACATGAAGGTCTCTTGGTTGAGGTCATGAGGAGGATGCGTAGTTTAAAGTGCCACCAACAAAAGTCCTTCAGACACCGTAATGCACCGAGCTAAGTGGCCCTTTTGACTTGCATTTTCCACTGAAGCACTTATCAGTTAGTTATATTTTGCGTAGACATGGTGTTTTCTTCATCGTTAGGTAACTATAATTATGGTTATCATTGTTATTATTTCTTTTGCTTAGATTCTACATAGCAGTTTCTGAGGCCAAGATGTTCTATTCATTGTGGAATAAAGGGTGGAAAAATCATGCGGTAGAATTTCACCTGTACAGTTATCAACAGGAATTTGGTTTATGGTGGCCCAATAAGAAACCAATGAGTTCAGCTGTTCTGTTATGATATATCATAAAATATCCCTTAATTCTTAGACTTTTGTTAAGAGCTGATTTATCAGAGGTCTGAAATCGATACAAATTAAGTTTAATATAATGCAATGCAGGCCGATGAGACTACGATTGCGTGAAACTGACATAAATCAAATAACTTTTGATGAGATGAGCTTGCCGCAGCGCTTGGGAACTCTTGTTACTCATGGTAGAGAAGGAGACATTTTATGACTTTGCAGTTCTTTTTATTCCTTTGTTGCTTAGTCCATCTGTTGGACTATTCGTAAATTGTGTAAGCTCATCGGCATTCATAGGAGTTTCATCAATAAATGAGTTTCAAAGGAGGGTGTTCACAGGTACAGCCGCGGCATGCACATCGGCCTCTTCACGGCACACATCCAGGGTGATCAGATGTTAACACCTCACATACCTACAAGGTTACGCCACACACTGACTGATTCACGGATACCAGATCTCTAATAAAGGAACATCGATGACGGCTTATCCAAAGAGATAGAGCTCTACCAACATGCACTAGCTAACGCCTCTCTAGTGAGGGCCTGCTAAGAGCTTACTGCATGGAAGAGTCATATTTCACCCAAACATGCATTTCTCCGCAGCTGGAGGAAAAAGGATGATATCTGTGTGCCAACATATCTGTGAGGTAAGCGAAGTAAAGAGCGGTGAACGGTGGATTCTCACATCATACGCTGCTGTATATCGTGCAGATCTACAAAAAGGGCACAGTCCAAACTCACACATATTTGTCTTTCTTTATATCTTAAAAATAACGAGGAAGATGGGGAAAGACGAATCCGGGAGACTCATCAGCGCATGTCTTTTACATCCAGTTTGTTGGCTTTGAGACCATTCAAATATTAGCGATCTCTTCAAACACAGCACACAAGTGAGCTCCATAGCAGATCCTGTCGGTGACCTGCTCTGACCCCTGTTAGCAGCCTGCGACCTTGAACCCTCGGGGGAGCGAGTGGAGCCCGCTCGTGGCTTGCAGCGGCACCCTTTTCCAGAAAGTCACCCTCACCCCGGCCTGAGCCGCCTCCCCAGAAATGCCCGGGAGAGTCCAATCAGGGGCATCCCAGGGCCCATAGTGAGCTGATATGAAGGTGTATCTGCCTCCGGGAGGACAGTGTTGCTCTGTCACCCTGGGGCTCCCTGTGGGCTCAGACAGAGAGAGGCTAGACTGCCGTCTAACCAGCATGTGATGATTTCCCTCCTCTACTCACTCCTGTTTCCCTCAGTCCACATGGGTGCCTCCCGAGAGAACCCCCTCGTGGAGGCTGTATACAAGCATCTCCACTGCAAACTACCTCCCAGGGACCTGTCCTCAGCCTTCAGCCAAACTGTGTGGAGCTGAATCAGAGGCAGAGTGCGCTAAAACAGGCATAAAAGGATGCATGGGGACGGTGGAATGCCATCCTGGTTGCAGATTCACCCCTTGTGTGGATGATCACCTGGGAGAAGCTAAGTCAGGCGCGTGTGGGTCGAATCGTGTCACCAGTACCTCCTTTCTGATGACGGGTAAATGATGACTTTGAGTGAGTCTTTGTAAGGTCCATGTGTTTGTATTTACCTTTACTATGCTGTTCAGTTACATAGAAAATAATTTCGTCCCGTGAAGGATCGCTATTCAGCCAGGAGAACTTTACTGAAAGATAAAAATGTTTTAGGATTAACTCAAATTAAGGAATTTCACCGAGGAGATGACACAATCAACCGTCAACAATGATCATCCCAAGGGTATTCAAGGGAGTTCGAGGTCAATGGTTCCATTGCTTGTGGTTGTATCAGGGCCAGCGGGAGCCCATGCTGCGATTGTGAAACCCACAGAAGAGACCTAAATCAGAAAGTACGGAAGGTACCGCCCTAGGATGTGGCCACAGGGCCAGAAAACGGCAGCCACTATGCACTCGGGAAGATCATCTCTGCAGGGAAAAACCCAATCTTGCTGCTTAATTTCAGGGCTGCTGAATCCTGTCCTTTGCACTCCTGTTTTTGAAAGAGACATAACATGGTTTCTGATTCTCTTCCGTCTCGGTAAATCTGACGCAAAGCTTCGTTGATGGATACGGTCATAAGCTCAGCCAGCAGAAGCCGCAGAGAAAGTAGTTGCCGGGTCTCGAACTCTTGTACCAGAGGGGAGAGGAGAGCGAGGGGCGCTGGCACGGTCCCGGACAAGCAGAGCCCACCCAAAGGCAGAGCGCACCCCTCCGCAGGTGGACAAAGCACGCCAGGGCTCTCGGGACTAGAAATCACTGGGAGAATGGAGTACACGCGGCCACACCCACTTGGCATTTGAGTGCAGACGTGCGTGGAGTGTCTAACACACTAGTCTTCAAGTTTAGCGGTTTATTGATATGTGTTCTTGAGTCCAATTTGATTGCATTTAGAAGCATGGGATTGCCTGTTCTTCTGATGACACGGAGACAGCTTTTTAAAAACGTGCTTAACGTTTTCCCTCTGCGCTGAGTGCTTCGCACATTCAAATCAAGCACCGGCCTGGACTGCCTGTTTCCCATGCAAAATGCTTATCGATTTAATCTTCTTTTGGTTCAGATGCTTATGCTGGGTGTCATTCTGAAGACAGAGCCCTCCATCCCCGACGCCCTGGAACTGCCCACAGGGCGATGCCGCGGACACTTAGCGAGCACCTCACTGTACAGGCGACGTTTCAGGGCCGTCAGGAAGATTCGTGTCTACAGATATCTCTAAACAGGTGCCACCATGATGGAATCCTCTCGATGAGGGCTGTGTTTGTCATGCTGTCTGTGGCTCACAAGAATGAACAGAGGTTTTAGGAACGAAAGAAATATGCTTTTCTTCTGGTGGGAGAACCCAAATAAGCCACATGAATAAACATAAATAGGATGTGACAAAATAAATAAAACATGATAAAATAAATCACGATAGCTGAGGTAGGAATACGGTGCTCTGGACGAGGACAGGAGGTTAAAGAAAGCAAGGGGTTTACGAAGGAAACTTCGACGGCCGTATGGTGTAGGTAGTCTAAGGAGCTGGTGATGTGGAATCAAAAGACTTGACTTTGAATCCTGTGACCCTGGAGTAATAAACTAACCTCTTCAAATGTGAAATGGGATAGTGTCAATCTTGCCTAATACTTCCCTCCTTCCTCTGGGATTAAGTGAGTTCTCAGCCTCTTCTGCTCTGTGTGTTCGTCCAGGGTGACTCTGCCATCAGCCACTTAACGACTGACTGGGCAGGCGCGTCACAGTATAAGTGTTGTCATTTGGAGACAACAGTATAAGTGTTGTCATTTGTTGTCCCTTTCTGCCGGACCTGGTCAAAACTCCAGCTTTAGTCCTTGTACCCCTCCTAGAGCCCCTGAGACTTTGCAACATTTATTACATTATAAGCCAGATTTTTAAAAAATGTGTTAGTATCACAAGAACATAGACATTTCCGGGAAAAACATTTCCTGCATTTCTTTTATAGTCGTGAAAATCAGCAAGGCACTGTAATCGCCAGAACACTCCGCTTCCAAGAGACACAGTTTCCGTGAAAACCAAGGTGTCTCATACCATAATTTTGATCCGGTCTGTGGGAGAAAGAGCTCGGTTTCGAACACGACAGCAATCTCTGTATGATAATTGCTGACTTAACTTCTCCCCAAATAGAATTCATAGAAATAAAGCTGCCCATGGGACAGATGCAGGATGAGATTAGAATATAAAATTCTCTGGATTGTTGGAGGATATGACAAAATGAGTGTATTTGTTTTACTAAATAAAGATGTATTAAGTCTTTGTGCCTTAATCAGATAGATCTATAGCTGTGATGCTGAAGAGACTTTGTTCACTTTAAACAAAGGAATTATGTAAAGTTAGCCGCATTGTGACATAAAAGACACAGCCCTCCAGACTGCCCTGTCGGCCAGCGGTCTTGACCGCGACTGCAGACGTGCAGTTTCCCACAACTACCTTCAGGCCCAAAGATTTAAATCTTCGCAAAACGTGTAAAAACTCCACCGCCCCCAAACGTATCAGTTTGTCTTGCCTACAATTCGTGTTAGGGAATCCCTGTTGTAATTTTAAACATGAGCTTCAATGATCCAGCATAAAGTATGAAATCAGGGATTTTCCAACCTCAAATTATCTCCTGGACTTTTTATAATTTGCCTGGAGTTTCTACTGAAAAATGAGTATCACATTAGTGTCATGATTGTAGATTTTGATTTTTTTTTCCCCAAAAAGTTTAAGCCACAAAATTGAAGGATCTGATTGGTTGGTTTATAATTAATCCAGGTGTAAGTTTCTGTGTTGGTCCGTCCACTCAGAGAGGGCTGTCAAAAGCCTATAGCAATACACATCTTACCGATTTTGGAGAAAAGGTGTTTAGGGTCAACTCTGTGGATACCGCATTTTAAATATGTAATTAGTCTGACGTCGGGGCCAGAGCCAATCAGTGGCACGTTTTGTCAATACACTTCTACGTATTTCCCATATGTTAACAGCTGCTGGGTACGCACCTAAGACAGTCACAAGACTATTAGTAGGATTATAAATTGCCGCATGGATCTCTAAATACTTTATCAGCACAGCTGGCAATGGGGAAGAATCACATTTCCTTTTGCTTAATCCATGGCAACATCCACTGTAGGCCTGTTTCCGTTAAAGGCTGTGTTTGGCTGTGAGAGGCAAAGAGTAAATTAAGCAAATCTGGCTACAATTTTACATTATAACACCAAGAAATCTGCAAATACATTGGTGTTTGTATCATCCTATCAACTCATGCTCGTGACATCTTTTATCATCTCTTGCCATGCTCCGACAACGACGGCTAAAGCGCCGGCCCTCGCAGCTTAGCCAGAGGAGGGGAGACACATGAAATAAAAGGCAAGGCAACATCTGTGTCCAGAAAGCAACGTGTCCTCAGAAATTCTAGAAAATTCTACTCATGCCTCTTTGTCCGGAAGTGGGTTAAATGATCATCAGTAGCCTCAGAAGAATGTAGGAGACAAAATTTTAGCTAGCCACCTCGCCGCCACGGACAAAATTGGGATCCTCTTAAGTTAGGAGCAGAGGGTAGGTTGCCAGGGAGCAGCTGAGGGGTGGTCCGTGGTCCACACAGCACGGGACCGGAGCCCGGACTGCTGCTTGTATTTAGGCCTGGCTGCGAATCTCGGTCTGAAAGAAGAGAAAATGGGGCCTGGCCTCTGTTTCCTTCAGCGAGTCCTTGTCTTATTCCACACCCCCATCTTTGACTTTAAGAACACCTATTCATTTTTCAAGGCAAAGTTAATACACCATCACCTTCAATAAATTTCCCTTTAACCACCGTTGCAAAAATAATTTATTTTTATGTACCTCTGTACCAGTTTACGTTTTTATTAGGACAATTATTTGTATAATAAACTACTGAACATTTACTTTTCCCCAGACAATGTTGTGGACTCCGGAAAGCATACAAAGATGAATGAGATCTTTGAACAAATAATTAAGTGACTCTATCCTGGAAAATCAGGGATGCTCCGTTAGAGGAGTGTGTGTGTGTGTGTGTGTGTGTGTGTGTGTGTGTGTGTGTGTTAGGACTACCTCTGACATAGGTAGGATGCTTGAAGTGGCTGAAGAATGGCCATCGCAGAGGTGGTAGGATGCGAGGACGCTGTTACAGCAGATGGTGTGTTACCCTGAAGCAGGTACAGTCTGTGGAGGTTGACAGTCAGTAGGAAGGCAAGATGAGGTTTGTGTTTGAAGAGCATAATTCATGCAGCTGATCTGAAGGGGGCACTAATTCCAGCGAGATCAGCTCAGAGGCCCTAGCAATGTCCTCCGTAGGAATGAGTTCACTAGCATCGTGATGGACATATTCAGGAGAAGACACATTCAAGACGGACACGGAATCGTATTCTGCCCTACATTGGCGGTGTCTGTGTGCACATCTGTCTTCTTACTAGTTTATAATGGGCCAGCGGCAGAAAAAGTGTTTTATTTTTGCACTCTGCAACATACAGTAGACACAGACCATGCTTGCCATTTGGTTGCATTTACTCTGAATTTATTCCTTTCTATTGAATTACATGAGCAACTTAAGTCAGAACCGCAGGTACACATACATACTCCATCGGTGCTTAAACCGTGACGTGCTTGAGGACTGCTAGTCAGTGACTTGAGGGTGGTCAGGGATTCAGATGCAGTTCACATCACATAAAAACTGTCTAAATTAAATGTAACAGCAGAACAGCCTGGCTTTACTCCAGTTCTCTCTCCAGATGGTTTGTCCCTGTGCAGGTACAGATACAAAAATGAAAAGTGATTATCCTGCTAGACTGGTGTCTGTCTGCCAAGTGGAATTATTTCCAAATTTCTTTGAGATTCATGAAGAACATGAGCATTCAGAGATGAAAACTTTGTTTAAAAGATTGCGCGTGAGACTTGGTTGAAAACAACCCTCGGCCAAGATTAAAGGGAAAAAACCTTCACTTTCCTTTTGATTCTCTCCCTCAGTGGCCCTTGCAGGTCAACAGTCAAAATGGCTCTCAGCCATGAGATGTCCTTCCAAAAACTGTCATGTATACTTTTTGCTCAGAATAAAATAGTTTCTATTAAACTAAAAAAAAGAAAGAAAAAAATTGAATGTTCACTTGTAGCCACTGGTGAAAGAAATAGAAAAAGAAGAAAGAAGGTTTTTGTCTTAGCCAAGGCCTGGATTCCCATTAATATTGACTTTGTCATGGGGAAATGTTTGGTTCCATAGGCCGCTAACCAACTCATGCTACAAGGTTAATATGTTTGTTTAATTTAGTGTTTTCAGGCTCATTAGACAGTGTTTAGACATTACATATGATAATTATTAATCATATATCAATGGAGGAAAGAACTGTATTCTACCAAATGTCTCCAAATTAGTATTCATCTTAGTTCCTATTAATTTTGCAAATGGAAAAACGTACTATACAGGATTGTGTATATGATGCTATTCATCTAAATCAGTATCTACCTAGGGTTTTAGGGTTTTTAAAAATAATTTTTCCAAATAGCTTGGAAAGAAAAGCACTTATATTTATTTAATTATCGAGTTGTAGCTAGAAATTACAAGTAAGAACTGGATACAGTGTGAAAGTATTGATTTTGTGCTTTCTTTTATCCGGGAACGATAGACTATCATAAAAACTCAATGCAGCCTTGCTTTTCCAGCCTGCATTTAAAGATTCACAGACTTTAAAGGATATTCATCATCTGTCTTCTTGAGCACTTACGTTCCAATCTATAGCAGCATAATCTCCTTAGGAGTTCGGACTCATAATTTTCTCTTAGAACTTTTACTGAAACAGGCTTGCTTTATCGTCAAGCTTGAATCTTAAACAGTTTCTCTTTCAAATACTAACCATGGGTTATTAATTTAAATGTTCCCTTTGTGGTTCCATCAATGAGGGCTTGTAGGTATGATTTTTAATTACATCATTAGGTTGTTAATGCTTTTATTTGAGAAATACAATAAAATAAAATAACCTAAGCTTCACCTCTTAGATTTAACGTAAGACGTCAGCAGGGAAGATAACATTTTCATTACTCAAATTTATTTTTCTTTTAAAACAAATCTGTAAAAGAAAAAAAGTAAGGATATTTAAGGCATAATATTTTAGTAAAATAAGAGTATATTCAAGGGTTAGACCAATAGATTTGTATCTCAGATTATGTAATCCTTAGGTAATCATTTTAATAAACCATTTTTTTCCTAAATTTTACTTTTCTCCTTCTTTATTTTGAAATAATACCAAAATGGGCATCTTTTGAATGGGGCAATTAAAAACACATGTATACATTGTAGGTATTTTTATATATAAACCCAGTATTGTATAGGGTGCATAGATGTTAATAAAAATTAGCACTCTAGGGGCACCTGGGTGGCTCAGTCAGTTAAGTGTCCAACTTTGGCTCAGGTCATGATCTCGCAGTTTGTGAGTTCAAGCCCCACATCGGGCTCTGTGCTGACAGCTCAGAGCCTGGAGCCTGCTTCAGATTCTTTGTCTGTGTCTCCCTCTCTCTCTGCCCCTCCCCTGCTCGTGCTCTGTCTCCCTCTGTCTCAAAAATAAATAAATCATGCTCTCTCTCTCTCTCTCACAAATAAGCAAATATTAAAAAATTTTTTTAATTAGCATTCTCATATATAGAGTCCAGAGAAGATAAACATAATGCATTTGCAATATGAATATAACTAGATTAATGTTGGTTATGTATTCAGCAGAAAGGAAGAAACTTATCAAACTTTTGTCTCATGATAGATGTAACACTCAACTTTTTTTTCTAAAGGAAATAGCACTTTCTATCTCAGGTCATGTTTTCTGCATTTTATCATATGCTATATGATCATCTTAAGTTAGGATTATATCTTCAATGTTCTACCATCAAAAAATGCATGAATGGGAGTCTACCAACTAAAATGAGGTAGCAGGGACCCTTTCCCCTGAAATTAGTACAAAACAAAGAGACAAAATGTATGCGGCAACAGGATTCAAGTTATCGGCCATCAGGCAGTGAGGGAGCAGTGGCCCGAGAGACAGGAAGGAAGGAGGCGAGTGCGTGCTTCCCCAGTCTTGGTGCTTCGTGAGGGTTTACAGGCCACATGCAGGGAGGGGGGAGAGCAGTTGGGGGGAGACCGAGGCTGATAGGGTCTACAGAGCGGAGCACTGGAGAAGAGGAGGGTCACAGAGCAGGAGCCATGAATGCAGTCTCTCCTCTGCATCTTCACCCGGGGGTGGATCCGTATGTGGGCCAGGAGACAGACCCCTGGGGAAAGAACTGCTTGAAAGGATTTCGAGGAACAACGGCCTGCAATCACATTCCACCGGCAAGACTGGAAAGTCTTCTCTCTTGAGGAGGACTGAGTACAGTTGCATAAATAGTGGGGACAATCAGCCCTAGAGGTAACACTGCTCTGGTCCCACTTAGCAAAGCTTAACAACAGAACCCGATAGGGTCAAACAGTTTCTAATCACTTAACTGCATCCCAGAACAAAACTGTAGAATATTTGTGGGAACACCCCACAAGGTAAAAAAAATTCACAAAGTCCCGCAAGCAATTAAAATTTACCAGGCACGGGGGCACCGGAGGGGTGGGGGGTGGTCAATTATTTGAGCGTCCAACTTCAGCTTGAGTCATGATCTCACCATTTGTGAGTCCAAGCCCCACGTCGGGCTCTGCGCTGACAACTTTGGATCTTCTGTCCCATCTCTCGCTGCCCCTCTCCTGCTTGGGCTCTCTCTCTCTCTCAAAAATATATGAATATTTTTAAAAAATTTACCAGGCATGAGCAAAGGCAGAGGAATATAACCCATACTGAAAAGAATAACCAATCACTGGAAACCAACCCAGAGATGGCACCAATCATAGAATTACTAACTAAAGACATTGGAAGTCATTTGTGTACCTGTATTTCATACCTGCAAGTACCCGGGAAAGGTTGAGCATGTGGAGACATGGGAAATAGACAATGACCCAGATGGAATATCTAGCGGTGAAAACTAACATCGGAGGTAAGAAATATCCTGGATGATTAGTACAGAAGAGAGGGTTGAGGGACTTAAAGACATGATGATAGGAACCCGGGGGATTAGGTACTCCACTGTGTCCCCAAGGAAAGTCTCTATACCTGTTAGGACGTTCACCCACGACACTGCGTAAGTGTTGGTTCCCACCCACTCTCCTGGATGGAGGCTGTGTCTGGTTTCGTCCACGGTTTTGTGGTGCCTAAAACAGTGCCTGGAAGATGAGGGGAAGAAGGAATAAATTAATGGGCAAACCAGCAATAACACCAATGAACAAATGCCCATTTTGAAGACACGCTAAATGTGTTCCATAGTAATGTTATAGACCCTCTTCTGTAATGTGTTCTGTCCCTCACTCTGCCTTTACCTGTCCCACTGCCTGAGGCTCATATCACTGCCTCTTGGCCCATTCTCCTTTGTGATGGTCCACATAGATCGTGCCTCTGTTCCGGTTCAGGGTTTTCAATTCAGTTGCCAACCCTACACTAATGGGCAAGACAAATCCACACTCTAAAGCCCAATTCCATCAACTCTGAGGCAGGCTTGCCTAGAGTCTCGAGATCACATTTTATGTATACTCTTCTTGGAGTCTAATTTTATTTTTGCCAGAATAAAAGCATATCTTTCTTTAAAAAAAATCCCTTTGTGGAAATGATTGTGGTTGATGACCAGGTCTTTTCATAACCTTATGAGACTTCATTTCATATTCTTAATATATGTTTTCCCCAGAGTATATTTGAGTCCATTCATTATCGATGTGCTGTTATTTTTTAAGAGTAAGGTCACTGCTTATGTAAATTATTTGTACATCTAATGTTTCTAGAGGCCCTGGAGACATGAAACAACACTTGAAATATTATGATTAAATATATTTTAAAAGATGGCGTTCAAATAAGTCTTTGTCAGAGTGAACGCTGACATCATTTCTCCCAGCAGCGTGAGGGTATCTCCAGGGTCTTTGTCTCCGAAACTCTTCGGGTAGAACCCACCCAGTGCTCATGGTCTGAAGAATGCAGAGAGAGCCTCCCAATCACTTGTCCTCTCAGCCTCAACTTCCTACAAAACTTACTGCAATACTGAGAGTCATGAACCTTCCCCTCACACCAATAACACAATTCACTGCCAGTGTGACATTTAAAGATCATTTCTCTCTCAAATGTCTAAAGGAATCAAGGTCATTAGGTGATGGCAATTCTTGTAATGTATTGTAAGTCTTATTGAAATTTATTACGGTTAATACCGAGAGATACTTCTCTTTGTCTATTTCCATTCTTATTTCTATCTCTATTACCACATGCTGCCACAAAATCTATACTCCCAGAACGCTATGTCCCCAGCAGCATTCTCTGACCCAAGAAGAAAGAAGATATTGCCCTGTTCTTACTGTATTTCCCCTAGAGATCTGGAAGTTGATACAGTACCAGCCCTGGGTTTCTAATGAGATAATATTGAGGACACAGCCTAGAACACAGTGATGACGGTTGAAGTTCACACACTGGACAGTCTCTCCTGAGAGATAGATGTGGAACTGACAGACCTTTATGGAATCCGTGTTCCAGAGCAAAAAGGGAGCAGTTCAATTCTGTCTCCAGCCGCTGAACAAAGGAAGGAAAAAGAAAGTTTGTGGTTAGTAATAGCTTCACGTGATTAAAAAATAAAGTCTCCACATTCTATCTCTGTTGAAATCTCCAAATGCAAAAAAACATATATGCAAACTAGATTATGAGTTAGTGAACTCTTTGAAGTGCCAACATACGCATCACTTTTTTTCTTTTTCTTTTTCTTTTTGTCTTCATCTTTTTTAAAGAGCAATTTTAGGTTCATAGTAAAATTGAGCGGAAAGTACAGAGATTTCTCATTCTCTCCTGACCCCTACACGTGTATCGCCTCTCATTATCAATATCCTCCCATCCTCAGAGTGGCTCATTCAAAAAACTAATTTTGGCATAACACCTTTACTGTCCAAAGGGCAAGGAAATAACCCAGTGTGCAGAAAATGATTGACAAGATAAACCCATGGTAAAATTTTGAAGTTACGTGAGGAAACGAGCCACCAGGATTAAATTCACCATATGAAAAAAAGAAATTTAATAAAAGCTTAAATATCTGAAATAGGAAACTAACATAAGAGAGATAATTGATTTAAATTAATATAATGAATTAAAATAAGAAATAATGAGCTAACTTGGATATTATAAAAAAGGATTTATAC
Source organism: Felis catus (assembly GCF_018350175.1). Taxonomy (NCBI): domain Eukaryota; kingdom Metazoa; phylum Chordata; class Mammalia; order Carnivora; family Felidae; genus Felis; species Felis catus. The sequence continues at coordinate 2,664,175 of NC_058374.1, forward strand.
AACAACCAAATTGAATTTTTAGTGAAAAAAATATAATCATTGACGCAGAGAAGTTAAATAGCAAATTCATCAGTTAAGGAGGAAATTAATTAATTAGAATTTAGTGCTGAGGAAATTTTCCACAATACAAAAGCAGAAAGAGAGAGAGAGTCCTTCAGTAGGTGAATGCATAAGTAAAGCATTGTCCAAACAGTGGAATATTATCCAGTGCTGAAAAGAAATCATCTATCAAGCCATGAAAAGACATTGAGGAACCTTAAATGCGTATTACAAAGTGAACAAAGCCAATCTGGAAAGGCTCCGTACGGTAAGGTGCCAACTACATGGAGTTCTGGAGAAGGTACAGCTATGGACAGTCTAGGGACAACTTTTGCTGTAAATGACCAAGGGTTAGAAGTATGGCCAACTTGTCCTCGGAAACCATGGGAGCAAGTAGACAGTGGAGTGAGATGTTAAAAAAAAAAAAAAAGAAAGAAAACCATCAACCGAGAATTCCCATATTTGACAAAAATCATCCAGTAAAAGTGAAGGAGAAATAAACACTTTCCAAGACAAACTCAATATAAGGGAGTTATTGCCACAGATCTGTTCTGTAAGAATTGTTAAAAACAGTTATTCAGGCAGAAGCAAAATCATACAGGTCAGAAATTCAGATCTACATGAAAAAGAAAGAGCATTAAAGAGAGAGTTAGTGAGAATAAAATTAAACACTGTGCTTTCCTATTTGTTATTGGTATAAAAGGTAATTGTATAAGTAAGCAAAACTGATTAGAGCATATGGATAAGTGAAGTGAGTGAGACCCCATCTCAGAGGGTGGGAGGAATGGACTGAGGATTCCATGTCTTTCATTGGCATATTAATCCACCAAGTCAGTGATCACCTTAAATGTGAATGGTTTAAATATACCAATGACGGAGACGATAGGAGTGGATAAAAGCAGCAATAACAACAACAAGGCTTATGTATCTACAGGAGAAGCATCGAAAATATGAAGCTTGTTTGTTTTGTTTCATTTTTAATGGTGCCTGCACAAGAGGGCATCCCTATGAAGAAAAAGGTGACCTTGGACCCAGATGTTACAATTTCAAAGAAATTAACTCAAAATGGAGCTTAGCTCTCAATGTATGAGGAACAACTATAAAACTGCTAGAAAAACACACAGGGGGGAATTAGGTGGCATTGTGTTGGTTATGTGTTTTTATTTTTTATTTATTGTATTTATTTATTTATTCATTTATTTAATTTATTATTATTATTTAGATAGAGAAAGAGGGTGAACAGGGGGTGAGGGGCAGAGGGACAGAGAGTATCACAAGCAGACTCCAAGCTCAGCGCAAAGCCCGATGTGGAGCTCGATCCCATGACCCTGAGATCACGACCTGTGCCAAAAACGAGACTCGGATGCTCAACCAACCGAACCCCCCAGGCACCCTTGGTCATGTGCTTTCAGATACGATATCAGAAGCGTGATTTTGTCAGTACAAACAGAGCAGACAGACTTGACTAAAATTAAAAACAATTGCTCATGAAAGACACTGTTAAGAGAATAAAAAGATAAGCCAAGATTGGGAAACACATCTGCAAAACACATATATATCTGCTACAGTACTTGTTTACAAGTGTACCTAAACAAATTTTAAATCACTAATAAGAAACCAATTCAGTAAAAGAAAAAAAAATGGACAAAAGATCTGATCAGACACTCACTAGAGACAACATGATAATGCAAATAAGCACATGAGAAGATGTCCGACATCACTTGGCATGAGAGAATGGCAAGTGACCATGAGATGTTGCCACACACCTTCCAGAGGAAGCTGGGCTGCGGTGGAACAAGAGGAAGTCCGTGCTTGGCAGCTGGGACGGCAGGGTGACACCGTTCCTCCCGCGACAGGCTCACCGGTTTCTTAAACCAATCTGCTGATTGAGTTCCTAGGCATTTACCCAACTGCCGAAGACTTTGTTCACACGTAAACTTATTTTCAGAGACTTCATTCAGTACCTCCACAAAGTGGAAGCAAATCGAGATGTTCTAAAATAGGTGAATGAGTAATGGAATTGTAATGCATCCATACAGTGGGTGTTATTCAACAGTAAAAAGCAACAAGGTATCAAACCATAATGAGACACGGATGACTCCTCTATTACTAAGTGACAGAAGCCAGTCCGATAAGACAACAAAGCCTATGATTTCAATTATGACATTTTGGAAAAACAAAACTATGGATATTATAAGAATATTGAAAAAAAAGATGTAAAAAGGAAAAAAAGGCTTGCCAGGGTTTTGGGGAAAGGGGACAGTTGAACAGGTGAAGAGAGTGGACGTTTTAAGGCACAAAAGCAATTCTGTATGATACCGTAATGGTGGATACGTGACATTATGCATGTTTCAAAATCCGTAGACCCTATCAGCACCCAGAATGAACCTTAATGTCCACTAAAGAAAAAAAAAAATTTAGGAGGTTGGGGGAATCCCAGAATGGAATCCAGAATGTGACAAAAACATTCTAACTGAATGACAATGAATATAAAAGACCCTCTCTTGAGAGGGACCGGGAACATTTGCTGCCCCAAGCAACTTTTGGGGTGCTGCCCCAAGCAACTTTGGGGTGGAGACCATAAGACCTAAAACAAAAGAAAGTGCACCTGAACACTGTACTCTAGTTGTTAAGGAGGCTTCGCGTAGGGCTGTGTGTTAAGTGCTCTCACATCACTGTGCATGTACATTGGAAATGAAGAATTCTGTGCCTAGATGGTGCCTAGATGGTGAATGGTGGGAGCCACGTTCCTCATTGTTGGGGAGGCAGGTGACAGATGAGCAGGGAGGAGGGTAGAATGATCCAGGCGGTGATGGATTCCTGGTGGAGGCGTCACATGAAGTCACATACAGCTTAATATAGACACAGAGGGTTACATACAGAAATATTCACAGGCATGTGCATAAACACAATTTAGCACACATAGCTGTATTTCCTTGTTCTGTCAGCAGACAGAGCCCAAAACTATGACAGTCCAGTAACAACAAGCCCTCCCAGCACCCACCAAAGGCCAAACAAATAATAATAATGATCACAATAACACAGTACGTCAAAGGGACTCGGGAGTCAACTGAAGGAGTTGCCCATGGCCAACTGTATACATCCATGAGTCCACGCGGTTATAAATTAATTGTTAACCGAACAAACACATGGGGTTAAATAGACATCCCATTCGGATTAATTTTGAATACTTTGTGTGGAAATTCCACCCTCGGGATGAATTATTACTGCCCACTCAGTAAGTGTAGGAAAGGGGAAAATACAGTAACTTTACAGTGGAGACACCTGGCAGGAAACCACCGCAGCCAGGGGATCAGTGTCACCAGCCACGACAGATGAGTGTGGCCGTGTATACTCTGATATGATTTGATGAGAATGGCGCTCACTTCTGTGGCTTTGCGCCCAGGAACTCCTTACCCTGTTCTAATCACAAGAGAACATCCCGGAAACCACAAATGGGGAACATTCTACGAAACACCAGTCCTGTTTGAAACTGTCAAGGTCATCAAAAAAAGGAGAGTCTGAGAAATTGTCCCAGCCAAACGGAGCTGAAGGGGATGTGGAGACTAAATGTAATGCGGTGTCCTACATGGGACCCCAGAACAGAAAAAAGGATTCTAGGGAAAAGCTAAGGAAATCCGAACAGATCAGAGGCTTTAGATAATCACAGTATACCAACAGCGGTCCATTCGTTGTAACAAACATACCGTACTCACCTAGGATGGTATTAACAGAAGAAATAAAGTGTTTCGTACGTAAGAATGCTCTGTATTATGTTTGCATTTTTTTCTGTAACATTAAAAATCTTCTAATTTAAAATGCTTATTTCAAAACGTTTTGTAATTAAAAAAAATCCTACAGAATAAAATAAAGATTCTTTCTAATATATTAGATTTCTGTCCTTTTTTTAAAAAAAAAGGTTTTTTTAATGTTTATTTTTATTTTTGAGACAGGGAGAGACAGAGCATGAATGGGGGAGGGTCAGAGAGAGAGGGAGACACAGAATCCTTAGCAGGCTCCAGGCTCTGAGCTGTCAGCACAGAGCCTGATACGGGGCTCGAACTCACAGACGGTGAGATCATGACCTGAGCCGAAGTTGGCCACTTAACCAACTGAGCCACCCAGGCACCCCTAGATTTCTTTCCTAATAACTTAGAGTATAAAACACATGTTTTGATTCAGCTGTAAGATATTTCTTCTACCTTACAAAATAATTTACACCATTTGCTATATTCCAAAAGTCCTTATTTAAGAATGTAAAGTAAATCTTGTAATATCTAAACATCGTAAGTGCCCCAAAGTTTGGAAACTATAACAGATCTATGAATAACTTGCTCCTTAATTGGCTGATTAGCATTTCTTTTGGCACTTAATATTTATTTTACATGTGATCGTACAATAACTCTATCCTTAGAGAAATGAATCCCGCAAGTTGGTTGCCAGAATGCCACAATCCGAGAAAGCTTTACAACTGGGAGCCGTCAGTTGATATTTTGGGTCTGCCCTTTCCAATGACATCATTCTTGGATAAAGATGTTAAAATCTTTCTGTTTTCGTTTCCCTTTCTGTACACTGGAAATTGTAATGTTTGCACAAGTTGACTTGACATTTATTTGAAGCAATACACAACAGTTGTGTATTCGGATGTTAAATATTACAATTACATTTGGGAGAGACACCCGATCTGGCCCTGCTCTGTGCTTGTATGCTCACCCTTTGAGCGTCCCTGGTATTGGTCGTGATAGTGGGAAAAGTGCAGCGATGGAAAAGTCAGGATGGTGGATCAGTTACACGTCAAAGCACAGACACTGCTAGCTGCAGAAAAGCACGTGTCCAGAAGGCGGGATGTGGGTAGAAACATGGGTAGAGCATGAAGGAACATAAACGGGAACCAGGAGCCATGGTGACAGAGGGAGACCGAAAAGCCCCTGCCTTTCACGGAGACGCATGGACGTGGGGGGCAGGGTCCCGACGGTCTTTGCTGTTACAGGAAGAGCACCTCACAGACCTAAGGTCTTTCTTCTAGCAACACAGCTTATAGTACCTTCTGGAAGCGGCCATTTCTTTCTCCTTTTGTGCCACAGGAAATGCCAGGTAAGAGCAAGAACCATCTGAGAAGCAGGTTGTGGAGTTCAGGGCGGGACGGGTCGCCTCCAGAAGGGACGAGCCCCACAGATGCTTAGACTGCAGTGGCGCTCAGGAGCCTCATGCACAATTTCCAGGCGGCTGGCCCTGCTGAATGGCATTACAAGCCGGGGATCATGTGACTGCCCAATTAGCCCCCATCACCTGCTCTGTGCACGAGACGGGAAGTCCTCAGCTGTCCTCCTGTCACTTTCAGTGAACGAAGAGACACCAGACAGGCGTCTCGACTGCAACGGCACGGTTTCTCAGGGAGCTGTGCTCCTCACGGAGGCCCTGGCTGCTGTGCAGATGAGGGTCCTCAACGCAGGGGGCCCCTGCTGACTCAGCCACGTCCCTGCCACATGCAGAGTGGGCACCTGCCAATTCACCGGCCTCATTTAACACACGTCACAGAGTGCGTTGTCCAGAGAGCTCTGGTGGTCATTTTTCTAAATGGAAAAAAGAAAAAAGAAATAAAAGGGAAAAAAATGCTCCCCCCTCTAGCAGATTTGATCGAACGCCTCCAAAGGAAATAGTAGCTAGCTTTTGGCGAGTGGGAAGACCAAAGCGTCCCTGTTTTTTTAGATGAAGTCAGCGTGTTCGTGCACACGGATGTGTTTACAGAGCTTGGCCTGGGTCGTTTCTGAACGTGCCCGAGCCCACACGAGCTGAGGAGTCGGTCCCGGGATTGTGAACCATTTCAGTTCTTGGTCATACAAATAGAGAGTGTCACTCACTATGTGAAGTCTTCCCGGCATGTTGTCTGAGTTCCTATCCTGATATTTGCCAGTTTCATTTTTTTTTTTGCCTTATGATCGTGTCACATGTACGTAAGGATGTTGTTAATTAGAATGTATATAAGGTTAAAGAGACCTTGGTATCCCTGTTGCGTCTCGAACGTCGAACACAGTGCTTTCCAAACAGCCAACGGCCAATGAATATTCTTTTATAAGATGAGTAAAATAAGTGTAACCAAATATAGCCATTCCATGGGTTTTTGATGGATGTTTCTTGAACTTACCAGACGGTAAATACTCAAAGCTGTAACTTCTTCAGTCAACGTTAGTAAAGGATTAAGTCGGGAGAGTACATTCGTCTCAAAGCCCTTCCTCAGTGGCGCCTCGGTGAACAGACCCGTACCGGATCCGTTACACACGTTTTCCTCCTGGCTGGTCTACAACCACACTTAAACGAATGTCGGAGCACTGGTTCAAGTTCACTCGATATGACTAGGCTAGGAAAAAGAACATGCTCTGACATTTGTTCTCCTTCTGACACTGAGCTCCTGTAGCCACACGCTATTTCATTACTTACTCTCCAGTTGAAAAAAGCCAGACTCACAGACGCTGCAGGGTACGTCAGTGTAGAGGCTGAACTTGGGTGTCAGTGTTGATGCTGTTTCCTCACTTCAGGCCATCAACATTGTTAAGACGCATTTTTGATAAGTGAAACCTGTCATATTTTTAATACCACGTGGCGATACCGGGTTATCCAAGGGGTGATCTGGAGGGAGCTGCACGGAGTTTACGTTTTAGGCTATTATCCCAGGAGAGAAGTTAGAAAGCAGGAAATATGAAAAGGACACTCCAAAGAATCATAACTGATGTGACCCCAATCACTGATGCTTGATGGAGAGGGAGAAGGAGACTCATCCCATTTTTTCTGTGACTCGTTCTGGGAGACAGCGACAGTGACTGGTAGGGATGGGCGTGTGGCAGGTAATGGATGGGGCAGGACTGGAGAGGAGGGGCTGCCCCAGCCGCCGCCCGGACTCTTTCCATCTGTCTGTCTCCTTGGGGATGGACTTTCCAGGTGATAAACTCACAACGGTGTGTTTCTCCTTCCTTTCTACTCAGTGTGTGTGTGTGTGTGTGTGTGTGTGTGTGCACGCGCGCATGTGCCTGGTAAACAGGGATGAATAAAAAGGGATAAACAGGGTCCTTAAAATTTTGGTTATTTAACCCAGAATATAGAGTTAATTTTCTTAGTCTAGATAATTTAAACAGGGACAACCCTAAAAGGAGGTATCTCTAAAAGCTGCTTAAATAGCACTTTGTTCAGGAGGAACCTGGGCGTCTCAGTTGGTTAAGAATCCAACTTCGGCTCAGGTCATGATCTCGCGGTTTGTGGGTTCAAGCCCCGCGTCGGGCTCTGTGCTGACAGCTCAGAGCCTGGAGCCTGCTAAGGATTCTGTGTCTCCCCATCTCTCGGCCCCTCCTCTGCTCATGCCCTGTCTCTCAAAAAAATAAACGTTAAAAAATTTTTAAAAAGCACTTAGTTCAAATAAAATTTACTCCAAATCTCTCATGCACATTCTCTTAAAATCAATTTTACTGAAGTATGTTTTCCAAACAATGCATTACATGCACTTAAGAGTCTAACTTGATGTGTTTTAGTAAATACATACACTTGCTATGCATCTACTCTAATTCGTATCTTTACTTCATTAAAGTTGTGCACAGGCTGAATTGTGTCCCCCCAAAGTCACATGTGGAAGTCCTAATCCCAGGATTTCAGAAGTGACTGTATTTGGAGACAGGGTCTTTGAAGAGGCAGTTAAGGCAGAATTGAGGTCACTGGGTGGATCCTAATCCAATCTGACTGGTGTCCTCATGAGAATAGGAGATCAGGACTCACACACACACACACACACACACACACACACACACAGGGCTGACCACGTGAGGACACAGGACAGGTCAGCATCTACAGGTCCAGGAGAGAGGCCCCAGCCCTGTCCAGCTGGGATCTCCGCCTCCCCACCTCCAGGATATGAGACAGTGAATTCTTCTGTTTAAGGTGGGGTCTGTGGCTCTGTTACTGCTGTCCCAGGGAGGAAGCAGCAGAGGCATTAAAGAGGCAAAGGGTGCGGTGGGGATCCCGCGGGGCACCCAGAACATCTGAGCCTGTCTCCTCTCAGACAAGGACGCTTTATACTGAGTATTTGTTTCTGCAATGTATCCCCATCGACCATTTCATTTTTCCATTCTTCTCACAGAAAAGGTGGTTTACCTCATACTCCTCCCTCCCCGCTCACGTCTCCATCATTCGAATCCATGGAAACAGGGCGGCTGCTGAAATTCACACTCACTGCAACTGATGTGGTCCTTGTGACTGGTTTTCACCACTCACCTGGCAGTATGTTGTGATTACATCTCCTTCCTTTCCCTTTTAATTTGTTTTTAATGTTTATTTACATTTGAGAGAGAAACAGTGCGCGAGCAGGGGAGGGGCAGAGAGAGAGGGAGACACAGAATCCGAAGCAGGCTTCAGACTCTGAGCTGTCAGCACAGAGCCCGACATGGGGCTTGAACTCACCAACTGCGAGATCATGACCTGAACCGAAGCTGGAGGCTTAACCGACTGAGCCACCCAGGAGCCCCCATCTTGTTCCTTTTTCTGTGGTTACAAATCTTTTGTTTTTCCTGGAGTTCACAGAATTTCCTTCCCTTTTTCCCCTCTGCCTGTTCCCAGCATCCCTTCCCAGCTCTCCACTGAGAAGTCACTCCAAGTGTGGCCAAACACAAAAGCCTCTGTCTCTGGGGCTCCTTCCTGCTGCAATGCACCCTTCCGGGGGCTTCAGAGACCCTTCCAGCCCTAACTGGTCCATCTCCGGACTCGGATGTCCTCCGTGTGGAGCACTGTTTCCTGGACTTGTCTTTCTTCTTGTGACTCACCTCCACGTTTACCATAACGTGGTTCCTAGTCATTACAAGAGACAGGATCCGTGGGAGATACATTTTCTGAGAACGCCCGCGTCTTAAAATACCCTTCTTCTACCTGCACAACTGATTGATGTTTTGGCTGGGTAGAAACTCTGAATGGGAAAAGCACCCCCTTTTACATTTTGAAGGCATTACTCTGTTACCTCCCAGCTTCCAGGACCACTGTGGGAAGTCTGAGGCTGTTCTGGCTTTTGATATTTGAACAATCGTCTTCTTCTCTGTTTGAAGGTTTTCGAGTATTCTCCTAATTTCAGATTAGGTCTTTATTCGTTCATCCTAATAGATTATGGGGTGTGCAACATCAGCTTGGAAAATGAAGTATTTTAGTGTTAAGACATGCTCTCTGATGTCAATAAAAATTGGAAACTTGCCTAGACTCTTTCTTGGATCTGTCTTTCTGGAATTCCTGTAAATTGGATACTGGGTCCCCTGCATTGATCTCTACCTGTCTTAAATTTTCCTTCCTAGTAGCTGTCATTCCAACAGTTCTTAATACTACTGAGAAAAGTCCTCATTTACATTTTTCGATGTGCCCCTTAGATATTCAACAGTAGTTACAGCTGACTTTCTAAGAGCTCTTCCTTGTCTTATTGGAGAGTTTCTTTTATAACATTTCTTTTTTGTTGTGGGATTCAATTCCTCCTCTTGCTTCTCTAGGGATTTTTGATGTGCTTTCTGAAAAGTTCTTTGTCATATTGGCTTTCTACATTTTATATATTTTGAAGCTATACCATTAGCTGCAAAGACAATCTGAATTGTTATGTCAACCTTTCATCATAACGTGTCTGCTAACACTTCCTGACTTCAATTCCAGTTTGTCTGATAATCTTATAGGCACATCAGCTGGTCTCGTACTGACGGGCGCCTGTCACAACCTCTCCCTGTCCTCTTTCAGCCATCCCGTATGCCTAGATGCATATGGCTTCCGTGTAGACCATGCAGGTATTTTTGACAACCCCGCCCCCCACAATCATTATCTTGTCTGTTCAAAGCTGACATAAACCACACCTGCAGAAAAAGGTGTCCAGATGGCTCACCATTCCGGTGCCGTGGTCTTCAGAGTCACGACCCCCTGTGGCCCGTGGTTCCCTCCCGGCCCCAGTCTGCTCTGGCCGGGCCTCCTTGCTGACGTCCTGCGTAGAGTCAAGGTCCCCCAAGATCACAGCCAGAGGCGAGGCATGTGGTGGGAGGAAGCGACAGACGCCATCTCGCAGGGAACACGGTGCTTCTGCTGTGCCCCTTGTGTCCTTCAGGGCCACATTCACAGCTCAGAGGCCTGTGCTCACGCTGACTCCACCCTGCGACTGGTCCCCTGGGGGCCAGTGTCCCATTTGCCAATTCAGTGCTTTCAGCTTCGTGACTCAATTTCATCAAAGACCTCACTGGTTCCATCCCAGGGGCGCCCTCCACATCAGACCCGTGGCCTCCAAGGCCCACCACCAAGAAGTCCCACCATCTGGGAGCAGGAGGGGCCCAGGAGCAGCCTCCCAGGCTTGATTCAAACAGAATCACCACCTTTTAACTGGAAGTTTCCATTTATTTAAATTTAGCAAATGTGCTCATGCGTTTGGATTTGTAGCAACCATTTCACGTCCGTGTTCTATTTCTTCCATGTTTTCTATGTACCCGTTACTCTTTTCTCCCCTTGTCCTGGATTATTTACTTATTTTTTTTACTATTCCATTTTCCCGCTCTGTTGTCCAGTTAGATGGACACCCTTGTGTGTTCATTCTTTTAAATGATGACCCCAGAGATGCCCACACGCATCCCTGACTTACAGAAGGATGATACGGATTAGAACCTTTGGCACATCCCGGCCTTACGAGGCCCTATTCAAAGTCTCTGACCCTCATACATTTTTTATCTGGGAAAATTTCGCAACACTATCGTATTAACAGTGCAAATCTAGAGAGTGAGGTGGAGAGAAGCCGATGGGCCAGAGTAGGTTCTGGACAAATGGTAAGTCTTCCCTCTCGCCCCCTCCCCCCCTTGCACAGTGCCACTTGTTCTGGGGCTCAAAAATTCAGGAAGTGTGATTGCCTTGATGATGGTTCCATTTCTTCCATGGCATTCTTCTATGTACAGTCTTGTGGTGGTGATTTCCATCAGGCTATGCCTTCTTCTGGATTTTTGCATTCATGTAAATACAGTCATTTAATGATATACTCAATATACAGCCATAGCACTAAAGAATATAGTAAAGCTACATTTTTGGAATAAACATCTTCGTTTCTGAATTGCTTTGCGTCTGGGAGAAATGGCCTCACAGACCCATTACCCGTGAGAGCAGAGGTATTACATGGGAAAGCCTCCACTCTTTCCTGTATTCAGGCACTTTCAGCTCCTTAAAGGTTTTCTTGCATTGGTGAACATATTAAAAAAAAAAAAAGCTTAAATTCAAAGGAACAGTTATTTAAGTTTTAATACTGAATAATATTTATTTAGATTTATTGCCATAATCTTTTCTCGGAAGAAAGAGTTAGCAAAGCCAAAACCAAGGCACGACATGTATTATGTTGTTTCTGCAACGATTCTAATGTTGCATAATTAGCTTCTGCATTATTAAATATCATTCTTCAGAGTAGCCAGTTTTATTCACTTCTGATCTTAGGTAATAGAGAGTGTTGGGCATTTGGCCCCAAACCCTCTCATTTTGCAGATAAGGCATCTGAGTCCGAGCAGATGAAGTGACTTTCCAGTGGTGTATAGATAGCTGCTTTCGTGGTTCAGAAGGGACTTCTTTTCTCCCGCTTTTGTTCGTAGTGAGCCCAAGTCAGAGAAATCACACAGACCACACGTATGGCACTTCTTGCACAAATCAAAAAGCTGATCTCTGGGATACACTGAGACGAGTTCATTTCGCTCTATGCAGAAGACGGCATTCACGCCCACGGCAGACTCTACACGTTTGCCATTGGGCACATTTTGTCGCAAAACTGCTAACCCAGGTTAACTTTCTTCCTGTCCCTCTGGCTGGACCTGCGTTTATCTCAAAAAATGCCAGCCATTGTTTATCTTTTTTTTTTTCAAGATAAGATGTATTAAACATAAAGTTTTAGACTCTAACACAGTATTCAATTCAAATTTCCTTTTGCTATATTATAACCTCAGCTGTCAGAAGTATTCAATCTCTGGTAGCTGAAAAGTTCACAGGATCCTAAGTGAATTGAGAGCAAGGTTGGTCCCTATGTATATTAAGACTTGCTTTCTAGCTCTAAGCATGTTTGAATTTCCTGAACTTTTATTCATTTTTCATGAAAACCGTTTGGGAATGGAGTAGACAAACGGGTGACCCTGGCTCCAATCAGATGAGGGTGTTGGGGAGTCCTGCCTTAAACAGGAAGATCTTGGGTACCCAGTCTGTCTGCCTCCACTTGCCCCTGACTGTGGCACCTTCTCCATTAACCTCTGTTCATCCGTCCTTTATTTGACCTTGTTACTCGCAGTTACTCAGCCATTTGGGGGGAAAAGATATGTTTTCTTTCTTCTTTCTTGCCATTGCTCCTTTCTTTCTCTGATCAGCGAGATGTATATACATTTCCTAACTTTCATGGTCATCAGCTAGGCTATGCGGCAGGGAAGTCTCTGAAAAAAATATGTTTATTCACTAAAAACAGATTGCATTAATAAATAACAATGTGAACTTTCTAGGTATGTAAGGGGAAGAGGGAAGAAGAACAAAATTAACATCAGCCTGAAATTCTGACTTACGAAATTTCAAAATAAAAGACATTCATTTATTCCTCAAAATAATGTCTAATTAAGAATACTTGAAGTTTAAAATTGCTTATCTTGGTTTAACAAAATTTAACACAAGGATTATATATATATATATATATATATATATATATATACACACACACACACATACGCACACACACACACACACACACACACACACAAATAAGCGCTACTTGGTAGGTTGAGGTAAAAAAGACAAAGAACAGACCAAAAGAGAAAAAAGAAAAGAAAAATAAAAGAAAAGCTTTATTTCTTAAGCTTCTAGTAGTTCAGAATTTAGGCCACTGATCTGCTGTTGAGTAGAAAGGACTTTATGGCCATGTTTCCTCTTAAATAAACATAAAATGCAAATCTTTATTTCTAATATTTTTTTGAAGAGAACTTATGAAATGCAAAACTTAATTGATCATAGTGCATTTGGTGGTAAAGACATTTCAACAATTAAAGGTTTAAAACCTGTGGTAATTATTTTATAAGCAGTGTCCTTCATAATTTTCCCAGGGATAAAGTGTATCATTTAGAAACAAGAGTTTACATAAGCCACACACCTAAATAAACATGTTTTCATTACATTTTCTAAATATAATTTTGAGTGATTTAATTTGATGCATATTTCATCTTTTGGAGATTCATCGATTAAACCTTATTTGGTGATTTTTTTTAAGGTTAATTGATCATGCCTGGAATTTATACTCCCAGGAATATCTGTATACAGAGTAAAACTGTAGTTCTAATTAAAATCAAAACAAATGTGTCACTTAGCCAAAAAGGTAGTCAACTGTAGGCAAAAAAAAAAAAAAAAAAAAGTTAAAATTGAATAAAAAAAGAGACAGTCACCCAATCCAAACCCTGAAAAACTGAAGTAGAAAGTCCTGAATATGGGCTTTACGTTACAAATGGGCATTTAAGACCATAGCGATAGGAATACAATGATAACATATTTCCACTGTGATTCATGTTCATTAAGTATCTCATCACATGTTTTCTCATTTGATCTTAACAATTGCTACGTAGAAAGTTTTTCTGGATATTATGACTACTTTTGTTTTATAAAAGGTAAGTTGAGATCTTAGGGGAAAAGGCTCAGGGCCAACATTTTTATCATGACAGAGCTAAAATGAGAATTTATTTCTTTTCAACTTTTTTTTTTCCCATAAAACTCTTTGTTCTTTCGGATACTTTATTCTGTTAACCAGGGTCACAGTGAAACTTTGTAATATGGGTCTTCAGAACCAGTAAAAGAAACCATTAGCTTGAAATCTTTGCACACTACTTAAGACTAAATGCTCATAATTCCAGGGGAACGAAAAATGTCTTAGCATTAAATTTACAAACCCTTTCAGAATTAAGTATGGGGACATTACTGAAATGCAATGGTTCAAAAAGGATCTGGTTTTCATCACATCATCCAATTTTTTTTCTTTCATTGCTAGTATTCTCTGCTAAACTTTAATATCAATCTAACCTTAATCCATATTCAAGAAATGACCATTTTTTCAAAGGCAGCAAAAAGTATCTCTTGAGGTTACCTCTCTTCAGCTATTTCTAGATTAGAAAAGAAACCACTTATATTAAGCACAGAAGTGCACCTGGCTGTTGGAGTCTTCTATTTGCATAGAGGAAGAAACAAAGTAATGGCAGCTTAAATAATGGGCTCTATGTCACAAGACTGGTAAGGGGCGGGGATTCGCACATGGGCGATATCTCTTCATCATTTTTGCGCCTGTCCGCCATATTATTATTATTTCTCAACGTGAATGCGTGTGGCTTTCCAGTAGTAATTTGGAATTTTTCATGGGATAAGCTGACATTATTCAACTTAATAGTGCCCACTTGTTTGCTTGAAGTTTCAGATGGAGGCTAGCTAGCTGTGTGTGGCTTTACTCCATCTTCCAATATCAATACTCATGAAAAGTCCCAGAGAAACAAAATTAGAGCACAAAAAGCCGCCCCTTAGGAATGGTGGGGAGTGTTTCTCGTGTCCCTGAATTCCACCATAATGGGTACACAAAGGTCTGATACCACCTGGCAGGGACAAGGAGGAAAGGAATGGCCCTTGCTTTATGGCGTATTTCCCATTTGGAGGCAGTCGGCTTTCATCACTCAGGAGTGTGCCAGCTGGCTCTCTATTTCACAGGGTTTTTGTTGTTGTTGTTGTTGTTGTTGTTGTTGTTGTTGTTGTTTTTGCAGGGCAGTCTGTGTCTTTCATTTCCCACCCGTGCCTCATATTACATCAAACGATGCCGACTTTTGTGCCAAGTGACCGACGAGAACCGTGAGCCCCACTGGTGTTGGTTTCCACACTGGCCTCCGCACAGGGAAGGCAGGGAAAGACAGAAGAAAGAGGCAGCTGTTTCGGATTGGTGGGTGCTAAGAGTAATAAGCCAGTGAACTTGGGAGGCTGTCTTGGGTGGCTCCAAGACAAGCAGATCCCCAGGCACACCGCCAGAATCTTAAAAGTTTCTATGGAGGCTGTAACTGGGCTCAGGCAGGTATTCAGTCCAGATCGTCTCAGCAGCCCCTTACTTTCTCAAGGCTGTGACTTTTGGGCAGAGCATACATTCCAAGGACAGGGAGGCGGTGAGGAGGCTACGATTACCCAGAGCCACCTCATGGGTCAACCGGCCTCCACGTCCCCTTGATGACCTCCTCCACCAACTGGGGAGTCTAGTCATTCTGCTTCTACAGATGTAAACCAATAATAACGGGGGCTTCTAAATGTACATCTGTGAGAACAGGATCCTTTGCGTTAGGCGAATGATCTCTTGTGCCCTGTGTGAAACAGAGGAAGAAATACCGATGGCTTCAGCTTAGGAAGGTGTTGTTTGCCCTCCCCTTAGAAAGGTGGCCAGATGCTTGGAAAGGAAGAAGGTCTTCCTACCACTGATCTTGAATGAATGGTGCCGGACTCGCTCGTGGCTGAAGACGTCCACCGGCCCTGTGGTGCATGGAGAGAGGATAGTTCTACCAGAAGCGAAGCAGCACAGAGAACCAGGCTGAATCAACATACACTGTTTATGAAGAAAAAGATAAGAAGACCAAAGGTACAAAAGCAGATTTAAAATTGATGTTAGAAGCGGTAACGTATGTCAGCGGTGCTGGAAATTGATAGTCTCGTGGTGGCACAGGTTTGCCGTGAAAATATTCAAGCTAAAACCCCAACAACCCTCCACGGCAAGGCCGGCCCCTGTGAGTTTGGAAGTCGTTGGGAATTAAAACCACAGTGGTAATCAAAGAGACGCAAATTAAGAAAACTGACAGTCCATTTCTTATTAATCAGATCTGCAAGAAAGAATACGAGACATAGAGAGAGTTGGCACAAAGGACCAGGGAAAAGGAGCTCTTTACCGTCACCGGCGGTAACGTGCCTCGGCAAAATTACTTTGGAGAGCATCGTGCAGCAATATTAAATTGGACGCTATAGGAAATCCACTTCGATGTTTCTAGAAAATTCTAAGTTCCTAGAGAACATTTTACATGGGCATAATAGAATTGAGAAATGGCGCTTTAGATTTGTTTGTAATAGGAATGATCGGAAACGAGATCCATATCCTTCAGGAGAATAGAAGGAACTGTGTGATTTTTATGTCAACGGTAGTCGTTCGAATTAACTAACTGAGTGTATTCATCCCTCTACACAGGGATACATTTCACATGTGAAATGTTGAGGAAAAGCACGACATTGCAGAAATACTGTACAGTAGGATTCCCTTTGTACAAGGAGTGTGTCTGCAACAGGTGTATCACGTGTCCCTTACGGTTACAGACACAGGCAGCCCAGGCACAGAAGCGTGTTCCGCACGCCTTATCCGGATCAGCATGAAGGTTATCTCCAAGGAGGGAGGAAATGGAGAGTTACACAAAGGGCTGAGCTCCACTTGGAAGGGCTTTGTATCCTTCTTTACAATTAAAACAAATATGCAGAAGTAGACTCACAGTTCTTTCATTATCAGGACTGGCCATACAGACAGCTGTTCAGCAACTTTCCATTTCAAAGCTTTATAACGCATTTAAACATAGGGCGCTCCTGGTTTGCAGTTGATATTTTCATTCATGACTTTCCCCTTACTTAAGTAGGTGGCATTCCGGGGCCATTCACTGGGAAACAAAGTAAGTGCAAAACTCAGGCTTCTTACAGCTCATTTGAAGCACATATTGACTGACCTGGAGGCACTTTTCAGTCTTCCTTTTTCAAGTTCTAAAATTTTTGAGTGAGTTCTATGATATTGGCCAGTACTGTAAGTTTTCCTTCAGAGATAGGCTGATACGGGTAATGCCTGCAGGCAAGGACCCATCCAGTTTCAGCTTTACTGGCGGTTCCCCTTCTCCCCAAGAGAGCATGAGTGCCCCGTGTGGAGTGTTTGTGGAACCTGACTTCGTTCAATACTCTCCCAGTTGTGCTGCAAATTTGAAAACACGCTAGGGCTACTCATTCACTACATATTGATGATTGATTTATTCATCGTCAGATGACAAACTTTCTCATGTAGAATGACACATAGATTCCCAGAGAAATGTGGCCCTTAAAAGTGAAGTCCACTTACTCTGCGGCATTTTCATGATCTTCCTGCCTTGGCCGATGCGACTTAAATATGTGCCTTTTATATCAACCTAGAGACTTCTGTCACTAAAGATTTTTATTTAGGATTAAAGCCCAGAAGAGTGCTTCATCATCTAGCATGAACTATCTGCTTGCCATGGACTCAGGCTGGAACACTTCCCATTCTGCTAATTATACAGGTCAGACGAGTTACACTAAAACACTGCACAGTTTGAAATCAGTCTCTGCATATGTTCTGTTCTCCTGTTTCTAATATCAAGTGACAAAGTGGCCTGAAATAATTTGCACACATCTTTTTCATTCTAAACACTGCCTGGTATAATATCTATTTCATAAGGTTAACAGGCCATCTTTGGAAAGTTTAATGAAAGGAAGCAATCATCCCTCCTTCCCTCTGGATGTGATCGCCAAGGAAATGAAGAGAGAAGCAATCCAGGAATGAACTGGGGCATTCCATGAATCCAAAGGAAAACCCAGGGATGTGGTTTCCTGGAGGCCGGGGAGGGAAGCATTCACAAAGGAAGTGAATCACCAACTATGCAAAGTATTACTGATGAGCAGGAAGGATAAGAGTGGAGATTGGACCCTTAGTTCCCTAAAAGTGTAGGCCGTTGGATGCTTTAACAAAGCTCGAGTTTTTGAAGTGTGGGGCACCGATCTCACCAGAATGGCTTTGTAACAACTGGAGGGAAATACTCGGACTAGGAGTTTGGTGAGCGCAGCGATGTGGCGGTGACCGAGAAGCAGTGGGGCTGAAAGAAGGTTGTATCATCATTGATGTTCTTGTCTTTCCTTTGCTTTCTCTCTCTCTCCCTCTCTTTCTGTTGGCTGAAAACTGTTTTAAACAAAAAATTGTGATTCTAGATTTGGGGAGGGGGGGAAGATACATCTATAACTCAGAAGTTTTCAAGCTTCAGAAATTTTGTGATCAGTGCAAAATTGAAAGTGAGGCACAAGATAGTAGAAAAATGCATGTAAAAGAGCTGTAACATAAATTTGTGATCATTCAGGATTCAACTCCAGGGAAATAGCTAATATTGCAGGTTTAAATGTATTTGAACTCTCTGAAATAAAATGATACACGTGTGCACATAAGTTATTTCGTTCTTCTTTCCAATGTAAGTATTATGATTTAAAATAAAATTGAAATAAATCACCTGAAATATAAGATTGCTTTTCACGGTCTTTAGAAAATGGCCCATTTTTAAAGACTTTCTCTGCTAATGTGCATTAATTAAATCTCTCACAGAGATTGGAATGGAGCAGGCAGTGGGTGCTTAAACGGCTCTGTTTGAAAATATATAAGTAAATCTGAATTGCGATTTTTTAAATGTGTACCAAGCTTAGAGATGTAAGGGCCTCCAACATCAAACCAAATCAAACTGTGATCTGAGGACTCACTCGATGGCTAGAGTTGGAGATAACCCCTTACCCCCCAGGGAGGTTTACGTTGCAATAAACAGATATGGCATGAGTTCTGGGGCTCTGGGTGCAGCTCTGATTTGCAAGCGCCTGTTAGAAAGTACAGTGGGAACAACATTCCAGTCTGTCCGCCACCATGAAACGCTACCAGGAAGCTGCCAAGAATGGAAACCAAATGCACCTGTGATCCCTCATCTGAATATTTGGAAAGAGGCAGCGAGGTGAAAATGAGAATTTGTTACACACAACCTGAAATTCCCATCAACTAACATCTCATCTCACAATTTTTTGAAGTAAAAGGCCAGTTTTGTTAATTCTGTTTAGTCGGTGCTCAATCCGTACTCCCTAAATTGAACTGTGTTGCATTTATTTATTTTTTTATTTCATTTTATTTATTTAAAGACAGAGAGAAAGAAAGAGCAAGCAGGGGAGGTGCAGAGAGAAGAGAGAGAGAGAGAGAGAGAGAGAGAGAATCCCAAGCACGCTCGGTGCTGTCAGTGCAGAGCCTGATGTGGGGCTTGATCCCATGAACTGTGAGATCACGACCTGAACCGAAATCAAGAATCAAACGCTCAACCAACTGAGCCACCCAGGTGCCCCTTGAACTATGTTTTAAGAATTAAAATGAATGATGCCGTCCATATTTTATAAAATAATAGAAGCAAGGTGTACTATCAAGAAAGAAAAATTGGGACCGAGGCAAAAAATACCATGTGAGGGGAGTTAAAGTTTAGTCTTCATGATAATAACAAATATTTCTGTTACATATAAATCCAGTTTGAATGCGAATTGATATTTCAGTCCACCTGATTCGTACAAATTTATCTGGGACTGAGGTAATGTCATTCTTTGGGAAAAGTTAACGTTCCTCTTTGGAAAGAGTTTATTCTAAAACAATTATGTGTGTCATAAACTTGCTTTGGGGTGTAGATCCACAATGTGTCTTAAACTCCTGGGCAAGTGGGGATTAACAGTTTAGGCAAAGGGACACATTGACCTTGTAGTCTGGTTTAGATAAATAAGAACACGCTTCTACTCATGTAGACACAGCTCTACATTCTTCTCAGCCTTGCCAGTCCATTGAAACCAAGGCCTCAAGGATTTCTCCATCACTCAGATCTTCTTAACTTCTGTGCTTTATGAAGAAAGTGCTATTACTTGAGACAGGAAATGGGTCAGGAATCCATCACTGCATTTAGGAACTGGACTAATTCCTCCAGCACATCATATACCTACAGGTTGGAAAACAGATCCTAAGACAGGATTGCACACAGAAGGGTGTTACCTACTGAGTTCTGTGGGGAAAAATGAGGAGGAGAGGGAAGGCTGAGCTGTGAATCAGTCTTAAGAGCAGCCTCAGCCCATCCAACAGAGGATCTGGAGACGAGATAAACCCATAAACCCAGAGTTTTCCAAGTCGAAGGGAGAGACTAACGCTCTTTCTCATGACCTGTCTCAGACCACCATGACCCAAGGGGTATGAACACACTAGGAAGGCAGTTCTGGGGCACAGGCTGTCCCTGGAAATGGGCAGCAGCTGAGGGAGGTCTTCTGGATGCATTCCAAGCAGTGGGGGTAATGACGCTCCGTTCCTTAAGGGGGCTCTTCAGGGCACATAGTCATCGTCCACCATGGGCACAAGCCACAGGCTCTGTGTGGATTCTTGGAGACATTCCTGAGGGTTCGGGTGGGTCTCTTCTCCTGGGGAAGTATGGGAGAGGGAGGTCGATGGGAAGAACTGTGGCCCCTGAATGTCATGGCTCTGAGGGTGACAACTCTGCTCCTTCTCGACTCTCCATTCTGGATGCCCCTCGCCCTTGGTTACCCACCTCTGTGACCTCATGCTTTCAGATGCCTACGAGGTGCTGTGTGGGTTTCTGCAGAGGCCATCCTGGTGAAGTAAATGGAGATATCTTGGCATCCACCACACATGTAGCTTTTAAGTTTTTAGTGGTGGCAGTAATTTTCTACTCTCTCCCTCCAGGATATAATCCTGTTTTTTTTTTTGTTTGTTTTTTGTTTTTTGTTTTTTTTTTGATTGAAGTAAAGTTGACATGCAATGTTACATTGGTTTCAGATGTATGACCTAGTGATTGGACAAGTCGCTAAATTCGTTACACTATGCTGACCGCGAGTATAGCCACCGTCTCATAACACTATTTTTGATGCAGTATTTTGACCGGGAGAAGAAAGTTCTAGAGGCTCCCACTTGGTCTTCCTACATTTACTATCCATCACCCCACAAGTCAAGGCACAGGTGTGGAAGTTGTTTCAAGCACATCTGGGAGCCAGGGAAATGACCACCAGGTGCATATGACCCAGTGGGGACCAATGCAAGCTGGACATGAGTCAGTGCTCCATTTGCTAAATGTCCTTGAGGTGCCCCCACTCTGTAATGTTCTAAAGGTACCACGGGTGACAAGAATTTGCATCAAACGGTGCTCAAAATGTTTGGCTGTCCCGCTCCCCAGGGCGCCGTCTCCCAGGCAAAGACACCGAAAGGATTTGATGACATCGTCACAGTGCTCATTTTGCACTTGCAAAAGCTTAACCTCTCCTCCAGGCAGTGGGTTCTGTGCCTGAAAACTGGGGTTCACTTGGAAAATGGCAAAGGACTATGCCTTTTATTAAGGTGACTGCCCTCAGCATCCCGATCGCCCCTCCTTTAATTATATTGATTGTACAGACAGAGGAGGGTGCCACCAGGGACACTGTATGTTATTAGCAATCTTCTTAACGGGGCACCTGTGTGCCTCAGCCGGTTAACCGCCTGACTCTTAATTTCGGTTCAGGTCCTGATCTCACGGTCCGTGAGTTTAAGCCCTATGTCTGTGTCGGGCTCCGTGCTGACAGCCCGCTTGGGATGCTCTCTCTCTCTCCCTCTCCATCTGCCATTTCCCCCACCAAAAGTAAGTAAGTAAGTAAATAAATAAATAAGTTTAAAAAAGACAAAAGAAACAATCTTCATAACCTTCTGTGGGTGGAAACTCCCTGGTTGCCATTCCAACCTTGCTGGTCATTGTAACTGTTCGCTCGATTTGGCTTGTGACGGTGAAGCGCCACCGATCACGGGCCGTCCCTGCTGCTCCGTGTAAGCCAGCAGTGTGACCGGATCACCCACCATGGGCCCCGGCCTGCGGGAGAGACCCTCCCGGGACGCTTTCATTGGTGGGTCCTCACTGCCCCGCTCCACGGTGCGACCTCCAGGCCTGCGCTGTGTTTTCTGCCCGCGGCCTCTCCGCTCAGCCAGGCCCACTCTGCCCACCTCTGCGTGGGATGCAGCGGAGACACCCCGTCTCCAGGGTCTCTCGGGTCCCTGCCGGGGCGCTCTGTCCTCTCTCTGGGTACGAGTGTCCCAGTACATAAACTCTGACGTGCTCCCCTCCGGGCTCAGTGCCGCGTGCGCTTTTCTGGAAGCTACCGGTGAAGTCAACCGGGGCTGGCCGCCCCTTCTCATCACGGTCCGAGGGACTCGGTGGAGCCCCGGCCAAGCCAGCTTCTGGGGAGGGGATGGCCCTGCACACACACCATCCTGGGCCGGAGGAAGGGGCCCCGACTTTGCTCCCGCCCACAAGAGGCTTGGTCTCGCCCACCCTCCTCGCCTGGGAGACGGCGGTGGAGCCTGGCACCGGATGGCCATGTGCCCGCATCACTCCCCGCTGCAGGTAATGAAGAGCCCATCGTTCCCCAAAACGAATCTGGGCCGCACTTCCCCGGGTCCACCCAAGCGCAGGCCGCGCCGCTAATTAACCACCTCGCCGCTCTTCGCTGATTTCCTAGGGGTCCCAGCCTTCCTTAATCTCTTCTCTTTATTAAATGATTCAAGAGCCCTTAATTGCCATCCGTCTTCATTAGGGCGCTAAAATCCCTTCCTCAACACGGCTTCACAGCTTCCCTCCAAACAACGGCCACAGAGCTTCTTGAGAAAGCCCCACCCCCCCTGCTCTGGCCATTACCTTCTGAAACAGGCCAGAAACTCCTCTCCCCAAGGCCAGCAAACACACAGGAGCCAGTTCCAATGACCCTTAGGCGTTTTCTGGACAAGGGGGCGGGGAGCACTTTCCCGGCCACCGGGATGACCTTCAGGGACGGCCCCACCCCCAGCCCACTCACAGGTGTGTCCGCTGGCCCAGGCAGATGTGCGCAGGATGAAGCCGTGCAAGGGGTGGTGAGCACTGGTGGGCAACCGTCTCAAAGAGACGTTAGGACCCGCTCGGGTAAAATACTCAGACACACACGGAGCCTCCTGGAACACAAGGAAGTCCCCTCGATGCGGTGTCGTGAATCAAGAGTGATGTGGCTTCCTTTTCTAATGAGCCTGCCGTGAGCTAGTTCAGAAGTAAGTTTCCCACTTGCCCCGGCCCCCCTTAGGACAGACGTCACTGTGTGTGGGTCCTTGTGAACAGGAACAGTTAACACTACAGGGGCTTCTGGCTGTACTCTGACTGCAGGATCATTAACCCTCTCCCCTTTACACAAAGAAATGGCGAAGGTGCACCTGGGTGGCTCGGTTGGTTGAGTGTCCTACTTGGGCTCAGGTCATGATCTCGCGGTTTGTGGGTTCGAGCCCCACGTCGGGCTCTGTGCTGACAGCTCAGAGCCTGGAGCTGCTTCGGATTCTGTGTCTCCCTCTCTCTCTGCCTCTCCCCTGCTCGTGCTGTCTCAAAAATAAATGAAAACATTTTAAAAAATAAAAAAAAAGAAACTAGAAAACGGGGGCACCTGGGTGGCTCAGTCGGTTGAGCACCTGACTTCGGCTCAGGTCGTGACCTCATGGTTCGTGAGTTCCAGCCCCGCGTCAGGCTCTGTGCTGACAGCTCAAAGCCTGGAGCCTGCTTCGGATTCTGTGTCTCCCCCTCTTCCCCTCCTCTGCTCTCTCTCTCTCTCTCAAATAAATAAACATTAAAAAATTAAAAAAAAAAATTACACGACGTTCCTTTCCCCTGTTTTCTAGCTGGAAATAGCAAGTGTTTGGTAGACAAACAACAAGTCTCAGCCTGGCCCCATTGGAAGTTACTGATGGTTGTTTGATTAGTGCCATTCTCACCCATGAAAAGGGCTGTGTCAAGACACCTCCTCCTGGGGGGCTATTAGTCTCTGATCTCAGATACGCTGGGTCGGGGCTGGGGGAGACAAGAAAATGGTAAGCACTGGCATTAGAGCCATTTATCACCTACTGCTGTGTGTAGAATAAAGGCTCCTCTTTCCAGATAGTCTATTATCTGCGGCCTGCTGGCTTCATGCTGTCATATGTTTTTTTCAGTAGTCAATAAATTGCTGAAGGCCACATTTGGAGAGTAAGTACTGTTGTACATCTAACTTTATGTATTGTTCTTTTATTTACAGCTGTGTTTGTTCATTTTCTAGAAGAATCTAGTATAGACCAGAAGGTATTTTTTTTACCTACCGGGTCATTTCATTGATGATAGTTGACCAAATTTATTTGTATAATAAATAAACCAGCAGCCCACCTGTACTTCTACAATCTTGTCCCTGCCTCGAAGTATTTCAGCAAGTATACACACATTTTCATTTGGCAAAGGCTTGCTTACTTATTGCTTTCGCTTACTCTCATCTCTGGTTTAATCCAGGCGTTTCTTCCACCAATATGTGTGCCATATGGGACCCTATAAACCGTGCATTAATTGGTGTTAAAAGCACTGCTTTCTTTGAACACCAAACCTTTGCCTGAATAACTGGGAATTAGTTCCTAAGCTCTATTTGATAAAATCAGGTCGGGAAAACAGGGTTCGGAATCATTCAGGAGTGTTTAGAGGTAAGGAATTTTCAACAACCTTTGTTCTGCCCACCCAGGCATTCACCCACTAATTTATTAGGGACAAGATCAATAGCCTGCACTAGATTGCTGTGCTTAACTTGAATCGAATTTATGCCATGTTTACAGCTGTTTTCTCTGATAGCATCCTTGGAGGGGATGAGCTGTTAATCTAATGTGTTTTTGCCACCATTTTGCATGTGTTGATTGCTTCAATGACTTCCTGGAGATTCTTTATATTAAGCCCAAACTCATGGCCAGAAATCAATCAGAACAGCGCTTTATTTCTCTCCAAGGAATATAGAAAACTTATCAGAAACAAAATAGTGCCTCTTAACTGTGGTTAGCCGTGGGCAATGAATGTCCACCAGGCTCAAGTGAGAAACTGTGGACAGTATTATTCTCTCTAGCACCACCACAGATATCGCATTAGTGTTCAGGGCTGTGTAACAGATTACCACAAATGTAGTTGCCCAGAACAACACGCATTTACTATCCTACGGTTTCTCTGGGTCAGGAGTCCTGACACAGCTCAGCTGAGTCCTTCACGAGACCACGGTCAAGGTGTCAGTCACGACGGGGTTCTCATCTAAGCTCCACCAGGAAAGGGTCCCCTTCCAAGTTTACTCTGTCTTTTCGGCAGAATTTATGTCCTTGGGACTATAGGACTCATGGCTGCTTTCTTCTTCAAAGCCAGAAAGATAAGGCTTTTTAGATGGAGTCCCATCTAAAAACAGAGCGCCTGGGTGGCTCAGTCGGTTGAGTGTCTGCCTTCGGCTCAGGTCGTGATCTCGTGGTTCATGAGTTCTAGCCCCGCATTGGGCTCCGTGCTGACAGCTCAGAGCCTGGAGCCTGCTTCAGATTCTGGGTCTCCCTCTCCCTCTGCCCCTCCCCTGCTCACACTCTGTCTCTCTCTCTCTCTCTCTCAAAAATAAATAAAAATTAAAAATTAATAATAATAAAACTGTGTCATCATGGCCATGACATCCCATCACTTTTGTCATATTCTGTTGGCTGAAAGCAAGTTGCACGTTGCTTCCGGACTCAAGGAGGCGAGATTCTATGAGGTTGTAAACACGAAGAGGTGGGCATCGGGGGCGCCATATTGAAGTCTGCCTGCCACAGCCCACCTTCCACCCGCAGTGGTTCACGTCCTTCTCACATGCAAGTGTGTTGGCCTCCTCAGCAGTTTATCCCACTACAGTATTCACTCAAAATTCAAAATCTCATCATCAAAACCAGGTCTCAGGGCAGATGAGGCTTCTGGCTGTAATCTGTCAAGTACAGCTCTTGGGGCAGACAGTCTCTGTCCTTTGAATGTGACATTGGAGACAACGTTATCTTCCCATCCCACCCATTCCTCAGTGGGGGGGGGAGGGGGGGTGAAACAGGTGTAAGATAGCAGCTCAGCTCAAAATGGGGGCCAAAGGAAAGTGGAAAGGAGTCCCCGGCCCATAGTAGCCCTGAAATCCAGCCAGGCCCGTGTTGGGATGATGCCTCCATTAGATTCCAGGACGAGATTTCGGGAATGTGTCTCCATGGCTCCTCCCTCTGAGTCTGATGTCTACACCTACATCTTCCTCCTGCTTACACTATCCTGCATCAGGACCACCAGAATGAGGCCATCAACAGACAAATATTTTTATTAAGTAACAGAATAACACCAGAATACACCATCTCTTGATATTCTACTTCTGAGGTTCTTTATTAGAACTGATATTGAAGAAGTTATGCTCTGCAAAACTGATGATAAATAGTATGAGGCAAATTACAAATATCCCAGTTATTCTAGAAAATTTATGTACATTGAAATATTCCTCTGAATGATCATTTTCTAGGCAACTTTAGACAATTTCAAATCACGTTCTCCAGAACGTTAGGAGCCAAACACCGATAAACAATAAAATGGATGCTCCCGGAATAAAATATTTTAGATGTGCACCTTTGAAAAAAGATATTAGGCCTTTATGTACCAAAAAGATGTTGAGAACAAAGGAATTATTTTTTCTTCAAAATAATGTGGAAAGTTGTTTTTTAAAGGAGAAGGGATTTTTCTTCCTAATAATGTGGCTGGAGGACAGACATTTCCTCAAAGGGAGAGTGGACGCTGCTCTCGAACGAAAGAAAACGAAAACTGGAGCGACGTGGGTACTTTGCGGCGTGGACATGCCGAGGTCTGGGGGCTGCCAGACCCTTACAGACACGTGTGGGAGATGCACCCTTGACACAGGCCGCAGGGCAGGGCTGCCCTCAGGGGCGAGCAGAAGCCAGATCCCAGCTCGCACGCAGCGGGGAGGGAAAAGGGTCTAGAGCCGGCCTCGATGAAGATGTTCCCAGGGCATTTTTACGGGAGTTTTCAGGGAGTTGGGTCAGGATTGGATTCATCTCCTTTGGAAAATCTTGCTACTCTTGATGTTAGGCTTTCTGTATAAATTTAAGGGACAACTTGTCAAGTTTCACACCAACACATGTGTGCAGACCAGGACATATGCACACACAAACTCGACTGAGCTGAATTCACAGTGGAATTGTAAGAAGTCTACATGTCAGTTTGGGGAAAAGACAACTTTAGGAAGTTATCGTTTTGTACCCAGCATGTAGTATGTAAATACCTATATTTAGGCTTCACTGTTTTTAGCCAGATTTCATAATTTTCGATGCACAGTCTGGCATGTTTTTCAAATTTATGCCTGGAAGTTTTATATTTTTGTATAGCTATTGCAAATAGTAGTTTATTTAAAATCATCGGGTGAATTGCATCGGGGGAATCACCGGGGGGGGTTCTGCTACTGCACACAGGTGTAAGGAACCAGCCTCTAACATGCCAGCAGGATGGGCCCACATAAAAACGAGTGTTCAGGGGCGCCTGGGTGGCACAGTCGGTTAAGCGTCCGACTTCAGCCAGGTCACGATCTCGCGGTCCGTGAGTTCGAGCCCCGCGTCGGGCTCTGGGCTGACGGCTCGGAGCCTGTTTCCGATTCTGTGTCTCCCTCTCTCTCTGCCCCTCCCCCGCTCATGCTCTGTCTCTCTCTGTCCCAAAAATAAATAAACGTTGAAAAAAAAAATTTATAAAAAACGAGTGTTCCGACTGCATTTGAAAGTTCGAAAGACCTTCCTATGGTGGCCACCATGTCCTCGTTAATACGGCCCTCATCCGCGTGGTGACAGCCTTCCCGTAAAATAGAACATGACTCTCCACATTGTCAGAGGTCACAGCTCACCCTTTCAACTTGGTTTACTCCGGTCTGTCCCAGTGACCTCGCAGGCAGGCTGTAGCGAAACAGGTCAAGGGACTGAGGAAACCGGAAGCTCCCGGACACAGGAGGGACTCTGTAGAGACCTTGCCACTCAAAATTATTTACGAAAAGCATTTCCGTGAAATCCATTTCACGCCGCGGAAGAGATGAGATGGGGAGAAAACCTAAGAGCAAGCTGTCCCTTACAGCCAAGCAAAAGGTGTTTTGTCTTGATTCCGCTTTGCTCCCAAAGATGCTCTGTGGCCACGAGGCGCGTTTTCTTTCAGCTGCCTCCTGCTATTAATCTCTTGCATCTTCTCACACACTCCTGTCAGCTCCAGAGATGAAGTGTTCCCAAAGCATGGCAGTGAATTTCAAAAGTCCCAGTTCGGGAGAGAGCCTCTCTGGCCGGGCCAGCGGGGCGGGCGCCAGCTAATTAGGGCTGCTGCTTGTTCAGCAGGTGAGGGGGGCCGGGGGGCAGCAGCCGCAGGAAGAGCCTTCGCAGTGATAGTCCCTAATCAAGAATCTTTACGGCCCAACAGAGGAATGGAAATCTACACTCTCCTATTCCTCCCGGTCCTGCTCCACTGTAAAATCTGAAAGTTTTTAACATTATTTATGGTTTTTGGAAACGCATAAAACAGGAAGCTCCGGGGGTGGGGCGGTCAGTACTTTCCTTGTTTGGGTGATACTGAGTGGCACCGGGTTACTGTTTCCAGTGTGTAAGATACTTTCATCTTGGAGTGTTTCATGCGTGTGTGTGTTTATAGGATTTTCATTTAATATGTGTTCAACGTGGTAGGTAGAGAGGTTACGTAACTTAGGCGAGGTGAGGTAGCCGGGCAGTGACAAAACTGGGATTCAGTCATGTTCCAAATTCCTTACTTTTTATCCTAAATGCAATTTCTCAGATTTATTAGCAACCTGCATTTTCACTGCAATCCCCTCAGTAACGGACACAGAAAACTAAACGCGGGTTTGTTTGCTAAGTACTCACTTGCCACTTTGAAAAGACCGTTGTTGTGTCCTCCCAATGGTAAAGTATGATGTACGCATCTGTCCTCCTCACTCGTGCAGCGTCATGCAAATCCTTTACATAAGGACCGTCTCCAGCACCGTTATTTATGCATTTAAAATTGCATTGTGGCCCAGAAAAGTTGGGGCTTGCCAGCACGTTGATACGATCTGAAGGATTAATCTGATTTTCAAAGCAGTTTCTGTTGCATTTGCAGATTGCTGGAAATCCACGCTGCCTTCCTAAAGTCTGCTTCTTTCCCATGTGTAGCGGAGACCAGGAACACGGGGTGCCAGGTAATTTAGGGGGTTAGCAAACCGTGAATTTTCAGCCTGAGCTACTGTAGGCAGTTGGCTCTACCCTTGTGAAGCTTCAGCCTACCTGACTAATACAAATCTTGTAGGTCATCAGATACAAGGGGAAAAGAAATCTATTTTTAAAAATTTCCAACCGGCCCAAAGGGCAGTAAGTTTCACCTTTTGTGTTTATGCAGGAATTTGGAATATACTGTCTTCATGATGAGCTGCCCTGTCCCAGACAAAGGCACTCAAGGGAAGAGGCAGCACGGCGTAACCACAGCAGCAATCTGGAAGTGTTTCGGTTGAGAGAAAGAGAGAGAGGCACAGTCAAAGACCAGAAAAGGATGTCTGTGTGCCAGTGTCTGTGCCTTTGCCGCAAAAAAGATTTCACAAAAGCAGAGTTCAAGGGTGCCATTGTATATTACAAATAATAATAGTAGTAATAACAATAATAATTGTCTTCTCACCAAAGCCAACCTGTTTTACAGTTCATCAAACAGAATAAAATTATTGACTCTTTCTGTAAATAAAGAACCACGATCTCATTGTCTGCAAATTTAACAGGAAAATTTTTGAGGATTTGTTTTCATTGCAAAAATTAAGCTGTAGAACTTCCTTCTTTTTTTTGCAAATGAAATGTTCAGAAACTCACAGGTGAACAGTATTCATATAAAAAAGGAAAAGGTGGTTACAGAGCGTGAAGAATCTCGTCACGCTAGCTGTAATTAACTGAAGATCGCTGATTTCAGAATTCAAGACAACAGCACATCAGTGTCACGGTATATTTTTATATTATTATTTATTTTCAAATCACATCAGTCACAGGAAGCTCCAAGAATAATACCAAGAACTCCCAGACCCCTTTGCTTGGATCCCACAATTGTCACTATGTTCACTTACCCCGTCCGCTTGATCGTTGTTCTTCCTATACATCTGTATTATTTTTGTGAATCACGAAGAGTAAGTTGCAGACTTCTACAATGAGCTATATCAGGAAATTAACATTACTGTAACACTATTTTCTAATTACAGACCTTAATTACATTTTGCCTATTTCCTCAATAATTGTCTTCATAGAAAAAAGCATCAGTGATCCGTCCCAGAGCACACATCGCATTCGGTGTCCATGACACTTTCGTCCCCCTTAATCTGTCTTCGCTGCACACTCTGCTGTCTTCTGTTGGAAGCGTGACATTTTACAAGCGCACAGGCTAGTTATTTGGGAGAACACCCTTCAATTTGTGTTTGTTTCAAGCAGCCTCATGGTTAGAACGAGGTCACGTATTTTGGACAAAAGTGATACTGTGTTATTCTCAGGGCATCAAAACATCAAACACGCACGTTTGTAAGTAAAATGGATCTAAAATTATTTTGCTTGAAAGCAATTAATGGCGAATTACAAATCTGCCATTGACTTATTCGCTAATGGTAATAGTGGGAATCAGGGCTGTAATGATCACAAATTTAGCATTTACAACATACCAGACCCTATACACTGTAGAACGCTGTTCTGCCATCTTACTCTTGGGTGAATAAAAGCAAAAAACAGAAAGAAAGAAAGAAAGAAAGAAAGAAAGAAAGAAAGAAAGAAAGAAAGAAAGAAAGAAAGAAAGAAAGAAAGAAAGAAAAGAAACATGGTTAAGGAATTAGGTGAGATTCACAGAAGAATGGTCCGCAACCCTAACTTAGTGATGCCCAGCTAGCCACTTGTGAAAGTATCAAAAACAAAACAAAACAAAACCATCAGGTCACATCATATTCGACATTCAGAAAAGTGCCGGAAATCAAACACAAAGACAGCGAAGCAACATCCAGCTTTAAAAAAGAAGGACGTTCTGCCAAAGAAGCCAGCATGGATGGCCCTCTGGAGCATTACGCTAAGTGAGATAACCCAGTACAGAAAGACAAGGGCTGCATGACTCCACCTGGACGAGGTGTATAAAATAGTCGCATTCATGCAGTCAAAGACTGGAATGGTGTTTGCAGAGTGGGGGAGTTGTTAACAGGTGTAAAGTTTAGGTTAAGTTACAATAAAGGAAGGGTGGGCACAAGACATGCACAGACACCTCGCGGTAGACGACACACAGATTGGCAAACACGCTTATGAGAAGACGGCCCATGTCGTGAGCCACTAGGCAACTGCACATTAAAACCACGAGAGCGTGCTGCCCACTTATTAGAACGACTTCAATTTGAACACTGACAACACCAAGCCTTGGTGACCGTGGGGAACGACAGGGACTCTCACTCGCTGCCCGTGGGAACGGGGGATGGTGCAGCCACTCTGGAGGAGATAGTCTCAGTGTACAATTCTTCAGCACTCCTCACCGTTTACCAGACTGACCTGAAAATGTATGTCTCCACAAAAGCTGCTCTTGGGTATTTTCTGACACTTTCTTCATGACCACCAAAAACTGGAAATAATCAAGATGCCTTTCAATAGGCGACTGGATAAACAAATCTCGACATGTGTATACATCGAGATGTGATTCAGTGATAAACATAAATGAGTTATGAAGCCACAGAAAGATGGAAGGGAAACTTAAATGCATATTGCTGCGTGCAAGAAGCCAGCCTGGAAAAGCTACGTGGTGCATGACACCAAGTACATGACGTTAGAGAATAGGTAAAAATACAAACACAGCAAAATGGCCAGTGATAGCAGTCGTGTGGTGGAAAGGGAAGGTGAAGGGGAGGCAGGAAAACAATTCTGTGTAACACTACAGTTGTGGGTGCATGGCGTTACACATTTATCAGACTCCTAGAACTTTATAGCACAGAAAGGGAATCTTAGCATACACAGACTAAGAAAAATCTGGAGGTTGGGGAGCTCCAGGAGTGAATACGCACTATGACAGGAAAACATAATTGTAATGCAGATGCACACATCACCCTCCCTGAGGGGTGATGGCAGGCAGCGCAGGGAAGGTCACCTGGAGATGAGCCTTTATGAGGAAAGCAAAAGGAAACACGCAGAAAGACGACACTCTGCCTAAGGCAGCACGGGTCCCGGGGGGTCGGACAAAGGCCGTCCCATAAAAACAAAGAAAACCTGAGCAAACTCTGAGCCTTCGTTAATAATATCACTATTTAATATAGAAGATGAACCTGGAGGTTCTTGCAGTGGCTGAAAGTGAAAAAGTGAGAAAGGAAACAAACTGGAATTAAAAAAGCAGTGATAGCGAAATCTCTAATGACCGCGGACCAAGCTCCCAAAGGCTGATGGTGGAATAACGGGAAGCACCAAGTTCATAAAGTAGCATTGGATTCCTTTGCAGAACACAAAATAAACAGCCTCGTGCCCATACTGATGCCAGTAAATAATTGAATAAGTAAATGGCCGTGATGAAACAGACGTTCCATGCAGAGGAACCCTAAAGCTTTTATACAGATAATCCAAATCTCCTGGAGCTGGAACCTAACTCCTGGCTCGCTGAGTGTGGCCTGACCTTGTTGCCTTCCCGCCCTGCCGGCTGTCTGGAAGGGGGTGGGGGCGTAACTTTGCAACAGAGGAAGCTTCCAGACGTGCGGCCTCAGCCAGGGGAGCAAGGACGACGTCAACAGTGATGGCCGGTGTTGACAGTGTAGACCTTGATGTGACATGCTGAAAATGGCAGTTCGCCTCCATTCTTTTGTGCCCCAAAGCCCGTAACTTTAGTCTCATCGGGAGAAAATGTGAGATCCACCCCAACAGGTACACATTCTGTACGGAATCTTAGTCCTTCCCAGTATTTGGCAGGTCACAGCCAAGAGAAGCCTCGGAAGACACGGAGGCTAAATGTATGGTGGCTCCCGGATGGGATCGTGGAGCCCAAATAGGACATGAGGGAAATCAGGGAAATCAGAATAGAATATGGACTGGAGTTGGTAATAACATTCAATATTGTTTCATTAATCATGGCAAGCGTGCCCTGCCGATGCAAGACGTTACTAACGGGAAAATGGGTATGGCTTGTAGGGTGAATCTTTACTATCACTGCAATTTTTCTGTGCATCTAAAGCAATTCCAGGAAGAGTATATTTAAAAATTTGGGGAGCCTGGGTGCTCAGTCGGTTGAGCGTCCGACTTCGGCTCAGGTCATGATCTCACGGTTTGTGGGTCGAGCCTGACGTCGGGCTCTGTGCTGGCAGATCAGAGCCTGGAGCCTGCTTCGGATTCTGCGTCTCCCTCTCTCTCTGCCCCTCCCCTGCTCATGCTCTGTCTCTCTCTCTCTCTCTCTCTCCTTCAAAAAATAAATAAAAAAACATTTAAAAAATCAAAAAATAAAAAATAAAAATCTACGTTTTCCAAAAAAGAGCGTAGGGCAGTGGGTGGTGAATAAAAAATTTTTTTAAG
The DNA here is from genome assembly GCF_018350175.1 of Felis catus. Classification (NCBI taxonomy): domain Eukaryota; kingdom Metazoa; phylum Chordata; class Mammalia; order Carnivora; family Felidae; genus Felis; species Felis catus. The sequence continues at coordinate 2,697,449 of NC_058374.1, forward strand.
TGAGTAATTTAATAACTTTTCAAAGCACAGCCAAGTTCCACACAAAAGGCTGGGAAAAGGAGAGGCTGTGTACAAGCAGGTCAAAGTTACCATGCGATTAAGAGGATTAGCCCCTTCGCAGAGTCTCAGAGGCACAATTGGAGAAAGAAATACCCTGCTGCTGGTTCCCTGATGCCAACGGCTTGCTTCAGAAGAACAGAAACCCCGGCATGAGAAACTCGTGTATCGCTGGCCAAGAGAGTAAATGGGATGGTGTTTCAGACATTTACCCATCTCTGAACTAATTCGGTAACTGATCGTAACCCAATCAGAAGTCGGTGATTAAGACGGACAAGTCACATTCTTGCGGGGTTAGGGAAGACGTGGAAAGCAGCAGCAGTGGTCGAAAGGTGGAATCACCTCTTCTGTCGGTCGCAGGGAAGCCAGATTCCCATTTTCTCATCTCCTTCTCCTGCTCAGTGTCTCTTCCACCTATAAAGTGCACCTGCCCGTCTCCGGACCCGGCTTGTCCACACAAACCACCAGCCAGCCGTGGCTGCTTAGGCGCACCTGCTCCTATTAAAATACATTTCCTGTGTGGTGGCTTGACTGCCCCCACCCCTTAAAGCATCTCTCACGCCCGTCTCTTGTCTAAAGAGCTTATCCAAATAATCCTTGTTGACCCAATCGGCCTCTACCTGGCAAGTGCTTACGGTGTTATCTACTTAACTGTTTTGGTGCTTTATTTAATCTTATTTTCTAATTACCCCAACTGTGTCTCCCATTTCATTGCAATTACTTAGAATTACAAGGTCCTTGGACAGTGCCGGGCACGTACACCAGACCCAATTTGCTCCATTGACATGAACTGACAAAAAGAAGGCAGGACATTTTCGGATTACATCTTTTCATCCCTGGGTATTCAAAATCTGGTCAAAATTCCAAAAATGCCAGATTCAGCTTTAAATTTACAAAAACTTGCCTTTCATGAGATCATCCTCAGCAAGTCTGGCGGAAACTTTGGTGGGCTGAGGTCACCGGTCGCAAGTAATTAAGTTCAGAAACTCTGTTACAGTTTCTGGGCATAGTAGCTGCGTGTAATTTTCTAACAAAATGCTCACGGCTGTTGACGAGAATGTCCCACTGGCGTCCAGGGCCGAGTGTGGCCGGTGTCCAGGCACCTGCCTTCTGCACACCACAGCATCTCGCCCCTTCCGACAGAGCCCCGGCCCCGTCCAGCCCTGGGCCACGTCCTCCACGCGTCCCCACCCCACCGCTGCAGGATGTTCCATGCTGTAGGTGACAAATACTCGACATCGTGCCCCCTTGTTAGGCTAACTTCCTCCCTTAATGACTTTGCTTATTTATTTTTCTTCACATCCTGCTTGCTCATTACTCATTTTCAATTATGAGTCAGATTTCTTCTGGAGTTTAATTACTCTTCTGGTTGAAGATGATAAATTAATTGGCTTATTAACTCTGTAACACCTTTGAAGTTCAGTGAATCGGGTGCCACTTACTACTTTATGTTTCTGTGGTGGAGGGCTGGTGTTTTGCGTGGATTACAGCCAGGAGTGAGACAGAGGAGTACTGTAAACAGAACACCACAGCAAGTGGTCTGGATGGCGTCGCTCTCCCCTAAGGCTTTTCTGGAGCAGTGCTTCGGAGGCTGTGCTAATTCCAGCGTGCCCGTCCGAAGCCACTGAAGTGTGACAATGCCGTATCTTCTCATCATTTCTTCCAGGTTATTAGCTATTTCCTTGGGGAAAACGTGGCACAAGTTTGGCCACGTGATCCAGCTCACGCGTCCTTCCTCATTGCTACCTCTGCCCACTCTCACTCTCCGTATCTACGTGACCTTAGAGAAGACAGAGCACGGATGCTGCCACCAGCATTTTGAGAAATTAAGGCTTTGTCCAAGAGCGGTTTTAGTTTCATAGAAGAAGTGGCTGCAGGTACAGACAATTGCCATATTACCCTTCCCCACAGACTCCCCCGTTACTGTCCTCTCTTACTGGTGTGGCTCATTTGTTCCAACTGCTGAGCCAATACTGGCCCATTATTAGTAAAATTAGATCATTGACCAAGAAGCAAAAACACCACAATGGAGAAAAGACAGTCTTTTTGACAAATGGCGCTGGAACAAGTGTGCGTCACCATGTCAAAACAAACAGACAGACAAACAAACCAAAACGGAATTCAGATGCAGGTGCAGACCTTACACCCTTTGCCTCAATTAACTCCAAATGGATCACAGACCTGAATGTAAAAACACAAAAGCATAGCATCCTTTAGGGATAATATAGGAGGAAATCTAGAGAACCGTGGGTATGATGATACAATCCATGAGAAAAAGAATTGTTAAACTGAACTTCATTCTCACACGAGACACTGTGAAGAGAAGCAGGAGACAAGCCACAGGCTTCTAGAAACAGTTTGCAAGGACGTAACTGACAATAAAGAGTTCTTAAAACTGAACAGTAAGAAAACGAGTAACCCGGTTAAATTACGAGCAAAACATCTCAACAGAAAACTTGCCAAGGAAGGTGTACAGTTGACAAGTATGGAAAGATGCTCCACATTCCAGGGCATCAGGGAGATGCCAACAATGAGACACCTCTACACAACTATTAGGATGCCCCAAATCCAGGGCACTGACAACGCCAAATGCTGATGAGGCCGTGGGGCAGCGGGGATGTCATCCATTGCTGATGGGAATGCAAGATGGCCGACCCGCTGTGGAAGACAGTCGTCAGGTTACTCACAAAAGTCTTAAATGAACTCTTACAAAACTCTTTTGTCTTTTGCCTTTTATAAGACAAAAGTCTTATAAAACTCTTGCTGTATAAGGCAGCAATCATGCTCCTTAATATATACCCAAAGAAGTTGAAAACATGTCCACACAAAAAGCCACACATGGATGTCTACAGGAGCTTTATACATAATTGCCCAAACTTGGAAACCACCAAGATGTCCTTCAGTAGATGAATGGATAAACTGTGGTCCTTTCAGACAACGGAATATTATTCAGCGCTAAAGAGAAATGAGCTATCAAGCCATGAAAAAACATGGGGGAAATTTAAATGCATGTCACTAAGTGAAAGAAATCAATCTGGAAATGATTTCAGTATGAGTTCCGATGAAAACAATTTAATTATAACAACTTAATTACAACACATCGTCGTATAGATGATATTACATGATGTCATTTACATGGAAGTATTTGAGAGTGTACATAACATGTAAATATTCTTCTCTGTTTTATTATATAATCCCCTCCCATTTGTACGGACATTTAAAAACACTAGAAGAAATGATGAACTTTACTACGAAAGTTTTTGGGGGTTTTGCTCAGGTTGGTCTAAGAAGAAAATACTGATCAGTAAGCACTTAACAAATTCAAACGGAGTTTTGAAAATTGTGTTTTGGGGGACTACATAGTAAGTGATAATTCAGTAATGGCTACGGATGGAAGCTAAAAAAACATACGCAGAAGACTTGAATACATCCACTGGTTTCAGATCCTTGCACTGCAGGGACCACTGGGGTTCAGCAATTACTGGTAAGACAAAATACTGTTCTGTGGTTCTGACTTCACCTAGTTAATGTTTATTTATCTGCTCCTTCCTCCTTTCCCCCCACTTTCTTTCCTTTGTTTATTCTTTGAGTAAATTAATATTTATTTGATATCTTTGGGTTGAAACAGTGAGGAGTGTTCAGCTTGAATAAATAGCTTTCTAGGAACATAAATTTCACTTGGTAAAAGGCTGGATACAGTGATTGTCCAGTCTCCATATCCATAGCATTACGCCAACATAGGAAACATCAGCGTATTTGTTAGTTGTTTTCTGCGTTTGTGGCTCTGTGCCAGGTGGTTAGGTTGGAGGGGTGGGAGGATGAATACTCATTTGGGGTAACTTTATAATGCAAACAAAATGAAACGTGCCTGGTATGCATAACATGATTTTTCCAGGCGGAAGCTGTTTGGGGATGGCCCCAGCAAGTGTTTCAAAGGTATTGATCAAGTTTTTAGGAAATTAAGAAACGTTACCTGTGACATCTTCCATCATTCTAGAACACCTTAATCTTGAGTCCTTTAATAAGGATTTTAATGACCCATTTTATACGTCTCTCCCTTCTATATCCTTCTTTGGGGCAAACACATAGCCTAGAAATCCATTATAATTGCAATTAGTGATTTCTTTTCCAATATGTTTATGTGCCCACTGGGAGTACTTGAAAATATTTATATTATTGAATTATTTTCCTGGAATATTATTTCTTTAAATTTTATCGACACATCCTGAAGTCTCAGAGTCTACTGAGAGCAGACTAACTCACACGGATCGTACTTAGGTAAAATTATAAAGCTCAAAGGTGTGATTTGAGGAATCTCTGAAATCCGCATTGAAACCACAGACTAGCACTGATGAATGCACTTTAGAAAAAACACTCACTTCCTCTACCTACATCTTGGGATTCCAGCAAATTACCGTCTGTAATGAACTGCAGGTACTTTTTGATGAGCGCAGGGATGAGCATTTGGCTGTTTATCATTTTTCCTCCACCAATGTGACATCTCTGCTGATTACTTATATTATGGCTAATTTGCAGCTTATCATCAGTCCTGGTTTCTTAATAAACGTCTCATTAAGTGACGGGAGCTGTCACTTTGCCTCCGTGTTCTCACTTCCCAGTGTAACTTGCAAACATTTTGGAAACAAAAACAAAACTACTGCATGTCACATGTGCCATTCGCAATCACGTCCTAAAGCTTCGGAGGGGGCATGTTAAGTAAATGCCCTTCACAAGTCATTACTGCCAACTGGACAAGCGTAATTAGTCACCATATTGTTGCTCTGTTTTCATGGTCTCAGCTTTGAGTACGTGACGGAACTGGGCAAATTAAGGACGTGAGCGAACAAGTCTACAGTGAGAGAGACGGTCTTGTCTCGGAGGAATGGTTACGTTGAGCACGGTAAGGATGATGCCTTATTTGCTGCATTAACACATGAAGTTAAGCAAAGGATAGACAGAGGTCCGCAAAATGTGTGACCACGGAGGTAAACTCTCAAACAGAGCTGGAAAGTGTGCAGGGCAAACCGCCTCAGAATCTTGAAGAATAGTGAGCATGAAGAAAGAACCACGTCCTCTGTGCTGGATGAGAAGTGATGATTGGTAAAGTTCCTTGTCATCAGCCTGCACGGGCGGTAAGGGAGGAAGACCAGTATGTAAGGATACAGGTGAGAGATCACTTGGTCTCTTCCAAAACACCGATTTGAGGAAAGAGTGCATTAAGTTGCAGAACGGGTTTTTTGCTGGCGTGTGACTTTGCACCAAAACTGTGATGTAGTCACCAGTCTACGTGATAACTTCTAAGGTAGGCTTCCTGGAAATCAAGTTAAACAAGTAATAAAAAGAATCACAATGCATTTTAACTTTTTCCCTCACAACTACAAAAGCTCAGTGGGTCAGGGCCACGTGTTGTCCTTATGTGGGAAAAGGGGGAGGGGCTTTTGTCCCTGTGTTATAGGAGACAGAGACACCCTTTGCCACGAGAAATCAGGTTGGAAACAATCATTGGCTACACTGTTATTAGGTAGGAAATGTTCCTTGACTTTCGGATGGTATCTGACAAGTGGTTCAATTGTTTTGGATCTAGTTTATTTCACAGGGAACACGATCTCCTCTAAATAAGTCTTTTTGAGTGTAAACTACATATGGGTAAATGCACAGATCGTAAGTAGGTACCTTGATAAATACTTACAAATTGAATGCGCCTGCAGAAACATACCCCAGACAGAGGTACGGAGCAGGCCAGTGTTCTAGAAGAATCCCTTGTGTCTTCATTCAGTTATCAACTCTGTCAAGAATTGCCAGTCTCCTAATGTCTAACTTCATACATTATTATTTTTGCTTCAACCCTTTCACGGATGGAAACATACAGTATTCCTTTTTTAGGTGTTTAACTGTTTTCAACACTTGTTAGATGCATACCAGATTTTCTGATTACGTAATTTTTTGTTCTCAATACTAATATGACATCCCGGCATGAATACAGCCTGACTCATTTATCCTTTCTGCTCGTGGGCACTTAGGTAGTTTCCAGTTTGGAGCTCTTGGGTGTAATGATGTCAGAAGCACCCGTATAAACGTCTTTGTCCCAGATATCAGGCATGTAAGTGAAGTTCTATTAGACACTGTCCAACCGATTCCAGGCTGGTTAATCCAAATGGCAATCCCTCCCGCAGTGAACGAGGGTTCCACCTGTCCCATACTCTGTCCTTAGCACTTCATTCTACTGTAGCCTTTCCAGTGTGTATATGGAAATACCTTATCATGGTTACAATTTACATTTCTCTGGGTGAGTGGTGTAACTGAGTACCTTTTCATATATTTATAGGCCATTTTAATGTTCTTTTTATGAACTGTGTATTCAAGTCATTATCCATTTTTTCCATTGGCTTATCTTTATGTATTTGGCATATAAGGCATTTGTTAAATTATATAACCTTTTCATTATGACTCAAATATGCAGATACTTTGGCACTTACCTTGGGTTTTCATTGATGATTTCCACAGCCTGGTCATTTCAGGCACTTGAGACTCTGTCTTTCTAAATAGAAAACGTGAGATCAATTAATGGAGCTCAGAATTTTAAAACTTAGACATTTTCATTGTCTTGGACAAAGTACTATACTAATGTTTCTCCTAAGCTACTAAGGATAGAATTCATATATATGGAATTTAAATATAAACCATTCTCTTTAAAGCATTTCAGGAAAGTGTATGATGTAAAGCTTTATGTCAGTATTTTGATATTACTAATCTATAGTTTCAAGATTTCAACCATATTATTTAAAATTCAAGTTTTCAATATGGTTATTGCATCTCACTGTTTTTTAAAAAATATAAAGACATCTTGCAAAACGCTCACTTAGCATTGCTTTGGAATTTACTAATACCCTGTAAACTGGAATTGGAAGTATTTTCTTTTCAATTGTTACCTTTCTTTAAAAATACGTATTTTTGATGCCAACCATTGATATTAAATGGTATGAAAGTTAATACACTTTTAAAAAAAGAATTACCATTTTCAGCCTTGCCATAGTATAAATCTACTGTCACAAAAATAAAATGACTTGTGTGACGGCTCACTGTATTGTACCTAAAACAAAAACATACCGACTTCCAGAGGCATAAAAGGAGGGATTAGAGAGCTGGATGAGAGCATCTAACATTGCTAGGTCATTCATTGACTTCTTACCGTGATTTTCACCATAACCGTCTTGGGTAGAGACTATTTTATTTATTGTGGATATTAGGAAACCCATAACCAGTGGTGTGAGAGAGCTGCTTCTCATAGGTACTTCTCTGGTCTCATCCTCCCCAAGTTCAAGGGTTGAAGGTCTAACTCCCATGAGGATTGTATTTAGAGACCGTGCTTTTCAGAAGGTAATAAAAGTTAAACGAGGTGTGAAGGGTGGGGTCCTGATCTGGTAGGACTGGTGGCCTTACAGGAAAAAGAAGGGCACCTGGGCCCCCTCTCCACCATGTGAAGGCACAGAGAGAAGATGGCATCTGTGAACCAGGAGGAGGGTCCTCCCTGGAACCTGGCCACGCAGGCACCCTGGTCTCAGACCTCCAGCATCCTGAATATGAGAAATAAATGTCTGTTTGTAAGTTCGTGCTCTATAGTATTTTGTTACGGCTGCAAAGCCAGGTAATACAGGTAAGAGTCTACTGTGTGCAGTCTAAAAGTCTCTCCGAAAGAGATTTAATCCCTGTTTGAAATTGCACGGAATCTAGGGATCAATTTTAAAATATCTTACGTACATTAATTTTTTATTCTTTCTATCCATGAACATTGATCAACTTCTCCAGTGAGTACTTTTTAACAACTTTTGATAAAGACGAGCATATTTACCTACCAGTCTTTTTCCCATATTTGTATTTTTAAATTCCCTATATTTCTGTTGCTATAGTAAATGGCAAATTTTAAAGTGTTTTAATTTTTATTGATCGATGCTACAGAGAAACTCTATTAATTTTGAATATTCAACTTCTATACAAGAATGATACTATTATTTCTGGTAATGTATCTATAAAGTCTTTGGGTTGTCAATAAAATTGTATCCCCCTTTTCCGATCTTTGCGTGCCTTGTGTCTCACTTTAACTGAATTAGATAACCCTTTAATAAAAAAAAGAGTCAAATGGGTGATGGTAAGCCCTCTCATCCTATCCGTGGGGTTCTGCCGTGCAGAGAACCATGGTACCGCCCCAAAAAAGGGGAACCAAACTTCCCTTGATCTCTAATGCCGCTGGGGAGTTTCCAATCTTCTGTCACCAACCTGACCAACCGTCTTGGACAGCGTTTGGGGACAAACGGTAAGAATGGTTAATTCCCTTAAATTTCCCTGGAGATGACCACATTTAATATACGTCTCAGCAAGTTTCCGTTATCCTATCACGTGAACATTTATCGGTTTCTGATAGGGAGTCTTTGCTTCAGTGAGGACGATAAGTCACTTTCACAAAACAGTAGCAGTTTAAGGGTGGAAGGACTCTTCAAAGGGATTAGCAGAAACATTGCAAAGATTTTCTCCATAGTTCTCCAAGTGCCCTAACCTTTGCTGGGTCAGTATCTGACCTTACTCAGGTAGGGGTTTTGTTTGTTTGTTTGTTTTTTCTATTATAACTTACCATTTCGTCTCTGCTGAAGTGTGTTACTTCAATACAATACAAGACAGTTTTACAGTTTCAAAATCTATTATCTACAATTTTTAGGCCATAGATATTTTGCCATGCAGAACTGTCAGAATTTTAGAAAGATAATAATATGTATTGACCTGATTTCAGGTAAAGCATAGAGTAGCATCATATGACCGAACACATACCGGGAATGAAATACATGAATATTACAGAAAGTAAGATTAAAGAAAAAAAAAAACGATTATAAATCATTTGAACCCCAACCTACAAAAAGTGAAAACTTTTGGCTTTTAGAAATAGTTAGACTTTGGGGGGCACCTGGGTGGCGCAGTCGGTTAAGCGGCCGACTTCAGCTCAGGTCATGATCTTGCGGTCTGTGAGTTCGAGCCCCGCGTCGGGCTCTGAGCTGACGGCTCGGAGCCTGGAGCCTGTTTCCGATTCTGTGTCTCCCTCTCTCTCTGCCCCTCCCCCATTCATGCTCTGTCTCTCTCTGTCCCAAAAATAAATAAACGTTGAAAGAAAAAAAAAATTTAAAAGAAATAGTTAGACTTTGGAAATTCAGAAAAGCGGTCATTAACATGAGTGACATTTTAAAATTATAGATAAGAGAATGAAAGTTTCAGAAAGGCCCACTTCACCTTCTCCATATCAGCCAAGGGCTTGCCCATGCAGAATAACAGCTAGTTTGTCTATCTGTTACCCCAGCATATCACTGAAGTCAATTCAAACAAACCAGAGATGTGGGATCTGTGACATGTGTTGGGAACGGTGTGTTCCAATCTGGAAAGTCCCATGCACCTCCCCTTGGAAAGTGTATATACAGCATCAATTGCACTGGAGATAGAGTTTGCAAAGCTAGTTACCCAGGGTCACACAGCCCAATAAAAGGCAGAAATGTAAAATGCCTAGCCTATTTGATGTTCGAGTACATACCTGTTCCTACTCCTGAAAACTAATATCAGCATCGGGTACAACAGGGAATTAATCCTTCCCAGCATGTTAAGAAACACAACAACAACAACAACAACAAAAAGCCAAAGTACCTGTTGAATAGAGAATACATTCTGTGTTGTTTCCAGCTACGGGCAGATAAGAACTCAAAGAAACAGAAATATAAATCCCTGAAGTCAGACCCTTCCTGTCTCCACCCTGCACGTTCATGGCTGTGTGATACCAATTGGCATTTAAGTTTGTATTTGGGTGTTCACCTACATGTTCTGTGCAATTATCAGCTAGAATCAAAACTCCATGAGGGCTCATAGGTACTTTATATTTTTTTACGCTAGTCCCAAGACACTCTAGCAGAGTTGTGTAAAAAGTCCAATATTTCTGCATAGATTTCACCACCGGATACCACTGGATTCTGATGACTAAGTGACCACCCTCGGGATTTAGAGAAATATCATTTCCGCTCTCACACTGCCTATTTTAAATCATTTCCAAACCTGTAAATTTAAATTCTCCCATCCTTTTCTCGACCAGATCCTTCCTGTTGAGTAATAGAGCCCTTTGACCCTGAAGACATGATTTTTCTCCTCGATGCTTCTCCTCCGTCCCATCGGAAAGGACTTGGAAGGCACCGAGCGGAGCAGCTGTTCCTGGGACGAGGCCAGCCCGCCTGGCACCGAGGGGTGGAGGGCGTCAGTGCCCAACAAAGCCTGCAGCCTGAGTGAGGAAGGGGCTGAGCACAGAGGCAGATTTGGCAAGAGAGCTGAGCACTGAAAACCAAATTACAGGTGAGCACGTCCCAGCTTTCCCGGGGTTCACCGTGTGCGTGCAAATCCACGTCCATGAGCTGTGTTTACACAGTGAATGCCAGAGCTGAAGTTAAGACCCCTTGAAATTACATAGTGAACCCCAGTGCTGTAGGGGATCCAGCAGGAAGCGATACTGTCGCGAGCTGAAATATGCCCCCCAAAACTAGCTATGTTGGAGTCCTCACCCTCAGTACTTTGGAACGTGACCTTGTGTGGAACTGGGATCTTTACAGAGATAGCAAGCTAAGACGAGATCGGGAGGGCGGATCCCAATCCACTGTGCCTGGCGCCCTTATGAAGAAGGAAATGTGGACACAGAGACCGAAACAAAGGGGGGGGGGGATGTTGCATGAAGGTGGGTTACACGACAGCCAGCAAGACCAAGGACCGCAGCCACCACCAGATGCCAGTGGAGGGACCTGGAACAGCCTCGGTTGAAGAAACCAACCCCGGTGATGCCTTGGTCTTAAACTTCCAGCTTCCAGAGCTGTGCGACCATACATTTCCATTGTTTCAATTCACCCACCTTGTGGTACTTGGTGGCAGGAGTCCCAGCCGACTAATACACACACATTTCCCACGGATGGTCACCAGGGTGCGTTCTCCACCGTGGTGCCTTGTCTTCTTCCCATCTCTCACTTCTCCATTCAAAGAGCAGTAGACCTCTACCCCAAGGGCCCGGGTTGTGGAATCCTTGCCATCAGAACCCGGCTGTGTGACCAGGAGATGCCGGCAACTTCTGTGGGATTCAAAGGCGACCCAGGAATAACTTACACACAGAAGCACAAGGCCATGATCTGTTGACGTGAGGACTTCTGCCGTCGTAAGAAACAGCGGTGTGAGGAGAAGGTCAGTGGGATGAGCAAACTCCCAACAAGCACTTCCAGCCCTCTCCCACAGGCCTGCGAGAAGGTGCTCAACTTCGCTCATCATCAGGGGGATGCAAGTCTAAACCACAGCGAGGTGTTGCCGACCACCCGTCAGAAAGGCTAGTATCGACAAGACAGGGGATGAAAGCGTGGTGAGGCTGTGGAAGAAAGGGGACCTCGGGCACCGTCGGCAGGAAAGTGAAATGGTGCTGCCCCGGCCGGAAACAGTATGGAGGTTCCTCAAAAAATGAGAATAGAGCTACCACGTGATCCATCAGTCCTGCCTCTGGGCATACACCCAAAAGCGTCAAAATCAGGATCTCAAAGATGTACCTGCCCTTCCCTGTTCACTGTAACATTACTCACAACAGCCAAGATATGGAAATAGAAGCGTCCATCGAGAGCTGAATGGGTAAAGATGAGGCGGTAAGCAGATACTATGGAGTATGTAAGAAGCAAGAAATCCTGCCATTTGCAACAACATGGATGAACCGCGAGAGATCAAGGCTAAGGGAGAGTTGGAAAAGTAAATACCAAACGGTTTCACTTACATGTGGACTCGAAAAAACTGCAATTCTTGTGGGGCGCCTGGGTGGCTCAGTCGGTGAAGCGTCCGACTTTGGCTCAGGTCATGATCTCACGGTTCGTGGGTTTGACTCCCGCGTCGGGCTCTGTGCTGACAGCCTGGAACCTGCTTCAGATCCTGGGTCTTCCTCTCTCTCTGCCCCTCTCACGCTCTCTCTGTCTCTCTAAAATAAATAACATTAAAAGTTTTTTTTAAAAAGTAAATAAAAAGCTGAATTCTTGGAAACAGAGTATAGTGGTTGCCAGGGAGTTGGGGGTAGGGAATGGGAAGATGCTTGTCAAAGGGTCCACGCTTCCAGTTATAAGACGACTGAGATCTGGGGACGTCACGCAGAGCATGGCGACAATAGTTAACGGTGCCGCGCTGTATTGTTGACATTTTCTGAGAAAGTAGGCCCTGAGCATTCTGGGCACACACACCAAAAATGGAAGTATGTGGGGCTTTGGATATGCTAATTAGCTTGATTGTGGTGACCATTTCACGGCGTATATGCGTGTCAAACAGCACATGGCATACCTTAAATAAAGACAAATTCTACTTGGCAATTATACCTCGTATAACTGAGAAAAACAAAACGAAACAATTTGCCAATGACCACACGGCAGGAAGGCCTCGCACGGCCGTCACAGGCCTGTCCACACCCAGCACGTTGCCTGCTTCCAGTGTGCTCAACTCTTAACTGCTACAGATGCTCCGGGACAGCCTGTCCCGTCCCTGCAGGTCTAGCCTGTGGGGAGGGACCAGCCGGGTCCCGCCCGCCCGCCTGGAACCTGCCATTCACATTCTGACCCTGCTCAAACAAGGTATGCGTCTGCCGCAAAGTTCTGAAATCACAAAACTCTCTCTGCAGACAAAAATGGGCACCTGAACGGTGATTTCCAATCACCACAAATACTCAGACAATCTGGCAAGTTTCTTTTCTCCACTAGACAGCAGCAGTAGGACCTACGCCTTTCCGTCGGACCCTCTGCTGTGAATCTGACCTGCTAGCCGAACGGAGACGGGAAGCCTCCTGCAATCCCTGAATGACAAGCTCGCTCAGGACTGGACAGATGAATGAGGCCTGGATGCTGGAAAAATCGCTCACCTGAAGGGGCTGCAGACACTTAGGAAGAAACAACCAAGAGGAGAGTCCACGCGGGGAACGCTCTCCGCCAACCAAACGGCGGATGCGCAGACCATCCGCTCGTGCGTCCGACTTCATAATCCTCTGATATAAACGCGAATTTATAACAACCCCCTACAATCTTCAAAACACCGGAATCTTTGTCCAGAAGCCATGAGTTCCGTGGGATAACCAACTATGAAAAAAAAGAATGATTTCCAGCACCCGGTTGCTCGGTGCTAAGGGAGAAACGGCAAATCTCCCCTTGTGTTGAAATGTTTTACAAGTATATTTTTATGGATGGAATTTTTGTCATACAGTATCATCAAGATTCTGCCACATTTCAGTGTTGTTGATCTGAAACACAAGTGGATGTTGGTATCATTTATTCCGGGCTACACACTGTGTAATTATTCAAATGCTTCATTTTCATTTGGACTTTCCTATTTGTTTTAAACGTTATTACTTGCTCCAGTGCGTTTTCATTTTAGTGAACACCCTGATAAATATTTCTATCAATTGCAGATGTGGTTTTTGCATAAGTAACCAGGATGCTGGTACCGTGGCTTAATACAATAATACACCACAGGTCCCTCCGCAGCAATTAGAAAGTGGGCCGCCTTTCTGTGATCATAAAGGCCTCGTGGAACGGTGTAAGGTGTGCTTATAATCAGTAATTTTAATGCTTCATGTCTTTCTAAAAAGCCTTCGGCACAAAGCCACGGCGGATCCCGGGTAAAATGGTGAAGTACGCCACGTTTGCTTTCCGTGTTTTCACCCTTGCATCTCTGCTTATGGCTGATTTTCCCAGCCTGGGCTGGGTCCCCTGATTGGGCCGATCTTGTAGATATGCCTCCTTTTTCACACCCTCTGTCCTTGCCACCTGCTTTGAACCAGAGCACACAATGTGTTCCTTTCTGTTGACGGTCGCGTGTTTGGCTTGCTTCTGTTACGGGTTGACAAAATACTTAAAAAAAAAAAAAATTAAGTTTATTCATTTTTAAGAGGGAAACCATGCCAGTGAGGGAGACAGAGAGAGAGAATCCCAAGCAGGCTCCAAGCTGTCAGCGCAGAGCCCGACCTGGGGCTCGATCTCACAAACCCCTGAGATGGTGACCTGAGCCGAAATCAAGAGTCGGATGCTTAACCGACTGCGCCCCCCAGGCGCCCCGGTTGACACAATACTGTTAAGAGGATGTGGTTCACGTTGCACACAAACCGGGTTGAAGGGTCAGCACGCAGATCACAGTAAATCAATATGAGCTCCCAGCCTCTCAATAGCTTGCTTAACTGCCCCATTATCCTTGCAACTTCACTAGGAATATAGTTTGTTCGCCGCCCCGCCCTGGCTGATTCCTCATTGCGTTTTCACCAGTGGAAAAAAAAAAAACAAAAAAAAGAAGTGTTCTTTCTCATGTTAAATAAAACCAAATTTATCCTCGAAAAAGAGGGAGAATAATCTGCTAGATTCCTTGAACAGGATCAGAGTGACGCAAGGGAATGTCCTGCAAGTCACGGAGCCTAAGTGGCCGCCCTGGAGCCGGCGGGCTGGCGTGCTGAACACAAAACTTCCGGGGAGGTCGACAGGCTTCCCTCACCGCCCCTGTGTGCCGCTTTCGGAACACGATCTGTGACCACTGCCACACCCAGCAATAACCAAAAGCAGGAAGAACACCCCCTTGTTTTTGATTCTCATTTATGCTAGGGATTTGCGGCCCCAACCCGAACTTTCACATACACTTTGCTAATATTGCAAAAGATGAAGTAACAAGCTAGCATCAATTATATTTTATTGCCAATGTTCCAATAATCACCACATTTAGATAATGACTGCCGGCTAAAGTGCTTCCCATGGAAAGGTCACGGGAATTGACAACAATTACATATGTTTAAGATTTAAATCTGGTAAGAATAAAATGCAAATTGAAATGCAGAAAAATCTACCGAAGTTTAGGGCTTGCTCTGTGCCCGGCAGTACGTGATGGCCACACATTATCACATGCAATTCTCAACAAAAACCCTGACATTAGCTTTTTCTTTGCAGCTGGGGAAACTGAAGTGTGAAAATGTCAGTGACCTTGCCCGAGGTCACATAGTTAGTGCAAAGCAGTTCAGGATTTGAACCTGGAAATTCAGGCTCTAGAGATTGTGCTCTGAGCGTTATAGACACAGCCCCACAGCTAAAATAATTGGATATTTTAACCCCAAGGAATCCTGGAAAAAATAATATACACTCGTTCCTCTTCAAGAAAAAAAATAAAATACCACTTAACATAAACACAGGAAAGTTCCATAAATCAAGGTCCACAGCTAGATGAGCTATCACACAGTGCGAACGCCATGCAGGTCAATAAATCGTGTATCAGACACCCCAATTTTCTCTCCCAATCGTCACATCGACCTATTCCAAAATTCACTAATTTAGCCTGTTTTAAAATCACACCACGTATATTTTTTGCTGGTGGTTTCTTACACTCAGCATGAATATGTCGTTTCATTCTTCCACATTCATATAGCATTATCTGCTCCTTTTCAGTTCAACAAAATATTCCGTTTTTCCCCCTATGTTTATTCCGCTTGGGAAGGATTTTAGGTTGTTTAGGGCTGTTGTGAAGAAAGATCATGTTGCTATGCACATATGCATGCATTTTAGTGCTGGCGTGTATAGACGCGCCTCCTCTAAGGATTTACCTAGATGTGGGAACGGAGCACCTAAGTTAGCCTTCCGCTTTCCAGAGCCATGTGACGCGTGCATTCCCAGCAGTGTTTCTCCCAGTCAGTAACTGGCCATTTTTTTTCCCTCAATGACATCTTTGATGCAGAGAAGTTCTTCACTTAAATGTAATCAGTAGTTTTCATCTTTTCCCTTAAGGCTAAATGTTTGGCATTGTAGACAATAAACCTTTCTTTACTACTGGGTCTTGAATGCATTCTCTTTCCTATTCGCCTGCAGGCCAAGTCTAGAGCCACGCCCATTAGTAAACAGGGTCTCAGGCCACATTCTCCCTCGGAAAGTGTAGGCAGAGGTCTTAGGGACTGTGAAGCCCTATTTATTCAGTATCGACATTTACAGGAAAAGCTTAATGCTTATCTTTCACATTTTCTTCACATGGAATTGTTTTGGGAGTATGTTGTAAGGTAGTGGTGAAGATTTTTTTTTTCCTTCTTTTTCTCTGTGGGTACCTATCCAATTAACCAAGCACAAATCACTGAAAAGAACCCAGGTTTTTGCTATTGTACTGGGTCTAGGCGTTGTCTTAAATCAAATGTTAGGGTTTTATTTCTTTGTTTGTTTAGTTGGCTATTTAGTTATGTTTGGTATTACACATTCTGTCCCAATGATCTAGCTGGTTACCCTCATGCTAACGAACGTGCCTTCAAAGTGTCCTGATACCTGGTAATTTAAACCCCCCAACATATTTTTTTCTTAAATTTGTTCTTTGATATATTGGCCGTGTACATTTCCACATGTATGTTAAGTACATCTATCAATGACCATACTGGAAAAAAAAGGTCTTAGATATTGGTCGAGATTTCACTAAATATATGCATAATTTTGTTAAATGCCACTTTCAAATCTCGAGTCTTTCAGAACATGTGCATTGGGGTATTATACTTTTATTCAAAGTATGTCTTCATCGGTCTTAACAGTTTTACTTTCTGTAGATTCTTGCACACTTTTTATTAGTTTTACTCATCAGCCCTTATAGCTCTGGATGCCGTTGAAAATGGTAGTTGGTTAAAATTTTACCTTCCAAAAATTTTTTTAAATTGTTTCATGCTGGCACTTATAAAATAAAATTCCTCATGTATATATATATATATATATATATATATATATATATATATACACACACACATATATGTATATACACACACACCTATATATATATGCATATATATATATATATATACAGTTTATATTCAGTATTACTGCTAAATTACTGCTAAATTTGTGTAACTCTAACTGCTTATTTTGAGACACACTTGGATTTTCTCCAAAAACAAACATGACATCTGTGATTAATGTTGGTTTTCTTTAATCCTTTATAATCTATATTTGTTTGCTATCTTCTCCGTGCCTTGTTACACAGACTAGGACCTCTAGAACAATGATTTTTTGAATTGGTGAATCAATTCAATCCATCTTTGTCCTGTTGCTAATCCTAGAGGGAATTTGCTCAACTTTCACTGTGAACTGTTATGGTAGCAGGTTTTTTTGGTTTTTTGTTTTTTGTTTTTTTTTAATAATCTATCACAGAAAGCTTTCCTTTTGTTACCTGATTTGCTAATAGATTTTTATCACAAATTAGTGTTTTGCTTCCTCAATTTTTTTTTTCTTTTTGCACTATTTGGATGAAAGCTTGAGTTTGTTTCTTCCATAAATGGAGCAATTGCATTAGGTTTAATTAATTGTGCTTTTCATAGCTTCTCGAGGTCAGTGCTGACATGTCTGTTTACAAGCTCGTCTTTTTTTTTTTTTTTTTTTTTTTTGGAAGGGGGCTTTGAAGATATACAGTGCTTGGGGTTTGGGTCAATACATTACGTTTCTTTTCTTTTCTTTTTATAATTTTTTTAAATGTTTTTATTTATTTTTGAGACAGAGAGAGACAGAGCATGAGTGGGGAGGGGCAGAGAGAGAGGGAGACACAGAATCCGAAGCAGGCTCCAGGCTCCTAGCTGTCAGCACAGAGCCCAATGCAGGGCTCGAACTCATCAACCACGAGATCATGACCTGAGCTGAAGTCAGATGCTCAACTGACTGAGCCACCCAGGTGCCCCTACATATCTTTTATTTTTGACAGGCAGAGAGAGACATAGAGTGAGTGGGGGAGAGACAGAGAGAGAGAGAGACACACACACACACAGAATCCAAAGCAGGCTCTAGGCTCTGAGCTGTCAGCACAGAGCCCGATGTGGAGCTCGAATCCATGAACCATGAGATCATGACCTAAGCTGAAGTTGGACGCTCAACCGACTGAGCCCCCCAGGCGTCCCTACAGGCACATCTTTTTAATAAATGTACTTAAAGATTTCATTTTCTCTAAAGCTCAGGTTTAGCCGCATCGATGCCCTATATATATATTTTTAGGTTCCGCTTAGTTCAAAATAGATTTTGATGTTGTGATTTATACACACACTGGTATACAGTGACTTACACTTTGATCCCTAAGTTCTCTGGAAAATGTAATGTTTAATGTTTAAATACATGTGGGATTTAAAATGTTTTTATTATCACTACATAGTTTAATTCCACTGCATCTAGAAACTATCGTCTGCATGAATTGAGTCATTTGATATTGGTTGAGACATAATATGTGCCCCAGCCTATGGTCAGTTTTGATACATATTTCTTGTGTCTTTGGGAAAACTGTGTACTCGGGAGTTGTTAGGTGAATGTTTTCTGTGTTCAGTGAGATCATGTTAGTACATCAAGCTGTTCACATATTTTATACCCATTCTGAATTTTGTCTCTGTGTGCTATGAGCCCTTCATGTACCACTACACTTGGAGATTGGTCTATTGCAGACAAATTTTAATTGTGAGAGTAAAACTATTCTTAAAGAGGCAAAACTTTTACTCAGGAAATTAGAATTTTACCTTAGAATATTCTTCTGTTTATCTCTCATACCTTGCCTTTCCTTAAGGAAGTCAATTGTCTCATTTTAGTATAGTTACCTGTTTTTATTTGTTTGGAGAGTGATGGCATGGCATAACCTTTTCCATTGTAATCATTTTCAACTTTTTGTTTCTGGAGATAATGCTGTGTCTCTCAAAAGCAGTTGTGTTTTGTGTTACACCCAACTTCCAGTCTCTGTATTCATTCTAAAAGTTATTCTAGTTGGCTCTCCTCTTTGTGATTTCACTTCATCTTTTTTAATTGAATTATCCTAATGTTTTCTACTTTTATTTTCTACTCCCTTAGCTTGTGACTTATCTGGCCTTCTAGAAACTTCACTAACTAAAAACCAGCGTGAAGGTTAGCAAAAATAATCTGTGGAGTTTTGTATATATTTAGATTTTCTATATAGTTTCAATCCCACAGGGCATTATTTTACTATTTTGTGCCATCAGTATCTGTTTAGGTTTTCCCATTTACTTACTCTTTCTATTGATAATTGTCACCTTCCTTCCATCCTGATCAGTTTCTTCCTACTGGAAGATTATCTTCAAATGTCGTTTTAACGTGTTTCTGTTCATAAACAGTTGTCTTAGTTTTTGCTTGCCCCCAAACAGCTTTCTTTTGCCTCTGTTTTTAAGGAATGTATTTTCTTATGATAGAATTATATGTTGGCATAATTTTTGTCAACATGTTGAAAATGTCGTCTTATTGTTTTCTGGCTTTTATTGTTGCTGTTGAGATGTCAGATGTCACTTGCAATATTGCTCTTTTGAAGTTGATGACTTTTTTTAAGTCTGAATATTTGTAAGACTTTTTCTGTGTTCGCTTTACAGAAGTTAAAAAAAAAATTAATATTTATTTATTTTTTGAGAGACAGAGAGAGACAGAGCATGAGCAGGGGAGGTGCAGAGAAAGAGGGAGGCACAGAATCTGAATCAGGCCTCCAGGCTCTGAGCTGTCAGCACAGAGCCCGACGCGGGGCTCGAACTCGCAAACTGTGAAATCATTACCTGAGCCGAAGTCGGCCGCTTAACTGGCTGAGCCACCCACGCACCCCTGCTATATGGAAGTTTTAGGAGGATAAACTTGGGTGGTCTCCTTTTTATTCCCTTGTTTAGGGTTAGTAGAGATTTTCGAATCTGTGGCTTGGCGTCTTGAATCAGTGTTATAGACTATTATGATCAAACAAGTTAGATTAAATGTCCTCTTTCATTTTCTTATTTTCTGGCTTCTCTCTGTGTGCTTCAGGTTTAAAAATGTTTGTCAGATCTATTTCCAGCTGTCTTTAATATCCTATTAAAATTCACCAATCATTATAATTACTGTTACTCTGTTTTTCAGCTCTGGATTTTTTTTAGCGTGATTCTTCTTTGTCACTTTCCATTCTGGAGAAATTATCCATAAATAATTTTTTTTATTTTAATTCATTTTTAATTGTGGTGTAATATACAAGCCATGAAAGTTACAATTTCAATACTTTGAAGCGGACGATTCAGCGGCACGAAGCTTGTTCACATTGCTTCTCAACCACCTCCGCCATCTACCTCCAGAGTCTGTCATCATCCCAAACTGGAGCCCCCTAATGCTTTCAAAGCAACTCCCCTCCCCCCACCCCAGGCACCCACCATCCACTTCTAGGTCTATGAATTTGACTGCTCTAAATACTGCCTATAAGTAGAAGCACGCAGTACTTGTTCTTTTGTGGCTGGCTTGTTTCACTTAGCAAACTCTTCAGGGTTCATCTCCATGGTAGCTTTTATCACAATTTCCCCCCTTTTCAGGATGAAATCATATTCCGTTGTGGGTATAAACTGCATTCTGTTCACCCATTGGTGGCCACTAGGGTTTCTTCCACCTTCTGGCTCTTGAGAATAACGCTGCTAAGAACGTGGGTGCAAGATCATCTCTTCTTGCCCCTGCTTTCGCGTGGAATTGCTGGCTTATAAGGTCATCCTGTTTTTAATGTTTTGGGGAACGGCATACTATTTCCCATCGTGGCAGCACCAACTTCACATTCCCACCAGCCGTGGGTTCCAGCTTCTCCACGTCCTCATCGACACTTGTTTGTTTTTGTCTTTGTTTTCTGTGTTCGTTTGCTTGTTTGAAAGCAGCCATGGTCATGGGTGGGCGGTGGTCTCCCATCGCGGTTTTCATTTCCATTTCTCTAGCGGTTAGTGGTGTTGAGCGTCTTTTCATGTGCTTATTGACCGTTTCTGTATCTTCCTCAGAGAAATGTCTAGGGAAGTGGATTTTTTGTGGCTTTTTAAATTGTGTCATTTGTTCTTTTGTCTTGAGTTCTAGTTTTGAGCATATTAATCTTAGTCATCCTAAAATTCACATCTGATAATCCTCTTATGCTGATCTCCTATTGGTCCTACTCGATATGTGATTGCCTGAATGTTTGTGTCCGCCCAGATCTGGTTTTGTGAAGCCCTGGTCTTAATGTGACTGTATTTGGACAGGTGGCTGTTATTAATCTAGGCTAAATAAGGTCATAAGGGTGGGGCCCTGACCCAATAGGATTTGTGTCCTTTTAAGACACCAAAGAGCTTACACACACTCTGTCTCTCTCTCTCCCTCTCTCCCTCCTGCTCTCTCCCTCTCCCCATGCTGTGAGGGCATAGTTAGAAGATGGCCTTCTACAAGCCAGGAAGATGGCTCTCACCAGAAACTGAATCATCTAGAACCTTACTCTTGGATATCCATCCTCCAGAACTGGGACAAATATATTTCTGTTGTTGAAGTCCCAGTCTGTGTGTAACACAACTACCCATGATTTATCTTCCTTCTCCCCCAAGTCTTACATAGAACAGTGCTGCGTATCTGTGTCTTCGTGATTGCATATCAGGTATTGTTTATGAATAAATATAGTTGTGGTTTGAGATGGTAGATGAGATTGTCTTCCCTCAGAGGTGATGTGTTTATTTTTCATTCCTAAAGGCAATTGTGCGGTGGCCTCTAAATGTCCCACAGGATCTTATTCCAAATAGATGTGGAGATGGTCCGATGCTGTATTTCAGTGTCTGTGGGATGATCCTGTTCTGTTCCACTCTACTCACATGGCGTGCCCTGCCAGACATTCAACCCAACTCCTAGAATATTCACCAGGAGCTGAAAGCTGTGCCTGGCTGTATTAACAAGTCTGGTTTCATTTCTGAAATTTGACTCTTGGCCCTTCCAGCCCCTCCACTCCTGTTCTTCTGTGTTCTATATCTGTGCACGTTAATGCCCTGGTACCCCTCTTCTGACACTGGGTGAACGTTCAAACCACACGTGACCCAGACAATGAGCACAGGCACCTTCACTCCATCCCTCTCCCAACCCATGCTTCAATCTAACCAGCCCTCCTTCAAGCTGTATTCACATCTGCTGGGGGAGCCTTCCTCCAAAACCTCATTATGAGAGTAACAAACCTTCTTGGAGTGTGTGTGGCTCATAGGTCTCAACACGCAAGCAAGTTTTTGGTAGAAAGTCCATTCTGTAGGATGATGATGGTGATGATGATGGTGATAATTTTAATATTTATATGTTTATTTACAGAGATTGAGAGAGAGAGAGAGAGAGAGAGACTATGAGCAGGGAGAAGTGGAGAGAGAGGGAGAGAGAGAATCCCCAGCAGGCTCCACACTCAACGTGGAACCTGATGCAGGGCTCTATCCCACGACCGTGAGATCATGACCTGAGCCAATATCAAGAGTCAAACACTCCACTGACTGAGCCACCCAGGTGCCCAGATTATCATTTTCTTAACATTCTTAAATTCAGGGCATAAAAATCAGTGCATTCCAATGGCGTCACGATCAAAAAGAATCATAAAGTTTGCAGATACGATCCATGTCTGAATCCAAGTAAGTATGGCAGATTGCATTGTTCACAATTATTTACTTCATTTCCTTGTGAGGCTATTATACTCCCTGCCCCGTTGAGTCTCGAAGCAGCATGGCTTGTGCTCTGGGTAATGAAATGTTGGTAGAAGTAATGTGTGTCATTTTCAAGGAAAAGCTTTATGAGCCAATTTGAGATTCACCATGTTTCTCTTTTCTCTTTGCTGTAAGACTGGCAGTGTTACTTATGGGGACTGTTCCCTCAGAGAGGGTCACAAAATGAGGTTGTTATGAGCGGAGTCGTAACTGACTCACATGAACATTAGTGTGAGGAATAAAACACATAGTTTTGTGAGCCACTGAGATTCTGAAGTCACTTCTTACTCTGTGCCTTTCCTGAGTAATATAATAATGGCAGTAATACTTGAAAATAAGGAAACATTTCAGGACATGTTTAAACATCGTAAAATGCTGACTTCCTGCGTGGGAACGTTCCCGGCAAGGTGAAGCCACCTCGGCGCCTCATCGATGCTGAGTTTGGGTGTGAGGCGACAGCAGCTTCCCTCAACCGCTTGCGCAGGTTGGAGCTTGCTCTCTGGTGACCAGCCATGAGGAGAACACATCCTCTGAGCCACAACCCGATCCGCCCGGGACCTTCCCAGAAAAGAAAGGACTGGAATCAAACGCACAGCTTGGAGCCACGGCCAGCAGACGTGGGGCCCACAGCCTCCAGCTGAACCCAGCGTACAGCGGCCAAAAACGTCCGTCGACTCACAGATCTGTGAAAACAAGAAACGGGTCCTCGTGGTTGTAAGCCATGTAGCAGAGGCTGTTGGCTCCCTGCCCAGCGTGCAACAGTTCCCCGTGGAGCTTCTTCCCAGGTGGGACCTGGCCTTTGTGCCCACACATGGGGCGAATCAGCTCTGTCTCCCTGGGGCACCAAAAAGAGACCGATTTTTATATAATTTACATACACCCACACACTCACACATATGAACAGATCAGTCTGTCGGTGATAGTTAAAGCATTAGATCAAATGAAATCACAACGGGCAGAAATATCACCCACAGAAGAAACAGCCAACAGCCCTTTGGGCAGGGATGTGATGAATGCACAGAGACTCAGTAGGGACATTAGCGATCAACCGCTGATCAGCGAAGTGTGGGGGCACAGACCCTGGGAAGACGGAGTTTGCGAGGAGTGGGCACAGCGATGCTTGGCCAAGTACAA
Organism: Felis catus; assembly: GCF_018350175.1. Classification (NCBI taxonomy): domain Eukaryota; kingdom Metazoa; phylum Chordata; class Mammalia; order Carnivora; family Felidae; genus Felis; species Felis catus. The sequence goes on from NC_058374.1 coordinate 2,721,135, forward strand.
AGGTCTGTGATGTGAGAACTGAAGGTCATATATCGTAAAACGATGAGAACAATAGTCACGATACTTTCGGAGACATGCGCCGCAACGGGTGAAAACAGAAGCCCGATACCCATGAATTTTGCCGCAAACAGAGAGTAGAGACCACGGAAAAGGCTGACTGTTCCAAGAACCACCCCTAAGAGCCCAAACCACGTAGCAATGCATCTGAGTCTCCACCCATGACGGGCACCGTCGGATGAAGCATTATCCACAGAAATATCAAGGTAACTGCGTGGACAAATACCAAATTTTCCGGTAGCCACATCCAAAAATAAAAAGAAACAGGTGGAATTTTAACAATGTATTTCATTTAGCCCACTATTTCAAAAATACATTACAGCATGTAATTGATGGAAAATAGTGTTGTTTTTTTTTGTTTGTTTTTATCCCATGTCTCAACTCCCTGGCGTGCATTTCCACCTCCGTGCGCCTCGGTGCAGACTGGCCATCACACGCAGTGCACATGCACCCTGTAGCGGGCAGCACAGATACAGTGGGTTCCCGGTGCAGGTAAATGAGGACTCGATGAGAAACAAAGTCAGACTATTCATAAATTCTGCTACAATGGAGAGAAAAATCTTTATCAATTTGCTTCTGGGCTGACTGGCAGAATTAATCTAGAAAGCCTCTCAGGAGTGAGTTGACTGTTTGGATGGTAGATAATGGCTAATTGACTATCGTGTTTCAGGAAGGAGATACTGTAATTTATTACCTCTGGAAGAATGATGTCTGAGTTATCCAAGAAAACATAATATCAGTGGCACATTGTGCATTTTATTTCAGAATAGATGGAAATTGTCATTGATAGACACAGAGCCTTTAAAGGCACTGCATAAATGCCATGTTTTCCATATTTAATAAATGAGTGTCAGGTCCCTGTGCTCTGAATTATTCAGTGCAGCTCATGGGGGCTTACTTGCGCTCTAAATTGTTGTGACTATATTGTAAAATGAATTTTAAAAGCCCTGTAGATAAGGCTTTGAAACATATCCAAGCATTTCCAGAGTAAATCTATGACCATGCATTACATTGACTGATGACCCTCAAATTTAGGTGGCAGTGGCTTTAATGTTGCCCCAAATCCAAAAAATACTTTATAAGCAGAAAAATAAAGTGTTCTAAGTAAGAAACATAACATGGGGTGGATCTCGGAAACAACACTGGGTTGCTAATGGCACACACAGTGTGATGGAGCCCTCGGAACCAAACAAGCTATTTGAGGGTGGTCGGTGGGGATAACGCTCTCCTCTCTGTTTGGAAAACCCATCACATTGCTCTGTGCGTACCTTCAGGAAACCCTTCTGTGTAAATTTTCTTCTAGAGTTCCAAGCAATAAAAGCCTAGGTCATGCTCATCTAGGATTGTCGGATTTGTCAAATAAAAATGGATGGGCATGCATAGGATATACTTCTACTTTAAAAACCTATTCATTGTTTATCTGAAACGCAAAAGTAACCAGTTGTCTCATATTTTATCTGGTATAGTGTTTCTGCCCATCAGTGTCCCAACATTAAAGCGTTCCTCTGGTAGATCATGAGGTTTCACGCTACTACAGCTCATCCAAATCTTCTACCTTTGCAAATGCAACCCGGGCCATATGTGTAAACTCAGGTCCTTCCCAACTTCTGGGTCAAGGCCATGAGTGGAGTAAATGCTCTATGCTATGCGCGGCCTGCATCCACTGGCACCTGGAAGGCCATTACCTTGCAGAAAGGACAAGTCAGACCCTAGATTCTATTTCAAGATGGCTCAGCCTGATGCCATGTAATCTGGGAGCCTCAGCAGTCTGCTCCTCCCTGACTTGGGGGCCCTGCTCTGTGAACGAGAGCTTCACCTCTGCTGTTCCATTCTGTATGGTCGCTCCTCCTACGACCTAGTCTCCCTCCCAGCCCTGCAACCGTGGCTCAGAACCCACACGCTTGCTTCGCTCTTACTACACCCACCCTCCAGTAGCCGGTGAATGCACTTTTCTCCAGCACGCCTGCCATGAACTAATTTTTAACGAGACCACAGGACATTTTTAGAAGACTTCACTCTGTGTGAAAACTCACCACCTCAGGTGGAACGTAACGTGTTACATGGTCTTAGTAGTAAACTCTTCAGAGCAGAGACTTTGAAGGGCCGCCATGCTCTTTTCTGCCCCTGGGGGGTGTGCCCAGCAGTGGGGGACCACTTTTCCACGTTGTCGGGTGAGGTTTCCTCATTTCCTTTACATATTTTAATGCAATCAGTACAGTTCACATCTGCAGAGCAATCAAATTACCAAGTCAACATAACCCAATGAAATGCTGAAGAGCCAAATAATCAAATTCAGGTTATTATTAATTGCTATATTTTCTGCACCTGGATTCAGAGAAGAAGAGGAGACAGGGAGAAGGAGAAATAGAAGATACTAAGAGAAAATAGATACCCACTAGCGTCTAAATAGTTACGATCACGTTCTCTGAGGTTGTTCAAACTTTTTTCTTTTCATGCTTACACTGAATTCTTTAATCTCAGGAAAAAAATGAGCATTTTGTTATTATTTTGTACTGAGTCCGTAATTATGGGCATAGCTTAGCATAAGCACAATGTATATAAAGTCAATAAGGAGTAAAGGAGCAGGTAACTGGCGAGAAAGAAGCAATTTCTTTTTAGTAAACTATTAGTACAGTGTTTCCTGTGTTTCTGATCTCTTATAGCATAGAATGATTTTTCAGCTTCCCATTTATTTAATTCCTATGATGTTAACAACAACAACAAAAAGTTCTGTGGCTAAATGAATGGATGCTATGTCAAGAATGACTTTACTATAAATATGCTATACTTCTGACAAAATATACCTTCTTTGTAAGTGAGGAAAGAATCCCACTGAGGTAGAGTAGGAAGAGTTAGAAATTCTTGATTCAACCCCACTGGTCTCTTCCACATTATGTAACTCTGTGTATCAATTTTGAGTTGCATTTTCTTCATTCAAAAAATATGTGGTTCATAATATTGATCCTGTTTTATTTACTATTATCAAATCTGATGATACATTTAAAGTGTTAGTGAACCGTAAGACAGTGAGCTAGTAGGTTGTCAATGTGGTGCAATTAATTTTAAAAAGTGACAGTAAGGGGTCAACTGGGTGGCTCAGTAGGCTGAGCATCCAACTCTTGATTTCAGCTCAGGTCGTGATCTCACAATCGTGGATAAAGCCCTATGCTGGGCTTAACACTGAGCATGGAGCCTGCTTGAGATTCTCTCTCTCTCTCTCTCTCTCTCTCTCTCTCTCTCTCTCCCTCTCTCTCTCCCCCTCTGCCCCTCTCCCTGATCACTCTCTCTCTCTCTCTTTAAAATAAAATTGGGGCGTCTGAGTGGCTCAGTCGGTTAAGCATCCAACTTCAGCTCAGGTCATGATCTCACAGTCCGTGATTTCAAGCCCTGCGTCGGGCTCTCTGCTGACAGCTCAGAGCCTGGAACCTGCTTAGGATTCTGTGTGTCCCTCTTTCTCTGCCCCTCCCCTGCTCATGCTCTGTCTCTCTCTGTCTCAAAAATAAATAAAAACATTAAAAAGAAAAAAGAAAAGAAAATTACAAAAAAGAAAGTCCTGGGCCTACTCAGGAAATCTGAATAAAATGCAGACTTTAGTAAGTAATAATGTATTAACATTGGCTCATGACTTGTGACAAATACACATACTAATTTAAGATGTTAGTAACGGGAAATTGGCTGTGGCATATGGCACTTCTCTGCGATATAATCTCAACTTTCCTGTAAATCTATACATATTCTAAAATTAAAGGGTTAATTAAAAAATTAAAAACAAAAAGTTAAGAAAACAGAAAAAAAAACAAAGAAACAAAGGAAATGAAGGCACATAGTTCCACTGGGGGATGAACATGTATACACCACGCAGGGCACCATGCGTCCCATCCGCCATTTTTACAGAATGGGAGGGCTCTGCTTGTATCCGAGTACACACATGCCCACCGCTCCAGCCCAAACCCAACAAGAGGAATAGCTTTGTCCTTTAGAGCAGTATGACCATGGCATCTGAAATCCCAAGAACTGACACCTCACTGAGCTCCTGCGAATTGTGCACGATGACCTTGGGAAATACGCTGGCTGTAGCACACCTGAGCAGCACTCTGTCTCAGTGACACGCCTCTTACCAGACACAGGTCTCAAGCAACACTTGGGTTATATCGCTAGCGGACAGCTCAGCTAGAAATGAAAATGCCTTCTCTAAACAGTATTTTCTACGGCCTGTTAAGTTATAGCTTCCTTTTGGAATCTTTCTTCTTTTCCAGGCAGATGGATGAATAAGGCAGCTTCCAAGTCCTGAATCAGACAACTTTTAGATTCAGGCCGTCATCATTTTGGTCTTGGAAAATTTTACCAATGAATTGTGAAATATGAGTCTCTGCCTTATATCCAAATCATACCAAGGTACGGGCAGAACTCAGAACCTCCTGAATCGTGTTTTGCATTAATCATGCTCACCTTGGGGACAAAAACTCAGCACTTTTTCTTTTTTTAATTGAACTCAATGGATAATTAGAGTCATCTCTTTGAGCATATCCGGATGTCCACATCATTAGAGAGACCATGCCCAGACTTGGAAAAACAGCTTTCCATCGTTTGGGAAAAGCAATACCAAATCATCTCTCCACCCATCCCTCTCTCCCTCCCTCCCTCACCCCTCTTCCTCCCTTCTTTCTGTAGATACTGCCCCACAAATCACCCACCTTGTCTCGCCACTCCCTATATCACCTGCGAATCTCCTGGCCTTGCTTCTCCCTTTCTCCCCTCACAAGAGAGCTCCTAATTAGGTACAAAAGCCACAGATGTTTGAGGTCAGCCTTTTGAATGTTATGGAATCGACTTCTCATTTCCCATTACTTCCTAGAAGCCATGATTAGCCTTGTCACTAAAGTGAAGCCACAGCCAAGCTGTTAGAATATACTGATGCGCACGTTGGAGGCATTTACTACTCGTCGGGCTATGTCTACTCTGTTTCTTTACACTGTCCTCAAGTCAATAGCAGGGCCCCGGTTCAGAGCAGAGCGGGACATCCGCTGTGTTCGTAACAACTCTAAAAGCAAACGATCAGACCTTATTTTATGCCATAAGGTGTTTCATTTTTAACTTTTTATTACTTCGAACATACCCAGAAGCAGCAGGAAGAGTATAATGAACCCCCATGTGTGAATCATCCAGGGCCTACATTTCTCAACATCCCCCAATCTTGTCTCAGAGATTGGGCCTCATGCTTCCTTTTCATTGTCCCTCCCTCCCTCCCTCCCTTCCTTCCTCCCTTCCTTCCTCCCTTCCTTCCTTCTTTCCTTCTTGTCTGGTCTTTTTTCCCTGCTGCTGGAGTATTTAAAACACGATTTTGACAATATGTCATTTAGCCCCCAGATAGTTTATTCCATTTTTCTAATTGGAAAGGAGACGTATATATGCCAGGAGGTAGGACAACCGTATCATCATCACACCTAAGAGGATTTTAAAAAGGAATCCTCAAAGTCATATAATAGCTTGTCCATATTTGCATGTTTTACTTGTCTTAAATAATTGTGGGTTGTTTTGCTGTTGTTGTTCCCGTTTGTTTGTTTTGGCAAACACTTGGTTTCTATGAGTCAGGATCCACACAAGATCTGAAAATGGGGTTCCGCGATCCTAAACTGCGTGGAGCGCTCTGTTTTCCCAGTTCCAAAGCAATAGGTTCTGAGTATCCTTTTCGTCATTAAGTCCACGTGAGAGGTGAGTGAGGAGAAACCATGTGCTTGAAGACAGAAGAGTTAAGAAAGGAACCGACATCTAGGGAAAATTCCGTGCCATTTTAGTTTTGGGGGAAAAAAATCATAGGTTTTGTGAGAAAGCTTTTTGTCATAGGAGAAAACCGAAAAGGATGTGAAGGCACTTCCCTGGGGTAGACAGTGCTTCATCTTAGTGAAAAACTTGGGAGAATGAAAGAAAAATAGTTTAAGCTCTCAGACCTGCCAGTCTGAAATGTTATTCACCTTCTTTGAACTTCACTAGCCATATGGAAGACAGAAGCAGTAAATGTCCTTGCCCTCCAGAGAATTCGTTACCTTCAAGTGACATAGCTCATACACACAGCTGGCCAGATCATAAAGCGTCGCCATCCCGAGGCCACAGTCGCTGTGGTCTATGCTGTCTACAACCATCAAGGTTAGTTTTCAAACTTAGAAACACCAGAAAAGTAAAGGTCAAGTCTTTGTGACGCAGGTCTCAAGTTTTCAGTCATGACCAGCACGTTTGGAGCTTCTTGGTGCTGGAGGGATCACGATGAACACATTTAGATCTCTTCCAGGGATAACTGGCTCAGAAACCACCTGCCTTGGTTCCTTCCTTTGGTTTCAGAGCATGATGAGAACGCTTAGAGCCAAGGTTCTGGACTTCTCCTTGGCAGGGCTTTATATAAGCAATGTTTCAGGTAGGTGGGAGTAGCCTAGGCTCTGGAATGAGAGCTTTCAAGTCCTGTGGAGCAGAGTGAGGGTGGGATGGGCTTGGCAGAAGTGGAGGCTTGGCTGGGCCGGCTGCTGTGTGGAATGGGAACTCCATGCCTGGTGGATCATAGTTGACCATGGGTCCTAGAGGTCCCTGAACAGAAGCTTTTTCTTCTGTTCTTGAGAAGCCCCCCAAGGCTCCTTGTCTACTCTCCATCTGCTCAAAGACCAGACTCCAGAGTGTGCCTCATCTCTAGACTGCCATCTGCACTCTACGGAGCCTGTAGCTGAGTGGATCAGTGGGCTGGCAGAAAGGGGCAGGAATCCCAACCTGGTCCATGGATTCAGTGCAACCCCAATCAAATCTTGGAAAGCTATTTTATAGATATAGACAAATTTAATAATAATGATAATGACAATTACTTTTTTTTTTCAACGTTTATTTATTTTGGGGACAGAGAGAGACAGAGCATGAACGGGGGAGGGGCAGAGAGAAAGGGAGACACAGAATCGGAAACAGGCTCCAGGCTCTGAGCCATCAGCCCAGAGCCTGACGCGGGGCTCGAACTCCTGGACCGCGAGATCGTGACCTGGCTGAAGTCGGACGCTTAACCGACTGCGCCACCCAGGCGCCCCAGACAATTAAATAACCATCACAACAACTATTATTATAATCCAATCTTAGAAGGATTTCATCACATCCCACTTTTGGGTTTTGTGTTTACACATACAATTGACATCCATCTTGAAAACGTTTAAAATATAAATGCATTTTTTGGGGGGAGTCATGTCAGACTTTTAAAAAAAATGTATTCAGGTCATACTATCCATATTATACTTTGGAAACTAAATGTTCCAGGGCTCAGCTTCATGTAAGTGAGATTGTCATTGATGTCAATGTTCAATGTCCCTGAACTCCAGCTGTGTAATTCCAAGAACTCAGATTCCATTCAGAATATCATCAGTAATCCCTGGGGGGTTCTGTGGTGTCGTGGTAACTCAGTTCTGCCCCACCTGCTCCAACCCTCTGTGCAAACCCGTGCCCGAGTCAGGGCCACTTTACTATAACCCTAAGACTGCCCTGTGCTCTCTGGGTCTCCCCATAGACGGTCCTCCTCCACTGCTGCTCCTTGGGGAAACATTCTGTCCTCCTTTAGAAAAGAAAGCCCCTCCTCCTGGGTGGCTCAGTTGGTTAAGTGTCCAACTTCAGCTCAGGTCACCATCTCACAGTTCATGGGTTCGAGCCCCGCGTCAGGCTCTGTGCTGACAGCTCAGAGCCTGGAGCTTGTTTCAGATTCTGTGTCTTCCTCTTTCTCTGCCCCTCCTCCACTCTCTCTCTCTCTCTCTCTCTCTCTCTCTCAAAAAATAAACATTAAAATTTTTTTTAAAAAAGAAAAGAAAAGAAAGCCTCTGAGTATGAGCTTACAGAGGGACCACCAGCCTTTGGCTTAAATAACAAACATCTAAATTCTGTATTCTTGTTTGAAATCAATCGGTAATACGATATAGGAAGACCGTAATAGACAGAAACATCTGTGTTTAATTATTACTAAGTCAATAAAAATAAATATTAATGTCTTTAGCTACAACATTTATGGCTCTCAAATAAATGTGTTTCATGTATTATAATATTAAATGGGATGATACTTTTATCCTTTCAGTATCTGAAGATGGTTTATGTTCAGCTTTATGAGATTGCATTAGATAATCTATCACTGACACAAGCATGTCTGGGTATCAAGCACCTCAGATCTGCAAACGTCACATCCTTGCAATGATGGGAAAATATGGTGTAATGTGGTATACACATTCTTTGTTGCATTAAAACCTTTAAAACCTGCAGGTGAGTGTTTATATCATACCACTGACATGATTTAGAGAGCACTTTCATTCATAAACTCCATGGGAGGCGGCTTATTCTCTGTTTATGTCCCAAGAGTAGATGATACCAGATTTGAAATGTTAAAAGACTAGGGGAGTGGATGTTTGATTACCGTCTTCTATGATAATATATGATCTACATGGTCAAACAGCCTGCAAATCTCAAGAATGGTATCTATGACCTAACGTCAGCCATTTTCAGAATTTTCCGAGTATGGTTCATCTTTTACTGTTTGTCCTGGCGTATTTTAATTGTCTCTCTGCTCTTTAATCCCAGCTAATTAGGGGACCTGACTCCCTTGTCCTAATGGACTTAAGCCAAACTTGTAACCACAATGGGCACAGTATTCCCTTAACTACAGGTTACGGGCTAACCGGGAGCTCCTCCCACAGCATTTTGCCTGGAGAGGTTTCACGGTGCACTGGTTCACTTCCTTCCCAGGGTAGCAGATTTAACCACTTCTCTAGGTGCCCCTGCCTTGAAATTAGGGAGGACCAAGCCAGCCCCCTCCATGTGGAAGGTCCTCCCAAAGAAAAGAGGTAAGCGGGAGACATCTAAAGCAGCTAGTCTCTCTTTGAAAGTCGGTTTCACACTAGTGCCTTTATCTCACACATCATTCCACAGTGCACCTGGAACAATGGAATGATTTATTTTTTAGAGAACATTCTGGCACCTAAGTTATTTTGCCAAGAATCAGTTATCTTCATTCCAACATTTATTGACAGAGAGAGAGGGAGAGGGAGGGATCCACACCGGTTTGATATTCTTAAATTACAATCAACAAGGTTCTGGCTTTGATAAATGATTCCTTCCCTGAAAAAAAGAAAATTCAATATACCTAATATTAATCTCATCTTTTTATCTCCCAACCAAGCTTTTCACCAAGTTTCCCTCGTCTCCATCCCCATGCTCCTAGTCATCAGGTAACTCGTGACCTCGTGTTCTTGGATGCCCCAGGCTCGTGGTGAACACTTTTCTAGCAATGCTTTCTCTGCAGTCTGAGGCACACCTGCCTTTTCTTTGTACCTTCGCTCCTCTCGAGGTAATCGCCAACCTGCAACTGTGTTTTTGCCGTAATTCCTTAACATGAATGTGGACCTGTTTTGAATGTTTTGCAAAGAAACTTTTTGACAACCCTAAAGAGTATTTACATTAAATATCTACTGACTATCGTCCAGAGAAATCTGTTGATTAGAACTGCCATGCCTACGTAATTAAAAAATAAGTAACGAGCGATTGTTCAAAATAACGGTGACTCTCATGCGACACACAGCTACATTTGTGTGGCTGGCACAAACGCACTGTGATCTACGGATTTCCCAGCCACAAATATGTGTAAAGTTTCTAAAAATTAATCTGTGGGGGCGCCTGGGTGGCCCAGTCGGTGAAGCGTCTGACTTCAGCTCAGGTCACGATCTCACTGTTGGTGGGTTCGAGCCCCGCGTCGGGCTCTGTGCTGACAGCTCGGAGCTTGGAGCCGCTTCGGATTCTGTGGCTCCCTCTCTCTCTGCCCCTCCCCTGCTCGGGCTCTGTCTCCCCTTTCTCTCAAGACTGAATAAACATTAAAAAAAATTTTTTTTAAATACCCTATGAATGCTGTTATATTGTCATTTATTCGTGTTCAGATCGTCTGTGTTAGGTAGGGTCCAGTTTACCTATAGAAATTATTGAAGTGTGACATCTAAAATGCTTTAACCACTTATTGGAGCGAGTAAGAAAAAAGTGGAAAAGGAATCTACAGTCAAGTTTAAGTGACTTTCTAAACGCAAGAAAACACAGCCAACGAAAACGTCCGAAAAGACCGTGTCACTTCCCTGTACATAGTAGGTGACAGATGGGCCACGTGAAATGTATAAGAGCTAGCATTCTCTGAGTGCTAACCCGCGCCACGGATAACAGCGTCAGAGAAAGAAAATACTACCGGCTCCCCACACTCTCTCTCCACACTCATTTGTAGAATCATTTTGGAACCAATGATTTTCGTTCTCAACCCTGGGCCCGCTCAGGGACCCATTCGAAGGCTCCACATTCTCTGTCATCCCTCCCGGTCCCGCCAGCTGGCCCAGCCCAGCGCTCTTGGCCTTTCCTCCAAGTCCCCGAGGTGCTCGGAGTCCCCAGACGGGACACTCCTTGGCACCTGCGACTGAGACACAGCGGTCTCCAGGGCCCCTTCCTTCTGTTGTGCCTGAGACACAAAATCCCCGGAGTCAGAGGATCCATGCTCCTGTTAGCGTGCACACAACAATGACACCGTTGCCTTTGACACATGATTCCATGTCATTCAAAAGTCAGAGCGTAAGAGGCTGGTGGGTCCCCGCCCCACCGACTCCCAGGCAGCAGGACCCTCCTTCTGCCCCAAGACCAAAGTCCGAGGGCGTAGCCTTGCAGAAGCTGTTTTGCCAAAGTAACCCTCAGCGCTTCCCCTTACCGTGTGCTTGGGAACCACGGTCCCCGCGTCCAGCTTATCTGGGAGCCTGGCTTCCCGTCCCTAGGGCATTCACGCCTTCCCCATCCCAGATCTTCAACCCAGTGCTACTTGTGTTCATCCCCGGAATATCATCTTAGAGGTCCTTCCTCAGGGCAGTCCTTTCTGAGCCTCCCAGAACGAACTGGGGTTCTGTTCATGTGCTCTCCTTTTGCCCTCTAACTGGAGTGAACCGCACCCGGGACAGTCTGCCACGGTGGCCGTGGGAGTCCTCTCACTAGTCCCTGCTTCCAGGGCCAAGGTCCGTGGCCTGTGGGCTCAGCACTTCCCGTCTTGTTTACTATTACACCCCTTGTGATTAGCACATGTTCCATACAGAGCTGCTGAATGCGCGGAAAATGAAGACTTGGTTGTGGGGAGCCACGGGGAGGAGAAAGACGGACAGTGGACATATCCGTGTTCCCGGTGCTGTTGGGGGCATGGGGCCTGGGTTCTGTGCTGGAAGATGCTCAGACGGAGTGCAGAGGACGACAGAGACCTGGTGGAGAACAAGGAATCGTGCTGGGAATGCAGGTGCCATTTCGGCTGACGCCACGCCTTCTGCCGTCCTGTGGGTGCCCCTTCGATGTCTTAAAGACAGTAAGAGGTGCTGACAGTGAAGGAGAGGAAAGGACTTCAGAAAAGTGCATCAAGCCATGTGGGCAGGAAGGTCCACAGTACATCAACAGAGCATGTGTTTAGTATTTAGTGCTTAGTGTTTAGTATTTAGTGCTTAGTGTTTAGTATTTAGTGCTTAGTATGGACCAGATAAAAATTGACGGCTTCATTAAGGAGAGCACGAGATATTCATGCAATTATGTCCTTAGTAGGATGGCGGAATTTGGGGAATTTGGGATATGTTTTAAAGATAGAGGATTATATATTATATATTATGTATTTACAGATAGAGAGGATGGTATATGAACAAAGGAAAAGCAGTGAATCTCACTTCTAAATTTGGGGGCCCTAACAGTAAAAGGATGGACGCCATGTGCATTAAAACCATGAGAGCAGTTCCTCTGGTGGGAACGTTATGCAGACACAATGAGTTCACCCAAAGTGCCTGTCTGACACATGCTTCAAGCTGAACGTTTGTGTGCGATGTTCCTGTATTGACGCCTCCCGCCCAAGACGATGGTGTCAGGATAAGGGACCCTCGGACGTTGATGAGGTCCTAAGGGGGAGCCCCGTGGTGAGCTTAGTGCCCTTATAAAATAGGCCCCAGGGAGACCCCGCACCCCTTCCATCATGTGAGGACACAGCCAGAAGATGCCATCCAGGAGCCAAGAACACGAAACCTGCTCGTGCCTCGATCTTGCACGTCCAGCCTCCAGAATTGTGAGAAAACGAGTGCCGGTTGTTTATAATCCCCCCAGCCTGTGGTGTGTGTTCAGCAGCCCAGACGGACTAATGCTGTTCAAGTGGGAATGTCAAGAACATAGTTGGAAACACACATCTGGAGCTCACGTGAGACATTTCAGGAGTGGTGAGCACAGAGGCCGTACGTGAAACCACTAGACGAGACTGAGGAATAAACGGTGAGACCAGCAGAGGTACAAAGACTGGGTGGGGCTCTCCAGGGTGTGGAGGAGAGAAGAGAAGGAACCAGGGATGAGCCTGGGAGACAGAAGGAGAGGCTGGTGTGTGTCATCCTTGACGCCCACACAAAAGCTGCTTCGAGAGGGGGTGGTGGGTGACATCCGATGCTAGGTGGGTCATCTGTGACATGGGACTAGCGTTGCCATCGGGTTGAGCATCCAATGGCTACCCAACGGCCACGAAGGCTCTCCAACCTTGCCGCATGGTGAGAAGACTACCGCTGAATTAGGTTGCACTGGAGCCAGCCAATTCCATGTGCAGACAGACTTCGCGGAGGGTTATCATACATTCAGCAGAGAAAAAGAACTGGCCAGTGAACACAAATCTTTGTCAACGGAAGAAAGCAGATTTTGCTAACATTCTCAAGGGACTATTCATCAATGGAGTGGAGGACAGGGAAGGCCTGCTGGAGCCCTACCGTGAGCGGATGAGAAGGGAAAGAGCCCACGACACGACACAGGGAAGGGCTGCCTTGGGGGACACACCCGCCTCGCTCACCGCAGAGAAGACATCACGTGGGCACGGAGGGAGTGAGGTGTCTGGAAACGGAGACAATTCTCTTCAGTTATTTTTAGAAAAGAGAATGAGAAAGCATCGCTGGAAGTTTCTGACAGAAGGAAATGCCATGGACACCTCAGCGAGCGCAGAGGTCAGCCCACACCTCCTGAAAAGAGCCAGACAGGAAACATGCTCGTTGTGTAGGCTTTTCAGGTGCAGGAAGGCAGCCAGCAGTATATGGATACAAGAGGAGGGCAGTGCCAGTGTGCGGGTTAACCCTGGGGCCATAGTTTGCGACCCGATGTAGGGGAGGAAAACGGGGGGCGGACTTGTGTGTGTTGGGAAGCTCGGGGCGCCAGTGTGGACCCGGCAGCGAGGTTGAGGGTAATTTCTCCCCATGAGTGAGAATAGCGTAGAAGAGGCAGAGTTGTGGCAGGGAGTGGGTGCCTGGCTCGTTACTTTCCCCAGCCGCTCTGAACAATGGTGAACCCTGTCCTTGCTCCTGCAAAGAGGGTCCGTCCAACTGCACCCCTCACCCGCCATGCTGTCCCGCCCGCTAGTTCCAAGGCCAGGTAAAACCATGGCAACAGTCTACAAGATAACATACGTTGGTCAAATGTTTTCTAGGAAACCTTCCAAGGGGATTTCAGGATAGGGGTAGTCTGTACATGAGCGTAAAGCGTTGTCACGGGCACGACATGTTTCATTTAGAAACAGCCCTTTATAAACCATGTAGTTGGTCCAACCGGTAAAGCGATGTGTCAGCGTGAAAGTCGTGAGTAACTAGCCGGATGGACTCGAAGCCACCTACTGCGTGATGAGTTTCAACGAGTCTTTTCAATGCATTTCAAAAAATACATGATTATCAATTGTGTACTTGGAGGTTTCATAGAGATGGGGTTTTGGAGTGAAGGGGGTTCGGAGCTGATGACCAGGAAAGAATTCTTGAGACGTCTTTGGAGCAAAAAAGTGATGTTATTAAAGCACAGCCCGGAAGAGCTGCCCTGGGGTTACAAGGAGTGACTGCTTCTACACTGTGGAGTTGGGGGGGTAAGGGCCAAAGGGAGGCCTCAGGAGGGACTGTGATGTGCCAAAGAGGGCTCCCGAGATACCTGAGGCCTTGCTATTGTCAAGCTGATGGTTTTCCCTCTAGCAAGGCATCAGCATCAGGACCCTAGGGGCTTCCTGGAGAAGTGTTCTCTGGATTTGCCTCAAGTATCTGTCAATGGGCTGCAGGTTATAAGGACATGTAATGTCACCTGCCATTTCCTTCTGCATTTGTTCCCACATCACTGTGGAGGGGAGGGTGATATTAGGGGCTCCAGGAAACTGAACCTACAGGTTTCTGGAGATCAGGCTATGGATAACATTGCCTTTTTCTTGTAATTTACTAAGTTATCAGCAAACTGATGGAGACGCCTGTCCTGCCAGACTGTGATCTCCATCAGCCCACCATACGCTTCCTTTCCTCTCCTTTGTCCTTGGGCACCAGGAGAGCCTGAGGAATGTCACACGTCCCACCTGGGGGGAGGGGGGTATTTGTGAGGTGTCAGCTTGCCTGTTCTCCCTTACCAATAAGGTGTCTGCATCCTTCTGTGTGGTGAATCCAGAGCTAAGTCAACCACACGGCTTCCTAAGTAAGGAAATGCCTTGGCTCTCCTTAAATTCTGCAGCCTAAACTACACTCAAATCCTGTGAATAAAAGCTCAGTGATAACTTTGCACCTTTCTTCCTCAGTGTGGGTTGCAAGAGCGAAGGCTGGGCAAGTGATCCTGAATAGAAATGCAGACCCCAGGGTCCTTTGCTGTCCCCCGCCTCCCACCCCACCCGGATGGAGGTCAGGCTCTACCGGCACAAGCCCGACCTGGGGTCCACACCAGCCCCCAGAAGCACTGCTCTGCAGACCTCCTCTGGGTTTCTGAGGTGGAAAAGGACAATTACTATGAAAACGTTGTAATCATTTGGTTTCATTTCATAATTTTCGGGGAAGTCATTACAGTCCCTTGAATTGTTTGGTCATGCTGGCTAATAATTTCAGTTCTGGCCTCTAAATGTCATTCAGAAGATCTGCTAAGAAAATCAAAACGAAGAATATTAAATTATGGGGACTTGTTCCATTCGTTGATTCTCTCCCAACCCTGAGAGCTTTATTTTTAGATGAATAATTGCATCCTTTGTACTGAGAACAAATTAATAACCGCTTGCATTTAACAATTCCAATTTCACCATCGAAAAGGCTCATGTACCCAGTCAGAATGGAATATTGCAGTGACAATTAGTTAAAATTTAGCTTGCCTTGTGGAAAAAAAAATCTGTATTCCAAGGGCAGCTGCTGTTAAATGGGGACATTTAGGTTACTAGGCAAATATTAAATTAGATGAGTTTGCAGCAGCCATAAACATGTTATTCCAGAGCCCCTACAAGAAGATAATAGAAGTAATAACAAATAGGCTTTGAAATCACATTTTAATTAGTCAGACAAACTGTTTTACACAGAAACCCTGACACAGCACAGCGATGGGGCCAGGAAGCCAGTTAAACATATAGATACGAGTCAGTCTATTTGGAAATAAAAATGTACCACTTAATAAGCAGTTTTACTCAAAATAATGACTTCTATAAATCATTATAAACTAGAGAATTATTGAATTGAGAACATGCCCTGCCTGACTTTATTGTTATCCAATGTCATCATTGGATACCATGACGAAGTTTCAGTTATTAGATGCATGTTTTCAAGTAATATGAAATTTTATTAATATTACAAAATTATTAGAATATTTATTTCATAATATGTGTTAATTCAGTAATAAAGCCTTCCAGAGGGCTTCATTCTATCCCCACCACCCTGTTTCTGCTGATTTTGTCACTTGGGGGATTCCAGGACCGGTCACGGGCCAACAAGTCAGGGGCCACCAGGTCACCTGAGGAAACAGGACGCACCAGTCACCAGTCTCAGGGGCCTGCCCAGTGACCCCAAAGCCCTGGTTTATAGGTGTTAGGAGCCAAGCTCCTAGGCCCTATGGAATGAGAGTTGGCGCAAAGAACCACTCGGCACTCCGATTTCGGCAGAGAGTCTTTACTGGTGCACCAGGGCTCTCCAGTGTTAGAAAGCGGGAGAGCCCCGATATACGGGGTTACAGGTCTTTTATACCATTTTGAGTTACATTTGCATACAGGCTGGTGGTAGGCTCTCTGCTCGGTGGTGGTTAGGGTTGGGGGTAATTTCGTCCTGGGAAAGCTTGGGAAATGGAGTTTCTCTCGGCAGATGCAACTTGGAGCCCGGGTGCGAAGCGGCAGGGGACCTCCGGTTTGGGAGCGTAAGCAGGTTTACAGAAGCGAGATGAAAGCGGTCATCGTTATTTATGTGACAACCTGTTCCTGTCTTGCGTAGGGAAAGGTGGGGGTACAGCTCTCCCAGGGTACGGATGTCTAACTGCAGATATCCTGTTTGTCAACTGGTGGAAGTGCAAGCCCTGCAAGTGAGGCGTTACGGAACTGAAGATAGGGTGGGGGTGTGTTATTAAGCTAAGCAGGGGCCTTTCATTCCCCCATTTTCTTTTGGCGTCGAATGAAACCTTTCATTCGATTGTATCTGGCCTTTCTGCGTCAAATTGTCTTAGTTGGTGGTACTGTTGAGTTAGGACCAAGGCCTGGATGACAGAGAGTCTTTCTCTTATGAATTGTACCAAGCGGTTGAGGATGCAAGGTCCGAACATCAGTATTAATAGTAGGAGTATTAAAGGGCCCATGAGGGAGGAGACTAGAGTGGTAAACCAGGGGGATTTGTTATACCACCCCTCAAACCAGCCTTGCTGAGATTCGAACAGCTTTTGTCTTTGTTTGAGTCTCTCCCTCAGCTTGGCCATGCTGTCTCTCACTATTCCTGTGTGATCAGCATAGAAGCAGCACTCTTCTTTGAGGGCAGCACATAACCCGCCTTCTTGTAAGAACAACAGGTCAAGTCCCCTCCGATTTTGTAAAACCACTTCTGAGAGGGAGGTTAGGGATCTTTCTAGTGCCGAGATGGATTCTTCTAGTGCCTGTATGTCAGAATGCATAGCGATTTGTAACTGCTTGAACTGATTAGTTTCTATGAGAGCTGCGGTGCCTGTCCCTATGCCAGCTGCTAAACTTCCCATAGTTAATCCCCCTAGGAGCAGTGCTACGGTGAGGGAAACTGGTTCTCTCCGGAATCTGCCGCCGGGTTCGTAGTGGCCATAAATATATTCTGAGTCATGGTAGAAGATTTTTGGCCAAAGTTCAATTAGGATGCAATAGTCGGCAGTATTATTGAGTACCTGGAGCGAGATGCATGGCGTGAGTCCGGTGTTACAGACCCAGTACGTTCCGTTGGGAGCGGTCAAATAATAGGGACCCTGCCCGACAGATGGTATGGTCTGACTACAGAGATTCTGGTGTGAGGGTGGAATTTTCCCAATACATAGGCCATGACCGGTGACTTCAGTTAAAGTGAGGCCATGTCGAGGTGTAGTGCTACATCTCAGTGGGGCATTCGTATGGTTAGTAAAGTTCCCAATTATAGCAACTCCCTGATAGTAAGGGGGTTTAGCCGTTAGGCAGAGCCAACAGTCCTGAGTTTGATTTGGGGCCGTAAGGTTGAGAGTTAAGTATACCCCTTGTACAAGGTTTAGGAGCCTATCTCCTGTGCCCGGTCGAGAGGGGGGGGTCGGGTATCCTAGACTGGGGCTTAGAGTGGAATTAACAGGGTTAATTCCCGGTGTCTGAGTTGGGGCCCTTGGTGGCTGGACTGGGATGGCTAGCTGGACCGGAGCTTTTTGATCGGCCAATACTAGGTTGGGACCTACGGTTTGGGTGATTGTATCTATTTTTAATTTGATTTTTAGAACAATCCCCCTATCTTTTCCCGGTAGGTACCATCGGAGTCCCCATGTATAGCCCGTCTGCCATCCGAGAGCCCGTTTTCCTGAATCTGTAAAGGTAATCTTAAGAGGTAGAGACAGGGGACTTATCCAATGATGATACCCTTCTGTGCCCTTTTTATAGTAGCAAGTGTGTCCATCGGGGTCAGGTTTGGTGTAACCTCTTGTAATGGTGATTAAGTCCCAGGAAGAGGTAGGTTGCCAGTAGGCATCGCCAGTAGTTTCGCAGCCCCATGCCGAGCAGAAATATTCTTCATATCCCCCACATCGGTGGGCAGTGGCCCTATCCCTATTGTCTCGAGGACAGACATAGAACTCTGCCTGGGCTAATCTACATCTGGCAGTGGGACTACTGCATCCATGGGCAGTCATCTGCTGGATTCTTTCCCCCATGTAGGACTGCAGGTTCTTGGGGCTTCTAGCTGGGATATCCCAAGTGTCTAATCCAGCTGCCAGCTGGCAAAAATCAGGGGTAAGTGGGGGCCACCAAGTATTAAGCGCATGGTTACCTTGGACCTCCCAGACAACTTCCCCGCTCTGGGAGTAGATTTGCCAAGTCAAGGTATAAACCTGATGTGGGTTCCCCTCTTTGACAATTTTAGCTCCCATTCCCGCCCCCAAGCTTGTGAGGACCCACAGAAAGACCATTCCCGCTGGGGGTTTCATTTTGGGTTTGTGCAGGGACAGGGTGGATTAACAGTCAGACACGGGAGAGTCTTATCTTAAGAGGGTTCTCCGAACGGTGGAGCTTCCAGGTTTTGGGAGCTTTCGGTCCAGGGGTTCTTGGGGCTGCCTTGGCGTGCGATGCGTGAATCCAGGCGGCGATCCCGTCAACCTTTATGGCGGTGGGCGTGGTCAGCAGGACGATGTAAGGTCCCTTCCAACGAGGCTCCAATCCTTGAGAGCGGTGCCGCCGGACGTACACGGAGTCTCCTACCTGAAATGGGTGGCTAGTTTGTGGATGTCCTGGCCGGTACAGTTCGGCCAGGGGTGTCCAGATTTGGGCCTGCACCGCTTGCAGCCCTTTTAGTCGGGCTTGTAAATCAGTCTTAGGATCAGAGGGGGAGAAGGAATTGAGCAAGGTTGACAAAGGGGGGGGGTCCCCCATAAAGGATTTCATACGGGGTGAGCCCGAAACGGTTGGGCGTATTTCTGGCTCTTAACAAAGCCAGAGATAGGAGGCGTCTCCAATCTTTTAAGCCAGTCTCTAAGGTCAATTTAGTAAGGGTCTCTTTTATTGTTCTATTCATTCTTTCTACCTGTCCTGAGCTCTGGGGCCTATATGCACAGCGTAATTTCCAATTAATCCCCAGTGTCCTGGCGAGCCCCTGACTTACCTGGGAAACGAAGGCCGGCCCGTTATCTGACCCGATTACCTTGGGAAGTCCAAATCTGGGGAAGATTTCTTCTAAAATCTTCTTGGCTACCACGTGTGCCGTTTCTTGTCGGGTGGGGTAGGCTTCTACCCATCCTGAAAAGGTGTCTACAAACACTAATAGGTACTTATACCCCGCATGGTGAGGCTTTACTTCAGTAAAGTCTATTTCCCAATAGACTCCTGGGCGGTTACCACGAGTCCGTTTTCCTTCCGGCACTCGGGTAGCCCCAGCGTTTACCTGTTGACAGACCTTACAGGCGGAGGTTACCTGTTCTATGAGGGTGCCTGCCTTAGGGATTAAGAAGTCAGTTTTTTTAATCAGTAACTTCAGCTTCTGATTACTTAAATGTGTCCAGGCGTGCATTTGTTGGATCATTGCCAGGGCTTCCTTTTGGGGAAGGACTATCTTTCCTTCTTTTTCCCAGTCTTTAGTGTCCTGATTCAGTATAGCCCCTATGGCCTTTGCCTCTTCCTGGTCTTCTGGGGTGTAAGCATATTTGTTGGTCGTAAGATTGGTTTCTTCAAGTTTTGTGGTCAAAGTCAACGTTTCTGCCACAGCGACTTGCCTGGCTACTTGGTCTGCCTGTCTATTTCCTGTTGCAATTGGGTCTTGTCCTTTCTGATGCCCGGGGCAATGAATTATGGCTACTTTTCGGGGAAGAAAAAGGGCCTTTAATAATGCAATGATTTCAGCTTTGTTTTTAATTTCTTTTCCTTCTGAGGTTAGTAGGCCCCTTCTTTCATAAATACTCCCATGTGTATGAGCCGTTGCAAAGGCATATCGGCTATCTGTGTATATGTTAGCCTTTTTCCCTTCGGATAGTTCTAGGGCCTTGGTGAGCGCTATCAGCTCGGCCTTTTGTGCAGACGTGCCAGGAGGTAGTGATTGTGCCCATATGATGTGGTGGCCATCTACTACCGCCGCTCCCGCCCTCCGGGTACCTGAGTCGATGTAACTGCTCCCGTCCGTATACCAAGAGTGATCCGCATCTGGGAGCTCTTGATCTTTAAGGTCTTCCCGTGTCCCATGGGTCTCAGCCAGTACTTGCCGGCAATCGTGTGCGCTCTGTTGGTCTTCCGGTGCCGGTAGCAACGTGGCAGGGTTCAAGGTAACCGGAGGTCC
This sequence comes from Felis catus, assembly GCF_018350175.1. Lineage (NCBI taxonomy): Eukaryota > Metazoa > Chordata > Mammalia > Carnivora > Felidae > Felis > Felis catus. Next base: position 2,741,462 of record NC_058374.1, read on the forward strand.
AAATTGGACGCGGTCTGTGTCCAGTAGGAGGGCCTGGTAGTGGGTTAGGCGTGCGTTGGTTATCCATCGGTCCGGTGGCTGCCGCACTATGGCCTCTAAAGCATGCGGGGTGATAACAGTTAGTGGCTGTCCAAGGGTTAATTTGGCAGAGTCCTTGACCAGCATAGCAGTGGCTGCCATGATACGAAGACATGGGGGCCACCCCGCTGCCACAGGGTCCAACTTTTTGGACAGGTATGCTACTGGCCTCTTCCAGGGCCCTAATTTTTGGGTTAGAACTCCTTTGGCAATTCCTTGTTTCTCGTCTATGAAAAGGGTAAAGGGCTTGGAGGTGTCTGGCAACCCGAGAGCCGGGGCGGAGAGGAGGGCCTCTTTTAGGGCCTCAAAGGCTGACTGATGTTTTTCCTGCCAGGTGAAGGGTGCACTCTCTTTCGTGAGGGCATAGAGGGGGGCGGCTAGCTCAGCGAACCCAGGTATCCATAAGCGACAGAACCCAGCAGTTCCCAGGAATTCACGTACCTCTCTGGGGTTCTGGGGCGGCGGAATGCGAGCCACAGTTTCTATTCGCCCAGGGGTGAGCCATCTTTTCCCCTCACTCAGTATGTACCCCAGGTAGGTTACCTTGGTTTGGCAAATCTGGGCCTTCTTGGCGGATGCCCGGTATCCTTTTTCTCCTAATTCCCGGAGCAGATGTCTGGTACCTAGTATGCAGGCTTCTTTTGTGGGGGCGGCCAGAAGAAGGTCATCCACATATTGGAGTAGAGTTACTTCTGGATGTTGAGTCCGGAAGTCAGTTAGGTCCCTGTGAAGAGCCTCATCAAAGAGAGTGGGGGAGTTTTTGAACCCTTGGGGTAAGCGGGTCCAGGTTAATTGGCCTGAAATTCCTCTTTCAGGGTCCCTCCATTCAAAAGCAAACAGTTCCTGGCTCTGGGGGGCCAAGGGTAAGCAAAAGAACGCATCTTTTAGGTCCAGTACTGTGTACCAGGTGTGGTCTGGGTTCAGGGTGCTGAGCAAGTTATAGGGATTGGGGACCGTAGGGTGGATATCCATAGTCCTTTTGTTGACTTCTCTTAAGTCTTGGACGGGCCTGTAGTCCCGGGTGCCAGGTTTTTTTACTGGTAAAAGAGGGGTATTCCAAGGTGAGCGGCAAGGTCGCAGGACCCCAAGCTCTAGAAATCTAGTAATGTGTGGCTGAATGCCCATATGAGCCTCCTTGCTCATGGGATACTGCCTGATAGACACAGGCATTGCCGTGGGCTTTAGGTCAATTATGATTGGGACTTGGCATTTGGCTCGACCGAGCCCTCCCGTTTCTGCCCAGGCTTGGGGAAAGTCCTGCAGCCAGGCTTCGAGGAGGTTAGTGGTGACCGGGGTTTCAAAAAGTCTGTGTTCATCTTGTAAGGACACAGTTAAGACTTGGATAGGCTGGCCATCCCGGTTTAGCACTTGGGCCCCCGTTTCGGAGAAGTGTATCTGGGCTCCAAGCTTGGTTAGGAGGTCTCGTCCCAGAAGGGGGTACGGGCATTCGGGTACCACCAGAAAGGAGTGTGTCACCGTCCCTTGCCCTAAGTCAACCGTGCGGCGGTTAGTCCATTTGTGAATTTTTCTTCCTGTCGCTCCTTGGACCCAGGAGGTACGCGAGGACAGAGGCCCATTTGCCTTGGTTAAGACCGAGTGTTGAGCTCCCGTGTCCACCAGGAAGGTGGTGGGATGCCCCCCTACAGATAGGGTTAGCCGGGGCTCGGGGGGGGGCTCCGGAGCCCTGACATCCCTATTCGCTCTCTTCGCCTAAGGCGAGCACAGAGGCAGGTTTCTTTGAGTTCCCGGGGCGCTTAGGGCAGTCTTTGATCCAGTGCCCGCGTTCTTTGCAATAGGCGCACTGGTCTTTTCCTACTTTGGGCCGCCTCTTCGTTTCCCCTGACTTTCCTGTTCCGTTTTCTGTCACTACAGCTGCCAGGATTTTGGTTAAATGTTTATCTCTCTTTCGATCTCTTCGTTCCTCCCGTGCTTCCTGCTCTTTTGCTAGCCTAGCCTCCTTTTCCTCTGGGGTCTCCCTTTTGTTATATACCTTTTCTGCCTCCCTAACTAGTTCCTGCAACCCATAGGTTTGAATCCCATCTAGCCGTTGGAGCTTTCCTTTTATATCAGACGCTGCCTGATCTATGAATGACATGGCCACGGTAGCCTTATGTTCTGGAGCCTCGGGGTTAAATGGAGTATACATCCGAAACCCCTCTAGAAGCCGTTCCATAAAGGCTGCGGGGCTCTCCTCTTTTCCTTGGATTATGGTCCTTACCTTGGCCAAATTGGTGGGCCGTTTCCCTGCCCCCTTGAGACCCGCCAACAGAGCCTGGCGATAGATTCGGAGACTCTCCCTACCTGGAGCCGTTTCATAGTCCCAGTCCGGGCGGGTGAGGGGAAACCCTTCATCTATTTCATTGGGAAGCTGAGTTGGAAGACCTCCAGGCCCCGGCACATTTTTCCGGGCCTCCAGGAGAACTCGTTGCCTTTCCTCGGTAGTCAAAAGGACCTGTAAGAGCTGCTGGCAGTCGTCCCAGGTAGGCTGGTGTGTGAGGAGGATAGACTCTATTAGTGAGGTTAGGGCCTGGGGTTCTTGGGAAAAGGAAGGGTTATGAGTTTTCCAATTATAGAGATCGGATGCAGAAAATGGCCAATATTGGACAGTCCGGTTGACTGTCCGGAGAGGAAACAGGGAAGATTGCCAAGTGGGAGGGCCGTTCGGGTCGTCCGATCGCCGGAGACGGAGGCGGGGGGTCTGAGGTGGGGTCTGGGGAGTTAGATCGGGTGGGGCTGGAGTAGAGGATGGGGCTGACGTACAGGCGGGGGAAGAAGTTGGGGAGGGGGAGGAGGAACTGGAGGCAGGAGGGGAAGTAGGGGGCACCGGGGACAGGACGGAGACGGGGGCCAGGGGTGAATTATAGGGTGGAGGTAGTAAGAGGGGGTTGTGGGGCGGTGAAGTCTCTTCGGGGGCGTGGGGCGGCGAAGACAAAGCGTCTAGGAGGAGGGGGTCCCATTGGGACTCATCGGGAAGAACCGGTTTGGGCGGATCTGGAGTTTGGGTTGAGGCTCGGTTTTTGGAGGTTTTCAGGGGAAGGAGGGTAGACTGAGAAGTGGGGCAGGAAGGAAGGAAGGGTTTCACCCATGCCGGAGGATTCCGGATGAGATCCTCCCAGGTGAGGATATAGGCCACTTGATCTGGATGACCTTGTGGTCCAGGATCCATTACCTTCGTCTTAACCTGTAATATAACAAAGAGGTCAAAAGTCCCGTCCCGGGGCCACCCTACAGATAGGGTGGGCCACTCCGATGAACAAAAAGTTCGCCATCGACCTTTTCGAACCTCAACGGATAGATTGCGAGCTCTTGCCTGGACGTCCGAGAAATGAGTCAGAGTCAAAGATAGAGGAGTAGTCAGTGTCTGTCCCATGGCTGTGTCGTCCTGTCCACGCGTCCACACACGCACACTTACACACACACACACGAATATGACTACAATGTCGATACAGACCAGACAACACAGACTAGACAACAACCAAGGAGCCGCGGCCAGGTATTCAGATTCAGATGGCAGGGGAGGCCTGCCTTCGGATTTGGGGAGTCTGACGAACTTGTCAGTTCTCCTCTACAAGCACCACCGAGGCGTCCCTCGGGGCCGGGGTGTGAAGGTTCAGGACACGTCTGTCCTCCTTCAACACTCCTACTGAGGTGGCCGGCCGGCCTCAGAATTCACAGTTCAGAGACAAAACATAGAACACAATACCTGTGTGCAGACAAAGGCACAGAAGTCTGTCTTCAGTCAGTCCGTCAGTGGCCCGGGCCGGAGAGTCATCTACCGACGGGGCCGGGGTTCTCCTGCCTTCCCTCGCTTCCCGGCCAAGGCACCAAATGTTAGGAGCCAAGCTCCTAGGCCCTATGGAATGAGAGTTGGCGCAAAGAACCACACGGCACTCCGATTTCGGCAGAGAGTCTTTATTGGTGCACCAGGGCTCCCCAGTGTTAGAAAGCGGGAGAGCCCCGATATACGGGGTTACAGGTCTTTTATACCATTTTGAGTTACATTTGCATACAGGCTGGTGGTAGGCTCTCTGCTCGGTGGTGGTTAGGGTTGGGGGTAATTTCGTCCTGGGAAAGCTTGGGAAATGGAGTTTCTCTCGGCAGATGCAACTTGGAGCCCGGGTGCGAAGCGGCAGGGGACCTCCGGTTTGGGAGCGTAAGCAGGTTTACAGAAGCGAGATGAAAGCGGTCATCGTTATTTATGTGACAACCTGTTCCTGTCTTGCGTAGGGAAAGGTGGGGGTACAGCTCTCCCAGGGTACGGATGTCTAACTGCAGATATCCTGTTTGTCAACTGGTGGAAGTGCAAGCCCTGCAAGTGAGGCGTTACGGAACTGAAGATAGGGTGGGGGTGTGTTATTAAGCTAAGCAGGGGCCTTTCATAGGCTCTCCTTCTCCTGGCTTCCTAGATGACGTGCTCCAAGCTGGCGGAAGGAAGGAGGTGCGAGAGTGTGAGAAGAGTCCAGAAAAGCTAATGTTAAGTCAACATAGTTCACAGAACTTCAAGAAGTTAGACCGATATGGACAGCAAGTTTCAACAGAGGCTGGCACGGTGTCCCGGAACGTGTCAGCTGCGAACAGTAAAGCTGTTTGTGTGGAAAAGACCCAGCCCAGACACAGGACAGTCTCACCGTCACCCAAGTGCACGATGCGGTAGACACTAGAGCTGAAGATGTTTCTTTGGGGCAAAATTTAAACTTCGTCGATGGCTTCACTTAATGTGGGGATGATCTGTCCCCAAACACTATCCCATGATACAAGCTGAGTCTGCCATCGCTGCATTTCAGGCCAATTGAATTACTCTGTCTACCTGAGCATCACATGTGACACAAACTGCCTTGGTGTTCAGATTCGAAAAGCCTTATGGAGAAAATATGCGCGTGCAAGAAACAAGCCTGAGAAATATTCCGGGGGAAGCTCCTCTGGAGTACCAACAGTTACTGTTGCCTTCCATTCAAAGCCACGGTGCTTCTCTCCCAGAACAGGACGCGGCCAACCAGGTTGATTCCAGGAATACGTGCTCGATTCACCGTTAGAAAAGGTGTACTGCAATTTATTTCTTTCACTGATCAAATTACCAAAACACATTTTCATCTCAACATATGCAGAAACACAAGTTCAATTAAGCTCAGTACCCATTCCAAGTTAAAAAAAAATTGTTTTTGAATGCTTATTTGTTTTTGACAGAGAGAGACAGAGTGTTGAGCAGGGGAGAGGCAGAGAGAGAGGGAGACACAGAAGCAAAAGCAGGCTCCAGGCTCTGAGCTGTCAGCACAGAGCCTGACGTGGGGCTCGAACTCATGAGCCGTGAGATCATGACCTGAGCCAAAGTTGGACGCTCAACTGACTGAGCTACCCAGGCAGCCCTCTGTTCCAAGTTTTAAAAGTCTGTTTTGAAACAAGTAATAGAATGAATTCTTCTCAGCTTGAAAAAGATATGTCCCCAAAAAGAAAATCTCAGCAAAAATCATACTCAGAGGTGAAACCCTAAAACTGGGGTGTTTAAACACCAGAAATATGACAAGAACACCAGCCATCACCACTTTGTTCACATTATACTACAATTCCTTGTAATGCCCTAATTCTAAAAAAAATAAATCATAGGTGAAATACTGAACACTGTAAAGATATTATCTCTAAAGTGTTCTATAATTCAACAAAATATCAACTGACTTGATTTTCGTTTTCCTGAGGGTATTGATAATTAGATTCATAAATTTATATGGAAAAGTAATCGCTCAGATGTCATGAGGACACTCCTGAACTAGAATAGTAATTTAAATTTTAACAGACAATAGGAGCATCTGGGTGGCTCAGTTGGTTAAGTGTCCAACTTTGGCTCGGTTCATGATCTCACCATTCTTGAGGTCGAGCCCCATGTCGGGCTCTCCGCTCTCAACGCAGAGCCCTCTTTGGATCCTCATTCTCCCTCTCTCTCTGCCCTTACCCCACCTGTGCTCTCTTTCTCTCAAAAATAAATAAAAACATTAAAAAAATAAGAAAATAAAATAAAATTTAGCAGACAGGACATTGTAGATTGCTGGGGAATGAACAACCATAGGATAGAAGAAGCAGGAACAATTGGTTTTCCATTTGGAAAGATCAGTCAAAAATTATAATTACAATATATTAAAAACCTAAATGTAAACGGTAGAATTTTGGAAACTGTTACAGAAAAAGATAGGCCTGCATCTTTGAGAATTTGGAGTCATGCCTTAGGTAGGATAAAAAGGTTACATGCTTTCACAAAAATCCCCAAATCTCAATGGCTCAACCCATCACTAGCTTACTCCTTCCTCACATGACACCTACCACTGGTCCAGGGAACTCTCCAAAGACAGATGTCCTCAGGCCACATAACCATGCAAACCTGATAGATCAAGTCCAATTTACGTATTTGGCAAAAGCAAGAACAACAAACTCTGTACAGAGAAACACTCCATATTTGCCATGTATATGCCTTTATCGTTAAATCCAATCTTGTGGAGATTTACCCTATTTTCTTCCAAGAGTTACGTAGTTTTCACTCTCACCTTGAGCTCTTTGATTTATTTCGAGCTACTTTTTTGTCCACGCTGTGAGTAAAGGGTCTCGTGTCATTATCTCTCATGTGGGTGTCCACTTTCCCCACCACGATTGATTGAAAAGACTGCCTTTTTCTCCAGCGGGTGGTCCTCACACTGTTCAGAAATTATGTGACCATACGCACAAGGGTTTATTCTGGGCACCTTACAATGTTTTCACAACTCACAACTTTGGGGCCCTGGGGAGGTCCAAGTTAGAAAAAACAGAGGCACGCACCTTTCTTCAGTCCTTCTGGAGTCCAGCCAGGTTGGAACAGACATGATTTGGAAGTAAGGTCTGCTTGACTTTCCTAGAGACTGACCCGGGTCCCACCCGAGGACGCGGATAGCTATGTGCGGAACGGCCGCTGAGAGGGCAGGAGGCGGGGGGCACAAGAAGACCTGAATGCTCGCTACCATTTTTAATTTGACTTTCTCTAGACTCAGAATTTGTAAAACTTTGTTTTCTGGGATTCTGACAACCTTGGTTCCGACAGTTTCTGCTTGTTTTTTTTTTTTCATGTTTCTTTAGGGGGCAGGCACTCGGAGGTTATCTACTCGGATAGGTTGTGGCTGTCACTTCTTTAGAATGCTTTATATATTTTATTTTTGCATTTTATTTTATGTTTTGCTTTATATATTTAAAAAAAAATATTCTGAACCACAACTGGACGAATAAATGCCAGAGAAGAACAAACATATTAGCAGGAAACAGGGGCCTTTGCTACTCCCATAACATACATTAAACTGTTTAAGCAACCTTTAGGGACCAGTCTGCAAAGCTGAGTGGAAAATTAGCAAATATCCAGGAGAATTTGCAAGGTAGTGCATGACAGAGGTAACATCTCCAATTACTGTGGAAAGGGGCAGATTAGTCAACAACTGTGAGGTAATAGGCTAACCAGCTGGAGAAAAAAAAAAAACCAGACTATGATTTATACACAAATTAAATTACTGCTTTCAGTTCTTATCATCTAATAAACGTGGTTATATAATATCAAGTTCTGTAGAAGAAATGTCTAAGGCACTCCCTAAAGAAAAACAACAAAAGAAACCACACAATCAATTATTAGAATATCAAAAGGTAAGTGACAAACTGGAAAAACTATTTCTGGAATCTTTTAGAAAATTACTCAACATAGCGCTTGAACTTAATACTGTAAGTAAATATATATTAAGAAAAAGTCTTAATATTTTACTAGAGGAATATTTACATAGAATCAATGATACAATATGTATGAAGGTCCATATTGAAATCATAATTAAAAATTTTTAATGTTTATTTTTGAGAGAGAGAGACAGAGCATGAGCGGGGGAGGGAAGAGAGAGAGAGGGAGACACAGAATCGGAAACAGGCTCCAGGCTCCGAGCCATCAGCCCAGAGCCTGACGCGGGGCTTGAACTCACGGACCGCGAGATCATGACCCGAACCGAAGTCGGACGCTTAACTGACTGAGCCACCCAGCTGCCCGAAACCATTGTAAAATGTTTTTATTCTACTAATTTTTCAATATGTGATAAACTCTTTAAAACATTTTTAACTACTTTTGAAGCTAAACTTTCAAATGTGTTCTGAACATTCCATCTCAAGAATTCACACTATTTTAAAACAAAGAAGACCTTTTCCTTTTTATACATTTGGGGTATTTTTAATTCTCGTTGATTTTTTTTTTAATTTTTTTTCAACGTTTTTTATTTATTTTTGGGACAGAGAGAGACAGAGCATGAACGGGGGAGGGGCAGAGAGAGAGGGAGACACGGAATCGGAAACAGGCTCCAGGCTCCGAGCCATCAGCCCAGAGCCCGACGCGGGGCTCGAACTCCCGGACCTCGAGATCGTGACCTGGCTGAAGTCGGACGCTTAACCGACTGCGCCACCCAGGTGCCCCAATTCTCGTTGATTTTAAAAGCACCGTGATAAATATCTCACATATGCAACTTTGTACACATGTCTGACAATTCCTGCGGGAAAAATTTCCACGTTTTTAAGTCAATTGTCTCATCGAATTTTGAACTTCTCACTAAATTGATTTACAAAGGCATTTGTATCTATTTGTACTCCCTTGAGTGCTTTATCAAAAATAATATATGCTTTTCTTCTTTTTGAATTCTTCATTTAGATATTTAATCAACTCTGTTGGGTGTTCCTTTATTTCTTTGTGTGGTTTACACATTAAGTTTACAACACATCGTAACGTGTTACAAATATGTTCTGTACTTCTCTCTGGCGTTTTTTTTCATGATCGTATTTTTCTTTATTTTTCAAGTGTTCTACAGTTATCACCGTTATAAAGTCAGGAGAGAGTTAAAGAATCAATTGATACAATGTATTATAAAGTAAGTATTTAGAAAACACAAACGAAGGAAAGCAAACGGTTGACACGTGGAGGGCGTGGGGACTTGGGGATTTGCAGCTCACGACCCAACAGCAGTCTCCGAAGAAGCAGAGTCCTGGCCACCAAGAAGCGCGAGCTCAACCAGGCAAGTTTTTCCAGCCCGAGCAGATACATGGAATCATTCACACACACACATCGGCGCCTTCGCTCCACTTCCACAGTTTTCTGCTGTTTGAGTCTCAGACGGAAAACTGATGGGGGCCACGTTTGGCTGGAGGAGGTTTTCGTGGGGACGCGGCAGGTGGTGTAGGCAAATGGCTCCCCCAGACTGTACTGGACGTTGACGCCTGGTGCAGTTTTTAGGCAGAATCTGAGACAGAAACCTTCTCTCCAGTGTCTCTCCTGTGGAACAGAGCACAGAGGCATTGGGGGGACAACACTCCTCCTGTCCTGTGTTTCTCCCGCTGTCCCCTCTGCCTGGCCGATGTCCTCCCGCCTGTCCCACAACAAGCTCATCCTTCTACTAACTCTCACCTCCTTTACGTCTCGATCCAACACCCATGACGTCGAGGGCACGTCTCCCTACCCCAGACGATGCCAGGCCACCGCCAAATGCTGCCCTGTGCTGCGCATCTCGGAAGCACCTGCACACTTCAAGCTCTTAATTAATTGTTGATCGTTTCTCTTCGCTGCTTGAGTTAAAGCTTCCATGAGCTTGAGGACCTCACATCTTCGCCGCATCCTTTTAAGACCAGAAATTCTAAGAGGCTTACACTTGCCGTGCCGGCCAGCTTGCCTGTCCTCCAACATGCAGCCTGGCGCCTGCCTCGGACCTTTGTCCCAACGATTGTTGGTGAAGAGCCCTTCCTTCAGGTACCTGCTTCACCCACGCCCACACTTCATCAAGTCTGTGTGCAAAAGTAATGTGTACAAGTGTCAATTCACCGTGCTGCACGCCTAAAACTACTCCCACCTTGTGTGTCAGCTGTAGCTCAGTAAACAAAGCAAGATCACAGATCCAGACCGCAGACAGAGAACAGAAGAGGCAGGGGTGGGCAGGGAGGAAACGAGCAAACTTTCTAGAAAATAAATTGAGTAAACCTTGGAAATAGACAGATGGAGATTTGCGCTCTTTTTCTCTGCGGAAAGGGTCTTCATTGACTTAATACGCTTTATAACCTCATAATAATTTGAATTTCTGTTTGTGTTAACTGCCTTGCCTTGCAACCTTGTTGGAATTTTTATTTGGGTTTTATTTGTTTGGGTGAGGAGTCTGATTAACTTTTCTTGAATTGATAAAACTGCCGTTTATACATTTATTGTGTGGAGAATTATTTTTGGAATATTAACACACAATGTATTTTTAATAAAACTTTATCTTTTGGGTTACAACAAATCATTTCTTTATTTGGCCTGAGGATTTTCACCTGAAATCCTTACTCTTAGCAAATTAAACAAAAAATCATTAGGTTTGATAAAATGCAGGGTTGTGCTTCAACGTCTATGTGAATTTTATGAAAATCAGCCCTTGGATGAAGTGAGCCTTTGGGGGCTGCATATTGAATTAGAAAAAAAGAAAGAGGGGCGCCTGGGTGGCTCAGTCGGTTAAGTGTCCGACTTCAGTTCAGGTCATGATCTCATGGTTCCAGAGTTCGAGCTCCGCATTGGACTCTGTGCTGACAGCTCAGAGCCTGGAGCCTGCTTTGGATTCTATGTCTCCCTCCCTCTCTGCCGCTTCGCCCCCCCCCCCCCGACTCAAGCGCCCCCCCCCATCTCTCACACAAATAAATAAATATTTTAAGAAATGGAAAAAAAAGAAAGAAAAATTTAGTTGCATGATATTCTTAACTTAAGGGTATGAATGCTCCACTGCTTCCTGCATACATTTTCATTGTTTCCATGAATTTCTACTTTCATTATTCTAAGCCATACATCCATCTTGTCAACTAGTAACGTTATCCGGAGACATCATCATCCAGCTGTACTGGCGTCGAGTAAGGTCTCGGAGAACATCTAGTCCAATCTTCTTTGCAGATGAGGAGAGCAAGCTTTAGAGCATGAGAGACTTCGCCAAGGTCATGCCACTCACACACACGGGGGTAGGATCAAGCCTCTGGGCCTTTTTACGTCCCACAGATGATGAACAATGCAAACACATTGTCCGGGGGCTTGTTTAATATAACAAAAAACAAAAAGTAAATACATCTCTTATAGACACAAATAAATATTGCTAGCTTATGAACTTAGCATGTAGAAATTTTTATCTGCACAAAATATACAGAAGCTGATAAAATTCAGCAAATGGGACTGGGTGACCCTCAAATACCCACCTATTCCCACACTGTAGGCATCGGTCTCACTTTGCTCTCTGATGGTTTTAAAGGAACAGGAGGGTGGCAAAATGGTCAAAGTATCACGTGATCAGTAGCTATGATGCTTTATCTCTTTAACGTTTCATTATCTTACAAACTTCTATTTATTTATTTATTTACTTATTTATTTATTTTTGTAAGTTGGATGTGAACCAAATGAAATGGTGCCCGGAATATGGACCGTGGACCACCTTTCCTGCTGTCCCTATACAATACTAAAGCCTGGACCAAAAGCCAGGGAGCCGTTCCAATCAATACATTTTTTAATGCCATCACTAATGAACGTAGCCTCATTAGTGATCTAAAATTTAGGCAATCATGCTAAGATTTCTCTACCATAAGGGAGAATGAGAGATTGGGTGGAAGGCAGTAAATTTGATAGGGATAAAAAGCTATGTTCTTTAGAATAAATAAGAACTATATAAATATTCATTGACGCTCCTCTTAGTCGTGATAGCAATTCATAACAATTGCAAAGAATAAAATAAAAAGAGTAATTAAAGATGATTAGAATTCTCAAACTCATACACTCAGATGAAATGAAATATTTCTTCAGAAATCTTCAAATGACAATTTTCTGAATTAATTTTAAGTTTGCATAACCCAGAATGATCTGAACCTATCCTACTGATTACTCATGCTGAGAGAATATAATTATGATGATTCTAATATTGTTCAAAATAATTACTGCGGTTCAGCAAGTTCAACGTAAACTTGCACTAATATGAGACTATTTGGAGATAATGTAAAGATAATCATGAACAAAATCTGGAAGGAATATGCAAGTCTTAGACCTGATAACCAAGCTGAAATGTCAGATAATGCTTCTGTAATAAACTTGGCATTGTGTCTTGATTGTGTGATTTTATCGTCTTTCCTTGAAATGGGTGCCTGATTTAACTTTAAATTATATATATATTTGTAAATTTTATTTATTTATTTGGAGAGGAAGAGAGAGACAGCTGGGGAGGGACAGAGAGAGGGGAAGAGAGAGTCCCAAGCAGGCACTGCACTGGCAGCACAGAGTCTGATGTGGGGCTCAAATTCACAAACCGTGAGATCATGATCCAAGCCGAAATCAAAAGCCAGACACTTAACCGACTAAGCCACCCAGGACCAGGATCCCCTAACTCAGGGACTTGACCCAGGACTAACTGGGTCAAGTTACCTTGACCCCTAACTCAACCCAGGTCTTGAGTTGACCCCTAACTCAACCCAGGACTTGAAAGCATGATATGTTTTGAAAGCAAAAGGAATCCATATTAGAGCTATCAGACTAACTCTAACTTAAAATTTGAGAGTATCCACATGCAGTGAATTCTTCCTTAAGGTTGATTACTGTACGTTCCAGGTTGAAAATAATGTTAAAAGTAGAGAAAAGCAAATCAACCGATAATTCAAAAATTATTTATTCATTCATTCATCTTTGTTGAGTTTATCACCTGTTGAGCTCCCATTATATTCCAGTTCCTGGTAGCCATGTTTCCCGGATATCCCTGGTCATAACGTTCATCTGGAATAGTGGCAGCAATCCCCCGTTTACAATTGTTTTTTCTCTGCCATCTTTACAATGTGGCTTTTGTCCTCATGCACATTGTCTCCAAATTTTAAGATGCCATTCCATCCACAATATATTTATATTGAAGGCAGGAGAAGGAAGGAAGGAAGGAAGGAAGGAAGGAAGGAAGGAAGGGGGAGGGAGAGAGGGAGGGAGGGAGGGAGGGAAGGAAGAAAGAAAGAGGGAGGGAGGGAAGGAAGGAAGGAAGGAAGGTAGGAAGGAAGGAAGGAAGGAAGGAGGGAAGAAAGAAGGCTGTTGTCTACGCCAGACTAGCAAAAGCTTCAGCCCAATCCGTAGAGTTTGGGGATCACTGTGTCTGGTTGGCCAGCACTGTGGCCCAGGGCCACTTTCTGCCGTAAATGAATCAGGATAATGTGCATTTTGTCTAGACATACTGCTTCCTTAAACAAAATTAAGGTTGGTTATCCATGAGAAAGGAAAGAATGTACAGTGAGTAGGTGACCTACAGTGTCTGCTGAGTAATCGATGAGTGAGGCACAGTGTTGTAAGGAAATAATAGGCTCAAATGAAATCAGCTTGTAAGAACTATTTCTTCTTACCTGATAATGAGACCAAGTGTGAAACAGCCCTTTCTCCCTTCTGTATATTCTTCAGAATGTTTGCTGAAGTCTTTCTTCTTCAACAGTGCCTCTCATTCTTATTTCTAATTGAAATGTGTCTGTTCCTAAAAGCTATGTGACTGTCCGCAATCACATTTCTATAAAGGAATCTCAAAAACATAATTACAGTTATCCACAGTGTCTATTTGCAGGAATGGTGATGTAATCTGCATACCCAGCAGTGTGGGTTGGCTCCATAACTTAGGAACCACACGCAGCCATGAACATGTAGATCTATCTGAGAATAAACTGTGATGAATTAGAAAGCTACTCACAGCAGTGTTCGTTAACAATGGCAGGTCTTTAATAAGATGCTCAGGGCTGTGGGGTGCTTGAGTGGCTCAGCTGGCTAAGCATCCGACTCTTGATTTCGGCTCAGGTCATGATCTCACAGTTCGTGAGTTCGAGCCCCACATTGGGATCTGTGCTGACAGTGCAGAGCCTGCTTGGGATTCCCTCTCTTTCTCTCTCTCTATCCCTCCCCCACCAAAATAAATAAATAAACTTAAAAATATGTGGTAGTATAGACAAAGTAAGTATGTTTACTGATCTGTGCTCACGGTAATGCGTTTTTCGGCTGATGGTGTTAGAGACTAATTTTACCTCCCTGTTTGGCTGGTTCATTACTTTAATTAGATTAAATCTGGTAGGGATTATTTGGTAAAATTTGGGGAAGGAGATGAAATGAGGCTATTGGGAAACACCACTGTGTGTCCAGGTTTCAGTGTATGAGGAGCATCAAAATGGAGAGGGGAGAGGGAGGTGCTCGGAGGGTGTAGGGATTTTCCTATATCCAGTCCTTTTCCACCTTCAGAAAAGTGATAGAGTAAATTTAAAGAAAGGTTTTTTAGCTCATCACCCTTGGTGGACAATATATTATTATTTGTTTTCAAAGAGCAGGTTCTTTCTATTTGGTATTTTTGGAATTAAAAAAAAAATCATCCCTAACTGTAGACCCACATATGCCACTTAGAAGCCCTGGGTTGCCTGGAATTTCTATTAATATTCAGCCCTGTTGCAATTCTAAAACACGAGGGTTTCTACCAACATTCCGCCTTGCACAGGTCATGGGCAACAGACCATGCTCTGGCTGGTTCGGTGAGACGCGAATTGTGAAAAACTTCAGTTAGATAATTTGATCGTCTGAGAATTTGGGGGAAGATCACAAGTCAGCATTGGAGATGACCCAAGAACACAACAACTGACCACACCGTGAGCTCCTTGGACACCACACCACAGTCACGGGGAAGCAAAGACACATGGGACGCCAACCAGAGGCTTGGGCACTGTCGCCCCACACTGAGTAGCTCCACGTGCACTGCCAATCACTGGAAGATGGGGGTTTCCGAGTGTGTCCAGTTCCTGAGAGTGCCTCACCTGATTCTGTGTCTCAGGGCACACAAGCTGGACCACACGCCTGTGTTCTAGCATCAGAGGCATGTCATTATTCAGGGGGAGCAGGACTCCATACATCTCCCAAACACACAGAGGGGCTTTGAAAATGCTGGGCATGTTCCCAACACACATTCTCTAGCAAGGGGGTTTCGATATAATGTCCAGATCATTTCTATTCCATCTAAATAATGACACATGAGAAACTCATCGCTCGAGCTCTTGCTTACAATGATGGGAAAAGAGCCGGCAACAATCCCAACCACATCGAGCCTGTTTCAGTTGAAACCAACCAAGCAGCCATCAACACGTGTGCAGAAGAAGCAGGAAGATACAAGCTTGGTTAAGTGACAGCTTTGTGGCTTCTTGATGACACGTCTAAAAAAAAAAAGAAAAACTTGTCTTTTGGTAGTCTCCATTTCCCCTTTTTCTTATTCTTTTGCCTCTCTTTAACTCCTACGCGGTGTCTAGAAAAGTAGATGTACTGAAGATAGTTAATGACGGACTTCTGGGACAATCCCGAGTGCACCCAGGTATTATACATAGAATATTGACCTTCTTTTCTTGTTTGCATTTTTCTGTGTCACATGCATGACATCCCAGTGTCGGTCTCTCCGTCATGGGGCTGGAGGAAGTGGAGAGTAGCATGTCCAATAACATACTAAAAAAATATGAATAATAATTTCTGAAACTCCACACTGTATTTGTTCAGCAAGTAGTGTAAGCTTAAGGCCAGGATTGGTCACGGAAGGCAGGATTTTCTAAATCGGGTCAGTGTGTCAAAAGTCGAGGTGGGAGAACGCAGGTAAGGCGGAAAGGATACGATTTCCATTTGTCACTGGGGTTTGGCCCTCAGTGTGGGAGGAGGCGGTTTAGACCTTGAAAAAGGCCACTATCTGCTCCTTTGGGTTGTGAGGGTGAAGGATGGAGAAGGGACAGAGGGAATGTGATTAGACCACAGCCAAGGGCCTCACTCCTGCCCCAGTCTCAAACTGGTGGGAGGTATCTTCAGAAGCATCCCCTCTGCAGGGGGCAAACGGAGACCTCAGGGCTGGTAGCACCTTCCAGCAGACTTCGGGGATGGCTCCCCAGAGTGCGGGGGATGGCAGGGGACCCCGTCCAGGTGACGCACAAGGCCTTACTGAAGGGGCCAGCGAAGGCCAGCACAGCAGCGGAAGGACCCCAACGGCAGAGGGGAGGCAATGCCCCCCCCCTTCACCGTCTCTTCTCAGCCTCCTGACTCCAACATTTTCTGTAAGGAGGACCAGACTACTGAGACATTTTGCCCAAAAGCACAGTTTAAAATATTAAATCAGGTGAACATTGCCCTGTTGGACTCTTATGTGAGCCCACACCCAGGGCAGGACAGGAGAGGATTCATAAGGACGAGAAGAGTACTTATTTCCATGGAGAAGTAAACGCAGTCGCTTCGTCTGGGCGGTTGGCTGGGTGGCTTTGTCACAAACAGGGAAGAACGAGTCCAGAGTCATGAACGAGGGTTGAATGAGGTGGAGATTGTGCAGCCCTGTGTATCCGAGCAGTTTTTCTAGAACAGTGCCAGTGGAGTTTGATTTAGCAAAAGTGTTTCAGAGAAAAACAATGCAGGTTAGACAATAGACCAGATTACGAAGAAGCAATATTTCCAAATAGTAATCAGTCAAAACAAATGCCATTTGTACCATCAAGATTGCCTTAGCTACCACTCGTAAATAATGAAATCCCCATTTTTAAACAACAAAATGTCCTGACTAAAAGCTCAGGTGACAGTGACAGAAGGATTTAAGTAAAGCTAATTATACGGATGCCATGAAAGAGTGAGCACCGGCCGTGAGCCTTCTCCACGCTGGCTGAGTCCTGGACTGGCATCCACGAGGAGGCAGGGTGCCGTGTGATGCTGAGGACAGGGGCAATCAGGGAGGACACGGGCCTGAGCAGGCGTAACCCTTATGAGGGGGAGGAACTCCTGTGTGTGCAAAAATGATACGAAACACGAGAGTGCACGTGGTCACAGCCTCAACTGTAGCCCAGACGGTGTGATCAAAGTTGTTCCATAAAGAAAGTAAGTTTGAATGTGGGTGATGGAAAATACATAGAATTTGAGTTCTGGGATGATAAGGGAAGCATATCTAGACTGTTCTCATAACCCTTATTAGCCATCCAACTCTTTAAGGAGGTTTCAAAACCACTCAGTATGAATGCAACCAATCTCCTCTATCTACATAAGCAGCTATAAGATGTGTGTGTGTGTGTGTGTGTGTGTGTGCGTGTGTGTATTACACACATGTGCACTTACAACGGGAGATGAAATGGTGATGATGTTCAACACCAATTATTCCATTTACTACCTTTGCTTCCAATTAAAGGGTGGCAACTTGACGTTGGCTACCTGCCTATGTTTTTGTTTTAAGTGTTTAGTCATTTGTTCATCCGTAAGTGTAGGAATTGCTGATCTAAACAACCAAATGGCAGATACTTTCAGACAGATTTCCATCTCCAGATTAGAGGTCTTACCGCTTCCAATTACATACATAATTTCGTTCCCATAGATTCTAATCTCCTGTCTTGAAGGAAGATAAAAAGACAAATCCCGATCATTAATGCACTGCTGTTAGTTTGCTATTTGTGTCTTCCTGTGCACCTGGGAAGGATCCTTCCCTTAAATTTTTCCTAGATGAACACCAAGCAAGCAAATGCACCTTCACAGAAACCTAGTACCGCGTCTGATGCTTGGTGCTTTTAATAGCCTTACACGTTGAATGAAAGGGAGACATATTTTTCTAATTATATCATTTATATGTAAATTAAACACTAATATTATCATTATATAAAGAAGTTCCCGGAAATTTTAGTTAGCTGTGTATTGCTTGACACATTTGTATTATAATTCGACTCATTTCCATGGGAGGGCTGGTTGCAGACAAAGTGTCAGGGCAGGCATTTCATTCTTTCTGCTGCTTTTGTTAAGCAGAAATTGCTTTTGTGACACAGATTTGTTGCCTCAAAAATCCCCCAATTCATGTTCAGAGTTCATCAAAAGCTCACTATGATTTCTGGCACAGAGAGAGGAAGCTGAGGAGGTGAGTATCGAAAATGATCTGGGAATGCAGTCAGCATTTTTATACAAGATGCCTTTTAAATGCTAGTGTTTTTCCTTCTGTAAATCCTTAAAAGCTGTCATGGAACTTTTCCTCTTACCTTCTCTCATTAATCTTAGAAGGAACTTATTTTTCAATATTTGAAATCATTTCTATAAGTGGTATAAAATTTGATGTATATTTTTATTTTCAGGCTTTTCTGTGCTCAGATATCTATATTTTCAAAAATAGTAAGAAATGCATCTACTTATGACATAAGGTTTGACTCTGAAGCACTTAGTGCAGGTGGAAATTAAGCATTTTCTATTCTGTATTTAGAGAAAAATGGACATGTTACTTCTCAGCTACAGTAGCTATATTCTGAATTTCCCTGTATTCCACTGAAATGAAAATGATCATTTTCTCACGGGGAAAGAAAAAAGAAAAGAAAAACAAGGTTCTGGATAAATCCTATAAGCAATTCTGGCATGTTCTCCTCTTTGCTTGTTTCTCTGGTCTTCTCCAAGATGCACTATCAAGGCAGAGGTAAGGATCCACCCCAGGCAAAGGGCTGTGTGGGCACACACACTGGCCGATCTTCCCTGTGGCCTTCCCATCACCGATTCCAGGTCTAGAAGGCCTGTCAAGGTAACAGCTACTTTAGTCCCCATTTCCTTAGTGTTTGATCTTAACAGGGAGAATTATGTGGCGACAGTCTTCATACAGAGTTGGGAAACTGTAGTTCTACCTTGTAACATTCCTGACCGTGTGTTTATTTGAACCCTGGTTCCGACACGTGATCCCAGATGAGGACTCTAAGTTGTTTGTTTTGTTCATTTTTTTTAAGTTTATTTATTCATTTTGAGAGAGAGGGAGAGCATGAGCAGGGGAGGGCAGAGAGAGAGAGAGATTGAGGGGGGAAGAGAGAATCCCAAGCAGGCTCCCCACTGTCAGCGCAGAGCCCAATGTGGGGCTCGATTCCACAAACCATGAGATCATGAGGAAACCAAGAGTCAGGCTCAAGGGACTGAGCCACCCAGGTGCCCTGGACCCCAAGGTTTTCTTAAACAAAGAAGATCACATGCAACATTAGCATCATAAAAACTCTGAGAGGCATTCTTACCACCAATGTTTGAAACTTTGATTCAAGCCTTCAAAAATGCGTTTGACCTCTGGCCTCTTTTTTTTTTTTAATGGTTTTATTTATTTTTGAGACAGAGAGAGACAGAGCATGAGCGGGGGAGGGGCAGAGAGAGAGGGAGACGCAGAATCCAAAGCAGGCTCCAGGCTCTGAGCTGTCAGCACAGAGACGCGGGGCTCGAGCCCACAACCTGAGCTGAAGTCAGACGCTCAACTGACTGAGCCACCCAGGCGCCCCATTGAGCTCTTTTCTTGACAGCATTGATGAATCCACCTCAGAAATCAAAGGCCTCCACAGAGCTGTTCTCTGGGCATCCCCGCTGTGGATGTGGGGTCCTCAGGATCCCGCCCAGACTCTTCCAAAGGTTCCCGGGGGAGGGGGGATTCCGTGGAAACTCACTCGTTGCCTCTCAAAGTCAGGGTGTCGACAAAACTCCTTTCCCAACCCAGGACACATTTCAGAGGAAGAGGGAATGTGTAGAAGTTCATGCTGGCAGAACACAGGAAATCAGGCCCATGCAGCACAACCTCCAAGTGTGGCCGCCTCACTGAAGGCAGTTGAGAGCATATTTATTTTTAAGCCATAATATCTAAATATTCCTACCCACATCAGTCCCTAAATTAAAAAATATATATATATGCGTTCTCTGAGAATAAAATTGGAAATACCAAAACGCCCTAAAGCTATTTCGGCTGGCAGATCAGCCCCCATTTTCATTAGAAATGTGAAAACTGTGTATGATACCATGAATAAGGAATAAGGCTTTGTTTGGCGGAGGTATAACATTGGGGGTTTAGTAATCTGTCCCTTATTGTGTGTCTAAATTGGATGCCTGGATAATAATTTAGCCTAAGCCACCCGGAAGAGATGGTGACTTATATAAATCATACACCACTGAGTATATAACTCACTAAACAAATACCAACAGAAAGAATAATGTTTGCCTAATGGTGGTGAAATGTCAGACAAAACGTAGACTCAGCAAAGCAATCACCATCAGCCTACCCAGAATAACCCCATAAAACATCACATTCAAGGGCATGGGCGTCTCCACTGTCTTGCGTGTCCCAAGGGAAAGAAAGTGTTCTTCCTCCGTTAGAAGGGAAGCAGTTCTGTTGTTTTATGTCTAGATTAGGGTTTGGTGGGCAAGACGAACTCAGAGAAAGAGGACGAGGAAACGGAAGAAAGGAATAAAAGTAAAACAAGAGAAAAGAAAAGGACTAATCTTTGATTAATTGAAATCCATTTCCTTTGGATGGAGGTCACCACTTCCCACTAGGATAAAATAAATCTCTTCCCATCCCACTCACTACTCTTCACATAGTGTGTATTTGGATATCAAGGAAAGAAAGCCGAAGAGAAAGAAGAGATATTCAAAGAAAATGACAATAAATTAAATGACATGTTGTGTCTCAAATACTCACCAGCAAAAATACCATAGTATCTTCTGAGTATATTTTCAGTTCAGTTCTTATTACCAGATGCAAAGTTTACTATCTGTCCTCTTTTACTGTCAACTACACCCTGGGTTGGTTGATTTGAATAGCAGTGTTCTCCTTCAGTAATCACCATCTAAGTTGTGAATGGCGTCTCGTAACAATGCCACCATGTTAAAACTCAGTAGTTCATGTACACCGAGACTAGGAACACGTATTAATTAGAAATGCTTACAGCAATGGTTCTTAGACTGCCAGCCATACCTTTTTTTTCTCATTTGGGTCACTTAACTTTTTTCTCCTACTTGCAGGTACAGTGGGACATATTTTCTGAGCCGTGACCTTGAGATTTAGGCAAGGGTGTGTGATATCTAATTATGACTAACATTGGTATCTGAGTTTGAATATCTTATGGGTGAATAACAAAAATGTTTTTTTAAAGTAAACTGAAATATTTATTGAGTAGGACATTGTGTATGTTACTATTTAAGCATAAAATGAAACAAAGTGTATTTCCTTTCCTCAAGGATCTTACAGTCTAGATATGCTGGATGTGAAAAAGTGTTAAACAACTTACAACATTTTACTAAATGTGCAGCATGATTAAATGCTAAATGATAGTGGGGCATACATGTTCTGAGTCTGGAGCATGGAACTAGCAGGACACAATTAATCTAGAACTTATCTCTGGATACTATGGAAAACCTAGTATCTAGCAAAATATAACTGAGGCAAGAAAACATGTTTGGAGTTTACAAATGGACTTTTAAGTGTCCAAGTGTTCATAGTTTATGATTTGACAGAAGAACTACTTAAATTCGTGGGAGGTCCAATCCCTTAGTCATGGAAAATGGATTATTCTGCTCATTATAATTTGAGCATGAAGAGTGAGATAGAGAGGCAACGTGTTAGCAGTGATTATGGGGAAGACCAGAGGAGATCAATCCTACCGCTGGGAGCAGACAGCTTGGATGGCTCAACTGAATCATGTGACAGCCACGCAGTCCGGCAAGATGGCACCCTGAGCCTGTTGTAGACAGCATTCCATGCCTTCCGAGAGCTCTTTGGTGAAGCAATCTAAACCTTCTTGAAAACCAGTGAAAGTAAAGAGAATGGAAGCAACGAGAACCACTGTTTCCCTGTCCCTCATAACTCAGTATCTTAGTTCCCAGGTTCCTGAAGAGGAGTAGATAAAGGAATAAATGTGGACAGATGAGCAACTCTCCTGGTGATAGATATACTTTTGGCGAATCTTTATTTAATAGTCTTTTTTTCACCAGTTGGAATGAAACAAACCAATAATTGCTCAAGTTTCTTTTAGTGTCTACCAAACCCGGAGGTCAAAGCACACTGAGTACGTTATGGCGCCCCAGAGCAGAATCTGTTCTGCCGATAATATATATTCCTGCAAGAGAAACAAACATTAAAAGGGAAGGAGCAGAGGCCGGCGGCCAGAGCAAACCAGACATCGGGGCCATCTAAACTCTGTCTCTTATTTTGCAGCAGGATGAGCACGTCCACTCACTCAGAAGCCCAACCTCGTCTAAAACCCAGAACTTCCAACTCTCAGTCCTGTGGTGCCTCTGTAGTGATTCCATGCTTAGCCCAAAATTAATAGCACAGAGTATTCGTGAATCTCATGATGGGTGATGAGTCCTGGAATTCAGGGCAGGCAACTTGTACGGTCGAGGATCAGTATGGTTCCCAGGAAGACGTATGGGCAAGAAGGGGAGAGGTGTCTGGAATAGTGTCCCCAGCTGGGTGGCAATGCCTGCGTCCACTCCGATTAGGTGGACTGAGCACACCCAACGCACCCGAGGCTCCGTTCTCCTCCCCAGAACATCTTTGTCATGATGATGGCAAATCCAACGTAAGTGGGTGCACTTGTGAGACCCTGCTGATCGTTGTGAAGTTTTGGGTTCCTGTGAGAATTATATTTTTTATGGAAAATGAATTTCTCATTCTGTCTTCTTACTCAGGAAACTGATAAGGAAATTCAGAGAATGGTACCATGAGTATCTCTGTTTACAAGGACATTTGCATTTCACATCATCAGTTAATAGTTTGGCTTCCTGGGCTCATACCTTGGTCTCGTGTGGTTGACGGATATGAGTCCGTGTTGAAGAAGTAAAATAATTTTTGATGTACTCGGGAAATGCATTCTGGGTTTGTCAAGCTAAAGGCTAGATCCTGATGATGGCAAATGAAAGAATATGTATATTTAGAATGCATTATGTGATTCTTGGGAGGCAATGTCTTAAGTGCGTTAATGAAGCTTCCTAATTTCCGGGGTTATGTTGTAGACAACCACACCTGTCACCACGTACTTCCCAACTGTGTGTCATGCTCAGGCTTCCGGGAAAGTGAAACCTAGCACTGCTTCCTCATTACCTTATTAAAGAATTACTGAACTCCCCTAAAAGGACTTCATTCTTTCAGAATTTTCCACTTTTCTCTGAAAATGGAAAATCCGTTAACTGATGGGGATGGTACTCTTCGACTTCAGACACTTTTGAATAAGTAATAAGCTTGTGTCTGGGAGTAAAATCACAAGCCCACCCTTAGGCTCTTTTTTCTCATCCGTGCTGATCGGAGGGCCTCACTCTCGAAGACCCTGGCTAAAGAAAAGCGTATGCCTTTGGCTCACTTGTTCTGTTTCCCTCCGCAAATGTTTCCAAAGACAGACAGCCACACACTCAAGCTGGAGACACAAGTATGGGAATGTGTAAATTACCCTTCTTTAAATTATGTGTGTATGTGGCACAGCTTTTGTGTATATTCTACATTTCATTAAAGTATTTTTTTTTAAGAAGCAGCTCATTTGTTTTCCTTGAGCACAGCACTATTTTTCACAGCACTATTAACAATTACCGCAGTCCTGGTGGGGAAGTGCTATTTGTAGAACCTGGGTGCCTGGGGCTCCAGAAACACTAGACTGATATATTTATTAGACACGGTAACAGACATCTTTTGATGGAAAATGAAAGAGGTTGGCTTGCATCATGATAAATGTGTAATTCTCAAATTTTGTAAACAAGAAAAGGTCAGGGCTCCTGCATGGCAGGAGAGGTAAAAGAACCCAAACTCTATTTGGGATAGGCATTGCAGGGGGGGATCCAATGACTGATCTTGCTGCAGGGTCACTAAATAAAAAGTCCTCACAGCGTGATTCACTGTGTGGGGGGCACACTCAGCAGCGGTGTGGTTAAGAATGGGATCTCTGGAGCTAGGCTACAGGCTATGGAACTGTGCCCCAGGATCCTGTACCCACTGTGAGTTTCCATTTACTCAACTGTGGAATGGAGACCATGAAATTCTGCTTCTGAAGTCATTAACAGAGAGTAAGGACTCAATAAATGTTAATTATGCCGTTAGGAATTGTTTGTTGAAACACCACTGTGCTCTCCATTATATATTATGGGGAACAGCTGAGTCATATGAAACACAAATGGTGATTTTGGAAAGAAACCCCCGTGCACAATGGCACGCCGCTCGACAAGTTAAAATGCACATGTCGTCAGGATGTCACCTTGACTAACGGATACGGCTTGGAGCGCCTAAGGGTATGGAAGTATAGAGAGGAGGCAGAGGGACACGAGCACTGAGAAACATTGGGCTGGACTCCCAAGAACAGGTGGGATTAGGATTAGCAAAAGAGAGGTTCTCAAGGAAAAAGCAGAAGGATTGATAAAAGGCACAGCTTTTCTGCCATCGGGTGTGTGGATCTGGATAAGTCCAAACTGGAAAACTCTGGTGCGAATCAAGCGTGGAGAAGTTCATTTTGGTCCAATAGGCAAGGAGCATGGTAGAACGCCCACATGACCCACGGGCTTCCTCTCTCAGAGCTTCCAAAGCTTGGAATATTTCATAGATCAGATGGCAGTTTTGTCGAGGGTGGGACAACCCCTGATGGCTTTCATACCCTCAAGATTTAGAGCCTAAATTCATAGTCCTCAGTTTAAACTTCCAGCATCACCTCGAAAGTCCATTTGTGATAAGATCCTTAGAATGCAGTGACATCACAAGAACTCAGCAAGCTCATTCGGAAGCATGGAACAGGAAGTCAGGCATGGAGACACAAGTAAGGAGACACAAGGAAACCATTGAATAAAATGACCTGGACACTAACTGGGACCCCAAATCTCTTCTTACAACGGCTATACTGGTTCAAATCACCAGACCTACAGCTTGTGGAAATCTAGTGGTCAGTGTGTGTGTGTGTATGTGTGTGTGTGTGTGTGTTTCCTGAATTTCTACAGAGTAGTGCTCACATGGGCACAGACCGGACAGAATGTTAGACTCATGTTGAAATTTCAGTTGCTTGCTTCATCTTTCAATTGAGCATCGTTTTTTAGTGTCTCCTGGGTGTGGGTCCTCACTGGGATAGGAGGCCGTGAAGCCAAAGGAAACAGCAAGTTGTAGAAACAGATTTTAGCGCCAGAAGGTGTAGTGTAGGAGAACTCATAAACTCTAGTGCATCATAATAACTGATTATTCAAATGTCTTTAAAAATGAGAGTTGACTGTATATTCATCATTTTCTAGGTGCTACAGGGTGAAAAGAGTCGTTTTTTTTTTTACTTTTTTTTTAAGGCTTATTTGTTTATTTTAAGAGAGAGAGAACAGGGGAAGGGCAAGAACAGGGAATAGAGAGAGAAGGAGAGAGAATCCCAAGCAGGCTCCGTGCTGCCAGCGCAGAGCCCGACGTGGGGCTTGAACCCACAAACCGTGAGATCGTGACCTGAGCTGAAACCAAGATTCAGACACCCAACCGACCGAGCCACCCAGGTGCCCCAAAAAGAGTCATTTTTAACGTGTGCCTTGGTCTTTGCTTAGAACGCAGACTCCCACATAACCGGCTTACATGAAATACATGCTTTCCGACCTTCCCTAAGCGATACTTTCCTTCTTTTATGACTGAAGACTTTTTCCTCGTATCACTCTGGAAGCTGTGTTGTTATATTTGTGCCTGTTGCTTTTGTTACTGTCTTGGGTTTAACCGCAGAAAGAGATTTTGGGTACTTCTACTTTTCCACAGTTGACTGTAAGTAAGTTAATTAAGGAAAATCAAAACTGAATTTCACTTTTGCAGAGAAGTGGGGGTTAGTCAGCTGAGTCTCCCCTGTGACGTGCAGACGTTTTATGGGCAATCTAATTTAAGTTCCCTGCCGAACCCTGATCGCGGGCTGAGTTGTTAGTGAGCCATGGGGTTTCTGGGCCACATCCCACGCCTCGCTGTGGCAGGTTGGAGGGACTTGGGGTGCAATAGCAGTAAAACAGGTAATCACACAGGTCACACCGTCATCAAACCCGAGCGTTAGGTTACCTTGCAGTTCAGAAAAAAGGCAGCATTGTCGTAGTTTTTATCGTATAGCTTTGAAAACAAACATTCAGGAATCCCTGCAGTGAAAATTATACAGCAATTTTCACTGCTTAAAATTTACTGCCATCCAAATAGAAGATGAAACATCTTCAAATCCGCTCACACTCCCCACCCCCCCCAAAAAAACATGGTTTGTTGTCGCTGTTTCTCCAACAGAATGTGCCCAACATTGTCAACCTTATCCAGACGAATATCTCATATAGTAGCTTTGTCTCTCTAGAGTAGTCAAGGCTTGGAATGCTAAGCAGGTAGGGTTCCCAGAATAGTCGTTAGGGACTATTAGGGACCATCAGGTGGCTAAGAAACACTTACCTAGTTTCTCTCTCACTCCTGCCTCGAATGACCAGCTTACACTTCTCTCCTGTGCACGTCTTATCTGTGATGATTCTCCCTCAGGAAGTAAGTGACTGGCATGTGGGAGCCTCTGTGGCCTCACCTCCTTCCAGCTCCCTGCCTTGTTCCTTAACGTTCTTGCCCTGTGTGATTCCTCTCCAAGTTTCCATGTCCTTTCCTAGAACTGTGCCCGTGGGCCTACAATAAAAATTCTCCTGGTGCTTTCCAAATCTGTTGGTTTACAAAGCGTCCCTCAGGATCTAGCCAGACGACAACTCCACTGGGCAACTAGATCTGACTTCTCTTGATAAGTGGTTGGCTCTTCTTCTAATTGCCTACAGTTTGGGGCCGTGTGGCTGTGAACGTGACCTGCATGCATCCATTTATTTACATGTCTGGCTTGCTCCCAAGGTGGTAATATACGTAACGTTAGAAACGATAGTGTATTGATTTATTTTTATCCTGAAGTTTAGGATTGCTCGGAAGATGGTGAGGACACAAATCCATTTATTTCTGTAAACTTTGTATGTCCCAGAAGACTGAAATAACTAGCCCAGAAAACTGTATGTGGGCGTATGGATCCAGTCTTTGCGGAATGAAATATGAAAATTAGGCTGCAGAGCACAGGGTTGAATCCAGGCTTCTATTCGTTCTCTAGGGAGTTGGAGGAGATTATGGGCCTCAAAACTATTTTTATCATCCAGTAGCTTCAAAATGAGTATTTCCTCAACCTTTGTTGGGCTATTCTCCCAGGCACTATGCATTATATACAAATTATGTGAAGACCCTTGGCATTAAAAACAGACAACAGAAAAACTTTCTTACAGGAATTTTACTACTCCATAACTCTGACCTTTCAAATAAAGAGAGAAAATTGTCATATGTGGCCTTGATTATATGGAGGTATGTTCCTTCAGAAAGCTTGTCCTGTAAAATCACGAATAATAAAGAGATGCTCACCCTCACTTTTTTTTTTCAACGTTTATTTATTTTGTTTGGGGACAGAGAGAGACAGAGCATGAACGGGGGAGGGGCAGAGAGAGAGGGAGACACAGAATCGGAAACAGGCTCCAGGCTCCGAGCCATCAGCCCAGAGCCTGACGCGGGGCTCGAACTCACGGACCGCGAGATCGTGACCTGGCTGAAGTCGGACGCTTAACCGACTGCGCCACCCAGGCGCCCCATTTTTTTTTTTTAATTCAACCTAGTACTGGAAATCCTAGCCAGAGAAATTTGGCGAGAAAAAAGAAAGAAAAAAAAAACACCTCACACTGGAAAGGAAGAAATAACATAATATGTGCTTGCAGATGACATGATCTTACATATAGAAAACTCTAAAGACTCTACCAAAAAACTGTTGGAAATAGTAAACAAATTCAGTTAAGTTGTAGGATACAAAATCAATAGACAAAACATGTTGTGTTTCTATACACTATCAATGAACTGTCCAAAAAGAAAATTAAGAAAACAATTCCGGGGTGCCTGGGTGGCTCAGTCAGTTAAGCAACTGACTTCAGCTCAGGTCATGATCTTGCAGTCCGTGAGTTCGAGCCCTGCGTTGGGCTCTGTGACAGTTAAAAAAAAAAAAAAAAGAAAGAAAACAATTCCATTTACTATAGGATCAATAAGAATAACTTATTTAGGAATAAACTTAACAAAGAAGGTGAAAGATTTGTGCACTGGAAACTACAACAAATTGATGAAAGAAAGTAAAGAAGACACAGATTAATGGAAAAACATGGATGGGAAAACTTAATACTGCTGAAATGTCCATACTATTTAAATCAATCTACAGGTTCCATCAAAATTCCAATGGACTTTTTATAGAAATAGAAAAAAACGATCCTAAAATTTATATGGAAAAACAAAGTAAACAAGAGAGAGAACAAAATTGAAGGCATTATACTTCCTGATTTGAAAATGTATTACAAAGCACAGTAATTAAAATAGCATGGCCCTGGCATAAAGATCAATGAAACAGAATAGAGCTCCAAAAATAAACCCACACGTACAGGCAATTGATCTTTGACAGGGCAGCAAGAACATGCCATGGAAAGGACAGTCTCTTCCAAACAAATGGTATTGGCAAAACTGGACACCCAGAAGCCAAAGGATGACATTGAGCCTCTACCTTAGGTTGTTCGGGGAAATCAACTCAGAATGGATTAAAGATTTAAAGATAATACCTGAAACTCTAACCTCCTAGAACAAAACATACTGGAGAAACTTTACGTCATTGACCCCAGTAATGATTTCATGGATCTAACACTAAAAGCACAAAAAAACAGAAGAAGAAAATAGACAAGTGGGACTATATTAAATTAAAAGCTTCTGTACAACAAGGAAAACAATCAACTCAGTGAAAAGGCAATCTATATAATGGAAGAACATATTTGCAAACCACGTATCTGTGAAGGAACTAACTTCCAAAGTATATAAGAAATTCTTACAACCCAATACCAAAAAGATAAGTAACTCCATTCAAAATGTGCAGAGGGTTTGAATGGACATTTTTTCAAAGAAGACATACGAATAGCCAACAGGTATACAAAAAGAGCTCCATATGACTCATCATCGTGAAAATGCAAAACAAAACCACGATGAGCTATCATCTCACACCTGTCAAAATGGCTAATAAATACCAACAACACAAGAAACAACAGGCGTTGGTGAGAATATAGAGAAAAAGGAACCCTCTTGCACCGTTGGTGGGATCGCTCACTGGTGGAGCCACAGTGGAAAACAGTATGGAGTTTCCTCAAAATATTAAAAATAGAACTGCCATGTGATATATCAATCCCACTTCTGGGTAGAGACCTAAAACAATTTAAACGGGGATCTCAGAGAGATATCTTCTCTCCCATGTTCCTTGCAGCATTAGTCACATCAGCCGAAATATGGAATCAACCCACATGTCCATCAACACATGAATGGATAGAGAAAGGTGGTACATGCAGACAGTGGAACATTATCCAGCCTTAAAAAGGCAGAAACCCTACCATTTGCAAAGACACAAATGAGCCTGGACAATTTCATGCTAAGTGAAATTATGTGGTCATAGAGGGATAAACACTGCATGATTCCACTTCCACGAGGCATCTAATATAGTCCAACTCATAGAAACTGAGGGTAGAGTGGTGGTTACGAGGAGCTGAAGGAAGGGATGAGGGGAGTTGTTGTCCAGTGGAAATGAAATTATACTCACACAAGATGAATAAGTTCTAGAACTCTGCTGTAGAGCCTAGAGTTACCGGCACGGTGTTGTATGTTTAAAAACTTACCAAGGCGGCAGATCTCTGGCTGAGTTCAGAGCAAGGAGACTCAGGAAGTCTTCAGGTAGTGAAGGGTATGTTTATTACCATGTTTGTGGTGATGGCATCATGGGTCTATGTCTACCCCCCAACTCATCACCACAGATACATGAAATATGTACAGCTTTAATGAGCGATGTAGAGAATTGTTGACTCACTATACGGCACGCCTAAAAGTAATAAAAATATATGCATAACTCTTTGTTTTTTCTTTTAAGTTTATTTATGTATTTATTTAGAGAGTGAGCAGGGGAGAGTCAGAGAGAGGGAGACATGCTGGGTCCCAAGCAGGGTCCATGCTGTCAGCATAGCGCCCAATGCCCAACACTGTGGGGCTCAATTTCACAAGCTGTGACCTCATGACCTGACCTGAGCTGAAATTGAGAGTCTGATACTTAAAACAATTGAGCCACCCAGGCGCCCCTGTGCAACTCTTTGTATGTGAAGTATATCTCTGTACAGGTGGGGGGGGAAAGAGAGAAGAAAGAAGAAAGAAAGAAAGAAAGAAAGAAAGAAAGAAAGAGGGAGGAAGGAAGGAAAGAAGGAAGGAAGGAAGGAAGGAAGGAAGGAAGGAAGGAAGGAAGGAAATGTAACAACTTCAAGACTAAACCGTGACACAAACACAAAAGGGGATTCTACCTACAATAAAATGGGACGCCATGATGGAAGGGGTGGGGCAGGTACAGGCAGTATGGCTGTCATGTCTATACTTCCGGGAGCCCCGAGGCAGCCCGTGTGTCTTCATCAGCAGTAGAGGCAACAAGGCTGCTGGAGATTCCCAAGAGGAGTCCAGGGCTGGGCAGTAGGTGACTGCTCCCAGACTGTGGCTTGGTGGAGGGAACTCAGAGGGATGCCACTGAGCCAACCAGAGCGTCCCCATGAACAGTATCAGGCGTGAGCACTTTCAGACGCAGTGCAAGTCCATGCTGAGTGGTGATTTCTGTGTACGTCCTTGTCTCTGGCACTGAACAGAGCAGGAAGCTGTGTCTGGGGGCTGCCGCAGAGCACAATTTCTTGTCTACGGCAGGTTCAATGGTCAAGGCAGATTGTCGTTCTCGATCAATACTGGTGCGGTAGTCAGTTAATGGGAGTATCTAAAGGGTAGAGCAATGATATCCTCTTCCCGCAGAAAGACTTCAGGACTGTAAATACCAATAGCACCGATAGAGTTTGTAAATGGTCTTACACGGATACCATTACGTTTACGAAATTCACTTCTCGTCTGGCTCTGTTGTGGAGTACACGAGACGACCTTGATGATGGCTTTCTCTCTCCAGGTCCCAGGTGCTCTGTTTTAAAAAGATGGAAACCGTCATAATGGTTTGCCCTTTTAAACTCCAGAATATTCCGACAGTCCCGTGCTTTAGAGGAAGTCTCATTTAAGCACCTGTTTCTCCTTAATGCCCGTTTCTTATTAGTAGAAATATTGATGAGGAAGGAAGCATTTCTGGGTTCCAGCCCTATTTCATGCAGTGAGACAAGCGAACAGGGATGCTGAGGAGTATACTTGTGATTTATCTTGAGAGGAAAAGCTCCCCGCTCCAACTCATCACATGCCTCAGACAGCCGTCTCTCGCGCTCCCTGTCTCTGCAAACCAGCTCACCACCACTCCCATTAGCGCCTGCCCAGTGGGCAGTGAAATGACAGCAGGGCTGAAAACCCAGCTCCAGAGACACTTGAAAACATGAAAAGGAAAAAAAAAAAGCCTAAGAAATTAAAGGAAAGCAGGAAATCGGTTTTGAGAATTTTTGTAGGACGGTCAATATTCAAGCAATTTCTTTCTTTCTTATCACCTTGTCCAATTACTAGAACAGATGGAAGGAGGGAAATTAATTGAATGGAAATCTAAAAGAATGAAATGTTTTCAGAGCCTCCACTGAGGTAGCAATGACGGCTACGTCGACTTCACTGAGGGGCTGTTGGGCAAATAACCTGCAGTTTTTCTGCAATGACTCACTTTGGGCTGGGGGCGGGGCTACTGGCGAGACAGATGACCTTTCACCTCCAGGGAGCGGTCTCTACGCCCGGAACCTCCTTGGGTCTACTGCTGGTAGCCTGGGCAAGCTTTACCTATCTATTTATCATCTATCTATGTATCTATCCATCTATCATCTATCCATCTGTGTATCATCTATTTTCTATCTATTATCTATCTATCTATCTCTCTATCTATCTAATCTACCTCCCTGCCTCCCTGTCATCTCTCTCTACATGGATAAAGCTACGTAACTGTACATAAATGCATATCTACTTCTCTCTACATGGAGACAGTAACTGTGCAGCAACAGAGAGAAGGATCCAGATCCAGCTGTGGTTAGAATTCATCGGTGCACAGCAGGCCGTCCTCAGAGGGGAGGCTGGAGCCATGCTGCCGTGGTTCAGGGTGCAGATTCTGGAACCCATTTGGGTGGATTTGGTCCTCTTCTAACCACTTAATGCCTGAGTGATTTTCGATGACTCACTTAATCTCTATGCTGTCTCCTCCCCTCCAGAATGGGGATAATTACATTAATTCATAGGATTCTTGAGAGTTCAATGATTTAATGTACACAGAGTCCTTCCCGGATTTCCCAGCCAATCGTGCTGTGCTGGTGTGACCAGTCATGGAAGAAGAGGGAGGGGCAGCAGGGCTGGGAAGGACCGGGTCCACCGGGAAGGCCACCAGGCTTTGAAGGAGGGATTCGATGTGGACGACTGGGAGAGAAGAGATGGACATTTTGGCAAAGGGGGATAATATAAGAATGTGCAGAGAAAAAATTGCACACCAGGTGGCGATGAACAGAGACAGCTCCACCTGACTAGCACCGAGTCGTGTTGTAGAGACTGCAGGAACTTATAGAGCTTGGATTACATTTCTCCCCGAATCTGATTCCAAAAATTCTCTTCATTTTAGTTGGTAACCTATAAATCAATCTGTGGAAACAGACTCTTCCCAGGTAATTTGTATTTTAATTGTAGCTTTCTAGAAACACAAAGACTCTAGCCGCTGCAGCGATTTTGGATGGCAGGTACTCACTCCTCATTGGGGGATTTCTAACCAGCCTGACACTCCCGTGTCTCCATAGATGGCTGTCATACTGGCGTGTGCCAACGGTTGGGGTGTACGTGGCTGAGTCGATAGACTGTCAACTCAGAAACCCATTACTTCCTTGGTTTAATTCACCGGCATTCTCTTAAAACAGTGGGGACGAGGACACGGTGAAGGTTATCAATACCCTGGAAAACAAGAGGCCAGCCTGACTCAACCACTTTCCTTATCACTCCAGGAAAAGAGCAGAGAGCCCGTCCTGTTTGACTCCACTCTAGCCAGGTGTGAGGTTGCTACTGAGAATTGTTCATTTTACTCCAGGTGTCTGCTAGAGGAAAAGATAATGACGTACCCTCAAAACCACTCTCTTTTCTCCCTCGGGGTCGTGTCTTCTCTGTGCCTTGGCAGTTCTGCTACATTATGACGGCACAAGACCTTTCCCCCGTGTCGACCTCGCTCCAGCACGTGATTAGTGCCCTTCCGAGCACCCCCACCGGGACTGTCATGGAAGGGAGGTGCTGTGTGGTTCTCTCTTCCGGGAGCGGGGCCATCGGACTGCACCCAACGTGAAGCAGATCTCCGAATGCACAGAAGACGTGTTTTTACAAATCAATGAGTTAGGGGTTTGCCCCTCTATACAATGAACAACTTAAATAATATGTGGGATTCTCATAAAAAGCCCCATGTATTACAAAATGCCTGAAGCTCCAGGTTCTAAATTTCTTAAGAAAATTCTTGTTTTAAATTCTTATTTTCTAACCCGAAGACAGTACTGAACGTGTGTGTTGGTGGTGAATAACATGATGCTATTTGTTATGTTGATTATTATGCAAAGTGGAATTCTATGGGTTTTCGTCTAAGTAATGAAATGAGGAATATGCTCTACAACATTAATTCAGGAAATATTTACTAATTACCAATGGATTGGCTACGCAATTACGTTCATAGTGTCTTTAGTAGGTACCTAAGCCGGGGTTATTCTCCTAATTCCCTTCAGTGTCAAGAAGCAAAAATTTACTTGATTGCTCACTGTTTAGCACATATGGGGGAGAGCAATCTCTCATGCCAGGATATGGAGTGAGCAAGCATCCATCCTGAAATTATGCTTTTTCTCTGCATGTAAATTCGTCTAGACAAAGAGAAGTGAATGCACTGAGGGCTGAATGTAAATTTCCAGTTCGACTGTTGACTTTATGTCTTTGGGTAAGTTTAAAATGTCTGTCATTGTGCCCTGAGTTTTGTTATTATGAGTCGTCACTCTCTGTGCTTTACCACCCTGTGCTTCCCAACAGATCTCTGGGCTGCATCTGTCCCTGGGGCCAGTTTTGTCTCCTTCTGTTTGCTCTTTGAGCTCCTGAAGCTTCTATCTTATTGGATAAAGAACAACATATCCACTAAGACAGTTGACCTAGATCGGACCTGGCAAAAATTTGAATCACATGGGGCATGTCAAGCCTCAAGCCCCCGAGTCTTTCAGAATGCAAAACTGCAAAATTTCAATGGTGCCAGAGAGAGATTCAGCTGGACTAACGTGTATATATCATGTTTATCACCTTATAAAAAACTAAATCGGTTCAGCATACTTCCAGAAAATACGCAATATGCTGTACAATCTGTTGGGTGCTATACATTAAAAAGGTTACTAAAATCATTGCAACATATATTTTATGTAAATATTTGTGTATAAGTGCCTTTGTTTTTTTTAAAGACTTATTTTTAAGTAATCTCTACACCCGACGTGGGGCTCGAGCTCACAACCGTGACGTCAAATGTTGCCTGCTCTACTGACTGAGCCAGCTGGACGCCCCATATGTGCCTTTCTCAATATTCATGAAATTGTACCTTGTCCTCCAATATGTTCTGATAACACTACTTTCTTGTTTCTTTCTCTATCACATCCATCCTAAGTGACATTGCTCTGTGACTACACGGTATTCCTACTCTCCTTCCAACTCACCCTGTCTCCCCGTGCTTTCCTTAACTATGGCTCAGTCAACTTACAGACACTAATAAAAACACTGGACACATTTTAGTGCTGCTGAGGATCACTGTAATGAAGACGACACAAATATTCCCTCTTTCTCTGTCTTTCACTCTCCACACAGGCACACACATTTCAGCCCAGAGACCACGTCTACCCACTATCACAGAGATCTCACACAAAGGGATTTAGCGTAAAAGGAGAAGAATGATTTCATCCCTGACGCTGCGTATTGGCAATGCTGGGTGGAGGGATCACACCCAGAGAGGAGGATAGTTTCCCAACGGATGGAAAAATGCATAACAGCTATTCGTTCTTTTAGATATCCGTTCAAAACAGAGGATTTGGATGTATGAAGTTAGGAAGTATGATTTAATTTGGTTTTGGTTTGGATACTTGTCGCGACCGGCACGACAATCACCGAGGTCAGGGTCCTGAGGGTAGGGGAATGCAAGAAAAAAGAGAGAGAAGAAAGTTTGGGAACAGGAGGGTCCCCTGGGCTGATGGCCCAAGTGATGGCTTTATTGTTGCGGTACACAATCTTTTATAATATAAGACTCTTATGGATCAGGTCATTCTAAGAATAAACAGGTTTCACATGATCACTGCCAGCCAAAACATTTAGTTCTGTATACCTTGTGAACCTTGTGTACGGGTCACAAGACCTTGTTGATAGATTGCTAGCAAAACACAGTTCCCATGTTTGTGTCTATCTGACTCGGAGTAGAAAAAGGGAGGTAGCATTAGTGCCAACACCTGCAGACCACAGGCTTCAGGAATTAACTCTCTCAGCCTTGACAAGGCTTTCGTATGCCCTTGAAAGTGGGGGAATGGGAGGGGGAACCACCGGGTTGGCTTGAGTCAACAGGGAACGTTGCTCGACCCGGTCTCAGCCTGGCGCCGGGGCCCGGCCCCCCACAGATACTCTATTTCTTTTCAGTAATAATAATAATACATAATAAAATAGTAATAATGATGATGATGATGATGATGATCATACCTTTACCAGAATCACAATATTTTAGGGCCAAAAGAAAAGTAGATCTAAAATCTACATACACCAATATAAGATAAGTTGGGTTGAGTGAGCAAATTAAGGAAATATCCTATGGCCATTCGGCTGTGAAAATGAAGAAGATGCTTTTACATTTTCTTCCTCAAATGTGTGTCACACGTTACTGTTTCCTCACAGCATGCCCCAGATTTGGTTGTCCCATTCTAAGATGATCCCGGACTTTTGAGACATTATGCAGTGGGTAATATCGTTTGAAAGCACAACTAACTTTTCAGCAATACGCTTTGAGAAATGCTAAAGAACTGAGTATTCTGGTTTGGGAATGCCACAAGGTTATCGAATTAAAGACAAGGCAGAAGCGATCACAGCAAATGAGTCTTCCTACAAGGATTTCTATCTGCTCGCTCCGTCAAAGTCTAAACAAGATAGCACTGCCCATACTATTAAACTTGACTATGGCTTCTGAGATTTTAATACAGTGATGAGAATTCATGACATAAACAAAAATGCTTTAGGTCCGAAACTCTAACCAACAGACTATTAAATAGTCTGTTAAAATTCAACTAGTTAATAGCTGAACAGACTATTCAAACATAGATGCTATCGTTTAAATTCTCTCTTAATTTGATTAAATATTTTATATTTGATATGAAAAATGAGTTGAATAATGGGCCAGAGACAATGAGAAATATTGTCAGAAAATATGTTTGCTATCAAAAAATAAAGCACACGAGCTGAGGTAGAACAGAAAACTAAACGGTCACCTGAAGGAGAGAGAAAGGCCACATGGCCAGTGCACGCAGGATTGAACGTGAGCCGGGGAAACACCTTCAGTGCTGAAATCATGATAGGAACAGTACTTAACATGACATCCTAAGTGAAATCAGCTTACGCTGATACAGTGACATCTCCAAGAAGAGAGGGGATTCTTATTTACTCGGATTAAACCATAACATTCACATGAAAAAAATGTAAAATCCATGATAAGAGTTCACATGAGTCCCTTCAACCTCATGGTGTCCCATTTATCCTGATATTCTGCCCCAGCATATGTTTGTGGATATTTGTCCTGAAGTGTAAATGTGTCTGACACAATTCTGAACTCTGTTTTTTATTTTTTAATGTTTATTTGTTTTTGAGAGGGCGGGGGGAGAGAGAATGCATGCAGGGGAGGGGCAGAGAGAGAGGGAGACAGAATCTGAAGCAGACTCCAGGCTCTGAGCTATCAGTACAGAGCCTGATGCATGGCCCAAACCTGTGAACTCCAAGATCATAACCTGGACCGAAGTCAGATGCTTAATGGACTGAGCCACCCAGGTGCCCCATCAACTTTATTTTTATCAGAGCAGTGTACCACAGATCCATCCACATTTTCACATGAAGAATGCCTCACCCTTTAGACAGTTGTATAGTATTCCGTGTGTGCACACATCACGATGTATTTGAAAAATCTAGTGTTTTAGAGATACTTTTCTGTCATTTCCTTTTATAAATAAAGCTTTGCTGAATAATTTCTAAAAGGTTTTCTATCACACTTATTAAATGTATCTGGAAAAGAAATTTTCTTAGTTGTTACGAAAATACCTTCAAAGAATTTAAAGGTTTTAGGGCTGGGATCGGTGATCTAAAGCCTGCAACACAAATCTGGCATCTGGATATCTATTCATTTTTTTTTTTGTATGACCCACAAGCTAAGAATGGTTTTTGCATTTAAATGGTTGTCCAAAAATGTATGTGTGTGTGTGTGTGTGTGTGTGTGTGTGTGTGTGTGATTAAGGCCACGTTAGTCTGAAAACCCAAATCAGAACCATGGCTACACGACTTGCAGTGCCCAATACAAAATGAAAATCCACAGCACCATGTTCAAGAACTATTAGGTATTTCAAAGCAGCAACAGCAGGGCTTGAAACCAAGCACAGCGTGCCTCCAAGTGGAGGGCTCTGTGTGGCTGTTCAGGCTCCACACGTACAAAACCAGCACTGAAATATGTACCATCTGGCCCTTGGCCCACACCGACACATCAGCGAACACCGTCTGTGACAAGGTGTGACAGCCTGTTTCCTCACATCTCATCAGCATGGCTGGCCAATCACAGTGACAAGGACATTTCAGTGTGCATCACTATTGTGTACAAGAGGGAGGAGGTATTTCACAGCCTTAGGGTCCAGGTTATTTTTCTCTTTCCATGAGCTGTCTTCATATCATATCTTTGACCCCTGTAATGAGGCCCCTGTTAATCTTTTGCACATCACACATGTCAGTTTATAACCTTTAAAAAAATCTGTATTTTGCTCATGTGATGAACAACAAATACTTTCCAATTTTTCTATTTGTCTTTTGGATTTTATTTTATTTTATTTTTCCCAAGTGAATGTTTCTTACATGTTTCTGGTGGTCAAATTAATCAATACTTCTCATCAGGGTTTTCATTCATGCTTTGAAACTCCAAAATTAGAGTTGTATATATACACATAAATTCATCTGTTTCTTCAAGAACTTGATGGGCTCTTTTTCATTGATTAAGTCTTTGAATATCTGGTCTTCCTGGAAATTTTGTTCTGATATTAGTTAAGAAGTATAGTGTTATGGGCTGAATAATGTTCCCCCAGATTTTATTGAGTCCCAGGACTGTATTTGGAGACAGCATCTTGAAAAAGGTGGTTAAGTTAAAATGAGGTCACTAGAGCCAAATGTCCATCAACTGACGAATGGATAAAGAAGATGTGGTTTATATACACAATGGAATACTACTTGGCAATGAGAAGGAATGAAATCCTGCCATTTGTAGCAATGTGGATGGAACTGGAGGGCATTATGCTAAGTGAAATAAGTCATACAGAGAGAGACAGATGCCATATGTTTTCACTCATAAGTGGATCTTGAGAAACTTAACAGAAGACCATGGGGGAGGGAAAGGGGAAAAAATAGTTTCAAACAGAGAGGGAGGGAGGCAAGCCATAAGAGACTCTGAAATACAGAGAACAAACTGAGGGTTGATCGGAGGGCGAGGGAAAGGGGGAAATGGGTGATGGGCACTGAGGAGGACACTTGTTGGGATGAGCACTGGGTATTGTATGGAAGCGATGAATCATGGGAATTTATTCCTCAAACCAAGAGCAAACTGTATACACTGTATGTTAGCCAGCTTGACAATAAATTATATTTAATAAAATAAAATAAAATAAAATAAAATAAAATAAAATAAGGTCACTGTGGTGGGGCCCAATCCACTCTAATTAGCATTGTTATAGGAAGGGGAGGTTAGGACCCTGAAACACACAGAAGACAGACCACATGAGGACGTGGAGAGAGGGCGGTCTACACACCCAGGAGAGAGACCTCGGGAGAAACCAGCCTGCCCACACCCGGATCTCCAACTCGCAGCCTCCAGCATGAGCAAACTAAAACATGAGATTTTATATTTGCTATTTAGGGGATACTTATTTAGCGAATCCAACAATATATACTGAAAAATCGGTATTCCCCTACTCCTCGGAAACGGCACTTGACATAGTCAAATCACAGTGTTATTTGACTTTATTACCGAGCATTCTAGTCTATTCCATTGCTCTGTCCATGTGGCCGAGAGGTAACATCTCGTAGTAACTCTTACAACTGCAGCCTATGTGTTACTCAGGGGCAGGCTTACCTTTTCCTAATTATTCCCTTTTAAAGTTATATTTATTTGTGTTTCCTTTGTGTACATATAAACTTTAGAATTATTTTGTCTAGCTTTAAGTAAATAGCCTAAATATTTTCAAAAGTATTTAGGAAGAAGCGATAACTTCAGGATTTTGAGTTTTCCCCTTGGAGCACGTAGTTCCAACTCCACTTGTAAGTCTTCCTTTTGGCTCCCAAAAGCATTCTCAATTTTTTTTTTAAGTTTATTTATTTATTTTGAGAGGCGGGGGGAGAGACAGAGACAGTGAGAGAGAAAGAGAGCGTGAGCAGGGGAGGGGCAGAGAGAGAGGGAGAGAGAGAATCCTAAGCAGGTTGTAAGCTCTCAGCCGGGAGACCAACGCCGCTTAACTGACTGAGCCACTCAGGAGGCATCTAGAGACATTTCTTAAGTAATCTCTACAGCCAAGGTGGGGCTTGAACTTACAACTCTGAGACCAAGATCACCCTTTACTGACAGAGCCAGCCAGGAGCCCCAGGACTGAGCTGTTTCTGATCTGCATAGGTTGGGAACATATTTAGGGATCGTGCTAGAACTTAAAACACCTTGGTGTTTCTTCTGTAGTAATAATTCTGTGGAGGTTTGCTAAGCTTTCTGGGATCTGTTTTGGCAAATAACATTTCCTTGGAAAAATACCCATCCCGTTCATATTTCTAAATCAATCGTAACCTTATTATCTCTAGTTTTTAAATTTGGTTCAATATGTGTCATTTTTTAACCTTGATATACATTTTAGTTTATAAGTTTAATATTGTAATTGTAGTATTTCTCAAAACTTTTAGGTAGATTTTGAGGTCATATTGAACTTAAATACATAAATGTCTTATAAATGTCTGGCATATCATAAAAGATCACAAGGAAACTATTAGCAAGAAAATATGGCCCCAAAGATAAAACACCAAAAATAAAAACAGACTCGAAATGAAAGAAATCATAAAGCTAGCAAGCAAGGATTTTAAAGTAAGCATCAAGAGGAAACCATGAAAAAAAAAACACACAAGAAAACTTAAGTGTATATTATTTTCTTTGAATGTAAGGTGTGGTGTCCAGATACTATGCAGTAGAAAGAATTCAAATAAATTTAGTATACTAGACTTCTGGATTATGTGACTTGTATAAGTCAACTACAAAAAAGAATTATAGCTCATTTATATATATATATTACATGATATAAATTGCATCATATATAAATCGTATGATCCGTTAGTACATACAAATATCTGTGTTCAATAAACGTGCATATCGACCCTCATTAGTATTTGGACGTTCTTGGTAAAAGTCTACGGAGGTATTTGTATCATTCTTAGGTGACCCAGATTTCTTATGGTATTTCAGTAGAAAGAAGACATTTATTTTCATCTTAAGTGTAGATAATAGAACCCACACTTAGGAATAAGAATTCATAATGTCTTTCCAATACTTCTTTTGGATTTCTAGGCTCCAAATGCTGGTTCAGTCACGTAAAGATATGATTTCAGTTCTCTGTTGCCTAAAATGAAGAGTGCCACTCTGTTCTAACAGCGCTTCCAATTTCGATTCCCACCATCCAAGGACTTCATGGCGGTCAGCAATCTGAGCAGCAGAGAATGACCTTGAAGTGCCGAATTCTTCCTGGGATACTTTCTTTCTGATGACAGTATTTGAATAAACCTAATTAATCCTCCTCATCCCAAAGTAAATTTGTTTGGCGGCAGCTAGAAATCCTTATGCAACGAGAAATCTTATCTGTATTTTTGTATCCTAAAGAATCATGATAAAAGTAAACCAGAACGTGCAAAGTACTCACCAAACGAGGAGTGAAAATACGAGTGGTTCCTTAAGATCCTGACTTCCATCAGACTAAACTCCTGATTTTTTCA
Organism: Felis catus; assembly: GCF_018350175.1. Taxonomy (NCBI): domain Eukaryota; kingdom Metazoa; phylum Chordata; class Mammalia; order Carnivora; family Felidae; genus Felis; species Felis catus. The sequence continues at coordinate 2,782,618 of NC_058374.1, forward strand.
ACATGTGCAATAGATGCTCCCAAATAATTTTTTTGGTAATCTTATTTTATATATATATATATATATATATATATATATATACACACACACATATATACATACATATATACACATACATATGTATATATATGTGTATATATACACATATATATGTATTTATATGTATATATGTATATGTATATGTATATGTATATGTATGTATGTATATATTATATCTATGTATATATACATGCATACACACACATACACACATATACATATATGTATGTATATACACTGAATATAAAAAATAAAGGCACGATTTTTTTTTTTTTAGTATGCCTCATGCCCAGTGTGGAGCCCAATGCAGGGCTTGAACTCATGACCCTGAGATCAAGGCCTGAGCTGAGATCAAGAATCAGATGCTTCACCAACTGAGCCACCCAGGCACCCCAAGACATGGATATTTTTTTTTTAATTTTTTTTTCAACGTTTTTTATTTATTTTGGGACAGAGAGAGACAGAGCATGAACGGGGGAGGGGCAGAGAGAGAGGGAGACACAGAATCGGAAACAGGCTCCAGGCTCCGAGCCATCAGCCCAGAGCCCGACACGGGGCTCGAACCCACGGACCGCGAGATCGTGACCTGGCTGAAGTCGGACGCTTAACCGACTGCGCCACCCAGGCGCCCCAAGACATGGATATTTTAAGTTAGTATCTTAAGCTATAAAGCTACAAAGCTACTGAACTTTTTTTAATGATAAAATGTACCAGTATGCCAAAGAAATGGGTAATATCATGAGTAAATATTCAACAATAATTTATGTATTTTAAAATAGAAGAATATGTGGAATTAAAAGTTTATGATGCTGAGGTGCTTGGGTGGCTCAGTCAATTAGGCATCTGGCTCTTGGATTTGGCTCGGGTCATGGTCTCACAGTCGTGGGATCAAGCCCCGCATTGGGCTCTGCACTGGCAGTGTGGAGTCTACTTGGGATTCTCTCTCTCCCTCTCTTTTTGCCCTTCTCTCTCTCTCTCTCAACCCCCACCCTCTCTCTTGAAAAATAAATACATAAATAGACATTAATAAAAATAAAAGTTTATAATGCTAACTCTTTTCCAGGAATTGTGAAATCAAATCTCTGATGTGGCCCATAGAAAGTGAGAAAGAAACCTTATCCATATTTTATGTTTCTTTGGTAACTATGTTTTGTTCATGCCTCTATGGTCCATCTAATTACTTGTTCACAACATCTTGCAGGTTGATATTGGAAAAACTACAATTTTGAAAATGACTCAGAAAAAAATTTTTGTTGTGGTCTAAGTTTATTTGCCAAATTAAGGTGAATAAAATCGCTTGGGGTATTTTTGACCCTTGATATAATTGATGATAGTATGGGACGATGCAAAATCAGTTGTTAAAAAAGAAAACTTCACAAGATAGAAGTTATTTCTCTGGGAATTGCAACCTCAGGTATGTGTCACTAACTTCAAGTGTCTGTGTGAGAGTATGCTAACACACAGCTGGTCAGAGGTGACGGGCCGACCTGCAGATATGTGTGGGCACAAAGTGTGTGGGTGTGGGCACGTGTGTGAGTTCATTCATGATCAGCGTCTGATATCAGCACGGGGACATGCAGAGCAGAGATAGGTGTAAACCCATCTGAAAACATCACGTTCGCTCAAAGATATTAAGACTTATTACCATGTGCTCATTTATACTCCATGAGATATTTATTATTTATTTTTCTCAAAATGTGCTAGTTTTGTGTGGACATAACATTTACTGGAGAATATAAAAGGTATTTAATACATTGAACATCAATGGCCAGTAAGATCATTTAAGCAAAGATGTAAGTCAAAAAAAAAATAAGTAAATAAAGTTAGAAACTGTCACACTATGTACAGGACCTTGTAAGTTACAGCTTCTCTGTTGGTAAAATGATATTACACATGACAATATGGTTTTGCTTGCCGATGGCTATTTGAGATGGGCCATGCAGAGAGGGGAATAATCTGTAGAGCAGCAGGGAAGGTGGTCTGAACCCAGTGAGTCCCCCTGCTGAGGACCTCTGATCCCACACCGCCCTGCAGACCAAACCCCCCCACCCCCAACCGAAGTCCTCCTTCACAGCGTCTGGAAATGACCCTGAATCAGGCAATGTGTGCACATGATATGTCACAGCCCAGAATAGAGAACGTCACTTGGGAGCAATTGGATGAAGGGACCGCTGATCAATCCAACCGAACAAAACAGAGGTCACATTTGTTTCCCCATTTGTTTCTGTGACGTTTCACTCATTCAGAAAATCAATCAGAGAGGAGGAAGGATTTATTATAATCAATAGATATTAGGAATCTTCTCTTGGAAATAGAGTATGAGCGATTATGTCACTAGCAAATGTATATACATAAATACAAACATATCTAATAAATAGTACATATTATGTATATTATATATTTATATAAATATGTGTTTATTTATTATATAAACATGTATTTATACACTTGTATATAATATGTATATTTTATCCCCCTCTTCAGGTACCTTTGAAAGAGTCTTAGGCGGAGAGCAGACAGAGACCTAGCTCAGCCCTATCCGGGTTCTCCAGAAACATGGCCGTCTCATTATCACAGACCCATCTGAGGGCCAGTAGGGCTAAGAAGCTGGAGAGGTGACCCAGGCCTTAAAGGGGACATAACGCCCAGAGGATGTCTTCTATGGTAAAGAAGTTTCTGGGTCTTTTCCTCTCAGCCAAGTAAAGCATTTCCCACGTGAAGGTGTGTCCCATCTGCGTCAGTCACCTCCCCACCATCTGCCCCCCGCTCTCACAGTGTCTGTGCATCTATTTTCTTGGGCCGGTTCCCATCTCAGCCCAGAGAAAACGTGCTAAGGGGGCAAGTCTCTGCCAGTGCTGACTGCCGAACCACTTCAGGCTCTTTCTGATAAATGCCAATGTTCAGGAAACGTCCCGTGATGCTTCGCTTCATCGAGCTGGAGTGAGGTCCAGGCATCAGAACTTTCAAAACTGGGTAAGCGTTTCTAGTAGGCAGCCACATCAGGAACCAGGGTTCTAAGGGGTCCCAGCCCACATTTGGGGTTCTCTTGTAGGGGCGATCCTATCTTGAACTTCTCTGCCTTTGCTTCTTGATGAACCTTCAACCTCAGCAATGGTTATTCCATACTTTCCCCATCTCCGGGCCTCCGTTCTTATATTTGTAACCCCAAATACACCTGCACCTGTTCTAAGTCTGGATTCCTTTTCTGATTTTATCAGGGTGCTTGGAAATTTGGAATTCTGTTCGGGCCTGGGGCCATGCTGTCTGCTGGCCTACATCTTGGACATCCACGACTGTTCTGACTATATTGTTAAGCAGAGCATTACCCCTGATTCTGCGTGAATCTCACCTCCTCACCACCTTCCAATTAAGACGAGGACCCTTGAGGTCAATTATTTGTAAATTATCATTTTTGTCTGAAATCTTCGTGTCTTTTTTTTTTCTTCTAAACTTGATCTTTTCCACTTCATGCTTCAGTCCAGTAAGTAGGTCTGCTTGTGTCACATTCATGCTGATTTGGTCAGTTCAGGCACAACAATAAGGCCATGACCAGGGACGTCTGAGGTGTGACAGCATGAAGCACGGGGAGCTCCAGGGGTTCACGGCAGCAATGCGATGTTGCAGAGCGGAGTGAATGTCTTCATGGGAACGAGGAGATCTGTCCAGTTGTTGGAGAAAAGGGGCGTAGGGGCAGGATTTCTCAGGTGGGTGGGTAGTTGGCTAAGGGTCTGTCCGTGTTCCTGTATTTGCAAAGGTATTCTCACCAAGCAACACGTAGGGAAAGCATCAGTATGAGAGACGATTTGCAAAAAGTTCCTTCCTTTTCGTCTTTTTTTTTTCTTCTTTAAATCTGAGCCACAGCCATGAAATTGAAATGAGCTTAAATCTAATAGTTGAACAATTTGAAATCATTTAAAAATATTTAGGTCAAATGCTTATCTTTTCGGCGGATTGAAATCTCTATTAAAGGAGGCCATGTAAGGACCAGCAGCACGAGAACTCCGTTCTTAAGTCACGCCATGGGATTCCAAAGTTAATTCTGCCCGTTAACCCTCCCTGCGCCACATAGTAAAATTCAGGAGGTCCTCAACGGCAGGCAAATTGTTTTTCTGCCATGACACGAGAAAAGGGCTAAGGAAGCAGAAAGGCAGGAAAATTGGGTTGGCGTAATTTCCTATTTAATGTCACATTTCTAGGGACAGAAGAATTTATAGCATTTCGTCAGACTGAGATGTACTTCTAACAGAAAGAAGGAAGGAATCTGTGTGCAAGTAACAAGACGTTGCAAAGTAAGACACTGAGTTACGTTGCACGATTTAGAGCACCTGTGTTTTCTCTTCTGGGCAGGACGATAAAAGAGCTTTGATCTGCTCATCTCCTGGAGGGACCTCTTTTTGTGCCTGGCACGCCTTACCTTTACTAGAGATTCCTACGTGCTTCCACTCCCTGGCTTCCTTCGTCGGCAGCTCGCAAAGGGCTGGAGGCCAGCACCATCTCCACCCGAGGGGCACCGGACCGCAGAAACCCACAGGGACTCCAGGTTGTGTGCCGTGGCTCTACAGGCCATCTGCAAACTCTCTCTTGTTGCAAAGCCACGTACAAGTAAAACGTGAGCAAATACATAAACATATAAGCTGTTGGAAAGAGAATTAGCATGGACACAGAATGTGATCCAAACCTAACTGCTGAAAAGGGAGAAAGACCAATTTCAATTCCTATTTCTGTCTCATTTCCACATCACGTGCCAGGTACACTTGTGCGGGCGCCTCAAGGCATTTCTAAGGTCCCAAAGCCACACGCAGCGAGATAGCCATCATAGGACACCACGTAGTATATGGTAATATTTTCTGCAGAAATATTTTCTTAAACGTTTTCTTAAACATAACTGTCTGCATCTCACTAGACGTTTGAACATGGTGTTAACTCAGACTTAACCGGAGTGATTACAGCTGCACGTGCCCCCACCACCCAAGTCTGCTGGAGGACAGTGCAATCTCCTAAGGGTGCTCTGGTTTTGCTAAATTTGTTTAAGTTTTAGAACTGATAACACTAGAAAAATAGGGCCGTTTAGAGCTGTTTAAAAATCTACTAGCTCTCTTACATTTATTTGGAAAACCATTTGGAGGACTAAAATACATCTACGGTTGAGATAAATGAGGAAAGTGGGAAACACGTTAAGCATACCAAGGGAAAAAGGGTAGACACCAGGGAAAATGGGCAGATTTTATGTTTTTTTTAAAGTGACTTTAATCCAGAAATCTTACACTGGAGAAAATTCTAGTAAGAGCCGCTTCAACCTCAGGGACAGTGCGAAATGAAGCTGGTCTCTTCAGGAATCTGTACAAACCTGTCACTTCTCATGGCCACACACGGGTCACTGCACACGCTGGAAAGCTGCGGTTTGGCTGAGTACGTCCGTGCTCAGACCAGGAGGGCTATCTCAAATGTGCACATGATTCTAAACGGGGGCACCGCCTCCCCGTCCTTCCAATCTATTTGGAGTTCCATTAGTGATGATGGCAAAATGAGCCATGGCCAGGGCTCCGTGAGTCCCGCAAACTGATCCTTCATTTTGCCAACATTTTCTGTGTGCCTGTGGGTATCCAGTTCTCATGCCCTTCCTAAATATATTTCCCCTCACCAGAGTTGCTTTTGGTAATTGGATAGTTGTTTTTTCTTTTTTTTTTTTTTTTTTTGCAGAAGTTCATAATTTCTGCTGAAGCAAGAAGTTGTATGTAAAGGAGCTATTGATGCCGCTAACAAAACAGGGATAAAGTCACCTAACATCTAGAAGTGAGCCTGCTCCTCGTGGCGCTCAGGCTCGTTTCTGTATTCTTATTTCCCATCCCAGGTTGGTCCCGTGACCCGAGGCTGTGTCTCAGCAGCAGGTTGAAGGTGAGCAACCTTCAAGAGAAGGTGAAGTCTTCTCTCACCTGGTGTCTGTGTAAGGAAAGTTTAAATCAGCCTGAGCAGGACTATTTATGATGGTCATGGCCTCACTAATACCGCGATCCAGCTTATGGGCTCAGTTTGTTTTTGAAAACGGTCATTGGCCAGGTATTCCCTTCAGTGGTTCGATATAACTTTTGGAGGAAAGATCCTTATGATCACATAAAGATGTATATTATTCAACCCAATCTTTTTTTAATAACTAGTTTCAGTTCCATATTAATTGACATTCCAATAAGGCAGGAAATAAAGATTCAATTTTCTGTGCTAACATCATGCTGACTTTTAATATAAAAGATTTATGTAGAAACACTTGTTGTGTAGAATATATTTTGTAATTACATGCTAAAAAACACATTGATGACACCTTCGACGTAGAATTAATGACATTACAATGCTTATTATTGATTTATATAATGAGCAACATAATAAGCATTATTGATTTTCCCATCACATTCCAAATAAAAATGTTTCTCCAATAATGCAAAGTCCCGCTAACGAAGGATCGCTGAGAACTTCAGCGGAGTCCGCTGTGTTTTCACCTGCTTCTGCTAGTTCTGGAGGGAGCAAACAACCCTGAAGGCAAGCAAAGCAATGGTTTAAAATCAAGCATGAGGAACTTACAGAGGGGGCGTTACCTGCTGAGAGAGGTTTTGAACATTTCTTTACTGAAACAAATCAAGTGAATGAAATAATGTCCATGTTCTAATACAGAGATCCTGTGAATGTGACCTTGTTTGGAAAACAGGGTCTTTGCAAATGTAATTAAGTTAAGGCGCTTATGTTGAGACCGCTCTGGATTATCCAGGTGATCCTAAATTCAATGACAAATGTCCTCATCAGAGACAAAAGAGGAGAAGACACAAGCACACAAAGGGGCTGAGGAAATGTGACCGCGGTGGCAGAGACTGGAGAGATAGGCCCAAAAGCCAAGAATGCTGGACAGCACCGGTGGCCGGAAGAGACCAGGAAGAATCCCCCTTGAGCCTCTGGAGGGGGTGTGCCTTTAAAGACACCTGGAGCTCCTACTCTTGGACTCCAGGACTGTGAGAGAATCAAGCTCTGTTATTTCAGTCCACCCAGTTTGCGGTCATTTGTTCTGGCAGGCCCAGGAAACCAATCCGTGAAATGGCTCCCATGAGCTGGAAGACCAAGGCAGACAGAAGGATCCTCTGAAAAACTGGGGAGGGGCACCCACCGTGACCGAGAAACCTGACATCCTGTTCCTACCGGAACCCTACATGGGAAGAGAAACGACAACCAAGACGTTGCTTGTTGAGCAAACGTTGGAGCAAAGGACATGAGTTAGCAGATATTATTTGATGGCACCCAAGCCAAATAGCCCCAAACATCGATTTCGCTCTAGAGATTTATCACCAATAAGATTGGGATACTAAAAATCTATGTTTGGGGCCCCATTCTCCTGATGGCACTGGAAATACGTGTTTTGGGTGTTTTCTTCTCTTTCTTTCTCAATTCCCCTCAATGCAAACCACAAGACTCCCTTCTGGGGACTCATCCACTCTGTGATGCAAGGTTACCTTAATCAGATCCCCGACCAGTCTTCCTGGTCTGGGACACTACTCAGAGTCTTATGGTGACTTTACCTTCTTTCCGTTCCGACCTGCTAAGAGTTGGCTTCAGAGCCCGCCTTCCAGAGGACATCCTGCCCCTCCGCTCGCAGGCAGCTGGCCCTAAACCCTGCTTGCTCCACAGGCTCCATTTTGGACCCCCAGAGGTGCGAGTGCCCGTGACATTACTCTTATCTTCACCCATCACTAGTCCAAATCCAAAGTCACCAAATTTTGAAGATAAAGTTAAGTCGGATGGAAAAGGTAGCTGCCCTTCAGAGAAAGTCATTTTAAAGAATTTTGGTTAGATGTGAGAAAATAAGAAAACACAAATGTAAGGCTGCTCCAGAGGGAGAGCTGATAAGTGGCCAGAAAAGAAACTTCTTTCTCTAAAATTATTCCGTCTTTGTTATCGAGAGAAACATAATCATGTATTAGGCCAAATATGCTCCTTGCACATTTGCTACTTTGAAAAAGGAATACGTTTTCCCAGGAAAAAAAAAACAAAAAAAACAAAAAAAACCAACGGCAGCTGGGATACAGTTCGTGCCATTCACAGGAGACACTGAAAGTCTTATTCACAAAAAGCCAAATATTAAATACGTGATAAAGACCGAAAATTAAGTTTTTGTTTTCAAAGAACTTCTTTGGCTGCCATATTTACTATGTTCTGGCTCTGTAATTATTCTGAATTTACCATATAAAAGACTTTCAATTACAGCTTTAGGATGAAGTGACTACTTAGCGTGCATACAAATTGAAAATCCTAACTTCCTCTCTTCTAGGGCCTTTGGCTGAGGAAATGTCGTTCTCATTTATAGATTTTAGAAGATGGAGGTTGTGGTCACAAGAATTGCTGAAGCCTATTTGCTGTTCCACTCGAATTCAATGATACCCTATTTATTCCTCAAGTAAATTGGTTTTCACAAGTATCTTAGACACAACCCCTTTGTGCCCGCACATACGGAATCTATTTTTGGTGACATTCTCCATCAGTGGTTAGGCCCAGGGGCCCAGAAATACACCACATCATGAGAATGTGTTAATTCAGGGTCTCCTCAGAAAGTAGCCCCGTCTGGTGTCACTCCCTCCAGACGAGCAGCCCAGACAAAATGGCCCCGATGTCCTGAAAGTGCATTTCTTTCCCCGAAGCCTCACTGACACACATAGACACAGAAACACACAGACACAGACACGCACATTGAGGGCCCACGCTCCAGTCGAAACTCAAATTGTCCTTCTTAGGGTTACGGTATTTTTTAGCTTTATTGAGCTATTCAGATATAGATATTCACATCGGTGCTGATATGTTGATATTCAAAAACCTTCCCACGTTTGCGAGATACGTCTCGATGAGTCTGAGCATATGTGTGTGCTGCTGACCCGGTGACCACAGTCGAGCTACTCAACACACCCAACACCTCCAGCAGCGTGTTCGTGTTCTTTGTGGGATGCGTGTGTTTTGTGGGGAGACGACGTAGCGTGATCTCTCTCCTCTTTGCCTACATTAAAGTGCACAACACAGCGTGTTAGCTGAAGGCACCGCGATACACGGCGGGTCTCAACAACTGGTTCGTTTACACAACGGAAACGTTTTACCCCGTGAACAGCGTTCCTCTTCCGTCACCCCAGCCCCTGGCGGCCAGCGCTCTACTCTCTACTCCTATGAGTTTGACTATTTGAGACACTTCATGTAGGTGAAATGGTGCACTATTTGTCCTGTGGTTAGCTTGTTTCCCTCAGCATGATGCCTTCCAGGTTCATCCATACTGTAGCAAATAGCAGCATTTCCTCCTCTGACGACACCAAACTAAAAAGCTTCTTCATGGCAAAAGACGCAGTCCACAGGGTGAAAAGACAACCAATGGAGTAGAAGAAGAAACCTGCAAACCATCCATCAGATGTGGGGTTAATTTCCAAAATACATAAGGAATTCCTGTAACTCAATAGCGCAAGCAACCCAAATAACCTCATTTTTAAAAATGAGCTAAGGTCTTGGGTAGGCTTTTTCCAAGGAAGACGTACAGATGGCCAACAGGTACCTGAAAAGGTGCTCAGCATCCCTCATCATTGGGGAAATACAGATCAGAACCACAATGAGATGTCATCGCACTCCTGTCAGAACGGCTAGAATGAAAAGAGACAAGAGATAACCAGTGCAGGTGAGGATGTGGAGAAAGGAACCCTCTTGCACAGTTGTGGGAATGCAGACTGGTGCAGTCACTCTGGAGAACAGTGTGGAGGCACCTCAAAAAATTAAAACTAGAATGACATCATCATCCAGCAATCCCACTTCTGAATATTTATCTAAAATAATTGAAATCAGGATCTCAAAAAGATATCTGCACTGCCATGTTTACGGCAATATTATTTACAATAGCCAAGACATGGGAGCAATCCACCTGTCTGTCATGGGTGGGTTAGGCACGCACCGTGGGCTCTCTTTCATCGGGGGGTGGGATTGGCTCTGCCCTCCGATGAAGCTTCCTGACTCCTTCTGGAGAGACCCTGGGAGGCATGCCTCCTGCACTGTCTCGCCCCGCCTCCTACCATGGAAAGTTTCTGGTCGAGAAGACTTCCCACATGTTAACATTTTTAATCTGTTATTTGCTAGTGCTTTTGCCTGAGGAACCAACTTAAAAATAAACAGTCAAACACACAAACAAAAACCTTAGCAATTTGAAAACCTGTAGGCTTTCTGGTTTAGATTTGAGATTTCCCCCCACATACCAAGAGCCTTGATCTGTGTGTGTGTGTGTGTGTGTGTGTGTGTGTGTGTCTGTGTGTTTCAGTGTTTCTCCTTCTAGACATCATCAGAGCTAGTCTGGGTATGGCAGGCTTCCAGGGGACAATACAATTACGTCCCTACCTTTTTCTGCTTCTGCTAGGTGAGTCTAGCTTAGTTCTTTCAGATGACTTAACAATAAAGATCATTGACTTTATTTTTATCCTGATGCTCTATTTTAACTTAAGACTATTTTCTTTGCGGGTGAAGATGAAGAAGAGACACATTATTTTGCTTTCCAGTTCCTCAAATCCTGGAATTTCTGGATGTCGTGGTTTCTTCGAATTATGCCCTGAAATTGGCCCGTTCTTTATTGTGTTAATCTCTTTTCTGAGGTATTGTGGTATCCTATCACATGTAGCTAGCAAGAGACAAAGAGAGTTTCAGCCACCTGCGAGACAGAGAGAGACAGAGCATGAGCAGAGGAGGGGCAGACAGGGAGGGAGACGCAGATTCCGAAGCAGGCTCCAGGCTCCGAGCCGTCAGCACAGAGCCTGACACGGGGCTTGAACTCACAGACCGCGAGATCATGACCTGAGCTGAAGTCGGACGCTCAACCAACTGAGCCACCCAGGCACGCCTATCTTCATCACTTTTAACTCCCAGCAGCCAACTTGTCCCAAAGAGAATGCCAGATGTTTTAAGCATTGATGTTGATGATGGCCCTTTGGTGTGGTAGTGTTACTGCTGTGTTATATGTCGAGCACCACAGTAGTGCTGCATAAGGGACAGCCACAGACTCCAGGGACGTAAAATGGTGAGTTCTGTTTTCTCTTCACACACGGTTCTATTCACACAAGCGTGTGAGCTGCAGTCTACACTTGGGTTAGCGGCATGTACTGTGGTCCTCTCTGGCTTGTCTGCATGCCTGGGAGCAGACCACTGATTCTCCGACGGGCTCAGCGGGTTGGGAGAGACCACTCCTCCGCGCTCGTTCCGCCCAGCCTTTCCTGGCACCTGCAGGCTATCCACGGCATGTCTGTCTCGTGGCCACGGCAGAGGGCAAGACCAGCATACGTGGACCCATGCAAATGCTCTGCAGGGCTCGGCTTGTACCACTCTGCTGACATCCCATCAACCAGAACGAGTGTAGCACCAAGCTCAGAACCAGATGAGGAGGAACGCCTTGTGACAAAGGGTGAGGGTGCGGGTAAAGAGGAAAGACCAAGGCCCATTTTGTAACCGATCACATAAGTAAAGTCAGTTTCCAGTTTCCACAGACAGGGGGCATCCAGAGGATCGCAGTAACATCGAGCCCGTATGGAATGACAGACAGCACTACATACGTCAGAATATTCGAATCAGCGTCAGAAGGCAGTCAATAAGTCTTGAGACTTCAAGTGCACAAAAACCGTCTACGTGAAGAACACGAAACTGAGGCCAGTAGGACACAACACAGCTCCTAATAAATCCCAGAGGGTTTTTCTTTTCATTTTAAAGGGATAAGTCTCTACCAAGGGTGCCCCGCTGCCTAATTCGCAGGAGAGGCAAAAGGCAGCCGTACCAGTCCCAGAACACTAGCAGATATTTTAGCACACCCCCAGGGAAAGGGACAGCCCTCAGGGAGCCATGTGTGGATCACTCATGGTTAATAAGGAGTCCGAATTTTGCTTTCTTCCTGAATTCGTATATGCCACCTAGGAACCTGGGATTCGATGTTACCTTCAGTTTCCAGATATTCTCGCGATCCTTCATCCACAGCACTTCTCACATAAGTGTGTGGCCCCGACCTGTAGAGTTGCCCCTTGAACAACACAGGTGTGAACCGTGCAGGTCTGCTTGTATATAGATACAGAGTTTTGATAAAATACAGCACAGTACTAGAAATGTATTTTTTCTTATGATTCTCTTTCTTCTTTTCAAGTTTGTTTATTTCGAGAGAGAGAGAGAGAGAGAGCATGAGAGCAGAGGAGAGGCAGAGAGGGAGGGAGAGAGAGAGGGAGAGAGAATCCCAAGCAGGCTCCACGCTGTCAGCGCAGAGCCCGATGTGGGGCTCGAACTCACAAACCGTGAGATCATGCCTTGAGCTGAAATCAATAGCTGGAGACGTATCTTACTGAGCCACCCAGGTGCCCTTTTGCTTATGACTTTCTTAATAACATTTTCTTTGCTCCAGCTCACTTCATTGGAAAAATACAGTATATAATACACACAACATACAACATCAGTATTCATCGACAGTCTATGTGATCGGTAAGACTTCCAGTCAATAGTAGGCTGTTGGTAGTTAAGTTTCAAGACAGTTGATAGTTAAATGTGGATTATCAGCTGCGTGAGGGGGTTGGCACCCCAAACTCCCAGGTTCTTCAAGGGTCAACTGTGGTCATGAGTGAACATAAGTTTCTTATTAATTAGGAGTTATTCTCGTGTGTTCCTCAGACAGAGGACACTTGTGTGTCAAATTCACGTCTTTCAAGTACAGCTACAGAGGCAGCAAAATTAAATGGAGCACCTCAAGCAGAAGCAATCAGCCCAAGTGGGATTTTTAAAAATCTCTTGCTTTATATCAATAATGCATGCCCAGTTCCACGTGCTCAGCTGTGCGAAGACACTGCACACGTTCTCCTGGGGCCTACATTCGAGATGTTTGTCCCAGGGAGCAGCCCTAACGTCCCTGTTCCTGTCCTTCTACTTGTGAGTGCAAAGTGACCCAGGTAGAGAAGTTTGATCCAACGTAGGAACATCCAAAAACGTGTTTCAATGTACGGATCAAAGATTTTGCAGGTCTTATGACCATAAAGAAAACCCAAATAGAGAAAATTACATTTACTATAGTCCTAACACCAAATAAATACGTTCATTGAATAGTATTTCTAGGAATATGTACGTGTCTTCAAACAGGAGAGCTGAGGGCATTTTTCACGTACAAAACCTTTCAAAACTCGGTTCCGTTGACATGGTGGCAAAGGGTCCCAGGCCCCTTCACGACACTGGGGTGTTTCTTTTCAGCCCTGTTCCTCTGAGAACCCAACGATGTGGTCGCCTTGACCGGCAACTCCATTTATTTCATGTTCTGCTTTTGCAAATAGTTATTGCACGATCTGAAATGACTAATATTTAGACTTATTTTTCATGTTTTCTCTGATAGTCCTTCTTATTATTTTTTTAAACATTTATTTACTTTTGAGACAGAGAGAGACAGAGCATGACCAAGGGAGGGTCAGAGAGAGAGGGAGACACAGGATCTGAAACAGGCTCCAGGCTCCGAGCCGTCAGCACAGAGCCCGGGGCAGGGCTCGAACTCATGAACCACGAGATCATGACCTGAGCCGAAGTCGGTCGCTCAACCGACTGAGCCACCCAGGTGCCCCAGCTTCTTCTTATTTTTTAACAAAAATACTCAAAAAATTATTTTTCCTGAGAGATAGGGATGGACAAAGTGCCCAGGGTGGGGATTTGGTGGGAAGCTGGGAGCAGAGAAGGGACAGAACATGGGCCACAATAATCCGGTAACAATTCCAACAAATCGTCACCAAATAGCTTTTCCCCAACACCTTTACCACTGACTTGGGTTCAGGTGTCCCCGTGGGCGCCCAGTGCTGACGAAGCTCATTCCCTACGATGCCGACCCTGCGGCGAGGGGGGCTCTCTGTCCCCAGCTCCTCCTCTGTCCTGGTTGGGCATCCCCATCCCCAGAGCCTCAGCGGCCACACTCCTGCAGGACAAGAAGCCCAAAAGCCCTTGAGGGTCTGCACGGGGGCCTGCAGGCTCACCGCTGGGTCCCCAAACCCGGCATCACCAGCACTGGCACAATGACGGGCACATCACTCTGTGCACAGACCACCGTCACCTGAACCATGCTCTGGGGCATGTGGGTTTCTGTGTGCGAGGTGCTCAGAGCAGAGACTGAAGTGTGTCCTGCACAGGGGTGCCATCTGTCACCTGTATGGTCACCCAGGGGAAGGGACCCTGCGGTCTTGTGTGCTGGTGGCATCGGGGAGCCTCACTCACCCTTCCTTTCCTCTGCCCTGGCGGGGGCGCGCCCCCCCCTTCCGGGTGTGGTCTGAGGGCCACCGGGTCCCTGTCCCCGCACCTCTCCCCGTGTCCCCACCCTGGCGCTGCATGGTCCCTCCATCCCCGCACGCCCCTCACCTTCACAGGCACTAGCTCTCGCACACTTACGTACACTCACACACATCCAGGCACACACTCACTCACTCACACTCACAAACCCACATACTCACAATCTCTCCCACATGGTCACACACACCACATCACAACACTCATATGCTCATACACTCACTCAGACAGTCTGCCATATACTCACACACTCACACGTACTCATACTCTTTCACGTGCTCACGTATATTCACACTCACCCACACTCACACACTGTCTCGCACACATGCCATGTTTCAGAGAAGACCAGGCGGCTGGGCACAGCCGTGTTCCCACGCTGAGTTCCGCTTCCCGGCCTCCCTCCCCTGAAGTCTGTTCACACCACATGGGCACCTGCCAGCCCCCTCTCAGCATCACACCTCGATGTGTGGCACGGCCCGGGGGGTGGCTCGTTTTGGTTTTCCGGTTGCTCAGGGGGTGCTGCTATCTCGTCACAGAGCCTCAGCTTTAACCCACGGCCTCAAACGGACACAATTATTGCAGAGGAAGCAGCGCACAGCACTGGGAGCCCATTCACGACAAAAGGTCTTGGCAAAGTACACAAGAGAAACCCCACATCCTGATAAACAGTCTCCGTGAGACTCCCACGGCCGCAGCGTACTGGAGGGCGAACGGCTGACTCTTTCTGCCTAAGGTCGGAAGCAAGGCGAGCATGTCTGTTCCGACTGTTCTTGTCCTGGAGGCTGAAGCCAATGGGATAGAGCGAGAAGATATATGAAGGGCATAGAACCGAAATAAGGAAGCAAAACTGCCCCCTTTAAGGATGCCACGACATGCACGTAGAAATGCCAGCGTTTTAACATATTGTAGAACTAATAGGTGAGCTTAGCCGCACCATGGGATATATAAAACAACCAACTGTTTCTGCCTTCTAGCAAGAGCAATTAGAAATTGAAGTTTTAAAAGCTGCCAATTAAAATATCAATTAAAAAAGTCAACGAGAGACATCTAGAACTAGATAAAACATGGGTGAGATCAGAAAAGTATCACATATGACGAGGAAGCTAAGGAGGTAATACGTATACGTGTTTTTGAGTTGTAAGAGAGACAGGCATAGTTCAGGAACTGAAAGAGTCAGGGTAGTCAAAATGCAACTTCTACCCAAATTTACCTTTACATCCAACGCAATTCTAATCAACGTTTATTCAGATATAAATCCACAGGCCAATTTCAGAATTCATGTGGACATTCTAGAGAACCTACAATACCCCCAACAATTGTGAAACAAGAGAACAGACGTGGA
The DNA here is from genome assembly GCF_018350175.1 of Felis catus. Lineage (NCBI taxonomy): Eukaryota > Metazoa > Chordata > Mammalia > Carnivora > Felidae > Felis > Felis catus. Next base: position 2,798,324 of record NC_058374.1, read on the forward strand.
ATGCCTCCTTTGGGGCTCACGACACAGCTATGGCGGCCACGTTGCCCACTGTTGGCAAAGGAGACACCCATAGATCAATGAAGACAGTGGAGCTAGAAGTTGACCAGCGGCTGCCGTTGTAAATTGGTTTTGACAAAGAGGCCCAGGGGATTCAATGGGGAAGCATCTGTTTTCAACAAATGGTGCTGGAAATACACATCCACATGGAAAAATCACCCTCAACTCTCACCTCGCACCACACACGAAAACGAACTCAAAAGTGCTCAACAGGGGCGCCTGGTGGCTCAGTCGGTTAAGCATCCGACTTCAGCTCAGGTCATGATCTCGCGGTCCGTGAGTTCGAGCCCCGCGTCGGGCTCTGTGCTGACAGCTCGGAGCCTGGAGCCCGTTTCGGATTCTGTGTCTCCCTCTCTCTCTGACCCTCCCCTGTTCATGCTCTGCCTCTCTGTCTCAAAAATAAATAAACGTTAAAAAAAAAAAATTTAAAAAGTGCTCAACAGTCTCAGTGTAAAAGTTTAAATTATCAAATGTCTATGACCGTGCTGTTCGACACGGTAGCTTCAACGCACTTGCGATTATCTGGCAATTGAAATGTGAGTAGTTCTACCTGAGACGTGCTAAAACTGTAAAACACACGCCAGATAATATTTGGCTCGCAAAATGTAAAATATCGCATTAATAACATTTATATTGATTATATGCTAAGAAATTACTATTTTGCACATCTTAGATGAAGTGAAATATTTTATTGAAATTAATGTTTCTGTTTATTTTCACTTGTTTTATATATATGGCTACTAGGAAATTTTAATTTTTGTATACTGCTCACATAATACTTCCATGGGAACACACTGAACACGAGGAAACTTAGGGAAAACTTGTATAACTATGGGTTAGGAAAGGACATCTTAAACAAGGCATAAAAGCATAAACTAGACTTAATAAATTGGACTTTATCCAAACTAAAAATACCCACTCTTTAAAAGAAAGCAAAACTTCAGGAGACACAAAGGCACATCACAGACTGGGAGAAAACACGTGAGATACATGTATCTAAAAAAAGATCTGTATCTGGAATACGTAAAGAACTCTTACATCTCAATAACATGAAGATATACAAACCAACTTAAAAAGTAGACAAGATATTTGAACAGACGCTTCAAAACAGAGGATTCGTGAACAGCCAAAAAGCACATGGCAGGACATTCAGCATCAGCAGCGATCAGGGGATCTGTATTAAAACCACGACGTGCACACCCATCAACGCGGCCAACATTAAGACCGGTGATAACCGGTGTGCACATGGCGCAAGATGGCGGGGATTACACAACGATACATCCCCTTCGAAAATTGTGACATTGTCTTGTAAAGTGACACAGCAGGTGATAGAGTGACTCAGAAATGCTGTTCCTGTGCCTTCACCCAAGAGAAGCAAATACATCTTCACACAAACCCACGCTCAAGTGTTCGTAGAACCTTTGTTCAAAACAGGCAAAATCTGGAGACAGCAACTGCCCCTCAGGAAGGAAATGGGTCAAAAAAGAAAAGTTGTCTATTCATACAATGGAAAAAGAGTCCTCAGTCAGAAGGAATGAGCTCTGGAAGCATATGACCACATGCCTGAATCTGAGAAATATTTTTCTGCGCGCGTGAGTTCAGATACAAAACTCACACACACTAAGTGGTGCTGTTTATAGGAAACCATAGAGGAGACAAAGCAAGTCTGTGCTGATGGGAAGTGTGGTAGTGCTTGCCTCAGGCTCTGCCCTGATGGTAGTTTGCAGGGAAAGTGTCCAAGGGAACTTTGGAGGACGATGGAAACACTGCTTCCTGCTCAGATCGTGGTTACATGGAAGCATAACTGTATTAAAACTCATCAGCATGCACACTTACAATGTATATATTTCCAAACCCTTTGCAACTTTGAAGCTCCAAAAAAGTAAGTATGTATTTCATTATATGCTAATCATCCCTTAAAAAAAAAAAAACAACGCTAGGAAAATAAAAGAACACAGTAAAGCCGTTTCTCTTAAAAGAAAATAAAAACTTCCCATTGATACAGACTTTTAATGTTCAAATTACACCGTGAGGAATGTACTCTTAATGCAGCCACATTACAGATAAGCCGACTGAGAAAAATCAATAAGCAGCCAGTAGTGGAAGGAAACACAGTATTCAACCTCCGTATCTGATCTCAAGTGCTTAATCCCTGTCACTCAGCCTTCATGCTGACCTTGAAAGTTGGGCGCAATTCTGGAGGCTCTGGAACAGTCAGCATATTCTTATTTCCCTGGCTGGGGTGGCCACAGATATTGGTGGAAAACCCACGACATCCCAGCCTGGATGGGCGGAGTCGCACTCACTCCGTGGAATTTAGTAGCAAAGGACATGTTAGAAAAATATAAGTCAGAGACGTTGTTTTGACAGGGGCTTCTTAGAATCGATTCATCAGGAACCTAGAGTAAAAATGTAACGAGCATAATTGTTTACGTTGAGGGATAAAGTTTCTAAAAGATGTGTGGAAACAAAAAATGAGAGAGTAAATCTCCAGACGCTCAAGTTATAATTCATACAATTTCCCAAAGGAACTTGGAAACATCGAGAAAATTATTTTGTTCCCTGACAGTAGAGCGTCTAAGCAACCTCCTCCTCCATTTCTACAAATACCAAGTCACCAGTAAACAAAGCAAGAATCTGGGTCAACTTAAGCCTGGTAATCCCTCAATATGAAAACCGTGTCTTTCGCATCGATAGACCTCCACAGGCAGATACGCCTATGTCCGCGCATCGGGACTGACAGCAACGAAATACGGCCACTGCCTCCCCGTCCGAGTGGAAAGACGCGACATCAGACCGCCAGCAAATCTTCAAACCGCCCGAGACCCCGCTGGCCGACATGGAAGGCAGCCTCAAGCGAGCGGTGCGCTCTAATTTTTGAGAAGAGTGAAGTAATTGCATTTTGATCTTTTATGAACACAGAGGTTAAAGTAAGAATCCAAAGAGAGGTTACACCAATATAAAGTTCCAAAATACCCTTTGAGAGAAAATATATCTTTGAAAAAGTACTTTCTCTAAAAAGCAAAATCTTAAAAATTATATTCTAAATATAGACACCAGGAGTGGATTTTTTTTAAAAGATAGCACTGAAGATGGTCTATTATGTTGCAATTTCTTCAGAAACAGAGGATTAAATATTGATGCCCAATCAATAGATAAAGCCCCTAAGGTGACAAGTTAAGTGATTTTAAATTGGACTTTAGGCAATAATACAAAGTCCTCCTAAAGTCCTTGTTCAGTTGGCTCTAACGACAGCATTTGTTAAAAATGGCTTTCGTTTTCCAGTTTAGTAGAAGATCAAACATTTGATTCAGCTCTTAAAATGTCTTTCTTGAAGGAGTCAGACTTCTCCACCATTGAAGATAAACCCGGGCCCCTGTTCTTCCTCACTGAGACGGCTTTAGGGGAGTGGCATCCCGGGTGTGACAGGGGTAGAACATATGGCCACCCATCAACAAGAGAGGCGCGAGCCTGTAATTAACAGTGGGGTCCTGCACTATTCTGGAAGCGACACAACACATTAAAAATTAAATGCGCCTCGTGGGTCTGGAGACAATCGCTTCATAAAAGCCTCCGAAGGAGAAGGGAAGTTCTCCATCATTTTATGGTTTCCAAACCCAGAGGGATTCTGAAAATGATTGGTGTGTGTGTGTGTGTGTGTGTGTGTGTAGCTCTTTATGAGCTGTGCCCCAGAGCCTCACCGTGGACTGCCATTAAAATATGCAGTCATCTGTGTAAAAACAGAAAAACTGTGGGCACGTCCTGGAGGTGGCCTCAAGTTGTCACTGCCAGATAAGTAAAAACGACTCTTGGCATCAGCCGGATTCAAAAGGAGCCAGAAATCAGCAGTAGCACCGAGGACAAGAACAATGCTTTGTGTCCGAAGGGAGCAAAGATTCAGTTCACGTGCTCGTTTGTTAGGGGAGGGTCGTTGTGCAGCCCACATAGCCACACCTTAACACTCCAGTAAATGCAGTCGGGGTGGGGGGAATATACATACACACGCATATATGTACAGGGTATACAGTTTGTATATGTATATATATATGCACACGTCTATGTGTGCATGTGTGTATATGCATACACTACATTGTGCCTATGGTACATATGGTTGTGTATGTAGTATGCACCTATGTGTCCACATTATGTATCCAATAAATGCGTATATGTATCTATACAATGTGTGTTTACATAAAGCAATATGGTTTATAACATATAATACACGCTACATTGTATATGTATGTACATCATGTATACACACACGCTGAATAAAAGTTTGAAACGAGTGGATGGTAGCAGACAATTGTCACATGTGCTGTGACTCGGAAATCACCTGCACTCTTCCCGCTGCTTTCCAGAACCTTCTCCGGATGTTCAAGTCTTGCCATGAGGCTCACTAATGAATGCGGTATGAGGACACTTCTTACCCAAGCGCACACGTGATGCTCTTGGGAGGAAACAGAGTCCGTAGGCCGGTCGTCCAGAAGGTTCACGGCAGTGGCCTTCGGAGGGAGCGCTGTCCCTAAGCAGTGAGACACGGCAGGTGCCGTCCCTGAGGGCTGGGGCGAGTGTGGTGAGCGAGAGCCGTGGGCCCTGGCAGAGTCCTGGGAGGCAGCGAGAATGGGAGAAATTGGGTGCCGTGAGAAGTAATCCCAAATACACTGTATGTTGTCCTAACTCCTTTATCGCAAGACTGTGAAATTAGGCCTGCAGGCTATATCAAGAATCATTTTTTTTGTGTGAAACTTCAGTGGAGTCTAAATTTTAGAGTTTCGGTGGAAGCCAGAGTGTACGTAGATAACCTGCACCGTTTTGTCCCTCGCTAGACGGTACGGGGAAAGGAGCACTCTAACTCAGAGCTGGCAGTCCGGGATCGTTCATTCCCTGGCCCGGCGACTTGAGGAAGGTCGCCACGACGCCTCGGGTTATGTGGCCGTGTCGGGAAACAGGATGCTGGCATCCACGTCGCAGTCCTGTGTTAACGACCGGAAGGAACACTGTGTGCGGACACGTCGTGCCAACGGGGAAGCCGCCTGCGGATTACGGTCCCCTCAGCAGGAGCCAGTCTGCAGGAAGCTCCCCGGCCTGTTTCTTATTTCCAGCGGATGGGGTCCAGCAGGAGGGACCTGCAGACAGAAGGCCACGGCCACGGCACAGTGGAAGGGGGCAGAGGCTACTCTTAGAAATGTGCCGAGAAGGGGCTGGTCCTTCCGGCCCAAGTTCCCAGGCGGCTTCAGGGCCCTTGGTTCCCCGCAGCTCCTGGCTCTCTTGGACTCTCCCGGACCCGTCTCCGAAATCAGACGGGCCGTGGCCAGCCCTGCTCCCCTCCATCTGTTATGGGTGCGGGCTCGCTGCCCGGGCGCATGGAGCTGGACACGCTTGGCCCCACCCTGGACCCTGCATCTCATTCTGCGTCTCATGTCACACAGTGTCACCCGAGGACCTAACTCTTCCTCTCAGTTGGTGGAGGAGGAGATCGCTCCCCTGCAGGTGATGCCTCTGTTGATGTGAGAATGGCAAAGCACCTTGAATCTGGGATGAAAGCTAAGAATAGCTTTGTCCCCAGACGCACGAATTATGGGAATCTCACTTCGGATCTGGCGTCTCCGTTCTGCCGGCGAAAGTGACAGCCGGGCGCCAGGTCATTTTAGGAAAAGTCACGCGAGAGCGAGGACCTTGCAAATGGGATCAGGAAGAGAGAATCGGGGAAGGAGAGGAGACATCCGGGCGGAGAGACTGAGCCAGCTTTCCCTGGAGAGCGGAGACCTTGCCAGGGCGTGGTTGACACAGCCACGTGGGCTAGTAAAACGGCGACGGGGTGGGCTCGGGCTCCCCCGAGCCTCAGGGGTCAGCGAGCGTCACGAAACAATCGCAGTGAGGATGCTGCTCCTGGACCTGATTCCGACCCCACAGGCCCACCGCGCCTCACCCTCCGTCCCTCCTTCATTCAGCTTTGGGGCACCAGGGCCTGTCCTGTGTCGCCTTGCAAGGTTCTGGGACACAGATGAGGAGACACGAGCGGTGACCTAGAAATTGTGGGGAACCAGGGCTACCATTAGCCCCTGGAAGTCAGCTTGTGTGCACGTTTGGGGGGACAGGCTGGAGGGGACAGGCACCTGCCGGGGGAGTGTGGGCACTCTGGCAGTGAAGCTGGCCACTCGCGGGTGCCCGGCGGCTGGATGTCAGGCAGGACGGTCAAGAATTTCTCTGTAAAGGCTCCCTTTTGAGGGGGGAGGGGAGAAAAGGTTCCGGATCTCCGCCTGCTCTTGTCCCACTATCACTGAGTCACCCCACGTGGCCTCCGTGGACCGCGCATCAGGGCAACACTGTCATCTTTTTGATCTGACTCCCTCACTGCCTCTCCACACGGTTCCTGTTTCCCAAACGCCAGGCGCACGGGGGTCCCCGAGAGTTGGCATTTTCACCGTTCCACCTTCGTCAATACAGTCTGCTGCTGAGACAATCATCAGTGTCCCCAGGGAGCCCCATCCGCTCGGTCACCTCCAGCGTCCAGCCAGCCATCAGTCTGGCCCTGGGTGGATGTGGCTCCGGGGCACTGGATGCTGACTCGATCCCTCCTGATGCAGACCTGGGAGATGTGACCCTCCCCTCCTGTCCCCACCTGCTTGCTATTGGTGTCGCTGTCACCGCACCCACACTGCTCCTTCCACACAGGCTCTGTCCTCTCCAGTGCCACGTTGTCACCCGCCCTGTCCTGCCGGTCGGTCCCTTGGGCCCATGTGCCGGCAGGACTCACGCCAGCGGCCACTGCTGGGTCCCCTAGGCCCCTCCTGCCCCCCAGTTCCGCCGGTCTCGCGTGCCTCCTGACCCCTCCAGTCATCACTCTGTCTTTGGCCAAAGCCAAGAGCGTTCGGTTCCCAAACCGCCGATCCTGTAAGTTCCAGCGAGTGGAGACTGCCCAGGGGTGGGGCCAGCAGGCTCCCTGCGCGTGGACCGACCTGTGCCAGGCCGGCCCGCCGGGAACTGCATCAGCCTGCAGCTGTACTCCAGCTCTCGCAGGTGTCGTCCAGTGTAACCTTCGGCGGTGACTTACATCTCTCTGGTTACCAGTTACACCTGAGCCTGCAGAATGGTCACAAGATGAGGGGGTCAGCTGTCGCGGGCGTTGAAAAGAAAACAGCACAAATATATAAAGAACCACAGAAAGGCCTCCCTCGGAGAGCATATTTACTGGCAGAGTTGCTTAAACTACTACTCAATGTGCTTCTGGATAATTTCTATGAATAGAAATAAAATACTAATCTTGTGATTCACGGCTGTCATTTTATATAGTTGCTCACCTTGTAGCGCACAACAAACTACATATTATCTTGTTTTGTTTAATAATTCCATCAATTTTCTAAGTGCCATCAGCTCCCGTGTTCTCTAATGTCATCCCCTTATACTTGGATTACCTGAGTGGTTAACATACTTATAAGACCTAAAATATTTTCGTGAACCACATCTGCCCCCTGAAATTTAGGGGGAGAAGTGCTGGGGACTGAATGTCTGTGTGCCCCCAAAACCCATATGTTGAAATCTAACCTCTAGGGATGGTGCCAGGAGGTGGGACCCCTGATGAGATTATGAAGGTGGGGCTCCCATGATGGGATTAGTGCCCTTATAAAGGGGACCCCAGGGTGCCCCTCCCCCCTCCCTCCACGTGAGGACACAGGGAGAAGACACCGTCTGTGACCCAGGAAGCGGGGTCTCACCAGACAGATCAGCAGGTGCCTTGAGTCTGGACCTCCAGCCTCCAGAGCCGTGGGGAATAAATGCCATTTAAGCTGCCGTCTACGGTATTTTTCTAGCAGCCTGATCAGACTAAGACCACTGGCCTTGCCTTCCGTATGGATGAATTAGACCTTCTGGACCCTAATCGCACGCACGTGCACACACACACACACACACACACACGTAGCTATGTATATATGTAGACACAGCATATATTTGCACACACATCTACATGGGTATCTCCTCTAAGAGTTAACGTTTACTATTTCATGACCGATTCATTGGGGTCCTTGTAAAGATACCAAGTGTTATGTTAATTAGGTCACATGAATTAAATTATCTGTAACTTAGGAGAAAGTAATCTTTTGGGAAAATCTGCCGTCGAATGTACACATTTTGTAAGTGGCGTTGGCTGGGAACGTGTGCTGCTAAGAAGAAGGTGGAAGAGATCGCCAAAACCATCCCTGTTCTGTGCTCGGGGGTCAGAATCTCTTCTTATTACCCTGGTGGTTTCCTCCCCCCGAAGCTGCTTGCCCCACCACAATCCTCTTTGGTGACCTTCTTTTCTTTCTTAGAGCAGTTTTAGGGCCACAGCAAGACTGAAGGGCAGGTAGAGATTCCCCACACGCCTACTGCCCCCACATGTGCCTTGCCTCCCCCACGTCAACATCCACACCAGGAGACAAAGGTGTAACTGAATGGGCGACTCTCCCGGCATTCAGGGCTGAGAGCCCAGGTGTTGGGTAACCTGTGTGAACTGTCCTGGGTCCCGTGTGAATGGCAAGCGAACCGCCAGGCATGGGTGGCCATGAAGACCAGATTCCTCCTCTGTTGTTCATAAACGCACGATGTATTTGTGCAGCTTTAATGAATTGTCCAGGAAGGTAATTTCAGTGCAAATTGAAGCAAGAAGGTGTCCTGAGCTTTATTTTGTTCAAAGCCTCCCACAGGACTTGCCCTTCTTCCAGGAATTGCTACCAGTGGAATATTGAGCCCTAGAAAACAGCCACACCAGTCAGCTTGGTAATTGTGGACATAGACGCAGGCACCTGCCCATTTCGTTATGATTTCTGGAGAATTTAGGAATTGAGGCATGTGATATTGAAATAAAAGGTTTTGCTATGGAAAACAAAGACAAAGATTATAACATCCCTCACCAGACAGGCACGTTTGTCGCAACTGACGGACCCACGTGGACATGGCATCAGCCCTCGAAGTCCAGAGTTTATCCCAGGGCCCGTTCATGGCGTCGTGCATTCCATGGCTTTGGACAAATTTATAACGACATGTAGGCCCTGGGGACGTCCTCTGGAAAGCGTTCCTGCCTCTCGCCTGCCCACAGCTGATGTTTCTTCGCGGACCTCTTTCTCCTTCCGGATGTCACAGTTGGTTCACTAAAGAGCACATCAAAGTGTGTGATTGGCCTGCCCCCAATTTTCTTACCGTAGTAAGAACCCGAAACATGAGCTCTAACACCCTGACAAATTTTTAGGCCAATGGACGCGTGTTGTTAACTACAGGCACGATGTTGCACGGCAGATCCCTAGAATTTAGTCGTCTCGCGTGACTGAAATGTCAGGCTCCCTGATCAGCCTCTCCCCATTTCCCCCATCCCCTGCAGCCCCCGACAACCACCCTCTACTGCCTGGGGCCACGAGTTTGACCATTTTATTTTTTTTTTTAATTTTTTTAACACTTTATTTATTTTTGAGACAGAGAGAGACAGAGCATGAACAGGGGAGGGGCAGAGAGAGAGGGAGACACAGAATTGGAACCAGGCTCCAGGTTCTGAGCCATCAGTCCAGAGCCCGATGCGGGGCCCGAACCCACGGACCGCGAGATCGTGACCTGAGCTGAAGTCGGCTGCTTAACCGACTGGGCCACCCAGGCGCCCCCGAGTTTGACCATTTTAGATGCTACAGATGAGTGGAATCGTGCAGTGTTGGTCCTTCCATGGCTGGCGCATCTCACTGAGCACAACGCCCCGGCCCGTCCCTGTTGCAGCATGTGTCAGGACGGCCTTCCTTTTACAGGCAGAACAACACTCCCCTGGGTGTGCATCCCACACTTTCTCTCCCTGTCCGTCCGTCAGGGGACACTTCCGTGGCCTCCACATCTTGGCTATTGTGAATCATGCTGCGGTGCACGTGGGCTGCAGGTATCTCTTCAAGATCAGGTGACTTTCTATGTCTGCCTCCCCCCCTAGATAGTCAAGGCCTTCCATTTATGGACGTCGCCTGGTGGGCTTCCGGTGGTCAGTGGGGAAGGAGACGAAGTCGATATCGGTCCAGCCTCGTTCCACCAGGCTTGCGCCATGCCCTTCAGTTCCAGCCCTGCCTTTACCCCTCAGCTTCCTTTCTGCAGGATGTGAAGGAGGGGTTCTTGGGTGACGAGATGCACGCGGTCCAGCGGGATGTGTGACACGTGGTATCTGGTATTCTGAGTCTAAGGCTTTTCTCTGATTCACATGCCCCTGTAGAGGATACCTGTCTGCAGACTACACCGTTGGCCTGCCGTTTACTCTCCAGCATGCCAAAAATAGGTTGTGCCACACAATCCCCTTGCGTCTGAGAACTGTTGTTTATCCAGAACTGGTAAGCACTGCCCTCCAAATAGATCAAAGAATAGAAGGGCTTCGGTCATTGAATGCCAACAAACTTTAGAGGCCAAACTAATCAAGAAAGTTTATAAACTCCGAAGCGGACTTTCCTCAAACTCATCTTAGAGGATCTTTTGACAGATGATTCTTCTTTCCTTAAGTTGCATACAAGGTAATTATTTCTGGAAAACAATTAGGTCCACTTTATGTTTCTATCTAGAGACAGCCCTGAATTTTACATTATATATATATATATATATATATATATATGTATATCTATATATATATGTGCTATTCATGAAACATACCTCTACATTATTGGAAATTTCACTCATTATATGTTAAATGTCCTTTTAAAATAGGTCTATTTTTAGGATTTCCGTTCTCCATTGATACGTCCGTTTTTGAATTAATACTTCTTTAAAACTTATTATAGCTTACTATGTATATATAATGTATAATATATAACATATAGAATATAATATATAGAATATAATATATAATTAATATAATATAATATAATATAATATAATATAATATAATATAATATATAGAAGAGAGTCAGAAAGAGAAGGAAGAGGAGAAGGATGGGGAGAGTGAGAAAGGGGAGAGTCAGAAGGAGGAGGAAGGGAAGGGGCTCAGAGGGAGGAGGAAGGGGAGAAGGCAAGGTGAGTCAGAGGGAAGGGGGACGAACAGAGTGCAGGGACAGAAGGTCCCCAGGCAGCTTTCTGGTCCCTAGTTTCAGTGATTCCGGATCTCCAGCATGTATTTGTGTGTGTGTGTGTGTGTGTGTGTGTGTGTGTGTGTTTCCGTGTGTACGTGCGTACGTTCATGCTCACACACAGACACTCGTACTCGATGACAGAGTTTCGTATGCTTATATTAAATTTGCTTTTTGGTCTAAACAAACTGGGGTCTGGTGTGTGTTCATTTCAACCCCAAAGCAGCACCACACACTTTGTTACCTTCTGTGTCTTCTCCTCACTGCTCCCAAGTCAGCACTCAGAACCACAGTGCTCACAACCTGCCCCCACGCAGGTCACGGATCAACCCCAGAACACAAATGTCTGCTTTTGTTCCGTCCTGCCTTCCACTCAGCAGGTGGACATGGGCTGTGCCGGAGACGCTTCCTGTGGGTACGGAGGATAAATAAGGCAAGAAATGAGTCTGGTCCGCCATCGGGAACACGGTCAGTAGAAAGTAGCAATCGTGATTATGATTATATTATTACAATTTTTTATCATTGTCACCATTTAGAATATAGAGCCGGGCACAGTCATACCATAAGCATTTGATACATTGAGGTTATTAATATTATTGTAAAAGCAAAAACATATTTTATTGGCGTAAAACTGAGTTCTCGTTTTGATTCGGTATCCAACAAAGATGAAAATAATAAAGACATTTTTATTAAAATCAGAAGTAGGGCAAAGTACACAGTATACATGTAATTATATTTCAGTCAAAATCCCAAATGGCTTTTATTTTGAAACTTGACAATATAATTACACATTTCTTCTGCAACAATAGGACACGATAATCAAGGAAATATAGAAGAAAGATAATGAGAGAGGAATTTCACAGCTAGATATTTTGTAAGCTATAATAAGTTTTAAAGAAGTATTAATTCAAAAACAGACATATCAATGGAGAACAGAAGTCCTAAAAATAGACCTATTTTAAAAGGGTATTTAACATATAATGAGTGAAATTTCCAATAATGTAGCGGTGTGCTTCCATGAATAGCATTATGATAATTGGTTCATATATGGAAAAACTCAACTGTATGAGTTTTTTGAGATAACATATGAACGTAAACTATAGATGGACTAAATATTTAAACATAAAAGAACGTGAAAATAATTGTATCTGTAAATACTCGTAATATTTTTGAATGAAGGAGAAAAACTTTAAAATATCAAATTTCTTAAAAGATAAGATACTATTGATACATAAAAAACACTTCTGCATATGAAAGTCACCATAAAATATAAAGATCCTTTTTAAAATAGAAAACATGGTTAGAATTCTAATAAAAACTACTTTCTGCCCTCGTATACAAGGTCTTAGAAAATACACGTTAGCAACCAAAGCCACACCACAGCAACAAGAAAACAGTGAAAAAATGGCATGCAAAATATTTTTTAAATAACCATTAATATATATATGAGAAGACGTTTAGCTTTAGCAGCTAATGGCAGCTGAATGCTGTCCAAGGGAGAATTGTCAAAATCTCCAAGTAGGATTGCACTGCCAAGGTGACTTTGTAATTCTGTCTGCTTTGCACCGTGCTCCGGAAGCCGAGTTTTTGCCTGTGTGCACAGTTAAGAAAGTTACGTCTGCGCAGTGAACGGACACTCTCGCAATTAAGAAGTACCCCAGGTGACCTGTGCTAATTTTCTTGTTTCACCACCTACTTTGTTTGAAATTAAGATGATACATCTAATTGCATTTAGACTGTTTGCTACTGTCCTAAAGTCTCAGATACTCGTTTGGTTTGTTTCTTGCTTTTTGACCTCGTGCACCAGTTTGGATAATTTCCATTGTCTAGTCTCTGATTGATTCACATATCGAACTCTAAATCCAAGCATTGCTAGGATGCTTTCTTTCCAGTCTGGAAGACTTGTTTGAGCCAGTGCCCCTGAGGGGGGTGAATTCTGTGTATATGTGCACATGTGTGTGTGTGTGTGTGTGTGTTAAAATTCCTCTTTTCACTTCACTTCTATATTTAAAAACTATTGGGGCACCTGGGTGGCTCAGTTAGTTGAGCATCTGACTCTTTAAAATTTTTTTTTCAATGTTTTTATTTATTTTGGGGACAGAGAGAGACAGAGCATGAACGGGGGAGGGGCAGAGAGAGAGGGAGACACAGAATCGGAAACAGGCTCCAGGCTCCGAGCCATCAGCCCAGAGCCTGACGCGGGGCTCGAACTCACGGACCGCGAGATCGTGACCTGGCTGAAGTCGGACGCTTAACCGACTGCGCCACCCAGGCGCCCCTCTGACTCTTGATTTCGGCTCAGGTCATGATCTCATGGTCTGTGGGATTGACCCCATTGACAGTGTGGACCCTGCTTGGGATTCTCTCCTCTCTCTCTCTCTCGCTCCCTCTTTCTTTCTCTCTCAAAATATAGAAATAAGCATTAAAAAATCTATTAAAAATTCTGTTTCCAAATGTTTTCTTTCAACATTTTAAAGATGTTTTTCTCCTATATTAGACTGAGAGATATGAGCACAGATAGATGTTCATTTTAATATATATGACAGATAAATCCAAAAATAAACACAGAGACAAGCATATATATTGGGTTAGTGTACAAATGCCTTTCTGAACTCTGCCCCCTGGGGAGGCTAGAGGCCAGGAGCCATAGGAGAGTGAGCACACCCAGGACCCAAGTCTTTGTTCTCAGACACCATTTTTCATTAAAGGAAACAGACACATGAAAAGATGCTCAACATCACTCATCATCAGGGAAATACAAATCAAAGCCACATTGAGATACCACCTCACACCATTCAGGGTGGCTAAAATTAACAACTCAGGCAACAACAGATGTTGGCAAGGATGCGGAGAAATGGGAACCCTCTTGTACTGTTGGTGGGAATGCAAACTGGTGCAGCCACTCTGGAAAGCAGTGTGGAGGTTCCTCAAAAAGTAAAAAATAGAATTACCCTACAACCCATCAATAGCACTACTAGAAATTTACCCAAGGGATACAGGAGTGCAGATGCATAGAGGCACATGTACCCCAATGTTTATAGCAGTGCTTTCGACAATACAAATTATGGAGAGAGGCCAAATGTTCATCAACTGATGAGTGGATAAAGAAGATGTGGTTTACCTATACAATGGAATACTACTTGGCAATGAGAAAGAATGAAATCATGCCATTTGCAGCAACATGGATGGAACTGGAGGGTATTATGCTGAGTGAAATGAGACAGAGAAAAACAGATCTCATATGTTTTCATTCATACGTGGAATTTGAGAAATTTAACAGAGGACCATGGGGGAGGGGAAGGGGAAAAAATAGTTACAGAGAGGGAGGGAGACAAACCATAAGAGACTCTTAAATACAGAGAACAAACTAAGGATTGATGGGGGGTGAGGGAGAGTGGAAAATGGGTGATGAGCAGTGAGGAGGACACCTGTTGGGACAGACACTGGGTTGTATGTAAGCGATGAGTCACGGGAATCTACTCCTGAAACCAAGAGCACACTGTATATGCTGTATGTTAGCTAACGTGACAATAAATTATATTTTAAAAAATAAATAGGTAAAGGAACCAATCCCACTAGTAGAAATCACAGATTCTATGGCCAGGGAAAAGAAAATGCATGCTGAGCCTGGAGACCCGGAAGCGGCAGAATGTGAAGATGTGCTCGAGTGTCAGGGAGGCGGGGGCATCGCAGGGCATGTGTGCCCCACCTCAGAGAGATCTGACGGCTGGAGCTGTGACACGCAAATAGTAACAGTTTTGAACTAAACATCTTTCTGCGCACACTGCTATAAATAAATAATCGGGCATATACATAATATATATGTAAATAGGAGAGAAGAAATCCTCTTTTCCAAAGAGTGTCAGGTAAAATAGTACACGTAGATTCCTCCTCCCCCATCAGGTGGTTTACTTTCCCTCCCCTTCCAAAGAACAGAGCGTGGAGAGACCAAAGTCCTAACTTTATAGTGGAGAAATCTAGCAGACTCTACTTGAGCCAAGTGATTCATGAAAAATCACTGGCAGTAATTCATGCTGATGTTACGTACTCTGATATGCGGTATATTAGTTCTCTATCTATCTATCTATCTAACATCTATCCATCCTTCCATCCATTCTATCTCTCTCTCTCTCTCTCTCTCTCTCTCTCTCTATCTATCATCTATCTATATATCTATCATATCATCTCTATCTATCTATCGAACATCTATCCATCCATCCATCCATCCATCCACCCATTCTATTTATCTATCTATCTATCTATCTATCATCTATCTCTATATCATCTATCTATATATCTATCATATCATCTCTATCTGTCGATCGAACATCCATCCATCCATCCATCCACCCATTCTATCTATCTATCATCTATCTATCTATCTATCTATCTATCTATCATTTCTCTCTCTCTCTCTCCATCTACATGTTACATGAGATCCCAAACAAATGCATGTTCTTCTCTCTTGAGTCTATGGGCCAAAACTGTATCTTACCGAAGCAATGGTTGAAAATCAAATCCAAAATAAAAACAGCTTTTTAAAGTCTGATAAATTAAGACTTTGCAAGCTTGAGGGGCACCTGGGTGGCTCAGGCAGCTAAGTATCTGAATTTGGCTCAGGTCATGATCTCACAGCTTGTGAGTTCCAGCCTTGCATCAGGTTCTGTGCTGACATTGTGGAGCCAACTTTGGTCCCTGTCTCCCTCTTTCTCTGCCCCTCCCTTGCTCGTGCTTTTTCTCTGTCTCAAAAATAAATACAAACATCAAAAAAAATTTTTTAAAGCATTTGGAAACCTTTAATGCATCCTCTGAAGACTGTTAGAAGTCCAAGTATCCCACTTATTCACAAAAACATATGGTAAAGAACATATTTAACACACTTGGAAAGTCAGTGGGATGGAAAACAAAGTCCGTGGAAGCAGATATGTGCTTGGGGTTGACAAGACCATAAAGGAAACAAGACTTATTTAACCTAAGATTTACCAACGGAGAGACGCAATGGGTTTTATCAGAGGCCCAGAATAACTAATTAAAATGGACTCGATTGCAATTATTCAGTGGTACAGGAAGAAAGAGGGGGATACTGTGGCCAGCATTTCAAAAAATATCATCAAACTTTCCAAACATTAGCATGCTAGTGTTGAATATGATATTTATCCAGTGGGCATTGGAGAGAAGATTAAATTGCCTTTTTATGTAAGAAATTGGATAAAGAACAGGAATCAAGTAAATCCAAAGTGTAATTTTCTTATGAACATGAATTGATGGGCCGTGCTGAGGTCAAAGATAATGTGTGTCATTATACAGCTGAGGCAGGAATCTGACATTTCTTTGGCCCTGGTATAAAATTTAAAGTGACACGCTTTTATTTTCCACTGGGACAGCTGTTACAATTCTCCCATGAGAGCTGGCCCCAGCTGGCACGTTCTAAATGGAAATACATGTGGATAATAACCATAGACTCTAGAGCGGTGCTGGCTCTAACCAGGAATCAAATTAGGGGTAAGCAAAAGCTTTGTTTATATTTCTTTTGCTTTTAAACCTTTCCAGAGAGAGTTGATTGTATATTATTAGCATGGGTATTTATGGATTAGGGACCCCAGGAGCTAAAATAGCACATTTCACTTCAAGAGGTTTCCCGGTTGTGTGTGTGTGTGTGTGTGTGTGTGTGTGTGTGTGCGCGCGCGCGCGCGCGCGCGCAGGTGCGCGCACAGCATGAGCACATCTACGTGCACTCATGTGTCTTCCTTTATGTGCAATACTAGGAAGGATAGAACACTCAGACTTCAGACTTCATCAGTCTGCAGCAAACCTTACCTAAGACCTAAAGCAATGCCTTTTTTAAAATGTTTATTAATTGAGAGAGAGAGAGAGAGAGAGAGAGAGAGAGCGTGAGCAAGGGAGGGGCAGAGCCCAACACGGGGCTCCATGTCAGGAACCTTGAGATCATGACCTGATCTGAAATCGGACACTTAACCGACTGAGCTACCCAGGCATCCCAAGCGATGCCTTTAAATCTACTTTTAAGCTACTTCTCCTCAGGAAGGAATATAGCATTTTCAGGAAGGGTTACCTACCCAAAGCCAAAGTAGCAGACCCGAGACGCCAGGGGCTCTTATCACCAATTGTGGATGTGGACATGGTTGATCTCTTTGAGAATTGCTAGGGAACACCACCTATCCTGTAGCATTCCTTGCACCAGGAACCCCTTGCTGTCTCTGGCTCCCCTGTGGCAACTCGAACTTCCCAGTATAAGGGGAGTTCAGCGTCCTCAGATACCAGGGAAATGGGTGGTGAATGGGGTGTGGGGAGAGGTAACAAATAAGACCCTTTGATTCCATGTTCGCTTTGTTCATGCTGTGTCACAATCCCTGTAGTGTACCAATGAGCTGTGCCCATTTTCCTGATGGGGAAGTGGGTAGAGAGAGTTTAGTTTGCCAGGAGCACATAGCAAGTCTGTCATTTGAACCCAGAACTGTCCCAGCACAAAGACTATGTTTTCATACCACATCACTTTGGTTATGTATAGTCTAATCAAAGTAGGTTTTTCAGTTTTCCCTGAGTATTAGAAGTGAATAGCACTTGAATATTTTAAGAAACATTTTTAGTTGTTTTGCAACAAATGGAATTTTCCAATTGACAGAAATAACTAAGACTCAGGATTTTTCCCCCTGAGGTAGGACTTGCATCGGTGACTATTACGCTTGGTCGGGAAGTGCATTCACAGCACAATTATGCTCAAAGCAGAGTCATTTGCCTTGTCATACATGAGAAGGTGGAGCTCCAAGCACTGTGCCTTCCATTATCATCTGACAGATCTGAATGTCCGCATGTGGTCTGTTAAGCAAGGCACGGTTTCCAGGCGTGCACCGCTGGGCAGTTCTACGGGATATCGGGAGTTTATTTGTGTGCAGAAGGCTCCAAAGTTTTCTGACTTTGAACCTCTGAATATCAAGGCAGTTTTGCAAATTGTGAATATAATAACTCTCGACTGCTTATAAATATCTCTAAACAGTAAACCTCTCTCTTTTGACTTGGAAAAAACAGTGCAGAACACAGCCATTATCCAACATTAGAAGAGTCATGTCTTAGGATCCTAGGCCTGGTAAACAAAAGTTAGAGGTCACTGAGTGTGCCCATATTGCCAGCACAGAAATGTTCTGGAGGAGGCTCTCCTCCAGACTGTTGGTCACTTTCCAAAGGCTTCTCATCATTAAGTTTCCCTTTTATGGGGTTCTTGTCTACATTGCTGTCCTGGTGAAACCCGTCTTGCCCTTTGTCTGCCACACGCAACCATATCAGATGACAAATACCTTCTGGAAAACAGTATTATTCTTGTTCTCTACTTTGTTGTCCTTCAGATGAAATATTCTGAGTTTTTTGCAATTTCCCTACATGGACTTTTGTTCCAGACTCCTGACAATTCTCGTCTCTGGTCTTTGCATCATCTCTGCATCCACTCGTAAGTGCTTTTCTTATTCCAGAGCATCCACATTAAAACAGAAGTCCAAGTATGGTCCACATGTCACCGAGGCCTCACCAACCCTGGCCTAGAAATAACCTTGAGCATAAAACAGTGATTGCAGCAAATTAAAAGGAACGCCTTTTCACCTGTCACTTTTTCTGGAGCTTCCCATTGCCTTGTACTCATTTAGACTTCCTGGAATTCTTCATACGAATTCTTATGTTGAAAATAATGTTCTTATAAAATTAAGTTTTGAAATTAACTGCAGCGACTTTGAATGTGTGATATTGAATTTCACCTTTAAAACACAAATCACTGTTTCAGATCGTGAAAATAACTTAAAACTTAACGCTTCCTTTTCCAGTATGCATCTTCAGCTGGAAAAAGAACGATGACAGAATCTGATGGCAGGCAACCAAACATCTTTTTTGAAAGTCTTGGTTAATTTACTCCCTAATAAATCCTTTTTTTTTAAATCATTCAGCCAACTTTACTTCCTCTAAATCTGCAAAGCTATGGGGTTAGGACCTCTAGATTAAGAAATTAAGACATGTAGACATAGCAATTTCCCAATTTCATCCCTATGAGCTTTTTTGTGTCACATACATTTCTATCTTTGTGCCCATTAAGCTGGCTCCCATGTCCCCCCACCCCATACTCTGTGTGTGAGCTTTTCCACTGACACACGTGCACCTCATTTCTTGTTCCAGGAGCATCTCCTCATTTGGTTTTGGCTACCGGCTGTCAGCCGGGACTGGAAGCAGGTGGCCCTCCTGACCCGTCCTCAGAAGGCCTGTGGTAGCCCAACCCCCCTTCACAATGTCTGCGTTGCTCTCCTCACCTCACCTCATCACGTGGGCATTGTGTCATGTCACGTCATCACAAGAAGAAGGCACATGAGTATAGGGCAAGAAGATATTTTGAGAGAGACCACATTCACATCACTTTTATTACAGTTATTGTTAACCTTGCACTATTGTATTATTAGTTAGTGTTTCTCTTCTAGTGTATAAATTAAACCTTGTCACAGGTATGTGTGTATAGAAAAAAGCATGGTTGTTGTAGGGTTCAGTACTATCTGTGATTTCAAGCATCCACTGGAGGTCTTGGGACATATTCCTCATGGATGAGGGAGATGGTTGTATTAACTTTTAAAGTCAGTCATTGAGTCTTGACAACAGACTCATCTACCCACCCTTGATATTCATGTCCTTAGACTAGCACATGTCTCATTTCTGCCCTGGGGTCTTCCAATGGTGATAAAATAAGTTAATAGCCTTTCTTTGGGGTTTGAAGTGATTTCTCTGTTAGGGAGGGATGGTGGTAGATGGGATCACCGGGAAAGTTGGCCTCATCGGGCCATGGGTTGGTGGCTAGAAGACCAGAGAATCGTCATGGGTGAGGATGGTCAGCCAGAATGTGATGTAGCTGAAGTTCATTTCTGCTGCCCCATTTGTCCTCTCACATCATTTTCAAAACATGTTTTACTGTTTCAGAAAACAAATGCCCAGGTTTCCACGCTGCAGTGCCCCTAAGTGGGCCCATCCTATCATTGGCATGTTCTTACCCAGATGCCGACGACATGGCGGCCCACCTGCTGAGGAAAGGATAGTCAAATCTGGCAGGCATCACGTTCAATTTAGCAGTTGCCTTCCCCACTTTGATGAATGTTAGTCGTTGACGCTGAGCAAGAAGGAAAGTATACTAGACAGCGGCACTTTGTAAGTAGCATGTTTTAAAATTATTTTGACAGTTGCTAACTTTTTGCACATTATTGTCTTCCACATAACAGGTAATTTGAGGATGGTAGAGGAAAATGGAAAATGAAAACATTGCATTTGATGAGACCCACCGTGCAAGCCTTAAGTGGAGCCTGTTACCAGTCTTGGCACCTCTGGATTGACAAGACCCTGGGGAGAAAGTGACTGGGGCATGTGGGCTGTATATTTAACTCCAGCACAAAACACAATAGATCCTTGGGACACACTTGTTTTGCCATCAAAATTTTATTTGTACTTGGGGAAACAAACACTGATTTAGGGAAACTGTGCAGTAAACAATATGGAATGCTCATGCCCTTAAGAGATTATATTTTTAAAAAACCAAGCAGGTGTATCTAGACACATGTAACTGTTCCATTATCTCACTATCAAAGTGCAATGCAGTGAATTTTGTTACCCCAAAGTATGTGTTCAAGTGCTGACCCACAGCAGCTACAAATGTGATCTTATTTGGAACTGTGGTCTTTGTAGATGCAACCAAGTGAACACAAGGTCGCACTGGTATTGGCTGGGCCCTAACCCAATATAACTGACAAATAAAGGTGAGCTTCAGAGACAGACGCAGGTGGAGGCAGACCAGGTGACAAGAAAGAGAGAGACTGTAGTAAAGCGGCTTCAAGCTGAGGAAAGCCAAGATTGGTGACACCACCAGAAACAGAAGAAGAGTCTGGGACAGTTCCCCTCTCAGAGCCTCCAGAAGGAAACAACCTTGCCGACACGTTGATCTCAGACTTCTAGGCTCCAGACCTGAGAACAATTTTCTGTTGTCTTAACCACCCTGTTTGTGGTACTTAGTTATGGGGGGAAACTAGTCATGTGATGGACCTTGAGCTACTGGAATGAAGACCTGGGTCTTCCTATTAAGGCACAGGGTTCAGATGTTCTCTGGTTACAATCACATGACACTCAAGTCAGAATTCTGTGCAAGGCCAGACGCCTCTCCACACAAAGTGGAAAGAAAAATATGCAGGTGTCTTACACTATGTGTTAAGTTTGATTATCTAAAATTAAAGGCATTTTTTACATCAAATTCAGCTGACAGCTTCAGACTTCTACCATAAGTTACATGTGGTGCTCCCAGAGTACACCACAATGAATCTAAATATCACTGAATATTGTATACCTGCTGGTCCTCGTCCAGAACATTACTTCCCATATTACTAGTACTATTCTTGTTGGTAAGCTGAAACAGCGACATTCACTATACTGGAACTAATTCTTTTTTTTGGGGGGGGGGGTCTCATTTTTTTAAATGTTTCTCATTTAAAAACAAAACTAAGCTTCCCTTCCATTATCCTCAACACTTCCTCCCACCCTCCTTGGCTATCCCAATACCAAAATGTTGGGAAGAGAGGTACCTATGTGTTACCTACATGCCTAGGAATAAGGAATTGGAGAATACGGAGGGTGAGGGAATGGTGGTCATGGAGATTTAAGGAAAAAGAGGTCACTCATGCAAGAGGGACATTGGACATCAAGAAAATAATAAACGGATCGAACTAAGGAGGAAATATATTAAGGATACTGGGCACCATTTTTCTCAAGGTCAGAGAATTATAAGCAAGCAAAGAAGGAAGGCTATAGAAAACCCTGAAGTGTTGGGCTGGAATTGCAGATACATGTATGAATTCAGTTTTTAAAATTGCATAACACATATAGGAAAACCATAGAGGTGTGTTGGTATGCACATATGTGCTTGTGTGCACATGTATGTACCCCCTAGCTCCAATCCCATAATCAATAAACACACCTGATATCTACACACTGGTTTCTCCTAGCCATCTTCCAATGAGAGGAACCAGGACTCCAGCAGATTCCAGGGCTAAGGGAGGGAAAGTGCAAGATGGACTTAGGATCTAGGTCCTATCCCAAGAAGGAAAGAGCAAGTTCAAAGAATGGGACGAATGGGTCAAAAGGACACAAGAGCCAACTTGAAGGGGCTTAGCATGGTCAAATGCAGGCCAATTTAAGTATTTATATAAATGATAGTGCATTGCAAGTTGTTGAATAAAACAGAAATACATGAGTAAACAAATGAATATGTGAAGTAAATAAATAATACCCGAGGAAAGAAAGCCTTTCCTTAGGATAAAATGCCAACTAATAAATGCAGAAGGGATGATGGAACTAGGAAATGACCACGTGACAACCCACACAGCAGGAGACACCAATGGGTGCTAAAGCCATCAAATGAAATTTCTAGAAGAAACAGGGTATGAGCTCAAAAGTCTCCTCAGAGAATGTATATTAATTTCAAAGGGGAAAGTGCTGACATTTGGCTTAAGAAGCGCAGTAGACAAGGTGACAAGGCTAACGCGCCCACTGGTGGCAGGAGGTGACATGATGTGCCTCTTCATGTGGCCCACTGGGAAGGGCACTCAGTCCCTACTACTACTGTGTGCGCTGAAGGGTGTGGAAAATCCCCAGATGGGCCCTGACCAGGGTCCCCTTAAATTTATCAAAGTCCTTAGAGGGGGAGAAAAATAAAAAGCTTTTTGAGGTCAAAGGAGGTTGAATCACAGAACAACTGAATGCACAGTAGGACTCTGGATCCCGAGCCTGGGAAACACAAGGGGATGTTGCTGCGAATTTAGTGGAAGTGTGAACTGGTGTGAAGCATTGGGTCAGTATTGATCTCCTGACGTGGAGGCTTATATGTTGATAATATATGATTGTTTGTCTGTTAGTTTGTGAGATACAAAGTAGAATTTTGCAAAGGTTGCTAGAACAAGGGTTGAAAAGTGAATCCACAATATACTTTCTTTATCTTCAGCTCTGCAGCTGCACATGATGCTGTGGGAGACCTGAGAGTGGTGAGTGTGTGTGTGTATTTGTGTAGATAGAGATTAAGATAGGATACGGAAGGCAGGGAGGTCTTAGAACAAACATGGTAAAATGCTAACAACAGAGGAACCGGGGAGCATGAGTCATGGGGGTGTGGAAGTCCTTGGTACTAATTTTACATTTATCTGTAAGCTTAAATTTGTTTCAAGGGAAAAAGGGGCAGGAAGAATAAAATTAATTTCTTCTAAATGCAATGGCAAGTAAGGTGAAATTCTAGACCTAAGAAGTGTTTCAACTGACTAGAAATTTCCACTGATCCAGAATCACATGTTTCTTATGAGGCATGTTGTTTTTACATCCTCAGGAAAGAGGAAATAAGGCAACCAAAGCAAGGGAAAAAATAAAGCCATTAAATAAGAATCAGCTTTGTCACACAGACCCCCTTATGAGCTGTCATCACATTATGTTCCGTGTAGATTCATATCTGCTAAGGAGATAATATTCCTCAGTAAGCCAATATTAAAACTGAATTTCTGAGAATTAGGTTATTGTCAAAGTAAAGTTAACAGATTTTTACAGGATGGGCTAATATCATACAGGGTAAAAAGTGCCGATGACTGCATTGCATCTTGAGGAAATTATATCCTAAAATGAATGCAACAATTTCAAATTTTCAAGATGTCATTAAGAGACGAAATGAATGTTCTCTACTTATTTGCTCAAGAACTCATTTGAATCGCTCATATCCTGTGGAGAAGAGCAAACCTCAACCTCTAAATCCATCCGACTGACACAAGATTATGGTTCCAGCCACCATGGATCAGCCCCTTCCCTTCCAGGTCCTCCCTGTCGCAACAGCTACCGCCCAACCTACAACTGCACACAACACAATATACAAGCGTGGGAAGACACTACAAGGTGAAAAGAAAGCCCACTGCCCGGGGACCTCAGGACAGGGGAGATAACGTGGCAGTGAGTTCTTTGCGGACCCTCCAGGTTTCTTTACTGCTTCTCATATTTCCCAGCCGGGCTGTTGTAGAGACATCCAACCCCAAGTCTCCCACAGACACACACAAACAAACTCTGAGGAAGGCCCATTCTCTCTTCCCAAGGACTGGGAAAGGGTAGGCTAACAACAGGAGCCTTTTGGCCATGCCCCCCTCATCTAGCCAAGGACCACCAGAAATACTGAACCATAACCCCCTCCCTCCAGGGTTGCAGCAGGCCCAGCAGGGAGCTATCTTGCACCCCCATCATCCACCAAAGCTGGTGACAGAAGTTCGATGCCCCAATGAGGCAGTATTGGTGGATCCAAGGGTCTGGGTCTGATCTCCTTTCCTGACCTGGTAGACCCAGCCAGTGCTCCGGCTCTCATGCTGGACACTTGTTAGAGGGAAGCTGGTCTCACTGGTGATGTGTCAGTGTTTCCTTGTGTCAGTGGAGTAGAATGGGGGGTGGGCAGAGGGAGCCATCATTCCCTTCTTCTCCCACCAGCGCCAGGGGCCCACTGGGGACTGAAGCTTGCACTCCCACTTTGCAACCACAAAGCAGTGTGAGTCAGTCTCTGCTTTCTCCCTCGCTTGTGATAGAGCAGCCCTCTCCCAGATTTGTGCCTACATGACCACCCAGATGTAACCAGGTGCTACAAGTTATCACCCCACTTTCTGCAAGATGGCATTGGTGGGCCCAGGAGGACCTAAAGCTCTACCCCATCTTCTGCAACAAGGCCTTACGAGCCAGCACCCACTTTTGCTAGGGGGACGCTGGCAGGGCCCAGAGAACAGGTGCACATAGACACCCATCCTCTCGACACACTTCAATAGAGGGTCAGCCTGCAAAGAAAAGCAAACCGAAGAAGGAAGGACAGGGACTATCAGAGGGTGATGAGGAGATTAAATCATTTCATGATGGCCAAAATGTCCAAGACAAAAGAAAACATCACTTCTCATACCAAAGGCCAGAAATATCAAAACTTGGAAGAGAAAAAGACAATGAAGAGATACCAACGGCAGGATGGATCAGATGTTGGAATTCTCCAAAGAGGATTTTAAAGGAGCCTCATGAAAACGCTTTCAGAGCAAATATAGTTCTAACAGAATAAGTGAAAAAATAGAAAATCTCAGCAAAGATATTATTTTTAAAAAAAGAGAGAGAGAGAATCAGATGGAAATCCTACAGGATGGAGTAGAAATCTTGGGGACTGGAGTGAATAGCAGAGTGGAGGTGACAAAAGACGGAATCAGTAAATTTGAGGACAGATTAATAGAATTTACCCAATTTGAACAACGAGGAAAATAGACGAGAACAAAAAGAGGAGTGTCTTAGGGATCAGGGGGCAATAATGTAAGAATTGACATTCATGTCACCAGAGTCCCAGGGGAGAGGAAGGGAGGACAGGCAAGACAGAAAAACTATTTTACTAATAATAGCTGGAAATCCCCCAATTTAAGGGGGAAAAAGCCCCATAAATCTACAGATTCAAGAAACTAAGTAAAATCCAAACAGGGTAAACTCAAGGAAATCCGTGCCATGACACATCATAATTAAACTTTTAAGAATTAAAACAAAGACAAAAATTGGCACCAGCCAGAGAGCAATGGCCCATTACTATCAATGGATTTGTCACGTGAAACCACAGAGGCCACCGTGTCCTTAAGATCCTGAGATGGGACTGGGAAATGTGAGTTCTCTATCCGGTGAAATACGCTTCATGAATACACAAGGGTGGGGGGCGGTGTGGAATGAAGACACTTCAGACAAAGGAAATTTTGAGAAACAGCCTCTAAGATACCTATCTGAAGGGAATGATAAAGGAATTTCTCCATGGGAGAAGGAAACAAGGGAAGAAAACGAAGAATTTCAGAAAGGAAAAAAAACAAACAAATGTTGGAATGGGTAAAAAATACCCATATAAATATAACAGAAGTTTAAATAACTGAGTAATACAATGGGTTATCTTTTTCATCCATATTTGATGGCTGAAGCACAGGTTATGACACCGTGCAGTGTGGTACTCAACACGCGAGGATGTGGAGGGAATACTTAGGACGCATATTTAGACCATGGGGCGATCAAAGGACCTAAATGAGAGTCAGGTTTCTACACGTCACACAAAGTGGCGGAAGGCTGATACCAGTAGCCTCTATTCGTCCGATGAGGTCTTGAAATATCAAGCACGCTAAGAAAATTATTCAAAGTGATATACTCAAAACACCATAAATAAATCAAGAGGGAATCTAAATCTTTCATTTTTCTGATCTCTTGGAGAGTTTTCATCAAAATACGTTGTTGAGAAAAATGCGTATGTTTGAAAATTTTTTTTTCAACGTTTATTTATTTTGGGGACAAAGAGAGACAGAGCATGAACGGGCGAGGGGCAGAGAGAGAGGGAGACACAGAATCGGAAACAGGCTCCAGGCTCCGAGCCATCAGCCCAGAGCCTGACGCGGGGCTCGAACTCACAGACCGCGAGATCGTGACCTGGCTGAAGTCGGACGCTTAACCGACTGCGCCACCCAGGCGCCCCAAAATGCGTATGTTTGATGCACAGCAAACTGGAAAAGCAGAGAAGCCTGGCGGGGGAGAAAGGGGCAGCAGAAGGAGAGGGAAGGATAGAGACAGAGACAGAGATAGAGAGACATAGAGAGACAGAGACAGTAAGGGAGAAGGCGGCAGGTTGATTTTGTATTTTCAATATAGACCTGAGAGAAAGAAGTAGGATTGTAACAACATCATCAAAAGCATCAAAGGGCTAACACGACTGTTTTTTGAAGCAGAGAATGGCTAGGTTGCTGGGGCCAGTGTCAAAAATAAATCTATTTCAGAGCTTTATCTTCTCTAAATGAAAACGTTTTTCTAACTCAGAGTCTTTCCCCTGTCACCTCTTTTCTTCACACTTACTTATTTACCAGATCCCGCTGCTTCTGCCTCAGCAAGGTTTCTCGGGTGCATCCCTACTTAAGAAAGTAGAGACAAGCCCCACCCTGAAGTCTCCCGGGAAGTTCTCAGTAGAAGCAGGCTGTCCCTCCCCTCTGCGGTCCGGCCCCTTCCCGCCCCACCCTCCAGCTGCCATGGTCCCCACACTGGTGTCCCTCCCAAACCGCGTGTTCCCAGAGGATTGCAGGAGAATCGCTGATACCTTCCTGTGGGTTTAAATCCAGATCCATTTGCCTCAAGAGACTTGTTTCCTCTTGTATGACTTTAGTCACCTGGAAAGAAATGGGAGTGATATTTCGGGTTCAGGAGAGACCTGATTTTATTCCCTAAAGGAACAACACCACGCCGAGGTCCCCCTCCCCACCCGAGGCTCCCGCTGTACAGGAAGTCAGTCTGCAAGGGGAGGCAGGACCCGAGACTGGACCCCTCCAGGCCCGCCACAAGCCGCCAACCCGCCCCTCGTCCCATCCTAGGAGGTGGCGACGGAAATGCTTGTGAGCCCAGCCGATGCCATCACACGTGTACCTGACAGAAGCCACGGCATCCTCCTCCATGGACTTGGCTGCTAGGGAACCCTGGAGGGGAAGAAGATGAAGAAAACATTGGCCACTTCACGTGTGTGATGTTCTCTGGTTCCCCCAAGCCGTGTGTAATTTGATGTCAAGCAGTTCTGCAAGATAGATCTTGATCCCCTTTGGGAAAAAAATATGGTAGGCCACACGTTTGGTTTGATTATATCTTCTTGTAGAAAAAACAACTCTATAGGCACATCCCAGGAGAAGCTGCGTAAAGCCAACTGTGTGATTAGAAGCATGACCCCGTCTGTGCCCTGGTCTGCCTGTTCCGTTTCTGCCTCCCAGGGATGGCCTTGGCTTCCAGACCTACGGGCTACTGGCCTCCTCAGTATTTGTGCTAATCAGACCATGGGGACTCTGTGAATTTTAAATTTAGAAAATACACTCAAGGCAAACATATCACTTCCACAGTCGAAACTGTCAACGAAACGTATGCCCAATTTGGAAATAAAGGAAGAGAAAAAAGGCCCAAGTGTCCTTTGGATGTCACCCGAGGCTCGAACATCGTTCCAGAGACATGTCCAAAAGAAATCTGGCTTTTCTTGAGGGCAAAACTTTGTTCTCTGTACTATTCATTGTCGGTTAAAGCCCTGACCATGTAAGTTTTTTGTTGTTGTTGTTAATTTTCAGAAAACTAAATTGATTTTTTTTTTTGGTAATAAGCAAATAATTTCTTTCCAGGAGAGAATATAACCCTGAAGGTTGTGGTTTTGTTGCCCTGGAGAACATGATCTGTTTTTCTAATTTAGCACCTGCTCATCATTGTTATTTTGTTATTTGCTAACTCTTTGCATGTCCGCTTCCTGTTTACAAATACACATCTGGAATACAGACTCTTCCCTCAATTGCTATTATCAGTATAATGTCAATTATTTCTTGGGGCTCGAACGCACACCTAACTGATTTGATACTTACCGATTTTAATCATCACCCCGTAGAAAATTCTATCCGTTCCTTCTGGCAAGTATAAATGTAGAAAGTTATAAGCAGGACTTCTCGGCATCTGGGGCTGTGGGAATACAGCTAATCTGGGGGGCTGCCTCTGGCTAAACACAGCTTGCACTGACTCCCAGATCTCCCAGAAGCACCGTCAGGACCCGGTGTGGAGCATTCTGTACCGTTGATGGCATTACGTACTGAATTCACGAATGATGATGGCTCTCTCTGTTTCCTTCTTGGCAGGCACGTTCTTCCGCCGGGTTCTGAGCAGCGATAGAAAAAAGGAGAGATGACCTTCCTATTGCTCTCACTCCTCCTGATTGCAGTACTAAACACTAGGGCACGATGGCTCAATGAAACATCGAAACAATCGGAAAGGAAGCATATTCCGAAGAAGAACATCTTGAAGTCTTATGCTGGGTAGCGTGGGGAGCTACCTAGAAGAATACAGGGTGCAGGGCTAGGGGGCGGCACGCTGAGAGGACGCGTCCCACACTTTGAGAGTAGGGGGGATGATTTTGTTTTCTTTGTTTTGCTTAATCACCAGCATTTGCTACAGCAGCTCTGACACTTCAGGTGCATTTTCTTCGTGATTCGTGATCAAAGAAAGACATGAAAGAAATGCTCAGAATCACCTTCCTTCCCTGTAACCCGACAATAAAAATAACATCTCCCATGTGAAACCATGGAAAAGGATGTCACATTAACCATATGAGATGAGTTTCCTTTATTGTCGATCCAGTAAGCCATTCAAAGGAGTATTTGATGAGAAAATTGAATGAGCAAAAGGTTAAAAACAATTGAGACTTTGCAGAATTCTGAATTCCATTTTGTGTACAACCATTGTTTCTGGATGTCTCTGCTTTGCTTCTGTAGACCTCTACAAGAGGCTCTTTTCAGATGCAATTATCGGGTGATGGTACGTATCCATATGTATGTATTATATTCACTTTGCGTATCAAGACAGTTTTTAAAGCAGAGTTTTGTTTTCTGCTTATGTAGACTACAGCTCGTGCTCCAATCCACTGTCAGTCATTCGGTCCAGGCACCTGCTGTAATCCTCCCTTTAATGTGGGGGATATGTTCCAAACCTCCCGTGGATGCCTGAAACTGAAGACAGTACTAAGCCCTGCATGCACTATGTTTTTCTAAGTACACACACCTATGATAAAGTGTAATTCATAAATTAGGTACTGGAAGGGATTAACAACAATACGTAATAATAGAATAATCATGACTGTGTACTGTGATAAAAGTTACACGAACGTGGCCTCTCTCTCTCTCTCCTTCAAAATATCTCCATACTCACTACTTCTTGTGATGATGCAAGATGATAAAATGCCTACATGATGACATGGGGTGAGCTGAGTGACAGAGGCTGTCACGGACCTTCTGATGACAAACCCCAAGAGACCCAACTGCCTCCAGGCTGTCCCCTGTATCTAGACCTACAGATCTACATCTACATCGACAGCTATTGACATGATCCCTGTCTATATAGACGCACCCTACTGGTTCTGCCTCTCTGGAGAACACTGACAAACACAGGACGTGCTTTACAATATGGGGAGGGGCCCTCGTTGGTAGTTTTTGTCTATTTTCACGGAATAAATACTGTCTCCATGGACCATTTAAGTTCCAACCTGACATCAGTTGGCTTGAAGTCCTGAGCATCTTACAGGGGCTGTAGCAACATGGCTTTGGCCAATTCCAGCACGCCGCCCCCACCTATGGGTCTATGCCCAGAATCTGTACTCTGTCTCCTTCCTCTTCTTAGGCATTATTGAAATGATTTATTCTTCAGTTGACAGTGGAAACCAGGTACCTCTTCTGCATTTTCCAATGCAGGTGGAAAATAATACTGAGTTACATGAAAAGCAAGATCATGAGCTCAGATAAGAGGATATGTAATATGGTGGACCGGTGAAACCGATAGGACCCGTGACATTCCCAAAGCTCCTACCTGGCACAGTGCCCAGTGCCTCACAAGTACTGTTCCACTGAGTCCTCAGAGCTATCACACCAGAACCACTATCCTTAATCCAATTTAGTGGGCAAAAGAGAAAGAAAGTTAAAGTTTAGTAAATTAGCTTGCCCAAGCTCTCACAGGGAGGAAGTGACAAGACCCGTTCA
Source organism: Felis catus (assembly GCF_018350175.1). Classification (NCBI taxonomy): domain Eukaryota; kingdom Metazoa; phylum Chordata; class Mammalia; order Carnivora; family Felidae; genus Felis; species Felis catus. Next base: position 2,829,048 of record NC_058374.1, read on the forward strand.
ATTTCAAGGGGATGTTACAGATGAGAAGTTGCATGGCTCTCAGACGGATAAGATAATGGTGGTTAGAACAGACTGAGAATATATGGATGAGGTGGGTAAGATCATAATATATAAATGGGTATATAATTACCAGAGAAGAGGAGAAAGTCTCATGTTATATCAGTGAATCGCTCGATTTCTGTGTATTCTCATTTCTTACTTTTTTACACTAAACATATCATCATGCCGATTATACAGACAGAAAAGCTGAGGCTTGTAGACATTGAATAATTCATCCGACATTAAATTTTTAGGAAACTATGAATTTGCAAGTTTAAGTTCCCACTGAACTTACTCGTCTACAGCCCCTGCTGGGTAGCTTTCTTTGGGGACACAACGCAGACTTTTTTACCCGTGACACTAGTTCATTCTCCCAAATATTTTTCTATGGCATGTTCAGAGATCAAGTATTGCTGTCATTCTTCCAAGCTCCCCATAGTTTTTTTTTTAATTTCACCTAAAACCAACAATCTAGAAGAGAAGACAGAAATGCAGACAAGCAAAGAGTAAAAAGAACTAAAGACATTCCAGAACAGGTGTCTGCAAACCCAGGGGCTTTGTCCTGCCCTATCAGCCTCAGCCTTGAGGACCGTGTGAGAGATTTGAACAGAAAGAAAATAAAAACAACTTATCTACACAAGACAGTCATCCAAAACACATTTCTCTTGAACACTGTTAGTCGTCGGGATATACGGTGTGAGTTTGAAGACAGAAAATGCTGATCAAGATTTACTGATGATGGGACACTGTGCTGAGTGCTTATGTGACATCCTCTTCACAACATCCTATGACAGTGTAACTACTATATCCACGTTATTTTATTTTATTAAAGTTTGTTTATTTATTTTGAGAGAGAGAAAGGGAGGGAACAAGTGGGGGAGGGGCAGAGAGAGAGGGAGACAGAGGATCTGAAGCAGGCTCTCTGACAGCAGAAAGCCCGATGCGGGGCTCAAACTCAAGAACCACGAGATCATGACCTGAGAAGTCTGGTGCTTAACTGACTGAGCCACCCAGGCACCCCTATTATATCCATTTTAATTTTTTAAAATGTTTTTATTATTTATTTTTGAGAGAGAGACACACACACACACAGCACAAGCAGGGCACGGGCAGAGAGAGAGGGAGACACAGAATCCGAAGTAGGCTCCAGGCTCGGACTGTCAGCACAGAGCCCGACACGGGGATCGAACTCACGAGCCACGAGATCATGACCTGAGCCAAAGTCAGACGCTTAAGCGACTGAGAGCCCAGGCGCCCCGTCCACTTAAAGATGCAGCCCAGAGCTTGCCCAGGTCTGTAAACCGTGGGGCATACACAGGAGCTCTGCCCCAGGCCACCAGCGTTCATTCTCCCCTGCACCGGACTGGCCTGTGACCCCACTATGGCTCCATTCCACAAGGCCACACTAGCAGAACTTTGCCACAAAATAATTCTGGATACATTTCTACCCTTCCCGCCCGACATCTCCTTCCCATTCCCAACTGTTCCCTCTGACCTTGCTTTGGCTCAGTCTCCAAACAAACAAAAGAACTACAGTGATGGTCTTTCTTCATGGAAACGCCCGTGTGGAAGTAGGAAGAGAACAGCGATGGGCAGGAGGTGTGGGGCCGGGCAGGGGAAGGTGAGAGGCCCGTACCCCCTCTCCTGTGTGAGCAGGTGGCAGAGCAGAGGGCTCTGTGTACCTCAGCACAGGGGGGACCCCCGGCCGCCCTACCACGCACCTGCACCGGCAGGAAAAATGAAGTCACGAGTCACGAGCCCGCGGCTGCCGGGCAAAACTCAAAACCCTGGGGAAGCCTTTCAAAACAGGAAGCCAACTGCCAGACGAGCACGAGGTATGAAAGGAGGAACCAGTCACAGAAGGAAAAGAAAAATTCAACCTTCTACCTGAACTAACAGGTAGCCACACCTTTCGTCAGAGGTCAGCCGACCAGAGTCACACAGGGGACTGAGAAAGGGACAGAAGGTGTGTTAAAATGTCGTTTTCCTCAGCAGTGAAACATTGGAAAGAGAGGTGAGCATGCAGGGTTGGACGTACCTCAATCCTCTTGAAGCATTGCTTTTCTCATGATGATTTATTGCAGATCCTGTCTTTGATTTGTGCGTGTGCTTTCTAGACGCATCCCCATGCTTCACTGTACCACCGTGAGCAAACAATAAAATACGCCCTATCCTCTATCTGGAGTGAAATTTTTCCTTTCCGTTGGCCAACACTAACGCTTGGATGAATTGGGCATTTGGGAAGAAGAGCGCAGCTGGCCTTGAATACCGGATCCAGCCATCTGACCAACGCCAGGACTGGGCTAATTGTTGCATATTTGGTGGTAAGGGGAACCATCCCTATGCTTTTGTGTTTTTTGCGAGGCTTAGAGACTAGCAAGACAGACGCACTTTAAAAAGTAATTACAACAAACTGTGACGAGTGTCACAGCAGGGGCTCACATGGCATATTTGGAAGCAAAAGCGAGGGCCGGAGTAGAGAAGTCATGGAAGGAAAGCCCTTCCCAGAACGGGGTCTTTAGGCTGAAGCTAGATTAACCATTTGGAAGCAAGTGATGTCCAACATCTGGCTTCTCGAGGAGAGAACACAGAGAGCTGAGACATTTACAGGACATGCTTGTGAGCCTTGACAAGAGTTACAGGTTTTGTCCTAAGAGACAAAAGTAGGAAATTAGTTTAAGCAGAAAAAAGTGGCATCCAATTTCTATCAAAAGGTGATTTTGACAATGATGCAGAGAACGTGTCAGGGTAATTCCTGGGGAACCCCCTGGAAGGTTGTGGGATCGGTTCATATGAGGCGGGGATAGTGAATCAGGGGAGAACAAGCGGGAGGCTGAGAAGAAAGGGACATTTTTTATTTTTTTTTTCAATGTTTATTTATTTTTGGGACAGAGAGAGACAGAGCATGAACGGGGGAGGAGCAGAGAGAGAGGGAGACACAGAATCGGAAACAGGCTCCAGGCTCTGAGCCATCAGCCCAGAGCCCCACGCGGGGCTCGAACTCACGGACCGCGAGATCGTGACCTGGCTGAAGTCGGACGCTTAACCGACTGCGCCACCCAGGCGCCCCGAAAGGGACATTTTTTAATGAGAATTGAATACAATAAGGCATCTAACATGTCTTCATATCAACATGCAACATTCAATAAATGTTATCCCTCGTGATAAACGGTGACTCACGCATACGATCCACAATGGCTAACAAGTGATTGTGAGCAGCGTGCTAAGTATTGTGCTAAAATGTTTGCACGCCTTGGCTTAATCTTTGTTGTTTTCATCAGCGTAATTAGACTGTCTCTTGGTGTGAATCTGTTACACCTACCTGGATTTCATGGAGGTTCTTGGATTTCTACATGGGTATTTTTCACGGCATATTTTTCCTGTTGCTATGTATTTCTCTCCTCCTTCTGGGACGGACCTGGTGCGTATCGTAGGTCCGCCTGATGGAGTCCTACGGGCTTAGGAATCTCTGTGCCAACTCCCTGCTTTTTTGTCTTTTCTGCTCCTGAGACTGGATTATCTCTGTTGACTTACCCTCCAGTTCTACAAGCTCACATATGTTCTCGGGCCCCTCTGCTTAAGTTTTCGTTTCAGTTACTTTACCTTTCAATTCCAGATTTTTTCGTTTGCTTCTATTTATAATTTATATGTCTCTGTTGATATTCTCTATTTGGCGAGACATGTTTTATTATATTTTATTATAATTGGTTAGACATCGTTTCCCTTACTTCCTTGAAAATATTTGTAAGAGTTAATTGAAAGCGTTTGTCTACTGCATCCATCAGACACACATTCCGTTGGCTGCTTTCTCCCAGGGTTAGTATAACCTAGCGCTCTGCCAATGACAGGTTGGAAGATATTTTTCAAATGCTTGGCCTGTTTGTCTCACACCTCTGGCCAAGAGGGTCTATGTGGGAAGGCATGCCTCCAAACTTTGGAAAAATTACAAGATGGTCTTAGCCCTCCCTTTCTGCTTGGACAGGGCTTCAAGGTTAGCTCCTTAAGCAGCGGGGCCCTCCTCCCTGCACACATCTTCCGTCCTCCCCGGGCAGAGGCACAGACATCCCTCATGCATGTAGCTTTCTAGATGTCTGAGAATATGTCACAGCCTTTCAAAACTCCCCGTGGTCATCTAATTCTCCAGAAATTCCTTTTAAATTCCCAGCCAGACTACTGTTGCCCCAGGCAGCTGCAGAGGGGACAGACTGCTATGGTTTGGGTAAGGCCTTAGACAGGGCTCTTTTATCCACCGGACTTAGCGCTGAACCCACTCAAATAACAAGAAAGTACTAATAGATCCAAATCACGGCTAATTACGGCCACACAAAAAGGCAAAAACAAAATATATGGAGACATCTTTTACTCTAACTCTTATAGATGATGAGACTAATTCACATCATAATCTCAGCTGCTCTCCGTTCACTATGATTTTATGGACTCTACATGCTTCCCACATGTTTGTTTCTTGCCCTCGCGCATGCGGCAGAACATAATTGAGTCTTTAACAAAAGGACAGCTTGTAATTATATCAAGAATGTCTACTGATCACACGAAGAAAAATGGGAAAGATTTGGAACTGAATTAAAATGATCACATATTATTCATTATTTAGACATAGGTCCAGAGAGGGAGAGAGAGTTAAGGCTCCCATTTATTCTTGCATTTTTATTCATGGGCAACATTTTCGTTTTATTGAAATGTGCATTGTTCTAGGCTTCATAGTGTACAACGAATTTCCTAATTTATGTGACTCTGACAAATTGCAAAGTAATTGATAGTAAACAATCTTCTGATCCATGAAGTTGAGACTGCTGATGGAAAAAGAAAATACTCGAAAACTTTTTTTTCGGTATCGGTTACCTCTAAATGTCACTTATTTCTAATTAAACTCTTACTTAAAGGTACAGCAAAAGAGATGTAGACACACCTTCTTATTCTGATACAATGTCAAAGCAAGATCCATAGAGCCATTAGGTCGGGGGTTTACAAATTCCACATTGTCCTAAATTGGTAACCCCAAATAATAAAGCTTTAATGGTGATGAAACGGTGAAGCGACCGTTTCAAACACAGAAGCTGGCAAAAATGATTTCTCTCGTTTAGTAGGAACGTGTGGTGGTCCAGAAAAGTCAGAAAACGAGACCAACGGCACAGATCTTAAAACGTGGCCCACGCTTAAGGACACGAGTTAGCAGATTAAATAGCAGACCAGGGTTCCGATTCCAACGTGACCAGTGGCCTGACCCGGTGACCGACGCAAAACCACGGACGTGGGTTTTGAATCTCACAGCCGCCCTTTCTGCTGCTCTGTGCCTGTCAGTCTGGCTCCTTTTGTCCATTTCTCCAGCTTTCCTACTGCTTTAGAACCTAGGTTGCTGTTTTCTAACGGTGTCATCACCTACAGAATTCTTCCAAGGTAATACTCTTAAACTCTGGGTCCTCCCCAAACACGCAGGATGCAAGAACACCTTTTCCCCTCCGGACCACGGTGCGGGACTCTCCTAGTTCGCAGGCCGTGCGGTTGCAGCCCTGAGAGGACCAGTTCAGCGGCCCCGGAGCTGAGCGGCGCGTCAGCCGACTTGTAAGTGACCCGGGTGTGAGGGCGCAGAGGCTGCCGGTGCTCCCGTGTCTCGAGGTGAAAGCCGGGACCACTTCAAGGCAAAGAGCACCCTTCAGAGTCCTTTGTTCTGTTGTTCCTATTCTAATTCAAAGCATACGCGTGGCACTATAATGAGGGCCCTGATTCTAAAATTGCCCTCATTAATTTTCCATCTCTCCGTTTCTCCGTGAATGACTCACCGCACCGCGGGAAGGCGTCTACTCAAGCTGCTTCTTAATTGCGTCCAGCCAGCTCCCAGCCCACGCCTCCCCTGGGTGCACCTGCTACCTGCACCCCTAGTGACCCTGGGCTCCAGGAGAGGTGTTGTCTTCTCGGCAGACCCTTTTCACTCCCCAGCCCCCTTCCCTCACTCTGCTTTTCCACTGGCCTCAAAAAGACCCTCTTTCGTGTACCAGAGAGAGAATATCCATATCAGGGAGCAATTTCTCCAAAGTTCAGATCAAACCTCATCGGGCAGAGCCTGTGACGGTCACCATAGCATGTCCTCTCCTTCAGCCTCACGCGCAGAAAACACGTCCTATGCCCACTTCCTAGGGCCATTCTCTTTCATTCCTATTTTGGAGTCACCCAATCATCCGTGACTGGAAGAAATCCAAAGGCAAGGCCGGCATATTTTCCCACTTGGTACTTGCTGGTTTTATTTATTTATTTTTTTAATTTTTTTTTCCAACGTTTATTTATTTTTTGGGGGACAGAGAGAGACAGAGCATGAATGGGGGAGGGGCAGAGAGAGAGGGAGACACAGAATCAGAAACAGGCTCCAGGCTCTGAGCCATCAGCCCAGAGCCTGACGCGGGGCTCGAACTCACGGACCGTGAGATCGTGACCTGGCTGAAGTCGGACGCTTAACCGACTGCGCCACCCAGGCGCCCCAAGTACTTGCTGGTTTTAAACCGCTCATACCCGCTCATTGAAAGAGGGAATTAAATATTCTTTTCTTTCTGAATAATATTGTGATGTCCTATAGTTTTTTAAAGAAACTTTTAATTTTAGAACAGTTTTTCATTTACAGGAATATTGTGAAGATGTTATAAAAAGCATCCATGTAACCCACCGCCGATGTCCTCTGTTACTAATACCTTAGTAGATTAATAGGGTATATTTGTCACAATTAATGAACCAGTATTGATACGTGATCATTAACCAAAGTCCATACATTATTCATACTTCCTTTGACTTTTACGTAATGTCCCCTTTGTGCTCCAGAATCCCGTGAGGGACACCACATCACACTTAGTCATGGAGTCGGGCAGGCTCCTCTCGGCTCCAACAGTGACTTTTCCTTGGTTGGGATGGCCTTGAAACAGCTTTAGGAAGTAGTGACCAGTGTTTTGTAGAATGTGCTAATTTGGGATTTGTCGGATGCTTCTCTCGTGGATAGTCGGGGATGGTGTGTGTTTTGGAGGAAAAGCACGAAGTTCTATTCCCACCACACATGGGAGAGTCGTGCACTGTCCACATTGCTGTGGGTGCTAAGCTTGAACACCAGCAGAAATGCTGTGTGCCACGTTTACGCGGTAAAGTCGTCCTTTTGCGCCCCCTTTCAACTCTGTGTTCCTGGGGAGGAAGTTGCTCTCTGGAGGGCACGCACGAGGAATGATGACTTATGCCTCGTGGCCAAGAGGGGGGGGTATCAAAGAAATGTTAGGAATTCTTCTGCCTGGGGGATGCGTCTCTTGTTCTCCGTGCGTTTATTTAATCTTCTCTTTATATCACTGTGGACGTTAGGACACTTATTGTATACCTTGCGTAATAAGCCCATCCATACCACCATATCTATTTTCTTGTTCTTCCAGGTTTGGCTACTGGGGACTCCGTAGTTGGCTTCTGTGTCCCTTCGACACAGCCCATCGTTGAGTGTGTGCATGCATGTGTGCGTGTGTGTGTAACACTTTCTTATTTCCTGGCACTTTCAGATATTCCAGGCTCGTCTTGTGTATTTCCTGCCCTGGTTCCAGAAGCAAGCTCATCTCTAAGGAGCCATGTTCTTGGGGAATATTGACAAACCCAGATGTGATGCTGTGCGTGTTGCTAGTGGGAAGCCATTGCTTCTAGACCTCTCAGCTGACATAAGGAGATGTGTGCACACATTAAACCAGGTATGCACATGGGGATACAAATACGACTAGGTGCAATTCTCTGTATCTCTGTGAAGCTGCACATGAGTTCATAGCACGGCGCCTAGTTCTAATCCGCTATGACACCAAACGCTCCAGTCTCCTTCCTTGCTTTTCTTCGACCTCCCGCACCACCGGTGAGAACACTGGCTCCTGCCATCCGCCGTCCACCCCCCGTTTCCATAACCGTCCGATTCCAGTCTACACGGCTCGTATTCCAGGCTTGTTCATTTGGACCCTCTTGGAAAACAACTTTATCAACTGGCATACGGCGATTGTTTACAGTTTCTTTTGCATTTGGTCTTAGACTTCATTCCAAGACCTCCAGATGACTGAGGTCAGCATTTCCCCCAGCCCCTCAGTGAGATCACTTGATTATTAGATCACATGATTATTAGACTTTGATTATTTTGTCACATCCTGCAATCCATCCTGGGACGTCTTGACATACGTGTGTGTATGTGTATGAAATTTGCACATGCTGAGGTCTTCTCTTCGTGCTGTGAGACTGTATGGATTTTGAGAAGTACACCATGACATCTCCCCACCACCGCAGTGCCCACGGGATAGCTTCACCCGTGTTTCACCTGTCCCCCCCATCCTACCACTGAACCCCTGGCAACCAGCGATCTCTTTCCGTCTCTCATCCAGGCCTCTTTTGGAACCTCCTATCAAAGCGCTCATGTAGCACACGGCCTTTTCAGTCCGGCGCTTTGCATTTAAGCTTTACTCATATCTTTGCATATCCTGATTCTCATTCCGTTTTATCGCCGGGTAGTGTTTCTTCTTATCACGGTTTGTTTATCCATTATCCTATAGAAGGGCATGCCGTTTGGTCCAGTTTCTGTGATGACAAATAATGATGCTGTAACATTTGTGTGCAGGATTTTGCTAGAACAGAAGTTTCCCAATCAGGTGGGAAATCCCCAAGAACTTGATTGATGTCCACACGGTGCACACGCGGTGCGACTCCACTTTGTGAGGTCCCACCCAAGCTCCCAGCGTGTCTGCACTAGCTTCCCCTCCCGTGCTTGTGAACATGGCCCGTTGATCATTGTTGTGTTGGTTCTGTTTTCCACCATCCAAGTCCTGGTTTTTAAAAAGCATCACTCGTGTGTTATTAACTTGCTGTGATGGTGTATTTACTGCAGCCTGGCTTCTTGTCTTCTTCCGAAGGCTTGTTTGTTTTTTCCCTTTTCCCCTCCCGCTGCTATTTTATTTTCTGTAAACGCAAGTGTGTATGAGAATAGCCTTGGTGTTTTTATTTTTTGTTTGTTTTGTCTCCCAGCAGGAGCTAGGAGAACTGTCTCTGCTCAGCTGCGTTAGTCCCAACCTGCCATCCTTCCTACCCCAGACGGTTCCTCAGGTCAGGTGGGAGCTGAAGACACTAATTCTCTCAGCACTTGACCAGACTCAGTGAAACTGTCGAGGTTGGTGTCAATTAGGAACACGGCTGAAATGAATGGAATAAGTAAGCTGTAGGCCAGTCCACATCGTATACAGAGGCATCTGAGATGAAATGACCTTGCTGTTATTTGAGCTGGTTAAATGCCCTGCCTGAGCCCCAGGAAAGGCACGTAGATTTTATCCTTCGCTTGCCAAAATACGGTCAGTGTGTACCTACAGAAGTCACACGTGAGAGAGTCACGAAATGTTTTTATGAATGAGAATTGGATGAAAAGAACACGATTATGTCCAGGAAGTATGGCGTTCCAATGGAATTACAATCCAGAGAAGTCTTCAGGAAGATGCTTATATTAATGGCTGTCATTCGTAGTGGAATATATCTATGTACTAGGCAATGAATATGGGGAAATAGATTATGGATAGATAGATAGATTAGATAGATTATAGGTAGATAGATAGACAGATGACAGATGATAGGTAGATGGTTGATGTATAATGGATTGATGATGATAGATAAGAAATAGATGATAGATAATAGGTAGAAGATAGATAGATAGTTAGATTGTAGATAGATGATTGAATACGATAGAGACTAGATGATAGATAGATGATAGAGATGTATGGATGGAGATGTATGGATATACCCATAACAATATCCATTTTGCCAAACTTCATATAGCATATTAGGGTACATAATATTGTTGTTCCCCAACAATATCGGTAGAGATGAGGTGAACAGCAGATCTGAGGTTCTGCCCTCACGGAGAGCAGAATCATATTTTAATCCAGTCTCCAGACTCCTTCCTCCCTATCCAGCCTTCCAGATGTTCTGAGACCAGACATGACCTGTCACGGATCAGCCTTGGGCACAGGCAGGGGGCCTCTGCACTGACTGGTCTCAGGCTGGAGGCTGTGGTGGTCACCGGTCCCCCCTGCAGCCTCCCACCCAGACTCACCGTGAAAAGGCAAGAAACTGGACGCCGAACAGTCCTTTGTCTCTCCAACATGAGTGAATTTGGCCCACAACCTTTTCTGTTTTCTTCAGAGCGATTAAGCTCATGTGTGCTAAATACGTACGTTGTGAGAGGGTCACTCGGTGTCTTTTGTCAAGAGACAGTTCTTTCTGGGAGTTGAGCCGAAAGGAAGCCCCAGGTAGTAAGGGACATAAAATCCGCATGACAAGGATCAGAGTGACTCTGGGGAAGAATGTGTACTCCCTGTTATGGTCACCTCGAAATCTTGTTCAGAGGATAGTGTTCAGATTGGATATTTCTCCGGTGTGGTTGACATGACCAGAGGCTGAGCTGTGGACCCCCCCAGCCAATGCTCGATGCTGGGGGGGCCTGTGAGTGTTTGCACCAGACAAATTCGGGAAGCAAGCTGGCACAGATAAAATAAACGCTGTTTGGAATAGAGCCAGACAGACAATTAGGGTCACATCGAGCTCGACATTATGTGAAAAGCAATTTTTTTCATGTTTCTATGTTTATCTTTCTCAGGAGCAAACCCACTGGTGTCCCTAAGCCACACCCTCCCCGAGAGGCCTGGTGCCTTCAATTCAGGGCCAGCTGAGATGTTGATAAGCCGTAGTATTTGATAACATCCCCACACACAGATGGCAGGTTTGCATTTGAATGAGGAGCTTCCGGAAAGCCAAATGCGGAAAAGGCCTCAGCACTGAGTGCCCCCCCTGCATAGTGGGGACGGGATGCTTGGGGACGGGATGCTGGGGACTGGATGCTGTGAGGCCCAGGCAGAGGGGTCCCTACCTGCAAGAAGCTTGCACGCCGTGGGAGCCCTAAGAGTTGACTGAGGAGACGATTTTGTAAGTAGGAAGATCCTCCAATCACACCTTGCACGTCTCACGCCAGGTGGACCTGGCCGCGGATTTCTTTAAGCGCATTTGTAACTGTCATCTAATGATGCAGGAACGGGACAATTGGTACACTTTAAGACAATTAGCTGTCATTCACAGCAGAGTGGCTTCTGAGGACAGACACTCCCGGGTGGTATCTCTTTCTAATGCTGAACAGGCTCCTTGCAGACCCTCCCATAAAACCTCAGGATTAAAACATTCGTGCCACAGGAAGTCCTGCCCTAAAATGACCACAGAACCGAATTCTGCTCAATAAAACCCTCTCTCTGATTCTACCCGCATTTCTGGGAAGGCAGATGATTGCTGTCTTGTATCATTATGTTTCTCCCTCTCCTGCCAAGTCAAGTGATCGGAGACAATTCTCAAACTTTCCATCCTATTGTTCCAACAGGTCTGGGCACAGATTTAGAAATGCATCACGAGCGTTGAATTTCGCATTCTCAAAGCTCTCCTTTTCACGGAAAAAACAAAGTAGGCCCTCCTCCCTGTGTGAGGACAGTTTGGGGGTCGGACAAGGGAAAGGCTTGTGTGGCGGTCCCTACTCCCCGTCCATATCAAGGTAATCCTTAGGGATGCCGCAGAACGAGACTTGAGCCCCGCAGGCGGACCCGTGAGTGTGATGAGCAGAGGCTCAAAGTCACGGTCCCTAGACCCGCGATCGTGGCCGCTCTGTGTGATGGGCAGGTGGTGGGGTCCACTGGGGAGCAGGGACATCAAGGGACAGATCTCTGCGGACACCGGGCCAGGCTCTTCTGCATCACGACACCGGACTGATGGAAAGTAGAACAGGAGCCCAGATGAAATGGACTCACGGGGGGGACAGTTCATCTGTGACACTTAGTTTCTGGGCTGTGTGAGTTCTCTGGTTCCTGGACCACAGACCCACAACGCCCCTCCTCTCTGTGCCTTTGGAGGCTCCTCCATTCATGGGGGCTCAGACCTCACTTCCGCCTTCCTCCTTCCCCACCTGTCCTGTGGTCCTTCCGCCATGCGGTCTCTCATCTTCCGTGCCTGCTGTCTGTCTTGTCCTCGCTGTCCCTGTCTGTTTCTGTCTCCGTCTGTCTGTCTCTCTTTCTGTCTCTCCTTGTCCCTCTGTCTCTCTATCTCACTCTATCTCCTTATCTCTCTGTCTCTGCCTCTCTGTCTCTTTCTGTCTTTTGTCTCTGTCTCTCCCTGTTTCTGTCTCTCCCTTTCCCCCATCTCTCTGTCTTTGTCTCCCTGTCTCTCTGTCTCTGTATCTCCCTGTCTTTTTGTCTCTCTCTCTTTCACTCTGTCTCTGTCTCTCCCTGTCTCTGTCTCTTCCTATTCCTCTATCTCTCTCTGTCTCTGTATCTCTCTCTGCCTCTTTCTGTCTCTCCTTGTATCTCTGTTTCTGTCTCTGTATCTCCCTGTCTCTTTGTCTCTCTCTGTCTCTGTGTCTCCCTATCCCTCTCTCTCTCAATCTACCCTTTTCTATTGTCCCTTGTCTCTCCAGTCATGACCCACTCTCATTGACCATCAGTCACCATAGGCATATGGCTTCTATTTATCTAACCTAAAGCAATTTTTGCTTTGTTATTTTTAATATAAAAGAAACAAACAAACAAACAAAAAACTTTAAGAAGGAAAACACATTCCAAGTCAGGAAATCGGCCAGGCAATTCTCAGGGAAATGTCTCGTTTTGGTGCGTGCTCTCTGAAAATCAGCCTTATTGATGGCTTGTAATATTTTCCATTGTCAGACAAAGACGCCACAGTTCTCAGGGCTGCACGCAGCTGGGCAGAAGCCAGGCCTTGGGGACCGCACACGGCCCGGGGCCGGGGGGACAGGACCCTGCACCGGGCCCTGTGCCTCTCTGCAGTGTCCTCCTCCTCCATGGAAAGTCGGGAAACAGAGGCTAACGTGTGAAATGTATAATTCACCACGAGGGCACAACCCAAGTTAGGGCTGGGGAATCAGGGAGTTTGGCCAAGGGGAATAGATTCCATCTGGCCTCACTCCTGACACCAGCGAGGGCCCAGGCGGATCAGAAAAGAGGCCTGTCTTTTCTGCAGCCCTGACGGCTATCAACTGGGAAATGGTGACAGAGCTTAATTATATAGCCAGTTTCCATGCATTTTACCTCTTATTCATTCTGACGCTCATTTAAACCTACTGTTTCCTTAGCAACCTCTCTTTTCTCTTCCCCTCCATTGTGCCTTATCAGTTAACGTGCCGTTAAAAATGTTTTAAGAGAAAATTATAATTTATAACAATTTATCTTGTTTAACAATAACCTGACCATTATTGTCATTCTTTCCACAGTTAAAAGGGAGCCATGTAGCCGAGACGAATTGGAAAGCATGTTGACGAGACCCGCAGGAGGTCGGCCGGGGACGGTGTGCAAAACCACCCACCGGGAGGCTGAAAGCCTTGTTCCGGACCCTCGGTGGGTACCAAATCGGTTCCCAGGATGCGAGGTCATGGCCAGGGCTGGGTCCACCCTGGCTGGGAGACCCAGGGAGGGAGTGACCACAGGGACAGCCTCCTGGAAAACTGAGTGTCACGGGAGGACGCCCACTGAATATTACCTGGAAATACGTGACGGCCACGAAATTCCTTACCGGGTGTCTGTTACTCCCAGGTGGGGAGCCCCCCTCACAGGCTTGTCCGAGTCAGACCGGGGGATGGGTGGGGTGCCCCACCGGGTCTCCGGTCTACGAGAATGCTCACTCTAATACACAAAAGGCATAAATGCACAGCCTTCCAGGAGGCTGACCGTTAGCTGCTCCTGTGTTGCATTGGAGGGGCCTGAAGCTGAGTATATGGGCCCCGCTTTGACGCATCAACTTCTAGCGCCAGATCTCCCTCAATAGCATGGTTTCCATCTTGGTGGGCTTGCCACACTGCACGTGTGTGACCGTGGTCACTCAGTGCCGAGAGGCCCGGCCATCTCAAATGGCGTTTGTCCCCGATTCACTGGTATGGGGAGAACACAGGAGGGCACGAAAGTGACGACACACGCATAAAAGTTAAGCTGCGGAATGCATGCTTGACGAAGGTGAGACGCACGGAGAATCATCACGACCGAAGGAATATCCACAGGAGGAAGGATGTCTCCTCTTGGGGCTCGTGGGTGGACACGAATGACCTCCCAAATCAAGTGTGTGATTACTGGCGTAGCATCGGGACCCTTCTAAATCAGTATTGCCGGAGCCTGCATCCACCTTCCTTTGGTCGTCCAACAAATCTAGATGGCGGCCGTGCCGGCCCCTCTTCCAGAGGGAAAGAGACCGTCCTCAGCTTTTGATATGGCTCCCGAAGATCTCACGACTCACCCTTCTCAGCCCTTCCTTGTTTTTGGTGAGTACTTTTCCACTTGCTTGGCCCGCCGCTGCTGCTGTTGATGAAAAGAAATACAGGCTCAGGGTCTGAAACAGCAGCCAGAGTTGCTCATTTGCATAAGCCAGGGAGAGCCGTGCTGTGAACACCGCGGGGAGCTGATCTGATGGACCACGGATGTTCACGGTGCGGCCTCAGGGATTGGTGGACGGTTAGGATTGTTTAGAAACTGGCTGACGCTTTGGAATGAAAGCATATTCTTTGGCTGCACCTGCCGGCTGACCAGCTTTAAGGAGAAAGGAGGAATCTGACTGACTGGCTTCAGGAGTGGTCATTGGAGCAGGTTTCACGGAATGAGAGTTGTTTTGTATACGTCTTTACAGCATCATACATTCTAATACACATTATATTATGATTTTCCCTTTGTATTAAAAATTATTTGTATCTCACACAGTATAATTGAGGCTTTCTTTCTTGACAGTAGTACACATTTTTCCCCAAAGTTTTTCTGTCGTGAACTCTGCTATAATAAACCCCATGGGGCAACTATATAATGATCTCCCGAAGCAAATTTCTTAAAATCAGAATTACTAAGCCAAGTAAAACGAACGGTTTGATGATATTCACACACGCATACATCTGCACATGCAGTTTACATGTATTTTTATTTAACGTTTTATTGGATTCACAGGAAGTTGCAAAACAATGTACAGGGAGGTCCCGGGTATCTTTCAGTCAATTTCCCCCAGGGGCCGGCGGTGGCCTGTTACATAACGGCTGTACGGCATCAAAGCCAGGAACTGGCCTTGCTGTGACCCACACCGCTCACTGAGATTTGTTAGTTTATAAATTGTCGTCTGTCGTGCATGTTTAGGTTTGTGCAATTTAGTCACATGTGTAGACTTGTGTAATCACCCCACAATTATGATGCACCACGAGGATCCCCTGGTGGCCACATCCCCCTCCAACCCACCACTAACCCTTGGAAACCACTAATGTGCTCTCCATCTCTACAATTTGGTTATTTCAAGAATGTTATATAAACGGACTCCTGCAGCATGTAACATTTGGAGACCGGCTTCCGCGAGTAATTCCCTTGAAATGCATCCAAGTTGTTTGTACCACAATTGGTTTAACCCTTCACCCACTGAAGGAAATTCGTGGGGTTTTTTTCCCCCAGTTTTTTCCCATTATGGATAAAGCTTCCATGAACACCCACGTGCAGGCTTTTGTGTGAGCCTAAGATTTCAATTTTCTAGAATTAGTATACAAGAGAACTGCCGGGTCCTGTTAGAAGTGCGTGTCTCGTTTTGTAGGAAAACCATCAATAGTTTTCACATGGCTGTCCCACTTTGCACTCCCACCAGCCACGTGTGAGCGAGCCCATCGATTGGTGTCTTGTCCGGCGCTTGGTGTGATCCCAGTTTTTTATTTTAGTTATTATAATAAGTGTGCAGTAACATCTAGTTTTGGTTTTTGTTTGTTTCCCTCGTGGCTACTGACATTTACCATGTTTCCTATACTTGTTGGTATCTGTGTGCTGTTTTTGGTGAAATGTCTGCCCACGTCTTGTGTCCATTTTCCAAATGTAGTTTCCTCATTGTTTTATGTTCACATTTTGAGAGCTCTTCATCGATTCCGGGTACAAGGCCTGGGTTTTTTACAAATATTTTCTCCCAGTCTAGAGCTTCACTGTTCATCCAGGGGAAGACAAGATCTTTGTCAGAGCAAAAGTTTTTATCTTTGATGTAGTCCAATTTGTCAATCTTCTCTTCTAGGAATCATGCTTTGGTGTCAAGTCTAAAACCTTCACCCAGCCTTGGGCTCTGAATGTTCTCTCCCATGTTGGGTTTTTTCTGCAGATGTTACAGTTGTGTGTTATAGGTAAGCCCATGATCCAGTCTGAGTTGATTTTCGTACAAACAGTGAAGTGTATGTCCCACCGTTCCTGCACCATTGGCCAAAAAAGTTATCTTTTCTCCATTGACTTTCTTTTGCACCTCTGTCAACCATCAGTTGGGCATATTTGCTTGGGTCTTTTGGATGTGTGTTGACCCCCATTTATTAATTTCTTCTATGGTTACTTTCCTGTCCAAGCCTATCATACCTTGAGTCAATGTTAATAATTAATATGTCCCTTGGAAATCACTCATTTCATTTCACGTTTTTTTTTGTTTTTTTTTTAATTTTTTTTAACGTTTACTCATTTTTGAGACAGAGAGAGACAGAGCGTGAACGGGGGAGGGTCAGAGAGAGGGAGACACAGAATCCAAAACAGGCTCCAGGCTCTGAGCTGTCAGCACAGAGCCCGACGTGGGGCTCGAACTCATGGATCGCGAGATCATGACCTGAGCTGAAGTCGGCCACTCAACCGACTGAGCCACCCAGGCGCCCCTCATTTCACGTTTTTAAAGATAACTTCAGAAAATTAAAATATAAGAAAAGACAATCTTGGTAGCATATGTTTATAAGCGTCCTTACAATGTGTGAAATTTATGTAACCACCACTACAGTCTAGAGATGGAGAAGTTCCATCATCCCAAATAATTCGTCCTCATGCTGGTCCTTTGTAGGGAGACCCATCCCCAACACTTCACCTCTAGCCACCATTAGTGTGGTTGTATTTCTGCCTCTTGGAAATGCCACATAAATGGAGTCATACATCACTCAGCCTTTGAGCCTGGCTTCTTTCACTTAGCATAATGCATCTGGGGCTCATCCATGCTGCGGCACATATCAATAGCTCCTTCTTTGCTGTTGCCAAATAAAATCCCACTGTGTATAGGCAGCACAGTTTTGTATCCATTCATCACTTGGAGGACATCTGGGTTCTTTCCAGTTTTGGGCAATTATGAATAAAGCCGCTAAAAATTTTCGTAAACGGGGTTTTTATGTGAACATATTTCATTGCTCTTCAGTAAATACACAGGAAGAGAATTACCCGGTCATATGGTAACAATATGTTTACATTTATAGTAGACTTCCAAGGGTTTTTCCAAAGGCACTTCGCGAGTGTGCGTCCCCACCAGCACGGAAGACAGTTCCAACTGGCACCTCCTCGTTGGCACTCTGTCTGTGCTCCGGTGTCTCAACACAACTGCTTCATGTGTTTTGTCTGATGTGGTGGAGGGTAGGTCTTCACAAGTCCATTGTGGGCAGAAGGCGAAATTTCATCTTCCAGATTTTAATCTTCACACTCAGAGGTCAACCTTGCTCCCTGTTTGCTTATAATTCTGAGAGGCAATCAGGAGATAAATACCTCGAATTCCCACCACTCGTTGCCCACCTGCATGGCTGCCTCTGTGCCTGGCTTCTCTCCTGCACTGTACATGACCCGCCCATCTTTGGACAAGTCCACACCTTCCACCTGGGCACTTGGCTTCTCTCACTTTTGCCTTCATTATGAAGCTCCAGGAGCTCACTCCTCTCTCCCAAAGCTTTGGATATCCACCCTCCGATGGAGCCTTGGATCAACACACAAAGCATGTTATTTTGTATTTTATCATAACACAACAAAGCAAAAAGGAAAATAAAATTAACTCTGGGTTTAATTTTTTATACCAAACATTTCCTATATGTTCTTCCTTCCAGCAACAACCCTATTGATTCTCCCCAACTTTGTCCATTCTTCCTTGAACCTTCACCCAGATGCCTCTGAGAGAGTCCCTGCGAAGCCACCCAGGGGTCCACATCTGATGGTTCCTTCTTGGTCATCACATTACTTAGCCTAAGAGCAACATTTGACAATGTCGATCTGTTCTCTTCCATCCGGTGGCTCCCACTTATCATGTGCCCTTGGGTTTCCTGCTAATTGGTGGCACTTAGTCTCCACTGTGTTTTAAAGACCACCTATACAGTGGTGACCCCAAAATTTATATCCCCAAGTTAGAGCATACTCCAAACAGCATGTCATATCATTTACTTGAATAACAAATAGACGTCCTAAACCTAGTTATTTCCCAAACTGAGCTCCGGATTGGCCCACTCTCCTGGCTCCTGGTCATTTCCCCTAGTCAAACCCTCCTTAGGCTGTTTAGGCTCACAACTGGGATTCTCCCTGACCACCCTCTTCCCTTGCACCCTCAACAAACTTGTCATCAAATACTGACAAATGTTGACTTGGCCATCAAAATGTATCCAGGGTGGGACCACTTCCCATTATCCCCATCGTCTCTGTCTGCCTACACTCCCCATCCATCTCCCATTGGTACTATCAACATGGCTGTCTAATTGTGTCTCCGCCCACCAGACACTCCAGCCATCAGCCGTGCTTCTTCCTACACCGCCCTGATGCTCCCTTTCCGGAAAACCCTTCCCTTGGATGCCCCTTCCCCATCTCCTCCTCCTATGTGATCGGATGTCCCTCCTCACTGACGCCTTTCGTAACCAATGTGTTTAAATTCCAACTTAGCCTTTCTGCTCATCCCTATACCATCTCCCCATTTCTTTATTTTCATGGTACATGACAGTCTCCAATATACTTACTTAGCTAATATAAACATATATATTATACTGCAATGAATTACATATAATATTGTATTATATGATATGTGGAATACATCTCATTTATGTATGTATTTGTAAAGCCTATTCATATAATCTATGATACATAATTTATATCCAAATCAATGTATCCAAATTAATTTATATGTTTTTAAATACATATATTTATATGTAATCTGTTTTATTATCCCTCTCAGAAAGTCAGAAGATTTGTTTTGTTTTGTTTTCCTTCCCATTGCCAAGTCTCTGCTGTCTAGAGCAGTGGCAGGGACACGGTGAACAATCGGTAAGTAGTTTCCAATAAATAGATACATAAACATTTCCAATAAATAGACACATAACGAGTGCATCTGATCCATTTGTTTTAATCATAAAACAGTTTTCTGTGTTTTACACCTGTCGGCCTAGTACTTTCTGTTCTGTCCCCTCTTCTAGGGATTCCTTATTGTTTCTCTATCTCCTTTGACGTGCTGGTGAGGCCTGGATGCGAAAACACATTGGAAACACAACCTCTGTGTGGAGTATCTCTACCTGGAAGTCAAAAACTGGGAACGAGGGTATCTTACTGTGCTAGTTGGATATGGCCAAATGTCTCTCCACGTATCATTTTAAACTCCTTGTCTATCACAGTGGCAAAAGGTATATTTTCTGGCCCCCTTACCCAAAATTGTTAGTGTCATTTACAATCTTCCTGGACCCGAAGAGGCACTCATTGGTAGGAATGGGTCCTCCTCGACTCTCTATTTTGTCTACTTATTACCAAATCGGGCACGAGAATTGTTACATTCTTTTCCCCAAGTTCAGTAGGACAGTAGCCCACTACTCAATTAAATTCTTCCTGCTAGTGCTCGGCTCATTTAAAATTTTTATTTTTCAACTGTGAGATGAATCTTCAAACAGATTGCTGTCTGATTCAATTTACTGGAGGAACCGTAGAAAAATAACACGTTTTGCCTCCATGGTTTATCTCTTATTTCATAAGCTGTTTTCATGTGTCATTGTAAAATACTGGACCTGTTTCTCACATTAGCTAGTAACTATAAATAAACTATGGGAGAGGAGGAGATATTAACTGACAAGCCTAAAAGGAAAATCTTATCTTTGATGTGTTAGCCTTAAGAAGAATAAAGATATTTTAAAATGCTATTAAACACTACAGTTCACACTGAATATGCAGAGGAAACATGAATATAAAATTGCCAGGAATGAAAATGATACATACTGAAATTTGTATAAATTGAATTCATATGTGAATAACTCAGACACATTCAAACATCAGACTGTTCAGAATAAAAGGTTGAGAAGAAACGTGAATATTACAATAAAAATGATTTTGTAACTGTACTGGATTGAAGAGTGTCCCTCAAATATTCACTCAGATTCATTCTGTGAATGTGACCTTTCTGGCAATAAGGTCTTTGCAGATGTAATCAATTTAAGAAACATTCGTACTAGATTTGGGTGGACCCTAATCCCACGACCAGTTTCCTTACAAGAAGATGAGATCTGGCCAAAGGCAGACACACAGAGAGAAGGCCACATGAGGACCCGGCTACAAGCCAACGAACCCCGACGATGGCTGACAACCACCAGGAACTGGAAGCAGCAGGGTGGGGCTCTCCCCTGCACTTTCAGGGGGAGCATGGCCCCCCCTGGCACCTTGGATCTGGACCTCCAGCCTTCAGATCTATGAGAGAATAAATTTCCCTCTTTCAAAGGCATCCAGCTTGGGTGGTGCTGACTTTTACCAACCCCCACAAAACATTCAGCCGATAACTGTGTTTCCAAGTTCGTCTACGACTCATTGGGAAAACCTGGAGTATGAAGACACACATAGGTAAGTGGTTGCTGAAAGGTTTCTGGGATGTGGTGGGGGAAGTGTGTAAAGTGTTCCGCTTCCCGGGCTCAGCTCCACGTCTTGAGTTCATCAGGCTGTGTGCGGTTCATGCCACTCTGTGGTTTCAAGCAGGACGGCATGGGGAAGGGGGTGCTGTCTCCAGGGAAGAGTTGGGGAGCAGGTTGAGAACACTGGGAAGTGAGGCTTCCTCACACAGTTCTGTTTACCCGTCATGTCACCCTCCCACCCTGGACAAGCAGGACCGTCACAGACTTCCAGAATCTCGGGAGAACGTGGCCTTTAATCCACGCTCCCCATTTTGCTCAAAGGGACCCTTGTGCTGGCAACATCCATGTGCTTGGCCAAGAAGCACACTAACTGGAGGTCAAAAGTAGGGAATTTACACAATTTGCACATTACAGCATCCACGGGCAGTTTCCCTGGGTTCAAGGGGTGAGGCAAGAACGGGAAGCGAACAAAGGAAAACCATGGAACCTCTCGAGTGAGAACAAACACAAATTCTAGAACGTGGGAATTGGAGTGAATTGTGGAGTTGACTACTGAGTCAGTCAGCGTACACAGAGGATAGAACCCAGGAAGAGGCTATGTAGAGAGGTGGGCCAGGTTAAGGGCCCAGGGCCTTGCAGAGGTGATAGGTCAGGGGTGAAAGGTCAAACCACGTCAGTGGCTCTGCAGTGGGGAGCTGTGGCTGTACTCCATCAAAGACTTGGAGCCCAACCAGGAAAGAAATGTGTCTATCTTTCCAGTGTCCTTAATTTTCCGTTGGGGTCTCCCGTTGGCTCAACCATCATGATTCCATCTGCCCAGGAAGTCCAGACAACACGGTCTGCAAGATTCAGCCTCCCTGGTTACAGAAGGAAGGGGAGTGGACCCAAAATAGCAGACACGGCCACCAGCTGTCCTGAATGCTTCCATTTACTCCCAGTGCATTGAAATTAAATGTCATTGGTCCACATTTACCCCTGACCTTCTCCAGGGTAGGATCCATTTACTCCAAGTGCATTGAAATTAAATGTCATTGGTCCACATTTACCCCCGACCTTCTCCAGGGTAGGTGTTGAACCTTAGTTATATCTGTAGCCACAGTTCCCAACACAGCACCTGACAAGTAATAATAGCACAGATAATATTAACAGGATCCTTACCATGAACCAGATTTCCATGCAAAGAGTGTTATCTATTGCACATTATCCTCTTTGATTCTAATAATACTCTGTAAGTAAGCACTACATTAAATTTTAATGGATGACACAAACTTAAATGTGTTGCCCATATAAAAGGTTGCTGTCGGGGCGCCTGGGTGGCGCAGTCGGTTAAGCGTCCGACTTCAGCCAGGTCACGATCTCGCGGTCCGGGAGTTCGAGCCCCGCGTCAGGCTCTGGGCTGATGGCTCAGAGCCTGGAGCCTGTTTCTGATTCTGTGTCTCCCTCTCTCTCTGCCCCTCCCCCATTCATGCTCTGTCTCTCTCTGTCCCAAAAATAAATAAACGTTGAAAAAAAAATTAAAAAAATAAATAAATAAAAGGTTGCTGTCTATCAGACATTTCTCCTAGTTTCCACTCACCAATAGCTACAAGCCACGTGTGGCTATTGAGCACTTAATTGTGGCCAACTCCAAACTGAGATGTGCTGAAAGTGTATAACATGCCCTGGGTTTCGAAGACTATGAGAAAAACCATATAAAATGCCGCATTACATTTTTCTAGCGATTACATTCAGTACGTATTGTGTGAAATACATTATTAAAACTCATTTTATTTATATTTACCCTCTTCAGGTGGCCGCTGCAAACCTTAAAATTAAATATGTAGTTTGCACTTGTGCTTCGCCTTGTGTTTCTGCTGGAAACAGCTGCTTTAAGTACTTTGTGTGGACGTTAAGTGTCAGAAACTGAATTAGTACCTAGATCTCTCACTCAGAGGTTCATGGTTTAACCATCATGCTAGGCAATGTCTAAATTCTTAATAAATGAGTGAAAAAGGCAGAACTTACCACCTTGAGACCCTCCTATGTATGTGGCACCGTACTAGGTATTTTGTGTATCCTGCCCCAAAAAACCCTGTATGATAGGTGTTATTATACCCATTTGTTACATGAGAAAAAATAGCTAATTTCACATAACATACTCTTTTTTCATATATTTATTCATATTTGAAGGAGAGAGAGAGAGACAGAGCGTGAACAGGGAAGGGGCAGAGAGAGAGAGGGAGACACAGAATCCGAATCAGACTCCAGGGTCCAAGCTGTCAGCACAGAGCCTGATGTGAGGCTCAAACTCTTGAGCCTTGAGATCATGACCTGAGCTGAAGTCGGACGCTTAACCGACTGAGCCACCCAGGCGGCCCTCAACGTTAACATGCTTTTAACTACAAAACCATTAAGTAGGCAACCGAAATGCAAATCTCAGACAGATTCTGAAGACTGTGGCAGCCTACGGTCTTGAGCACAGTTATAGGACCTTCGTGGTGTGACTGCTTTAAAAACCAAATTGCAAGCGTGTTGAAATTTGAGATGAGAACAGGTAATGTGTTTCTGAACATACTCAACATGGTAAATTGTGGAGACACTTAATAACTTAGTCTATAATGGAGCATGATTAGCACTATAGAGAACTTCTCATCCATGAACTGGTGGATTAAGAGATATTAATAAGGAAATCTACATGATGAATAGCAGGATATGGAAGCATCTAGCCGGTCATCAATCACGGAGCATTCCCAACATATGAGACACATCCATCATGCAGCCGCCAGGAGTTTGCACACACACGCTCACAAACACAGACAACCCTCGTACGTGGGGTGGGGGGTGGGGGGTGGGGGGTGGTTACTTCTCTACCACATGAGACACTTCCGTGGTAACTGGGAAAGACCCACGGAAGAACTCACTGCACAATTTGCTCATTGATGATATACCCCGAATCTGCAAGGGGCTATGAGTTTTGTAGGAAGCATAAAAAATAATTAAGTCCTTTTCAATCGTCTTTTATTTATAGGAATTAAAAACTGTACCCGGGAATACATATTCAAGAATCCCAAACTAGGATATTTCCCTGCGATACTGTGACACTAGGGGGCCAGACGCTGGTTTCGTGGTATATTTCCCGGGTTTTCCCTCATCGCGTGGTTGCTGGCTTATTTTCCATGTGAACTCTTTCTGTTTCCCCACAATCTTTGCCTACACAGAAGAGAAATGTTTTCCAGAATAGGAGTATTTTCCAGAAATACCGCTCTGTTTTAATTCACAGGGAATATTTCTGTTAAGTTACTGTTCTGTTAAAACAAGCGCGTTAATCACCAGTTTCAGAACAAGGAAACCCATTGTGCATGGACAGGTTTTTAGCATCTATGAGACATTTCACGAGTGATACCTTCTGGGTGTGTGAGAAAGACGCACAGTGATATGGTTGCGAATTTACTTTTTGAAGGAGCGAGGGCATCGTGGTGGTAGAATATGAGGACGAGTAGAGGGGGGCATGACCGAACACTCAAGAGAGGAGAATCAAAATTCCTTACCTACAACAGCAGACACAGACTACAAAAATATTTCTATATGTTTTAGAACCCTTTTTGAGCTCATCGCTCAAATGAAGCCAAAAGGTGACAAAACCTGGTGTTGAATAAAGCATCGTCTGTGGTCGGGGGGTAGAATCGCGCCTCGATTCCAAATGTGTGCGTTCCAGACTGGCTTGATCGCTTGGAGCCATAAAAACTATGGCCATTCGGTTTGCCCTGGGTTTTGCAACGCCAGGACTTCTTGCGATTTACCTTCAACATTTCCCCAACAGGAAACCCAGTATCCAAAATCATTTCCGTTCTCCTCTTTCCTTCTGGAAAGCATATGGCCTAATCTATCCTGCGAAAACTCCAATTTATTTTAGCATTCGTGAACCTTCACGACTAATTTCCTGAGCCAAACTATAATTACTTTAATTCTACACTGCTGGAGAGAATTTGAAAACAGGACTTCTTTAGAAGAAAATTAACTCATATAATGAGTGAAGAGATAAATCATATTAGCTGTAATTAAAGTATATTAACATTTTGGTTGCATATGAATAAAAATCAGACACAATGAAAGCAGGTTTCTCATAAAGAGTCAATTTATGGAGATTTATGAAGATTTTAGGAACTTGCAAAATTTCATTACTTAACATCTCTATTAAGATCTTTACAAGCATGCATAATGAAAAGCCTAATAAAAGATTTAATAAATGGACTTTTGCTTGAAGTCGCACTGATTCAGTACAAGCAAAGGGTTTAAACCCATAAAGGAGATTAGAATGATAATTGTCAATTTAAAAATACATATGCTATCTCTGTGGCCAGAAATGGAGGAGAAAGTAGTGAACGGCATCCCCACCTAAGTAATTCCGGCTCGCCCTGCAACCTCAGTGTGGCAGCTACCTCAGGCTTCACTTACCTACCAATATCTAAACAACTACAAGGTCGGGGAAAATTACCATGAGTCTGTAACTACTGCGAAACTATCTTTTCAGTCCTTCTCATGGGCATCAATACAAGATCCTTCAGCTCTCTGTGTGTCTCAAATGATTGTTCAACCCAGACAGTAGTAGACTTCTGGGTCACCTTATTTACGTTAAACCAGAGGATGAAAAGGATTGGGTTCTTCTGCAGAAATGTGCTGTCTCCAAACCTACACAAGGGCCCAGTGGCTTGACTTTCAGTATTGCTCCTGAATGGTTCAAACTAAGTCACAGAGAAGCTCTTTGCCTAAAATGTGCCCGGAGGACACCAGAGTCTGGGCATCTAATGTGGAGATGAGATTTGCAACCAACATTTACCATGGTGTCCCCCAATTTCCAAGAAAGCACGTGCCCCCCGTGGCATGGCATTCAGAACCCACCACCCCCATCGTCCACAGGAAATTTTCTCCTTAACTGCAATTTGCCCAAGACTGAGTCTTATCATTCATACGTTGCCACCCTTTACAACTACCATTTCCTAAAAACTGTCAAAGAACAGTTATGCTCAGCCTACAAAAAATATGCTCTTGTAGATTTTCTAACAAAAAGGATACATATTTTCATAGAGAAAATGCCAGACTAAAGTTTGTGGAAATGCATTCCAGCTTCAGAATTCACGCCTTGGCAATATGATACTGGGGGGGAAATGTAGTTCAGTTATTCATTAAAAAAATTTTTTTTAATGTTTTTTTATTTTTGACAGAGAGAGAGACACAGAGCATGAGCAGGGGAGGGGCAGAGAGGGAGACACAGAATCCAAAGCAGGGTCCAGGCTCCGAGCTGTCAGCACAGAGCCTGACGTGGGGCTCGAACTCACAGACTTCAGGATCGTGACCTGAGCCAAAGTCGGATGCTCAACCGACTGAGCCACCCAGACACCACAGTTATTCACTTGCAAAGCTAAAAGGAACAGTGCTTTTAGTAGACAAATTCTTGTTTCCACATGTGTTGTCTGTCAGACTCCTTAAAAATATTTGTTGAATGGTATTCTTAAATCTCTCAGTGTTCCTGGGTGGCTCAGTTGGTTGAGCATCTGAGGTCACGATCCCAGGGTCATGGGATCAAGCCCCCGATAGGACTCCATGCTCAGCATGGAGCCTGCTTAAGATTCTCTCTCTCTCCTTTTGCCATTCCCCTGCTCGCTCTCTCTCTCTTTCTCTCTCTCTCTCTGTCTTAAAAACAAACAACAACAGGGGCGCCTGGGTGGCGCAGTCGGTTAAGCGTCCGACTTCAGCCAGGTCACGATCTCGCGGTCCGTGAGTTCGAGCCCCGCGTCAGGCTCTGGGCTGGTGGCTCAGAGCCTGGAGCCTGTTTCCGATTCTGTGTCTCCCTCTCTCTCTGCCCCTCACCCGCTCATGCTCTGTCTCTCTCTGTCCCAAAAATAAATAAACGTTGAAAAAAAAATTTTTTTTTAAACAAACAAACAAACAACAACAAAACAAACAAACAAAAACCCTCTGAATTGTATTGCTATTGATACCAGGAAGTGAAGAAATCAGATAATAGAATTCTCAGAGAACTCACAGAATAAATGGCAATTTAAAAGCAGAGAGAAAATTGTCAGAGAAAGATGAGAAAAACTTATTGAAGATCTTCTGATATATGGTCAGAAAAAAACATCCTGGCCAATCCTAATGTGGCAGAACCACTATAATTCTGAATAGGATGTGTATTTCAAAAGATATGTTTTAAATGCTTAACTGAGAGGCTCAAAAATTAAGGAGCAAAGTGGTAGAAAACCAGAGAGATAAAAAAGTAACAAGGTAGGAGCTTCCCCCGGGGGATTCTTCGGTGCATGTGATGCTGTTACAAGATGCCCCAAGTTTTCTCCAGGTGTGACTTTGACGGCAGAGAGAGGAGCCCAGAGATCTCCGAGTCCTCAAAATACAGAGCCTGTTTGTTATAAAGAGATTCAGGTTACAGACTTCCTTGTACGTGATAATTGAACTTATTTTTAAATAATCCTGTGTTTGCACTGGACAGTCGCAAAAGCAACTACTTGAGCGAAATATGCCTTCCACCCACGACCCAAGTGTTTCCAAAGATAAAGTACCACTGAATGTAAACACGATAAAACACACACATACACACACACTCAGGAAAATAGACAGCACGAGTAAGAACTAGAAGAAGCCATAAGCAGAAATATCAGACGCACAGAAAGATAGGGCGCTAAGCACAAATGAGTAAAGAGAAGATTGGCATGTGAACAGCATTCACATTCGAAAATTTTATTTATCAAAACCATACAGAAAGGGTCATGCATCTTGTTTAATAAATAGCACACTTCCCCTAAGATAACCAGTATTCCTCTAGATTATTTTCTGAAACATGTAAAGGCTTACCATTCATATTTAAGTCTCTACTTATCTGCAATTGATTTTTATATAAGGTTTGTGGGCACCTAATTTCCTCTCTCTTTATATGTGTAAACAAGGTATCCTTTCTAAATGTGATCACTGGAAAAGAGTCCATAAAAATAAATTCATGGCAAATCTATTCTGGTTTACCTTATTTTCTGTGTATTTAGAATACTTAGGATTCACATATTTGCAGCACCAGGGAAGCAAATGGAAAAGCCTCAGACAGATTTGAAAGATAATAGGGGAATCGTGCAAAGATTAGATTTTCGGTGAGAGCCAAGTAGACTTTTATGGGCAGAAGGTTTTTCAAGAGAGACAAAGTAGACCCCGTGTCGGAATCAAGGTCAGGTTTTCTCCGAGATCAGCGGGTTCCGTGTGGTAGGAACTTTGCCGTACACAAATGCGTCACCAAGGCAGGTTGTACAGTGTCGGGATGGTACCGGTGACCCATTCGTTGGAAGCTGAGTCGGTAAAGAGATGAGCTTCAAGTTCGACCATGTTGTTAAAGATACTGAAATGTCCTCCTTGGTCATGGTAATTGGCTCTGATGTAAGGCATTGGCGTCTGGATGGCTCCATTGGTATTTACAGGCAGGGGGCTCCCCTCCTATAATTCCCACGAACCTCTGAGCACCAAGACATGAGGTCTGACTCGTGTGTCAGCGACCAATTTGAGGGAAGCCTCAGCGAGACTCAGGAGCTCCAAGGTCAGCCCTTGGACTCACTCCATCCAAAAGTTGCTTTTACACGTGGCTAATGTTAGCTCTCACTACCAACACTTCTTGCACGAAACTGTGTGGCAGAAAAAAGACGCAGCCCTGCCGGGCACACCCACTCCTAGTGCAACCATCCACCACCATTCCGTGTGTCTGGAAAGGAGCTTGTTAATCGTCCACTTAGAGTGCTTATTCCGTTACCTTATTGGACAAAACCTTGTCACGTGCCCCCATGTGCCTCTGGAAAGCCTTCCCAGACCCCCAAGTCCAAAGGTGTAGCTGGCAGCTCTTCTTAATCCTACTCTTCAGCTGAAGACTGGAGCAGTGAGCGGATCAGGACTCTGCTACTCACAGTGACAAGATCGTCGACGGAAGTAAAAATCCGTTTTTTGTTACTTTGTCCTTTTTCACAGGAGGCTGTTTTAATAACTGACGGCTGACTGAAAATGTTGCGTGAATCAGAAATCCTTCCTGCCTCCCGTTTCCAGCCGGGCAAAGGCAGCCCGCTGAAACATTCCAGTAGACATTTGAGTTCTGTGCTGGATACGTCTCTTATGTCATAGTGCCCGCACATGCCGAAGGGTTCAAGAGGTGACTAAACATGATTATAATTGGTTTTCTCAGGTCTCTATACCTTGATAATCTGGGCTCACATTTTAGTGCTTTCAAGAGGATGTCTGCATTTATGCCTGCTGCTCACTATTTTGGGGAAATAGGTTCTATTTTTGCATCCTATGGTAAGTAGCAGGACGTTCAAAGGTTACAATTAAGCGTGGAGGTAACCTAGCATTAGGTCCTGCAATGTCTGTTTTGACAAATCTTTCTAATCACAAGCTTGGCGATGCCCACTCAGGTTACACCTGGACCAGAAAATGCAAAGGTATCTTCTTTGTCAAAATACTCGTGTCCTTATTGAGAATGCGGAAGAACGACCCCGTGACACTTACAGCAAAAACGCGTCTATTTTCGGAGGGGCTTTGCAAAACGCGCTTTCTTTTGCTTTCACATAAGAAAGACCCTTCTGAAGTGGCACAGAGTCAAGGCGTTCACCAAGTGACTTCAAATGGTAGAATTACTACTTTCTCAGCAAAGTGCTGGATGAGGAACTTTAATTTTCTGAGTCTTTGGCAAACGTGACCACAGGAAATAAGTCATCGATCTTCTCACTGCCGACTCAGATCAGGGCTTCAGCAGGAATTGGTGACGGCCCTGCCCCCCACGGTCCCCCCAGGAGGGCAGATAGTCATTTACCTTCTGGCCACACCTTCTCCACTTACACCCCTCCTTCCTTAAATAAGTGTTTAACATCTTACTTTCGTGAACAACAACAAAAATGAAACCACACTAAGTTACTCCGATCGGCCACTCCCTTCCCCAAGGACGTGAGAATGTGGGATGGTGTTTCTATGCCTGAACTATTTTGACTGCTCTAGCAGACTTAACCCGTTAAGCCAGTCCAACTTGGCCAGGCTGCGGAAGGGTGTTGAGACAAGATGGTGGTGTGCACGCAGGAAGAGGTGCCTTTCACGACAGCGTGTTGGGGGCAGGAGCGCGAGGAGGGTTCTCTCCACCTAGGCCCGCAGATTTGCAAAGGCCCCTCCACTGAGCATTTTCAAAGGACATCTGGTTTCTTCAGATTTGCCAAACCGTAAAACCA
The DNA here is from genome assembly GCF_018350175.1 of Felis catus. NCBI lineage: Eukaryota > Metazoa > Chordata > Mammalia > Carnivora > Felidae > Felis > Felis catus. The sequence goes on from NC_058374.1 coordinate 2,858,988, forward strand.
AGCAACCCTCATCATACTTAGCAGGTACGTGAAATGGAATTCGTTTCGATGGTTGATGAATTGGATGTACCCAAGCAAATTGAGCCAAACCGAAATTGTCACCCACCATTCAGAGCCGGTCAGATCTCCAAACTGAAATTTGAAGGAAAACTTTACTTTGATTTCATTGCACTGTAAAAGAAACCAATAATTTTCTCCTCTCAAAACAAAATGGACGGAGTGTAGACGAGGGCCCATGCCACCTCTAGATACATAGAAACGGAGCAAGGACGATCGACATTTTTCTGGACCAAACCCGAACCAACACACTGGCCAATACTTTCTTTGATTCAGATCTAGCTGGTTAATTCCAGCTGGGACAGGAGACACAGATGGTCATATTTGTTGCTGCCTCTGGTCTGGTTTCCTGGAGCTTTTCCTTAAACGGGAAGGCTGACTGAGATGCCTCTGTTGTCTGTACGGCTGAGGAAAGGGGGTAGCAAGAAGTCAGGGGCCAAGAATGACCCACATGGTAATTAGTGTATTAGAGTTAGAAACATCAACATAAACTCATGCTTCACTTGACGTAGACACAGATGGTCACATATGGAAATAGTTACAGACTTACAGGGTTAACGTATTCATGTGTGTCTTTATGCTTTGTCAGCCTGGACAAGAAGCAAGGATTCCCCAGTAGCAGTCAACACACAAGTGTCCACATTTTGTTTCTAATACCATTCTCCCATAAAAGGGACCAGGGCTCCTTGGAGAAATGGTGAGTTTTAGGATAAGTGAAGGAAATATTCCATAGGAACCTAGATAATGTTATAGTATCAGAAAGTAAGGAAGAAGATGTGATACACACACACACACACACACACACACACACAGACACACACATATGAAATACTACTCAGCGAAAAAAAATGAAATCTTGCCATTTGCAACAACGTGGATGGAATTAGAGGGTATTAGGCTAAGTGAAATAAGTCAGTCAGAGAAAGACAGATACCATATGATTTCACTCATACGTGAAATTTGAGAAACACAACAGATGAACATAGGGAAGGGAAGGAAAAATAAGATAAAACAGAGAGGGAGGTAAACAGCAAGAGACTCTTAAATACAGAGAACAGGGGAGCTGGGTGGCTCAGTCAAGCATCCGACTTCAGCTCAGGTCACGATCTTGCAGTTCGTGAGTTTGAGCCCCATGTCGGGCTCCGTTCTGACAGCTCAGAGCCTGGAGCCTGCTTCAGATTCTGTATGTCTGTCTGCTCCTCCCCTGCTCATGCTCTGTCTCTCTCTCTTTCTCAAAAAAAAAATAATAATAATAATAATAAATAAACATTAAAAAAGATTTAAAAAAATAAATACAGAAAACAAACTGAGGGTCACTGGAGGGGAGGTGAGTCAGGGATAGGCTAAATGGGTGAGGGGCACTAAGGAGGGTATTTATATGGGATGAGCACTGGGTGTTTCATGTAAGAGAGGAATCGCTGGGTTCTACTCCTGAAACTGTTACTACATGGTATATTAATTAACTTGAATTTAAATAAATAAATTTAAAAAATAAAATAATAAAATAAATTACTTCATTCCCTCCCATTGGGAATCACCTAAAAAAAAAAAAAAACAGAAAGAAAAAAGAGAAAAGAGAAAAAGGATAAAGAAAACAGGAGGTAAGGAAGTTGTCGAAACAATGTAGAGGGCAAGTCAGAAACACAAGACCAGATGAAGGAGTTCTCAATGTACTAATTTGAAGAATACGGGCACCAGAACATAAAAAGTATTACTGGGTTACACTCAGAGGATAAAATAAATATGTGTCAGTCCACACTAACATCAATAAATGATGGAGTAACGGGCCGCCTGGGGGGGCTCAGTCGGTTAAGCGTCCGACTTCGGCTCAGGTCACGATCTCACCGTCCATGAGTTCGAGCCCCGCGTCGTGCTCTGTGGTGACGGCTCGAGCCTGGAGTCCGCTTTGGATTCTGTGTCTCCCTCTCTCTCTTCCCCTCCCCTGCTCATGCTCGCGCGCACTCTCTGTCTCTGTCTCTGTCTCTGTCTCTGTCTCTGTCTCTGTGTCTCTCTCAAAAATAAACATTAAAAATAAAAAAAATAAATTATGGAACGAGTAAATGAATTGTGAGGAGAATATAAATCTGTCAGGCAGAGGACAAGGAGCTTCCATACCTCCCTAGTCCCTAATGTGGGCGGGACAAAGCGACTTCCTTCCAAAGAAATCAGAAAAGAAAGGCAGGGGAAATTCTGGTAAGTTCTCGGTGCAGAAACCCAACAAACATGCCTCTTTCAGACGATCGAGATTGGCATCAGGAAGCTAAGACATGTTGATGGTACGTGTCCTTAGTGTGAGATAGTGAAAATGACACTCTGCACGGTGATTTTTTTCCCCCAAAATACCTAACCCTAGTGTAACAATGAGAAAAACAAAAGATGAATCCCAAGTGAGGGACATTCTACGAAACACCTGACCAGCCCTCAAGACTGTCACAGTCATCCAAACCAAGGGCAGTCTAGGAAAATGTCACAGCCAAGAGGGACCCGCGGAGACACGTAGACTCAAGTGTAACACAGACCAGAAAGGAGAGAATAGGTAAAAACTAGAGAAATCTGAGAACAGTAAGGGCTTTAGTTAGCAGCAAAGCAATAATAATGTACTGTTCTTTACAGGATGCAACACTAATCAGTAATTGTGACACATGTGCCCTACTGGTAAATTGCTTAAAATGGGGGTAATTGAATGTGAGGTCCATGTAAACTGTGCATTCTTTCCAAATTCGTGGTAAATCTAAAACTCTTCTACATTGAAAAGTGCATTCGAAAAGGCAACGCCTGGGTGGTGGGCTTAGAGACGGTCAGCAGAGCCACGGGGAAGGGCCAGCAGCCGGCGGGAGAGAGCCGGGCGAGAAAACACCTGCAGCTTTCTCAAAGCGAGGGACGCGGTGGCTTCCTTTCCTGTGTCCACTCGGCCTCAAGCATTTGCATGGAAACAAGATTTTGAGAAGGCTGCTTTCTCCGTGCGTTTCCCCCCGTGTAACTGAGCAAAGAGGCTGTCGGGAGCACGGTCACATTTTTATCGAGATGTGCGGGAATGTGTCAGCGTTGTCTCCACGGGCTGAAGCCACAGGCTCACCGACCTGTCCGGCAATCGGATGCGGGGACGGGACACTCGGGGCGCCCTCAGCCCAGGGAGGCGGGATCTGGCCACACTCCCATGGGCCCGAAGCTCACTGTACTCCCTGACACGTCTGCTCACCCCCGAGGAGCTGGCAGGGACTTTTCTCTTCTGTCCCCACGCGTGGATAACTGCCTCCTGACGGGCGCCGTTTGGACAAGTACAGGCTGACTGTGATATACAAAGGGCTCACGTTTGGACGAAGCAAGTCGGTTTCCCCTCCCGTGTCCATCTGTGTCTGGGGCACAGCCTCCGTGCTTCCTAGGACACCCCTCACAATTGCTAAATGAACCTGCACCAAAAACCTGGTCTGTTTCCATAGACACAAAATCTGGAGGGTCCCCGCCGGTCCACGGGCCCGGTGTTATCTGTCAACGATCTCTGATGCGGGGGTGATGAGCGTGTCCCTGCTGCTTCGCCTCTGCTTATCACCGCACACACTCTTGTGGAGTTATTCCGGACTCACAAGCATCTCGAAACGCAAGACACATTGATTTCCTCATTATGTCGGGAAATGGCAAGTGAAGCAAATTTCTAAACCCTTTCAAGCTCCGAGGTCTGTTCGGAAGTGATAAGGCAGGACACCATGGTGAGTCGTGCTGAGATCGTCCTCGGCGGAAGGACTTTTGTCCTGGAACGTCTTCCTCCGTCCACCAGGCACCGGGAGACGCGGGAAGGGGAGACGGGGCTCAAGGGCTAGTTCACCGAGCACGTGCCTCCAGACTTCACACGGCGACAGGCGGGGACAAGGCTCCTCGCTCGGCTGTTTCACACTGACCTGCTCCCCGCGCACTTCCCCTGACCTCCTGTAAAAGTTCACTTCAACACAGAGAGTAATTATTGTCATTAAGCACAGATGCATGATGGCTGTAGCCAACGTGCCATCAGGACTTTTAAAATCCAGCGTTAAATGTGCGAATCGCCCAGTGACGTGAAAACGTGTCATTTCTTATCACCTAAGGAGGGGAGGTCATCGAAAACAGAACGATGGCGGTCTGACTCAAAATGTTTCTTCTACGGGCCACCACGAGACATTCATCTTACAGATGCACTTTGCAGAGCAGGAATGCCAGAGGCTGGTAAGGGAAAGAAAGAAGAAGGATAACAGTAGCTTGGAGAATTATAAATTAAAAGGACAGTAGTGGGTGATCTGAAAGGTCAAAGGAATAAAAAGGAGGTCTTCTGAGAAGAATCCATTTCAGAACCGTGAGTGAAATTCTCTACGGGAAGTGGGAGAAATTTCATTCATGGTTGGGGTCCTTCTGACATTTCCATTAACTGAAAAAATATATATATAAAGAATCTAATCTGTACATATTTGCTTTATAAGTAAGAGAGGACAGCACGTTAAATGCCCTTGGACGTTATAATTAAACAGGATACAAAATACTGATTGGACCATAACCTGGTGCTTTTTTTTTTTTTTTCTGTTTAATTTCAGTAAGAATCTAAACATCCATGGACCATTGTGTGCGGCCCCATTTCTGCTGAGTCAGAAGGGACTGAAAACACTGCAACAGACAGGCAATTGGTTCCTAAAATTTTTGAAAGTTTTCATTTGTTTTAAGTCAATGTCATTTAATAGCTGTTAATTAAAGACAGAGTCAGGGTGCCTGGGCGGCTCAGTCAGTGAAACGTCCGACTTCAGCTCAGGTCATGATCTTGCGGTCTGTGAGTTCGAGCCCCGTGTCGGGCTCTGTGCTGACAGCACAGAGCCTGGAACCTGCTTCACATTCTGTGTCTCCCTCTCTCTCTGCCCCTCCCCCATTTGCAGTCTGTCTCTCTCTCTCAAAAATACATAAATGTTAAAAAAAATTTTTTTTAAAGATACAGGCAATACACCCCTATGTAAACACAGGGCTTGGAATAAATGAAGCTGAAGTGCTTGTTGCTGTCTCCTAAGCCTGTGATATAACGTATGTGACCATTCAACTCACATCCTTCCACATCCAATTCTACTCCTATTTTTTAGTGAAACAACCAGGAGTTTCAGGAAGGATAGACAGCCCCCCGGCTGGGCTACCATCCACTCCACGTAAAGATCAGCGTGGAGTAGAGACAGAGGTCATCACTGGGTGTGCCGAGTTCAGGAAGCCCCTCTGCATGTCTCAGATTCTAAGACCTAACTGCTACACCCCCTTCCCACATGAATAACCCAAGGAGTAGAGCGTTAAACAACCAAGTTTATGAAGCTACTCATCTTAGAGCTGAGACTCAAGCCCAGGTTTCCTGGAGTTCACACCCTCAGGAGGACACGGTGGCCATGCACACCCCCACGTGATCCCCATTCGTCCTACGACGTCACAAAGAGTCAAGGAAGGACTCTCTAAAACCATAAGCCCAGATTACCCTTGAGAGATAAAACTCACAATTTAATTAACTACATCATTGAATTTATTTATGCTAGATGGGGGCTTTGCTTTCAATAATCGCCTTTCTTTTTAATTTTTTTTTTCAACGTTTATTTATTTTTGGGACAGAGAGAGACAGAGCATGAACGGGGGAGGGGCAGAGAGAGAGGGAGACACAGAATCGGAAACAGGCTCCAGGCTCTGAGCCATCAGCCCAGAGCCCGACGCGGGGCTCGAACTCACGGACCGCGAGATCGTGACCTGGCTGAAGTCGGACGCTTAACCGACTGCGCCACCCAGGCGCCCCAATAATTGCCTTTCTTAATTTTTACTTTAAGACAGCCTGTTTCGAGTTGATGGGATTCTTTATTTTGTGGCATTCACACCAAAACAGGTCTAACATGGCTGTTTTCAATATCCTTGCCTTCCCTAAAATAACGTATAAATAACAATACTTTGTCAGAACGCCTCTGCGATGTTACATATTATCTTGACTTTCATGATGTCAAGTTTGTAAAAATTCTCGAAAGAGGAATGTGCTACACGCATTACTTGCTCACCTGAGGCTTACGTGTTGAGCGCCCAGGGAGGGACCGGAGATGAGGGGGCGCACCGCCCTCGAAGAGGCTGCATTTCTCCTGAGCTCACTTCTTGCTGTTGGGGAATCTAACGGTAGCCAAGTCGTTCAACAACCAGGCAGACAACGACCAGAGGGGGCGCTATACATGGGTGAAACAAATAAATAAGGAGAGTAATGAATGTATATGTTTCTTTTTCTTGTAACAGTATAAGCAAATGGGGTGCAGAGTCAGAGAATGGCCCCCCAAAACACCCTCATATACACACTGCACACACACACACGCACACCCATCCCCACACACAAATGGCTGCATCTACATTATTTGACCAAACATGTGAGACTCTAGGGCATGATCAGAATTCTGAGCTCCAAGTTCAGAGCTTTGGGGAGATTATGTTCATTTCAAGGAAATAAAATATCTACTTATTTCGAATAATGAAAATCACTGTCTTCCTCCGGAAATAGAGGAAATGCAATCAAGGTGCTAAGCCCCACTCGTCATGTAGCCCTGTGAAAGCGTCCCGATCATCAGAAATAATTCTGAGAAGTCCCTGAAGATGAAGAACGGGTCACAAATGGAGAACAATTTTCTTCCTTACAATCATATCCTTGCTAGTTTTCACAGCCAGAGATTTGTCCCTTCAAGTCAGATCTCCCTAAAAACTTTTAATGTTATTTTATCTATAATATTATATTGTTGTTTTTTATGTGACACGGGTTGGATTATATCACCTCCTACATAATAAGGTTCATTCACCAAAGCCCAGCTCCCTTCTCTTAATATGTTCGTTGTGCAGATGACCTCATCTTCTGTGAAGCAATGATCACCATGTTCATGTTACCTCTGTTAATTCCCAGGAGAGAGAATTCCCCACACGCAGACGGTCATCCATAAATGAAATGATAATGAAAGAAGAGGGACCCATGACCGAGCACCTTCTATGTGGTTGACAGCTTATTACATCATTGTCAACTGGCCAATTATTCTGAGAGAGAGAAAATAGGCTATGTATTTTACAAACAAGAAGTCTAAGAATCAGAGGTCAGAAGCCACTTGCCCTGGTTGGACACGATCCAAGGGTCACCATGGAGTTTTAACGGGGTCTCTGCTGCACCACAGTGTGCATGTTGAATGGAAAACCATGACACTGCCTCAGAACGGTCATTTAAAAAATACTTTAAGTGATTGCAACTTTGGCTTGCCATTAATGTCAAAAAAATAAATAAATAAGACAGTAAAGGGCATGTGGGATGAATTTCAGATGTGATCCTTACCCAGAGATCCCGCTGCAGTAGAGTAAACTGGACATTGAACACACACACACACACACACACACATACACACACACACACACACACACACACACATCAAAACAAGCTAAGATATATATTTGCCCCAAATAGTTGTATAAACAATCTAAAAATAAATACATGTCAAGTTTTTCATGAATTCATCAGGGATAAGAATGCATTGGGTTACTACATAGGAAAAAAAAGTATCTCTAAGGAAAAAGGCAGATTATGAAATAAGAACAAAGCAATACTTTAGTTTTGGCAAAAGACATATTTCAGTTGAAGGCAATGTGACAAGGTTTGGAGAAGGACATTGTGATATTGGACACCAAAAAAATCCTTCTGGTGAAGGGCCGTTCAGGGGCTCACTGTTAAGGAACGTAGGAAAAAACATGAAATGTCGCCGCAGAGAAATAAAACAGGCTCTGGTTTGTCTTCAGAATCAAGATGACAAAATACAGGCACGACTCTCTGGAGACCTATTGACAGAACTTCTACCGGGGTCACAGGTTAAGACGCACACTGTCAGGGACACGGTCCTGTTACACTCGGCTTGCGGAGCCCACAGAAGAGCCATGCCAACGCGTCAAAGACTCGAACGCAGGAAGTCACACTAGATGGTTTACTGGTATGTTCCATGAGCTGTGTGTTCCCTCAGCGGCTCCAAGTAAATCTCTCACTTTGGTTTCAAAGATCCCACATGCCAGGAAATGTCAGATTCTTAGCATCGTTCATTCCAGCAGGTCACGGAACTGGGGAGTTCGCGTTGCCAGGGGTCATTAGTATTTTGCTGCCTCTCTGGTGTCTGCTTCTCTGTTCACTACTGATCTTCGTGGAAAGAGCGTTAAGGGCCCAGCTGTCTGCACCTCTGAGAGAGGGCAAAGCGGACAAGAAACGGGGACGTGATCGCGTTTAGCAACGTGGCACAGTTGCCCCCTTTTCTTAGCCAGTAATAGTTCCCTTCTGAAGAGTTACACTGAAAAGTTTTGCAATAAAATTCAAATTAGTTATATAATTAAAGTTGATTATGTCAAAGGAGGAAGAGGACCTCATTTTGCAGCTTGTAATTCTAGAGTTTTCCAAATAATAATCGACACCATGTACAAACAAGCCCAATCATGGGAATGAGAGTAACTATCCTCACCTGACCCTGACACCGGCAGAGGTTGGCAAGAACAGTGTATCGGAGACCATAAACGCCTGTCCTCAACTGTAAGTTGAGGCACATCTATAGTCAAAATCGTACACCAAGGGCCACCTTTCTGTGACACATTTCCAGGCCAGCCTGAAAGCAGAAGTGAATTGTGGAGAACACTGTCACATAATGCTGTCCGATGTCACCCTCATCTTGCACATTCCTTGTGAGCTCCCTCCGCACCCAGAGTCACGTTCTTCTCAGTTTCTCCATCTCGGTTTTCTTCTTAATTAAAAAAAAAATTTTAATGTTTACCTACTTTTGAGAGAGAGAGAGAGAGAGAGAGAGAGAGAGAGAGCAGGGGAGGGGCAGAGAGAGAGGGAGACACAGAATCCGAAGCAGGCTCCAGGCTCTGAGCTGTCAGCACAGAGCCCGACGCGGGGCCCAAACCCACAAACTGTGAGATCATGACCTGAGCCGAAGCCAGACGCCTAACTGACTGAGCCACCCAGACGCCCCTCCACCTCTGTTTTTTATCACTATTATTATTTGTTTCATGTTGCCATTTAAATATCTGCTGTGACTTCTGTTTTCAGAACTGAACCTGGTCTCCCCACCTTGTCACAGCGCAAACAGGACATCCTATTAGCCCTGCTCTGGCATTCAGCACTACCACACCTTGAAAGAAATAGGTCTAAAATAATTTTGAGTTAGTTATATTTCAATGTGGATGCTATTTTCTGAATTTCTATATGTTTCCTGGCTTCTCCCCTCCCCCTGCCTGCAAACCCTTTGAGAGTGGAGATCACAGGGCGGGCGACTGAACGAGTGGCCTGCCTGAGCCACCGGCCCCAGTTCATAGCTGTGTTCTCAAGGCTGCTCTTGAAAGAAGAAGCTAACCAGAATCTTAGTTACCTGACACAGCAAGTGAGTCAAGAACCTAATATTTGAAGCTTCTTTTTTTTTAAAATAGCCTGACAAAATCATGCAATCGGTGAAATGGGTGAGACTCATTTTTACTCCATTATTTAGTTTCTTCCCGTCTTTCTGCGAAAGAAAACTAGGTCAGCAAAAATGTGAAAGTGTTGTATAATAATCACTACAAATCACTTAGAGTTCTGGTTCAAGGGGTTTTAACCTGGTAATAAATTATCCTTCTGAGATGAGACTCGGAGTTAATTATGTCCATTACTCTAATTTTATTTAATATCTGGAGGGGAAATAAGGAGAAGAGATCCCAGATAACTCAGCCCTGAAAGCCCTCTGTATTTTCCCTCTAGTATATTGAAGGATGTTCTGAGTGTCCTACAGTCCCCGGCGGTCGGGCCTTTCATTTTATGCTGAACAAAGAACCCAAAAATGAACTGGCAGGAGGGCGGAGAAGTAATTTTTCTATTTGTAGGCGTCCGTGGAAACTGCCTCTTTGTCATCATGGCTCCACCCAGGTCGTTAGTAAAGGGATCTTTCCTTCCCAGCCAGGTGCTGAATATTCAGTCTGCCCGGGGTTCTCTCTGCCTCTGGACCTGGCTCTTGAAAGCCGTAAAAGCCTAATTAACCAGAAACCACATAATCAATCAGAATTCTCCCTGGCAGAACAGGTGAGTCACAAAAATCATAAGGAAGCTGGATCAGGAATTCAGACCAAAAAAAAAAAAAAAATGCTAATATCCTGTGCCTGAGAACCCAATCAAACACCTACGCTTCCTCTATATAATGAAATGGGGTTTCTTCATAATTACCCTGACAGACCTCGAGAACTTCAGTCATTAAAAAGATTCAATTATGGTTATTAGTCTGTACTTAGTTGTGATGGAAATGTAACTCGACTATTTTAGAGTGATTTCTAACCACTCAGGCTTAAAAAGAATGGTTTCTCCGACAGACCGTCTCATTGCACAACAGGCACGGGTGACTCCCGACGACATTGGCTCTACGGCTCTGGGGCAGTAAAAGTCTATCCTGTACACGCCGATCGCGACACAGACTTGAAATACATACAGCTGGAAATTTTCTTACAGTGCATGGAAAGGATTTTTTTTTTTTCCAAAAAGCTGTTAACATCTGTGTCCTCCAAGCTTAATCTCTGTTTTTTTTCTTTTTTTTTTTTTTTTTTTTTTTTGCATTTCTTAATTTTTGGCGGATTAGGCCCGATCTTCTCTTTTATGCTGTTATCAACGGCAAGATAAACCTTTAATGCCTTCCTGTCAGAGCCGAAGGTGATATGCAAATGAGAAGCTCGCAGGTAGTTTGTGCCCCACCTACACTGTGTTGCCAGAGCCCGGCTGGTTTTCAGTGGCACACGCCCGTGACTCTGCCCCGCGTCCTGTCTCCCCGGAGCCTGTCTAGAAAACCGAACATCTCAGTGGAAGGGGTTTGCTGAGTGGCTCTCACAGGGTCAGTGACACGGGAGACGGCGGAGCGCTCTCTGACGGCCGCCCCTGGGTGCTAAGGTGCTAAGGAAAGTCCACTCTTCTTCCTGGTGGCACGTCCCACACGGATACATGGAGCAGGTGGCAGTGCTGCCTCCCAGGAAGATTGTCCAGGAGACTCCGCATCAGCGGTGGCCTCGCCTGGACTGAGGTCCCCTCCCTTTCCATCGGGCTTGCTGGCGCCTTGCGCAGGGGTGAGGGGAGCCCACCGCACGCGGGCCTTGGCTTCTCCCCAGCCCATCCCCACATTCACGGGCCAACACAATCGCTCCTCGGGGGCAGATTCACAGGCGGGGGACCAGCATCCTCACTGCAAGGTCAGCTCCCGTGGCACCGAGAGCGCTCACTGTGGAATCTCTCTGCTCAGAAACACCAGGATGCAGGGGGAGCTCACCCTGTGGTTGCGTTAATGTTTGTAGGGATCGCAAGTCACAGTTTCTTCAAAACATTTAATAAAAAGGAGGGGCGCCTGGGGGCTCAGTCGGTTGAGCGTCCGACTTCGGCTCAGATCATGATCTCACGGTTCGTGGGTTCGAGCCCTGTGTCGGGCTCTGTGCTGACAGCTCGGAGCCTGGAGCCTGCTTCGGATTCTGTGTCTCCCTCTCTCTGCCCCTCCCCTGCTCACACGGTCTCTCGCTCTCAAAAATAAATGAACACAAGAAAATTTTCTTTAATATTTAGAAAAGAGAGGATACTGTTAGTGAGGAAGGCCCCAGTGTGGCGGCTGGATTCGGTTCGGGACCTCAAGGGACAGGCACCATCCATCTTGTTCCTCTGCCATCAATTCCGGACGATCCCTTCCACCTGCGTTCTGTCTCTCTCCTCCTGGGGTAACCTAACTGCTTGGTCCATTACGGCCTGAGCTCCTGCCCCAAAGACCTCGCTCCAGAAACAAGGGGGCCTGTATTGTGATGCATCCGTTTGGGGTTTCCTCCATCCAATCTGGTGTGGGAGGGGCGTACAGTCAAGCTCTGGGGAGGCCCCTCCTTGGTGGCAGATGTCCTCTCTCCTCTGTGCACACACTTGGGGGGGAGGCCACAAGGTCTCTTCCTCTCTTAAAAGGACAACAGACCTGTAGGATTGGGTCTTGCCTTCATGACCTCACTGAAATTTAATCACCACCCCCATAGACCTTATCTGCACACAGCCCCCCTGGGGTTACTGCTTCAGCATGAGAATTTGGGGTTGGGGGACACAATTTGTCCGTAATCAAAGGGATGTAATCAGATGAGAATGTTAGATTTTTCTGGAAAGAGAATACATGAGGACGGAACACTAGGTCTAGAAACGAGGGAGGTTGTGTGAGAAGCTCTGCACGGGTGCCACATGTGGTGGGCTGGAACCGAAGTCAGGGGCTGCCTTAGGGGACAGGACCTGTGAGCAGAGGCGGGGGTGGGGCAGCGGTCCACAAGTCAAGCACCTGTTCTTCTGGAGAATGATGTTGGTTCCAGAAGGCGGAAGAGCCAGGCAGCCGCTTCTGATAGTGGAGCCGTCTGTGAGGCCCCAAGATCTACCAGCTGCTGCAAAGCGGCCGGGGGCTGAGGGCGCAGGCAGGGTCTGGGGCAGGGCGGCCTGCGCGCCCAGCCTGGGTTCTCGGACACTCGAGGGTAAGGCTCCCGCTGGAGATACCGGGGTAAAACTGTACTTACCTGGGTCTTGGAGACGCCGGAGGCCTGGCAGAAGCAGTGCTATTCCACGGCCCCAAACAAGCTGGGACGCCAAAACAGATCAGCCCCAAATCCCCCGTTTCCCTCTCCTAATGGGGCTAAGCACAGTCACAGCGTCGACCGTGAGGGATGAGGTGGAGAGTCATGTGAACTCAAGCTTGTTTACACCTGCCAGCTTAATGTCCCAATCAGAGTGTCCTATAACTAAACTTTGTAATGATGCAGAATTTTGTTGTTTTGTCAGCAGAGTGACTATTTCATATTGCCCAAGAAGAGCTACAAGAGGGAAGATGCTGCCCTGTAATATTCGATGAACTGAGTTAATCCATGAGGAGACTCCCGAAAGCTCATGCTGATGGAGATGCTCCAGTAATTCTGAGATCCAGTGGACAGCCAGTTTATCTATCTATCTATCTATCTATCTATCTATCATCCATCCATCCACCTTATCTATCAATCTACCAATCTTTCTATCATCTATCCACCCATCCAACTATCTATCTATAATCTATCTATCATCCATCCATCCATCCATCCATCCATCCATCAATCCACCTTATCTATCTATCTATCTATCTATGATCTATCCATCCATCCATCCATCCATCCATGCAACTATCTATCTATCTATAATCTATCCATCCATCCATCCATCCACCTTATCTATCTATCTATCTATCTATCTATCTATAATCTATCCATCCATCCATCCATGCAACTATCTATCTATAATCTATCTATCCATCCATCCATCCATCCATCCACCTTATCTCTCTCTATCTACCTACCTACCTATCTATCCATCATCCATCCATCCACCTTATCTATCTATCTATCTATCTATCTATCTATCATCTACCCATCCATCCATCCCTCTTATCTATCTATCTATCTATCTATCTATCTATCTATCTACCTATCTATCCATCTATCATCTATTCATCCATCCACTCTATCTATCCATCTATCTCTATCCATCCGTCTATCTAACTATCTATCTATCCACCATCTATACCTATAACATTAACAAATTTAACTTGGAGAAGCAGGTCTTGAGCCAGACTACAATGTTTGTTCTGAGATGCTTGTGTCATGGGGGTGCTGGATATGGGGATGCATTGAGGAAAAAGGAAGCAGAGGGAGATCCCAGGGAAACTCAACATATAAAGCTGGGGAAGTATGCTCCAGAAATGAGAAGATTGATTTTCAATGATTTTATGCAGTGAAAAGACATAATATTTTAAGAAAAAACAAATATAAAGGAGAGAGAGAACTTCAGGCAAAGGAGAGTTTGCTAAAGAAAAAAAAAATGCAGATTTTTTTTGTATTTTTACATTGTGGTATCAATATTTTTAGTATCTTATGTGTTAATATAAATCTTTTAGTATTGTCAGTGACCCATGAGTTTTGGGCATACATCATGAAGAGTGGACAACAGTGTGATATGAAAATCAAATCATTTTAAAACCATGGTCAATATTTTCAGGTCGATTTTTAGATATTATTAAAACAGCTACAATAACAAAACTGAAGATCTCTGAGGCGGTCTATAACATCTATCAACTATCTTCCGTGTTCTTAAATCATTATTCAATAGCCTTTTAAGTCTATTGATCTGAAGTATTTTATCAGTAATGCCACTAGCATCACCAGTAATAATGACCATTGATCAGGTACGTAATATTTGCTGGGATAAGTGCTAAAATAATTTCTATTTATAACCTCTCTTCCACACAACTATCTTTAAGATGAAATTATCTTTCCTATTTTATTTATTTAAAAAGATTAAGTAAGTTGGTTGAGGGCACACAGTAAGCATTGGATTTGTAGTTTTGCACACAGGTTAGCCCTTTTTGAAGAAACTAATTTATTTATTTTCCCTATTCAGGAGCTCTTCTGCAAAGATAGTTTGTTATCTGCTTTTTTTGGAAAGGAAATATCTGTGAATGGTTTACTGTGTCTGCCCCTGAGATATGAATGGGTTTTAATCAGTGAGCGGTACCTGGTACTCCCGCTGGTGGAACAAAGACTTCCTTACGTGATGCAGGAAATTGTGTTCCTCCCTGAAGAAAGGCACACACTGGGTTTCATGTTGTGCTCTGGGGCTGTGTAACCTATGCCCACAAAAACCCTGTACTTAGCTGAACACTCTAATGCCACATCTTGAAATTCTTAGCGATTTTATCTTTGAAACTCCTTGTAATTCACATCTGATGAGACAAGGGGCACGTGTGTGAGCAGAGAATGTGCCCAGCCTTCAGTGTCGCCCCTCGCTCACCCAGCATCTGTGACACTCCAGAGTACGCACTCTGGTGGGCCCACGATGTGTGGGAATTCACAGGGACTCGAAGTGAGTCCAAGGTAAGTGTGGAATATCCGTAATGAGGCCAGTGGGGCCCCTAGCCACCCTGACCGGCCACCTTCTCCACTCAGATGAGTACTGGGTAGAACCTGCACACGAGCCATTCACAGTCTCAGAAACACGACTACGCAGGGGCTCTAGCACAACCCTCCTGTCCTGTGTCACTTCCCTGAATTAATCAAACATCTGTGCCAAAAATGCTGATGTGAGACGAAAGACAAGGATAGGGAAAACCATACTTGTTCTTCCTTGGAATTGCCCACTGCTCCCCAGTGAGTTGGAGACAGAGACGGCGTTCACATATCGAGCCCATGACAAGAGCGGAAATAAGAACAGCTCACTTTCGTCCGTGTGTCCTGTTCAGCTAAGGATGGAGTCCATCTGCACGTATGAGCCACGAAACAGAAGTTGTGGAATTTCCAGGACTCATCACACAGGTTTACGATTTCATGTGCATTTACAAATGGAATGGGAGGCTGCCGTGACTGGTGTGGTCATGGGTGGCATGTGGATAGAGTTACAGGTGGATGGGCACCTGGAAACCATGACCCACCAGGAAAAAGGGACACCGCTGGCACGAGTTCTAAGCCCATTCTCAAATAAAAGGGGCCAAGTGCTCCTCGGGGAAGTGGGAGGTCCAAAGACAGGGTAGGAAACATACGGGATTATCTAGCACTGTAGTGTTAGAAATTCGAGGCCTCCTCAAAAAAAATAAATAAAATAAGACCAAAACCATAGTAAAAAATACAATGAAAGGGGAATGTCAAAGGGACACAAGAGCCAAAAGGAATACTTTTTGGCTTAGAAATTGGATTCCTATTAAAAGATATGGGGTGCCTGGGTGGCTCAGTTGAGCGTCTGACTTCGGCTCAGGTCATGATCTCACAGCTCATGAAATCGAGCCCCACGCCGGGCTCTCTGCTGACAGCTCAGAGCCTGGACCCTGCTTCAGATTCTGTGTCTCCCTCTCTCTCTCTGCCCCTAACCCACCCGCATTCTGTCTCTGTCTCTCTCAAAAATAAATAAACATTAAAAAAAAAGATATGAATTGTCCAAGTGGATTAAAAAAAAAATGAAGTCCCAAATGTTTTTTTGGATCTAAAGTGACATCTAAAGTGACACTTCATCCAACAACAGCAGGCCACACATTTTTCTCAAGGTCACGTGGAACATTTACCAAGATAGACCATATTCTGGGACATAAGCTTCAACATAAAATAAAAGATAAGATAAACAAAAGTAGAAATACAAAGTATGCCTTAAGACCACAATGAAAAAAAGAAAATCCAGGAATCAGCAACAGAGACAGTTGGAAAAGTCTGAAGTACTTGGACATTTAAAAAAGAAAAAAACAAAGACTTTTCAATAACCTATAGGTCAACTCAGAAATCTCAAGAGAAATGAAAAAATATATACTTTTATCTAAATTATAGGGGCGCCTGGGTGGTGCAGTGGGTTAAGCGTCCGACTTCAGCCAGGTCACGATCTCGCGGTCCGGGAGTTCGAGCCCCGCGTCCTGTGAGTTCGAGCCCCGCGTCAGGCTCTGGGCTGATGGCTCAGAACCTGGAGCCTGTTTCCGATTCTGTGTCTCCCTCTCTCTCTGCCCCTCCCCCGTTCATGCTCTGTCTCTCTCTGTCCCAAAAATAAATAAAAAAAACGTTGAAAAAAAAGAAAAAAAAATTAAAAAAAATAAATTATAACAAAAATAAAAGTTGTTTAAATCTGTGGCATATAGTTAAAAGCAATACTTGGAGGGAAATCTATAGCATTGAATGCATCTATTAGAAGAGAGTAGGGTGCCTGCGTGGCTCAGTCAGTTAACTGTCAGACCAGCTCAGGTCATGATCTCTCAGTTTGAGAGAGAGCGCGGAGCCCGCTTCAGACGCCCCGTCTCCCGTTCTCTGCCCCTCCCTCGCTCCCTCTCCCTCTCCCTCTCCCTCTCAACAATAAACATTAAAAAAAAAAGAGCGAAGATCTAAAATCGATACCCTAAGCTTCCTCCTTAGTAAAGTAGGAGAAGAGAAGTTTAAACCCTAAGGCAATCAGAACAGAAAATAATAAAAATCAGAGCGTCAATCAATACCATTGAAAATAAGGAAACCATAAGGGAAATCAATGGCAACAAAAGCTGGTGTTTGAAAGCATCGGTAAAGCCGAGAAAGCTCTGCACAGACTCACCAAAAAATAAGGGAGAGAAGGTACAAATTTCTAATGTTGTAAAAGAAATGACTGATCCCATAAACATTACAAGAAGAGGAAGGGTGAATTATGGTTTCGATAACTTCAATAGACACAAACGTCCAACTCGCCCAAGAAGAAAATAGGCTCTTTCAAGAGGCTTCTATCTATTAACCAAAGTAAACTGAGAACTACTTCCCGAAAAAGAAATCACCAGGCCCAGATGGTTTCATTGGTGACTTCTATCAAACAGTTAAGGTAGAAATGATATCAACTCTCCACAATTTCTTCCAGAGATTAAAAGCAGAGACAACACTTCCTAACTCATTCTGTGAGGCCAGAATGACCCTGATATCAAAACCAGATAAAGACATTGCAAGTCAAGAAAAACAAAAACCAGTATTACTCAGGAACCAAAATCCACAAAAATACATTAGCGATATAATCCAACAATATATAAAAATAATTACATGCCTTAACAGGAGAGGATGTTTCCCAGCCATGTGAGACAGGTTTAGAATTTAAAAATCAATCAGTACAATGCACCGTATCAGCCAGCTAAAGAAAAAAAAAATCGTGTTTCTCAGTCCCAGAAAGAGAGATGTATCTCAAAATCCTTCATGACTATTGAAGTCAGATTTCAGATTGATTCTGACTTTCCTACTTGCTGAAACAAAGAAGTATATACATATCTGATCCAGTATGTGAAAATCTCATGACAAAACAGAGAAGTGATTTTTCTTATCGTTTTCAGGAATTTTCTTCAATTAGACAGGATTAAAAATGTAGATGCTCTAACATTAGTATCAGTTGAACTTGTGATTAATATTTTTTTTTAGCTGACTCCATATTACACTTGATATGAGATGGAATTCTATAGAAGTGAAAGTTGCAGACACTTTCTTAGGAATAACTAAAATGCCAATTTTTTGAGAGCGAGAGAACATGAGTGGAGTAGAGGGAGAGAGAGAGAGAGAGAGAGAGAGAATCCCAAGCAGGCTCCACACTCAGCACAAAGCCCAATGCGGGATTCAATCCCACAAACCATGAGATCATAACCCAAGCTGAAATCAAGAGTTGGACGCTTAACCAACTGAGCCACCCAGGTGCCCCAACAGAATCTCTCTCTAAAACCGGCCATTGACCATGACTATTGCTGAGCTCAATTAAGCAATGTCTTTCTGGCTTCTCTACCCTGTTTGCCCATCACCGACCATCCTGTCCATTTACTGTGTTGCATTGGAACATGTATTTTAAAAATACATTAAATACCAACATTCCTGTGCTTGAAACCATTCCATACTGTCTCATTGCACTTAGAATGCAATCAGATTCCTGTAAGGTCCCCCCTGAGACTCCACCCCTGTCTGTCTCTCCACGTTTATTTCTCACGTTTTTCTTTTTTCAGGAAGATCCATCCATGTTGGATTTGTCCCAGCTTCTTCCTTCTTCCCCCTCCCACTCCTCCCCCACCTTCCCTTCCTCATCCTCTTCTCTTTCTTCTCCTTCTCCTCCCTCTCCTCCAGCTCCCCCTCCTCCCCCTGCTCCTCCTCCCCCTTCTTCTTATTGCGATAAGAACACTTAGCATGAGATTTATCCTCTTAGCAGAATTTTAAGTGCACGATACAATATTGTTAACAACAGCCACTATGTTGTACAGTGGATCTTCACTTCTTCGTGATAATGAAAGAAAAATACTCAGAAGTGGGATTGCTGGATTATATAGTTATTCTATTTTTAAATTATTTGTTTTATTTTATTTTTTTAAACCTCAATAATGTTTTCCATAATGGCTGTACCATTTTACATTCCCAGCAACAATTACAAGGGTTCTAGTTTCTTTTTATCCTCGCCAAAACTTTTATATAGATATGGATAAGTAGATAAACAGATAGATAGATAGAGAGACAAACTTTTTTTTTGACAACAGCCATCACTCCTGGAAGAAAATCTAGGGAGAAAGCTTCATCACATTCATCCTGATGATAAATTTTTGGGTATGACACCAAAAGCACAAACACCAACAACAACAAAATAGGCCACGGGACCACATCACATGAAAAAGCTTCTGCACCACAAAAGAAACAATCAATGGAATGAACAGGTAACCTAAGAAATGGAAGAAGATATTTGCAAGCCACATATCGGACAAAAGGTTAATATTCAGAACATATAAGGAAAAACTACAGCTCAACAGGAAAAAGAATTTGATGTACCAGGGGGAACATGACTTGAAGAGACATTTCTACAAAGAAGATAAACAGATGGTCAAAACTACATGAAAAAATGCTCAATGTCCCTAATCACCAGGGACGTGAAATCAAAGCATCATGGGGCACTGCCTCCTTCCTGGCTTCTTCAGCACGCCTCGAGGCTCCAAAGACTCTCCCGAGATGCTCCCTTCTCTCCTCTCTGCCCACGGCCATCTCCTTCCCTTCCTTACAGATGCTTTTCCTCACCACTGCTCTTGGATCGTATTCTATTGTCTCATTTATCTCCTTCAAAACATTCATTTAAAACTACAGCTTTTTTTTTTAAATTGATATGCCTTCTATCATGCTTATTGTCCAATGGGATATAGAACCTATGAGGACAGGGCTTGTTTGCAAGCATGACCCAATGTTTGATACAAAGTAGGTGCTAAATACACGGTTGTTAAGATGGTAATTCAGACCAGAGCTGTGCAGCCCGCCCTAGTGAGGAGAGAGTGGGATTTCTCCCTTCAGTTCTTATTTAACGTTTATTTATTTTTGGGACAGAGAGAGACAGAGCATGAACGGGGGAGGGGCAGAGAGAGAGGGAGACACAGAATCGGAAACAGGCTCCAGGCTCTGAGCCATCAGCCCAGAGACCGACGCGGGGCTCGAACTCACAGACCGCGAGATCGTGACCTGGCTGAAGTTGGACGCTTAACCGACTGCGCCACCCAGGCGCCCCCTTCAATTCTTATTTAAAGTGTGGTTTAGTGACTCTGATTCTGGCAAAGTACCACAGTAGCAAATGTGTTGTCCAGAAGAATATCCTTCTGAATCGTGATTTTCAGGGCCCCCTTGGGTTCTCTATTGCCTCCAGAAGTGCCACAGAACAGGGCAGAAGTGGGGGTGGGGAGGCGGGTGACCGCAGGTCTTGGGGCCCCTCAGTCTGCCCCCGCATCACTGGCAGATGCTTAGTGGTGCGTGTGCAGCCTCCACATCAGATAAGGTGACAAAAAGGATGTATTGCCACCAAAAATATCCTTGAAAACACAGATCTAGACATATAGAAGTAGATTGCTAAAGTGGCTTCACATGCATTTTGATGAATTGAGACATCTCTCTAGATAATTCAGTTTTAACTGGAATACTGAATATATTTATAATTAGTAAGGTCTCGGGCATGAATTAGGCAAACTATTCTATGACCTGCTAGCTCAGCCTGGGCGGTGCAGAGCCGTACTAAATGCGGTAGGGTGTAAGTTTGCTAACACTTACCGTGGCTCACTGCGGCTCACGTCCTTTGTTCCTCTTGGTCTCCTGGTTAGGACTCGTGTGGTGATGCTGTCTCCAGGGTAGCAGCCCCGACCATCTGAGCCTCAGGACCAGCTCTATTATCCTCTGTGCTTAGATGTACTTCAGACAGGTTTTTATCTATGCATTCACCATTTGGGAAGGCTGTGATCATTCTGTCGGAGAAGAGAACACAAAAAGTCCTGAAAGATACCCAAAATGTGTGAAGAGGCTCCTGATTCCAATTAGCATCTGACATTAGAACCGCCCTCACCACCACCGTCACAGCCTTTTCCACCATACCACTGGAGTTAGAAGTGACTTGTAGCCACTCTCCCAGGCAATGCTGGCTGTTTTCATCAGACAGTAGCATCACCCTGAATCCCAACTTCACCCTGACTAAACCACTCGAATGGGCCTGAGGAAATTCACGCATTCAGGATTCAATTCTGCCCCAAATCTGAGAGCCGAAAGACTCAGAAAAGAAGGCGTAGGGCGGAAGATCGGGAAAGAGACTGGCTGTCTAGGTTCCAAACTATAATTGCCTAAAGTTCCAAGGGCGTTCTTTAGAAACTCCAGCACCACTGGCAAAATCAATTCATGGATGGTCAATTGAGTAATTACATCTCAAGTAGCACAAAGTTAAAAAATCTGTACAGGAAACTTATTTTGAGGAAGATCAATAACAACTGCTTGTTGTAAATGTCACAAAGTTATCAGAAAAGCAGTGTTCTTTTCGATGGAGAACAAAACCGTAAATTAGGCCCAGGAAAGGCGAAGATGGTCTACAGGATGTAATGGCTCATATGACTAAGCCCACCAAGAGTTAGCCCATGAACGCACAAAGCACCGGCACCAAGTACAGCAGATGAGCCCTACAATCACGAACGTCGCATGATGAAAACGAACAAGGTAAGTACGAGAACCAAGACTGAGAGATTCAGCTGATCGGCTAAGACAACTAAGGGTGCATCAGTAGAGGCACTGGTGTGGTTACAGCAGCAGAATGTACCGTAAAGGTAAGGGGAAAGAAATCTGTGACTCTGTCTGAAAAAACGCTAAATCGTTCAGTCTCCATCGCCGTGACCTCACAGCGGCAGACGGCAAAGGAGCCAATTAAGCCAGAAAACATCAATATCTGCCTGAAAGATTGTTGGTGAATTTCAAGAAGCTGCTATAAAGATTTTGAGAATTTTCCCCAAGACTTAATGTCTGGAAAGAAATCATTAGTTATTTCACTATATTGGAGGGCAGAAGGAAAAAAAAAATTGCTTAAGTACAATAAGACTATGAGAGTAAAGAGCAGTTCCTCTGTTCATTATTAATATTTGATTAGGAAAAAAGATCCCTGGGCTGGAAATCAATAGTTCAGGATCAGCTACTAATTATCTGTTTGGCCTTGGGCAAAATACTTAATATTTCTTGGCGTCAGCTTTCTCCATTATAAAATCAGGTGGGAGGGTGGACCAGGCAGAGCACAGAGGATTTTCAGGACTACAAAAGCACTCTGCGGTGTTATCACGATGGATACGCATCATCGTACATCTATTCATTGCACCAAGAGTGAGTCCGCAGGTAAACCGTGGACTCTGGGTGCAGATGACGTGCCCGTGTGGGTCACCAAGCGTGACAAACGTACTGCCTGGCAGGCACGTGGACAGTGGGGGCAGCCGTGCACGTGTAGAGACAGGGGCAGCTTGTATTTTCTTAATGTTCCCGTCAACCTAAAATCTCTCTACAAGTACGGCGTCCGAACTCTGCAGCCCTGCTGGAGTGGTGGGATCCCAGGGCCTCGGAGGTAGAAGAACCACGCGGGAGGAAGGAAAATGACACACATGCATCCGTGGTTATCAAGAAGCCCTTTCTAACCCAGAATTCTGCTTTTCTCTGGGGGCAGATTTCCTTTGAAGTAGTTCCATTGATGAAAATAGACTTGAGGGGTGCCTGGGTGGCGCAGTCGGTTAAGCGTCCGACTTCAGCCAGGTCACGATCTCGCGGTCCGTGAGTTCGAGCCCCGCGTCGGGCTCTGGGCTGATGGCTCAGAGCCTGGAGCCTGGTTCCGATTCTGTGTCTCCCTCTCTCTCTGCCCCTCCCCTGTTCATGCTCTGTCTCTCTCTGTCCCAAAAATAAATAAACGTTGAAAAAAAATTAAAAAAAAAAAAAAGAAAATAGACTGGAAAAATGATGACCTCAGTGGTCTCTTATAAGCATTCTTCCATGGATTCAGTCCTATTTGCATGAAGAAGAAGTAAACTGTGCTCTGAATCAAATGACCACACCCCTAATCCTGATCTTCTACAATATAAACACGTACTGTTTCCTGACCTTGGATGTTCGACCTCCAGAAGTGTGAAAAATAGATCATTGGTTAAGCCCCCCGATCTGCGGTGTCCTGTGCTGGTGGCTGGAGCGGCGTGTGACGTCCACGTACCCCTGACGCCTGGGCTGTCTCGTGATACAGGCTGGCGACCCACGGTGGGGCTCTCCAAGCCCAATTCTTAGCTATGTCTGTGAGGGTAACTCTGGTGACGTAGCAGAAATTCTGAGATAGCTGGGGGTCACCGAAACACCCACTAGAGATTTAAACCGAGGACAGTGCACTGGCTCATCAGAAGTGAAGATCTGATGTGTACTTCCTGCAATATGTGACCAGGAAAGTGGGCTCATGGGTGGAAAAATGAATTCCCTGCTGTTCAGCTTGAACCTTAACCCCAATTCAGGAGAAGGACCAAGACAAACCTTAAGGGCCATGGCATCCCCCTGTTCTACGAGGTTCTTTTAGGCAAAGGCACCAAAGCACCCTGCACTGCAGCCTTACCTTATAAGGACAACCCCCCCCCCCAACCCCGCCTCGGTGCTGAGGATGCTTCTGTCGGTTCAGAACTGCAATGCTCCGGGTTTCCAGGTTTATAATTTTCCCTCATAGCTTTTCCATCCCAGCCCCTAGCGTTTGACAATCTCATTTCTATAACTCATTAAATATTCAATGATTCATAATAACAATTTTCCATGTAATTTTATTGTTCACATTCTGGCATCAACTTCTTGTCCCAAATAAAATAAGTATAAATACCTGCCTGAAAAAAGGGCATTTCGGTCTCCATTTTCATGGCATTGATCTTGTCGAAGGAGCTTGTTGCAGAAGCCTTCCAAATATTACCGACACTGCCTCCCTGTTAGAAGTCTGAGCAAATGGGGGATTATGAAGCAAAACAGCCAGGAAGGCAGGGAAAATTCAACCAATCTCACACTAACTGGAGAGGAAGCTAAGAGAGTGTGAAATCAAAGAATAATCAATTTCCCGAAGGAATAAGGGGGCGCCGCACGCCATTACAGATCATCTCAAGGGCGTGAGAAAGGCAAAGAAAGTTGAAGAACTCTGAGCAGGAGGATCTTGGAAGAGCAAGTCTGGAATTTTCCACGGGAGAAGGCCCGTCCTGCCTTGCGCCTCACGTTTATCATGGATTTCTACATTTCGACAGGATTCTGTTCTCAGGCAACAAGTAAAAATAAAAATAAAAATTATAATAAAATGCCCAGTTTCTTCTCACCGTGCATGGGGACAGGAGTTCCAAAGGACTAAAATAGGGTTTCAAGAGGTGCACACATGAAATAGTTTAATATGGTTTACTCCTATATTCGAGTCCTGCTCAGAAGCTCATATTTTCCTGCCTTCCTTCCTTCCTCACCCAGCTCAGCACTGGCCACCCACATTTCAGCAATACTCTCCCAGTTCCTCAAGCATCCTTGCCTGGCACGCCACCAGCAAGGAGCAGGGACCTTCTCCCTTCCCAACGTCACACGCTCAGCGCCCAACCATGGGGCCGGTTGGATAGGGTGGATAGGCTCAGCTGTAAATCCAATTCCGGGGCCCCAGATGAAGCCCTGATATGCTGCCCCCATGCCGGAGAGATGCTATGCGCTCCCCGATGCTCTTAGAATATGTGTCAGAATCCTAAGTTAAGTTCCAAGGAATGCATAACTTGTCTCCACCGCCACCCCCACTTTCACTGACCCTTGGTCTTCACCCTCCTCTACCCACATTCCCACGTGGACTCAATTCCCATGTGGGCGCCCCTCCACAGCATTGCATCCTAATCGTGTGTGTCTTTGAGTTTGCCAAAAACACTTCTATCCTCTCACTCTTCTTGGCATTGTAGGGAAATCCACGAGCCTGCAAGCTGGTAAAAAAAAAGGCCAGAGTCAACACAACTGTCTAAAATTCCGGCATGTCTGTTCCAGTTGGGAGACTGAGGAATTATGGATTTGGGGGGGCTCGTTTCCCCGAGGTTAAATCTGCCCTGCTATCTGCCTCTCTACCTTTCTCTGCATGCTCCCTCAATGCCTCAGGTCTCAGACGTGACTTAGTTGAAATTGAACTCAGGCCTTCAGACATCAATCTCCTTAGTAGCAGATCCTGTAAGCAGATTGTCTTCCTACAGGCATTTCCCTTCTTTCTCAACCCCCCTTTTCATCATCTTAATAGAAATTGCACTGATGTCCCTATGAAGACTTAGGTAACACAGAATGTCCTACATCATTTGTCTTGATATTGGCTATTAATTTGATTCCTATTAGATACACCCTTTCAAATCAGCTATACAGTTTATCCATGGTTCTGAAATAATATTCAAATTACTGTAAATGCTCTGTGAATATTTTTTGTTATGATTGCCAGTGATTAGCACTCTAAGACGGTATGCTTTTGTCTTGCATTTTTCATAATAATAGATTCTATTCTTAATGTATAAAGTATTGCCAAATTTCAGATTCTCTTTGATAGTTTCACCTCATAATCCCTGCTTCTTTCCTTCTTAAAATTTTATTTTAGAGAGAAGGAGCAAGCACGAGCAAGGGAGAGGGGCAGAGAGAGAGAGGGGGAGAGAGAATCCCAAGCAGACTCCACACTCAGCGTGGAGCCTGACTCGGGGCTTGATCCCACAACCCGGGGATCGTGACCTGAGCCAAAATCAAGAGTCAGACACTCAACCAACTGAACCACCCCCTGCTTCTTTCAAACCAACCAATACATGGGTAAACTGTCAAATATCATTTTATAGTATTGCAAATATAAGATCCCAAAAATGTTGTCAGCGTTAACATTATCACTAAGTAAAGTGATTCATGGTGACAGGTGAGAACAACTGTTGGTTCACAAACTGGCCCCCAATACCTGGAGGACAAGGAGAGTTGTTCAATAAGTTAAATGAGTGGCTCTTATAGGCGGCACTTAAATAAGCAAGGGAACTTACATATAAGGTGGTCTTGCATGGTCACAAAATGAGTACATCTCCATTCCTGTCTACATCACACCAGAATCCTGAAAGTCCGGAGAGAGGCCTTACCCGGGCTCAGTCACATACTCAGTCTAGACGGTCTCAACATCACCTCACCCTGTCAAGGCTACACCCTTGAGAACAGCTCCCACCATGGGAACAGTGGGCCGAGCTGTACCCCAAGGATAGGAGAGGGTGAGGAGCCTCCGACTGTCCAAGGCTGGCTCATGGGAATGGCAGTCACATCCCCTCGATGACCGTCTCCCATGGGGAGACCACGGGGACAGTGTAGGTGACTGTACACATTCTAAGTCCACGTGAGTTAGAGTGGATGACATTTTGACTCTTCCATATCATATGTTTTTCTTAAAAGCCTGTTAATGGCAAACAAAGACAGACTAGTTAGCAGTCATGGCATAAAACCCTCCATACCTATTTCAAAGCATGTTCTTTCATTGAATTCAAAACAACTTTATGCCAATGTCCATGTATAATGACAGCCTATAGTTAGAATCAAATGAAGGGAAATAAAAGAAAGGCATTAATTCCTGTTAAATGTTTCTGCATTGATTCAACTCAAATCCATGAACCTGAGAAGAGAGAATACTTTTACATCAAAAATACATTCTCACAATTTTGTTTGGAAATTTGGACCCTTTTTCACAATTCTACACATAGAGACAACTGTCATATGTGTCTCCTCTTGATAAAGAATTTTTTGAGAGAGAGAGAGAGAGAGAGAGAGAGAGAGAGAGAGAACCCCAAGCAGGCTCCATGCTGTCAGCTCAGAGGCCAATGCAGGGCTCTATCCCATGACCTGGGATCATGACCCGAGCCAAAATCAAGAGTTGGACACTCAACGGATTGAGCCACCCAGGGGACCCTATCCTTGTTATTTCTGATTATAGATACCCTAGTGAATGTGCAGTGGGATCTCACTGTGGTTTTAATTTGCATTTCCCTAATGTCTCATGATGTTGAACATCTTTTCAAGTGTTCACCAGCCATTTGTATATCTTTAGGGAAATGTCTATTCTTATCCTTTGCCTATTTTTGATTGGACTTTTTGTCTTCCTATTGCTGAGTTATAAGAACTCTCTATATATTTTAGATACCAGAGCCTTATCAGATACATGATTTCCAGATATTTTGTTCCAGTCTGTATTTTGTATTGGTAGTGTACTTTTTTAATGTTATTTATTTATTTTTGAGAGAAAGAGGGAGTGGGCACATGAACAGGGGAGGAGTAGAGAGAGAGAAAGAGAGAGACAGAGTGTGTGAGGGAGGGGCGGAGAGAAAGAGAAAATCCCAAGCAGGCTCTACCATCGGCTGGGAGCCTGAGGTGGGGCTCCCTCTCATGATCCTGTGATCATGACCTGAGCCCAGATCAAGAGTCTGGTACTCAACCGACTGAGCCCCCCAGGCACCCCTCGAAAAATAATTCTATTGAGCAGATAGCTAAATCTTCAAAGCAGTATAATGAAAATATGCTTCAAGTTTTTATTTTTCTGTCAACTTCAATAAAAGCATTACCTTATTTGCTTTTGGCCACTTTTATACACATAAATATATCACTGTATAACATATCAGTGTTCAGCATTCTGCTGTTTGGCTCTGATTAAAGCAGTCTGGCACAGCCCCATGACCCCGACAGGACTCCTGTGGGCTCACCTGCCATTGTTACCTCGAGAGAAAAAGTCCTCTTTGTCCCCCATTTGATACCTAGTCTCTACTTTTCAAAAAAAAAAAATCTAACCAGGATCTTTTAGATTTGTTTACAAGACTTCTCACAAATCTTGGATTTCGGTAAAATCCGGGTAAAGGACAATCACTGAGTCATAGTCCTTGAATTTCTGGTTCGCCAACAACCTAACACAATGCTCCTGACCTGTGCTAACCAGTGGTAATAAAAATAAACCAGATAGTCCTCGCTGTGTTTTTAAAAGGGCTTGTATAATAGGAAAGGTTTCAAACACGTGGATCAAGCAAAAACACAAATAATTTCTCTGCAGTAGTAAGAAACCAAAATGGAGCAGAAAGCAAGGTGCGCAGGGTCAAGGTGCCTTCAGTTCAGGTGGATGGGACTGCCTGGCTGTGGTATTCATGGTGTCAGGAGACGTAAGGACAGACATGCAGGGCTGTGAGAGTGGCAACACGGAGGGCCCGAGTCACCCGAGGTCTGGGAATTTCCAGGGCTGGGGTTTTGTCTTCGGTGCAAGGACAGGACATGAAGGGTTTTAATCAGGGCAGTGACGTCCTCAGACACGTGAAAGACGGTCTGATACAACACACAGAGAAGCTACGCCTCATGGAGCATGGGAATTGATGACATTGGGAGAACAGCATGTGGAAGAGAGTGAACTGATTACTACCTTGGACTACTCAGGAGTTTTAAGTCCCTCAAACACAATTAAACATTCAGGCCTTTAAACAATATATAATTGAATTCTATCAAAATGTCGATAACCGTGTCTCATTTTTAGTAACTGGCACCTGTGACATCCGCTCCATCAACAGGAACAGGAGCCTGATGCTCAGACACGTCACTGACAGGAAAAAGGCCATGTTCCCGCTGTGTCTTCCCAGGAAGACGGGTACCTGGACTCCCCGTGACCACGTTTGATTTTTCTCACCTACCGTTCACCATGTAAGTGTTCTTGCACTAAGACTCAACCTCACCGCTCCTCATCCGGGTTCACTTTGGTACCTGGTCGAAATGGTTCTTTGGTCGGTTTCCTACATTAGATTTCATACAGCTTAGCTGCATTGTCATATACTGTGTCCACAAGATACATGTGGCCATGTGAATCTAAATTAATTGAAATGAAATAAAATTAAAATTTGGGCCTTTGGTTACAGGAAGGACATTTTGACCGTTGAATTGTCCTATTTGAGCCATATTCAACATGGCTATGGCAGGAATTGGGTGACCTCATTAGATAGAGCAGGTGCAGGACTTTTCCAGTCTGGAAGGAAGTTCTGTTGGACAACGCGTTATCACCATGGTGTCTATAACACTGTGCATTTTAAGTCTTCGATATAGCAAAGAACTGGGCTTAATGCAGAATGTGCCTATTGGCTGCAGGCAAAACTGGATTAAAAAAAATCACTTAGAACTCTGTGTCACGGATGCTGGAACTCCAAACTATGGTCCCACTGTTAACTCCGCGAGAGGAACAGCCAGCCTCCGCCCCTAACAGATACTCATTTAGCTTTAGGAAGAGAGCCAAACAATAATAGTAATTGTAATAGCAGTGATAATTATAGTTAATGTCATGCAAATTGCTGGAAAATGAGTGATATAAAAAGACTAGCTCCACAGCGAATATATTTCAGCTAAGGGCTTCTACACAATTGCAGACCAGTTTAATGCCTCCTCTGCATCTGCCCCTTTTGTCTATCCTCTCTATGGCAGTAGCCTCTTACCTTCCATTTCTTTCTTCATTCATAGCACAAACATCTGCAGAATTTTGAGCAGAGAAACAGCTAACATTCGCTGAGCACGTACTATGTGTGGGCACTGCCAAGAGTGCTTGTACGCGTCGATTCACTTAATTCTCCAGCATCCACGTGGAGGTGATGCCATTATTTACTCTGCAAATAAGAAAAAGCTGCTCAGAGAGAAACAGTAACTTGTTCACAGTCACACAAAACTGGACAGAAGCAGTTGAGATGGGAGTTCTCTCAGGGTAGCCACGGCGCCCACCCTTCCTCGCCTGTGTCCATTCTAAATACCTAACAGGCTCAATAACGAAGCCTTTTAGATTCCAAAGAAAGCTCTGGGCCATCTTCCAGAAAAAAAAAATGCACGTACTCGAAAATAAAATTTAATTTCAGACTGCATCATGGACTTGAGCTTATGATCTATACCTTTCTACGTGCCACAGCTTGGCATCTAAAGCATTAACTTACTGCTTAGGATCTGTCCTCCACCAACCCCAAAACCTTACTCTGCTGGGACTCACCAAGCAAATCAACCAAGGAAACGTTCCGCAGTTTTGTCTGTACAATCCTTTCATTCAGAGAGCCTTCCCAAATGCCTGCTGGCAGAGGTGACCGCCCACCAGGATTGCTATGCCCTCTGCAGGAAGAAGCTGCTTCTGAGAAGAGACGACGCATGGAGGAACGATGCATCTATGCCACCCATGGGCCTACGAGACTGTGGAGGGCACTTCTCACGAATGGAATGGAAATGGAAATGATTTCTGCTGCCTCCAGGAAGCACTTTGCCTTTCCCCCCACTTCGCGGACTTGTCGATGAAGACTAATGTGACCGCCTTGGGAGCTACTTGTTGAAGACGGCAGACCGCACGATGGAAGGACATCCTGTCCCTTATGGTGTCCTTGGAGGAGAGTCTCCCCCAGCCAGGAATATTTAATTTCAAGGTCAGTTGAGGACGATTTAGATTTCTTTTACTATAAATGCCTGAGGTTTCAAAACTTACCTGTTAACATACCTAGCATCATTTTAGTTAACATGTAAAATTGCACCACGACGAGTGTTGTCGTAGGAAAAAAATAAAACACACGGAAAAATCTACCACTAGGGCAACAGAGCACAAAATGTCTGGTATTGGAATCAGAAAAGTTATACGCGGCGGTAAAATATCTGCTAAAACTACTGTCTGCATATGCGGGAAAACACCACGTAGCGATGGAGTCCACAGTGTAAGCCAGCAGTTGAGAATGGTCAGTTTTCTTGCATAGTGGCTATTACATGGTTTCTCCTGCAAAATATGACCGAAAAAAGTGACCTCAGGCAAGAACCGGCTGGTGTTCAAAAAGAGATCAAAAGAGGACCTTCCCAAGTGAGGTCTGCCATCTTTAATAAGTAGCTTGCAAGGCGGCCATATTAATCTTCATCAAGTCAGCAAAGGGCTGGTATGTAGGGAACAAGGTCTTGGAGCATTGGACATTCTGGATATTCCTTAACTCCAGATATTAAGAAATATGTTTGAAAAAGACTAAAACTATCAGACTTCCAGAAAGAGGTCTCAGAGGAACAAAAATAACTGAATCCTGAGTCAGGGATGGTCTCTCCCGCCAACAGTTTCCGTGATCCCCCAGGTGACTTCTCAGTTACAGGAGAAAAAGGAATAAGCAAGTTGTTAGAATCTCGTCTAAGAGAGCACGGAAGGCAAGCTGGCCCGTGGGAGGGCCCGGAAACAAATGTACCCGAATCTTCCTAAGCTCTGGAGAAGACTTAGATGAGCATCAGCCGCCAGCAGCAGGGTCAGAGAGCAGATTGCAAGGTAGGTCCGCATGGAACCCTCAACCCGTGGATTGAGAGGCACAGAGGACGCATAACGTTCTCCACTCAGAGGCGGCTGTAGATGAGATTTAGGGCTGGAGGGTGGCAGAAGACGCCACCCCAAAACATGCCCCTTTGGCGTGAGGATTATTTAAAGCTACAGGCACTTGAAGACAGCAGGTGCAAGAAGGGGGGGTCTGACCCCGACCCCCTTTGCTTCCAGGAGATGAAACCCCCTTGTGAAAGCCATTCTCCCTATACCAGGAGGAAGGACACACGCTTGTCACCAGAGATTGGGGGAGGGAAAATCTGTTAAACCCTGTTAAACTAACCCTTACCTCTCCTTACTCCCCCACACATTCTAGTTACTTTTCTACGAGTGCATCTCTTCGTTCCACCCCCTAGATCAGCACTCAGGCCTGGCCTCATCCTGGGGTCTCCGTTCCTCAGTGGGGCTCCAGTGTCATGTCAAACTTACATTAAATAAATCCAGATGTTCGGAACTATTTCCTCCTGGTCACCGGTCTTCTGTGAACGTGGTCCTCAGGCCTGCCAGGAGACCCTAAGAGGACAGAGGTGATGTGTCGCCTCCCCTACAGGCTGAATGACAAGAGAGCCATCGAATCAAGATTTCGTAAATCACCTGCGGGGTGTGTTCAACGCAAAGTACAGAAAAACACCCAAAGAACTTTAAACTGGCTCTAGGAATGGAGATCTCCATTTGTCCACATCACTCCAGGTGATTCTGACTCAAGTTTTACGTGTTAGGAGGCATTGTACAATAGTAGGCAAGGCAAAAGAAGGGGGTTCCTAACCAATATTAAAATCATATAATTAATTTGATAATTGAAGTTAAAATTAAGTGGAAGATGTTTCCTGATTGGAGGTATAGCTTTGGTCCTTCAGTGTTTTTAAGGCCACTTTTTCATACCACTAACACCATGATAAGGATATATACACATACATATATTTACATATATACATATTACGGAGACATATACACATATACGCACTCAGGGCTCACAGCGTCTCAATGCTAACTAACGCTAAGGGTTTTTAAAAGTGCTGTGTGACTTTCAGACAGGAATATATCCATCAAAAAGCTTTTCCAAGGGAAGAGAGGAAAATGATGCTAACTTTAAAGATGAATTATATCACTTTGTAGATCCCAGTCAAATGAAGCATTGAAATGGCCTAGACTGAACATAAAGCCGGATGAGGTATTATTTAGAAACGTCCTTCTGAATTATACTTATTCAGTGTGGAAAATGGTATCTATTTCCTAGAAGACAGTGCGGTACAGAAGATAACGTATATGTTGTTTGAAGTTTGTTAAGAAACACATTTTTCCATAATAATGAACGAGTAATTTATGCCTGACAAAGTGACTTTGTAATCGCCGAACGAAGATAAAAGAGGAATTTGATTACCCTAATTAATGATGATACGGCGAATGGGGCGGGTGTGGGACTAATAAACACTATTTGGTTATTGGAAAAACGCCGCTGATTGGGAATTATTAGCAGAGATGTTGGTGCCGTCGCATTACAGCCGACTTGCCACCTTGCGTGGCGGTGGCCGGTGGGGATGCTGCAGAGGGCCTCGCGCGACAAGACCGAAGCGGTCCCTCTGTGTCCCGCACCAGGCGGCAGCGAGGAGCAGGGCCGGTGAGCTCTCGCGACGGACGCCGGTCAAGGTAAAACGGCTTGCCCCCTGACTCTAAAATGACGCCGTTTGTTAGGAGCTGTGGCCGGAAAGCCTTCCACAGAATTCATGCAAAACGAACGAACAAAGCACACCACGGATTTTAGAATCTCCCTGAGCCAAGACAGAATCAGAATCAGCTCTCAGCACCACCCTCTTGCAGCAAAGAGGAGGGGAGGGGCCAGACTGGACCCCTGTCCGGCGGGTGCACAGCCCGTCTACACCCAGCTGCTACCACGTGACGCTGGGAATTCCACGTCCAGAGGTAGGGTCAACTAGGTGTGCAAACGGACCCTTCCACCAGAAACCAGTGGTGCTGGAGAAGATGCATGTTAAAATCTGCTGTTACACCAGTTATCCCTCAATACCGTGAGGATCCCCCAGTGGCCCTAATTCAGTTAAAAAAGGAGGAGTAGAGTTAAGCATTGATGCTGAGGCTTTGACCCCGAGGGCATTTTTCAAACCCAAGTGACTCTAGCCTTAGGTTTTCCAGAGCTCTGGGGGCGGCTGAGCGGGAGATGACGGCTGTGGTCCCCGAACTCGAAATTCCGATGGGACATCGGAATCACTGGGACTCCAAGGGACACAGCTAAGTGGGATGGCAGAGAGAAGCTGTCCATCACCAGGAGAGAAGGCCAAGTGTCTACCTTAAATTGCACCCCTGGGTTGAGGAAAAGATAGCTCAGGCTCAGAACTCACCCACAGGGGGTTCCTCCCCCCCCCCCCGGGGAATGTCTCCCAGGGTGTTAGTACCTGGGTGGTCAGAGTAAAACCTCACCCAGGAATGTAAGTCAGAAACCCCCGTAGGCAACAGAGTAAACTTGCATTATCAAACGCAAATTTGCTCTACAAGACCCCACATTTAACCTCAGCCACTTCTCACAGGGAAACTTCCACACACTATGAGTTCACAGTTAACAATCACAATCAATACAGAAACAGGGCACCTGGGTGGCTCAGTCAGTTGGGTTTCCGACTTCGGCTCAGGTCACGATCTCACGGTGTGTGGGTTCGAGCCCCGCGTCAGGCTCTGTGCTGACAGCTTGGAGCCTGGAGTCTGTTTCGGATTCTGTGTCTCCTTGTCTCTCTGCCCCTCCCCTGCTCATGCTCTCTCTCTCTCTCTCTCTCTCTCTCTCTCTCTCAAAAATAAATAAACAATAAAAAAAAACTTTAGGGGAGCCTGGGTGGCGCAGTCGGTTAAGCGTCCAACTTCAGCCAGGTCACAATCTCGCGGTCCGTGAGTTCGAGCCCCGCGTCAGGCTCTGGGCTGATGGCTCGGAGCCTGGAGCCTGTTTCCGATTCTGTGTCTCCCTCTCTCTCTGTCCCTCCCCTGTTCATGCTCTGTCTCTCTCTGTCCCAAAAATAAAGTAAAAAACGTTGAAAAAAAAATTTAAAAAAAAAAACTTAAAAAAAAAGACAGAAACAGTATGCCATGCACAGAACAGTACAGCAAAAACTATAAAAAAGAATCAAAACTGAAAAACCTTCAAATATTAGAATAATCACAACTGAATATAAAATAGTGTGTTTAAAATATTTAAACTGAAAAAATTAGTGTTTAAATATGAGTAAAGGCCAAATGCCCATTAAAAAAATCATCAAGTAGATTAGAAAAAAATAGGTATCAAACAGAATATCTACAAATTGAAATACAATAATTAAAATTTAAAACTTACTGTATATATTTAATCACAGAGTAGACATATTTAAAGAGAGACTAGGAAAACAGGAAGACAATTACTATGCTTGATCGTAGTCAAAAGGCCAAAAAGCAACTAGGAGAAACTTTTAAAGATAGGACCCAGGGGCCCCTGGGTGGCTCAGTCAGTTAAGTGTCCGACTTCAGCTCAGGTCATGATCTTGCGGTTTGTGAGTACGAGCCCCATGTTGGGCTCTGTATTGACAGCTCGGAGCCTGGAGCCTGCTTCGGATTCTGTGTCTCCCTCTCTCTCTGCCCCTCCCCTGATCTCTCTCTCTCTCTCTCTCTCTCTCTCAAAAACAAATAAACATTAAAAAAATTTTTTTTTTGAAAAAGAGAAAAAAAAAGGTAGCCCTCAAAATCCAGTACAAGAAGATAAAATTTGAAAAATATTCAAGAGAAGTTAATGACCAAGAATTCTATTCTATTCTATCTGGAAAGGCACAAACATGTGTGGGATTAGAACCCTAAAAGAAAAAAAGAAACAAACGTGAAGGAAATAAAATATTTAAAAAAACGAGTACGCAGGTGTGTATACTGGTAAAAGAAATTCTTCTTCAGTTTCAGGAATCGCAAAGAACCCCAACTAGAACATATCCCCCTCAAACCCACCACATCATAGAAAAACGCACGAACGTCAAACACAAACACAATGTCCTAAAAGCAGTGAGGGAGAGAGTGACAATCCTTTTGGACCAATGTTGACTTTTCAAAATCCAGCATTTTCGGTACATGGAGAGAACGGTAAATGCCAATCTAGAATTACCTGCCCCGAGAAAATGTGTTTCAAGAACGAGAGCGAACAAAATCCCCCGGGAACCTCAACAAACAAATAAGCTGGTGTTGCCGTCGTGAGCTCCTCGATAACAGAATGTCTAAGATGTGTGTTTCCGGAAGTGGGGAGAAGAATTACAGAGGGAAGTACGAGGGGCCAGAAAGGGGGTGCTATTTGGGGAAATTAAACGCTGCCTGACTGTTTCTGAAAGTCGGTAAGGTTTCTAGGATTCAAAACGTCCCCCAAGGGCACCTGGGGGGCTCAGTCGGTTAAGCGTCTGACTCTTGACTTCAGTTCAGGTCATGATCTCACGGTTCATGAGTTCGAGCCCCGCGTGGGGATCTGTGCTGACAGCATGGGGCCTGCTTGGGATTCTCTCTCCCTCTCTCTCTGCTCCTTCCCTGTGCTCGAAATCAGTCTGTCAATCACAACAAAACCCTCCCAGTCAGCAGTGGCTCCGTGGGGCTGGCCCTGGCCCCCTCCCCTCCAGCGGCAGAAAGCCGGTGCTTGCCGGGCCGGTGTGCGGGCTGCCAGCGTCCCCTTTCCCGGTGCTGCTTTCTTCTCAAGCGGGCTCTGGGCCTGGGTCTCCGTGTTCTTTCCTCCCCAGGAAAGAACACCTCCCAAGGGACATCCCTGCCGTCCCCGAGCGGTAACACGTGGTCGGTCAACCTGATGGGGCGGAGGGACGACCCCAGAGAGCTGGCCGACGTTCAGAGTTGTGTCCGTGGGGGTGTCTCTGGCAGGGGTTACTGAGCAAGGAAGGTCACTGTCCCCAGCGTGGAGAGTGCCATTCAACCGCCCCAGGGCCCAAGTGGCCTTTCTTTCTGCCTGAGTTGGGGCGTCCGTCTCCTGCCCTGGGACATCACTGCTCCTGGTCCTCTGGCCTTTGTGTTTGGCCTCAGACTCCCCGCAGGCCCTCCTGGGTGTCCAGCTTGCAGGTGGCGGACAGTGGGGCCCCTGAGCCTGCAAGCCACCTGAGCCTGCCCGTCATCATGAGTCATTTGTATCTCCACTCACAGCCAGCAGCTCTGTCTGTCTGGGGAACCCTGACTCGCACACATGGAGACTCTGTCCAATCCCCCCCAACTCCCCTGACCCTTCCGGAGGTCCCGCTGCTGTCCATTCAGAGAGAACTTGCAGAAAAAACGCGAAGTCCCCCTCACCCGGGGCCCCGGGGGGCGGCATGTGGTCAACACCGCCCGCAATGGGCATATGTGACTCACTGTGGGTTCTGTGGATCGCACCCAACCGCTCAGCGTGATGCCACCTGTCTGTGCTCCGTTCCCTCCCCTGCGGGACACGCACATCCTGAGTCCAGGCTGCTTACTGTCACTGAGGACCTGGCTTTGTGCTGGGTCACAGAGGGCCGTCTCGTGTCACCATTAGAGCAGGAGGCGTGTCCCAGCCGCCCACCCCATCCCCAGCTTCACTCCCCCGTCCCTCCTTCCGCCCAGGGCAGCCTGCGTGTCCTGTGTGCACACCTGCCCGTCCCACCTCCCACAGGGTAGCCGTGACTGTCCCGTCCCCGCACATGGGCAGGGAGCAGGTCAGGGCTCAGGATCCTCCCTGTGCAGTGACCAGACTATTGGTCATGGTGGAAAATTTGAGGTCAGCAAAAAAAAAAAACAAAAAAAACAAAAAAAAAACCATGAATAATAATCCTTGAAAAAATTGGACAAGAAATCTTGTTTTCTGCCCCTTCTGTTAAGTTGATTACAGCAGTGGGAAGGGGGCCGAGGGAAGAAGAGGGGGGAGAGAGGGAGGGAGACGGAGTGAGAGGAGTCCAACTTGTATCTCAAAGCTCTCAGTGGCCCCCGTCGCCCACAAACTAAAATGAATTTAAACATCATCTTTGAGAACAGCACGCACAGTCCCTGTGAACCGGCTGCGGCGGGCGGGTGTTGCTGTCACATAGCCTTGTTTGTAATTCTGGTGTCAGAACTACCTCCCTACACGGATATTTTGCTTTTGTTTTGCTTTGTGAGTGAATAATTGGGGGGGGGTTGCTTATAATGCCCTTTTCTGACAACTCTTCAATAGAATATTTCAAAGCCCCGCCCCCCTTCATCCGAGCATCGTATTTTAAGTCCGTTTGATAGGACGCACCTGTTTTTCTCTCTTCAGAATTAGGAGATCCGTTGTCCCACGCATTTTTCCCGGTGAAAGTTTTTACAAAACATCATTCTTAGCATCCTCCTTGTCAGGGTATGGAGTGGCAGTGACTTCAAAAGGAATTTTCAATAACGGTTAGAGAAAATTTCAAAACAATACACACA
The DNA here is from genome assembly GCF_018350175.1 of Felis catus. Taxonomy (NCBI): domain Eukaryota; kingdom Metazoa; phylum Chordata; class Mammalia; order Carnivora; family Felidae; genus Felis; species Felis catus. Next base: position 2,896,624 of record NC_058374.1, read on the forward strand.
TGAGGATTAGTGCGGAATCTAAATGACTCTGTGCATTAGAATTTTTAATGAGCCACAGGTTCATAGAAGTTATTTGAAATGCCCTAGAAACGACTGGATAATTAACTATGTCTGCCCGGTGCTGAGGGAGACTATTTCAGATAATCATTTCTTACAACTGGGTGATAAAACCGCTTGCATGATCTTGCCACGAGGGTAGCTCTCTGATTCTGCTGCGTATCCGGTTCCATAACTCTGTCAACCTACTGATCAAACGTTACAACCTAATAGTTATGCAGTTTCTTCTTTTCATTTCTCCCTGCCACTCCCGGGGTCTCGTAAACTAGCCACAGCGCGCAAGGAGCCGGACGTGCCTGCGCCGAGGTCCCACCACGGCAAGGACGTTGTGCACTTCAGGACTTCAAGAGAATAAGGAAGTGATAGTAATCACACATTCCACTGGGAAGAATGACAAGGACTTGTTGGTGGCTAAAGCACCCACGTATTTACACTCTTGCGGCTGTGAGCGTCTGGGGTGTGCGTGCAGAGGACATATTTCCGATTATTATCCGCCATATTTCAGAAGCGGAAAATGCCAGGTAACATGCTATCTTGGCCCACTGCGGCTGCTATAACAGAACACCACAGACGGGTGAGTTAAACCACAGGAATTTGCCCTACACGGCTCCGGAGGCTGGAAAGTCCAAGATCCAGGCACCAGCAGATTCGCTGTGTGGTGGGAACCCACTTCGTGTTCATAGACGACGTCTTCTTGCTGTGTCCCCACGAGGGGGCTCCCTGGGGACTCTCCTATAGGACACTAATCCCTTCACGGGAGCTCCACTCTTATGACCTCATCACCTCCCAAAGGCCCCACTTCCTAGCACCATCTCTGGGGGTTGGGTACCAACATATCAATTTGAGGGAAACAAACATTCCATCCATAACACATGCTCAAGGCCAAGTAACAAGCCAATTCCAGAGCTGTGCTGCACGCCCAAGCAGCCTGTGAGAGTCCACATCCTTAAACACTGAGAGGAGATCTTATTTTACCTATAAATATTGTTTTATTTCATTATTATGTAAAATATCCTTACTGAATCCTAGAACGTGTATATCCGTGTGCATTTTACGTACTTCAATAAGAAATGAGTGAATATTCACTTCATCGCCTTGTACATGTCATTTTAGTCGTCTGCTTGCCCTAAGATTCTAGAGAGACATCGATTCTTAAAAGACATCCCAACACTCATAATGACACTTGGCCCAAGGCAACAGCTTATCCTATTCTTCTCTGTTAACTTGAGCTTGGGCCAAGAAAATCATGGGTGCATTATCAGAAGACCTTGGAGAATACCAGTCTTTGGGACCTGGAAGACGGAGCTACGTGAGATTCGAGCCTTGGTGGTATGCCTTGCTTTGTCCCTCTTATCATCTGGCAAAATCTGACACAATGTGACAAGGCATATCTTCCATCGAAGGCCTCCTGATCACCCACAGATCACAGCCACCCTTTGCCAGCACTGTACGTTAGTCATTTCCAACCAAAGGAAATTCACATTGTGCTATAAAATGGCCCACGTCGTAATATGCCTGGGGAGGTATTTTGCTGTCTCCATGAGACTTCAGTGTCATGAGAGTTTAGAGAAGCCAGAGTGTACTAGAAGCCCGGCCCCACTCCATTTCCGGTCCCACAGTTGGTTTTCCGTAAACTCCTTGAAAGACAGTGTTCGACAAATCTTTGGAGACAAAATTGTGAACGAGGAAAAGTAAAAAGCGTATTTTAAAAGGGATAAAAGTAGGTATTGTGAGGAAATGTGAGTGAATGAGAAAAGTGAAGCCTCTGTCACCCATCAGCCTTTCCACCCCAGGATCCTGTGAAAGGAACTTCCTGCTTGTATGACTGGTCATATGACCCCATCCATGACACTGAATTAATTATATCTATTGAACGTAGATTTGGGGTGTACTAAAAATAGGGAGAAACCCATTACAAAAACAAGACATTTCTTCATACAGTATGTAACAGAATTTAACCCTACCATCTGTATACCTGGTGATATTTTAGCCAACTTGGTCCATCTATGATAAATGGATTTATATAAATAGATAAGTTTTAATTTTAGAACATGTATTGTTTGTACTGAGGTATATGTAGAAGCTATCGTAATATGTTCATTTGCTTTAAGAATGCACTTGTTCCCAAAAATAAATAAACGTTGAAAAAAAAATTAAAAAAAAAAAGGGGGCACCTGGGTGGCGCAGTCGGTTAAGCGTCCGACTTCAGCCAGGTCACGAACTCGCGGTCCGTGAGTTCGAGCCCCGCGTCAGGCTCTGGGCTGACGGCTCAGAGCCTGGAGCCTGTTTCCGATTCTGTGTCTCCCTCTCTCTCTGCCCCTCGCCCGTTCATGCTCTGTCTCTCTCTGTCCCAAAAATAAATAAACATTGAAAAAAAAATTTAAAAAAAAAGAATGCACTTGTACAATACAATGTATCAGTAATCTTTTTCTAAAAGGTGAATTACAATTATACCAATTCTATAAATATGAGAGTTAATATATATACTAAGAAAAATTCAACAAAGTTTTGTCATTAGGGCCAAGCCATCAAATACATATTTTAACAAATAAATAGCAAAACAGTTGAATATTTATTCAGACATAATCTTTATTTTCAGCTACAAACTCGTGGTTCTTCTGTAAGCAATAAAAGAGGAAAGTAATATTTTTAAACAAAATAAATGTATTTGCATTGTAACAAGATGCCTACACAATTTCAGTATTCACTAACAAATAAAATCTATGAAATACAGTGGTTATACTGAAAAAAAAATTGTATGCCTTTTATGCCAAGTCTTAAAACAATAAATGACTTTTCCTATCGAACGTCTACATTTTTTGTGTAAATATTTTAACCCTTGTAGGAGTAAAATTAATGAATTAGCATTCTAATTTAGGCCAGAATTTGAATCTGAAACTAACTGAAATCCAGTTCATTGCAAATTCTCAAAAGGAGTTTGGAAGCACTCGGATTCAATCATGCTCAAGGCCTGATGGTGTTTTTGCATTAATATCTCCACTCTCCTTCAAGATAGGTTTTAATGAATTCACAAGTTTGCAAATGATGGCTGATCTTAATGGAAAAAATAATTTCAAAGAAAACCCTCAGCTGTTCAAATGTCACTCATAAATGTAGCAGAAAGAATTCCAATGGAGGAGATAAACAGAAAGTTGTGGTCATAAAGTTTATCTACAAACTTGATAAGAATGAATCCATTAGTCCAGGAGAGGATTGTGATTATGGGCTTGCCCTGCGTGTGCCAAGATGCTACAACCAATAATGCTTTTTTCTGGCACTTCCATCGTTGACGGCCATATCTTTTCCTATCATGCCCAAACAGAGGCTACGTCCGGATACTAACAAACAGGTTGTTGGAAATTGAAATAATTAGAAGAATTACTTTGACTGCACAACTTGTAAAAAAGGTTTGATACAGATTTTCACTAGCTGAATATTTAATCAGAATTTTCGTGTAAATGAATCATAAAATCTCTGCTTCCATCAGTAGAATAACATTTCTGGTGTGAGGGGAAATAAAACATTTTAATTCACAACCAACGGGGAGGGAGAAATCAAACAGCCAACGATGCCTCAAATTTCTGTCAAAAACACCCCTCAATACACGGAAGGCAAGATTGATTCAAATTAGAAGTAATTTGGTCAACAAGTCCCCATGGAGTCTCAGACACAAGCAGATCCGCGCAGAATTCATTCGTTCACATAAACCAACAAATACATCTCAGGAGCACAGCACTCCGTGGGATTCCCTCCTGTGTTTCTCGACTGATTCGGCATAGTCACTGAATGCCGACCCCAGGACACACTGAGGAGACAAGGGGATTGTGGCTGGGCATTTTCCACCCAAAAGACACAAAAGGGAAGAAGAATTGATCCGCTACATCCTGTCTCCCGGTGGTCAAGGTCGTGCTCAGGGGCGGTTAAATCTTGTGCACTTCCAGACCAGGCGCGTATGAGACCAAACGTCGGTCCCAAGAAACCTCAAAGCAGAAGCCCTCCGGCCATGCAGCAGAGAAGAGGGACTGTGACACAGGCAAAGAGCTGGTGGCTGTCAAGAGGACAGGATAGGGGTGAGGGCAGGAGGTAAGTCGGGGCCCTGAGAGGTGCCAATACAAGGACTAACGTGGTCTCAACTCACCAGCAGCCTTGGCTTCTACAGAAGGATTCACGAGTTATCTCCCGGGAAGGCCTTCTCCATCCGGAGCTGCTGCATTAACGGGGATTAAAAACAAGCAAATGGAACTGAACATTAGGAACCACCATACATGCGAGGGACACAAGCCACCAGGAGTGAGGCTTACCCATTAAAAATAAGCCATAGGTGTAGGCCTTTCTCCCTATAGAGCTTCACAGCCTCAAACTTTCCATCCCAAACCCTGGAGACACAAGAATGTCGACCTCAAGAGCACATACGCTTTAGACTGCTCTGCTCCATCTTTCTTCTCCAGCACCCACCACGGCACCTGGAATAGAGCAAGCACGAATAAATGCTTGTTAATTAAAGGAATCAATGAAGGACTGACGTATTTTGTATTAATGAATAAGTACCATGAGGGAAATGCAAAGAGGACCACAAGCCAAGAGGCAGCAGACGAAGGATTTCACTGACACATGAACGAAAGTGATAAACAACCTGTTTACAGGCGAAGAGTCAGGTCGGACCCTCTATTAACTTGCGGAAGAGGCCCGAACTACGCAGAAATCTGGGGTATGCAAATTGCGATTCCAAAGAAATTCCATTTCACACTCACCGAATTGGCAATACTTGAGAAATATGATAATATAAACTACTGGTGAGGAAATGGATCAATGGCGCTCTAGTGCCGGGGCGCTAAAAATTCAAATTGGGAAGACTTCGTTCGGGGAAACAACTTGACATTGAAGTTGTGAAGTCGTGGGATTATAGGTCCTACGGCGACGGCACCGCCTCGCGCAGGTGCATCTCGGGGAACGCTTTGCACGGGGGCCCCTGGAGAATTTCTCAGAACGGTCATAGCTGTGCTGCTTGTACACGACAAAACAGCGGGGAACAAAGTAGGTGCTCATCAACAGGGACTGTATATGAGTTGCGATAAATATTTCTACTAGTCCAATTTACACAGCGGACCCAAGGGCTGATCCACACAAACATGGCTGGCTCTCGGCAGACGATGGTCAGTAGCAAGTAAAATTTCTGAAGAGACACACAGTAAGAAAGTGTTTTTTATATGCCTCATTGGCATAGTATAATCAAACAAGGTCTCGGTGCGGCACACCCGTGCAATAAATCTGTACGAGAGCTCTCTCACTGATGGTGAAACTCAAAATCTGTTGTACTGCTCTTCAAAGGTCATTCAGGACTTTTCTACCCCATGGAACACAATGCAAGAATTTCCTGTGGCTACCAAAACCTCCACCAGGTGGTGCCCTCCTGCATCTCCAGCTGGGTTCTCCCCCCTCTGTTCCACGTGGCCCATGCTACAGCGCTACCCACAGAAATGCAGGTGGTCACATGCTGTCGTAGTGGCAGAGGAAGGCCACGTGACGGTTGACAGCACACACCATGGAATCACGTTGCCTAGCCTCACATTCGGCCTGTGCTTCCGACTTGGCAAGTTACTGACCTCTTGGTGCCTTAGTTTCCCTGCCTGTTGAGTGCTATGTAATAGTCCCTGCCTCACCGGGTCGTTACAGGCACTAAATGAGTTAATATTTGTAACGTGTTTAGGAAATTTCCTCCTGAATGGGGAATGCACGAGCTCTCCAGAAGTCTTTGTTGCACAAAATAAGTGGTGTGCCTCCCGCTGTGTCTGCTCAGGAAGTCCTAGCTCAAGTTGAGGTCAAGCCTCGCCTCTGCAAGGTTCCCCATGGATTCTCAGGCTCTCCCAAGCCCCCTGCAGGCCTTCCCCTCCCGACGCCGTTAGCTTCCCTGGTTGATAATTGTCTGTCTCCTGTTCCAAGTTCATAATCCAAGTTTGAAAGAAGGAAGCTTATTTTCTCCTTGTATATTTTTTAAATGTCCTGGTGTCTTAGGCTTACTTTGGAAAGGCGTAACAAACGCTAAACTGAGAAGTAAGGGAAACAGAAGTGGATTACAGGGCATGAGCTGGAGGAAAACAAATAAAACGCCGTTCACATAGACCAGAGTGAGCCATGGGTGGCCTGTCTTGCTATGAACCTGAACACAATGTCATACTGGAACAAGCTTGTTGCACATGGCGTGGGCTGATTGCTAGATTTTCAGGAATATTGCGAGCTCCTTGTCAAACACAGACATTATGAGACAGCAAATTGCATGAACCTATTATTAAATAAGTTACATTAAAAACCAAGGTTATCTATACTCAAACTGTGTTGTTCCTAATTGTTGTTCCTAATTGTGTTCCCAACTGTGTTGTTCCTATCTACGTTCACAGGTGATTTTTACTTATTCTATCTCTATGGCAGGAATGCCACGGAACCGTGTGCTACTGTGGGTTTCTTCCCGACCTGGCAATCAATCAGTGACTTCATGTTGGTAGCTTGAAAGCCATGAGGACGGGCCAACACTAGTGACCGGGTCTTGATTTAATGTTTGGTGGGTGATATAGACTTAACAAAATGATGGAAAATGTTAATAATGCAGTTTAAATTCAAAAGTGTCTCATGTCTGCAGCTATTCATTTGTGAAGAGCAAAACTCTTGATGAGATTTCCTTCCACTCTTTGACAACTAGTATCCAAAACATCAGAGAACTCAGTGACACGCTTGGTGAAACAGTGAAGTCTCCACGTATTTCTGTTCGACTTTAATAAACCGACATTCATGCCACAATCATGCTTGCTCATCGGGCACAATCAGCTTGCCTAGAGATACAAGAGTTTGGCGAAAATCAATGAGAGCCATCTGCAGGAGAATCGATTAGCTGTATGGGGTTTGTAATGGCATTTATTGCACACGTGGCTCTTACGTATGAGTTGTGCGCTACACCTCCTTTATATGAGTACACTTTATAATAAATCTATGTACACAGGTCTAATGTACTTTTTTTTTTAAATCTGGGAGCCAACTGTTGAGCATTTAGCAGAAAACCGCTGAAATAATATATCACATATTTTCAGAGCTACTGACAATTATGTTGAAATTGTCAGTGACATCCAGTTTGGGTTGTAAAGCAATGATCAAAGTGCTCTGAAAAATAAATAGCTAAATATGAGTGGCCTAAAGGTGAGAGGCAGGAGCTGACTTCAAATTCATAGTACGTGAGCCGGAGGGAATGGGCAGTTCTGTGCTAGCAAATTTGGGTAAAGAATGATCTTGTGTAGGGGTGCCTGGGTGGCTCAGTCGGTTGGGTGTCTAACTCCGGCTCAGGTCATGATCTCGCTGTCTGTGAGTTCAAGCCCTGCATTGGGCTCTGTGCTGATGGCTCGGAGCCTGGAGCCTGTTTCAGATTCTGTGTCTCCCTCTCTCTCTGCCCCTCCCCTGCTCATGCTCTGTCTCTCTCTCTCTCTCCTTCAAAAATAAATAAAAACATTTTTAAAAAATTTAAAAAAAAGAATGATTTCATGTATCAGTCATGTACCTATAAAAAAGAAAGTTGTTAAGAAGAGAATAGCTCATGCAAGAATTAAGAATAGCTTTAGATCATAAAAGCCAATATTGACCATGTGTCGACCATTTTTAATATTGCACCTTGCTAGCCCAAAACCACCCTAGGAGTTGATAAAACCTTTGTGTCTGACTTGCACAAGAGAAAACTGAGGTCTAGAAAAATTTGTAGCATGCCCAAATTCACACTGGAAGCGACAAAGATAGAATTCAACCCAGGCAGTAGTTACCCTCAGCTCACACTTCAAATCTATCATTAAAAATGTTCAAAAATGGGGCGCCTGGGTAGCTCAGTCAGTTGAGTGTCCAACTCTTGACTTCAGCACAGGTCATGATCTCACGTTTGTGAGATAGAGCCCTGTGTTGGGCTCTGTGCTGACAGTATGGAGCCTGCTTGAGATTCTCTTTCCCACTCTCTCTCTATCTCAAAAATAGATAAATAAATTTAAATTGTTTTTTTTTTAAAAAGGAAAGAAACATTCAAAGAGATTCGACAAACTTGGGCAAGGAACAGGAGGGCAGAATCTTTGGAGGGGCCAGGCACAGTAGAGTTTCGTCCTTCACAAAAGCCTTCACGAATCTAAAGCAGGGGGAAATTGGCAACGTCGTTTAAACCAAACGAGTGAAACCAAAGGCTTGGCCACATGGGAACCACGTAGTCAACAATTCAAAGAACACTAGTTAATGAAAAGAGACCGTGTGCTCACTGACTTCACATCCTCCCTTTCTCCTAGCTCTGGTGCCTTCCTCCAAAATCACAATGACAAAAATTCTTTCTTTCCAGGTCCCACTCACGTTTCATTGTTTTTTACTCCTAGACTCCATAACCATCAGAATTCTCACAATATTGGTCTATAACTCATGTTAAAACTTCGCATACTTACTTATCACGTAGCATATCATATGGCTCATTTCTTTAAAAAAAATAATACTGTATGGCAGGATTTAACCTTCTTCATGGATATCAACATGCCTCCAAAGCTGTAGAAGGAGTCCGGCTTCCACTGTTTTTCCCAGCACACTGGCCGTTACTGTCAGTCTGGACTTGAATCAGTTTCTTTCCCAGCAGTCTCTGCCTAGCTCAGGTATCACTCCCACCCAATCTCCATGAGCTCCGCCTGTCACCCGTGAACCCCACTAGGGGCCCATGGTGCTCCCCACTCACTCTGCAGTTTCTGATGAAGGACAGAGGGCCAAATGCAAAAGGGCTGCAAGGAATAATTCTGCCTGGTGACCCATTCCTATGACTGATGATGGCATTTGGGGAGACCATCAGTGGGTGTAGGCCAACTGCCCAATGAAGCCAAAATGTGCTAACTACCCCTAATGTGCAAGCTGCTATTTAGGCTGACCACAGTCATTTCAAAATGCATTCCCTGGTGGGCTTTCTTCACGTCCAAGCTATAACCACTATCACCATCATCCTCCTGGACACTCACCATACAGAAATGCGCATCTGTCTAAGCATGTACACCCATATATGTATATACACACATGTTTGTGTGTGTGTATGACAACAGCATCAGGCAGTGGAACCAATAACAGATTGAGCTACACAGGTGATAGACCTTACTTTCCACAACTTTGTCATTTGACCTGGATTCTGTTATCTCCGTGGCCAAATAAAACTCTTTCCGTTGATCTGAAGAAAGGTAATGTGGCCAAGGAACAATTCATCCAGGGGCCCCATTTTGTTCCAGCCAAGGCAGCAGAAAGAAAGGAGCATGGATTCTGAAAGGATGCAAATCTGGAGTCTTGCTTGGCCATTTACTCGCCAGCTGGATTAACACCTGCACGTGAGACCAGCCGTCTGGAGTCCCTGCATTCTAGAGTCGTGGTCTCCACGATCAAAGCCACGTTCGTCTCCAGTCCTTACTAGTGGAGTGGCTGGGCCCGTGCTGCACAGCCCAACCAACCTCTGGGTCCTGGTGGGGTGAGAGGAAGGAGCAGGGATCAGCTTAGTGGTACACCTGTAATTCTTTCTGCCAACATTCAAATTGGGGCAAACAGGAAGTGGGTAGGGGCATCAACGCAGGAATACAGGATCATCTCTGGTGTGTTCCTTCTGTTGGAGGTACGGTGTGGCCTGGCAAGACAGGCAAGGTGATAAAGCTCCAGGACTGCCCCAAAGAATTACACGAATTGACCGGCATAATGTGTATTTAAAATCCCACGGTGCCTCAGAGGCATAGGGCAGGTTCCTTATCTGGATCCTTAAAACGGGTGGCTACGATATTTCTCCAACTATTTGACTATAAAAAGAAGAGGCTTCAGATGAACGGCGCCCCACAAAATTGTAGTTCCGTTTATCTCATCTGTTAACTTTCTTATCATAGTAACAAAGTAAACGGGGTGGCCTCGTTACATGCCGAGGAATCGCCTTCCTTGATGAGGGACCGTGCCCCAGTTGTGCCCCAGACCCAGCACACAGGGACCTTGGAACCGGCCGGAGCAGGGAAGACAGTGGGTGAGTTGCCTACTGAATATTTCCTGGCATAAATAAATTCACTGATAGGAAAAGTCTTCTTTAGAAGCGGCAAACACGAGCTACTCAAGAAATCCTGACTGATGAAAATGGCAACACGCAGGGAGGGCAAAAGAAGTGTTTTTCTGCTCTGAGCAGTCATGGACTCTCTGCATGGAAATGACCTTCAGTTGGCTTTTTTTTGCTTTCATGCAACAACCATTAGCATTTTTCCTGCAATACGACAACGAATTAAGATAAATGAGAAGTGGATAAAATCTTCCAGACCGTGTGCTATCTCAGCTTTTGGGTGAACCAGGCCTTGCCCTTCTGTCTCCACCATGCCGGCTGATTTTGAAAAATTTCTGGCCGATGACCTTGATGCACCAAGGAGTAGCCACTGGGGAATGGAGTCAGAAAACAATTTACTTATTTTGAATGCTGTGGTGGTCCTGAGCTTAGAGAGAAATGAGGAGAGGAGAGTGGGACAGAGATGGAGTGAGTTACAAATGGAAATTGTATTTTGGATATCTCTGTGACAATAATGGATGGAGGCCAGCCTCCTGATAGAGGCCCTACTGGGGAGGGCCACGCTTTGAGTCGCTCACGGACACCATGCTGTCCTTGCTCACCTAATGATTTTGCTGGGTCTTCTCATGCATCAGGACTTTTTAAACCTTACGTAAATCGAACAGAATTCACTTCCACCTTCAGAGATCAGCGACTAACATGACACATGGTCAAGTTTTCTGAGAGTCGCGTCTGGTTAAATGGAGACTAACATTTCTCTAGTCTTCTTAAAAGTACCTCTTAGGATCTGCACACAAGTATTTACATCTGCACTTGCTACAGGAGCTAGCACTCCCTAATTAGTAGCGTCGTCAGTAAAGGTGTGTTAATTAACACTACAAAGAAACCAACATTATTTGCACGGTAATGGAAGGATCAAGTTAGAGTGTATTTCCACTCTTGTTCGAAAAAAATATAAAGGAATATTCAGACATGCTTTGCTAGACAAAATGATCTTTGCTACAGAAACTTTGCAACACAACAGAAAGGGTCCATAAAAAAAAAAAAAGTACTTTGAATAAAGACGTGGGTGCGAAGGACATTTAAGAGTTACGATCAATTTAAAAAATTATTCAATGGCCCATACACGAGATCATATGTTTCTCATGACCTAAATACATTTTTCAGCCCAAGGGTAAAGCAAATTAACAGGGCTCAGCATTATCGCCCCTGCTAGCGAATGGCGAACTCTTTTTATATGACCGTGAATATGTTGCCACCGTAGTAATTTTGCTTCTGCAGGCGTTGGCTTATTTCATTAAACATTGCGCGAGCCATTTAATACACGAGAGACCAGAGCAGCGCCAAAAAAAGCCATAGAAATATGCTCGCGTTAAAGAAAAAAGTCGGTAAAGAAAATTCCATAAACATCTTTGGTGACTTACTGATCACGTTTCATTTTTACGTGGCTTTCTTCTGTATTAGAAGGCAGGCGCTGCCATTCTGCCAAATAATGTGGCATACTTTTAATTAGATCAAGGGATGAAACCTTGGATGACGGAGAAACAGCACTCATGGAAAAGATGACATACCCTAACTTTCTCTAAAGAAGAAAAAAAAAAAGGAAAAGCTATTTCGTGGCCTTGAAGTATTAGGGTCATAAACTGATAAAATTATCCAGAAGAGCCTTAGAGACATCAGAATATTCCCCATTTAAAGCAGCAATATGTTGAAGAATAAATTTCCATTTTTAGTAGCTCAGTTCTGCTCTCTGTAACCCCTAAAGGGCACTGCTGCTCAATGTATCTTTGTAAAGACAAAATTGTGGCTGTTTACTGTGTGTATTTAACCAGCTAATGTTGATCGCCGGGCCGGCCTCCTCCACACACGAACACCGCGCTCCATGTAATGCCCCCCTTGACTCCTTCCTACAGGGAACCAGGAGAGCGGTCAAGGAGAACCATCTTCGCCAGACGTCCCGGGCTTTCTTCTTTCGCAAACGTGCATGCTGATAGATATTGCTCATTAAAACATCCGACATGAAATGGAGAACTTTCGAGGAGAATTTCATGATTCCATACAACAAGGGTGAGCTTCACGGCACAGAAAGTTACCCTCAAAGACAGAAATCTTGTCGGTGTATTAATTTACCGAGATACAAGTGCCTTCTTGACCATCACGCTAGTTTCTTATCGATTTCATAAATAACATCGCAAACAAGCCTCCCTTTCGATCTCAGTTAAAAGTAAGAGCTTATTAGTGTCATACGTCAACATAGTAATTGTCCCAAAGAGCAAAGTTCCTGAATAATTATTAATTCATTTTTGGAATCCTGGCTAAATGATATAGACATAATTTCTTACCTGTAATTTCTGTTAATGCATTTAGAAAAACTAGGATCAAAGAGGATATGTTTTAGACTGAACAATAGTCTGTCATAGTTTTAATATGTATATACGATATTTTGTTTTAATATTACGTATATTAATATGTGTATATTGTATTTCTTGAATTAGGAAAAAAGCAGTCATCTACATGAAAGGAAATATATCTTTATAAAATATATGTGGGCGGGAGTATGAGCAGGTGGAGCACAGGGTTTCTAGGGCAGTGGAACTACTCTGTGGGACAGAACGATGGTGGACGCGTGTCCTTAAGCATCTGTTCAAAGCCCCAGAATGCACAACACCAGGAGTGCGCCCTACTGTACACTGGGAACTTTGGGCGACAGTGACACATCAGTGTGGGTTTATCAATTGTAACAAATGTACCATCAGGTGGGGGACGTTGATAAGGGGGTAGGCTGTGTGTGTGTGCAGGCACAGGGGGCATATGAGAAATCTCTATAGGGGCGCCTGGGTGGCTCAGTCGGTTGAGCGTCTGACTTCGGCTCAGGTCATGATCTCACGGTTAGTGGGTTCGAGCCCCACCTTGGGCTCTATGCTGACCGCGTGGAGCCTGGAGCCTGCTTCAGATTCTGTGTCTCCCTCTCTCTCTCTGCCCCTCCCCCGCTCATGTTCTCTCTCTGTCTCTCAAAAATAAAGAAACGTTAAAAAAAAAAAAAAGGAAATTTCTGTATATTCTTGCATACCTTTACTGTGAACCTAAAACTGCCTTAAAAAACAAAGTCTGGGGCGCCTGGGTGGCTCAGTCTGTTAAGCATCTGACTTTGGCTCAGGTCATGATCTCATGGTTTGTGGGTTCGAGTCTCGCCTCAGTCTCTGTGCTGACAGCTCAGAGCCTGGAGCCTGCTTCAGATTCTGTGTTTGCCTCTCTTTCTGCCCCACCCCTGCTCATGTGCTGACTCTCGAAAATGAAAAAACGTTAAAACATTTTTTAAAAGTAAAGTCTAGGAAAACCTCAAAGTCACGTGGCTCCTGAAGTGAAAAACGTGTGTGTGTATAAATATAAACATATACATATATATGTATATACATACACATATACATACATGTATATATACATATATGTATATGTGTATGTATATACATATATATGTATGTGTATATATGTATATATATGCATGTATGTATATATACATATATATGTGTGTATATATATGTATATATGTGTGTGTGTGTATATATATATATACACATAAAAGCTTTCCTAACACATTGTTAAATTATTAAACCAAACACAAAATTTAAACAATTGCATGATGAACATCTTGTCACACAAATATATGCCAACTTGCCACAGCCCCATTCCATCGGTCATGATGGGGGCCGTGTACACGATACCATTTCATTTGGAGACCCTCCAGCCTCCTCGCCACTGTCTGATCCCTTGGACGTGCCCGACTGTGGCTGCAGTGGTGGTGTCTGTCCTCCAGACACAACCTTGGAAGCTAAGTGACCCCCCCAGGGCCTGTCTTAGCACAGCAATGCATCCAGGCCCGATCCTAAAGTATAACATTCTACCCAACTAACCGGCCACCTAGAACCTGCTCTTGAGATGTGCTCATAATTCCTGTACTGCTAATTTATATATCAGTTGTAATGTGGTTTTGTGTATTCTGACTGGAATAGCAAGACTGAATAAGCTAGATGCAATGGTGTGAACCATTGCCACGTCCCACTCCATGTTGAGGACAGTGAGGCCATGAAATTAACATAACTTGAGATAATTCCTAAAATAGACAACCTCTTAGAAACCAGCACGTCTCATTCAAATAAACAGGTAGGATCAATTACTCCCTGTTCACACGATCACAATTCTAGTTTTGATGCTACTTCTAAAAATCCATGTAACAAATAATTCAGAGAAATTCACCTAGAATTATAATCTATGACCCATATTTATTTTATCACTTAAGAAAGCTAACCAGTGATGGAAAACATAATAATAAAGCACGCCAAGGATTTGGAGGGTCGAATTTTTTTCATTTTTATTATTTTTAAACGGTTATTTATTTTGAGAGAGAGAGAGAGAAAGAGAGCATGAGCTGGGGAGAAGGGCAGAGGGAGAGAAAGAGAAGACAGAACAGAGAGAAAGAGAGAGAGAGAATCCTGAGCAGGCTTTGCGCTGTCAGTGCAGAGCCCGACGAGGGACTCAGGACCCTGGCATCGTGACCTGAGCCGAAATCAAGAGTCAGATACTCAACTGACTGGGCCACTCAGGTGCCCCAAAGCAGGGTCTGAATTTGAAATGGTAAATTCTGTCACGGATGATGCCCGACAGACCATTTCAGGGTATGGAACAGCTACCAGATTAGGAAGAAAAAGCCATCACCCAAATGAAAGAAGTGTCATGTCTTCAAATATCCCTCCCTGGGAAACTTGCCGTGCTGTCTCTCAGGCACATATTCTTGTGGCTGGTGAAGTTCTCTCAGTTTTGGGGAGTCCTCAGATAATTTTCTCAGAAATACCCACACTTTCAGCCTCTGTCTGATAATAAAGATCGTTTACTAAATATTTCAGAGCAAATTCATACAGGTACAAGACAAAGGTTTGGTGCCTGAAAGGTTGGGGATTTTTTTTTAATGTTTATTTATTTTTGAGAGAGAGAGACAGAGACAGAGCATGTGCAGGGCAGGGGAAGAGAGAGAGACACACAGAATCTGACGCAGGCTCCAGGCTCTCAGCTGTCAGCACAGAGCCTGACGTGGGGCTCGAACCCACGAACTGTGAGATCATGACCAGAGCCAAAGTCGGACACTTAACCAACTAAGCCATCCAGGTGCCCTTGGAAGGTTGGAGATCCTGAATGCAGAGGAAGTAATGTATTTTTTTTCTGGGTCTTCTATTATCTTCACACATTTATTGATTTACAAATCAATTATATTATTGCTATGGAATACTATTTTAAAAGGAGGTATGGGTTGAAAAAGAGGTCTCTTCAGGAAAATTAATGAATACTCAGCTTGAATGATACTGAAAGAAAAAAACAAACAAAAAAAAACCTCTTTCTGAAATCAGTATTTTGGGGAAAAAGGTAAATTTTATAAAATGAGAAGAAAGGATACACTGAAGGTAGTCGCAGAAATAAAGGAAATAAGGACAAAAAGAAAACAGACGTGAGTGAAACCTCTCCCCAGGAGAAACATCCATCAACCCGGTCAGAATGTGCAAAGAGACTCGTTCAAAGTCTCTGGAGACTTGAGCCAAGGGGCTAACAATGAATTGAGGATCATCTTTTCAAAAACACCCACAAAGGCTATTGTTTTCCACTGTGGCCATTCTAGTACATGGATGGGGGAAGTGACTCGTCCTGCTTTACTTTGTGTTCTTTATGTATGATGGTGCTGAGTGTCTTCTTGTGCGCTGACTGGACTTCCACACATCTCATTCAGTGGAATGTTCCTCCAAGTCCTTTGCCCAGGGGTGGGAACCCTACCCCAGCCCACCTGACAAACAAGATTAGCACTGCAAACCAGCCCCTCTCCCCACAGCCTCAAGCCACTTCAGACCCGCTTGGGAGCCACTGCGCTCTCCCAGGAAGACACGTTAGGTGAGTAATAAAACTTTTGACACCTCCCTGACATGTGTGCTACAGCTCAGCAGCCATGGGTGGGGACCATCCCATCCACTTGCTGGTGTCAGAACCAACCGGTGCTGTTTGTTGTGTGTTTCCTTGGTTCTTTTCCAAGCAGCTTAAAATGGAAGATTGAGGGGCGCCTGGGTGGCGCAGTCGGTTGAGCGTCCGACTTCAGCCAGGTCACGATCTCCCAGTCCGGGAGTTCGAGCCCCGCGTCAGGCTCTGGGCTGATGGCTCAGAGCCTGGAGCCTGTTTCCGATTCTGTGTCGCCCTCTCTCTCTGCCCCTCCCCCTTTCATGCTCTGTCTCTCTCTGTCCGAAAAATAAATAAAAACGTTGAAAAAAAAATTTAAAAAAAAAATGGAAGATTGAATTTTTTAAGTGTATTTATTTATTTATTTATTTTGAGACAGGCAGACAGCACAAGTGGGGGAAGGGGCAGAGGGAGAGGAGAGAGAGAGAGAGAGAGACTGTCTCAAGCAGGCTCCATGCCACCAGCACAGAGCCTGACACAGGGCTCAAACCCAGGAAGCCGAGATCATGACTGAAGCCGAAACCAAGAGTCAGAGCTTAACCGACTGAGCCATCCAGGTGCCCCAAAGACTGCGTTTTTAATCTGACACCTTTCTACTTTTCCAGTGTAAGTATTTAATGGTATAGATTTAATGGTATAGATTTAATGGTATAGATTTCCTCTAAATACTTTGTCTCAAAATTTTGACATGTTGTGCTTTCATTTTCATTCAGTTCAAAATCACTTTTAATTTCTCTGGAGACTGCTCCATGGAAACATGGGTTTGTTTGTTTGTTTGTTTGTTTGTTTGTTTTAAAGTATTTTTGTTAATTTCCAAGTGTTGGGAGATTTTCCTATTTTTCTGTTATTGGCAGTTTGTTTAATCACAGTATGATCAGAAAATGTAAATCTGTAGGGTTTTACTTTTTTAAAATTCGCTAAATTTTGTTTGGTCAACCAGATCATGGCCTGTACTGGTGATTGCTGTATGTGCACTTGAAAGTGATCCTTCCCCCTCCTCTCTCTTTCTCTGTTTTAATTTTCCTTAAATGAAGTCAACTATAGTTAAAAAGAAAGTATCCCAACCTCACTGACTATTTGATATCAAGAAGTGGAATTTCTGTTTGAAAATAGAGTTTCTGTAAAGCTTTGATCCCAATGGTGGAAGATGGACCAGAAGGAGCGGTCACGCTGCTTAAGATGAACCTTCCCTGAACGAGACGTCTAACCACCTAGATCAGACTGCAGAACTCACCTGAATGGGGGATTTAGTTTATCAGTCAATTGGAAGATGTGGGCTAAGAAGACATTTTGCTGATGAGTCACGTTGTTTTTAATTCAATTAGTCATTTTCCTGTTTTTCATTTGTCTTCTCTCTTCTTCTTGCGATGAACACAAAAACTCTGAAAACATTTGGAAAAATCGAGTAAGAGCCTTCATATTCGTCTCCTTCTTTTGTTCTCCAGCCTTGCCAAAACAGGCCTGAAGTGCCTTCCAAAACGGGAACTGGGTAGCGTTTCTCCCGAGAATCTGAGGCTCTAAAATATCAAAAGAGAATATAGCAATTTAACATGCTTCATGGGCTCCTATCCATGCACATCTTTGTGCTAAATCATGTGTTAAATCCTCTTAGCTAATCATACACATGAAGTCAGGTTCAACTCTGTGAATACTTAACACACTGTCTAGACTTGTCTGGGTTTTAAACTCTCCTGCATAAAACACTGCATATGCTCCTTACATCCTTGGGTGTTTCTGTTTGTGTGCTCATTAGCTCACAGAATTATTCTGTTAGTAGCACTGGTTGATATAAACATACTTACTCTTTATTCTGCTACTCTAGACATTTCTATTTGCCTCCATGATGCTGTATTACATCATCCAGGGTGCAGGGGGTTGAAGCAAGGGTACTCATTTAGTGACTGATTGGAGGGCCCACAATCTAGCTCGGGCAAGGCCAGGAGCCCTTCCAGTCTGGCTATTCCCTCTCACATTGGGTCGACCCAGATGGACTCTGCTTACAGGGATTGGGCCGCCAAGGTCTGCTTCATCTGTATCTTCGTCTCCAGAAGGCCTGCCCAGGCCAGCTCTCGTGACAAGGCGGGAGGGGAGATCAGAAGGGAGGGCAGCCTCACGGGGTAGCTTGAGATCCAGACCCAGAACTGGCGCATCTCACTGAGCTGGGTGCTGTTGGCCAAAGCAAGACACTGGACGAGGCCAAATCTCCTACTCTCCCTCGGTTGTGTTTGAGCACTTCATTCAACCAAATCACCCAATAAATTAGAGAAAGGGCAATATAGTGCTTGGTCAGGAACACTGCTTTGTTATAAGAAAACTCCACATAAGGAACAGAGTTGAAAATAAAGCATTAACTTGAAAATCAGGTTTAATATATATATGCAAAAGATCATATTCAATATATATTTTTATTATAATTCGTAATTATAGCCGATGTATATATAACATTTACAACCAACATTGTCCCTGAGAGATTTACATGTATTAACCCATTGCATCATCATAAAAAGCCTATTATTACCATCACCACCTTCCAGATGAAGGACTGGACCCAGAGGCAATTTGCCCGATGTTGTACGGCCAGCAAACACTTGAGTCAGTCAGATCTGAGCTCAATACCTGTGCTGTGCTACCTCTCAGAATGAACAAAAACATAAATAATATAAACAAATAAAAATCCATCGAGAATCCTACTACTGTAGAATATTAGAATTAAAATAGTCCTTAAAAATGACATACTAGGACAGCCTTCATTATTCACTTGAGAAAAAAAACGCCACGAGAGGTAAAAGGAATGTCCCTGTTCTAAGGCCAGCAGGTGGCCAAGCCAGGTCCCTGCCCGACCCCTCACAGTTCCTACAAGACAGGCAGCAGGAAATCAATGGTAATCGAAAGCTAAAAATCCATGGAGGGAAGGAAAACATATAAGGGGGCTTTAGAATAATAAATAAAAATTTTGATGCACCTGGGTGGCTCAGTCAGTTAAGAGTCTGAGTCTTGATTTTGACTCAGGTCATGATCTCTTGGTTAGTAAGTTTGAGCCCCGTGTCGGGCTCTGGGCTGACAGCACAGAGCCTGCTTAGGATTCTCTCTCTCCCTCTCTCTCTGCCCCTCTGCTGCTCATGTGTTCTTTCTCTCTCTCTCTCTCTCTCAAAATAAATAAATAAGCTATAAATAAATAAATAAATAAATAAATAAATAAATAAATAATTTAAGAGGTCAATAAGCCAAGTTATAGACAAGCTATAAAAAAAACAAAACTAGGAACTTTTCAATCTGAAACACTAGTATTTCACTTGATGTGAAGTTCCCCTAATAAAGTTTATTATACATGTTTACAACCAACCTTAACACAAAAGTTTATGCAGTCAACATCACACAGATGAGTTTCAAATTGCAAAATTCAGGTATTTATTCCATAAATAGGCATAATGGATAAGGGACATAGCTTTAAATATATAGAATCTATAATTATGTAACATGTAAGGCTATATACATATAAGCTTACACATACATATACATATCATACATATTTGTATTTACAAAAATATATGATATATAATATTTCCATATTTATATTAATTCTATTTTTTGGTGGTTTTTACAATTATACATTCATTGGCATCTTTACTGGGGTATAGTTGTAAAGGTACAATTAAATGATTTTTCAGTAACTTCATAGAGTTATACAACTATCACTACAATCAAGTTTTAAAACATAATTATAGGGGCGCCTGGATGGCTCAGTCTGTTGGGCGTCTGACTTTGGCTCAGGTCATTATCTCACAGCTTGTGAGTTCGAGCCCCACGTTGGGCTCTGTGCTGACAGCTCAGAGCCTGGAGCCTGGTTCGGATTCTGTGTTTCCCTCTCTCTGTCTACCCCTCCTCCGCTCATGCTCTGTCTCTCTCTACAAAAATAAATAAATATTAAAAAACATTAAAAAAAACATAATTATATATCATACCTTTATATATATCATAAAATATTTATATATAATTTGTATGTTTTATACTCACATAGTATGCATTACATTTATAAATATGGGCAGTATACATGCATGGTTACATCAACGCCATTAATATAGATATAAATTATGGTACATCCATTAAGTATGCATAATGTATACACTTAATATATACGTACACTTATCTACGCCGTGTACCATGTACATTACTTGGAAGATGTGTTCCCTGCACTGGCCCCCACCCTGAACATCCCCAGCCACCTTCCCGCCTATAAAAGCAAGCAGTGTTCTAAATGGAAAATGAAAGGTTATTTCAAAACTCATCATGGCTGACTTCCTCTCACCCAGAGTGTGTCCTCTGCATGGGTTTTCCTATCCAAAGAAATCACTTCATTTATATTCTCTACAAACTTCGTTAATAATCAGAGGGCTTATTTTTCCCAATTATGACACCACTAGATAAATGGAAATTAAAAAGTAAATTATGTCTTAGCTGTGAAGATTAAAATGAACCGCAGAGTGGGCTATAAGAAACACAATGGCATCTCATTTCTCAGTGTACCTTTGGCAGATGTGCGGAACATCCTCAGCCTCTTCTCCAGCTGGGGGAAGAGACAATGACTCGGACGGCATCACAGCAGGCAGAGTGCTTGACGATCATTATCAGGGCCAGTGTGATAATTGTCGCACGGATGGCATTGCATGTAGCCTTCTCGAAACCGGGAAAATAATATTGGCAACAAAGCCGAAAAGTCGGTATCGTGTTCCGTTGCTTGCCTTCTGTATGATTGTATTAACCTCTTAAGCTACTTCTCAAAAAAGTTTCTACCTACTTAAAATTCTGTGAAATACAGGGGTGCCTGGTGGCTCAGTCGGTTAAGCGTCCGACTTCAGCTCAGGTCATGATCTCACAGTTCGTGGGGTCGAGCCCCGCGCCGGGCTCTGCGCTGACAGTGCAGAGCCTGGAGCCTGTTTCGGATTCTGTGTCTCCCTCTCTCTCTCTGACCCTCCCCTACTCATGCTCTGTCTCTCTCTGTCTCAAAAATAAATAAAAAACGTTAAAACAAATTTTTTAAAAAGTTTTGATTCTTGTTCTGGTTTCGTAAAGGAGACGCTGTTCATTTTCATGAGTCAATTATGCAATTGGCCCCGCAAGCTGTATTCGTGGATTGTATGATTATGATCCCCACCAGTCTACTGTGCATGTGGTAGCCTAGCTGATTATACCAGGTGGTTTTAACTTCCCACGAAATTCCACGATTTGATTTCCTGAGAGAATTTTCAACGGGAGCATATACATACACTCAGGCTTATTATAGTACCCGACTCATCACATTGCACACTCATATATCCTAAGGAGCGTCTGGAAGAACTTAGGCAAATAATTTCTCTCTTTTTGTTAAAGAGTGATGTCAACGTACAATGTAAGTTAAAGCTCTTACTCGTGCGCAGAAAAAAGGTTACAGTATCTTTTGTTTATCCTCATAACTACCATATTTAAGATATTCAGAAACTTTAAAAAATCTTCCAAATGTTCTACAATGTATATGCATAGTTTCATTAATCAGAAAAATGGGTTAAGTATATAAAAGTATATATTGAAACTGTAAAATCTGGGAAGTGGGTAGGAGTTAACTCATAAACTTATTTTCATTTATATTTTTCTTTTATGCACAAAGGAAAAGGTAACGATCTTTGTTCAGGTCATGCATGTCAGGTCAGGACATGCTACATGTCAGCAGGCAAGCAGGTTGATTTTCCGAATCAGAGAGGCCGGGGGTAGTAGGTTGGCGGCCTTGGAGGCCCCGTTCTTGCCCCGACCAGCAGCCACAGTGGCAAGTAACTGCTCAATTCCTCTGAAGACGGGGATTTTACTCCCGCACTCCTGGAACTCGACTTGCCTCTCTGTCTTCGGCTCATAGGCACGATGCACGTGACGGAGAGCAGGGCCAGGACGAGGCTTCAGGTCCTCTGGGTTCTGCCTGGTCCTTCTTGCATCTGGCATCACCATGGGAACACGCCAATAGGCAGCCAACACCCGGGCAGGGAGGGCACCCGCCAGCCACAAGTTCTCTGACTTGCACCCCAGAAACAGACCCGTGCACACTCCTCATTGTCAGCCACTGACCCTTGTGGCCGCTTGTTATGTAGCAGGATTCATACGTCAGGTTAACGCTGAGTCTGGATTTTGATACACAGAATGAGCAAGTCTTTGCACAAATGGAAGCTTTATACCACCCCCAAAGCTAAAGCTCAAAGTTTGTTGGAGAATATTATGCTCAGTGAAATAGCCCAGACATAGGAGGACAAATACCGCAGGGTTCCAAGCGTATGAGGTCTCGACACAGCCACACTCGTGGCAGCAGGGGGTAGAAAGTCATTTCCAGGAGCTGGACAAGGGAGACTGGGGACAGAAAGGTTCAGTTACGCCCGATGGTTGATTCTAGGCATCCGCTGTGCATCATGGAGCCTACGTTTAACATGCTGTGTTGTGCACTGAGAACATCTGCTAAGAGGGTAGAGCCCACGTAAAGTGCTCCTATCACAGGCACAAACCACAGAAGGGGTCCCAGGAAGCTTGCCGGTGACAGATCTGTTTGGAATACTGATTGTGGTGATGGCTTCCCGAGTGTACGCATAAACCCAAGCCCATCAAATTGTATATGTTACAATGATCAGTTTTTTGTATCAATTATACTTCAATAAAGCTGGGGGGAAAATCTAAGTGGCGAAATTCAAAGCTTAATCAGGATTCACTGTTGTGGGGCGCCTGGGGGGCTCAGTCGGTCAAGCATCTGACTTCGGCTCAGGTCACGATCTCACGGTTCATGAGTTTGAGCCCTGGGCCTCTGTCAGCACAGAGCTGACAGCCTGGAGCCCGGAGCCTGCTTCGGATTCTGTGTCTCCTTCTCTCTCTGCCCCTCCCCTGCTCACTCTATCTCTCTTTCTCAAAAATAAACATTAAAAAAATTTGGGGTGCCTGGGTGGCTAAGTTAGTTGAGCGACTGACTTTGGCTCAGGTCACGATCTCGCAGTTTGTGAGTTTGAGCCCCGCATTGGGCTCTGTGCTGACAGCTCAGAGCCGGGAGCCTGCTTCAGATTCTGTGTCTCCCTCTCTCTCCGCCCCTCCCCTGTTTGTGCTCTGTCCCTCTCTGTCTCTCAATAATAAGTAAATGTTAAAAGAAAAAAAATTTTTTTAAAAACTTAAAAGACTCGTGTTCCATCCTTCCCTGGCAGGGAGATACCATTTTCTGAAGTCCAACTGGGTCAATACAATTTCTAGTTTTACACTTAGTATCATATCATTGAAAATAGCCAAACATCTCTATACAGTGTGTGTGTGTGTGTGTGTGTGTGTGTGTGTGTGTGTGTAGACATATAGACGTTTGGAAAAAAAAATCTTTTTTTTGGTAACGAGGCCAAAATATCTCCCCTGGCAGGGGAGATACCGTGTTCATGAAGAATGGACTTCCATATATATATATTTTTTTCTCCTCTCAACAGGGCCATTTGAGGAGTGCATCAATACATAAACGTTCATAGGGGCGCCTGGGGGGCTCAGTCGGTTAAGCTTCCAACTTCGGCTCAGGTCATGATGTCACAGTTCCTGAGTTCGAGCCCCCCGTCGGGCTCTGTGCTGACAGCTCGGAGCCTGAGGCTGCTTCGGATTCTGTGTCTCCCTCTGTCTCTGCCCCTCCCCTGCTTGTGCTCTGTCTCTCAAAAATGAATACACATTAAAAAGTTTTTAAAAAATACATAAACGATCATATTCTGCGTATGGCCTTTTATGTTGGTGTTATAAAAAAGAAATGCTTACCACTCGGGCAGTTCATCACCCAGTTGGCGTCTCCCTTGAAAGGAGAATCATTTAATAATGCCCGAGGTATATGGAGACATATGCTGTAGTGGACACAGCTGGACGGGGAACTCGAGAGAACCTCACTGGGAATCCCGCCCTGCCGACAGCCTGCACCTGAGACTCTCACCTTACCTGCCTCACCTGTGGAAGAAAAGTGATAAAATCCCATAAGAGGGAATGAAATGAAATGCCATGTATCATTTTTTTTAAATTTCTTTTTTTTTAACGTTTGTGCATTTTTGAGACAGAGAGAGACAGAGCATGAATGGGGGAAGGTCAGAGAGAGAGGGAGACACAGAATCTGAAACAGGCTCCAGGCTCTGAGCCGTCAGCACAGAGCCTGACGCGGGGCTCGACCTCACAGACCGTGAGATCATGACCTGAGCCGAAGTCGGCCACCCAACCGACTGAGCCACCCAGGCGCCCCGCCATGTATCATATTTTTATGAGCTGATGTATATTTACCTACGTTTACCTTTTCCATACGTCATTCACAACCATATTTTGAGCATTCTCTGCTTTCTGCCTCTCCCACGGATTTTTCCCCCATTGTGGTTTGAGCTGTATTTATCTGGCTTCCCCATTTTGATTATGAGCTAGATGTCAACAGCTTCGTTTCAGCCCCTCCAATCGGGGACCACCATCCAGGGACAACATGTTCTGTTGACAGAGGCACTTTGCGGTCGGGAGGAAGAAGAGGCGTCCTGGTGGCAGCGACCCCGAGACCAGCAGGGGGGCGGGGGTCCAATCCTGGCAAGTCTCTTGGAGGACGGCCAGACAGGGGTCACCCGCCTGCAGATGTCTGACCTTGTCCTCATGTAAACGCTGACTACTGTTTACCTCGCGCTTTTATTTAGAGCCTATAAAGCAGTTTCGGTCAGTCATCTGCGGCCACGCGGCCATCCTCAGTCACCCGCGCAGGTGTCCTGTGCGGCGGGACCACAGGGGATGGCGCAGCACACGCCGAAGGCACAGGAGACGCGCGTTCAGACCTCGTTCTCGTGTGCCATCCACCTTTCCACTGTTTTGTATCAATAGACTGACCTCACATTTACTGTCAACGGAAGTAAGGTCATTCTATGAGCACCTCCATTCCAATTTCCTACGTGTCCTTTCTGATTAGAAAACCCTATAAACTATGTAGCTTTAAATTTAGAGAAGCATTATTCCTGAAGGTTTTGCTGTCCTTCACGCTCAGAGATGACATCGTGACCCGGGGAGGGTGGAGCATGTGCTCTGAGCTGCGGGGGGCACCGATCCATCGTCGCAGGGCTGAGGGCCCGTCAATACCTCCCGGGTTACCGGTGAGCGCGGCAGGGCTGTGCCCGCTTCTTGATCAAGGCCCGGAGCAGGAAGCCCATTCTGCTCGACGGCTCAGAGAATTTGCACACGCGCGCCTTGCACACACACTTGCAGGCACAGGCACACACACCCCAAACAAGCTTCCGAAACAGCATTTTGTTTCGTTAAGTCCGCTGGTCTCTATTTTAGTTTTTCCCCTCGTCTTCTTTCACGTGGACACAAAGCGTTGACATGCGTTACGTGGGTCGAATTGGTTTTCATCCACACCTGGAGAAAACAATCACTGGGGCAGGAATCAAAACTGCAGAGCCGCCTGTGGCTCGGCCGTCCCCACGATGTTCCACACGATGCGCGACTCGAGACACGGGCGGTGCGTGGAGTGGCCTTTGCTTGTGCCGCGGGTGGGTGTGGGCTGCTGGCCTCACGCACACCTCTGCGGGCCGGGGGACAATCAGGAGTGGCCTCGGCCAGGAGGAGCTGTGTGGCACGCCCGTCACCTTCCTGCACGCTTGCCGGGTAAGTCTCAAGGCCACCAGGGAGGCCAAGAACGCCAAGCAGAAGTCCGGTGGCCTTTTCTTTCCTCCGCTGCCATCACGTCTGCGCCCGGCTCTTGGGGGAAAATGTCACACGTGTGGATCTGAGCCTCGGGGTGGGGGGCAGTGTGGTGTGAGTGAAAACTTGGGGCCGTCACCCTCAGACGCCCGAGACCTGTCAGCGCCTTCACCTCCCTAAGCGGATGGGCGGAAAGCAGACCTTAGGTGGCGTCCTCAGGTTGGAGGACACGGGCTGCGCATTCCAAAGGCCACTCGCAGATGAAGCCGTTGGTTCCCGCCCCGCTTCTAAGTTAGGCGAGGCCCTGGGTGAACGCGAGAGTCGGATGGGGTTCTAGATGCACTCCCTACCGAAGAGAACAGCGAGCTCATTAACCATGCTGAGGTTTGAGAGTAAAGAAATTATTTTAATGGACACACTGAATATGTGGAGATACTTTTGAAACACAAATAGCCAAGTTTAGCGGAAGCAGTGGATGGAGAAACCAATTTCACACCACGAGTTAAAGATAATTTTCCTCCCTAGCAACCAAAAGCGAGTGCAAATCTCTCTCTCTCTAGTATTTTCTCTTGAAAGAAAAATAGCCACAAACAAACCAGAGCAGCCCTGACCATGGCAGGATTTTTTTTGTTTCTGATGCAAAGTTAGCAGTGAAGAAAACATCAATTTTTCCCAATATCCACTTAAGAAAAAAAAAAAAAAACGTTCCGCCAATCATTCACAAATGGTGATTATCGTGGCAAAACTCCATTCAAATTACTTTTTGGGAAATATCTCTGTTATCTAAAATTCAAAAGATGTGGCCTTATGTTTGTATTCCTTTCGCGCTAGGGGGTTTTTCCATTGCTTGCAATTTCCGTAGGATGAGATTATTTTCTTATGTATGGTAAGTAAAAGTCGAGAACAAAATGCAAACCCGCGTGGCGCTCTGTGAACGCAAACAGTGTATTCATCACGCGAGTTGCTTTAAGAAATAAAGCAGAGCTGTGGGCCCAGTTGTGGGTCACTGAGCAGCAGGGCACACGCACGCGTTCAGACACCAGAGGTGTGTGTTTTCAAGGAAATATCACCACAGGGAGTGGGACTGCCGAAGATGGGGACTGATTAATCTTTTCATGTCACCTGAGATGATCATTAGAGCAATGGCGGGAGGTGACCTTGGCTCTAACGAGACTCCATGCGTGGACTTAGAGTTGGGGATCCCCAAAGTAACACACCTGACTCGGTGTTTGGATGGAGTGACCTCTGGGCGACAGCATGGCTCACCAGAAAGCAGTTCTAAAATGAGGCAGATCGGGGCCCAATTCCCAACACCATTACAGAGTCACTACATAAACTTCGAGGAATTTACATAAATCCTGAGGCCCTGATTCCTAATGGGTAACTAATGATAACGCGTATGTAGAGGGGTGTCATTTACGTGAATTGCATCCTACGGAGAAGATATTTAATAGATGGTGACTTTCAGATGGCTTCTTTGGAATTAAATGCAGTCTGGGCATGACTGGTTTATTCGGTCCAATGGTCTCACGTCACCTGATTTTACTCCAGGACACGTATTCGACTGGGCATCACTCCTTATAAATTAACTGACAAAGATAACCCCAGACACTTGCACCTCTACTAATAATTTTTGTCTGAGAAACAAATCAAAACAAAGGGGTGAGCTCATAAAAATCATGGCCTGGATGCCCCATAATTGCCAGCAAAACACACTCTCCTCTGATGTTGGGCGGGCGGGTGGCTCGGGCCTGCAGCTAATGATGGAATCGGTGCACAGCTTTGCTTTTGGGAATTAAAAGCGATTGGCCTTCATAAAAAAACAGTGAGACCTCTGGGCACCTGGGCGACTCAGTCGGTTAAGCGTCCGCCTGTTGGTTTCAGCTCAGGTCATGATCTCACAATCTGTGAGTTCCAGCACCATGTCAGGCTCAGCCCTGACAATCTGGAGCCCGCTTGGAATTCTCTCTCTCTCTTTCTCTCTCTCCGCTCCTCCCCCCAATCATGTGTGCACATGCTCTTTCTTTCAAAATAAATGAATAAACATTAAAAAAAAGAGTGAGATGTTGCTGTTTGCAATGACACGGACGGAGCTAGAGCATAATGCTGAGCGAAATAAGCCAGAGAAAGACAAATGCCGTCTGAGTTCACTCGTATGTGGAATTTAAGAAACAGAACAAATGAGCAAATAAATAAATGTACAAAAAACCAGACTCTTAAATTTGGAGACATAGATTGGTTACCAGAGGGGAGATGGGTGGGAACAATGACTGGCCGTCTTCACAGTGAATGCATAACCCTAATTTCGCTGTTCTGTAGACAACTTAGAGAAGGTGTAAGGTGAGGCATACTGTCTATGGGAAAACCAATGAGGCTTTGCAAGCAGACCGAGCTGGCTTGCACCCAGTTCCCGAAATAAGTAACGGTGCGAAATGCTCCTTCTCTTTGATCTTCGGTTTCTGCATCTGCAAATAAGGGCGATACCTGAGTCTCCTCTTGAAATAAGATGTGATGCAAACTGACCAGAGCACACTAGGTGCCTAGTCAGTGTGTTTCCTTTCTTTAATTTTTCTCTTTTCTTGCCATCTTTATTGGGATACAATTGACAAATAGAGATTATATATATTTAATATGTACAAATGGAGGCTTTTGGTAAATGCGTATTTGTGAGATAATCACTGTAATCAAGTTACTTTACCAATCCATCACTTTGCAGTCACTATTTTCTTTTCTTCTTCTTCCCTCTGTCCCTCCTTCCCTCCTTCCCTCCCTCCTCCCTCCCTTTCTTCCTTCCTTCCTTCCTTCCTTCCTTCCTTCCTTCCTTCCCTCCCTCCTCTCTCCTTTCCTTCCTTCCTTCCCTTCCTCCTCCCTCCTCCCTTCCTTCCTTCCTTCCTTCCTTCCTTCCTTCCTTCCTTCCTTCCCTTTCTTCCCTCCTTCCCTCCCTCCTCTCTCCCTTCCTTCCTTTCTTCCCTCCTTCGCTCCCTCCTCCCTCCCTTTGTTCCTTCCTTCCTTCCTTCCTTCCCTCCTTCCCTCCTTCTTTCCTTCCTTCCTCCCTTCCTTCCTTCCTTCCTTCCCTCCCTCCTCTCTCCTTTCCTTCCTTCCTTCCCTTCCTCCTCCCTCCCTTTCTTCCTTCCTTCCTTCCCTCCTTCCCTCCCTCCTTCCCTCCTTCCTTCCCTCCTTCCCTCCTTCCCTCCCTCCTCCCTCCCTTTCTTCCTTCCTTCCTTCCCTCCTTTCTTCCCTCCTTCCCTCCCTCCTCTCTCCCTTCCTTCCTTTCTTCCCTCCTTCCCTCCCTCCTCCCTCCCTTTGTTCCTTCCTTCCTTCCTTCCCTCCCTCCTTCCCTCCTTCTTTCCTTCCTTCCTTCCTTCTTTCCTTCCTTCCTTCCTTCCTTCCTCCCTTCCTTCCTTCCTTCCCTCCCTCCTCTCTCCTTTCCTTCCTTCCTTCCCTTCCTCCTCCCTCCCTTTGTTCCTTCCTTCCTTCCTTCCTTCCCTCCCTCCTTCCCTCCTTCTTTCCTTCCTCCCTTCCTTCCTTCCTTCCTTCCCTCCCTCCTCTCTCCTTTCCTTCCTTCCTTCCCTTCCTCCTCCCTCCCTTTCTTCCTTCCTTCCTTCCTTCCTTCCTCCCTCCTTCCCTCCTTCTTTCCTTCCTTCCTTCCTTCCTTCCTTCCTTCCTTCCTTCCTTCCTTCCTCCCTTCCTTCCTTCCTTCCTTCCTTCCCTCCCCCCTCCCTCCCTTTCTTCCTTCCTTCCTTCCCTCCTTCTCTCCTTCCTTCCTTCCTTCCTTCCTTCCTTCCTTCCTTCCTTCCCTCCTTTCTTCCCTCCTTCCCTCCCTCCTCCCTCCCTTTCTTCCTTCCTTCCTTCCCTCCTTCCTTCCTTCCTTCCTTCCTTCCCTCCTTTCTTCCCTCCTTCCCTCCCTCCTCCCTTCCTTCCTTCCTCCCTTCCTTCCTTCCTTCCTTCATAGAGAACACTTTAAATCTGCCCTCTTAAGCAAATTTCCAAAATATATAAGGAACTCAACTCAATAACAAAAATTAAAAATGAATGAAGGGCACAAACATTTTTCTAAAGAAGACATCCAGATGGTCAACAGACTCATGAAAAGATGCTCAACATCACTCATCATCAGGGAAATACAAATCCAAACCACAATGAGATTTCACCTCACAACTGTCAGAATGGCTAAAATCAACAACACAGGAAACACCAGGTGTAGTCCTGGGGACTAGCTGGGAGGCAGGGGAAGGGCTCAGGTGGCTGGTGTCCATGAACTGGACACCTGTGAGGCAAAATGCAACGAAATCTGCAGGGGGTCCATGATGGTCCTGCTGGTCCTTGGTTTCTTCAGCAGAGAAAGCTGCTGGGTTGTCTGCAGACTGGCCTCTGGGAAGCACGGTCACTCTCGCGCATGGCCATCTCCATAGTCCGCGCGTGGGGGAACCCCATGTGTGCAGGGCCCAGAAAGACTGGGTAAGCTGGTGCTCACCTTTTCTGACAAGGAGAACCCTCTGGCTGGGCGTCCCCTCCCGGCATTAAGCAGTGACAGCATGGGGATGGGATGATGCAGGCAGATTGAAGCTGGTCCTTCTTGGTTTTTGTGGGTTACAAAAGTTTCTGAGACAAAAGTCTCAAGGTTTTTGTTCCACGTGTTGCTGGAGTTTCTTAAAGAGGATGCCAGAGGTCTCCTTGAGCTGTGTCTATCCACGGATACCTAACTGTTGATGTTTAGGAGGGGAGAGTGACAGGGGTCTGATGCTCCACCCCTTGGTGACATCAATCTTTAGTATTCTTAAGCCCTCAATGTCTGTAGGGTTGAGATTTGAAGGATTTCGTTTGCCAAGATGACAGTAAAATTGGATGTGCATCTTTTTATAAGTTATTATCACATACAATTATATGGTCAGCTGATTAAACAAGGATAAAAAGTGACAGTACGGGACACCTGGCCAGCCCAGTCAGTAGAGTACACGACTCTTGATCTCGAGGCTTTAAGTTCGAGCCCCACGTTGGGTATAGAGATCACTTAAAAATAAACTCTTAAAAAAAACAAAGGTGACAGTAAAATAAATGTAATTTCCTTTATATAAAAATGTATGTAGGGGCGCCTGGGTGGCGCAGTCGGTTAAGCGTCCGACTTCAGCCAGGTCATGATCTCGCAGTCCGCGAGTTCGAGCCCCGCGTCGGGCTCTGGGCTGACGGCTCGGAGCCTAGAGCCTGTTTCCGATTCTGTGTCTCCCTCTCTCTCTGCCCCTCCCCCGTTCATGCTCTGTCTCTCTCTGTCTCAAAAATAAAATAAAAACGTTGAAAAAAAATTAAAAAAAAATGTATGTCGAGTTCCCTTTATGTCAAATGTTAATTTTCCCAGAATAGAAGTTTGGGATAGTCCATATTTCATTTAGGAAAAATTCTCTAGCTGCAAGTGTGCAATTTTCCTCAGTAACTCCCCATCTACCGCTTGTTGTTTGTGAGCCGTGCTCCCACGTTTGTGTTTTATATAGCTTTTGCCTTGGCTCTTCCTGGTTTCAATCTTCTAAACCTGTCAAGAATAACTTAACCTGTTTTATTGTTCCTATAAATTCATATGTAACTGGTAGCTAAGTCCAATTTGTGTCAATCTGACTTTCTTTGCAGCCTGTTCTAAATCTCCCAGCCTGTTTTACAAAAGTAGAATCCTATTAACAGCAAGTTACCAGCTCTGTATTTTATTCAGTAGTTATTACAGTCCTTCCAATGCCACGGCGCATAAGGATCGTTGGCGTCACCGCCGAAAGAGTACAGCAAGCCTTCTCAAGCTCACTGTTCTGCGTGGGTCCGTGTGGATACGTTCCGAGCTCACTTTTCTGCGTGGGTCTGTGTGGATTCGTGTGCTGGTTTTGGGATGCTGGCAAGTCCCGGTTTTGCCTTTGTTTTAAATTTCTGTCACGCCCAGCATGAGTGTCAGTGACGTGACGGAGAGCTTCCGGATATTAAGTGCAAGAGGCTTTGCATTCTAAAAATAAATAATTCGATATTTTAAAATTTCATCCTAAGGGTGAGTGACAAAATGAGAAGATGGACAAACTATTTTAATTGCCGTGTATGACTTAACTGATTTGACATACTGTATAGTGACCTCCAGGGAAACCCACACTTGAAGGATAGTACAGACGGTAACACTTCCTTGCGGCCATCAGCCCATTTATAATATTAAAGGAATGTCAAGTGCACGCCCCACTTCTCTGGGCTCTGCTTTGCATAGTCTCTAACCTGCTTGCCAGTTTATATTCAACAGGAAATTTCTATGTGGGATTACTCAACACCCTTGCCTATAGAATGCTATCCCTTAGAAACATCTTTTCTCTCCGTGGCTTAAACTCACACCACCCTGCTCCTGTCCTGTCTACGTCAACAACTGCAACTCTTTCCCGCGGTGGAATCACAGATCTCTTTGCATTCTGGATATTACCAGCTGAATTATTTCAACTTCAGTGGAGTCAAAAAGGAACCTAGCATTTTCAGCATTTTCTTTCTAAATATTTATTTTTGAGAGAGAGAGAGAGAGAGAGAGAGAGAGTGCGTGCAAGTGGGTGAGGGGCAGAAAGGCAGAGAGGGAGACACAGAATCTGAAGCAGGCTCCAGGCTCTGAGTTGTTAGCACAGAGCCCGACGTGGGGCTTGAACCCACAAACCATGAGATCATGACCTGAGCCAAAGTCGGACACTGAGCCGACTGAGCCATTCAGGCGCCCCAGCATTTTCTTTCTAAAACACATTTTCACCTCTATGTACCCTATTTAAAATAGTCCAAAACTAAAACCATATTTCCTCTTACGCACGGTTTTTGCTCAAGTAAGAAATAACACCGCACTGCGCTATGTTTTTATTTATGTCCCTTTATTGTTATTGTATCTGCCTTACACCAGCATTTTATTACCTTCTATACTAATGGATTTTAATGTTAAAAGATTTTTCATTTTTCCCTAAATGAAGTTTTATTTTTCAAATTAAATCTCATATAGAACATCAACATGATGGTGAATAGAGAACTGTATTTATCTGGAAATTTAGAGCATTTTTTTTCCCTTTATTTAAAAGATTTTAAACACCTGTTGAAATTCAGGGCATCTCCT
The DNA here is from genome assembly GCF_018350175.1 of Felis catus. Classification (NCBI taxonomy): domain Eukaryota; kingdom Metazoa; phylum Chordata; class Mammalia; order Carnivora; family Felidae; genus Felis; species Felis catus. The sequence continues at coordinate 2,929,503 of NC_058374.1, forward strand.
TATTGCAGCACCAATCAATAAGATAATTATGATTTTTTAACATTCTCAAAATTTAATTATTAATTATACTGAAGATAGTCTGGAGTCAGTTTTATTTCTACCTGTGTCTGTATTTGGGGGCCTGTCCTTGCAAGTTTCACTGGTTTTCTTGCAATCTCAGAATGCTTCTCAAAAATTTTAGATTCTTAAAAAACTAGTGATAATATATTTTTGTTTTAGATTACCTACTACAGGGCCGCCTGGGTGGCTCAGTCGGTGAAGCGTCCAACTTCGGCTCAGGTCATGATCTCATGGTCCGTGAGTTTGAGCCCCGTGTCGGGCTCTGTGCTGACAGCTCCGAGCCTGGAGCCTGTTTCGGATTCTGTGTCTTTCTCTCTCTCTCTGCCCCTCTCCCACTTATGGTCTGTCTCTCTCTGTCTCAAAAATAAATAAACGTTAAAAAAAATTTATAAATTACCTACTACAATGTACATACTTCATTGGCATGCAAGTGTCCTATAGAGAGAGAAAAACAAAGATAAGAATTATGGTGAACTTCTCATCAGAAATCACACAAACAAGGAGACAGTGAAGGGAAATATTACAGTAAGTGTCAGAAAGGGGTCCTGGGTGGCTCAGTCAGTTAAGTGTCCAACTTCTGCTCAGAGCCAGAACCCCTGGCTCATGGGTTCGAGCCCTGCATCAGGCCCTGTGCTGACAGCTCGGAGCCTGGAGTCTGTTTCAGATTCTGTGTCTCCCTCTCTCTCTGCTCCTCCCCCGCTCATGCTCTGTCTGTGTCTCTCAAAATTAAATAAACAATAAAAACAATTAAAAAAATGAAGTGTTAGGAGAAAACAGCCACCAGACTAAGTTTTGTATCTGGTGAAATGGTCCTTCAAACTGAAGGATCTCTTTTTCCTCAGGGAAACAAAAGCCAAAGGAATTCGCTGCCCACCGGCGATGCATAAATGAAGTTCTTCTAATTGTCACCTGCAGAACGCTCCATCCAACAACAGCAAAATATGCATTGGTCGCCAGCCCACCAGAAACGTCATAGACCAAAACAGACCACATATCGGGTCTGCAGTGCACCTTAGCAAAGTTAAGAGAGTGTAAATCTTACGGAACGTATTCTCAAACCACAGTGAAATTTTTAAGTATCACTTGGGTAAAAAAAGAGAGAACAACAAGAGAGATTCAAAAACAATTGGACGAAGCTGAAATGAAAAGGCAACGCATCAAATTGAGTGGGATACAGCGAAAGTGGTGCTTAGAGGAAATCTTACAGAATTAAACTCATATATGAGAAAAGAAGAAAGATCTGAAATCAAACAACTTTAAGCGTCTACAGCAGAGAACACTAGAGAGAAGAGAGATTTAATTCCAAATCAAGCAGAAGGAAAGAAATAATAAGTATCAGAGCACGAATAAGATCGAAAACCAAAATGTCATGTAAAAAATCAAGGAAAGCAAAACTGACTTTTTGAAAAGATTAATACAATCGATAAACCTCCAGCCAGATTACAGATAAACAGAGAGAGACGCTAGGCAGGAATCCCCAATATTAGTCGTGAAGGAGAGCTCCTCACAACTGATCCCATGGGCATTAAGAAGATAATAGGGAGGGGCGCCTGGGTGGCGCAGTCAGTTAAGCATCCGACTTCTGCCAGGTCACGATCTCGCAGTCCGTGAGTTCGAGCCCCATGTCAGGCGCTGGGCTGATGGCTCGGAGCCTGGAGCTTGTTTCCGATTCTGTGTCTCCCTCTCTCTCTGCCCCTACCCCGTTCATGCTCTGTCTCTCTCTGTCCCAAAAATAAATAAAAACGTTGAAAAAAAAATTAAAAAAAAAAGAGAAGATAATAGGGAATAACATGAACAAATTTATGACCACAAATTTGACACTTTTTATGACCACAAAGTTGACACAAACTTACACTAAATGCTCCAGTTCTTTGACATTATTGAAGGCAATAAATCAGTAATTGATACGCTTATGAAAAAGAAGATACCCAGCCCAGATGGATTCACTGGTGAATTCTTTCGAACATTTAAGGAAAAAGTTATACCAATTCTCTATAATCTCTTTGAGACAACAGTGGCAAAGGGCATGCGTCCCAGCTCGTCCCCTGATGCCAGAATTACCCCCGACTGACACAAGACAAAGACATTACAAGGAGAGGAAACTACTGGCCAATATCTCTCATGAACATAGACGCAAAAATTCCCATCTAAATATTAGCAAGTCAAATCTAAAATTGCATAGAAAGAATTATACACATGACTAAGTTGCACATAGTCCGGCCTGCAAGACTGGTTCTGTGCTCAACGATCAATCACATGAGCCTGACACTGACAGACTAAAGAGAAAAATTATATGATCTTATCCATAGATGCAGAAAGCATTTAACAACTGCAATACCCATGCATGATAAAAATAATAAAAAAAAAAAAAACCTCTTAGCAAGCTAGAAATTGAGGGGAAACTTTCTCAGCTAAAATGTTTAAAAAAAACCTTTATAACTAAATTCAAACATAATTGTGAAACCCTGAACACTTTCTTGCTGATATCAGGAACAAGGAAAAATGTCTTCCCGTACCACTCTCGTCAGCAACTCACTGGATGCTCTAGCTAGTAATAAGATAAAAAAAAAAAAAAAAAACCAAAAACAGGTATGTGTATTGTAAAGGAAGAAATAAAACTGTCTTTATTCATGGGTAACATGATTTCTTATATAGAAAATCCTTCAGGGGCGCCTGGGTGGCTCAGTCGGTTGAGAGTCCGACTTCAGCTCAGGTCACGATCTCGTGGTCCGCGAGTTCGATTCAGGGGCGCCTGGGTGGCTCAGTCGATTGAGCGTCCGACTTCAGCTCAGGTCACGATCTCGTGGTCCGCGAGTTCGAGCCCCACGTCGGGCTCTGGGCTGATGGCTCAGAGCCTGGAGCCTGCTTCCGATTCTGTGTCTCCCTCTCTCTCTGCCCCTCCCCCGTTCATGCTCTGTCTCTCTCTGTCTCAAAAATAAATAAACGTTAAAATGACCATTTAAAAAAAAAAAAAGAAAATCCTTCAGATCAACCAGAAACTCCCAGAACTATGAAAAGCTTGCAAGGTGCATGGTTAATGTGTAATGTGTAAAATTTAATTGCCTTTCTACATACTAGCAATGGACAATTAGAAGCTGAAAATTTAAAAAATCCATTTACAATAATATCCCCCCCAAAATACTTGAGTATAAATCTAGCAAAATATGCACAGAGTTTATATCAGGAAAACTAGAACAGTTTGTTTAAAGAAATCAAAACATATCTAACTAAGCGGAATAATATTCTGTTTCCATGGCTTGAAAGACTCAACACTATTAAGCTGTCAGTCCTTCCCAACTTGATCTATAGAATCGGCACCATCGAAATCAAAATCCAGGCAAACTTATCAGTAGACGCTGACAAACTGGTTCTCCAGTTTATAAGAAAAGTCAAAAACCAAAAGTAGCCAACACAACACCAAAGAAGGCAGTTGGGGAGCTCACTGCCCCACGTCAGGACTCACTCTCATGCTGCATAATGAGGACAGCAAGGTGTTGGTGGTAGAACCAATGAACCAATGGTGAGAGGGCCCCCTAGATGCACTCAGCTCATCTTGAACCTGAACGATGTAAAATCTGGACTTGGATGGAGGCCACGGAGGGTGAAAGCAGTTTCGCATCGCAGGGACTACCCCTGATTAATCTGTGCCCAGGGCCAAGTGTAACCTTCCCCTTTTCCCTACGAAACATCTAAGTCAGTACAGTTCCTTTTTCCTTAATCTAGTCTGGAGCATGCTTTCTATAGCTTTCTGTGGGAAGAAGCCTGATTGCTGGATCAAACATTCAATTTTCAAGATGCGTGCTTGTCTTGTAGCTTCGCCCACCGTAACGCGAAGGTATCACTCATCTAAAAAGATCTAAAGACACTAGATGTCCTTTTAACTACCGAGGGCTAGTTCTTTAAAGGTGATGCGTACCTCTTTATTTCTAAGTCTTCATTCATCAATTTAATAAACTTTTATTAAATACCTATGATGTGTGAGAAAATAAGAACAGAGACTAACCAAAACAAAGTCCTTGTCTCCAAAACTTGTGACATCTCAGCTACTTAAAATCTGGGCTGGGGGCACCTGGGTGGCTCAGTTGGTTAAGCATTTGACTTTGGCTCTGGTCATGACCTCACAGTTCATGAGTTCGAGCCCCTTATGGGGCTCTGTGCTGTCAGCATGAAGCCCTGTTAGGATCTTCTGTCTCCCCCTCTCTGCCCCTCTCCACCCCCTCTCTCTCTTTCAAAAATAAATATTTTTCAAGCATTTTTTAAACATCTGGACTATTGTGAACGTGGGCATTTTCCCACGCCTAACTGCCCTGTGTTTGTCACAAATGGTGTGTGTGCTCAAGGTTTGGAAGGGAACCCTTATCAAGGTAGCCGTGGTTCCCTTGCCCTCTTAAATAATGTGTAACGATTACACTTAACTTTTTCTTGGATTGCCAGCTTGGGGTGGGGGAGGTGGGCATATCTTACCCAGCCTTGAACCCGTGTGCCTCTCCTCTTTCCATGCTCCATGGCATCTCTGATGCCAGGCACTGCCAGACTCCTGCAAGTGTTTCTTGCCCTGTGCGGATTCCTTCTCCACAGGCACACTAACCAGGAGACGCTCCAGTGGGGCGTGCGGAACCATGTGGGCTCACAAACCATGAGTTATCTCTGCAATGAGGTAAAAGCAATGACAGTGACCGTTGAGAACTTTTTATAGCGACTTGAGCGAGTAATTTTATGTCTGTGGGATGTAAGAATAAAAATGTTGGTCCTGACGTTTTATGCCTTTTTATTTTCTAGTATTTCCTTTTTATTATATTGTACAAAAGTATTGATCTGCAACAGATTGGAAGTAAAAAATAATAATGACAGTGTAACTGTTCCCTCCTGTGAGTCTTTGGAGATAGGTTGCTCTGAACTGTGTTCCCTTCCTCTTCACTTGAACAGAGACTGATTTATGTCTTAGGTGTACTTTGGAAACTTGCCTTCCATGTCTTAGGTTAGGTTTACGTTTAAATACGCTAGTTCGGGGGCGCCTGGGTGGCTCAGTTGGTTGAGCGGCCAACTTCGGCTCAGGTCACGATCTCGCGGTCCGTGAGTTCGAGCCCCACGTCAGGCTCTGTGCTGACAGCTCAGAGCCTGGAGCCTGCTTCAGATTCTGTGTCTCCCTCTCTCTGCCCCTCCCCTGTTCATGCTCTGTCTCTCTCTGTCTCAAAAATAAATAAACGTTAAAAAAATTAAAAAAAAAAATACGCTAGTTCGATTTGCCATTTTTAACCGGAAACTTTGTGTGTATGCTGCGGGGATAGGAGGGTGATCAGGATTTTAGAAAACATTTCTTTTTGCTCTCACTGTCTGATAACAATATTTGTATTATTTAATTATCAGAAAGCACTTGGATTCCAGGTAACAGGGACCTCGAATTATGTGGAAAGTAGCAGAAAATAGGTTCGCGGTGGTGAGACGAGAACCTTTTCCATATCGGAGATATGAGTCTGAATATTTGCAGTCTGACACAGTGTTAATGTTTGCTGCCCAGTTGTGACGCAGTGGCTGACGTGTCTTTAATAACGCGAACTTCTAGTGTGTTCCCTTCCATCACCCTCTGGTCAATGTAAGCGTATCAGAGCTCCCGCTGAAGGGCTGAAATCTTCAGGAATCATCCTTGTCTCCAAAGACCCTAACATCTGCAGGTTTATATCAATAGTTATTTTACATAAGTGCACTACAGCTAGACTGTAAGCATTTGAGGAGAGAGCTGCCTGTGTGTGTGTGTGTGTTTCTTGTGTCATTCATGGTGTGAATGTCTTCACTTATTCATCCTCTGAGCGAGTGCAGCAAGACTGAACACTGGCCCAGGAGTCCAAGGGTCCTGCTCCTCCCAACTCCGTCACTATAAATCAGTGAATTACTTAACATCACAAAACTTTCTCACCCACCAAAGGGAGGTATGTAAAATATTAATGGCCTTATTAAGATTGAAGCTCTCTTTCACCACAAGTAAGAACAACACCTTAATCGTGTACTTCTGTTGTAGGAGGGACGGAGGAGGGGGTCATGGTTGTTATGCGACCAATAATACGTGTCACTTGGTCCACAAGTAAGCGCCAACCGTCCAAGCGCCAACCAGGCCGCGTTCTGAAGTGCGACCTTGGACAGACTTTATCTTTGCTGGCGCAGCAGAACTGTGGCCATGGTCAGTCTTTTTAAAGAATGACAGCAGGAAGCGGAGGCACTTGGAACCTTGGCGGTCCCATTTCCATATCAATACTCGGGCTCTTTCAATGATAAGGAACTTCAAATTAATGCTGGGGTCAGGGATCTGGAATCCTGTAGAAATGTCTGCACAAGTCTTATTTAACTCAATCAATATTATGTAATATCAAAGTTTAAAAAGTTAGTTAATGGCTTTCTGAAATGTTCCCAACTGAATTTGGGGAGATAAGAGGGTGAAAGGGGGGAGGAAGCATAGAGTTGGAGTTAGCAAGAACCAGAAAGAAGGGCACCTCAAGGAGAATGTGTTTGTGATTCAAAATACGCCTTTGATAGTATAATCCATGACCGGGAAAGAAAGCTTCCCTATACTTTTTTCTCAGTATATTAGTAAGATTCTGCATGTTAATTTATGTATGGCAATCAACTATGAATTCAGACTCATTAAAGAAGAGAATAGAGAGAATTAGCGAAAAGTTTAAGTTAGATAATTTCCCAACGACCTGTATATTATTACATATAAAAAAAAATCAGGATTTGGATAAAATAAATATTCCTCTACTTCCTAATTCCTTTACATAGGCTCCACTAAAGAGCTAAGAATGATTAGTAATTAGCATAACACTATTTTTATGTAAATGGATCCTTCTAAATGCTTCTAAAAACAATTGTGTTCTCAATGTAGTTAAATTTATTCCTATACTCTTTATGGGATTATTTCTCAAAGTAAACCCTTTATTCACATATAAAAGAATATATCAACAGCAACTACTTTCCCGGGTCTGGATTAACCCCATATCTGAAATATGAAATCAATACTATTTTGTTATATTACTGTTGCAAATTACATCACGGATGCCCTTTTTCTCCATTACAAAATACGTTTATGGGAATACGGTAAAAAGAAATAATGATTTCCAGATCCTAAAAATAACCAGAAACCTTCCCATACTGCATAGGTTTCAAACACCTAAAAATAAAACATGTTTAATGTAGAGATAAGCTCAAAAGGCAGGAAAAGAAATCCATACCATTTCAGGAATAAAAGCAAGATTTGAACCAGGGACACAAGCACTTGAGCTGGTGTTGTAGGTGCTCTGATGGCCAAGGACGCCTGAGGGGACCAGCAAAGACTTTGAGAAGCAGTGCCTAGGGACGGAGCAAAGGTGAGGGCACAGGGCTAGCCGTTCAACAAGTGATTCTGAATATGTGGCCTGGACAAGACTCTACATTAATTCAGGACTGGGGGAGGCTACGTTTTTAGCAAAACAGTGAGAGAAAACACCCCCCCCACACACACACACACACACTAACACAGGAAGTAAACAAGACCCAGGTTGAGAAAATTAAAATAAACATTAGTCCTGGTCGGTGTGCCCGGCACACACAAATGGGAAACTTTTCTGAGTGAGCATTCCCCCGGGATGGACGTGGCGCGAACACCTAAATCCTCTAAAGGGGAATCTTGTAGCAACAATGACAAAGCACACAGGGATCCTTCCTGCACCGCAGTCCGCCTTTAGAACAGACCCTGGGGGAAGGCTCAAGGCTCTCACAGAGCAGGACAATGACCAGCACGTGGGGTCCCAGACGGACTCCTCCAGGATCCCCAGAATTGTAGGTCAGATGCAAAATACGGATTAAAGAGTCATCCTGAGAAAGCTCCTTTTTTTTTAATTTTTAAACATTTATTTATTTATTTACTTTCAATATGAAACTTATTGTCAAATTGGTTTCCATACAACACCCAGTGCTCATCCCAAAGGGTGCCCTCCTCCATACCCACCACCCACCCTCCCCTCCCTCTCACCCCCCTCAACGCTCAGTTTGTTCTCAGTTTTTAAGAGTCTCTTAGGTCTTGGCTCCCTCCCTCTTTAACCTTTTTTTTTTCCTTCCCCTCCCCCAGGGCCTCTTAAGACTGCTGAAAGCTTTTACTAACTGCGGGCCTGCGGGCTGAACAGCACTCCCACACCCCAAGCCGGGAGCCTGTGGAAGCAGCACAGAGGGGTGCGGGATGTCCCTGGGCCTGCAGGCACTTGGCCCCCTGCAGAGGCTGTCTGATTCCTCCTGCTCTGCAGGGATTAGAAGGTGCTTTGCTCCGGCCCTCCTCCCCAGACTGTTGAGTGAATTCTAGGAAAGTCAGTGTCTTTGCAACACGAGGAACTTAGAATCTCATTGTATCTTCAGCATCTGCTTATCTCATCATTTTGTTGACCCGCCACGTGTGTCCATGGAGGCCCACGGACAGGAGACCTGGAGCAAGGTCAAGAGTGAAGGTCACACGTGAGGCCTCCATGGAGGAATCCGCCCTGTTACGCTATAACGAAGCACGGGTCCTAGGACTTAAACCGCATTGCAAAACTGGAACATTGAAATGGAAGGCTCTCGTGAGTGCACCTCTGATAACACAAGCGGCCTGTGTGTGGACACGCATCATGTGGGGAGTCCTGCAGCAGCTGGTAAGTAAGGGACAGCTGTCACTCCCCATTTCCTTCCACTGTACCTCACACCCCCAGGCAGGATGTAGGAGCCAAGGAGTGTGCGGCTCGTTCACTGAAAAAAAACTGTGCTAGGCCGTAGTATTACAAAGTAAAGTAAAAATAATTAAATACATTATTTTTTTTTAATTCCCAAAAAAGAATAGAACTTGTTGAAAAGGAGAAGGGTACCCCTGAAGAGAACAATATCGCTAAAAAAGAAACAACCATCACTGAGCTTAAAAACTCCTGGAGCATCAGGGTTCAGGGCAGAAAATAGACACCTCGGTCTCTGGTGGAAAGGACGCGATGGTTGAGCCTTGAGGTCACGTCCCCCCCCCCCCCCCAGCCCCAATCCTTGGTTACACAACCTCCACCTCCACAAAACCTTCTCTACTGCAGGAGGCCGGTGATGGGACAAGAGAACTTCAGCAGAGCCAAGAAATACCAAGAACGCTTGCGCTTCTCAACAGTCCTCCCAGCCTCAACAGGAGAGGCCAGCCTCTACATCACTCCTGGTTGCGTTTTCCTTCTCACTTCACAGCCGTGAATTCCTTCTCATTTCCAGCTCTGGCTGCAGGAGAATGAGTGTGAGACGGCGTTTCGCTTTTCGCTACTTTGGTGGGGAAAATGCACATTTGATTTCTGTTCTATTGACTCGATCCAAAACATAAGAATATATAGTATATAATATAGATTATATAGATTATATATATCATATTTATGATATATAATATAAATATAATATATATAACATACATTACATATTATATATGATATATAATATAAATATAAATATATAATATAATATAAATATATAGTATAATATGTAATATAAACATAACCTTGGGACTCACCCTACATCCATTTTTGCTCAGTATATTTCAAGTTTGTCCCCCTTCTCTCTGTAATTCTTCTCTCTCTCTTTTTTTAATGCAATAGAAGGATCAAGATTTGGAGAATGGCCACAAGTGGACCTCCATCTCCTATGAAAACTGGGTGTTTTTATTCTTCAGTTCTACCGCTACAACATATAAAAGGCAATATGATTAGAGAAGATTACAGGCTTCAGAATGAGTTCTTACTTTAAAATCAGAAATCATCCTAATGAAGAAGATAAGAAGAAATCTCAAGCCGCCGGCGGGAGCGAAATAGGGTGCCGCTGTAGAGCTCAGATATTAGAGTCAGTCAGGAAAGTTGGAGAAGGTTACATCATCAAGGGCAGTTTCAGAGTGGTGTCACCCTGTGAGGTATGTCAGGAAGACAAATGAATTATATCAAATGAAAACCCAGAAAGAGCTGATGCTGGCAGAAAGCATTGATAATGGCAAAGGCGTGATTAAAAAAAAAAGGAACTAAAGCTTTTTCAGCTCCATGGAAAGGAAAAAGGAAAAGAAAAAAAGAAAAAAAAAGTGATTCCATTCCTTGGGGCAGATGTGATGTCAGTGGATCCAATAACTTTGCTCGACCTAGAAGAATATGAAGCAGGGTTGAGTCACTCTTTTCTACCATCAATAATTATTGAATCACCCAACAATACTTTGAAAGCATGACGTAACCTGGAGTTGAGCCCTTGCTGTGCTCTTCTAAGTTTACATTATACACATCGACTCGGTTAACTTCTGAGCCTCATGTTTTTATCCCATAGTTTTTTTTTGCTGTTGTGAAACAAGACTATTATGAGGTTGTTATGGGGAAGAAAAACCATGTCTAAAAGCTCCTGGGTGAAATGAACAATGTGAGATTGTCAATACTGTCTATCTGTTTTCCTCCTTGTCAAGAAGACCGTTCTTTAAATTCTGCACACTGGGACCTATATTATCAAACAGTAACTCAATCTCAGATGAGGAGCTACCAGGAGAAGGATTCAAGTAATTTTACATATTTATGTAGATTTTATATATTTATGAAATTTCTCCTGGAACACTAAAAATCATAGACGTTATTGCAACATACATTACAATAACCATTACAAGTTACAATAATCATACAAGTTACAATAATCATTTTTGATTATGTAGAGAAGGACAAGCAAGAATTGTTCATTTTTATTTTCAAAGGGCAGAATTTAAGAATCTACAACATCCAAGCAGATTAACTGGAAAATGATCTCAGAATACTTTTGGTGCTTTTTCTCAAGGGGCATAAGAAAGAAAGCAGTAACTGAGCTTTACCGTGTCGTCGGAACAGGGTCCACTGATCTCAAGTCCTATTTCTTTTTTGTAGGGTCCTAAACAACGAGAAAATGCTGTAGACATTGAATATCTCACTTTTTTTTCTCATTAAAGACTGATTTCAACGTCATTTGCCAATATTTAAGCAAACTATTAGCTTGTAGAATAAAATTATCCAAAGGGTTTTGATGAAGACAACATTTTAAAATTGAGTGTCAGTTTCCCAAGCAACGAGACAAGATCTTATATTTATTCTGTCTCCTCTTCATTCACATCAACAATCTTGATAAAATGATGGAAGTCTGACTTTATCAAATATGGAAGTTATAAAAAAAACCTGTGGTAGATAATATTCTGAAGACCGTTATTACTTTAATACTTTAAACTAGTTTAAATATTAAAAAGGTAATAGTTAATGAGGGGGGATTTGTAATTATTTTTCTATACCTGAAAATATTATCATTTAAATTGAGGACAAAATTAAAAAGATATTTTAAGGATCCAGTCCTTTTCTGAGAAAATTATTAAGGGATGAGATCCAATAAGAAGGAACATGTGCAATGAAAAATAATACAGACAGAAAATCTGGCTTATTATTACAATATGTAAGTAATGATGTATTATTTGGAAAGCCATCCCAGGTAAACATATATTTTTGTTAATATTGCCTCATGAAGACTTAGAACTTTTAACAGAGCAAATATACTGGGCAGTTTTTAATTGTTGGATATCAAACATATATTCCTGATTTCCAAAAAGACCTAGATTTAAGGGGGCGGGGGGAATCTGAATAAATGGAGACTTACAAAACCTTTACTTGAAGATTTGAGTTTGTAAAATCGAAAATAGAAGAATAGAAGAAAATATCAATTTTCTTCAAATTTTTATGCAAACCTTCCCCCATTAACTCTTAATCAAGACTTAAAAAAAAGTATCTGACAGGCTGCTCCTAAAATGTATACAGAGGAATAAATATGTGTAGACAAATAATACGACATACAAAAATAACAGCAAATAGCCAGGGCTGGCCCTAGGAATTACCATAACACCTTATAAGAAAAAAAGATAAAATGATTTAAGGAGTGTAGTATAGCTTTGGAGCAGGTAAGCCGGTTGGTGGATCTATTTAAGACACAGAATTGTGTGTTCTAAGAAACTGGCATATTGTAGAAATGGCAGCTTGAGTCAGTGAAAACAATCCTAATTTTGAAAAATTGGTGTTGAGTCGATTGGTTATGCATTGAGAAATGTTGATTCCCAGCCTCTTGCAAAACATTCATGTACACGTACACACACACACCCACACACACATACACACACACACACACACCTTACTCTGGACATAAATACCAAAGATAAAACTTAAAGTTTTAAATTTTCAGGAAATATAGAATAATATTTATGACTTTTTATGGGGAAGTTATTAAATGACAGGAAACTGTGATATATTTCACAGTTTAAAAGTTAAAAGAGGTATCATAATCAAATTTCAAATCAAACATCAACAAAGTGATAAAGAATTTGTGTGCAAGATAAAGAATTGTTGCAAATGTCATCTTTCCAACAAATAGTATCTTCCAACAACAGAATGGGGAAAAAAGCATACAACGTTAAAATATCAAGTTTAGGCTGTCATATGGAGAAGTGGGGATTTCTGCAGATTGCTGAGCGGTTGGAAATTGGTGCGGCATTGGGAGATAATATGTCGGGTCTGGTCTGCCAGGTGTCGTAGGAGAATGTCATGAAGGAGAAAACGAAATTCCAATGCTTAGGATTAGTTCCAAATCCACTAAAAAATCAGTGGATTGAAAAAATACTTTTATTAGATCGATTTCAAATTTGAAACGTTTATATACTATCACCCAATATCCATTTCACGAGAACTTTTTTCACCTTTATCCCGAGAAACACTTGCTAATAGTCTCGAAAGACATTCACACACATGTTGTGCTTTTTAGGTCATCACAAAACACTGAAAAGATGTGTAAAACTTCATCGCAAAGAAGGTGAGGAAAGACAATGCGGTTGGTACAGGAGTGTCATGGAAGGCTGCTCAGGAAGGTGCAGGTGTAGGTGCATTGACTCGTGCATGGCGATAAATTAAACACTGTTGAGGGATGGAGAGCCAAGTTCAGGACTGCCGCCTTCCTGTCCGGCAGGTAGGGAGCCTGGAAGTCTTCACTCCCACCCTCAAGAGAGAATCACCGAACAGATAATCGGCCGATCTTCTCAGGTCCAACAGAACACAAAGGCCACGGGGGAAAACATTGGCCCCCAAATGGGAGGGCCAGGAGAATGCAGGGCATTCCAGATCTCCTGCATCATGGTTTGCTTGTCTGGTCGTGAAACGTTCCCATCCCACTAAGCATGATTGAGCGCTGTCCCCCTCCCCACCATGCCCTGTGCACAGCCTTCCCCGCGTGTATCTGCACTGGGCACGTATGTCCACATAGAGAAATGCTTACGGAGACGTATCCGTTGTCACATAGTAAGTGGAACGGCGTCAGGGGGCAGCTGCGGCCATCTGGTCAAGAAATACTTTGCTTTGGGGGCATCTGGCTGGCTCAGTCAGTTAAGCATCCAACTCTTGATTTCAGCTCAGGTCATGACCTCACGGTTTGTAAGATCGAGCCCCGCGTCGGGCTCTGCGCTGACAGCATCCTGCTTGGGATTCTCTCTTCCTCCCTCTCTCTGTCCCTCCCTTGCTTGAGCTCCCTCTCTCTCTCTGTCTCTCTCTCTCTCCCTCTCTCAAAATAAATGAATAAACATTTAAAAAGAAGAAATACTTTGCTTTCTCTCACTGTGGTGGTGTAGGTTCTCAATATCTCCATTTCCGTCCTGCGTCCAGAATCCATGCAGGCAGTTGCTTGTATTGGAGACATGACAGGAGTGTGGGCTTTATGGTCGGATGCACCACGTTAGAACTGAGTAGCCACAAGACCAGGCAACTGACTTAAGCACTCTGAGGGCTCCCAGCTCTTGCTGCCCTAAAGGTGGACTGAAAATGGAGTTGGGTGATCATCCCCAGTGGATGCTCGTAGCACTTAGCTCATGATATGTGCTCTATAAATATCAGCCTTTATAAATTATTAGTGCTACCGTTCACATTTCTATTCCAAACTATGGGTTTTGAAACCTGCTCATAGATACCCAGTAAAATTCTTTGTTAACTTGCAACCTAGGGACGCCTGGGTGGTTCAGTTGGTCAAGTGTCTGACTCTTGACTTCGGCTCAGGTCGTGATCTCACGGTTCATGAAATCAGGCCTGTATTTGTCTCTGTGCTGACAGCGGGGACCCTGCTTGGGATTCTGTCTCCCCCTCTCTCTCTACTCCCCACCCCCCCTCTCAAAAATAAATAAGTAAACTTAAAAAAAAAAAGACAAAATGAATTACAACCCAGAGTCCTCCCACTGGAAGAAAAGACGTTCTTATTCTTCAATACTTTTATTCTAATGACCTTACCATCACTCCTCTTGGTGCCAGTCTGCTCTGAGATGCCACGTCACACAAGTTGATAAGCAATGAGGAAGTCCTAGGTCTGAATTATCCTTCAGTTTCGCCTCAGATTGATTTCACATTATTATTTATGTGCTTTCATCTATCTGTCTACACAAGACTAAAAGCAATGCATTCCTTAAAGTCTGAGAAGCGCCCCGATACAGGGCGGCTGTGGTAACATTACCCCGAGTGTCATTTCACTTTTGATTGTGTCCGGTCAGGAATTGAGCTCAGAGAGTAGTTAGAGATTTCACTGGGCACAGAATTACTTCATTACCCTTACAGATGCTTGATGCTATTTGTCAAGTTGCCTCAGTCGCCCTGGGAAACACACATGAAATCCAGAGCCGATTGTAAAAATCAGTGAAAATCTGTCCTTATCCTACAAAGATTGATATGGAAGAAGAAAAAAAAAAAAAAAAAAAAAAAAACTCAAGACAGACTGTCACAAATGCGCGGCTCAGGAAAATACGGCAATTTCCTCACGAAACGAGTTCACCTCAACTTGCCCCAATTTTTCTAGACAAATGCCATTAAAATTGGCCAGGACAAAATGATTTTTTAAATCACAAAATAGCATGGTAATATGATTTTAAATGAAAACTCTCATTCCTTGCAAGTTCCAAAAAAAAAAAAAAAAAAAGTGAAAAGTGTCTTCCTTGACATTTATTTAAAAAAAAAAAAGAAAAAGATCACTTACTTAAGTGGCATCATGTTCTACGAAACTCTAGAGGGGGTCAGGGAAGAAAAATGCACGTTGGAGATGCTGTTGGGGTCAGCAAACACTGTATCTTACTTTCTATATTTTCTTTCTATTTTCTTAACACCATAATTAAGCTTTATTTTTTCAATAAATCAATAAATAAGCTTTAATTGAAAACTAACACCAATCTCAAAATAGACTCCAAAATTGCTGCCTAGGTTAAATATTTTTTTTTCCTGAAATGTAGCTCTACTCCTTGAACTCTTTCACCCTTGTCTTGAGACCCTTTTTTGTTTAGGTTGCCTTTTTCGGTATATTCCCTTGGTGTTGTTTCCCTGGGCTCCAATCCACAAATGTTTCTCCTTCTTATTAGATGCACGATGGTTTAAACATCTGGATTCTGTCCATGTATTGTACATATTTCACCTCTAAAAACAAACAATAGACGTTTGTCATTTGCTTTGAAAACATTGCAGAAAAATGGCCCTTTTAAAATAAAAGATGACATAATTTGTAATCTCCTTCAGGCCTTAATTCTAGTGGAAAATTCCTACCTCCATACAGGTTTTGCCCAGAACCTTGTTGGTGACTTATGATTTTTGAAGTGATGCTCGTTTACTTACTTCTTTGGTTTTTGCTTACGTGATTAATGTGTAATTTTTTCCCTTCGGGGAGAATTAAGCATGTCAATATTTTCCTGTTTGTTTGCATTCTAAAGCCTAATTTGATATGAAATGTCTTTAAAGATATATTTTCTTTGAAGATTTTGACTGAATTCAAAACCTTGCTCCTGAATCCACACAGTCCATTTGGAATACTACTGTTTTTAGATCCTTGCCTGCGTTGAATACGTTATATGTTCTGCCTTCTCGGATATTCGCTTCCTATTAAAACTTCTAGTCTTGGGGTATTCATATTCCACATAGAAGTAAGAAGATAATGTTCATGATTTGTGGTCTATGAAGCAATGACTAGTTTTCTCCCTTGATTGAATGCTGAAGGAAAGGCACTTAACAAGCTACGAGCACCATTTCTTTCTTTTCACACTGCCAGTGTGGACAGTGTTAACAATGTTTTAATACACGAAAAGATAAAAGACCACAAAAGAATTTCAAATGTGGGTTCCATTCTACGCCAGGGTAGGGGAGTGTATATTTGGGAGGAGAGAAGGCAGGAAAGGGCAAGATAGAAAAGATTTGCTCTTAGAAGTAATTTTTCTTTCAAGTAATGTCTCTGAAAATTTCTTTCTCCCGCAGGCAATTTCTGGAAGAAATTTGCATAACTGCAAGAAGCTAATTCCAAGGACTGAGTCCCTACATTTATGGTCCTATTGAGTGAATTCCATGTTGCTGTTGGTAATTTTTAAGGGATAAGCCTGGTCTGTGCAACTTGCTCATTATAGCAGTCAGTGGCTGGTAGACACCGAGGCCATGTGACCCTCTAATGGCTAAAACTGCTAAAAATAAAAACAATGTCTCACGGAGTCATAACTAAGAATTGGCTGGTTTTCTTAGGAGTAGTGTAGACATCCCTCAATTAACTGGGGACAACTGACCTGTAATCCTCTCGGGTCCCTTCCAACAATAATTCTGGAATTTTAAATTATTCCCCAAAACTAGCCTTGGGATAGGTTACTATCTGTGAATGGAGTCATTCTGTTGAACTGTTAGCTCATTTAATTCAAGACGAAACTGGAGTTTGATCATCACAACAGCCAGCAAACTTTATATCCATAGACAGTATTAACAAAGATGAATAAACATGACCCAGAAAAGCGTGTCGGTGGCCACAATGGAAATCATGGGTAAGCATGTGAAATGAGCCAGAGCAAAGTTTTTCACAAACCTAAAAACAACTCTAAGTGCAGTGACATGACCAGAATAGTAAGCAAGAACAAATATCACTAGTAAAATGACCACACCGAGCTGGTTTCATTTACATTCTCCATCTAAATTTCAGAGTAACCAGAAGTAGATTTGATTTACACAATTAAAAATTTAAGGGAAATACATTTAACCCGAAGCTATCTTACTTTATGTAAAAATACATGAAAGATATACACTGGTAATGAATTAGAATTTTGAAGACTCTTCAGGTTGAAGCAAACAATTTAAAGCTGTGAAAACATTATATAATGTGTGTGTGTGTATGTGTGTGTGTGTGTGTGTGTGTGTTCTGTTTCTCTAGAGAACCATGACTACTTTGGACACAGAGTTTTTCATTAATAAAAACTTGGACACAAGAGGTATCAAGACCAGTGCAAAAAACATCACTGGATGTGTTAAGATTATTATAGGGCGCCTGGGTGGCTCAGTCGGTTAAGCGGCCGACTTCAGCTCAGGTCACGATCTTGCCGTCTGTGAGTTCGAGCCCCGTGTCGGGCTCTGGGCTGATGGCTCAGAGCCTGGAGCCTGCTTTGGATCCTGTGTCTCCCTCTCTCTCTTTGCCCCTCCCCCATTCATTCTCTGTCTCTCTCTGTCTCAAAAATAAATAAACATTAAAAAAAAATTTAAAAAAAAGATTATTATAATGGTTTCCTTGACATGTAGCTAAAATCCATGTCATTCAGCTTTATAATAGAAAAGATCCCAAACTAAGAAAACGTACCCATATGAATACATAGACCAGAAGAACAGCCTCATAAATTGGGTTTATCTTAAGAATGTCAAGGTCCTGGCCTTCGTCAAGAATATCAGGATATAGTGTAACTGCCCCCCAGAGCAGGCGCCCCTTCTCTGTCACGATGTCACCTTCTGCTTCTCTGTTTTCAGTGGTAGAGAGCTCCCTCTGTGAGGTGAGGGGCATCTCTTCTCTATGCTGGTGCCACTGCCCCAGCTGCAGGCCCTCAGCCCCGGCTGTGGGATACAAAGTAGAGCCAGGAGACACAGGGCTTCTTCCCATCGTCGGAGGGCCCACCATCACGAAGAGCCAACTTGCCTTCTCGAATTGCCAATACGTGCCGGCCGCCTTGCCAACGATGAATTCTGGGATGGAGAAAGCAAGGATGACCAAGGTCCGGTACTTGCTCCAGGGCAGCTGCAGGGAGACCCCAGAACGCCATCTCTGGATGTGAAGTACCACCAACCAAGTAGCTGCCCGCGTGAGAGAGTGGAGACTCTTCTGTTCCAGGGCCCCAAGCCCACAGTCAGGAGGCATCACGATGTCCTCATCCACGTCCCAATGCCTGTGCCTGCTGTCGGTGTGCTTTTGCAGGCTCCCACCTTCTCACCTGGAATGCCGCCACTGTCCTCCGGGCTCCGGCGTTGACCATCCCCGACTCATCCTCCTCATTACGGGCTTTGCTCTTCCCACCATCCCTCTGCCGGAACTTTCTCCCTGGCTCTTCCCTGCCCCCAGGAGCAAGCCCACATTCCTCTCCCACACGGTAAAGGCTTTCGCCGTCAGGCGAAGCTGACTTCCTCAGCCACGTTACACCCTAGAACCCAGGGCCACGTGTTTCCTTCTTCTTGGAAGCCCTTCTGCCTCCAGGGGCCCCTTCCTTATCCATCAAACTCCTATTCACCCTCAATATTCAGTTTCAAGTCACTTTCTGTGGGAAGCTGTACCTCACAAGCTACTTCCACTCAGGAATCGGTTGAGGCGCGGGACAGAGGTGAGGGTGTTGCAATCCCGTCAGCAGATATCAGAGGGAAGGGGGCCGCCGGGATCACAGTGCAATCTTTGCTTTTAAAACCTGTTTCATCACTATTTCTCCGGCCTGGGGATCCTGACCCGCCGTGAACACCCCCCGTATCCCTTCTGCTTCCACCTTCCGTGATGTCCATTAAACATGGGTCTTCCGGGGCGCCTGGGTGGCGCAGTCGGTTAAGCGTCTGACGTCAGCCAGGTCACGATCTCGCGGTCCGCGAGTTCGAGCCCCGCGTCAGGCTCTGGGCTGATGGCTCAGAGCCTGGAGCCTGTTTCCGATTCTGTGTCTCCCTCTCTCTCTGCCCCTCCCCTGCTCATGCTCTGTCTCTCTCTGTCCCAAAAATAAAATAAAACTTTGAAAAAAAAAATAAAATAAATAAATAAATAAATAAACATGGGTCTTCCTAGTACTTTGACTCCTTTGTTTGGGAAACACAGTTTTCAGGCATCTCTTCCATCCCTTCCCTATAATCCCCCAGCCCACGAGTAGCTTCCACCACCAAAGGGCACAGAAGCAAATCCAACCACTGGGAAAGCTCCGATATTGGTAAGAAAACACAACGAAGGGCCTGCCATCACGGATGCACTTTCAGCTCAATATTCCCACAGAAATTCCTTATCTCACAATTACAGTCTGCATTTCCTTAACATGGTGGGAGATCACACAAAATAATCGGTCCCGCTATGTTATCAAAATACCATGCAAAAGATAAACCCCCAATCAAAAAGGTAATTAAGACCTAAATCTAAGTATATTCAATTACCTCTCAACATTGCTGTTGTAATTCTGGGAATTCTGCCCTGAGAATGAGCTAGAGTTCAGCTCAGATTTTCTCTAAGACATTAATATGGGAGAGGGGACGGTTGGCTGTGACTCTGTGCGTTCTCCCCTTGCCCAAGCCCTGCAGCCGCACGTGGTCCTGGGCAGATGCGCACGGCTCCTGCTGGTGACGCTGGTGCCCGTGTGCGCACAGGCAGATCCGTACAAGGAACCGCATCTCCCAACGTCTGCTCAGCTGCTGATCGTGTTAAGTGGAAAACAATTACAGTGCCTCCGTCTCTAATGCGGGAAACTAATGACAAGGAAAGACCGCAGGCATCGGGGATTATGTTTGTAGGAAGGGACGGCCAGATTGTTCTGTGGTTCTTAAATCATAACAGAATTGATGAGGGGTGAACCTCCTAAGAGTCGGCACAATGGAGCTCAAAGTTAGGGAATCCAAATCTCATTTGTACTTGTGGCTCTGTTGTGTTTTCAAATCTACAGCCATCAAAGAGAATAACCACTGTTGCTTAAAGAAGGAAAACGAAAATTGAAGATTGCTCCGCACACTTCTTTAATCGTTAGGTTTAGAAGAAAGGCTGTAGGAATTCCCTTCAAGAATGCAGACATTTCTGGGGCACCTGGGTGGCTCCGTCGATTAAGCATTCAACTCTTGATTTCATTCAGGTCATGATCTTGTGGTTCAAGGGTTCGAGCCCTGCAGGAGGCTCTGCGCTGACAGTGCGGAGGCTGCTTGAGATTCTGTCTCTCCCTCTTCCTCTCTCTGCCTCTCCCCTGTTTGTGCACTCTCTAAACACACAAACAAACAAACAAACAAATTTTAAAAATGCATAGGGCACCTGGCTGGATCGGTCATTTGAGCATCCGACTTCAGCTCAGGTCATGATCTCAGGGCTCATGAGTTCGAGCCCTACTTCAGGCTCACTTCTGTCAACACAGAACCCACTTCAGATCCTCTGACCCCCTCTCTATGCCCCTTCCCCACTTGTGCTCTCTCAAAAATAATAAATAAGACATTAAAAAAAAAAGAATGCAAACATTTTCCTGAGAGAGAGGCATGAGATAAATGATTTCTTGTCATAAATAAATGATGAAAACTTATAGGAGATTAGCTCATTTTAATGCTCATAACAGAAGGACCCAAAGATTATAAGTAAAACTTGCTTTCTTAACTTTTTTTTTCTGACTATAAAGATAATCCCTATTCACTGTACGAAATCTGTAAAGTACAGAAATTGCAAACAGAAACATTGCTATTTTGAGCTTTCTGTTGGTCTTTTATGCTATGTATTATGTCTATATGTTTGTTCACAAAATTTCACTCGGATTCCACCTCCAGTTTTGATCTGGGTATTATTACTAACACTGATATCAGGCATTTTTCTGGGTAATCGTTTATATTTTAACACAAGAGACACACTGACAGCCTCCAACTTCCTGTAAAAGATGGAGAGTGCACCAAGAAAAGTCTGTAAAATCTTGGATCTCAGTCACTACAATGCAAAAATGTGTTTTGAGATTTTTAGACGAATATGTTTTTTGTCATTGCCTCCTTTGCAAAGACTAATGCAGAACTGCATCCCCAGACACCACCCCTGCTCCACTCCTATGTCTTGTGGCTGAGAACAGGTGCATGCACGACAATGGACATGGAACCGTAGTTTGTATTTTGGTTTTGATTTTGTCCTGCATTTGCTGGCAGACTGATTTCTCTGCTGTGGCCCTCTTCACAACCCTCACCGGTGCCCTGTGTGTTCTAGCTTTCCAGAGATGTTCCACATTTATCCAAAAAAGCTCACTGGGAAAGGGAACCCAGTGTACTGTTGGTGGGAATGCAAGCTGGTGCAGCCACTCTGAAGAACAGTGTGGAGGTTCCTCAAAAAAGGTAAAAATAGAACTACCCCTATGACCCAGGAACTGTACTACTATTTACACATTCAAAGGGGCACACACACCCCAATGTTTATGGGGATGTTATTGACAATAGCCAAATTATGGAAAGAGCCCAAATGTCTACCGACTGATGAATGGATAAAGAAGTTGTGGTGTACACACACACACACACACACACACACACACACACACACACAATAGAATATTACTCGGTGATCAAAAAGAATGAAATCTTGTCATTTGCAATCACGTGGATGGAGCTAGAAGGTATTACGCTAAGCGAAATAAGTCAATCAGAGAAAGAGAAATACTATATGATTTTACTCATATGTGGAATTTAAAAAACAAAATAGATGAACACGTGTAGGGGGAGAAAAGAGAAGAGAGAGAAACAAACCACAAGAGACTGTTAACAACAGAGAACAAACTGAGGGTTGACAGAAGGAGGCGGTGGGGATGGGCTAGATGGATGATGCACTTTGTGGAGGGCACTTGTTGTGATGAGCATTGGGTGTTCCATGTAAGTAATGAATCACTAAATTCTACTCCTAAAGCCAATATTGCACTGTATATTAACTAAAATTGAAATAAAAATTAAAAGAAAAAAAAGCTCACCAGGCATTTTTCGGGGAAACCTGGCGCCCTTAATAGAACAGCCAGACTCAAAGCTTCCAAGTGGGGGGAGCAGCAGTACAGGGAAAATCCCCATCAGGGAAAGAACATGGACTTCAAAACTGGCCATTCTCTGGTCCTGTTTAAAATCCCCTTTTGAGGATTTCACACCATCGACTCCCACCCTCCTGGCTAGTCTCAGACACAGCCACCGTCCTTCACCATTGTGGCCCAAGCAGGACGTGAACCCTGATGCCTCCATGAAGGAGGCTTTCTTGGCAGATTTGGACTAGAGAAGAGAAGTACAGTCAGAGAATCTGACAGATGGCCAACAGCCACCACTGCACTCCAGACCCTTGTAGCCCAGGCTGCCCTCAGCTACAAAGAACATGTGACCATGATGTGGCCAGCAGCAGGGATGCAGAGAAGGCTCTGCATTTGAGACCCAGAGCAGAGGGTGAACCCTGGGCTAAGGCTGTGTTGGACAACAGGCAGATTCTGCTCCCAGCACAAGCCCTCGCACAACACCAGGCATCGACATCAGCTGCCCAGCATGCAGTGGGTGGAGACTGACCCCTACGGCAGGCAGCGCAGTGGCCGCTGGGAGTCAAAGGCAAGCAAGGACACTGGGAAGGAGCCACTGGCTCCCAGACTTGACAATATACACAAGGAGGAGTGACCCCACAGGGGATGACTGTCTGTGAGGATGCAATGCAGCGGCAAAACCCAGCCTGCTGAGCACACAGACCGGACTGGCCCACCCTGCCTCCCACAGGTGCCTAACACGATCGCTGGTAGACACAGACGGTACTTTCTAGTTGCTACTCTTCTTCCATACATGATGTCTAGAAGTCAGTTAAATATTAAAGGAACCTCCCAAAAACAAACCAAGGGATTTATAAAGAAAAAAAAAAAAAGCTAATCGTTAAGAGAAAAATCAGTCAATAGAACCAGATACAGAAATGACCCAGCTGTTAGAACTATTAGGTGAGGACTCTGACAGCTATGGTTTATGTGTTAATAGAGCCAGTGAAAAGATAAATGCACAAACAGAAGGCAATTGTCAATGGAGAGAAGGAAATCATTTAAAAAAAAAGACATGAAAATTAATTCCTGGAACAAAAAAAACCTATATCATTCTGAAATGATACATTTCCCTGACAAGTTGAAATCAGGACTGATTTTATTTTCTTTATTATTATTATTTTTTACATTTATTTATTTTTGAGAGACAGAGTGTGAGCATGGGAGGGGCAGAGAGAGAGGGAGACACAGAATCAGAAGCAGGCTCAGGCTCCGAGCTGTCAGCACAGAGCCCGACGTGGGGCTTGAACTCACGAACCATGAGATCATGACCTGAGCCAAAGTCGGATGCTTAACCCACGGAGCCACCCAGGCACCTTAGGAACAGACTTTAAAACCATATATATAGGATCAGTAAATTCTCAGCAACAGTACAAGCCAGTTCAGTGGAACGGAGATAGACTTTTCAACAAATGTTGTAGAAGAATTGGATGTTCCTATGCCAAAAGGGTAACCCTCAACTCTTGCCTTACGTCTGTGAAACACCAACAGCCAACATCATGTGTAATAGTGAAAGGCTGCTTTCCGTAGTCTGAGAAAAGGCCAGGATGCTTGCTGCCAACACTTCTATTCAATATTGTACTGGAGGATTTAGTCAGATGATGAGGCAAAAAATTAATAATAATCATGTAGATTTAAAATAATAAAATTGTTCTTCCTTACGGACACCACGATTATCTAGGTAAGAAATCCCAAAGATTTAGTAAAATAAGTTATTGGAGCTAAATATGAGCTTATTAAGGTCACTGGATATAAGGACAATATAAAAGCTGTATTTCTACAGACTAGCAAGGAATAATTAGAAATTAAAATTTGAAGAATACCATTTATAATAACTTAAAACATGAGATATTTAGAAGCATGCCTAAGAAAATAGTTCTGCACTCGTGTACCGAAAACTACAAATATTAATGAAAACAATTAATGCTTCCTAAACTAATGGACAGGTAAGCCATGGTCATTGACTGATATACTGTTAAAAAGTCAGTTCTCCTCCAATTTTTTTCACTTAGCACAATTTTTTTCATTAAATACTGTTTTTATTGTTTCTATTTTTTATCATTTTATTTTTTTCATCATAAGTGTACTCTTTAATCCCCATCTCCTATTTCCCCCATCCCCCACCCACCTCCTCTCTGGGAACTCTCAGTTTGTTCTCTATAGTTAAGAACCTGTTTCTTGATCTCTCTCTCTTGTTCCTTTGCTCATTTGTTTTGTTTCTTAAATTCCACATATGAGTAAAATCATATGGTATTTGTCTTTCTCTGACTTACTGCACTCAGCATTATACTCTCTAGCTCCATCCATGTCATTGTAAATGGCAAGATTTCATTCTTTTTATGGCTGAGTAATATACCATTGGAAGAGTCATTTCCCATTGATTTCCATTTTGATGACTTTGTAATTCCGGACTAGCAGTCTAAAAGACATGATTTTGGATTCGATTACAATTTCCGATTTCCCGTTGCTGACCTGGTCACCGTGGTTTTATCTTAAAATGCATGTCGTGACCAGTGACCAGCTTTTATATTCTGTAACCCCCCAGTGCCCATTGAATAAATCGCCCCCTTTGCAGCTCTCTGTGCATTGATCTGAACCTACACAGGCCTTCTATTGGTGACTGAGGTCTATTCATCTCCATTCTGGTGAAAATGAGACACATGAGTTCTCCATCCAGATTCAAACACATCTTTTGTCTTTCTCATGCTTTTCCTTCTATTTTGAATACTTGATTGACACCCTCACTTATCCCAAGCCTACCCATCCTTCAAAGCTTAGTTCAAGGTTAAGTTCTTTCAAAAAGCTCTGTTCCTAATACTTCCGTAGCATTTCTGACTGCACACCCACAGTCCTGTACCTTCACAAGTATCTGCTGAAGTGAGTGGCACAGCATCCTTGGGTGAACTTGTTCAGGAAAAGGCTGAACAGAGTACAAAGAAAAGCGAAAAGTTTCCCTTCATGTGAACGGCTAGGTTCCAAGCCCATAAGAACAGACAAAAGAGACAAACAAAAAGCTGATTATTCACATTCTCATTAACTAAAATTCTTTCATTCAGAACGTATTCTCCCAACTCAAACGGCAATAAAAGGAAAAGAATTTCCTCTCACTGAATTACTTGAAAAAATATGGCAAAGCTGTTTTTGACTTTAAGAGCTATTTTTAAAAGTTGACAAGAGACATCATATCAAGTAGTGAGTTTCAACTTTCAATTGGAGAAGGTTGCCAATCAGAAAAAAAAAATTCTCAGTGTCATAAAATAACTTCTTGGTAAAGATTCTATCTGTGTGGTAGAGGGAGCATTTCTATAAAAACACATTCTTGTATTGAAATGGTTAGTATTACCAATATAAATCTGTTTTTCCCATCAAAGGTAGGAGAGAATTGTCATTATTTAATGGAAAAAGAGCATCTAAAAGCTATTTCTACATTATCTACATTTGAGGCTGAGATTTTGCATCAATTGCCTTCTTCAATCTTCAAAAATAAGTTGTTTGTATAATTTAGTCCCTATGTGTGTTTTTAACTTTCAAGTTCTTCCAATATTGTCACTCATTCTTCAAGAACAGCAGTTGAAAAGGAATTCGGAGTAATTACGAGAGGAACTATTCTTTCCAACCTGACTCGATGAGCTACAGCTCAGGTTACCCTAAGTTATACTAACAATAACTACATTTTTTGACTCTATGTTGATCTCTCTGTGTGACTTCCAGCTGGAAGGTCATATCACAGCCTCAGGGGTGACTTCTGGGAGACGTGGTCTCTGCAGTGAGAATCTGGACCTCCCTAGAAACCACTGTTGTCCAGGGGAGAAGGGCTTCCCTGAAGAGTGTATACAACACATATCATTGTATTTGCACTAACCATCCTCCTTCATGGTACCCCAGAGAACAGACAAAAGTTAAACTGTTTAGAGTTATTTCGTGTTCTAGAATTGCCTTTTAAGTTTTGGATTGCTGCCTCGTGGAATGCACACTGAAAATAAGGACATATGGTTTACACGGAGTATGATGTTAGGATTTAAAATGGTAACATTGATAAAATGATGAAAAACTGAGAGCTTTTCAAGAGGAGCCGAGGTGCAGATAGGGTCATGGGTGAACCTTCTTTCAGCCGTATCCAAAACCAATGAGACAACACGTGTCTCCCACAGGACATTAACTTTGGTTTCATTGTGACTTCACTGATGGGAAGCCTGAAGGAAAAATCCTTACTTACTTACTTACTTTACTGACTTATTTATTGCTAAGTACTACGTACACTTTATATTTATGGGATTATGTCAAAGATTGAAAATAATGTGTGAACTACCATGGATAATTTTTAGGAGTTTACAATTGTCTACTTAAAGAGAATAAAATACTAAAATTCCAGGCAGTACTAGACGAATTAGGATTATGGTTCAGAATATACGTTTACTACTGTGCTTGCTACATCCAGTGTGGTCCCTTCAGAAGATCCTTGATAAATCTTTATTGAATAAATGTAAAACATGGTAAAGGTTCAGATCCATCACAGATCACGTCGTCTCACCCAAAAGCCAATAGAATGTATCATTTATTTCTCTCGAACTCTTCAAGGAGAACAGAATAATAAAATCGAGTGGCTAAATGTTTTTAAAATAGAATTACAAAATGAGGGAAATTTTAGAATATTTAACTTAGGTGAGAAACAATTCTGGAAACATTTTCAAACAGTCATCAAGCATATAAAGATTTTTATCACCTTTGAATACGGTCTGTAATGCAGAGAGTATCAAGTTACCTTTTAAAATGCGGACTATCGGCGTATTTTATGTTCAAGGATCCTTTGGGGTGATGTCAATCACTCCAGTGTGTCTCCGCAGAAATAGCGCCCTTACCAGTCTAAAAACATTACAATTACACATAGTGCTAGTCTCAAATTGCAAGTAAGCAGCTCTGGTCTTGAAAATCTCTACACTGACAGAAATTTAACAAATTAATTTCTATGGATTTTGCCACTTTAGCCCAACACTTTAAAAAAAAAAAAGTTCTACAACATAAATACCTTTTTGTAATGTGGATGGCTGGGGTGATTATATACAGTCAAATGTTCTGCTACATTTCTGTTATGTCCAGTTCTTTCCACACGGGATGGCGTCACAGCATTCTTTCAATGGCCCTGGTCACAAACCCTTAAACCAATACCTGATTTCTGCCATTGCCCTTGGGAATTCACAAAGCTCTAGCCTGCTCAGCCCAAGCTCAATCCAGTCAAGAGCACAGGAAGCTCACAGCCCTGGGGAGCCGGAGGCCCACAGGCCAAGGTGAGTCTTCTGCCTTTGATGGGCCCCCGGGGGCACCCTGTACACTTCTCAGAAGTCGGACAGAGCCGGGCCTCTCCGCTCACCTCAGTGACACCCCTATTTTGGTCTTCTTGATTGCCTGTCTCATCTTCTGCATCCATGTCTCCTGGTTTCTAGAACCCCATCTCACACCAACTACCTGCGTGGAAGCCATGGTCTCAGTCTTGGCTTTCATGGAAACCCAGCGGAATGAGCACAAGGAGGGGCCCTGGAGAGGAGAGCACTGCAAATGACATTGGGGTCCACCTCTCCACTGCTGTCAGGTGGCTGGCTTCACTCAAGGTCAGTGCGGTCCCTCCACATGTCTTGGCAAATGCTCTGGTCAAAATCCCCAGAGGTTAGGGCATCGGAGCACCGCCCTCCTCATGCAGACTGCACACGACTGTCTTCCCTCAGGGTTCTTTGCCCTCTGTCCTATGTCCCAATCTTATCCCTCTACTATAGGCCACCTCGATTTTCCACAGAACGTCACCCTGGGCCACCACTCGGGTGATGTCCTGCTAAGCGGCCCAGGATAACAGAGAACATGAAGGGCCCCGTGTGGCCTCTAAGAATGTGTTTGCCAGACAGTGGGGGGAAAACAGAGAGTACTGTAAACACTCACACACCCATCCCCAAAACGTTTCAGTGAAGTTTTCAGTCGAAGGGCCTGCAGCAGCCTGACACACGTCACCTGATGTGAAAGTGATGTGTTCAGGCTGGAACTTCCCAGCACTGAAACAAGGGAGGGCTCTTCATGGAGATCAGATTCAGCACCCTTGAGGACATCAGTCCGGCATTCACTGGATGACTGAGAGTCCGTCAGGTTTGAGGTGGGCACAGCCAAAGATGGTGCAGGTGTCCTGCCGAGATGTCACTCCCGTTCCAGCCTGTGGCCTCATGGGGCGGTCCTGCAGCTGGTGGAAGAGAAACACATTCAGCGTGACCGTGCTGGAGCCAGCTGAGAGTGGACACCACCACACCTCCGTTCTGCAGCAGAGGGGCCGGGGTCCCGCAGGACAGAGGCCAGGGCCCCGCGGGACAGAGGCCGGGATCCCCCAGCAGAGGGGCCGGGGTCCCGCAGGACAGGGGCTGGGGTCCCACAGAAGCAGGGCCGGGATCCTGCAGCAGAGGGCCCAGGGTCCCACAGCAGAGGGGCTGGGGTCCCACAGGACAGGGGCTGGGGAGCCTGAGAGTAAGCACTGTGCACTCGCATTTCGGTGGCTCAGGCAGTATGCTTTCTAGGGACAAGCCAGTGAGGGTGGGTCGGGTGGACGTGGACTCTTGGGAGTGGGAAATGTTTTGGTTGGTTGGTCCGAGGTGTGGAAGGAGCACTGACGCCTCGTGGCCTCCATTCTGGGCCACCCCACAGCTGGCTACGGGGGAGGGGGGCGCGGTGGAAAACATGGAAGCCAAGTGGGGCCCCTGTCACCACCACATCGAGCTCCTCTGCTGAGGGTCCACCACCTCTGTGTCCCCAGAAGGGCGTTTTCCCCGCAGGAGGCCTGGCTGGGTCCCGGGGCGTGATCATTACCTCCCAGAGCGGGGTCGGAGTTCCTCCGTGGGGACTGAATGCAATTCCAGACATGGGTCTTGCCCTGCCCCACTACCCAAGGACGCCTGGTTAGCAACAGGCAAAGGGGGTGCAACACCGTGCCTCTGGCCTGATGCCCGCTTTGGCTTCTCGTATGCATCACACCCATCATAAACCGCTTGCGACCCTTTCAAGCAGGATGCACATGAACAGTGAATGGACGGTTGATGTCCAGCCTCCCGCTCCCAAGCTAGAATAACGGATCTCGGAACTGAGGACGGCAGCGGGGCGGCCTCTCTCCCAGTCGCTTTCAATGACAGACACACTCACAGCTCCCACCCCAGGTCTTCTCACGTTCCGCCATAACCTCCTCCAGAGCCACGAGGGGCCGGGCTCAGTCCACACGCAGCTCGGCTTGTAGGTACAGGGGTTGCACCCCCTGGGGGCGGCTTGTGTGCAGGTGCATGTGCTCGAGGCTCGCGTCATACCCTGCAGGGCGTTCGGGGTGCATCTAAGAGTTCACGTGGAATAGACATACTTTTGCCATCGTCTTTAAATGCACCCTCTCAGGGCGCCTGGGTGGCGCAGTCGGTTAAGCGTCCGACTTCAGCCAGGTCACGATCTCGCGGTCCTTGAGTTCGAGCCCTGCGTCAGGCTCTGGGCTGATGGCTCGGAGCCTGGAGCCTGTTTCCGATTCTGTGTCTCCCTCTCTCTCTGCCCCTCCCCTGTTCATGCTCTGTCTCTCTCTGTCCCCAAAATAAAATAAACGTTGAAAAAAAAATTAAAAAAAAATAATAAATGCACCCTCTCGTTGACTTTTCCAGGGAGCCTAATTTCACCACCACTCACCAAGGTACCACCCCCACTGTCCACTCTGAGCCCAAGTCCTCGACCAGGCTTTGTTTCAGGAGAGCCCAAATGATGCGTCTCCTGGCTTGGAGAGAAGTAAAAAATGATAGTGCTGCATTTTTGCCTATACTGATGATCGATACACTATAAATCCCAATATTTCACATTTTAACCAGACAGGTTTCATTGTCATTTCCATTTCTTACCAGCATCCCAGTGGATAGCTTTCCTGGGAATATTGTCAAATGGTTCATATTATGCTATTGAGGCGACACGTTTATTATTGGGTGGGAAGAAGACAGGAGATGCTATGCTCTTTAATCATCCAGTGTGGGGGTGATAGATGTCTGAAAGTGAGGGGTGGGTATATAGACACCAAGTCAGCTAGAACACTATTGAAACATGGACACCGTGCTGATGTCTCTGCAAAAGTATTTTCCATCAACTTGGAAAATAAAACCAACAAATGCCATAAACAGTGTGTATAATTCAGTTGATAAATCAACTGCACTGAGACAACGTGGGAGAATCTGTCCTCAGCCGGCAGCCTCTCCCGCTAACCCGCTCGGGTGACAGGACCTGTGTTAGGACTCCCAGGGACTGGTGGATTTACAGCCTGAAGCAGGAGTCCCCATCACCCCCTCCAAGGAGAGGAACGCTTTTAAATGTGAGGGTGGTTCCGGTTGAGTACATTAGGCTTTACTTGGCATGAAATTATACCGGTGCTTAAATATCCCTGCTCAGCCAAAGAAAAGTCACCTGAATTTGGACTTGAGGTGGGGAAAAGATGAACCTATCAGAGCAGGGGAACTAAAAGGTATATGTGTCGGGGGGTGGGGGAACAAGCGGGTGAAATTATGCAGAGCATCTACTCCTCTAAAAGGCTGCGATTAAGCATTCGTCATGGATGGATCAGGCTCTCCTCACTTCCCACGTGTCTCAGACCCGAGATCAGGGTGAAAAGGAGGTTGCCTTCTCCTTTCAGATTCTTCTCTTCTAGAGGGCGGTACCTTTGGCGAAGCCACCTGCTTCCTGCAATCCGAGCTTCCCGCTGTGTCTTTGGAAGATGGGCTTTGCGCAGTAAGGAAACTCACCTGGTTACTTACAGACTTTGATCAGCATCTAGATAAACCCTGTAGGACTGTGAGATTAGATGGAATCAGACCCCGGGGAAGAACTCAAGAGAAACCAACAAGGAAAGACAGAGACAACACCAGAACGCCAAAGAAAACGCGAACACGCAGTATAGCGTGCGTCACGTTAAACGTGGCCTATTAACACTTTGAGTCATGAAGCCAATATTGCCCATCTCATACAGGAATTCAAACATAGCTCCAAATGCGTTGTGCCTCATGCTAGGAAGCATACTTGTCTATGTGTAAAATGGTATTAAATGTGTGTAGCTTAAAACACAGTCACAGTAACCGTGATACTACCGAAAGCATTTCTTTATGTCTGAAAACAGAGGGTCCATTTGGTACGAAAAAGTATGAAAGGCAGCTGGTGTTATTCATTGGTTAAAAAACAGTGACTGCGTCCGATTGTTTTCTACCGCATAACAATGAAACTGATGACAACATGGTCCTTCTCTTCACCCTCCAAACTTTCAGAGCAAGCGTGCGATATAATTTTCCCGCCTTCTCATTAACCTGCTATTACCAAGGCGCAGCATCGCTGTACAGAGATGAATTACAGTGTCCGTAGCTGAGTAGGTCAAGTGAATATGACCCGCACAGATGGAGTTAGAAATCTAAATTTTAAGGGGAAAAAATATCGCAGCGGACAAACACCACACAGGAGCCATTTTAAATGACAATCATCAAGCTTGGCGCCCGTCGCGGGTTTTCTGGTTACCACCGAACATGTCTTCAAAAAATGTTGCACCAAGTTTTCTGGCAATAGAATCACTTATAGAAAAAAAAAATTCTGCATCTAAACTTAGTTTCCTTGGTGAATGTTAATTTCTGGAAATTTTTCTATTTATTATTTTCAAGAAGAAAATAACCGCTACGTTAAAAATGTAGTATTTATTTAACAAACAGGCCACGTGCGAAATGAAATTTTATAATGACTTTCGACTGTAAGGTTTGAGTGCGTAGTGGAAATGTCAATGAACAGCCCTTAGGCTTTACTGAACTTGCGATCTCATTAGCGAAGGAAACCAGATTCAGTTATTTCCAATTACACGGAGATGCCTCACGCACTCCAGGATTTGTCTCTGCCCTTCTCCCTTCTGTATGGACCTTCCCAGGGAAAGCGCAAATCTCGTTCAATCCCTCTGATTATTTTCTTTATTTTATGTTCTTCCTTTGTTTCCTGATTTATCATGGGTCGCGGTACAAGGTGGGCAGTGCTGGGTCTGCATGGACGTGGGACCGACGAAAGCTTAGGGGTGTGACCCAACATGGCCTCATTTCTGAACGGTGAGCATGACAAGCACCGGTGGGTTCATTTGACACGTTCCAGATGTGCCCGGCTTGGTGCTAGGTGGTTTTTTTTTTAATTACTATTTTTTAAATTTTAATTCCAGTTAGTTAACATACAGTGTAATATTGATTTCAGATGACTTCCCTCCATCACCCAGTGCTCATCATGACAAATGCATCCTTGATCCCATCACCTAGTTCACCCATTCCCCCCCATCCCCACCTCCCCTCTGGTGACCACCAGCTTGTTCTGTATGGTTAAGAGTCTGTTTTCTTTGTTTCTCTCTCTCTATTTTCTCCCCCTTGTTTGTTTTTTTTGTTTGTTTGTTTCCTAAATTCCACATACGCTGTCTTTCTCTGACTTATTTCACTCAGCATTACACTCTCTAGCTCCAATTATTTTGTATTTAAATAAGAAAAACCAAACTAAGGAAAGTGAAGTGATGTCCCCAGCTCTTAACTGGATTGAAGGCAGAGTCAGGATAGGTGCTAGTCCCAGTGCCGAAGGGTCCCCGACACCCAGGTACCTGGAGCTTCTCTATCATGATACACTTGTCACTGGTTCGCCGCATCCCCCAAAGGGTAGAGCTAAAATAAAACTATCCCCTTACTGGTATTTCTGAATAATCAAGGTAATTAAGAGAATAGATTATACTGATAGCTTTTCACTTTCCCTTTATTTTTGTTACGGTGCTGAAAAATAAAACAATATAGAAGAAATGATATGAGAACAACACCCCCTTTGCTGCCTCCTCAAGGCAGACAACTCTAAATGTGTCTGACTTAGTTCTTCCGGGAGTTTCCCCAACAGTCAATAATGAATATTTCCCACGATTTGAGATCTATCACATTATTATAATAATATTTATAGATATCCTGTCAGGAAACACAAGGATAACAAGTCAGTTGTGCCCTAGCCCTAGCCTTTTTCCCTCAATCCAAGTTGGTGACTCTTTTGGTTCTTGTTGGATACTTCCTATTTTCTGACCGTTGTGACTTTCCTTCATATTGTTAAATATTTATATTTATTTTCATATCAGCTTTTATAGCTTTTGTATTTTATATATTGTTTAAGTCTAAAAGAAAAACTTATAAATTTGTTACATTATTGTAATTACGTAAATATTTTTCAGGGCAGGGTCAAGTTCGGTTCCATGGCCCTCATTTCTCTCCCCATGAACCTCTGCCGGGAACCCTGTAAACCCAGGGAACATGTCCCTAGCATCTTAAAATACATCATTCGTTCAAAACCATGCCTTCTTTAATTTGTGACTCAGGTGGACTAGGTTTTCCTGACGGTTTTCTTTCTCCTTTAGATTGTAGCCACGAGGTGTCTACACCATTTGTTGTACCCGGAAGAGAAACGGTGTTTAGTTCAGGATACCATAAGTGTTATTCCACTTCTATTTAATGTCATTGGATGGCTTGGAGACCTTCTTCTTTGACCCAATGCCTGAATCGCCCAGCTCACTGTATGTCAGTGCACACAATCATCCAGGACTCTCTTTTCACTGGTCCTGGTAATTTCGAATAATTTTCTTATCCTTTTTTCTGCTGAGAGAACACGAAATAATTTCCTCAGAAGTGGTGCCTGAGAAGGAGAGTGTCTCATCCCATGGATACCTTCGACTACCTCAGTGACCAGTGATTTGGCCTGGTGTCAACTTCCAGGCTCACGTTTTCCCTCACAACTTGGAATGGAAAGTGTAGGTGACAACCCACACGAATGTCCAGTACATCCGTCCCTGGAGTTCCAAGATTGAAATCACTGGAAATTTTCCAAGCACCCCCCCACCAATCTCTGGGTTTATGCAGGTGTGTCGTCTATGTGCCCACAGGCAACTATCTGGCCCACAAGTGGCATCCTGCGTTGGCTCTCCTTCCCTTGGGCCCGCCATGTGCTATCTATCAGAAACCACGTGGGCTCACCTGCTCTTGTGGGCTCATCTTCCCAATAAACGTCAGAGAATCCGGTCCTTCTGCCTGATGCTGGGCCATACGGAGGGGGTGTCAGGGCACCACCGTTCTTCTCTCACGGGTTTTAGCACATTCCGAGATGCCCCTCATCTCCGAAGCTCCATTGTCTTGAAACCAAAGTGAGCCACCGTCTCTCTTGCCTTTTGAAGCACTTCTTGCCTATAAGAATCTTCAATTCTTCATGCAGACTCATTCCTCAAGACATGCCCGCGTCAGTTACAGGGACCCCACTGCAAAGAGCTATTGTATTTGCAGGTCCAGGAAAAGGCGGCTAATGTAGGTAGGGGTGACGCTTTATTTGAAGGAATGAACAGTGAATATTGGACATTAATTATTTCCTTTAAGATAAAGTCATGAACTTGAGTCGTTATTAAATTTGGAATATTGCATATTGGGAAAAAGGTACTTAGGGAATTTAATGTTTTTAGGTGAACATTATATTACTTAATAAAACACACATTGGGGTGCCTGGGTGGCTCAGTCGGTTAAGCGTCCGACTTCGGCTCAGGTCATGATCTCACGGTCCATGAGTTCGAGCCCCACGTCGGGCTCTGTGCTGACCGCTCAGAGCCTGGAGCCTGTTTCAGTTTCTGTGTCTCCCTCTCTCTCTCTGCCCCTCCCCCGTTCATGCTCTGTCTCTCTCTGTCTCAAAAATAAATAAACTTTAAAAAAAATTTTAAAAAACACACTGCTAAAGGACAAGAAATGTATCCTGAGAAGCAAATACTATTTCCAGACTTCAAAATCCAGAGAAGACAGGGTAATCAGTATGTGCTTTATTTTTATGATTTACCAACACAAATTCCCATATAAGTCTAAAAAGAAAAACAACTTAGTTACTAGAATAGCCTAACCAACTGGAAATCAACAAAGGACAATGGTAATTAAAGCAACAAGAACAATACAACACGTATCAGCCCTTCTCTGCTGACTCTAGAGTCTGTCCCCTCCCACCCTCCCATGGTCCAACCCACCTCCTGGTACATGGGGCGACACCGTACCCCTCAGAGGCATCTTTCTCCTCACGGGTATGTGACGTATGTGCTAGCATCTGCAACCTGAGGTGGGGGGGGAGGGGAAGGAAAACAGGGATGCATGTATACAAGTATATGGATGTATCATGTGATGAAGGTTCACCACAAAGCCTTAAGAAAAGTTTCATTTATTCAGGTTGAAAAGGACCACACACAAAAGACTGAACCCTGGCTTATGTGAAGATAAAGTCTGTATCAATTAATGGTGTATATATTTGATTGCAAATATACAATTATGGAAGGAAACTATACTCCAATAATTATGTAACCTTGGTTGGAAAAGAACGGCCTAAGAATTAAACAAAACACAGAAGCCAAAAAAATCCAGAACAGTGAGTTTCTTTATATAAAACTCTTATGCAATATCATGTGAATTTGAAATAATATGGCCAAGGAATAAATAGCAAAAATATTTGTAGAGTATGGCATAGCACAAGTGTCCTTAATATGTGTAGAGTTCAGAAGACACGATAAGGAAATAGCACATTCACAATAAAAATATAACAATTTAACAATCTTATTATAAAGTCAACCTTTATAAGTCATCTAATAAACCCCCTCGATAAACAAAGTGATAAACAAACTGATGCTTAACCCCAGATTTTCTGATAGGAAAATTAAAACATAATAACAATACCAAATTCATAAGAATATGTAAACTTTAACATTTCTAGAAGGCAGTAGCTGTAAATACACAAACGACTGATGTCCTGTGTGGCTGCTGAATTAGCCATCTCTGAAATCCACCTCTTTGGGCTTTTACTGGATAAAATAAGAAACTTCTTACCTTTGAAGCCATTTTGAAATGGATATTTCCTTTCATGAAGCCAAACGTTCTCTCAGAAGTATTTCTCATCACGAATAGTAGAGAGGAAAGTAGGATCTTTGCAGAGTTAAGATTTTCCCTCTAGAGCTTCTGAAGGGCTTGGCATATATATATATATATATATATGTATACACACATACATACACACACACACACACACACACACACATATGTGCATCTTGACACCATGTCAACATGTTGAGATGAAATTAAACACCAGTCACCTCCTGGCTGGGTCTGTGCACTGTTCTCGACGTGAACACGTCATTCACACATTGGCAGCAGAGAAACGGGGAGTGTTTGGAGGTTTATTGGTTCTGGCTGTGAGATAAAGGGAGTTCAGGAAAGTATTGAAAGAAAAGTCAAGTTTTAGTAGAATAGAGTAATAGGTTTCCATGCTCTTTTGGAAAAAGTTGAGTGAAGTCAACTCAAGGCAAGGAGGTAGAAGGGCTCTAACAAAGAGATATCACTCAACCCTGCGGAGAACATTCTCCACTACGACAGTCAGAGTCTGTCTTCATCTCCAAAACGTAAGCCCCCTGAGGGCAGGGATGTTTGTTTTGTAGAGGAAAAGGAAACATGGGAAATAGCAATCATCAATAGTAAAAGAATGCTATAAATCAAAAGGTAAATAAATGCTATAAATTAAAAGAATACATATAATCAATTATTGTTTTAAACATTTTTCATCATTTTATAGGTCCCCACTGCTTACAAAAAAACAAAATAAAACAAGATATGCATGTAGAGGCCAACTGTTGTCTCCCTTCCCTATTTTCCTTTTTTGATCTTAGAAATGTTAAAAGTGAATGGAAACATTCTTAACAAAATTCAAGAGTTTCTCTTAAGTCCATGTAGATGTAATTTTTGCAAACAGCCATCAGATATCTGAAAGTATTTCCATTCTCTGTCTAAAACTGTGACCCACAAGCCACGCTTGGCTCTTTTCCCTATAAAATCCTGAGTGTAGCCTTTGTTAATTTTCTACGGAGGGCAAACTTGGTTCCATGCGAGGAGTGTGTTTCACTGAAGGGCAGCAAATGAGTTAGAAGAAAGTAATCCTTTGGAAATATATAGAATATTTGGGGTATTAAGAAATAGTTACTTGGTAAGAGAGAACAATCCAGACATTTTGCTAGTTAAACCCAACTAGCGAATTCTATTTTCACCGGTGATTTAAAAGGTAAAACTATCACTCAGAAATGTTGCAAAGAGAGAAGGAAGGAAGGAGGGGAAGAGAGGAGGGAATTTCTGGAGTAGAACCACATGAGAATGTCTCTGGAAGACCTGAAACCACAGAGGATGAGGTATATGGATTGAGATAAATGAATTTTCAGATAAAACTTTGGAAGCCGAGTCTTCACACCACAATGAAAATCGGGTTTCCATTATTGTTGGAAGCCCACTGCTCCATGCCCCCATCACACCTGGCCTCCGGCCTCCAGCGCAGATTCTCACGGTCCTGGTGAAGCTGGAGACCCTTCCCCGTCATGTCCATCCTTCTTCGACTAAAGGAAGCCTGAATAGATTACGCCACCAAGTTAACAGTGCTCATTGATGGTCAACTCTAAAACCATGACAGTCTCTACAAGCAAGTAGAAATCCTTACTTTAACCGTCCCTCCTCCTCTTTGGGAATAACCCCTTGCTCCACAGTAGGAGCAGGTGCACTCCTAAATCGGGGAAGGGGGTAACAGAAGGTGAACCTTGTCTTGTCACCAGACTACACAGCCCAGGTCCAGCAGAGATCCCTGAGATGGACCTCTCCCCACGTCTCAGTGGTAATGCAGTGTCCACCTCGAGATATTGTGGTGACTTATAACTGGTTGAGGGAATCAGTGTTGGAAAGTGGGAAGAGTTAGGATGAAAGGCTGGGAATAAGGATTCGTCACTAAGTATCTTGGTTTGGGTCCTCACCCATCCTCTCTAAACAGGATGATCTTGAAGGAGCCTCGACATGATTCCTGTACCTTCCTCAGAGCCCCGAGGCCGTCCTTGACTGCATCCTGCCACTGACTCCTTGCTCCTCCCAGAGAGAGGTCAGCTTAGCCCCTCTGACCTCCAGTCGAGCTATCTTATTGACTGGAGAAAGAAAAACCAACCTGATGCAAATTCATGAAACCATCTGAATGCTGGCAGCTGTCTCCTGAGGACCCAGAGCTGTGCCAGTACCTGTCACATGGAAGGGGTCCGCTCTGCCGTTGTCCTCAGCCACTTTAAGTAGACAATAAGCCACAGATGCGGAACAAGGCAGACAAGAAGGCTGCCACTTCGTGCCATTAGGCTGTCACTGCCGGCAAAGAAAAAGGTCTCAAGCGGTGAGCTAATCATTCGTTTGTAGCACTTCTTCTCTGGGGTACGTCGTGTCATGGGTAGCACTGATATATTAAGGTAGGCGCTTTATGGCGGTGGCCAACCACAAAGCATTGATGTGGCTTTATCCTCACCAACTACGAAAATAAATTCCGCCCAAGACCTTGCGTTTGAGATTTCTTTGAGGTCTCTCTCCTGAACTAGAAGCAGCCATCCTGCCATCTAAGGACAGACTTACTCATATCAAGGCTTCCATGATATTTCACAGAAGCCCTGTGGGTCTGCTCTCCATGAGACATCCATAACTGGTGAAAATTATTAAAAAAAAAACAACC
Organism: Felis catus; assembly: GCF_018350175.1. Classification (NCBI taxonomy): domain Eukaryota; kingdom Metazoa; phylum Chordata; class Mammalia; order Carnivora; family Felidae; genus Felis; species Felis catus. Next base: position 2,968,225 of record NC_058374.1, read on the forward strand.
ATTCAACATCTGGAAATTGTCCTATAGGTATACAGGAAGTGAGGGGGCATTTGTTTTAAGAAATCTGCCAAAGCTCAGTAACAGCAAGACCTGGGTGCCCTGAGCCAGGACCCCCCTAACTTCTCCCAGCTCAGCAGACAGAAACGCCACCACCGGGGGGAGGGCTGGTAGGGTAGGATCCCCAACCACTCGGCCCCCAGATCAAAGGATATGGTGTCCCAGCAGGAGGGGCAGGCCAGCAGCATTTCACGTCTCCTCAAATTCAAGCCTCAGAGACTATATGCTCTGCAATTGTGGCTGAGAGTTTGGGGGTTCCCTTACTCCACCCCAACCCACACATGGAGTAGAAGGCCTACGCCAATCAGAGCAGGCCAGGAATGCAGGGGCCCTGACACCCCTGTCCCAAACACACCTGCCAGGACAGACAAGCCAGCAGAGCAAGGCTCCATCACTTCCACCCAGTCCCCAACAATGTGGCCTACAGGAGCAGAGGGGGACAACGAGATCAAAAACCCTAAGGCTCTCCCTATAGGAACTGACAGTATTTGCAGTGGAGTGTGGGAGATTTCAGCTCTGAGGGTTCTCTTGAAAACCACAGAGGACTTGGTGGTGAGAGTTAAGGAGAGATCTGGAGGTCAAGGACAGCAAAAACATAAACCTTTTGCAGGCTGGTTTGCCAGAGAGACCGGGCAAAAGCGAGAACGAGTAACATGACTGACTTCAAGGGGCGCCTAGGGGTCCACTCAGTTAAACGTCCAACTCTTGTTATCAGCTCAGGTCTTGATCTCGCGGTTCATGAGTTGTAGCCCCACGTCGCGCTCTGCGCTGAAGGCACAGAGCCTGCTTGGGATTCTTTCTCTCCCTCTCTCTCTCTCTGCCCTGCCCCCACTCTCTCTCCCTGTCAAAATAAATAAATAAACATTTTAAAAAAAGACTGACTTCCAAAAGTACCCTTTCATGAAAGCGACATCAGTAACAAGGCACATTAGGAAATCTTAAGCTCTTGTCATCCCCACAGAACAAGAAAACGATGGCCAGAGACTGGCTACTCTACACCAATGAAATGATGTAAACATGTCAGGCATGCTATGCAAAAATAGACTAGATAAATGTATACTTTGAAAATTTGGAGTGTAAGTTAGTGTACTGTATGTTTTTCACACCCACCTTGACATTTGCAGCAAGGAGGGAAACTAACAGTGAGACCAGCATTCAGGGTCCTGACGTCCAAGAGCAGCTGCATTCATGTTGCGCCTGCCAATCACTGTGAGAGCACACTGTGTCAAAACAATCCACTTCTCAAGTTTGAAGTACCTCAAAATAAGGTCGTTGATTATAGTTGATTAAAACTGACATTTACTTTCAATTTATCTTTAGATCTAAAAATTATCAGGGATTCATAAAATAACATTGAAGTAAAAGTATTTCCTTTTTTAGATTTTTTAATGTTTATTATTTACTTTTTGAGAAAGAGAGAGAGAGAGACAGATCACAAGTGGGGGAGGGGCAGAGAGAGAGAAGGAGACACAGAATCCGAAGAAGGCTCCAGGCTCCGAGCTGTCAGGACAGAGCCCGACGCGGGGCTCGAACCCACGAACCACGAGATCATGACCTGAGCCGAAGTCGGATGCTTAACAGACTGAGCCACCCAGGCGCCCTGAAAGAGTATTTCTTGTGAAAAGAATATGTTTCTTTTGAAATTTTAAGGATCAGACTGACCAAAATTTGGTGAGTTTTTAATACTTGAGTAATGACTTATAATCACTCATCCTTTGGCAAAACATCATTTTCTTGGGTATTAATATTTCTATTTCACAGTGTTTGAAACATTACTTTTACAAGCAGTCATAAAAAACATCTTGGAATTTCAAATGTTTCATACAATAAAGAAATTATGACGGCATACGTTTTCGGAATATAAGAAAGGATCAGAATATGTATTAAATAATAGGAAAATCGATGCCCCGAATACAAAGATTACTTTTTAAAATATAGTAAAGCTACATCTACACTAGACTAGGAAATGCTGAAAGTCTTAAGTTAGTCAGAGACACTGGTAATAAGGAATTGCTTTGGGGGAAAAAAAAAAGGCTACATTTTATAATTTCCTGCCCCCTTTTTAATCAGCAAATACTTTCCGATTTTCTTCTTGGTAGCACCACTGAGACAGGTTCCTCTAAAAGCCTGGCTCAAACACAACGTGTTTGTCTTCAAGTTGTGGAGAGTCAGGGAAAGTCATGCAGTATGAGGCAAGGCTCATAGCACCGTGATACAAACACGACTTACCAGCTACAAGGACAGTGCAAGAGAGGCCTTGTCAGGTTTGAAAAGTCTGGAACAGATTCGCATAACGTGCATTTGAGACAGGCTTCTAAGCATGTATCCGTTCAACAAGCATCTATGAACGTTTGCTACGTCCCAGACTTTGTTCCAGGCCAGAGAGAGTATCTGCATGGGTACCCGGTGGAATGAAAGGTAGGCCACAATTAGGCAGGAGTCGGTGCCTGAAAGAAACACTCCTACGTAAACAGGCAGGCAATCTGGAGTTATGGGATTTTCAGAGCAAACACCCACATTTGTCAGAGCTCAGGGAGGTATATATCCGATGGATTGTGCCTGGGAGAGACTGGGGACTAGGATGCACACAAGATAATTCCAGCTATGCAAAAGAGGCCGTACCAGGACAGCAGGTGAGTAATAGGTGAAAATATCCATTCATCCATCTAGAATGGCAGGGGAGAAACAAAACCCTGACACCAAGGAGAAGAAGCTGACGCTCAGAACATTGATTCCAGCAGCAAGGTTCAGAAAGACGATCTCAGGTGAAAAGCCTAGAACATGTGTTTGCTGCTGACTCCCCAGAGAGGCTGCCATAAATGCTGTTGACCGAGCAAGACCAAAATTTTCAACTTACTGCTATAAGGGGAAGGAGCATCTTGACAGTTTTTGGGGTATCCCAGAAGAGGAAAATAATAGAAAGATATACTATAAGTAAGTAGGGTGTCGGCTGAGTGATTTAAAAGCTGATAACCAAGGTGGAAAATTGGTTGAGGTTTCAGAGAATTTGCAATAACAACTTTGGGGTGGTGGACACAGCAAGGTGGGGGGCTTGAAGTGAGTATTGATAAGTAAGAGATGAGTCTTGATAAGCCAGCTACCTAAAACTTCCTCCACACTCTTATCTTCCAGGAGTAGTATCTCCTGGAACAGGCAGCTGTGTGACATTTGCTTGGTCACACAAGTGTTCAGCACAAAGTCAGGAAGTAGCCCTCGTCCCAGATCGTCCCAGATCACAGGAGCGTGAATGTGCAGTTAGCCCAAAATTGCCTGCTTGGCATAGAGACGGTGAATTACATGATGGAAATTCTCAGAGTTAGGCCCACTGTCAGAGACAGATATTGGCAGGTACTCTTGATCCATCCTGTATTCCAGAAAGGCCACAGCGGTAAATCAAGGGTAGGAGACAGATACAGAGAGAGAGATGGAAAGAAAGATGAAGACAGAGGTGTGGCCCTTGACAGTGTCACAATGCCAGCTGGTGTCGGTAAGAATTCATGAAATGAACAGACGTCCAACCACTGAGCATGGAAAGCTGCCGACTCACATCAATAATATGCCGACTCACATCAATGGGTAGGGAACTGCAGGTGACTGTCCTTCCAGAGCTGGTGCAGATCTCCCTCCCTCGTCACCAGTGGGGATCAAGAAGGGAGCTCCTTTGGGGCAGTAGGTCCTCAGCAAGATGCTTCTTCTAACACCAACCAGATGTTGGCCAGAGGAGTAAGACCTCAACCTTGGAAGAACATGATGATCAGCCAAACTCTCAATGATTCGTGTGGAAGGAAGCAGCTCTGAAAGTCTAGACATCATACAGACGAGAGCCCCACAGTGAAGGATAAATGTGATCATGCAGAGTATTGCCAAACAGATCAGAACATCCTGGAGTTACATTTTACGTCAAAAAAAAAAAATAGAACAATGACTCAGCTTACGGGCAACCTGTGTTCTATACTCTCTCCCATGAACGAAGTTTAGCCTTGAAAACTGGTGTCCTAAATTTTTTGCACAGACTGCTAATAACAAGAGAATAGTAACCCAAATTAATAATGAATGGCATTCCTTGGTCTACAATACAAGCACAAAGAAACAGAGACAAATTTAAGAGAAAACTCTCATGACTATCAAAATTATCGTGAACACAGGAATGACTGGGTAGTTTATGAAGGCAGAGAAAAGGTTGCTATGTGAAAAGAATTGAATTAAGTATGAACATGGCAAAGCAAAGTAAAAATATTCCCGGCAATTTTGCTGCAAATTTATATAAGCAACTTTGATGATTGTCCTAGTTCTTCACCAGGATAATGAGAATGTTGAATTCAATGGTCACTGTGTTTGTTTAAAAACCGAAAATATTAAGATCCAAATAGATACCCAAGACTTCTAGCCAGAACAAAAAAGAACAGTGGTACCAATGGTGGAGATAAGCAATCCAAAGTAAATCATTGGGGGGAGGGATAAAACAGATAAAAGCCGTAAAATGGCAGTAGACATTCTACTGCCAACAAGATATTTCTAAAAAATTTAGTCATGCCTTGAAAAAATATTTAGGGCTCTGAGAATACATAAATGTTGTGAAGAAAGAGTATATTGGTGGTTCATTAAATAATCCTGGCCATTTTGCTGACTTCAGTGTATCACCAAGCAGGTATGAGTATGCCTTCAGAGTTGAAAATAGGTATTTTGAAAATGTTACGTAAATAATTTTAATGTTTTCTCCCTCTCTCATCTCTCATTTCATTGCAAATCGGTAGTATGTGGACAAAAAAAAAAAAAAAAGGAAAGAAAGAAATACTGCATCTTGGTAAGGTCTACAAATGGTCTGAGGTTTTATTTTCCCCTTGAAGTCACTAATGACTCAGTCACAATTTCAAAGATGCCATCGGAAGACATGTGACTCCTGGGTCGGAGACCAAGGACTTTATAAACGGCACAGCAAGAGCATCAGCACATTGTGTCTCTTCTCCTTGACTGTGAGAATGGCATGGATCCCCCTATGGACACCTGAACATAGTACGTTTCATTGGAGAGGAACTCAGAGCTTAGGGAACCCGAATGTTTTAGAGTGGGCAGTAAGCATGCCTACCCTTGGCCCCATAGGAAGCATTACCTCTATCTTCCAAGACCTCTCAGCATGGAGACATCCTTGAACAGATGGCTCGGAACAAAAGGTAGGTAGAGCTTGCTTGCAAGCTGTGTGGAAACACGAGAGGCCCATGAGAACTGTCATCCAATGTATCTTTTCCATAGTGGATCAACAGCACTGTAAAAAGGCTTCAGTTATCTGGTTAAGTTTTCCATACATTCACATTTGAAAAGTGTCAATATTTTCGGTTATGACCAAGTCCATGGATACCAGTGCCTGGCGGAAGGTGAAGGAAACATGCTGAGAAAATGTTCATAGAGGAAAAGAAAGAAAAATGTGCAAATCTGATACAGAACTTTTGAATTTGCCAATAACAAACTCGAATGTGATGCAAAAGAAGGGTTCAGCTCATGTCAACTGGAAGGAGGACAGATTTCACGCTTAGTGAATGTAGCAAGTTGAACGGGGTTCCCCGAAATATACGTTCACCTGGACCCTCAGAATTATTCAGAATGTGGACTAATGACCCCTCAGGATGCGGAACAAGAGTCTTTGCAGGTGTTGTTAAGGTAAGGATCCCAAAAAGACATTGACTGGATGAGGCTGGACCGTAAACCCTATGACAAGTGCCCTCACGACAGACAGAGGAAGACAGAGAGAGGAAGTTGATGTGCAAACAGAGGCAGAGATTGAGGTCATGGAGTCAAGAAATGCCAGACCGCTGGGAGCCACCAGGAAGCATGGAACAGACACCCTTTGGAGCCTGCAAAACTAGCATGCCCTGGGACCCCTGGATTTTGGACTTCTGGTCTCCAGAACCGTGGGAGAATAGTTCCACAGCTCCAAGCTTGTGACAATTTGTCACTGGTGTCTTGTGGGAGGGGCTGGACAGTAATTGCAGTAGACGAGTTGAACTATAATGAGGACATGGCAACAGGGACGAGGAGGCACAATCACGCACCATTGTTGTCACTAATGAACAAAATGGCGGGGCGCTTCACCTGCTCCTTGCTTACAATAACTGTTTGGTGTCACTCAGCATGAGCGTAACACCGTGTACAACAGCTATTCATCCTAAGAGCTGAGTGGTGCCAAAAGTAATTAGCAATGCATTTGTCAAAAATAGCGTCTCGATTCAGGTGCCAGAATTTGGCAGAGGCCCTAGGATCACCGTGTTTTGTAACAACGTGGGGTTGTGTGTCAGAAAACACACTTACCATGTCTCGGTTTAAATTGCCTTCATTTTAGAGGGAAAAAAATATTGCATGTCTTTTTAAGTACTGTAATGATAGAGCATCCAACGGTTGCAATGTTTTCAGTTTTCACAGAAGCCTGCGAAAATAGGCGGGAATTGTAACCCGGACTGGTATTTACTTAACGTGTTCCAGTATAATGCCTTGTAATCAAACTGGGAGCAAACATTTGGTATAAATCTTTCATTGTTAACTGTCTTCATGGGGCACACTAAAGACTGTTTTCTGCTGATGTTAGTTTTGACTGGGACGTCCCCGTCAATCCGCACAACACGGTGTAGTCTTCGCTGGAAAGGTAGGCGCAGAGCCCGTGAAAGCACCCTCGGAGGAGGGAGAGGAGGAGACCCCCAGTCAATCAACTACAACTCAGGGCTCTGTATCTATCGGTCCGCCTCTGGGCTCCACTATAGCTCGGCACTGCAGAGTCACAACAGGGTGGCCACGGCCAAAGCAGAGCCTCGACCGTTATTTACGAGAACAATTTCAACCATGTTCCCTCTTCCCCCAAATTGGATACACCCAGAGGAGCAGGAAGTGTCACTATTTGGAGATTAATTTGCAAATACCTTTCAAAGTTAAAAATAACGGGGGTGTTTTTTGACACCACAATTCCATTGCTAAGAATTTAACACTATTGACAGTTTTAAGAAAAATTTCTTAAATCTCACTCGCATGTTTCTGACACTATCCCACAGCAACTTTTTTTCTCCGTTTAGAGCACAGGTTAATAAACTCTTCCTGTGTTCTCCTGGTGTTAAGCCACATGACAGTCCGAGAGGCGTTCGCAGGACTGGACAGCATCTGCAAACTCTCTGTGAAACATCGCTATCTCATGGTAAAACTCAGAATGATTCTCCATCCCTCTTGCGGACATCTTTCTAACACTCTGTTCTGAAATGGAAAGCTATGATTGGATGTATTCTTAAGCACCCAACTTCCACGCTGAGGAAACCCAAGGTGAGGGAGGCATTGCCCAGTAGGACACCCCTCCCTATAGATGGCGGTGTCTGCCAGGACGTCCCTTGTCTGCTCCCAGGAGGAAAGCCGTGCACCCTTGGGGTCAAGACACTTAGGGTGAATCAAGGGGTAGGTAACACAGAGACATCTAGGAATTAATTCGGAGTGCATTTAATCCAGAATAAAGCTCACGTAAGCCCTTTGATTAGGCTTGCTTCTTGGCATTCTGAAATCTTCATTTATTAATATCTAAAAACAAAATCGTAGTTTGGCTGAGTTCCAAGAAGAAAGGGAGTCCCAAGTTCCACCGACGGCAGAAAATACGTGTTAAGAGGTGCACACGCTCACACAATACGCCATGGATTTTGTAACAGGAAAACGCCCCCAGATACCTACATGAACAGGAAATTAATAGGAAGCAGATTAAAGTAGTGGATGGTATAGCAGTGCAATAAAACACAACCAGCCTTCACGCACGGGGAGATGATTGCACACGCGCTAACAAGAAAGCCTCCCACGCTCACTGCTAAAGATAAGATAACACACAGTTTTCATTTCTTTCTGTGTGAATAAGGAAAGGTATCTTGTGGACCTATATACAGAAAACTTCCAGAAGGACCACTTTGGAATCGTATCGATCGCTACCTTCGGGGAGAGAGGAGTTGAGGTGATGGATGTGTGCCAAGGGAAATGTGACTTCCCATGTGCGCGTGCAACTGTTTAGTTTGTGCGGGGACTGGCTTCAAGTCACGAAATGTACATGTTTTTACATATAGGGAAAGACATCCTCCTGCATCACAAACCCCAGCTGAAGTCACCCCTCTGTGAAGCCTGCTCTGTATCCTATGTTTACTTTCTTTTCTAAGCCGGGTGGTAACCGTTATCACTGAGCAATTACTCAGCTGTTTTAAAGCTGACAATGGTCGGGGGGGGGGGGTGGGGGGGGGGTCACTCGGTGCTGTCATCACCAACATGACCACACAATTCACCTCTCTCTACCCCCTCAGGGATCTTTGCAGAATGTTTAGTACCTGTTGGGTGGGTATCGACACGTTTATTGTTCAACTTAGGGTGCGATTGGAATTACCTTTTCGAGGAAAAGGACCAGACGCTTTAAATCGCATGCTGGTCATGTTACGTTGAATCGCAAACGTCCCCGAGAGTCACCCTAGGTGTGAAGGACAGGTGTGCTCCCTGGGAACCACGGATGTTTACCTCCGTGTAAATAAACGTGTTTGGTTGTGTTTTGATTCACTCGGGCTGATTAATTTCCTCGTTCATCTCTTCCACACCGGTTCTCAGTGCCTCCTGTGCACCAGGCGCGCTGGGTGGCCAAGCCCCCAAACGCCATCTCGGCGGGGGGCTCCTGGGAGCATCCTGCTCCCCCTGGTTAGCTCACGCCCTCTGGAAGCAGGTGCCAAGACGCGGCCCACACACGAGAGGGGCATGGGGGGAAATACCTGTGAGGGACACACGAGTTTGCAGGGAACACCTAGACCGGGAGCGCCACGTCTGACTCTGTGGAAGGCAGCAGAAGGGGGAGCGGCGGGAGGAAGGATGCTCACTGACCAACGTGGGCCTGGCCGGTGGGGACTCCCAGAGCTGCCATCACCTTTGGGAGTCCTGACATTCAGAGCAGCGTGCTGGCCCTGTGCCCCCGCGAGGGGCAGCCCGAGGGAGCCATAGGCTCCGTATGAACATGGTGACACGTTCACAGGGCAGCCACGGTCCCCACACCCGGGCTGTCCGGGGACTGCCCCCCCACCCCGATTTTCAGGGCGGTCTGGGCGGTGCATCTTCACGATCACAACACTAAGAGAGTCACAGCCCTCGTCGTCTTTACCGAGAGGAAAGAAGAAAACACCGTGAAGTGATTCGACTTCACACGTTGAGTTCCAAAAAACCACAAACACGAGCAAAGACAAATAAAACAAGACCAGGGGTTGGCAGGGGGACGCTGCCTTTTGAGGGGGGCCGGAGCGAGGGGTGACTCGGAGAGGCGTGCCGCGCGGAGAAGGGCCGGAGGGTTTGGGATCTGGAGGGGCGAGCCAACGGTGACAGAATTCAGCTGCGGCGGACGGCACAGGGCGCGACAGGACGGGGAGGGAGGGGACGCCTCCTGTGATTCTGGCTTGAGCCACGGGGCAGTGGACGCCCCCCCCCTTGGGACGTGGGCCTGCTGGGCGGCCGCTGCTCGGTGCAGGGTGCAGACTCAGCGGGGGACGCGTCCCCTGTGCGAATCGGGCGAGCACGGCTTCCACCCGGTGACCCCCAACACTGACGACTCAGAGGAAAGAGGAAGCATCCGTCTGACCGCCAGTCATGCCTGCTTTTGTCTGCCCTGCCCGACGGGCTCCCCGGACACTCGGGACGGAGCCCTGTGTCCACACGAGAGGGGGCAGGGCCGGCACGTTTCCCAGGCCGAGGGCGCGTGCCCCCCGCCGCACCCCATCCATCCACGGCCTCCCCTGTCTCCTCGGGACGCTGGGAGGCCCTCCCCACGTCCCTTTTCCTTTACTTTCCGGTTTTGCTCTCTTCCCTGGAAACTTCGCCTCGGTTGCAATCCTTTTGGGGGGCGGTGGAGATGGCTCTGGCTCTTCGGAAGAACCCCAAATTTCTCTCAAGCTGGTTCTTTTATAATAACGTTAATCTTCTGTAAGCCTGGCACAGACACCGTGTTTGGAAACGCAGGGCAGCTCCCAGGCATTCTGGTAATGGCTCGTTTTACAAAACCAGGGGGCTGAGGCCCTAAAACTTTGCCTGGAGAAGACCCGCCTCTGACGGGGGGGGGGGGGGGGGGGGGTCCCTGTGGGCTCCAACCTGACAGCCACCGCTGCCCGAGCCGTCAGCGCGCAGGCTTCCTTCCCTGTCCTCGAATCAAAAACATGTTCGATCATTTTTGCTAGCAAAAGTCTCCAAATAAATGAAAATGAGATAATTTGTAGCAGTGCATTCTAGGCAGAGAGCAGAGAATCTGAGCACTTTCCCTGGCTGCCTTTCCTTGCCTCACCTGTATCTTTCTTATAGGTACAAATGATGCTAATTTCACGGATGCGATGCAGCCCATGAAAACGCCGTCTTCCGGAGCAAGAACAATTTAACCGTTGACCTTAAGCCCTGAATTCGATGCACAAGTTTCATTTTGTTAAGCAGAAGGCGGCGCGAGAGGCGAGGGTGTTTTCCGCTAATGACAGAGCCGAGATCAATTGCCCAGGAAGAGGGACTAGGTATGCGTGGAGGTGAATGGCGGTTCCTTGGGAAACCAGATGAGGAATAACATTTACTTGTCTCCGGAAGTGCGAGGCGTGCGGGACGGGTGCCTCATCCGAGACCCCGAATGCGTAACCGCCCCAGGCTTCAGGAAGGCTCTTCTGTATACCGCTGTGATGACCACGTGCCTAATGGATGGATATGTGACTCAGTCTCCACTTTTTAAAACAAGGAATGACGATACCGTGGGGGGACAGGTAGAGACGGAGCAGTGCGGTGACCAGAACCAATCACGTTGTTTCAGGGACACAAAGGAAGCGGGGGGGGGGGGGGGGGGGGGGGGGGGGGGGGTGGAACGGGTTCAGACACATCTCCACGTGACGTGATCCCTCTGACTGACAAGACTTTCCAACTACTCCTTCCCCGTGATTGACAGGCAGGCTGGAGAAGGGACGAGCAGGCAATTGCCATTCTGTGCTATCTTTGCATAAATACCGACGCCCTAAATAGTCCTGCCAGTGGAGAGACGGGCCTCCGCCGAGAGCTGCTACCCGGGACCCCCCTGCAGCTTCCCGGGAGCTTTATTGTTTCCCCCAGGCGCCGAGATGAGGCCAGACCCCAAACGCTGCAAAGTGCGTAGATGTCTCCCCAGCCCCTGGATATCAGCGGAATGCATATTACATTTGGGGGCAGAAGGCCAGAGACAACCCCAGACACGTCGTTTATTTGTGTATGATCCACGGTGGGTAATTCTGATTCTGAATTGCAGTCCTTTCCTCAGTTAAAATAGGATTAAAATACTGACCCTTCCTAATACACACAGCCTGATTTTTTTTTTTTTTTTTTTTTTTTGAGAGCCAAGTAAAATCATGACAAGGGACAGGCTTGCATTATTATCGTTAGGGCCGTACTCCAAATTCTGTTCAAACCCTTAACCACCTCCTGTTAAAACCAGTATGTGTCGGGGCGCCTGGGTGGCTCAGTCGGTTGAGCGTCGGACTTCAGCTCAGGTCATGATCTCGCGGTCCGTGAGTTCGAGCCCCGCATCAGGCTCTGGGCTGATGGCTCAGAGCCTGGAGCCTGCTTCCGATTCTGTGTCTCCCTCTCTCTCTGCCCCTCCCCCATTCATGCTCTGTCTCTCTCTGTCTCAAAAATAAATAAACATTAAAAAAAAAAAAAAACAGTATGTGTCAGGGAGCTGGGTGGCTCAGTCAGTTGAGCGTCGGACTTCAGCTCAGGTCATGATCTCACGGTTCGTGAGTTCGAGCCCCGCATCAAGCTTTGTGCTGATGGCTCAGAGCCCGGACCCTGCTTCAGATTCTGTGTCTCCCTTTCTCTCTACCCCTCCCTGCTCCTGCTCTCTCTCTCTCTCTTTCTCTCTCTCTCTCTCTCTCCCTCTCTCTCTCAAAACTAACAAACATTAAAAAATTAAATAATAAAATAAAAATAAAACCTGTATGTCTATTTGACAGGCTGGTTTGGCTGTGATTTTTCTCATGGAGAAACACAGCCAGATCACTATCATGTCTAATGGAAACAGAACAGTCCTGGTAAAAGCAGGGATTTAGCAAACGAGAGTAAATGAGTAAATCCAACCCCAATCTTGTTTTAAATGCACTTTTGAAATCTCCTGAAACCTGAGAAAACTTCTAACACCACAGAAAAAGCCCTATCATCCCTGCTTCCCTTTCTATCCGTTCACAAAATGGCCAGAAAGGACAAGTGGGTAGCTTGTGGGTTGAACTCTTTTTTAAACAGTGTAACAATTTGGGGCGCCTGGGTGGCTCAGTCGGTTGAGCGTCCGGCTTTGGCTCAGGTCACGATCTCACAGTTTGTGGGTTGGAGCCCCGCATCCCGCTCTGTGCTGACAGCTCAGAGCCTGGAGCCTGCTTCGAATTCTGTGTCTCCCTCTCTGTCTGCTCCTCCCCCACGCATGCTCTGTCTCTCTCTCTCCTTCAAAAATAAATAAATAAATAAATAAATAAATAAATAAATAAATAAATAACATTAAAAAAAATAAATAAAAACCAATATAACAATTTATCTCCACTATGAGCATAGGGATGGGACAGCAGGTAAAAACTACAATCCAACTCAACACCAAGATTCTAATCCGGGTAAAGCACATGCTCCCGGAAAGTGTAACTGGGACACTCGCCAGCCTATCGATGCACGTTCCCGTGCCCTCCGTGGTCTCCTCCGGGATGTGCGGCTGAAGAGATTGGTGTTAGGGGAGTGAGCTACTCTGTGTCTCCACTCCTCAACATTTCCATGTGAGGAAAGGTCACTCAAATGAACCACCAGATCAGCTTGGAAGAGGAAAAGAATGAGAAGGTTCTGCATTCTGCTGTGGACCACCTGAAATATGAACAGTTGGGAGATGGTTTCGGGTAAAGGGACCCATACTTGACCCTCCATCCAATGGCACTGCCTTCCAGCACCTGTGGTGCGTCTCCTGCGGCACCGAGAAGGGTTTGCCACGGGGACGACTCCGTCACTCTACACTCCTGTGCCTCCGCATCCCCGGAACCGTGAGGAGTCCTGAGTTCCGACCCATGGAGACGCGGCCAGTCCAAGAAAGGCAGGTAGTGTGTGAGCCATGGCTTCAGTCTTCTCCCCTGGCGAAGCAGGATCGGGCAGCTTAAATGTACTCTTCCGGCCAAAGCCGCAGGTGGACTGTCAGCTTCGCACCAGAGCAGCACGCATCCTGAAATGGTCAGGGACACCACCTTTTGCTGATAAAATAACCAGCACTTTCATTTTTCAGGTTAACAAGTACAAAAGTAGTTCATAACCCTCATGAAAGGGCATCTGTTGGCGAGCACTGCCCTCGTGGATCCCAGAGTCTGGCGAACAGGTGCAATTTTCAGAAATACTGAAAAAGCGTGTATATGACAATCCAAAAACACAACCAATAAACTATGGAATGTTACTTCTGTTTACACCCATTCGCCATCATACTTCTGTAAATAGTTAACTCCATTATGACAAAAGTATGATGTTTCTCCTGTGGATTAAATACACCTTTGCAGATGTCAAAAGCCCGCATATGTAGTTCTATCCAGGAGGATCATGTCGTGGCGGGGCACCCCGGGACAGGCCAGCTGCTGGCGTCTGTGCTTCCCAGGTCATTCCGGGCGGCCGTGGAGAGGTTGGGAAGCCCACCAGACACTCCTCTGTAACCATCCACAACCTGCCCCCTTTTCTTAAAAATAATTTATAAAATTCTGGGGCGCCTGGGTGGCGCAGTCGGTTAAGCGTCCGACTTCAGCCAGGTCACGATCTCGCGGTCCGTGAGTTCGAGCCCCGCGTCAGGCTCTGGGCTGATGGCTCGGAGCCTGGAGCCTGTTTCCGATTCTGTGTCTCCCTCTCTCTCTGCCCCTCCCCCGTTCATGCTCTGTCTCTCTCTGTCCCAAAAATAAATAAACGTTGAAAAAAAAATTAAAAAAAAATAATTTATAAAATTCCATGTAACTGTTTAAATTGGTGGCTACCAGACATTATTATTGACTAATAAATCCTACATCTCCACGGGGAAAGGAGGATGTGACCCCGTGACGCACAGCATACTGTGGGTCCTGAATGCTTCCGTAGCAAGTGCAAACCATAGCTGTGCCTCCAGATGAGCTTTTCCAGAGTCAAATAAGCATACGAACTTTTCCATCCTGATGAAGGAAAATCGCCTGGGAAGGCCTTTTTCTTTGTAAACCATGAGAAGGTGCATGAGCCAGACGTCCTGTGTAATTAGCACACCTTGGGGTCTACACAGCTCGGTGATGAGTCAGTTGGAGAGCAGGACAAAGATGTGTTTCCCAGACAACACTTTTGGCCTTATCTTCCATGCAGTATAAAATTGCTAATGTGAAAATGGCAAACATCAATTCAGAAATCTTGTGTGAATGAATGAACACGTGAAGCTTTGTCTTAAAAGGCCTTTACTATCAAGAAAAAAAAAATCATAGCCTTCACTGCTTTTCACGAACACTGATTTGGTATCCCACGGATTTATCAATCTGGCAGCATTTTGTAAAAGACCTTCTTGTTTTAGAATCCCATCACATCCCTCCAAATCTCCTTTGATATTGTTTTTTTTTTTTTTTCCAGAAGTCACCTCTCACTACTGTCTGCAACCCCATCGACAGGGTCGGACAATCCATGAACACTGAATGAGACTCAGCCACAGAATGAAAAGTGCCTTTTGTAATTTCAGTGCCTGGTTAGATCACACCCAATTATACTACTTACCACTTGTAAAGGAAATCTATCAAACCCGTTGAAACATTTATAATGACATTTTAACTCCCTTCCATTGAAAACGCATCGAAAAGTATTCTGTAAGTGCCCGTATTTAGCAGGAAGCTATTATTTGGAAGAGGAACCAAATGTCGGAACCTGCTGTTTTAAAATTGCTTTCCAAATTCAAGGAAACATTTTACAAAGGAGGCTCATAATGGAGCCTGAGCCGGGCCCGGGGGACGCACATGCCTTGTCCGTTGACCCTCTGGAACTTGATAAAACGGGAGGCAGATTACACTTGCCCTGTCTGTGCCACAGCATCACGCTGACCCACAGCATTCGTGAGAACCAGAAATCATTTATTGTCAGTGCTGTCCCGAATATATCCTGACAGTTCAGTGGGGGTTTCACTGCCATTTATTTTCAAATCAATACTCAATTACGAAGAGGAAGATTCACTCCCTTGCCCATTTCAAGATGAAATTATGGACTGAAGCAATAACACTTAGTCAAGGCAAACCACCGTCCATTAACTCATGATGTTACCGAAAACCAGCCAGATACTTTATTAAAGTTCACTCCCTCTCGCTCTCTCTTTTGGGCTTTTAATTAATCATTGTGAAAAAGGCCTTTCACATTGTGACTGATGACCAGAGAAAACAATTTTCTCCTAACTGCCTTTTAATTTCAACTCCGGGAGAGCACATTGACCGGATCTCACACCAACCCATCAATGCTCGTTTTTAATGTGTTTTCTCCTTTGTTATTGAGAAGAACGGAGCTCTGAGCGGCTCTCCATAACTCACGTAATTGATTCGGTACACGCTTCACGTTGGCTACAGGATAGAGAGTGCTGTCAATGAAGATACTAGGTACTGTATAAATTACTCCATTAACAAGAAATAAAGCTATTTATGGTTTTAGAGTAAAATGCAGCTGGTGCTAAAAAGAGCAGAGAATAGTGGGATTACATTTGCTTCGCCTTTGTGTATGCCGTTCCCTGTCTCGGCTCTTGGATTCATGTGGGTAATAATTAGAGTCACAAAATAATGGAGATGGAAGGATGACGATAAAAATTAGTCTTAACTGTGGTAAATCTGAAGGCCCAGATGGCAAATGCGTGGGTCAACTTTTTAGGCTCTGCGACCCACACAGTTTTCACTTTGTTTCAGGTTAGTGCGTGAAGACATTCCCAGCGAAGCATTTCCAACGTACGTCTTTAGCAAAAACCTTTGAACATACGCACTACCGTGCACTTCAGAAAAACAAAACACAAACAAAATTAGGAAATTAAAAATGCTCTGCTGCTTTAAAGAACAGTGTTCTTCTAGGAGTCAAAATTCAGTCCCACAGATGACAAGATTTTTTCATTAAGGTTTATTTGAAAATAAAAAGGATTCACATATTTGATAACATTTGGTTGAAATTTTTAACACAGCAAAATCTGCATTTAAGAAGTCTACCTTTTCATGTAGAATAGACAGTCTTTTTAGACTGAATATTCAGCCTTTTTAGCAAAGACTACCTTTTCATGTTGAATAGACAGCCACAGCCTGTCTCAATCACAGTTATTTCCACAAGTCTGCGATGGGGCATACATGGAGATCATCTTCCTGGCTTGGTGATATTGTTACTTGGATCAGATAGGAATTGTTCAAAATCACTGATTTTCTTACAGTAAAATCATTAAGTATTTACTTCCCTGGAATACAGACCCTCCCTGCTCTCAAAAAGTATCCATACCTTGTCATATACAGAGAAATGAGTTAGAATTAAAATTTAAGAAACATCAGAAATCACAAGGACACCAAAAAGTAAGGTTCACCTGGAAGGTATACTAAAATTGTTTCTGCAGAGTATTCAATTGACATCAGCTTCCTAGCAATCAGGATGAAAAGGGGAAATGTAATTTGTTACACAGTTTTCGTTAAAAAAAAACTACAAGTTTTTCCGAAGAAACTTCTTTCTCGGTAATCTGTTAGGCTGGCCTTTCTTTCCCCAGTGAGAAGCGAGACGCTGACCATGCGCAGACTCATGGAGGGATGAGGGCTAAGTACACGAGTGCAGCTGAAGTCAACAAACGCAAAGGAGGAAGGAAGGAACAGTGAATCCGGTGAAGATTTTGCCGGAAGACGCCCTCCAGGAGCTGGACGTTATACTCGCAATTTGCTTCGTGGGTGTGCGTCTACATTAGAAGTTCTAGAAGTGTGGCTCCCTCAGACCTCTTCCTGTGGGAACATCTCCGAGGGCCCAGAGGAAGGAAGGGCCACTGTGGCCTTCGAGTTTCTTGAACAGTTTTATCGACTGCATGTCTGCCCAGACCATCTTGGTACCTGCCAAGTGCATACAGCCGTGTACCTCCCACCTTCACTCGCCAACCCGAGATTACGAGCTGCTTCTGTTTCTGAGCTCTGTGCTGCTAACCACCGGATAATCCGTGTTTCGAGATCATACTTTCCTAGAGGTATAAACGAAGTCACACAGGTAGTAATATGCCTCTGGTTTGCATCCCTAACCACCACTCTGGACACCCCATTCCAAACCAAATCTTTTTCCCTTGGTTTGGGATTATGGACGAGATCTCACACATGCACATTCCAGAAAGTCTCCAGAGTGTCTCAGTGCATGGACTTTGACGGCCAGGTTCCCACTACTCTCAAGACCTCGTGAAGGCGGACAACATAACGTTGCCATCAGCTCACTGCCTATAAAGCTCTCAGTGGCCAGGAAAGCCACTGGCCGACAAGATGCCAGGACACTGTATCGGAAGACAGGCTGACGCTGCTCAACCCCAACACCTACCTCCCTCCTGCAGGATGAAACACACCAACACCACAAAACACCAGTCCAGATGGAATGCTGAGTTATGATCCCAAGTTATGATCCCAGCTTTTGGGAGTAGCTGCTCTTTAGCCCCTAGCGATGACTCAAGGGGCCAGTATGCAGAGTAATTTTAGCAGCAGGTAATGTGCTCTAACCATAGACCTTGGCCCTGATTATGGAGGCATTGTTAATAGGCCACATATACTTGCTGACTTGCTTCTCTTAGAACACGGTAGACACTGAGAGCCCCCCAGCCTCTGGCCATGTCTGAGCTCTGAGGTGAGTGCCACTCACACTTGAGCAGAGACGCTTGGATCTGGAATATTGATATCACCTCAATGGCGAACAGGATAGTTCAAAATGGTGGTCCCATCATCTGCACTGAAGGGTAGACTTCAAAACCACAAAAGGAAGATGAAATGATCTTCACAAGATCACATAAATAGTCAAGGACCGGTCTTCATTTCTGGTCTCTCTGGCCTAGGTTGACACCCCTTACCTTTTACATGATGCTTTTAGGTGAATATACAAATAGTATAACTTGTTCTTCAGAATGCCCAGGGTCTAGAAAATGTGCAGACCCATGAAAGAAAAATTGTGCAGATCAACTAATTTATATTTTAAACTTTTTAAAAAGCGTTGTATTTATGTTTGAGAGCATGCAAGTTGGGGAAGGGCAGGGAGCGAGGCGGACAGAGGATCCAAAGCAGGCTCCACACTGACAGCAGTGAGCCCGATGTGGGGCTTGAACTCCTGAACCGTGACATCATGACCTGAGCCAAAGTCAGACACTCAGCCAACTGAGCCACCCAGGTGTCCCTAATTTATATTTTAAACAAAAAATAGTGTCATCATATTTTAAAGTAACCACTGTCCCCTTAAGTCCACACTGAATAAAGGCTGGTCATAGTGGATTGAACATTCTGCACAATCTGTCCAGCCCTGTTACCTGGGAGAGATGGTGAATACAAAGGAAAATTTCAACTCAGGGATGTCTTGGGTGACGGAGGTGATCCTGGCCATGCACACGTAGGCAGTGATCTTGCTAATGAACTACGTATTATTACACAAGTCATTTATCCTTTCCATCCAGAAATCCACTCAGAGCTCCTGAGTGGTGTTTTGCTAAGGGGGCATTTGTTTGCAAAAATCCCCTCCTCATAAGGCCAAATCGAGGGAAAGAGAAGTCGACGTAAAGGTTTATTTCCCCCAATCCAAGGACAGTGGAAAGCAGCACCAAGCCCCCTGGGGTAGGAACCAGCTGTTTTGAACAAATTCCTCTCATTACGTCTTTGCTCATCATACAAGTTTTGATTTTTTAAAAGGCTTTCGATCAGAGAGGAATTGCTATGAAATCCATGATCACTTGTTGGACTTGAACTGTGACATTTTCTACACAGACATTGGGAACAAGAAGGTGGGCCCTGCCGTGGCCAAGTCTTGGGCGGAGGGACATAGTAACGGTCAAGGTGAGGAACACAGTGAACCTGAAGTCAACCTGTCAACCTGTCTCCTCCTGGCTCCAAACCCTGCTGCACCTCCCCCAGCTGCCTCAAACGCTCCCCTTGGGCTTCCAGGACCCCCACTGCCTGCCTCCTGCAGGTCTTCATGTCCAGTGGCCCTTCTGAGACCCCCCTCCATTCCAACACCCCCTTGAACTGCTCCAGCCTAGGGGTTCCCATGTTCTTCTCTCCACAAAGGATGGTCGTCCCCAGCGGTCTGCCCAGCTCCCTTCCTCACCTCCTGCAAGTCTCCTCTGTGGCCACCTTCTACTGAGGTCTTTGCAGAGGGCCCTGTCCAAACCATCCCACCCCTGCACCCCCCATGTCCTCCCCTGCATTACGTTTCCAACAAACAGACATCTTTCTCAACCATTGGGTAATTTTCTCTTTTGATAGCCATCTCTCCCCCATTACAGAAGTGAGTTTTGGGGGAGGAGGATTTTTTTCTCCCTACTGTTATTTCCCTACCATCAAGAATAGGTCCTGGCACATAACAGACACTCAATCGATATTCGTGGAATGAATAAATATATTTTAGAAACCTATACAGAATCACCAAGATAGATTTTTCTAAAGGCTCCTATGATTCACTGATTTATTTTTTTAAGTTTTATTTGAGAGAGACAGAGACAGTGTGAGTATAGGAGAGGCAGAGAGAGAGAGAGAGAGAGAAAGAGAGAGAGAGAGAAATCCCAAGCAGGCTCTGCATTGTGAGCACAGGGCCCCATGCGGGGCTCGAACTCACAAACCGTGAGATCGTGACCTGAGCCAAAACCAAGAGTCAGACACTTAGCTAACTGAGCCACCCAAGAGCCCCTCACTGATTTATTTGATTGACATTTTGAATGTCGGTTGTGCAAGATGCTATATTAGGTCCTAGGGACTGGCAGGTGGGCAAACATAGAGAAGGTCTCTGCCCTCAGGTGGCTTAACCACTTAGGGTCTGAGTAGAGCACATGCTATATTATTATGCAAAGCCAAGTAGGATTTCATTATTAATGAGTTGGAGAAAGGCGCAGTGCATTGGGAACACAGGGGTGGCTGACGGAGGGCAGCCTCCTAGGATGGTCACAGAGGCTCACACTGTGACCGGTAGGGTCTTGAGGATGAGGACCCTGATCCAAACAAATACATTCTGGCTGGCCAAAGGAGGTTGTGAGTGGCAGACCTGGTGAAAGTCCAGCATGGCTGGAAGTGACTGAGAAGGAACCCACTTAACAGAACTGGGGGGAGCAGTCACACAATGCAAGCCTTTCAGACCTTGTTGAGAATGTTGCCTCCACCCTGAGCTGTGTTAGAATGAGAACAATAGGCAGAGGGCTTACCTGGATTTGCATTTCAAGGCCCCCTTCCAGGCTTCCTGTGGAGAATGGAGGAGGTGTGGATGGACCAGCTGGGAAATCCACAGTACCTGGGACAACAAAGGTGGGAGCTTGAATGAGGGTAAAGCTAGTAACAGGAAGTCAAGCCATCTGCAAGAACCATCTGGCAGGACTGGGTGGTCGCCTGGATTGGGGCCAAGAAAAGGAAGAGAAACCAAAGGCGATTTGTACATGTGGACGGACTGTCCCCTGAGTTCACTGAGAGACAGAATCTGGGTGAAGGTCTGCTCTGATGGAGACCCAGAGATCAGTTGTGGAAGGGTGATGTTTCCGGCAACTTACAAATATCTAAAAGAATAAAGCAGATGGAAGCCATGAGGTTTTGGAGCTCAGAGAAGAAGTTTGGGGCGGGAGGTGGATAAAAAATTGTGGCTACTCTATACGCATACATTTTGTGGGAACTGAATTCTAAAACATGCACATGACATCTTACGAACCCAGCTGTGAAAATAGGAAAAGGCCAGGGGCCACATGACAGGCCAAAACAGCACCGCAAAGACGTCTATGTTCCAATCCCTGAAATCTGAGGAAGGGTAATCAGGTTCAAGTGGATTTAACGTGGCTCGTGAGATGACCTTGAGATGGACGGGTATCCTGGGCTATCTGGGCAGCCTGAACGGACTACGACAGTAGTGACCACCTTTTCTTCTATAATGTTATACTAAACTTACAGGGAAGCAAACAATAGTTTGGGCAGTAACCAGAGTCCCATTACGTAGCCCTCTCTAGCGACTTCTGGACGAACAGAACGTGTGATGAGTTTCCTCAGACCACAGGATCCACTCAGAAGGTGAGTGTATTTAAACTACAGACTTTCATTCTATTATCACCATCATTGCCTTGGTGATCTTTAGGGGACGTTGGAAATAGCTTGTCTCGTGTTCGGTCAAGTGTTTGTAAGAGGCGCATGCTTCACCTACCAATGTAGAATTAATGAGCCAAACATATACAAACTATAGTTTGAAAGAACTGGAGTATCTGGCCTGCTTTCCACACACACAAACTTCCCCAGCTGCTGTTGAAAGGGCGGGCCTACGCCGGCCGACTCCATCTTGTTCTGTGTCCTTCACCTAGACCACGCCTCCACCCCTTGAGTAACCTCCCGCTCACCCGTTCAAACTTCCTGGTCAAAACACGCCCAGCGACCTGCGTAACAGGACTCCGGCCCTTCCCCAGCCAATTGGCTGAGGCCACGACCCTTCCCCAGCCAATCGGCCGAGGCCACGACCCTTCCCCAGCCAATCAGCTGCCCCTAGACCCCTATAAAACCTTTGTGCTTTTGAAACTCGCTCTCTCTCCCCGGTATCTCACCGCAGCATCGGTGCAGGTAGGGGACTGAGCTCGAGCTAGCTCGAATAAAGGCTCTTTTGCTTTTGCATCGGACTCAGCTCCCTGGTGGTCTTTGGGGATCACGAATTCTGGGCATAACACTGTTTCTTCTTCAAGTCTCATAACTGCATTGCTTACTCTGGAAGAGAACTTACCACCTGGTGCTATTACTCCAAAATCGAATCCACTTGACCAAACAAGATGAAATAGGTACTACAATACATGATATTCTTTGTACTTATTTTTTTTATCATTAGCACTTATTTTTTAATCATTAGCTGCCAGGCTCTTGGTTATAATTTTCTAACTATAAAAATGCCGTTCAAGCTTCAGCACGTGCCTTCACGTTCTCCTCCCTATCACCACCAACTTTGGTCAAAGTTCTTCCTTCTGACCAATGCCCGTATATCTTATACGTCATTTAAAACAAACACATACTTTGGGGTGCCTGGGTGGCTCAGTCGGTTAAGCATCCGACTTCAGCTCAGGTCATGGTCTCACAGTTCCTGAGTTCGAGCCCTACGTTGGGCTCCAAGCTGACAGGTTGGAGCCTGGAACCTGCTTCCAATTCTGTGTCTCCTTTTCTCTCTGCCCTTCCCCTGCTCTCACTCTGTCTCTCTCAAAAATAAATAAAACAAACAAAAAAAACCACGTACATTAAAATATGCCCCTGCCATCCATTTTTCACATCTACTACTCAGTTATACAGGTTGATGATGCTGATGGAATTGAGATTAGAGTCTGAATGAATCTCTGGCTTCTATGTTTGGACAGCCAATACCAATTCAATATTCCAAACTTCAATTGTTGTTTCTTTGGGTTTTTGTTTGTTTGTTTTTTGTTTTTGAGAGGGAGAGAGAGAGAGAGACAGAGAGCGAGCAAGCAGGGGAGGGGTGGAGAGAGAGGGAGACACAGAATCCAAAGCAGACTCCAGGCTCTGAGCTGTCAGCGCAGAGCCCGACGTGGGGCTCGAACTCACGAACCGCGAGATCATGACCTGAACTGAAATCAAGAGTTGGATGCTTAACTGACTGAACCACCCAGGCACCCTTAATTTTTTTTATTCTATTATTCTGTCAACATATAGGAAACATGAGAGGGAACAGAAAATCTCATTCGACAATTAGGTAACAATCAAGTGCTAGTATTGAGTTGGGGAATTTGGTTTTGAGATGTAACCAGTTGCGCATACCATTGTGTTGTATGAATATTGCACAGAACATTTGGCAACTCCCCTGTTTGTGAACACATGGAATATATTAGTTAGGGCTTTCTAGAAAAGCAGATCCAATAGGCAATATGGATGATCTCTTTCTTTCTATATACATAGTGTCTCTCTCCCTTCCTCGCTCTGTCCCTGGCCCCCTCCCCCCACTCATTATCACATCTAAAATAGGGATGCATCATATAATTGCTGTGATCCATAGTCATGCGTGGTCACCTCTAACTACATGTTCATCAAAGCATGCAGACTAGATGCCAATGGTTTATAAGAAAATTCTAGGACAATAACAGAGCACAGAGAAGATGCTGTGTCATCAATGTTGTTAATGGCACAAAGAATAATGCCAAAACATTAGAAGTACAGAGACTTAATTAACACCTAAACAATAAAGTATTTAGAAAAGCTGGAGTACAACAGAACTTTTAAGAATACCAATTTAGTTCACTTATACTCTGTCTTATACAGGAACACGAGAGATGTAGGATAACAATACTTTTCTGAATAAATATTAAAGGGTTTTCTGGTAAATAGAAAATCTAGGTGATTATTTAATTAGCAACATTTTCTCTTCCTCAATGCAATAGAAAATGGGGGTGTACCTTTCAATCAACGGCACCTTTGACTTGATGGAATGCAGATATTTGAAAAACATTGCCCAGTCTAAATTTCCTAGGAACACATTATTCTGCAGTATATCAAGATCCCACCTGAACCAATGCTACAGCAGAAATTCAGAGAACATAAATTAAAATCTTGTCTCAAATGATTATTTCTGAGATTTTATTCATGCTTGGAAAAATAGGTCAACCCACTCATGTCAAAATTCCCTCTTACATGATAAAAAGAGAAACTTTCCCCAAAATATAACTATAAAATACCATGCATTCATAAAATGTTTTAAAGGACCAAAGAAAAAGAAAACTCTTAAAATATTTGTCAGAATAATGGAAGAAGATACTGGGTTTTGAAACAGATATTGTATAATTTTCTACCCTATTATTTCCATTGTATTGTATCTCAGGATGTTAAAAAAAAATCAAGTAAGAAATGATGCAACACTCTAACTCACCAAATCTAAATTGTAGGTGTTGGCATCCAAAGAAATCTCTTTATTCAGTCCCATCACAGGAAGGAGAAGTGACCTTCATTCAGCTCCAAAACACGATGTGAGAAATGTTGGTTAATGCTTTGCACTTAATAAGACACTCTCCAGAAATTATGTAGTTTGAATGTGTTCAAAAAGAATATTCCATTAAATATTTATTACTAAATGCAATGCTGATAAATTAATTTTTCCTCATTCACTGAGAGATTGTGTGGTAATCAAGCACTTTTGTTTTTTAATAACTACTAGATTGCCTCAGTAATCTCTAACTGTGAACTGGAGCGTGTTCAAGTGAATTGTAAACCACCCTCCTTACTACTCCCTTACTCTTCTCTTTATTCCTAACGCTTAAACTCCTACTATGCCGCAATAGAAAGTTCTGGAAAGAGTGTTTTCTTTTTAAAGTATATTAATGCAGCTTTACTCATTTGGTGACTGAAAGTGAAGTGTTAATTCCCAGCTAAAGAAGGCTGAGTATTAAAACATAGGCATATTGGATGATGTAAAGGCAGATTAACCAGGAAAAAAACAAAAAGAGACACAATCACACCCTGTATGTATGTCACCCCCCCACCTCCTTCTTCACAGCTGAGACTTGGTTCCATACCAAGACAGAAAACCACTCCTCGTTACCAAAGAGCTTAATGACCAAAGCCAATGGGATGATGAGGAAATGCTCTGGGAGTATTTCACTTCAGGGAAAAAATCTAACTTTTTACAACCATCACTATGGTTCCCCGACTCCCCCAATGTGCTGTCGTGGCCTTGCGCTTGGGTGGCAGAAGAGGTGGAGACATCACGGTTGTCTCTGTGCCCCTGAGCTCTGCTCCTCTGCCTGGTGTTGGCTTTGTCTCCATGTCTCCTGCTAGTTGCTGGGACGGAGTCCACGGGATGCCTGTTCAAACACTTGGTATTTTTACAGAGGAATTCAAGAAGCCTCAAACTGTTCAACCAGAAAGAACAAAGCATCTATTTGGTAGTTAGGAAAGCAAAGGATGGGCTCATGGCTTTTATCGCTCAGTCTTGCCCTGTGGCACTGCTATGGTGCCTCGCGGGACTGCCACCACCCCCCTCCCCCCGCCAGGCTCCTTCTGCTTCTTAAATCAGGGTGCTGTAAAGCCGAATGGACGTTGCCTCACTGTGTCGTCAGTCCCGTGTGTAGCACATGTAGGCATAAAACCAAGGACGGCATCAGAGTACGAACTTTCGAGACGAATGATTTTCCACCGCAATTTTTCATTCTATGAAACTGGGCTGTGCCCAATTATTTTATTTATTTATTTATTTATTTATTTATTTATTTATTTATTTTTTGGGGGACAGAGAGAGACAGAGCATGAACGGGGGAGGGGCAGAGAGAGAGGGAGACACAGAATCGGAAACAGGCTCCAGGCTCCAAGCCATCAGCCCAGAGCCCGACGCGGGGCTCGAACTCACGGACCGCGAGATCGTGACCTGCCTGAAGTCGGACGCTTAACCGACTGCGCCACCCAGGCGCCCCTGGGCTGTGCCCAATTATAAAGAAAGAGTCAGGAATGAGTAAAACCGCTTATTTAAAAATTGAAGAGAGATTCATTAATGGTTTCTGATCCCTTTTTGTAACGTAAGTTACACATACTAAAAAATAAAAAGGGGAGAGCGTGAAAAACTATTCATAGCAAAGTATCCTTCTCTAAACACTAGAATCCTTTCTTTCTTGGCTGGAAGGAAACAAGATGTGATCAAGGGGTCAGGAGTTTCTCTCTCCCTGCCTCTATCTGTTTTCCTCTCTGTCTTTATCTCTCTGTCTCTCTGTCTGTCTCGCTCTGTCTTCAGTTTCAATGAGCCACAGGCAACATCCACGTTCTTTCCGATGCTTTACTCCTGTTTATTTGCGTATCTCACAGATGATACGCACAGATTTCCGTTTGTATAAACCCGAAAGGAAAATACGATTTTCCCCATCCTTCCAGGTGAGCAAACTGAGGCAGAGAGTCCTAAGCAGCCTGCACTCAGTCACACAGCTGTGAGGTGTCAGGGTGACCTCTAAGCCCAGCAGGTGCACCTCAGGTGGGTACACTATCCCACTTTGTGCTCATTGCCAGCCGTCAGCACTGTGACCCAAGAACTGGGTGCAAAACCCCTATTTGAGAGGGACTGTTTGATGTCATTTAGATGGGAAGGTCTGAGCGAAGTGTCTCAGGAAGATGGCCTTAGGAAAGGTGAAGGTCCAGAGGGGGGCGGTTTTGAAACTACAGGCAATGAAAGATTTTGTGACTGACCTTGGAAATGATTTTGGAAATAAGCTGCTGGAACTGAAATATATATTTCTGTTTCATTTAAGAAGGACATTTTAAAATTTTTTTTTAGTTTATTTATTCATTTTTGAGAGGGACAGAGACAGCAGGAGGGGGAAGGAGCAGAAAGAGAGAGAGACACACAGAATCCAAAGCAGGCTCCAGGCTCTGAGCTGTCAACACAGAGCCCGACACGGGGCTCGAATCCACCAGTTGTGAGATCATGACCTGAGCCAAAGTTGGACGCTTAACTGACTGAGCCACCCAGGCGCCCTAGGAAGGGAATATTGAGTCTTACTAATTTTCAGACAGTTTAATGAAAATGAGGGAAGAGTGTCCTATAGAGTTTGAAACCAGTCTTTGTATGTTTTCCTTTACGAAGAAGCCTGGCAGTGTCTATACCACTTGCCCGTCCTCACCAGCAGTCAGAGCAAGCCCAACTTGGGGGAAAAACTCAAGACTCAGCAACAGGATGCCGGCGAATGCTCTCGTGGATGGCATCCTGGGAAAACTTACCCGCCTTCAGATTTCCGATAGTAAATAGCTACTTGTAAAGCTGTTTCTTTGTAAAAATAGAAGCACGGAGGGAAAACAAAAACCTCTGAAGTTTATAAAATTGCTTTAAAAATCTGAAGCAACAAATGAAATCTTATGATTAGAGTTAGTGTTGTCAGTCTGGATTCAATATATAAGTATGTGTGTATGTATGTATTCATCATCTGTCCACCCATCCGTCCATACATCCATCCACCACCTGGCAATCTAACTAGCTAGCTAGCTAGCTATCATTTATCTAAATTATCTATCTCCCATTATCTCTCTACATCTATCTATTCACCCTACCATCCATCTGTCCATTTTTCAAATTCTCTATCAATGATGTTAAGCTTCAAGACTCTCTCACTTGCGTTCCTTCTTTGGCCTCAGAGATTAGTCGATCTCCTCAAACTACATTGGGATGTACGGGTTTCCGGGGGACTGGACCCCGTTACATCTTTCCAGGTACCGTGGGTACCCATTCTTCACTTCTCGGCCACCATGATAGAATCCAATTTTTCTAAAAGAACTGCTATCCTCAGGACTACACATAAAAAATGAGGCACCAGGCTTCCCTGTGTGCTGACCTTGAAACTGTCAGGCATTTCTGTCACCCCACATAGCTTCACCTCCATGAGTTGAGAGGACCCCTTCTCAGACTCTTCTCAGGCAAGGTCTAAGTTCATACCACACCCTTAGTGTCTCCCTTCTGCCTGGTGATTGAATTCATCCCATTTAGGAGTGGGGAGAAACAAGTCTTCCTTCTTCTTGGGTTCTCCTCACCTCGGTGAAGTATGCTTTATATTCTATGCTCCCAATTCTCTGGTTTTGCTATTGGTATTCTTAGCTAAGCTATTTTTCATACGAAGATAAAAAAATTCCTTCCCAACAGAGCCCAGCTCTTAGAAATCAAAAGTGCTTTGACTTTCAATTGTTCAGCGTTCATTCTTAAAATGTCTAATTAGGAGCTCAAAATTCAAGAGGTTAACATTTGTTAGGTTCCTTTGTATTCTCCTTCCCGAGGCCACGAAGCTCAGCTTCATGATGTAGATATTAATAGAGGAGAGGACGCAGGATTTAAAATACATGTAGAGGTAAACATGTTTTGGGTGCTTTCCCATAATACTGTCCCACAGAAATGCATCAGGCAGAGCACTCCCCATTGTCCCCGATATTTCTACAGACACTGCCTCATTCATGCACCCCAAAGGGGAGAAAACATGCCTTCTAAGAAAGGCTGGGTGATCCTGCCACCTTTCCTCCCTCTGCCAGGACTTTGTGTCCAGGGCCTCCTTTTCCCTATGTCATCTTTCTCTGTTTAGTCCTTTCTAGTAGCGTATACTCGCTTTAAAATATCCCCTTCTAAACACACAAATCCCCGTTCTCTCTCCTGGAATACCAGAGTCATGACGTAACTGCCTCCTTGATATTTCATCTAGTTTCTTAGTAACTGCTCCCTCTGAACATGTCTAAACCTGAGCTTCTGATCTCCCACCAGCCAAACCAGGGCCCCTGCAAGGCCCCCAGTCAGATCATGGCAGCCGTGTTTTCCTGGGTGGGTAGGCTGGGAGCCTCCACTTTGCCTTTTTCCCCCCAGTCTTCCCCACGTTCAGTCTCTTGGGAGGTCGTGTAGGGTCGCTTCTCGCCCTTTCTCGTTCCACCTTGGTTTTTGTGCTTTATCTCACTGGTCTAGTAGCTGGAATCCCCATTTCTGCCTCCCTGCTATCTGCGGGCGACTCAGTGGTCAGAACCATCTGTAAAACTGAAGACTCTATACACCTGCCCGAACGCCTCCTGGGCTCCCAACCCTCTCCAAGTAAGACCCAACCTTTCTACATCTGGAAAACCCCACACTATCAGGGTCCCTTTCTCCTCTCTGAACTCATCTGTGACTCCTCTTGTCCCAATTACCTCCACTCAGCCACCCGCCTCCCTCCATGTTTCGACTGGGCCATACACCGCATCAGGATCTCCGCACTTTCTGTGAAGACTTTCCTCCTGTTACCACGCAGCCAACCCCTTCAACTACCTCCAGTCTGAGCTCAAATGTCGCCAAATCTGCACACCACTCTCACCCCCGACATTCGCTTCACCCTCTCTGCCTTATTCTTCACCCTTACCGTTTACCGCTCTCTCACTTTGAGCTTCTTTATATTTCTTGCTGTCTCTGCCTCCAAACAAAATGCAGGCTTCATGTGTGCAGAGAAAACACATTGGAATTATCCCAACTTAGGAGCACTTTGTTTGACAATTTAGAAGAGGGTCCCATATTCACTGAATATTCTTGTGTTACTGATATAACTGTACTAAAGACATAAGGGCTTACTTAAATGTACCAATAATCTTCACTGTGGATCTATAAGGTCAAAGATAGTGCTAATCTTCCTATACCACGGGCATCATCTTCAATTGGTTGTAACTGGAAAACACAAGTTTTTGATGTCTATGTTTTAGATATACATGCCCTTTATTTCATGCTATTATATTTATTAATAGTTAGCTTCTTCTTAAATCCACAGTTGCTACAAACGAACTCTTCAGACTGCATGGTTCGGTGTGTCTGCAATTTTGTGCAGATTGTTTTTATATCAAGACCCCAAAAACCAACTCCTGAACAGCGTCATTTTAAGGTCACGTACGCTGCTCAGGACAACATATTCAAGTTTCTAACAATCGGAAGGGATTTATCCCCATGGCTGACAATGCCGCTTCAAGAGAACCCTTCAAGGAACAAGACAGCAGCTGTGAAATCTTGGAGTTTCTCTCCTCTCCTCTATGACACCTTGATAAGGCAATTATAGCATAATTACCTTAACAAGTGGCATTACAGGAAATTATTGTCATTCTCCTGTTAAAATAACACATAATCATCGGCAAGTGAATTCTAGAATCCCCAATCAGCATCTCATTACCTGCAGTTGCCTCTGAAGCAAGCACGATTGGTGGGCAATAACTGACAAGATACTGGAACGGGGAAAATATGAAAAAGGACAGTGTGGAAAATCAACAGGGAGACAACCGACTTAACCCCCAATGATCAAATTTGCAGTTAAACAGCAACATTTATCGGTCGTTAGAAAACCGGGCAAACCCGGCATCTTCTTTGTTTTCTCTAACTATGGTTTTGCTTCCCTGTCCTGCCATCTTGATGTTGTCCAAGACAGTTAACATTCTCCTGGGAAGCAGCAGGTTGTGACGACATGTTCTGTAAGTTCGAACCATTCGCTTCCCGATATTGTGATTTGCTTCCAAACGTTCTATCTTCACAACCATAGCCACCCTTTAAAAAGAAGTCCTTATAAACCATCCGATGTCCTTTACAACCTAAATTTTTATTAAGGACCTTAAAGAAAAGCAATGGGATTGACAAAAACGTACGGTGACGTACCATTGGAAGATTTAAAGTTTCATTAAGGTCAAAAGAGACTGGAACTTACAGAGAATCCCACAGAAGGCAGGAGATACTCTGTCTCTTCTTTGTGTCCTCATCAACGACTGTTTAAGTTCTTGTTATCCCGGATGCAGTCTTGGTGGTAAAGGGTGATAAGAACTAAAACATTTATTCTGGAGCAACCTAATGGGATATGAACTCCAACAAATACAACAGAAGGCAACACTGCAAAGTGAGTTTTGAAAATGGTGGTTAACAATAATTTATATTTTTACTTCCTGGGCCAAGCGTGTTGTTTACATGTACTTTCCTTTCTTACATTTTATAGGAAATGTAAAAGAAGAATCCAGAGATATTCCTGATGCAACTTGGAGAACCACTGGCTTTGGGTGAGTCTAGGCTCCAGAAACAGGTGTTTCTTACAGCTTTCTGTAAGAAAGCATGGGAAAATCCAAGGACAGGAGCAATTCTTTTAGAGAAGATCACTTCATGTTGGGAACTGTTTAGTATACAGGGACCTGTGGGGTCCCCAGGAAATACGCTGGTGTGCAGCTCTATGGAGAACTTGGGGCTGAAGATACTAATCTAGAACTGAGATTCGCATAAATAGCGAATGAAGTCATTGGCTTGCAAAGGTTCTCTGGGAAAACAAGGAGAAATGGGAAGAGAATGGCAGGAGAACTGCGCATTCACGGAACACTAGTGACCGAGGAGGAAACAGAAGAGGATTCAGAAAATGCCGCTGCGTGGACCAGCGTGGCAAAGTGCATGTTGGACTTGGCCATCAAAGGGCATATGTGACCTTGAAAAAACAAGTGTGGGTGGGTGAGGGCAGAGTGGGGGGGGGGGCATCCTGGGGGCAGGGAGAGGAGGTAAATGAAATGAAATGTTAGACTTTTCTTGAAACATCCTCCCAAAGCACATTGACCCTGGTTGAGATGACACGGTCAGCACAGAAAAGAGGAAAACGAAAATGAACATGACCGTGTTTCTTAGCATATCATTGAAATTCAGTATTTGGGGGATCAGTTTGTATTCTGTTTCACACAAGGGAAGCATCATATACCAACTTTTTTGGAGTCTTCCTTATTAATTTAGCAACAATATGTAACGTTTTCCGTATTGTTAAGCATTTATTTGTGTATTAATTTTGCTTCTTTTCTGGCCTCAGGCACTGGTGGGGTGTGACAGGGCAGGGGGGGAAACTCTCCATTATCTATGTTACATACTGGATTCTGGACTGGAATAACTGAAGGAAAAGTTGTGCCGCTACAAGGAAATTTTAGAACTATCATTCCACAGGTATATTAACAGCTAATATTATATCCTGTCAGTCGGTACATTCGCTTTTTCAAAATTTGATGGTTTTTCCAAGTTACACATTCTTATTTCACCCATAACACTTCCCAGAGCATTCTGGCAACTGCAACCGTGATCGTGTTAGATTTGCTTAGCTGCTATTCTGTTTAGTGATTTCCCACCTCTCTATGTAATTAAAGTTGCTCTGTGTTTTTCTTTTTAATTTCTTCAGAGAGTCTGACGTGAGGATTACACTCGTTCTGTAAAACAAGTTGAAAGTCTTCCCCAGTTTTTCAGCGATCTGGTGTAGTTTGTATCGTGTGGAAATTGTAATTTCTCAGAAAGATTAAAGAACCAACCTAGCATGTCAGCCGGAGAAGGAATTCAAGCACAGGACTATTCTTACACAACAACTTTGACATTTTCTTCAATGTTTTCTTTTATTTTTAATTTTTTTTTAATTTTTTTTAATGTTTATTTATTTTTGAGACAGAGAGAGACAGAGCATGAACGGGGGAGGGGCAGAGAGAGAGGGAGACACAGAATCTGAAACGGGCTCCAGGCTCTGAGCTGTCAGCACAGAGCCCGACGCGGGGCTCGAACTCACGGACCGTGAGATCATGACCTGAGCCGAAGTCGGACGCTTAACCGACTGAGCCACCCAGGCGCCCCAATGTTTTCTTTTAAAAATTATTTATTTCAAGAGAGAGTGAAGGTGAGTGGGGGAGGGGCAGAGAGAAAGAGAGAGAGAGAGAGAAAGAGAGAGAGAGAGAGAGAATCTCAAGCAGGCTGAGCACAGAGTGAGGCACGGGGCTTGATCTAGCCACCCTGAGATCATGACCTGAGCAGAAATTTTGAAAAATTTTGAAAAAGCTGGAGGCTTCACTGACTGAGCTCCCCAGGCGCCCCTCAATATTTTCTTGTTGGTTTCTTTTCCCCAGATCTTCTACTTTTCTGAAATAATTTCACTATTCACATATTTTCTAGGAAAAAAAACGTACATTTTACAGAAACTGTGTCCGTAAGCGTAGAGTTGGACCGTGCATGCTTATAAATACCCTCCTTAGATGTTGCTTTCTGTCCCAGTTTAGGAATAAATGCGTGGGCTGCACGAGAAAATCGAACCCATTTCTCTAGTGCTGCCTTCGTGTTTCCACAGACAGGAAGGATGTCCTGATGCTTCAAACGATGATTCAAAAACCAGCTCTGCTGGGCCCGGTGCAGCTTTCATCTCTAGGTCAGGCGCCTTAAACTCCCTGTGTCTCAGGGTCCTCGGCTACAAAACCAGGATGGGCGTGGCAGCTTAGGTCACAGGGTCGTAGGAGGACTGATGGGCACGCCTATCACTGAAAACAGTGCTCCACGCATAGACCAAACTGCTGGTAAATGGAGGCGGTTAAGCACCCGACTTCGGCTCAGGTCATGATCTCGCGGTTTGTAAGTTCGGCCCCGCGTCAGGCTCTGTGCCGACAGCTCAGAGCCTGGAGCCTGCTTCCGATTCTGTGTCTCCCTCTCTCTCTGCCCCTTCTCTGCTCATGCCTCCTCTCTGTCTGTCTGTCTGTCTCTCTCTCTCTCTCTCAAAAATAAGTAAACATTTAAAAAATTTTTAAAAAGAGAGAAGGGAAATATATTGACAAACATCTAAGTTCATGGGAAGTGGGGAAGAGGCAGGGAAAAGGCTGCCTAGCAAAACAAAATAACAACAAACAAACAGAATCTTGTCTTGGGTCTCTATACATCATGATCTACTCCTGACATTAAAAGGATCGTGGTTAACTAAAAACCGATTAAATTTAGTTTCCTGAAAAGGCCCACAAAGTCCCCTCCATGGCTTCATAGTGAGTAAGTGCCGAGTTAGTTCTAGTTCATGATCAAACCTCACCCGGCAACACCTGCCAGATGCAGCTGATATAAAACCAGGTAGAGAAAAGACACACCCTCCAATCAAACTCTGAGGCTGAGAGAACAAGGCGTTTGCTTTGTGATTTGGAAAATGCTGCATTTCATTTGGGTAGGCTTGAATTAGAGGGTTATTTTCGTTCTTACACACACAGCCCAGCACCGTCCCATCCCTATGTGGCCTCGCAGAAGTGGGGTGCCCCTGAGGCCGGACGTCCGGACAGAATGACGCCCACAGATTCTCTCCCTGGGCCCTTGGCCAGCCAGCCGGGGTGGGACTGGTCTGCCCCGTGACGTGCTGTGGGGAGGAGGAAGTGGGCACACGCAGCCCAGCCGGGTCTCTCCCTTCTCTTCCGAGTCATGTGCTCTGCTCCACGGCGTCCCCAGGGGTACAGATTTCCAGCTCTGCCTGCGACCCGGTGAACCACACCTGCCTTCTTCTCGGGCTCAAGAGCAAACACACAGAGCACAGGCTGCAGTCGCTTGGTCTACACCCGCATTAACCCGCCACATGAGTGACCTCTTGCTGTCCACCTGTGTCCCGGCAGCCTCTTCCAGTTGTTTCTACACTGACCCAAGGAGGGAGACGCTACTTTTTGGAGCCTCTCAAACCATCACGGCATGCGTGAGGAATGTGAGTTCCAAATGGCGATTTCAACTTCGATCTCAGCCTTAAAGAGGTTTTGTTGCAGGGGAACTGACTCCTTTGTTAAAATAAAACCACCGTCTCACGTGAGGACTGAGGCAACAAAATCTGTTAGATCTTTCTGGTGATTTTTTATCTTTCTGTTGAGGTTTTCACGTTTTGAATCCAGCTTCGCTAAATATATTCAAAATCCCCTGTCTTCTGTTTTCTTTGTTTTGTATGAAATAAGCTCTCGATTTAGAAACAACGCAAAATTAACAAATAGAAATTCATACAGAGCAAACACATCTAAAGGGCGATGCTTACGTTTGACACATCTAAAGGGCGATGCTACAAGAGCTCTGCTTTGGTTTCCCCAGAGTGGTACCGGTTTCTGGGCACACGGCCCGGTTTCTTCTCCCCCCCATCCCATTACCTGAGCCCATAAGCAGGGCCATCCCGCCACTCACGGTCGAAAACAGTCTCCAGGGTACGTGAGACCCTCCTCCCTGTGGGAAAAAACATGCTCTAATACACCGCGATTTCTCCTTCTTGTTTAAGAGGTACTCTTTAATAGGCACATGCAAAAAAATTATAATGAACACTCAGCATCAACCCTGTGAATAAACTTGTGCAAACAGTCGCTGAAAACTATGTACAGTTCAGTTCTTCTGCCCTGAAGAGGAAAATTCTGGAAGGAGATGTTCGTACAGTTGGAGAAACACTGCCCCCAACACCACCATCCGGACAGACGTTCACATACTGACTCTGCAGCTCCCGGCAGGTGGGCGTCGGGTCTGCTGGGGGCAATGCCTGGGAGTTTCCTTCAGACACGATGTCATGAATGGACACTTACCAGAATCAACAATGCCCTTCCCCGTCATTCCTTTTTTGTGGCTTTCGCAGAAGAGAAAACTCATGAAATCCTCTTTTGAAGATTGATGGTTAACCAACTGGGGCATATTTTAAAAATCATAAAATTCCCTAAGATTTGGAGGGAAAACATCTTGGTGATTTTACTCAATAACTTATTTTTTTAGTGTTTATTTAATCTTCTTGAGAGAGAGGGAGTCAGGGGAGGAGGGACAGAGAGGGAATCCCAAGCAGGCTCCATGCGGTCAGCACAGAGCCCGATGTGGGGCTGGAACTCACGAATGGTGAGATCATGACCTGAGCAGATCTCAAGAGTTGGACGCTCAACCAGCTGAGCCCCCCAGGTGCCCCTTTCTTCAATAACTGATTGTCTGGAAGAGAACAAGATGTCGTAAATGTAGCCAAGATCTGAGATAGGAGGGAGGTGGTTATCTCTGTCAAGCTCCAGTCAAGATCCTCATAGTTATATCCTTTCTAAGCCAACATCCTGGCCCAGATCTTTCCTGCTGCCGAGACAGATCCCTGGGGCCAAGGACCAAGCAGGACTCCTGCCAAGTCTGGACCTGCTGAGGCACACAGGTTGCTGGGGGCTGCCCGGACTTGGGGCCGGTACGCTGTGGACACACAGGGTGCTTCACACCCTGTGGAGACGTGAGGGAGAGGGGCTCAAAGATAAATCGTTGTCCCATCTTTCCTGCAGATGGACTGTCTCGAGATTGTTCACAGGACCCATAGGAAGATGTCTCTGAGACTGAGTGGTCAGCGGCTCTAATGCAGAGCGTGGCCAGCTTGGAAAGGTGTGTCTGATCTCCCCGCCTGCTTGCCTCCCATCTCCTGTCCTCACTCTCGCTGCCCTGGGTTTGCACTCACCTCTGGCTACAGCGTTAGTGCGTAAGACTTTGCCTCAGCCTATTTTCTAGAGAACCCGGTCTAAGAAACTAATAGTTTTTTAAAGTTTTGTTGTTCAAAGAAAAGCCGGTCTTTTGATAACTGATGTGAAATTGCCCAAAACTTACTTATTTGTCAAGTGGAATATCGAAGCACGTGTTTCAGAATTTCTGAAGTTTTTCCCAGAATATGCACACTTTGGAAAGACATGTGAACCATTCAAGCAGTTTATTAGTCTCTTGTTATCCGTGATGAGCCAATATTTACCATATAATTATTTACAGCTTTGCTAATAATATGGGAACTAATAAAAGTCTTTGTGTAGGCAGGGTAATTACATCGGGTCATCTTGAAGATTATTAGTTGGCCCCAGCAGGTGTTCATTTCATTTGATTTATATCATTTTTACTTACGTCTGTTACATTCTATCAAAGCATGGTAATTATGTAAATAGCAAAGTAAATTCTGCAGAATATCATAAAGTGATAATCATAGGCTTGGTGCACATATGAATAAGGCACTGGTCCTCTATTTTCATGGTGTAATAAATAAAGATCTGAGAACTATTCCCTATAAGTTATAGAACAAAGACATTGGTAAATGTTACATACACAATACACATAAGTAGAAAATAAATTAGCAACTCACTTGAAAAATAAATTATTCCATTTATCAATGTAAAATCATTAGGTTTAACCACTTACTTATCGAGGATGTGTGAAAGAAATATTTTTCTCACGCTTGATTTTAAATTATCAGCTATGATTTTGTGTACCTTTCTTGTTCTCATTGTTCAACGCCAAGCGTAATGTATTTCTGGGGCGCCAACAACTGATATACGGTCTCAGAAAAATAAGGCTTGCCACAGAGGAGGCACGTTGTATTACATTTCAGATTTAAGTTTTTCACTGTATTGTCAGCAACATATTCTGATGTCGATACAGAAGATTTTCCTTTCGTAAACAAAATCGGGTTTTCGTTGGATTCTGTTGGATTCTTAAGGTGAGCTCTTTCCGAGCGCATCAAGTGTGGGTTGTAGAGTGAACCTGGGAGATAAGACCGCCACATAGAACATCATCCAAATTCCTCAGCATTATTTTCATCCAGAAAATGAACAATTCCATGACAAATAGGATTGGATTACGTTGTCCCACAGAAACCAGGCTATAAATCATCGTTATTAAGTTAGTCAACACATAGATCTGTTTCCATTATCAACAGATCACTTATGAGACAAGACAAAAATGAAATAGCTCCTCCTTCAGTCTGCCTTCCTCTTTCCTCCCGCCTCCCACTCACTACTTTATAAAATAACAGTAACTATCACTAAATATTCTAAGAATATCTCATGTTCTTCTTGATATTTTTTTTCTAATGGATATTAAGTCAGGTCGCTCGCTGAACCCCAACGAGCCATTAAGAATTCCAAATAGGGGCACCTGGGTGGCTCAGTCAGTTAAGCGTCCATCTCTCGGTTTCGGCTCAGGTCATGATCTCGTGGTCTCGTGAGTTCAAGCCCCATGTCGGGCTCCGTGCTGACAGTGCAGAACCTGCTTGGTATTCTCCATCTCCCTCTCTCTCTGTCCCTCCCCGACGTGTGCTGTCTCTGTCTCTCTCAAAATAAATAAATAAACTTAAAAAAAAAAAAGAATTCCAAATAAACTTCATCCACTTTGCTAACGCTTGGATACGTCGCATAGCGGGTGTTCATGTCCCCATCCAGACCTGCCTTCCTCGACATCAGGGGAAGTGAGGAAAGACTTGGGTGGAAAAAAGTCTGCCATTTTTATAGATCCCCCAAAACTATTTTCAGTTTCTCCTCTCCTGCAGAATGTCGTCCAGTTTCAGACTCATTTTCAACGGACTCGCCCTCACCTGCTGTGGAGACGCCACTTCTGTTCTGTCCTTCCACACAGAATTAAGCTACCTTTTCCGCTTACACACTAGCAGTCACTTTATGTCTGAGTTGACATTTACAATATTTAACGTGAGTTGGTGCTCAGGTAACCAGCAATCAGAACAGACATCCTACCCA
Source organism: Felis catus (assembly GCF_018350175.1). Taxonomy (NCBI): domain Eukaryota; kingdom Metazoa; phylum Chordata; class Mammalia; order Carnivora; family Felidae; genus Felis; species Felis catus. Next base: position 3,006,213 of record NC_058374.1, read on the forward strand.
GCCAGAACAAGAATAAGCTGTGAAAAGATCGCACATAAAGATCTCTACCTGGATGCTTTAGACCTCTTTCTTGGAGCTCTTTTATGGGCTGTTTGTGTCCCTCGCACATCCAACCGTTGCATCCTAACCCCCAAGGTGATGTGTCAAGAGGTGGAGACTTTGGGGGATGATGAGGTGGGGGGGGGGTGTGTGCAACCCCCATGATGGGATTAGTGTCCTCATAAAACAGACCCTGGGGGCTCAATTGGTTGAGCGTCTGACTTTGGCTCAGGTCATGATCTCACAGTGTGTGAGTTTGAGCCCCGCGTCGGGCTCTGTGCTGACACTTGGAGCCTGGAGCCTGCTTCAGATCCTGTGTCTCCCTCTCTCTCTGCCCCTCCCCTGCTTGCTCTCTCTCTCTCTCTCTCTCTCTCAAAAATAAATAAACATTAAAAAAAATTTTTTTGAAAGATACCTTGGAGAGTTCCCTTGCCCCTTCCCCCACATGAGGACACAGCGAGAAAATGTGATCTGTGAACCAGGAGATGGGGTCTCATCCTTCACAGGATCTGCAGGTGCCTTGATCATGGACCTCCAGCCTCCAGAGCCATGGGGATTACAGATCTGCTGGTAAAATAACCCAATCTATGGTATTTTTGTTATAGCTGCCTGAACTAAGATAAGCTGCTATTATTTTTATGTTGTGTTATAATTATATTTTCTTGTACCTTATTTCCACAAATGAATTGTAAACTCCTTGAAGAAAGATTCAACACATGCTTATCTTTGTAATATCTAATATGCCTGGAATATGAGAGACAGAGAGACAGGAAAAAAAAGAAAAAGAAAAAAGAACATTTTACATAAATATTTGCTAAATGAATAGACTGAGCTTCCTCTACGAAATATGATTGAGATGTTGGTGGCAATTTCCATTTTAGGAGGGCCAGAGTTGGATCTGATGAAAGAATCCAGTTGTGGTTTGATGATATCCATTCAGAGGAAAAGTTATTTAAGACATTTACTTCTGGGGGGAGGCGGTGTGGGGACGCCTGGGTGGCTCAGTCGGTTAAGTGTCTGACTGCTGATTTCGGCTCAGGTCATGATCCCAGCGTTGTGGGATCGAGAACCGTGTTAGGTTCTGTGCTGACAGTGCAGATCCTGCTTGAGACTCTCTCTTTCTCTCCCTCTGCCTCTCTGCCCCCCCCCCCTCTCTCTCTAAAATAATAATTTAAAAAAAGGATTCTTTAAAACATTGATTTGATATCTTGAGAACACAAGCTGAAAACATTTTGTTCTCTGATCTGAAAGACACTCACGTGTAGGAACATTGCAAGTTGAAATCCTGGTGAATTTACGTGAGCACTTCGGTGACCTAACTCAGCACCCACGTGCCTCCTCTCCGCCAGGGTGATTTTGCTTATTAATAAGTTTGGGTTTTGAGTCTTCTCATTAAACTCCCAGCATTCAGTATGTTCCACCTCACTGGACAGGAATTCCCACAAAACCCAGACAATATCAAAGGAGGAGAAACAGCGTGACCATTTTCCTCCTTCCCATCCAGGACGGTAGGTATGTCCCAATTCCAAATGAGGGAGCGCACATCCGTTTCTACCTTTTGGCGTAATAATCATTTGTTAGGTTTGGCATTTTGGAAGAGCACGAGGAAACAGGATGGGGGAGATGTGATGATGTCTTACCATGTGCACGACCCCAGCGTAACCAAAAGCAAGGGGGACGGCACATTCAGCACTCCGTTCCTGCGCCGGGACCCGAGAAGGCACCTGGCGGTGATAACTTTGCGTTTGTTTTGAGGGGGTGAGATATGGTAGACCTCGATGTGTGTGGTTGCATAATGCTAGAAGGTACTGACGGCCACAAACACTCGTAAACAATTATAATCTGGGTAACCGTAGATCACACAGGGTGAGTATAAGGAGAGGAGCTCCCTCGTGCGCACACCGGGGAGAGGAGACGGTCTGCGAGCCAGGAGCGTGCGCTCGCCGGGCACACACTCAGCCGCACCTTGACCCCCGACCCCAGGCCCCAGAACCGTGAGCAGCGTGCTTCTGCTGTGTAGGCCTCCTGTCCGTGGTACTTTGGTGTGGTAGCTGGAACCCACTAACATCCCAGGGAAGTGCAAACGTAAGACCTCGGTGAGACGTGCTTACCACCGTGCCTCCCACCCAGTACGACTGGAAACCCTGGGTACTAAGGACAACACAGCAAAAGAAGATTCTGAGGGGAAGAAAAGGCGGTGAGTTTGCAGGGCCGAAAGGAGAACACAGCCACACAGCAGTGACTCCCTGGGCTTTCCTTATGCCTCCCACACTCCAGACGGTTGCTGAGGAAGCCGATGACCCAGAAACACCACTGGCTGCAAACAGAAGCCTGGAAATGAGCCGCTTACCAAGACGGACGTCTCTGACACAGTAATGGCTCCACGCTGGGCAAGCACCGCGGAAAAGCGCCAGGGACGAGGTCAACAGGAGAACGCAGATTAAAACCCCAACGGACTACCACTGTGCACCTCGAGGACCAGTGCAAACGCGAAACAGCGACAGCAGGCGCCTGGGGGGCTCGGTGGGTGAAGCGTCCGACTTCGGCTCAGGTCATGATCCGGCGGTTCGTGGGTTCGAGCCCCGAGTCGGGCTCCGTGCTGACAGCTCAGAGCCTGGAGCCTGCCTCGGATTCTGTCTCCCTCTCTCTCTCTGTCCCTTCCCCACTCACACTCCGTCTCTCTCTAAAGTAAAATAAAATAGGAAATGGAAAAAACAGGCGCACCTGCGTCAGGAGTTCAGGGCGCCTGGTGTTGGCGGGTGCCGGGTGAGCCCTCAGCTCTCCATTGGGACACCAGGCGCCCCTGCTTCTCCCGGGGCTCTGGCTCGGTCGCGAGTGTTGGGAAGGGGGCTCGGGAAGAAGGCAGAAGAGGGCGGCCAGCAGCTGCCTTTAAGGAAGTGGGTGAGACGGGAACAGCTGATGACAAACCCACAACATGGCCATTGTCCCTTCAGACAGACGTGCACCTCAGAAGACAAGACTGAGCTTGGCTGCGAGTGTGAACGTGAAACCCAAGTGTGACAGAGAAAGCCCCAAAGGTGGTCGACACGCGAGAACTGGAAACCCGGCCCTGAGGCCACTCTGTCTGAACAGCTCAAGCCTTTCACACTCTGGGAGCCACAACACTACGACCCAGCGAGTCCTCGAGAGGCAGTACCGGTCACCTTCTTTGATCTTACCTTTCATTTGCGAACTTTGACGCTGTCTCACACAGGATGCTTTCCGAAGGCCCCCCACGCTGGAGAAACTTCTAGAAGCTTCTCTCTGTGTGCGTGAGGAAGCTCCCCATACCTTCGTTGTTCCAGAAACCCGCCTTCTCCTAGTCCCCTGAGGTCACAAGCTCACTGGAAGGAGGCGCCTGTCTGTCTCATGCCCTGCACATCCTACCATTTCCAGCAGCCCCCAGCGCCTGGTGTGCCTATGTTTACGACGGGCAGTGTACACGCAATTCCCTGAGGGGCAGGGGTTGGCACCATCCAGAGCCTCTTAATCATATCCACCTGTGTTATCTGAAGCTTTTTCCCCCAAGCTCACTCTACCCCAGGAATGGACTGGCCGGGAGCCCTCACTCAGATGCACACACAGAAGGTGAGTCTGTCGAGGTCTGCTGTACAGGGCGGTGTCTGTGGCACTTTGTCTGTGGTACTTAAACCCAGCTCCACATTCTGCCAGAGACCGGACGGGACCACACATATCCGTGTCTCCGATCTTCCACTCAAGGACGCGCTAAGCTGTTGGAAGGAGTCTTAGCATGAACCCAAACTACAAGACAATGCAAAACACCTCTCTTGGCATTATAGAGAGAGAATGAGATGAAATTTTATTTATCCTCCGGAACCGACCTCACTATGCGTGATAGGAAAACACCTGTGAGAGACTCAGGCTTCATGTGCAGGGAAGTCAATGAGTCCTGCATTGTGTTTACACGTTCTTGTCGCCATAGTTTGGTCAGTCCACAGAGAACGTGAATCTGAAAAATAAATTGAGACAAGCAGAGTTTGTCGTGTTATACTCGTCCAATGCCACCACCTTTCCTTCACCGGCAAGGATCCGAAATTCCTTTCTTGTGTCCGCTAACGAGAAAATAGAGAAAATAGGGGCGCTCGGTTGGTTGAGCGTCCGACTCTTGATTTCAGCTCAGGTCTTGGTCTCACGGTTTGTGAGTTCGAGCCCCACCTCAGGCTGTGCACTGGGCACGGAGGCTGCTTGGAATGTTCACTCTCTCCATGTCTCTCTGCCCCTCCCCTGCTCATTCTCTATCAAAAATAATTAATTTTTTAAAATCCTTAATTTCTTTAAGAAGAAAAAAAGAAAAGTGAAGATAACAGTTGCATCAAACAATCAGGAAGAAATGTTCCTTGGGGGAAAAAAAACAGGAGGAAGACAGTTAATATCTTGTTGCCTGTGTTCTAGAATTTCCATTTCACCTTGAGTTACTTCCCTATGAAAGTGTGGTGACTGCAGCGGATACACCATCGTCCACGGTCGGTTAGCTCCTCTTCTTGCGGGGGGAGGGTGTCGCGGTGGGGCGTCCGTGGTTGCTGGTCCAGGACTTGCGATGAAGGCACAGCCATCAGCCGTCTCAGTCTGCACTGAGAGCCGAGCCTTCCTGCCATTGGCAAAGTGCAGACAGGGTTCTCAGACTGTGGGCACCAGGGGGCTTCTCCGGGGGGAGAAAATTCAGCTCTTCTGATGAGCAAGAAAAAAGTCTTCCTAAAATATTTCCAACTTTGATCTACTTACATTTTAAGGCATTCCAAAGTACTATCGCTGGGTCACTCTCCGGCTGAGGTGTTTCAAGACCTCCAATGACGCTTACACTGCCTGTTTCTTTTGCTTCTGATAACCATGTAATCAGAGCCGTAAGTGAGGGGGGAGGGCCGAACAAAATGCATGCTTGCAGAGCCCTTTGCGAGGCTCAAAATGAGGGCTTTTCACAGTTTAAAAGCAAAGAAGGGAAGGAGCAAACACACCAGCATAGTGGGTACGCACACACATGTAACTGAGGCCACTCCCCCCTACACACACACACACACACACACAGGGCGGTGGGGGATGCGGGAGACTGGTGAAATTCTAATGTTATTAACTACAACAAGGGTGGCTTGGTGGGTCGAGTCATTAACTTTGTCTTTTCAATTTTTCACACCCGGGCAGGAGAAAGTGTGAAAACCGTTACTTTGCCCCCTTCGCACGGAGGGTAAGTTCTTGTTCTTGATGGTTAAGCATCGTAATTGCAGACTTCCCCCACATCTGCTCCGGTATTCGGGGACTCGGGGCCTCACCTCATTCTCTCTCTTTTCAGTTTGCTAGCCAAGAGTACTGGACACGTCCTATTCCCCCAACTTGACACCTTAAAAATGAAGCCAGATAAAATTTCATGTGACGTTCGAGGGCTCTTGGTGTGCATTCTGCTTCTGCAGGGAAGCTCCACGTCTTTACCTGGGGACCGTCGCCCTGAGAATGGGGACTCTTCCGGCAGGAAGTCACAGCTGCCCCAGCGTCGTGCTCCTCCCGCCGGTGTCACACCTTTGGGTGCCGAGTCAAATCCTACCTGGGCAGCAGAGACCAAGGGGCCGCCACACGGGGGAGACAGGAGGGGAACTCCCCCACGTCCAGTATTAAGGTCACTTACTGCCACTAGCCAGTCCGGGGCTTCCCAGTGCATCTGGCCGCACGGGTGCCCGCGACAGGCACCTGCACACACTTCACGCCTGTACCGAGACCCAGCCCCCCGCCCCCGTGCCGGGAGGGCCTGCCTATCCTGCGTGTCTCCGTCCACGCTGAAGAGTCACAGAGACAGCAAAGACACAGAAGTTCAGTGACGCTCTTCCTCCCGCCTGCCCGTGCCGGACCCCGAGCTGCTTACCCTCAACAACCACACACGTCTCTCGGCCTCCCCAAACCTGCCCATCTTGTCCCCGGGCCCAAGGAAACCGCCTCCTTCTTAGACTCAAGCTCAGCTAACCTCCTGCCTCTGAGACGGTCACTAAGAATACACACTGCCTTGACTCCGCGGTTTGGAGGCGCCCCAAACCCTAGCTTACCTCTCTCTCTGCTCTCTGCTGCAGGAGTGCCCACGGTTTGCCCACATGCCATCGGCCCCCCGTGCTGGACGCCCAGTCTCTTCGGGAGACCCCAGGTTATGCCACCCAACAGGGGCTACGTCCACACCACACCTCACCAGTGTCCTACAGCATCCGGCCGGGCTCGGGGTCTTTGAGTCGACCTGGATCTGTATAACCAGTCTTCTCCCTCACTCTGAACAATTTGCAGAGACCAAGATGTCACTTGCACCATTGATCCAGGCCAGGTTTGGGTTAGCAGCTTGATGGGAGAGCCACAGGACCCGGCCGAGCTCCAGGTTAGCAGGTTAGTGATGTGTTGCTGGTCCACACAACCTAATGTTGTTTGTTATTTTTACTAGAGGAAAAATTAGTTAAAAGCAATTTAGCTCTTTTTAACGAATTTCCTAGACTTCGCTTTGCCTCTCTTCCAGCGTTGTATAGAGGGTATGGGGGTTGTGATTCGGCATACCGTTTAATCGGTGAGTTTCATAATACGTATTTTTCCTTAAAAAGATCTTGATGGAACTGAAGGGAAAACGGATACCACTTGGAGAGATGCGATGCTCTGTGTGTCTGCTTGGGAAATCTTGGGCCGCTCTCCTGCACAGGGGGAAACCGTGTCTTCCTTCAACGGGATGGGAGAAAATGGCTTTAGATTTCGTGCCAGTGATTGTCTTGAAGTCTAGGTTTAGAAAGAAGGGTGCATGGGTATTGAAATTTTATCATTTTGGCTATTGATCCCCTCCTTCCCTTTGAGGAGTCCCCTTCCCGTAGAGGGGAAGCAAGGACCGGCCCACCACGGCCGCCCGGGGGGGGGGGGGGGCATGCTGCTTCTCGCCAGTCCTGGCCGGTAGAGCGCGGGGGCAACGCACATTTGTCCTGTAATCTAGATCTGGGGGTTTCAGTTACAGTAAAGGCAGAGTGACATCTACCTGCCATGACTTCCGTAGAGTGGAGATCCGCGGTGGTAAGTGGCCAGAAGCAACACAGGGACACAGGAGCCACAGCATAACAGCCCCAACGAGCCCTGCTGGTAGATTCCTTCTTTGCTCGAAACAATCAGAGCCGGGTTTGGTAGTCTGCAACCAAAGACATGAGCAATCAATTCTACCTGCACTTCGAGATGGGGCATGAATCAGGAAAGGGTTCACATAGGGGCGCCTGGGGGTCTCAGTCCGTCCAGCGTCCGGCTTCAGCTCAGGTCATGATCTCACGGTTCGTGGGTCCGAGCCCTGCGTCTGGCTCTCTGCGGACCGCTCGGGGCCTGGAGCCTGCTTCGGATTCTGTGTCTCCCACTCTCTCTGCCCCTCCCTGCTCACTCTCTGTCTCTCTATCTCTCAAAAATAAATAAAGATTAAAAAAATTAAAAAAAAAAAAGAAAGGGTTCACATACAAAGTGAACACGGAGGGAATCAGCTAATGCACGTATCAGAGCAAATTATGGTCTCAGATGCCATCACGAAGTTTTGAGATCAGGAACAGGGCTGGAAGTCCTTTGCATTAAATATCCCAATTCTCGCATCAACTTGTGCTTTATTTGTCCTCATTCTATAGGTGTATGAGGGGAAGAAAATATGTCAATAAACCTTGCTTTGGTAACATTTATCAGAGAAATCCTCTTTGCTATGAAAAACTACATTGCTAACATTTGTATGTTTTGTTTTGATGTTGCCTTTTACTATACTTAAATCAGGTAAATATTTTGAAGATACAACACGTTCACGTTATTTTCAGTAGTGACGGTAAAAATACCGGAAGTCAATTATATTTTCTTCTTACATGAAAATGAGAGACTATAACTGAAAATCTTGTTAAAAGTGTAACTTATTTTTCCATAGAATTACTGAACAGCATCTTAAAACCCTGTAGGAATTCTCAGAAAACAACCTTGTTAGAAAAAGCCCATTTCTGTTTTACTACTTCTCAATTTTAAATTATTCATTCTTGCAAAGCATACTTTTACTGCAGTTCATTAATTTTGGGAATCTATAGGTTTGTAGAACTCGATTTCTTTAATCATGCATGTAAAATTAATTATTAGAATGTTTTTATTTTGCTGATTTCAGCAAGTGTGTGGAGCCACACAAGATAGCCTTCAGCAAAATATGTAGCATCTAGCAGAAACAGGAAAAACGATTCTTGTTTTTGCCTTAAAATGAATTTTCTGTTTCAATAACTTGTATTCAAATCATCAGGGCAAACATATCACTTTATTTTCTTGTGTTCATCTTCTCAGCGGAAAGTTGGAAATAACAATTCTAAAATATTCAACCGCACCATGCATAATGTAAGCAAGCTTCCTAATCACATGGGCCTGTTTCACAGGTGGAGGCGTATTAATTAAAGGGAATTGTAAGTAAGTCGAGCCCTCGTATCAGTGACATTTTCACCATTAAACACAGAGTTTTAAAAAATCTGAAGCGGAAACGATCGCAAGGAAGCACTGCAGCCCGGAGAAATCAAATTTTACTTGGATTCAAGTGTAGTGATAACGTCTCCGCCTTAAGTGCTAATGACATAAAATCCTAGTAAGCACGATTTGAAAATGTTGGTTCCATGTAGTACTATTTTTTTTAATGTTTATTTTATTATTTTTGAGACAGAAAGAGAGCATGAACGGGGAAGGGGTAGAGAGAGAGGGAGACACAGAATCAGAAGCAGGCTCCAGGCTCTGAGCCATCAGCCCAGAGCCCGACGCGGGGCTCGAGCTCACGGACCGCCAGATCGTGACCTGGCTGAAGTCGGACGCTTAACCGACTGCGCCACCCAGGCGCCCCTTAATGTTTATTTATTTTTGAGATAGAGAGAGACAGAGCATGAACGGGGGAGGGGCAGAGAGAGAGGGAGACACAGAACCAGAAGCAGGCTCCAGGCTCTGAGCCATCAGCCCAGAGCCCGACGCGGGGCTCGAACTCACGGACCGCGAGATCGTGACCTGAGCCGAAGTTGGACGCTTAACCGACTGAGCCACCCAGGCGCCCCCCATGTAGTACTATTTTTAAGGAACAGACAACTCTTGCTTCGGAAGGCAAATGTTTAGAGGGAATGTGGAAGGCAATACAGCACCAGGAAGCTTCCTAGCAAACTCCCGTAGGACGCAGCATAAGCGGGAGTGTGTGCGGGCTGGTGAGTGGATCAAGGGGGGACTCCATTCGGAGACTCAGTTACGATGTAGAAGCTCCAGTCTCCAACCCGGGCTGCCTCCCACGGCGACGCGGATGTGTGCACGTCTCCCGTTGGGTCTCCCGACCAAACGCTCGCCATGCCCTGTGCCGTCCCCTTCCTCTTCAAGGAGGATGATACACAAATACACTAAAGGCACGTGTTGGTTTCCGTAACCAGACCTCTGTGTGTATCCTTCCTTATCCTTTCTTTTCTTGTCCTAGGACTTTTATAAAAATACCTTAGAGAGAGCGTTCTTATTATATGACCCCCCCCCTTTTCGCTACAAGAATAAAAACATTGATCACAGCTGGGGAAACATAAATTCAAGAAGGAAGGAGGAAATTCCAGGGCCCCCTTCACGGACTTAGGCTGGTTTGTAAAGCCACCTGGGACTCCCGCCTTCCCCACAACCACCTGCAGAGGGCAGGTGTGGCTCCCAGGCCAGTCTGCCACTGTTTTCTCTGCTCACCCGCAGCAGGGACCCAGCTGAGCACATCAGGACCTGATGTTCTGAAAATGAGGAGGCAGGAGAACTCTCACACTTTTTCTCTATTTCCTTCTGAGGGGTGCGGGGTGGGGTCTGGGGGGGCAGCTTTCAGATAAAAGGACAGAAATTTTAAAAACTTATCTGAAGCTGGGCTAGGGGAATTTTTGTTGGAATCCCATTGGTTCTGAATCTAACATAAAGAAGCACTAAATGGATGGGCCTGAGCATTAAGCAGGAACACATCCTAAATTATCTGTGAAGCTTAAATGACCCTGAATCTTACACGGAGCCGCACAATGTAACCAAAATACCTTGAAATAATACAAACCGTATTTTTGGTCCAACTGGACTCTGAATGACAGACAGCATTGCTCAACCAGCTGGCCTCCAAGCCTGTATATTTATCAGGAGAGTAAATTCTTTCTTAAATATGCTAATCACATACTGAAATTCTCCAGTTCCCTTTTTATTTCCCTGTCCAACGACAAATAGTTGAATATTCCTTCTATTATGTTCTTTGCTTTCTTTCCACTTGTAGACATTTGCTTTTGTCTCTGGTATGGCAAGTGTCTTTAAAATTAAATTCCAGACGCTGCACACACACACACACAAAAAAATCACATCTAATCTGACACATTGAATTAAGTTTTCTCCCTCCTGGTAGGATTTTGCTTTACTTCTGGCAAGGCACATGCATGCAGCCTTAGACGAGGCACTGATTCAAACAGGAGTTTTAATTTCAATAAGCCCGGTCTCTGTCCTGTGAGGTGGCATGCTTGTGCATACCCGGGTGTTGGCAAGAACCCTTCTCTTCCCTGAGGGTTTTCACTTCCTAGCCCCAGAGGGCTACCCCAATTCTGCTCACCCTCTCAGTCACCAGCCTTCTCTCCTGATGAGTTTCTCTACTGCTCCTCCTTTCAAATTGGGGGACCCTCAGGGCAAAAACGTAGGCTCAAATGGTCCCTTCTCTCTGGGACCTTGACTCATTCTCGTGTCCAGTAGCTCTGATGCCTTCTGTGATGGGCTGAATTGTCGTCCTGAAATTCAAATGTTGAGCCCTAACCTCCTTCCCCTACCTCCTGTGTGACCATGTCTGAAGATGGGGTGTCTGTAGGAAGCAATTAAGATTAGATGGGATCATAAGAGGGGGGCCCTGACCTAATAGGACTGTGATGTTCTGAAGGGAAGAAGAGAGAGGTACCTCTCGCTCTCTCTGCCAGGTAGGGACAACAAAAGAGCAGCCGTCTACAATCCCGAAGACCATCCACAGAGCCTCGCCATGCCGCCACCCTGGTTCCAGGCCTCCAGGACTGTGAGAAAAGCTGTATCTGTTGTTTGTCAGGGCAGCCCAGCTGGCTGAGACACCTTCAGATCAGCATCTGGGCCCTTGTTCCTGCTTCCCAGCCTTCCTTGTTGTGGGCGGGAGGGCTGGCCGGCGACGAACTGGTCCGCCAGATGTAGTAGGGTTCTACGGCTGAAATGATATCACCGTGGGAGCCCCCGTCCCAAGTCTTTACAAAGGACAGAGTTGAGGATCCCAGGGCAGGTGTTTAATAGCGCTTGAGAAGCGAGGAAGAAGTCATCATCATAAAGTGACCAAATCCAGAACGTCTGAACCGGGTACACACAAAAATACGTCTAACGTTTAGCATAATTTCCAGCAGGAAATGGAATTGACAGTGCCTTTTTCAACGGGGGCTGACAGGAACTGCAAAGGGCCTGAGGTATTACTCTGATCTGCAAGGTAACAGATTAGCCTGCTATGGTGTCACAGATGTTGGAGAAGATGAGTCAGGGAAACAAGATGATTTATCATTCAGAGAAGGAGCAGGTGACAGAGTGTCAGCACTTGTGTTAACGCCCTTTTCCTAAGCTCCAGCTCCCTCAGACACACGCGGAAAGGACCGGTCTGGTACACACAGGAGGCTACGTTACAGCAGAGGGGCCCTGAGCCCAGGGACCCCGCCAGCCTTCTACGATGAGCATGGCCACCCTTGTCCCAGATGGAGACGTTATCTGGCCAGATGCTACACAAGCTTTCTCCTCCAGAGGGGGACACCATCACTGTCTTTCAAGGCTGTTGGCTATCTAACCATGCTAGAAAAGATACCCTGGACGAAAGGGAAGTCAGTGTCTTTCCTTAGAAGTCCAGAAGCGCAGGAGACCCGTGGAGAACAGCCTTTTCAATGTGAAGGGGCGAATTCCTTAACACTGACCAGCCCACTCGATACAAATTTGCTGAGTTATGCCTCCAGCTGACTCTCAAGCATGGAGGTGCGAGTGAGGTGGATAGAGTCCAATGTCAGGAAGCCTGGGGGCCACAGAAGGTGACTTAAAGTCCTTTGAACTGTGCCCATTATGACTCATTCACTATGTTTCCAATGCTCTATTTTGTGATATGCTTTGTTGGTGTTCAGAGGTAAAGAAAATCTATTTCCAAAAAACATTATGAGTTAACTAATACCTTCTGTTGCTCAACCCTATTTGTCAACTGATGTGTGCAATTCCTCAAAAGACCCTTCTCCTGCCACACATATCCCAGGAGCACAATCTTCCAGATTTCGAAGGGAGTGTACTATCGGAATTTATCTCATACTGGTCTGTGGCCAAAGAGATCTAATGTATAATTCAGAGAAATGAAAGCTGTGTCTATATTATTATTACATCAAATATTTTGGCATTGACCTAAATGCTTGATTACATAATCCCACTGAAGTAAGTCAAATAGATTTTTTTTAAATGACCTAACATTTGCAGAACAGTTTTTATTTAATCTTTGTAACAAAGCTTAGAGGGATGAATTATTTTCATTTCCATCTTATAGGTACCCACATGGGAAGTACAAAGTGATTATACAACCAACTCTGGATCATAAAGGTTAATAAGCGATTAATAAAAAATGACTTTCTCTTCATGTTTTTGTAATGCTGTCATACCATTGCAGCAATACTATTTTATTTTCTAAATTAGATGCAGTTTTCTTAACTACCAAGATGTATAAAAATACTAGCGAGAGACTCCCATACACGTTGTATATTTAAACAACTCTGGAGGTCAATATGAGGTTAGCCAAGCAGGAATTTTGAGATGTAAAAGACATAAACCCAGTTTTAAACCTTCTCTTCTCGGCGTGGCTGTCTCAGAGCAACCTGAGGGCCCACTGGTGGAAGAACGCAGAGGGCAGATGTGGTGCACACACGCACGCGCACACACGTGAAGATTATGCAGCCGTAAAACAAGACGACATCTTGCCACTTTGGACAACGTGGATGGACCCAGAGAGTAGTGTGCGAAGAGAAGTAAGTCAGACTGACAAAGATAAACACCCTATGATTGCACTGATATGTGGAATCTACAAAACAAGGCAAACGAATGAACAAACACAAAGCAGAATCAGACCTATAAACACAGAAAACAAACCGATGGTATCCAGAGGGAACGCGGGGTGAGGGGATGGGCCAAATGGGTCAAGGGAGATGGGAGATACCGGCTTCCTTTTTTCCAATGAATAAGTCACAGGAATAAAAGGCACGGCATTTGGAATATAGTCAATTACGTCGTAATACTGTTGTATGGTGACAGATGGTAACTACACTTACGGCGAGCAGAACAGAGCCTATAAAGAAGTTGCATCACTGTGCTGCACACCTGAAACTAACATAACGTGGTGTGTCAACTGTATTCCGATGTTAAGTTCCTTTTAAAAAATAAAAATAAATGAAAACCAATGTTTTCTTCGATGGGGAGTGCCATAACCAAGTGCGTGGCTACCAGGTGATTGTTAATTTCAGAGCCCCAGGGGATGCTCACGCGGTCTCCTTATCTCTTCACGCTACTCTGAGTTTACAAATTGATTTTTCGTATATGCAGCTCATGGAGTCTTGGCAGGAAATGATGGCACATTCAAGCTGAATAAAGAAGGATGGTTGATAAAGTGACTATTTGCAAATATTGGTTGAGTTTTGGAAAGTATACTCAGGGCTGGTGCAGTCAACCAGGGCTGGTCACAGTGGGAGGCCCTTATGGCCCCTAACCTGTCAAAGTAGCAAAGAGAATGCTTACACAGAATCTGGGGGTGGGAGGGGTAGTTCCCTAGGTTATTTCTCTTCTTTGATTTATGTTATTTCCAGTATCTTAACATAAAAACCAGCATTTGGGGAGCATTCCTCTGAACGGGTTGTTTTTCACACTTCTGAATGTTTTCCTTAGGAACATTCTTAGACGTTAGATGTGTAACTACATGTTCAGACCTCCCTGGCACCTGAACAAAAGCCTCCTGGTGGCAGCTTGGGGCATTCCTACCATTACCGTGAAGAACACGGTCCTTGGGGTCACATGTGACACTGTTCTCTCCCAGACCCGCCAAGATCCCCCCTGAGATCCTTCAGATGCCCCGTCCCAAGGACACGTTGCGAGGACAGTACTAAACCAATGTGCTATGAAGTCACTCAGATTTCAAGTTAATTTATCCCCATAGCATTGTCCAGCCTATATTTATATAGACAGCATATGAACATACACGTAAAAATGTATTGTTAATGACGGCAAAATTGCAAATTAAAAAATTTTTGTTTTCTATTTCTTATGTATTTGATAGTTTAAAAATTAACATACCTGGTATTATATGGATATATGATTTATGTATGTTTGCACATTAAAATTTTTTTAACGTTTATTTTTGAGAGACAGGGACAGAGAGACAGAGAGCTAGAAAGGGAGGGGCAAAGAGAGAGGGAGACACAGAATCCGAAGCAGTCTCCAGGCTCCGAGCTGTCAGCACAGAGCCGGATGCTGGGCTAGAACCCACAAACTGAAAAATCATGATCTGAGCTGAAGTCGGTCGCTTAACTGACTGAGCCACCCAGGTGCCCCGTATGCCCATTTTAAATTTTTTTTTTCAACGTTTATTTATTTTTGGGACAGAGAGAGACAGAGCATGAACGGGGGAGGGGCAGAGAGAGAGGGAGACACAGAATCGGAAACAGGCTCCAGGCTCCGAGCCATCAGCCCAGAGCCTGATGCGGGGCTCGAACTCACGGACCACGAGATCGTGACCTGGCTGAAGTTGGACGCTTAACCGACTGCGCCACCCAGGCGCCCCTGGTATGCCCATTTTAGAATGAACTTTATTGATGAATTTGTGCTGAAAAGCCCTTGGGAATGCCCATGTAGGAAGATCCCAACAAATACGTGAAAAGTACCGAAATATCTGATGAAATGATTAATAATGTGGTTTATAAAGAGGAAAAATCTAGATACAGCCAAATCAAAGACAAGGATTTTCTTCATAACATGCTGTTTTACTTTGAGAGGAAGTTTCTGGGAACCCCCCAAACGATTCAGCTTCCAGAATTCCAGCCTACCTGTAACTAATTTGGGGCTTTCAGATGTTGATTGGTGCTTCAAAGATTGATGACTTCAATTTTTAATTTCCTTACCAAATGGAGGGTGAGATCCAGCATACGTACTTACCATGAACCACAGCACGGAGCCCAGTTTGGGGCTTGAACCCACGAACCCTAGGATCTTGACCTGAGCCGAAAGCAAGAGTCAGGTGTTCAACTACCAGGTGCCCCTGAGACTGAGACTTTTATTTGAACATACCAAGAGGCATCCACAGATGCCTATTGAGTGAGTGAGCAATAAACGCATGGATTCTACAGCCTGTCTGCCCTGTGGTGGGACTTCGGAACCATGTGATTCAGGAGTCGAACCGTACTGTCAGTTTGGCTGAAGAGGCAGCCATGGAGAAAGACAGGGATGGAGCGTGGCCCGCTTACGTGAGCCCTGAGTTCCTACACCTCTGCATCTGGGAACTTCCAAACCATGTGGCCCATGGCCCCGAGCCTGGCAGGTGAATGTTCTCTGGGGCTTCACCACTTACAGAATAAAGAGACATACACCGAGCAATCGCTTTGTAGATCCGAGATTTCAGCCAAAGACTGTAGTAAGGCAGAATAAATAATCATAATTATAATAATACAAAGATTTGGTGATTTTTCCCCAAAGGAACTATTGACACAAATCCCACATTTCTTAATCCCCGAGCCCCGGAACCAGCACGCCCAGTGGAGAATGGAAAGAATTGCCGTGTGGAGTCGGGGTGAGGAAAGAACTGGAATGTAGGTCAGCCATCTGCTCGGGTCTCAAGGACTTGGTTCCAAAGAGGAGCCAAACTCCTAGAAACTAAGGGTTTTACAGGTCGATGATCCCTTTTCTTTCCCTCCCTTGGAAATTCTCTTACCCTATGTGTGATTGTGTCATAATTTCTGACGTTCTAAACCCACCCCACCTTCCTACTCCCCAATATATTCTATTGTAGTTTCTCCATGATGATTCAAATTTCAAAATATCCCCTAAATCAGACCATTCTTCAAGGGAAAATATTGAAAATCTATACCACCACCCCATCTCTGAGAATACCAGCACATTTTTTATCATTTATTTTTTTTAATGTTTATTTACTTTTGAGAGAGAGAGACCGAGTGCCAGTGGGGGAGGGGCAGAGAGAGAGGAAGACACAGAATCCGAAGCGGGCCCCAGGCTCCGAGCTGTCGGCACGGAGCCTGACGTGGGGCTCGATCTCATGAATTGCGAGATCACGACCTGATCCGAAGTCAGACGCTTAACCAACTGAGCTACCCAGGTTCCCCCCCACCCCTCAGCACATGTTTTAAATCGGCGCTTGGTAAACGAAAGCCATGGTCCAAGCCCACCTGTGTGACCGTCCAGATGACCTTTGTTGGGTCATGTGCATGCCCGTCCGTTTAGGTTTGTGGCTGCTTTCGCACTGCAGGGGAGGCCTGCTGGTGAGGATAGAGACCATAGCGCCCACCAAGCCTGAGATTCTTACCATCTGGGCCTCTACCAAAACCACTTGCCGGCCCTTGTTTTAAATAATCATAACTTATGTCTTATTTTATTTGTCTTTGACGAATATCATGAGTTAAAGCTGTTTCAATTGCTACAGAACAAACTGCATCCTGAAGGCCAGGGTGGGGAGTTCAGGGATCACCGCGGGAGACTGGCTGATCTCTGGAAGGCCAGCCACAGTCGTGGGACTCTAGCTGCCTGAGTGCATGATGCCACCTGTCTGTGCCTCAGTTACCCAGTCTGGAAGGTGGGCTTCCGGGTCATACCCACCTCCTAGGAAGCTCTTGAGAATTTTACACAATAGAGTATAAAAATATGTAGCACAGTGTTTGGCACATATGAAGGGTTTAAAATTATTATTTTTTAATGTCTCATTATAGACACACACACACACACACGTGCAGACACCACCCACTGAAATGGAAGGTGAACGACTTCCCAAACATAATTATGACGTTACCAGCACAAGTTTACGCTCGTAATTGGTGAGAGTCACGGGAATAAGTCTGTCCTGGCTTCTCGTCGAGATTTCGCCCTGCATCAGATAAGTTTCTGAGTACGAGAAATGAAGAAGACAGAAAGAAATGCCGTGTTGGCATTCTGCGAGTTCCGCCAAAGGACTGGGAAAAATTGTGGAAGACTGGACAGAAACTACCTCCGTGTACTATTATGTGCACTAGCTTCTAAGAGCCGTAGTTAAGATTTTAAAAATAGCCAATTCTGTAGAAAGTCTCATTATGTTATGGTAACCAGGCATTCTCTACCTCATGGGCAAACATTAATCTTCCCAGCAAATGATACGGTAAGTGAATCGGAAAGGAGGGGGACAATAGGAGAGAGAGAGAGAGAGAAAAAAAAGACAAAGAATATTTTAAAAAACACTTTCGGTAATGTTTAAAATGTACCTCGTCTGGGGATTCATTGATTTTTATTCTTTAAAACAAGGCCTTTTTTATTTTCAAATATGACATGTGCATTATTCAGCCAACTAAACGGCAGTACGAGTTGTTGCCGACTATATCATCAATTCTGTTTTAATCTTCCCTGGGTACTGGAGTGAAACATGCTGAGCTGTAGATTTCCTGTGCTGTGGCAGGAGGAATTTGCTAAGCAATATCGCCCCTTTTCCTGGAGGTGTTCAGACCCGCCTTGCCTCTGGAGCTCATCCTCCGGCACCTGGGGGACGCGGCCAGGTGCCTGGGAACCACGGCATGTCACAGTGTGTGCTCCATTGATTAACCGTGAAAACAGTAATGGAACCGCCATTGATCCCTGAAATGGCTCCTCCGAAATCCTTTAGGACGTCCGCAGGGTCACTACTCATGTTCCGTGGTGAGGATAAGCTTCAAGCTATCTGACTGCTTGCCAACTGCCACCTGCAAAAAACTGCTTACCTTTCCATTACCAGCTTAACAATCGCCTGCCGGAGAGGGAGCGTAGGAAAAATAGATAAAAAAGCTCCCGAACTTCACAAACTGCCGAAGGAGTCATCTGCACGACCGAGTTTGAGAATTTTCAGTCTGGAAAATAACTCTCGTGCTCACCGGGAAGTAAAATGTGACTCAGTCTCTCGTTTTGAATTTCCAGAATTTAACGGTAAAAAAGTGACTACATTGGGACGCCATATTTAACTTTTCAAAGCTCTTTCGTATCGTCTCCACTTGCCTGTTTCTCAGGGTTTTTATACAGGGACAACTTCTAAAAATAAGGAAAACCATGTCTAAGAAATATTAAGAGGCTATGTGAGAACCACTAAAGGCAGAACTCTAAGTCAGATCTCCCATCCACCCAGACAGACGGCCAGCCACCTGCTAACCATCCATCCACCCGCCAACCCAGCCAGCCCGCCACCTATATACCCATTCATCCATCCATCCATTCACCCATCTACCATCTACTCACCGTTCCACACACCCACCCATCCACCTACCCTCCACTCACCCATCCATCCATCCACCCACCCACCCACCCATTTTCACTGAGTCACTGACAAGTACAATGATGTGTAAAAATTTTCTTTTCCTATTATTTCAGCCAAATCCATGATAGGTTAGCAATAACAACAAAACCTATACATGCTCCAGGGAAATTCAGAAAAAGTGCCTCATCTATGCAGAGAATGTACATACATCACCATGTCTCTCTACCACCAGCCTAAACTATTCTGCGTGAACGAGAAGAATGTTTAGAAGCACTTAAATTATAAGCATTCACTATGGCTACAAAACACGCACAGGGAACAACTTACTGAGTCTTCGGTGAATGGTTCCATTCCAGCACGAGCTTTTTTCATTATCGTTTAGAAAACATAACATAAGATCACTCTCTTAACAAATTTTTAAGTGTTCAATAGTTAGTTAGCAATACTATATTTAACCATTACATGTATATATTGTTATACCTAACAATATAGTATTGTTAACTGTAGCACCAGGTTGTACAGCAGATCTCTAGAACTTATTCATCTTGTTTAATTGAACCTTTATGCCCACTGAACCACGTCTCCCCTTTTCTCCCCACCGCTGCCCTTGGAAACCACCACCCTACTCTCTGCTTCCATTACCTTGATAATTTTTCTTTCTGTGACCAGCGTATTTCATTCAGCATAATGAGTGCCAGGTTCCTCCACGTTTCCGTGTATGGTAGGCTTTCCTTTGTTTATAAAGTTGGATAATGTCACATTGTGTGTGTGTGTGTGTGTGTGTGTGTGTGTGTGTGTACATCCTCACGTTTTCTTCATCCGCTCATCCACGAATGGACAGTTAGGTTGTTTCCACATCTCAACTCTTAGGAATGGTGCTGCAGTGAACATGACAGTGCAGACATCTCTTCAAGGCCCTGATTTCAATTATTTTTGATGTATACCCAAGAGTGAAATTGCCGCATCACTTGATAGGTTTTTAAATTTTTTTTTGATTAAAGTCTCCATATTGTTTTCCATAGCAGCAGGACCATTTTGCATTCCCATCAACAATGAACAAGGGTTCTAATTCTTTACATCTTTGGCAATGCTTACCTTTTTTTTTCCAAATAATAGCCATCCTAGCAGGTTCAAGGTGATCTGTCATTGTGGCTTTGATTGGCACCTCCCTGATGACTGGTGATGTTGAGCACATTTCCATGTACCTGGTGGCCATTTGTATGTCTTCTTTGGAGACATTTCTATTCAAATACTGGCATAAAGACACACATAGAGATTAAGAACAGGATAGAGAGCCCATTAATACACCCACACATACGTGGTCAGTTGATCTCTCATAAGAATACACAATACAAAGAGCCAAGATACACAATGGGGAAAGGATAGTCGCTTCAACAAATGGCAGTTGGGAACATATCCATATGCAAAAGAATGAGATTGGACCCCCAATTTAAACCATACACACACACACACAAAACCAAATCAATATGGATGAAAGACTAAAACCTAAGTCCTGAAACTGTAAAACTCTTTAAAGAAAGCATATAAGAAACAGCTTCTTGACTTTCGTCTTGGCAATGATCTCATGGACGAGAGCAAAACACACGTATTTTGAAAATGCAACTGAGACACGTTACATGCAGAGGGAAAACTGCCTGGGGACACGTGGGCAGCAGGGAGACCACTAGGAGGTTAGCGTGGCCAGCTGGGAAAGCCTCGGGGCTGGCTCGTCTTGGATCAGCAACAGGAAGATGGAAAGAACCTAGCAAATTGATCTTTACTTTGGAGGCAAACAAAACTCGGAAAACACCACCAGAGTCAGGATCCCTACTGCCCCTGTGACTAACACAACACAATAGACTTCCTGAAGTCTGTCACTGGATTTCCATAAGCTTCAGGGTCATTACCTGCAAAAAGAAAACAGATCGTATCTGCTTTTTCAGACAGATGTAAAGATTGGAAGCGACACATGTATAGCATGTCTTAGGATTGTGGCTGCACATAGTAGGGGTTTCTCAAGTCACTTGTCCATTCCTCCATCCATTCCCTAGGGACGATAGTTAACGTGTAGTAATTCTTCATCTTTCCTGTAGGCACTGAGTTTGGTTCCTGCCCCTGACCCAGAAGACTTTCACGAGTAGGTGCTAGACAGCATTTCGGTTTGGGACAATGGGAGAGAGGGAAAATGAGCACATGAAGGGAGCTTCCCGGGAAGGACAGAATATGCTGTGGTGTTGGGGACTTCGATGAGACCGTGGGCCGTGGGGGCTGCCATGTGTGGGACAGGAGATAAAGCTGGGTGGGAGCCGGGGTGAGGCTGTCAGCCATGCCATATGGGTGGGAGAACCCAGAGAAACCTTGCACATGGGGCTCCAGAGGGTGTGCCTGGAGCCAACTACTAGCCTCCTGGTGAACTCAGCCCAGAGCAGCTCCATCGGGCCACGTTCACGTCTCCCTTGCATACCTGAAAGGTTCCAAAACTCATTTCTAACAGGTGGAATTCTATTAGGTTCTGTTACTTCTTACTACTTGTGTTTGAAGTTTGGGTGTCAGAGCTGTCGTGGCTAGGTTAGGGTGCTTGCTTAAAAATTAATTCCTTGCAGGACCCTTCACATGGGCAGAGCAGACCCTCAGTCTCAAAGACACCTCCCTGCCATGGTCCAGGGCCCACCTCCGTCATCTGACACCTGGAGACCCCACGGGTGCAGTCTTGACCATCTACTCCTCAACAACATTAGCAGAGGCTGAGCCGTTTTTCACAGCGCGATATCGACCCTTCTGTTTGTCAAATAGAAAGATCACCAGACTGGGATTGGGAGTGTAGGCTTATCTGAGTCACAGATTTGTGGATGATCAATTATACTTTTAAAAAGGCTATTCAATTACGACCCTTTCCGATAAAATTATTAACATGACCTTTTTCCGGGAAAAAAGATCATGTCGCAGTGACTCATATTTTAATGTTTAAAAATAGAAAAATCATCACATGGGGGAGAAAGGAATACCCAGCAGCTAGGTGATCCAGTGACAGGTGCTGAATAAATTAATATTTAATAAACACGGATCCACTGGATTAAGTGACCCCCCCATAGTCCATTTCACAATTATGATTACAATTAAGACACGGTTGTACATGAAATCTTATGTTTTAGACCCCCACTTTGTTTTGTAAGGAGATAATCTACCTGAATTTTTAAAGATATGTTTAAAAGTTTACAAAACAATATTAAACCCAAATGTTAACTTAATTTTTTTTTGTTTATTTCCAAATGTTAACTATGAAATGATTACGTGCTCTTTGGGAGGCGTCTAATATGGGGCCACTTGAGGTAGAGTCAGCAGGGAACTTGCCAGCCATACCTCGTCCCCAAGCCACCCATCTCCCAGTTTACGTAGACCAGGCAAGCACAGCCAGGCGGCATTTTCTTTCTTTCTGAAAATGTAAGATGCATTTTGATCGTCTAACTTAACTCAATAATAATTATAACACGTGTTTTGGGTAGAAATGATCATAGGTGAAAACATGTTTGGAATGAGACGACGAGACGTGGGCTTTTGCCACTTCCTACCAGGAGACGCTCCGTCCCTGAAATCAGCATATTTCCTCATTAATGGTGTTAGGAAGACATACTCTAACCAGGAAGGGACTCGGGATAATATACCTGAATGCTTCGATTGGGTGGACACATATATTCACATAAATACACACGCACACACGTCATTTTCACACACATATCCGCTAGTGGGGGAATGTACCATAGACACACACATGTATGCATATACACACACACACACATATACACACGTGTGCTAGCGAGGAATACACTCATGTATACTTGCATGGGGTGTGTACCAAGCATTTCCCAAATAAGTCTTCCCTGGACCCTAAACCAAACCAGGAAAGTGGTGACCACGCATGAGCAGAGCAAGACACTTTGTCTCAGGTTTGCCTGTTCCTAAATTGTCTCTAAGACAAAGGATCTGAGAGACTTCCCTTCCCTGCCGCTTTTCCGGAGAGGTTGAGCCATAAATCTACAACGGGAGACCTTCCCCTCCAGTTAGACACCAAATAAGCCTGGGCCCGGCGGCATCAGTGGCCCTGGCCAGGATGGGACACCTGCTGGGCATCACTGAGGTCCCCAGGAAAGAGGGCCCACATAACGGACAGGTCTTTGCTCTAAAGACACAGGTAAGCGAGGGGGGAAAATCGCCCAAGAGAGCGACAGCAAGAAACCACAGAGCAGAGCAGAGTGTCCGCAGACCAAGCCTGGAAACACGAATGCTGAAGGGCACCAGGGAAAAGCAAGCAAAATCAAGCCAGGTTAACAGAGAGAGCGTCCTCAGGGAGCATGGGATTCTTTCCTAGCAAATAATGTTTACTGCTCAGCTGTGTCTATCAGCAATGAGAGAGACAGAAAAATAAAAACAATGTTATCCCCAAATTCCTTCCATAACCCTAGGCTTAAAAGAATTTCTCCCTGATAATACTTGACACATACATTTGCGAAACAAAAAAAAACAAAAAAAAATGTGCTGCGTGTGTTTTTACGGTAAGGATTATTTATGTGAAGTGGTAATTTCTAGAGAAAGAACCCAAGTCAATAATAGATTGATAAATAAAAGCTTAAAGATGTTATTTTCCAAATATTATTTAGAATATAATTTTAATTTTTATTGAACTTTGAAG
The DNA here is from genome assembly GCF_018350175.1 of Felis catus. NCBI lineage: Eukaryota > Metazoa > Chordata > Mammalia > Carnivora > Felidae > Felis > Felis catus. Next base: position 3,029,453 of record NC_058374.1, read on the forward strand.
GCATTTAGTACCCTCACTATTAAAGTGCTTTTTCTAATGACATCAGTTTTAAACACTTTGTGGTAATGATTTATATAACTCGAAGTGGTTATATTCCATACTTCATTACTTTCCCCCAAATGATCATTGATTTGATAATTACTTGATATTTTAAAGCCTGAAGACATAATGTCCTTGAAAATGTTTTAAATGTCTTGTTCTAAGCAAAAATAAATTACATGAACTTAGACATGATTTATTTTTTTCAACCAAGATAAAGATCACTTTATTTTATCTTAATTAAGACTGTTTAGCAACATCTCTTATCAAAGAAATCAACATACGGCTTGTTAACAGACCATAAAGTGAGGCATCTCCCCACAGAGTACGGGAGCATCTATGTGCTTTATTAGAACGACCCGGCGCTCTGATGTGTGACTTTTGTCTCTACAAAGTGAGCTGACATTTAAATGTGAAAAGTTTGATTCATTTTGATCATTCAATTAGTCTGGGGTTCTGTCACCTGTTTATATTCAAGACTTGTCCTTTAACACCAGCAGGCTTAACATTTCATCAAGCAGGAGTATGTCACATGCAGTCCACACTTGTACCTACACTGAAGTGTCTACGACATAGGAGATGCTTTGGGCAGTACGTAGGAACACCTGAAAGTTGAGACGGGGTAGGTGGGGGAAATAAGTTTTGTGCAGAGAATTGTGTACAGCCAGAGTTGGCATTCACATAAATTCGAGAGGCTACTGGGACCTCGTGGTTTTGGGGTTAGCGGGAACACTTGACCCTTCCCCCTGTGGAACCATCCCCCATCCCCCATCCGTGTAAAACCACCTGCTGCCTTCAGTCCGGTAGACACCTGTCGTGGATCTGTACGTTGGAATACGCACCTCAAAACCACAATCTTAACTTTTTCCTCCTTTCTGTCTTCTTGTGCTTGCTGACTGTGCTTATCCTCTCTATGTGTCCGTCCGCAACTCATGTTTAGGAGTCCGTTTTGAAAAGAAAAAAAAAGAAAAACACCATATATGTGAAGCTCCATTTACAGTCATTATCTGAGTATTTGCCAAAAAAGCCTAGGAAGGAAGCTTGGATCTCTAGTAGTTTACCTGCCGTCTACACACGCAAAATAACTCACCAATAATTTTAACAGGCACAGGACCACAAGGAAGGCTTTCCTTCCGGAGCCCTAAAATTGCTAGTTAGAAACCATCAAGTTGTGTTCCAACAGGATAGAAACAGCTATGGATCTGTTGTTTGCATATACCCATTAGCTTAAAAAAATCAGATCGTGTGTAGTTTACAGATAAATTTATTGATACAAAGTCGAGAAAGTAGGTTCTACTCAAATGTATTGTTTGTGTCTTTAAAGAACCTTTTACTCCAGATATTTGGCTGTGTTCCCCCAGCCTAAAACAGCCTGATACAAATGTCTAAGCAACGAATAAGTACAAAGCATTTTGCAAAGTCAAGAGAGTAGAGCTCCAACACTTGGAATGGGATTTGTAAACCTCCGGGCTCACTTCTTGTCAGTCACAGAAATGGAAATAGGGAGCAAACGCCAGCCCCTGGGATGGGTGAGGGGCACGACCCCAAGAGGGGACACCCCAGGCCAGGGAATGAGCTGGGAGCATTGCTGGGGTGGGGGGAGACTAGACGGCGAAGACACTTCTTCCCCAGGCAGTTTGTGTCTGCCCCAAAATTCCCAGCAAGATTGCAGGGCCCTCGCTGGGCGCTGGGAAAGTTGAGTGAACCGGCCCATCCTGCCAATAACATCCTCTCCCCCCGACAATGATCTGTTTCCAGCCTGTGCCTTTAACTATGTCCAATGTGCTGGGACACTTCTAATCAGAATTGGGTTTGGCCTTCAGTAAGAGTAACCTGAGAAACGGGAGCCTAAGTTTCTCACTTAAACATATTTCAGAGACTGCACCCAAGATGTCGTCAGTGCGGGATTTTCCATTGAGCCCAGCGCCCGCCTCTGTACGCGGGAGCAGAGCTGGGTTCCCAAGAGGTTGAATCTTTATTGAAGAATTCGTTCACAGAGCCTTGGGGATCGGACACAACGGCTCTAGATCCTTCTCCCGCCTCATGAATCCTGTGACACTGCGCATGTTACTTGAATCTCTGTGGATCACCTTCTTTTTCTATAAAATGTTCTCTTGGGGGGATGAAATGAAATCAGGTGTGCAAGGTGGCTGGGAACGTGGCTAGTCTTCTGACTTCTGGTGTCTTGACATCCTCAGGTTGAAATTCACCCTTTCTCTGTTTTCAGCCCCGGACTCCTGAGACCAAGTGTTGGCTGGTTACATTTCAAAATGCAGCATCACTGTATTCCAGTAAATACACATGGCCTCTAGACCCTGGAACTGAAAGGAGGCTGCGAAGAGGAGAACGGGGTGAGAACCACCCTGAGCCTCCAGGCTGAATCATCGACACCTGGGTCAGTTAAGGGCAAGGGCTGGCCTCACCATCTGCCACGTTACGATGTCCCGACATCATACCGACACCATCACGCATGATCCACCAAGACCTACGATGGAAACTAATCGGGATTGTATTCAGTTTTAGAAGATATTTATATTAATTCTCAATTTTCCTTCCCATCCCTTAATGCATATTTTCTTTGAGGATACATCCTGTTCAGATGGAATAAATATTCCACTTACACTTGAATAAAGATTATGCCACACGATAAATGAAAATGAGGACCTTTGGATTAATTGCTCTAAACGCCAACACTAACAAGTTTCTTACTGTTCTGAAGGATGGATTGATAAATCTGTTCAAAGTTGTGCATATTTTTGTTTTTTCAGTGCAATAGAAAGTGCTTCTCTGCCATGTTTTTAAAAGTAAATCCATAATTTTTTAGAGATCTTTCCAAGAAGGTAATTTAAAAGTTCACTGCAATAAGAAAAAACAGGATTTGGAGGGGGAAGAAAATCTTATGAAATATGAGAGTTATCATGTGATTTTTAATAAAGCATTTGATTCTTGGTGCTTTCAACTGGAATTAACGATAATATATGCATCAATTATTATTTTTTGTGCTTCCCACTCTACAACATCTTTTCTCATCATTTCTCAAGATGATGCAACATTATACCATTAGTCACGCATGCACGTGCCCACAGACGCACACAAAGAGACACACACAATTCACGTAAAAACCGTGTGACTGCACATACCTATGTTCTGCCATATCTTTATTCCTTTCTCACTTATTGGATGTTTTATACATTTTTCACTTAATATATAATGCTGCGTAAGATGAATTGATGTTCCATGTGTTTATCACATCCAACGGTTTTAACCTGTATCATGTTTTATATTGCTTTGTGTCTCTGTCTGAATAAATTATAATGTCTCCCACATCGTATGGGCTTAATACATGTTTGTTGGCTGACTGATGCAGAATATTTCCAAATGCATGGTTTCTTTTTGAGATCCAGTTTGCTCACGACCCTCATATGCAATGACTGAAAATGGGAAAAACGCACAAGCACCAGGAACCCAGAACCAAGGGCAAGCATGCTGTCAGAGGTCTCAGAACCAGGGTAGCTGACGAAGGTTAGGAATGGCGCCTCCCAGACCCATAGAGAGGGTGGGTGACCGCCCAGGAAGCTCTGACTGTTTCAGAGAAGTATGTTCTCTGCTGGCCGCTGTTGATAGCTCCACCTTTAGAGTTTAATCCTTGCCGCATAAACTAAACTAAATAATAAACTACTGCAACCAGGAAGAAGTTAGTTTTCACAGAAGAAACCGATGGTTGGAGAAATCTGAGACATCGTTTCACGGCACGAAATAAAACCCCGTGTGTACATTTCCACTCGCCTTTGTGTTCATGTTTCGCATTAAACTTTCCTAGTGTGGTTCTGTGAATGTTTTACACGATGGTTGTGATGAGGAGATGTCTGTTGTGAGTAAAGAAAGTGAGGCAGCCTGAGAGCTAGGGCCGGCTCTCACATCTTTGTTGTGGAAAGCGAGGAAGAACACTTGGTCTCTTTGGATGTCAAAGATTTCTCAGCAGTGAGGTAAAGGGAATGAATTAGATTTGGGCTCTCAATCTGGTATCCATAGACTCAGGGAACTGTAGGTAAAGCGTTGTATACAGGTGCGCATGCGTATTTTTCTGGAAAGAGGGTCCTACCCCACGTGAGATTTTCACAAGGGTTTTGACCTACACAAAGTGAGAACTGGATTTGAATGGCCTCAAGGTATGTTTTGTACACATTAGGAGAAAAGTGTGTCGTTGTGTATTTTGTACACGTCAGGAGAAAATTGTGTAGTTGTAAAAACTTGGTATTTATACATGGCAGATGGCATAAAACTTATAAATTTACGTCTATCGAAACCAGCTTGAAAGACACCGTGGAGCACCTCGCTACTAACTACATAAACAATTTTCACCAATCAAAACACAAACACAAGCTAGACAGAGAATAATCAGCAAATCACATGAAGAGACAGTTAATAACAGAGAAGGCACTAAACACAGGAAACAGCTAAACTTAGGAGGTTTACTTATGAAATAAACTAACGTGAATAAGTTTCTCATGTGAACCAAATTGGCAATCTGGTATCCGTAGACTCAGGGAACTGTGGGCACTACCTGATGGGGCGGTAGTGAATATTAAGTGGGAACTATATTGAGGAGATCCCAGCAAGGCGGGCAGGCTGGACAAGGAGGATCTCACTGGATTACAGGTGTGAGTGGGGTGGGGGCAGGGTGCTGACCTCAGTCACCCCGGGAGTGACTGGCGGCTGCGACATCAAAGGCGAGTGGATCAGCGGTGTTGGGAGCATGGCTCTCCTCTGGATGATGCAGTCATTTCCGTAGGGCCTGGGTAGCGATTCTGAGAACGCTCCATTTGCACCAGGACTGAGCAGGTGAGGAAGAGCAGCGGTGGGTGATGAGAGCCGGGTGGGTGTGGCTGACAGGTCAGCAGTGGAAACAGACCAGAATGATCCATGTGGTAACAGATTAGAATGAGGGGCATCGGTGAGAACTCACGTTTGGTTTAGAATGGATAAGATCGTTCCCTACAGAAATATTGCAGATGTGTGCGTATGCACGGGCTGGTATCCACACATCTATCTCTTGCTCTGTCGGCTGAGAACACGTGAGATAAACGACAGCTCAGTAGCAGCAAGGCCACCTCGCACCCAGATCTTGCTTTGCATAAAATAAAAGGAAGCAGGGCTCCGTGGAGAAATGACCGGTTCCAGGACAGAGGTGGGAAATACGCAAGATGAACCAGGAGCATCAACGTGGAAATGTTGAAGCGGTAAACGGAGACACCTCTCGGTGGCCAAAGCAGGGACACTTTGAGCAAAAAAAATGAATAAACAAGTCATATTTAGTTGTAGCCCAGAATGTAAAGCAAATGGCCGAGACTGCGTACTGATATAAATAAAGGACGGTGAAAACAAAAACAAAGACGTCTGGGGAAGTGACATGGCCACGAGGGATCTGCGGAGCCGTAATGACTGAATGTAACGCAGCGTCCTGGGTAGCATCCTAGCCCAGAAATGGACGTGAGGTGAAAACCCAGGAGTTCTGAACAAACAGTAGACTTCAGTTAGTAAGACGCCAGCGCCTTGTAATGGTAAGGACCTTGCGACAGTAGGCAAGATGTCCTGAACAAGGGAGGGGGGAGGGCCTGGGGGCTTCTCTAGCCATCTTCAGTTTTTTCTTTGAACCATAAACGGCTCCAAATATACAATTTATTTTTCAAAAAGGCAAAAAAAAAAAAAAAAAAGACAGATTCACGTAAAAGGTGTACGTAAACCCCTAGACTATCGCCTGGCTCAGACTGAGAACTCGTAAGGTCCGGCGGCTGCTTCCCTGCTCCCGACACCGCTCATCCATCTTGTTTACTGTAAGACCTGGACAACAGTGGGTTTCAGAAGCCCTAAAGACGGGTGTTTGCCCAGGATTCCCACCTCAGGAGGTTCCCCAAGGCAACAACCAGAGAAGGCCCCGGAGATGCACGTGTTCGCCCACACAACACCCGGACAAGTGCGGTAAGAACCCTTCAGTCAACCACAGGGACTTTAAGTACATACACTGAGCAACTCCCGTCACCCAGGGGCGAGGGAAAGTGACAGTTCTTTGTGCCTTGACCCCGACTCTGACTTCCAGCACGTAGCCCAAATAACAGAAACTCAAGGGCGGTCACTTGGCCACGTTCCGAGGGGTGGGCACGGATGAGCTGACTCGGGGGGCGTCATGCTTCCTACGGGATCCTCCTTCCTGGAACTGGTGCCTACAGGTCAGGTGCTGGCTCTTCCTGAGCAGGAAGTGAGAAGGGATCTGGGGACGCCTTCGAGGTCCAAGAAGAGTCCTCCAGGCTTCTCTTGAAATGCGGCGAACCTCCCTTGCCGGAGGTTGCCGTGGGTGTAAGTGGGGAGGTGTGCTCCTGTGTGCGCAGGTACCTGTGTGTGAGTGCATGCGGATGTGTGCCTGTGTGTGTAGGTGTCTGCATGCACGTGGGCATATGGCGAGTGCTTTGGTGTGTCGTGTATATGGGTACATCGTGCCTGCACGTGAGTGTGTGTCATGAGCACAGGTGTGCATCCACATATGTATTGTGCATGTGTGTGCAGGTGTATGTGTGTGTGTCTGCCGTTCTGTGTGTGTGCACTGGTGTAAGTGCGTGTGCATTTTTTCACTCATGCACATGTGGGTGTACATATCTTCGGAAGGGGTCAGGTATCTTGTGTGTGCAGAATATGTGTGCATGGATACGTGTGTGCATACATGTACACATGTGTGCACATCACATCACGTGCGTGCATTTTGTGTGTTTACTGCACATGCACGTGCATGTGTGTATTATGTCCTGTGTGTGCTCGCACGTGTGTGTTGAATACATGTGTACATTTGGGGGGGAGGTGTGTATGTGTGTCTGTGGGTGCGTGTACTTCAGCGGCCCAGGAGAGGGAGAACGTGGGGGCGGGGCGGTGCCCCATGCGTGTGCACTTGGAGTTCTGGCTTGCCTCACTCTGCCTCCTTCTCCCCTCACGAGGCAGGACCAGCAATTTCAGTCATGACTTTGTGGGAAAGAAACTGAGAGGCAGGGAACAAATCCAAACTGTTGGATGTTTTCCTCAGAGCAACAGACTTAAGAGTAATCTTAATTTTCTCTGTTTTTCAAAATAACCCTCAATGAGCACGAATGAGTTTTATAATCAAAACGAAACAAGACACATGACCAAGTAAAGCCAATGGCAGTTTTAAGACAAGTCAGTGAGCATCGAAGATCCCGCCCAGCGACCACATGTGCGTGTGCTGCAGCTTTCGGGGGGCAGCTCCGGATTTCAAGCCAACTGCCTGCCACCTTTTGGACCAAGTTTGAAGGACTATTAAGATCAAGGAAAACATTGGGACGCAACTTCTTCTTTTTTTATTCAAAATGATCTATTCTTTTCTCTGTTTTAAACGATCAGCTCCTTCATTTAAATGACTTGCTGGAAACATGTCTCCTAATGAAAACCCCATTATGCTTTTTTATAACTTCTGACTTGAGTGAGTTCAGCACTGGGCACAGAACGATATTAATTTAAAAAGGAAAAAAAGATAGGATGTAATGAGCTGTGAAAAGACAGTACGTCTGGAAAGAATAACACTGAAAGACACTTAATATAAGGCCAATTATTTGACTGGCACTTAGATCTTGCCGTTTGCAATAACTTCAACAGAAGGAAATTTCAACATGGAGATTTTCTCTACAATACGTGCAGAAGCTATGAAGATACCGGATAATGATCTTCGAACTGGGACATCTCCAAACACACATACGGTCTGGAGCGTCTTTAAGCAAGTTACCACTTCTCCAAGTGTCATTTTCTTCATCTGGAAAGTGGTGTGTGTGTGTGTGTGTGTGTGTGTGTGTGTGTTTGCGTGCGTGGGCGTGCGTGTAGTGGGGATTGATGGCATTTATGGATCAGGGTCTTACAAACACTAAATGAGCTAATATATGTAAAATGCTTAAAGACGTACCTTCCCAAATAAATATTATAACTATTATCATTAATGGCATTAGTACTATTGTTATGGCATTGGATACCAGCAAAATATCGTCAATATATTCCAATATGGCAAATAAATCAGGAAATGCCTTATAATGTGACCTATAATACATTTATAATATCTATAAAATAATTTTATATAAACGGATCTATGAAAAGCTTCATTTGGAGAAGTCTAACTACACACGTCAAGGAGAGTGCCCCTTCTTAAAGGCGATCCTGAGGAAGTAACAAAGGTCATAGCAAGAGGTGGCCAGCAACATTCAAAGGCGCTGTGATGATGAAACTGAAATTTGTCTCCTGAAAGAACCTGAAAAAGAACGGGTCACATCCTGTGTTTCAATGAAACTGAGATGCCTTGTCATTGATGAAAAAATACTGCCAACACACCATGAAACGGCCAGGTGACCAGGTGGGGTGCCTGATGCTCAGAGTTGTGCAGCTGGGTACTTGGATGTGGCATGCCCACGGTCCACGTGGATGGGCTGCCAACGAAGGACCCCTCCATTTGTACCAACAAAAGAAGTCAAGGACAGTGAGCAGGAGACCAAAAGCGGTCCTCCAATACAGTTCCCCTTCCTCACCCAGTTTCCTGGCCGGAGCCAGTTTTGAAAGCTGGAACCCACCGGAACCCACCTCTCTGGAACTCTCACGATTGGCGGAGAGGGCAGATACTGCCGTAAACTCCGACAACTGGTAAACCTCACTGCTACCCTTCAACCAGATGCAATATCTCCCCCAGAGCCGATCTCCCAGGCACCTGTGCCACGGCGCGTGGCTGTCGATTTGGCCATCACGCTACTCTTCATACCTAGCCACCGTGAGGACCGGAAACAATGATCGCAGGTCTATTCTGTGGCAGGGGAAACAGTGTGTGCATGGCATTTTGTCTGGTGGGGATGAGGCATCCTGGTCCTCTTTCACAGTGTCGTCCAAAGAAACTGGGCCATCTGAACGCCCTCCGCACATCACAGCAAAAGCCACTATGGGTGACATCGTGCAAACGGGGGAAGACGGCCAAGAAGCAGCCACCACCTCAGAGCCCTGAGTGGAGTGATGGGCTTCAGAGGCGGTGAGTACCGCTGGGGCTGCCACAGCTGTGAGGGATGTGTGCTCCCGGTGGTCATGGGCGTGTGGGGATGCCCAGTGTAAACAAAGGGTGTATCATTGTGTAGTACGCAAGGGAGCACGGTTCCTGCAAGGAGGTCTGGAAGCAGCATGTCTCACACTGGGACACACTACTCAAATCCAGACCGGGGTGACTCAAAAGGCCATTGTCACCTTTGAGTAAGGCTTAGAGCAGGAAAGGACACTGAGGCAGATCCCACCCTTTGGTCCACAGGACCCAGAGACTCCATGGTGTCAAAATGGCGGGCAGATAGAAACGCTATCTTGTGGATGTTACAGCAGAGCCCCCCGGGAGGTCGTAAAGCAAATCCCTAGGTTTCGGGAGCAAAGCTGTGCCACGTGGAGCAGAGAGTCACGCACATTTGGCGGAACTCACGGGATGCTGCTGGGCCGTGTAGAGATGCAACACACGGCCAGGGCATCTCAGCACCAGCGGGCTCTGTCAACCCACCAGGCCACAAGCATGGGTGTGCTCGGCACGGGCCCGGGTCAGACACGAGTGGTTCATCTGGACTTCGCAAGCTGCACATTCAAGTCGTCCAGGCCCCATGCCGCTCACCAGTGTCTTCCTGGGGCGTTTCCCCCTCAGCTCACACCCGCACCTGCACACCTGCATGGGAGGAACCCCAGACAGCAAGTGGAGGGTGGAAAAGTCTTGAATGTGGCTCATCGATATTTGACTCCCCCTTCCATTTCTCTGAAATTGAACCTCGGAACATCCCAATTTATACTCAGTATTGCATTCTTTGGGAACCCGCATCTACCCCATTTCACAAAGGTGTTCAAGAGCCCAACATGAGTGATAAGCGTGCAATAAGGCAGTAAAGTAAGAGCATGCAGAAAATAGAAGGAATCGTGTCTTGCTGTTCATAAAGCAAATCTATCTCTAAACTCTCCAAGGAAGTGCTAAGAGAATTATCACCAATACCTAAAAACTTCCTATGAAAGATGGTGATCAATACTGACCCCTGTCAAGATGACAAGGGCCAAGGGAAAGCTTTGCGTTAGACAACTCTTAATTTAGACACCACCCTCTCTTTAAAACGATCTTCAGTTGACCTCAAACACAATAGTAGCTAAAAAAAAAAAAAATCAAAAATGAAAGGCAAATTCAGAGTAACCTAGGGGATATTTTAAATATGAAAAAATCCCAGCTGTCTTGACAACTTTGCTTTTTGAAATGTCAGCAGCAAACATCACCGTTCGGAGCACCAATTTCTGGTTGGCTTTCTGGATGGAGAAAAGGATGATCACAAATTAAACTGAGGACAAAGGAGGAAAGAGAGATCCTCAAATTCTCTGTGCATCAGCATGAGTCGGGGAAAAAAAGTCTCTCCACGTTGTCAAAAGAGGACCTGGAGACAAAATGTCTGTGAACTGTAGCCAAGGCGAGCGCACATTTTTCAGACGTTTTCCAGCAACTTCCACGGAGAGATTAAAGGTGTGGTAACTCTTCATAGAGAAGTACGGATGATTTATCTACTCAATTACGCTTCACGTCAAGAGACACCAAAGCAGAAGATGGGTCTCAAAGAATGACCACGTCGGGCACCGCTGCTCAGAGCTGAGCTCTGCCTGGGCCAGCACAGCTCTGAGCAAGACACTGGCCCTCTGCACTACGATCAGCGCTTCGAACGTTCCCAAAACAAGTCCAGTGGCGAAATTAGTAGCTACCATTTACAGTATTAGCAGACGTTCAGAGTCACGGAGAGGAGGCTGCTGAGACGTCTTTCCAGGGAGGAGGTAGTCACTCACTCTGGCCCCAGAGCCCTGTTCCGGCTGCTCTCCATCCTTTCCTCTCACCCCCATGAGATCTGGTGGCCGAACCAAATGTGTGAACAGGTAACAGGCCGGCCGACTTCAAGACAAGCTTTCAGGCATGGACCTGAGACCTCAATCCTGCCTTCACAAAAAAGAAAATTATAGCTCCTGATTTTATAACAAGCTTGTTCTAAAGACTAGTCCCAGAAGATGGTTTGATTTATCCAGATGATAATCTTGTGGACCCTCAGAGGAGGGGAAGAAATCTCACAGTTGCTACAAGAATATCTTTCCCCAGTTTCCATCTGGCTTCAGGGATGTGGTCCCCATCCCCCTCTGCCATGCTGATATTTGAAATGCTACCATTTCAGATCTTTTTCTTTCTTTTTTAATGTTTATTATTTATTTTTGAGAGAGAGAGAGAGAGCACTGAGGAGGGGCAGAGGGAGAAGGAGACACAGAATCCGAAGCAGGCTCCAGGCTCTGAGCTGTCAGTACAGAGCCCGATTCGGGGCTTGAACTCATGAGCCGTAAGATCATGACCTGGGCCGAAGTCAGACACTCAATGGACTGAGCCACCCAGGCACCTCATATCTTTCTATTCCCTGTTAACTAAAGGGGTCATGATTTCAGGAATGGTTGGAGACCTCACCTGGCTCTACATCAATTGATCCAATTATTTCTGACCGCAGATCAAAACGAGAGGGCCCAAGACCATACATAAATGGAGACCTGTTGGGAAGCGCAAAGGAGAGGATGTTGGGAGCGGAGATTCGGGGTACTGTGCATGCTCCACATTTTCTTTTTTTTTTTTTAACTGGCTCTATAAGGGAACTTGGTACTACTTGGGACTAAACTATTTTTAAATGAGAAGAGTCAAAACAAAAAAAAAATTTAAAGAAATCGCTCAATTTCTGGGAGTAAACAGGGTTGACTCGATATTTTAAGTCAGCAGGAGACTCAAAAATTGTGATTTTCATCACGAGTTAATCCAAATTTCACCTTTAAGTAGAGTAGCCAATAGGCATCATACACTCTCCTGTACATTTTCCCCATGCCTTCTTTCTGCCTTTTGAGAAGCGGCCTGTGATCTTTCTTCTCCAAGTTATTTTATTCCACATGGGCCACCCGAAGTGCTTTCAGACCACTTAAAGGCATACGTGGTTGTGTTCGCTTTTTAAAAAAGAAAAAGCTGCCTGGAGGAAGAATCGGCGTGTTTCCGGGATGGTTACGACATCTTGAGTCTTTTGTGGCCTTCCTGATGAGAAAGTCTGTTCCTGTCAGAAAGAAGTGGGATTCCTGTCAAAAATGCAAATAGGAGCCAGGACAAGGAACAACTCGACAAAAGAAAAAGCCCTAAACCATTAAAGTTGTGCTTAAATTAAAAAAAAAAAATAGATATATAATGTAATGAAACTGGGGTGTTACACGCACAATCAACACACTCAAAATTCAGCATTCCCCCCGTTCATTGAACGGTCTGGGACCCTCTGCAGACTCCCCTGCTTCTGGTTGGTGGGGGAGGGCTGGGGGAAATCTGCCGTCCGAACAACCCACTGTTAGCCAGCCCTAACATCACAGGTACAACGCAAAGTTCCAACTGCACAAACTCAGTTTCAACCACACAAAGATGTCATTGCCAACCTCACACGGTATAATTAATCCCTTCACCTCTCCCTGTCTGCACAGTACAATATAACTACGGGTTGCCCATCACCTCCTGACTTCCCCAGGTGAGTCATTATTCTGATAATTAACAGTTAGAGAAATTACCAGAACAGAGCTATACCGGCGTCATTTGGCTCGTGTGTTAGCTTCATGTGCACACGTGTGTGTCTGTGCCTGTGTGCCATGGGACACACATATGTATGCCACATACCAGAAAACCCGATTTTGGTTGCTTTCTTTCAAATCTGGGCTCCTGAGGGTCTTATGAATTCAGCCGGGGTGCATCTGTTTGAATCTCTTTCAGATAAACAAATATTTAAATGGAAGCAATATTGGAGAGACTGCTTTAGGCGCTGAAGCAGAGTGTGGCATTTAGAAGGAAACAAAGCCGGGCTGACGCCTGTGTGGCTGACTGCAGAGTGCCGGGGCAGCGGGCTCACTGGGCGTGGGGCACACATCCTCAGGTCTGCATAGACGGGCTCATTCTCTTGCAGAAGACACTTGCAGAAGAACGCAGGGAAGGTGATTTCACAAGTACACAGCCGAGCACAGTTCCCGATGATGCCGCAGCGGAATGTTCTACCTCGTCTGCGGATGGCCCCATCGTCTCTCCCGGGAACACCTTCCTCCCCAGTCGGTTTTCTTGGTTACGTGGGCTTATTTTCTATTTAAAGGAGATGTTGTCAGACTACGCTCTTTTTCCCACATTCATAGCTCCGATGTCATTTATTTTCAGACTCAATGACACAGAGATGAGATAGGTAGTTGGTAAATAGGATGCCAGAATTCTTATTTTTGAAGTTTTCAACAAAAACTTAAGGTAGGCACTTGGAAAAAAATCTTGTGTTTTCCTTCAGAAAATCAGTATCTCATGTGACAGTAGGGTTGAAATGCTTCACGTAAAGGAGTCTTATGGGTTTTAGGTGATGTCAGCGGCGATATGAGCTGGAGGAAAAAAAAAAGAATTGAAATGTACAGAGCACCTGCTATAGCCTGGCTTACTGATGCACACCACATTATAGAGAAGTTATTCCTTCCTTAAGTCCCTGACTCTCTGGCATTCCAGATTCCGTTTGGGCAAATGGCCCTAATGTCCTTCCTGTCTCCAGGACAGTAGACAACCTCTGATCCATATACCCCGTGCAAAGGGAAGAGCAGGTCTCTGTCTCTTTCTCTGTCTGTCTGTCCTCCTCTCCCCATCCCTGAACGCTGTAGCCACAACCTGAGCCATCCTAGGCTAGCCGTGCAAGTGACATCAGCCCACAGATAGCCCATCCTACACACACCTGGGACAGTGGGGCATGCCTGACCCGACAGTACACTGCAGGTTCCTGAGCAGGACCACCTACAAAATTATCAGAGCCTAGTGCAAAATAAAAACGTGAAGCCCCCCGTTAAGCGTGATAAAGTACTTTCAAGATGGTGACAACAGAGAGACAGAGGTGTCGTAGACAGACTCTCTGAACACGCTCAGGACGCATCCCATGAAGCCAGGCCTCTGCATGAGTGAGCGCAGGGCAAGTCAGGAGGCCTGGCTCACATGAGAACAGCCCGACTGTGTGGTAGGTCTCACTCATGAGCAACAATAAATGGCAGTTTTTCCTACCCAAAGGTCACTTGCTTGTATTTATTTATTTGTTTATTTACTTACTTACTTACTTAAGTGGTGGACGTGAAGAGATTCCTCATTGTCCTGATACTATCATAAATGAAATTCTTTTCCCAATTTCCTTTGGATATTGTTCATTGTTCCTGTACAGAGATACAACTGATGCCGGTGTGTTGATTCTGTGTCCTGCAACTTTACTGAATTCATTTATTAGTTCTAACAGCTTTTTTTAATCTTTAGTGTTTTCTACTTATAAGATAATATCATGTGTGAAAAGAAATCATTATACTTCTTCTTTTCCAAATTGGATGGCTCTTATTTCTTTTTCCTGCCTAATTGCTCTGGCTAGTGATTCTAGTTCCATGCTGAACGGAAGAGGTGAAAGCAGGCATCCTTCTCTTGTGTCTGATCTTAGAGGAAAAGCTTGCTGTCTTTCCCCATTGAGTATGCTGTTGGCTTTGGCCTTCCATAGATGGTCTTTATTATGTTGAGATAGTTTCCCTCTATGCCTAGTTTATTGAGGTTTTTTTTTTTATCATGAAAACAGTGTTGAATTTTGTCAATTCTTTTTCTGCAAAAAAAAGTAACATTATTGTGTGTGTATGTGTGTGGGTTCCTCATTCTGCTAATGCACTATGCTACACTGATTTGTTTTGATAGTTTGCACCATCCTTGTATTCCAGGAATGAATCCCACTTACTCATGGTGGATAATCTCTTAATACACTGTCGAAATCAGTTTGCTAGTATTTTTTGAGAATTAAATCTATATTAATACAGATTTATAATTATTTTTATGCATCTGTTTTTTTAAATTCTTCAGAAAATTTAAAACTGATGCTGTAAACCAACTCACAGTAATATTTCTTTTTTCAAAACATTTTCCCATGTACTTACCCTTACTTGAGAATGTTATATTTTCATGTGGCTTTGAGTGTCTGTCTACTATCCTGTCATTTCAAGTTAAAGATTCTCTTACATTTTTTTTTTTATGTCAGGCTTAGCGGCGGTGAACTTTGTTTCTCTGACGATGTCTCTGTCCCTTTTTGAAGGACAGTTTTGCCAAATATAGGGTACTTGATTATGTTTCTTTTTCAGTGTTTTAAATATACCATCCCACTACCTTCTGGCCTCCAGGGTTTCTCCTAAAACATCTGCAATAAGTTGCTTTTCTCTTTCTTCTTTTAAGGCTTCCCCTTAGCCTTTGTCTTTTGACAATGTGACTATACGCCTCACTGGGTTCCTTTCAGTTTATCTCACTCAGAGTTTGTAGATCTTCTTGGATTTGTGTATCTTCCTCAAATTTGGGAAGTTTTCAGCTATCATTTTTTTTTCTACGTTTATTTATTTTTGGGACAGAGAGAGACAGAGCATGAACGGGGGAGGGGCAGAGACAGAGGGAGACACAGAATCGGAAACAGGCTCCAGGCTCTGAGCCATCAGCCCAGAGCCTGACGCGGGGCTCGAACTCACGGACCGCGAGATTGTGTGACCTGGCTGAAGTCGGACGCTTAACCGACTGCGCCACCCAGGCGCCCCACGGGGTTTTGTTTCTTTAGGGCTGTCTTTCCTTTCACGTTCGCCGGTTAGATATTCTTGGCCTAAAAGGAACAAATAGGAAGAGGGTACAGTAAAGCTTATGGTTTAAGCTACAGGATGTGGGACAAACTATCAGGAGTAGGGGAGAAGCATCCCCCAACATTCCCTTGGTTTGTTCACTTAACCAGTAAGTGAGTCCATGAAAGAATGTGGAAAGAAGAAACCATTTTAATTTTAACTATCTGGGACAAAGTTGGTCTGAAGTCTGTGAGATGCAATATTAAAATACATTAAAAATGTCCTATGAAGAGGTGAATTATGGTGCTAGGTTAACTATATCTGGTGGAGAAAGCCGCACATACATTAATAGTAGACTCTGTCGAATGACATAGTGTCCTCATTCTCTATAAGAAAGTGCTTTCAGTGTTGTGCTCCTGTGGTCTCTGCTGGGACCAACACTGGGATTGTCAGGCCTACGAAAACTCATACCTAGGCCTCTCCTACCTCTGTAATTCACTAATCTGGTTTTAACTGGGGGCCACATGATGGGGAACAACTCGTGAGCACCTGAACTTAACTCTAAACTTTCTACATGTCCTTCTTCAGGTCTGAACTCAGAATAGACTGTGAGGGAGGTAGTGAGACCTGGCTTTAACCAGTGAAAGCCAGACTTACTAACACTGAAAGTGATTCAGAAATCACAATTATCTTGCAATTTAAAACAAAAAAATACTTTTTCACCTTTGAAATCTAAAAGCCCTATTGTGGAAAAGACTTTCCTTCCCGGTGGTCAAATCTTTGCCTCCATAACTCTGCATAGGAAAAGATGAGCCTGTGTAACATGAAATCAATACTCCAACCCCCTCTTTCCCCGTTTTGACCTAAGGCTACCAAGAATCATTCATATATGGTAAAAGTTGCCATAAACTACATTATTGTCCAAGGCAAAAAATTCTTATTGACCAACATCTGTGGCTCAACACCACTACTGTGAACCAGCTACTATGTCCAGTGTTGGTCACTGTAAACCATAAGGTCGAAATGCCTTGTTCCCAACAATGCCATAATCTCCAGATTTTAATTTGCTTCCTAACTTCTACTTCTCCATGTTTCCCAATGTTTTCGGCCAATTCCTAAGGAAGAAAATATCAGAAATGGGGAGGGAGGAAGAGTCCCTTCCTACACCCAGGGCATCCCTTACCCTAGAAAGCACCCAGGAGCAGGGGAGAGAGAACACAGCACACCCAGTGATGGGGCAGAAAACCAGTACAGCATTCAGAGTTCCTCAACAAACTGGACAGAGGGTGTGTCTTCCAGACAAAGATCCACCTGGGGGGACAGACAAATCTCTTTCTCTATCGTGCGGAGTTCCTGCTATATTTGTGGCATTCGACGATCATCATCCTGGCCATAACTAGTTTGGCAATGCAATCCTGAAACAATCAGCTCCTGGGATGCTATTGAGGTTCCAAGAGCAATAGGGATGTAAATTGAGTGGTATTTCTGAGTTGACAAAGGAAAAATTTAATTGAAACTATAAGTGACCTTCAAACGTCAGAAGTAAATCAAATGATAGCAACAGTATTTCCGACAGCTGTCACCATCTAATGGGAATGCCATAAAAACTCATGATCAGGGAGCATTGGCATATCCAATATGTACTAGACTCATCACCATAAATTGTGTCAGGTAAGTGCTCAACCTGATAATAATCTTACATCAGCGCACGAAATTAGCTTCAGCTACACTGAGAGAAAGACAGGTAAGGCACAGGATCATCTCCATAACAATGACAGCCTCCCATGCTGACAAATAGCGGGGAGATTGGAGATTATTTGCATAAAAGGAAAAGTAAAAATTGTCAAGGGAGATGATAGCAGTGCCTCCCATCGCTATATTCGATGACCTTCCTTCTTCTTTAATTCGGGGTGTTTGTTCCTGAGGGGCTTGTGTGATTTCACACCACACACACCTACACACACACACACACACACACACACACACACACATATGTATGTGGACAAAGGAAAAACACAATTCTTCTTTTTCTCCCTCTTTTTTTTATGAACATAATGTATTGTCAAGTTGGCTTACATACAACACCCAGTGCTCCCCCCCACAGGTGCCCTCCTCGATGCCCATCACCCGGCTTCTCTCTCTAAAGGAGAGAAGATATATTTGTCTCAGTACCACACAGGCTTAGCTCTTTTGACCTGGAGACGCAGAATTTTTAACCTTCAAGCTGATTCAGCTGGTCAGTGACTGGCTTTGCTGAGGTGTCACAGAGAGATTCAACTGAGTCGGGGCTGTTAATTGATTTTGCTGCTTTGTCGAATACAGCAAACCCTTCTTGCCCATAGGTTTTCGGTTTCAAATATTCTCTGTGCGTAACACCAAAGCAATACAAGGTACCAATAAAAACCTAATGATAACACAGACACATAGCCCATAGTTGAACCTGTCTCACAAATATTTCATAGGAAGGAATGAAATGCTGGGGGAAGGCATTTAAAACACATTTTCTGTTGGAGAGAAAAACTAATAGTTCCTAAATAGTCCCCCAAACCATTGCTATTAAATAGAGCACACTACTTTAAATTATTATTGGTATTTTAAAACTGATACATATGAGCTTTGTATCAGTACAAATAATGTGCATTATAATAATCTCTAGAGGCAATATTTAGGCTTAGGCCAAGGACAAAATCCAGCCCGCTGCCTGTTTTTGTAAAGCATGTAAGCTAAAAACTATTTTTTACAAGTTTAAATGGTTCTATATGTTCCTACATATTACCCCATCTTTTGCCTCTTGGCCCATAAAGCAAAGTATTTACCATGCAGCTCTTTACTGAATAATATTGCTGACAGCTTCCCGCTTAGGAAAAAAAATTATGTATGGACACAGAACCAAATCCTATATACAAGTGCCCTTAAATGTCTGAAAGTATATTTCTAGTATATGGGTTGATGGTTCCGTGTGTATACGCCTCTTAGAAAATGGTCCTGCACAAGAGATGTGAAGGGTCTCTCACATATGCAGAGGTGTCCGTTTTTGATGGCAAGCGTTATTAACAGCAGAAAAATGAATTTAACCTGCAAATACAGGAGGCGTTCGGAGATACTCACGTTGGCAAAGAAGGCAGATTACGCCTGTCGGCCCAGAGGTAACCGCGGCTGAGATTTGCCTCGGGACTCAAAGACCTTCCTTCTTCCCACCTTCTGTCTTGAACGGAGCCCCTCCCTTTTACGCTGTCCCGGAACAAAAAGGACCGTGACATTGTTTCACAGAGGCATATGCAATTTCCTTCATGTGCTTTTGGCATTTTTCTTATGATTTAGACCAATACAGAATGATTTTCCAGGATGTGAGGATAGACTGCATGGTCTCCCCACCTGCCAAGAGATCTCTGTCCCTGCACCACCCCTGTCGACCTGTAATCGTCTCCATGTGCTCTAGAGTCCAAGTGATTCTCGGAAGGGGCCACGTCTTACAATAACCCGTCACTCTGGTGCCTGCGTCCTGACACCACTCGGTCAGTATTAGCTGCGACTGCAATGGTCACTATGACTGTCATCGTTGCGTTGTTTTCCACCACGGCACAATACGTGCTCTAATCACGATCGGTCGTTTGCAACACCTTTGGCATTTCCAGGACAGAACGTTACCTACAAGCCAAGGCTCATTTTTTGCTTGCTTTAAAACCAAAGGAAATGGCTGTTTTCTTCTGTGCGTGGCTGTCTCCCAGGCAAAAAACATCGAAGCTCCAAAGTTTACTGAGAAGCGGCTGCAGACAGAAGGCCCTGCTAGGAGTCCGGTTTGATCAGGGCTGACATTCGCCAGAGGCGAAAACTGAGGTGTGACTGGGGAGTAATCCACATTTGGCCCGGTGCTTCTGTAAGCGATATCCAGTCAGAAGTCAGGCCCTGGGAAAAAGCATTCAAGAACGGTTGCCTAAAAATTCTTCCAGATGTCACTTCCAGGCTCTAAGGAGGCAAAAGGGCAGGAGCTAAACAAAACAAAACAGAGCAAAACATAGAATGTTCACTTCTATCGCCCAAAACAAAGCAGCGTCTGCAGATTCCACTGATTCTAAGGCAGTGGACGGGACCGAATTCATTTTGCTATTTGGCTGGGGGGAACGTACAGTAAAATAAGCGATAACCCCAGATTTCTGCTAAATTTAGGAAGAGTGGACAGCAATCTTTGATCAGAATTATTGAATCTCAGCCCAATAAATCTTCTAAAATTAAAAATGGAAATATGATCAAGGTCCCCCCTCCAGGGGCTGGGTTTACCCGGAAGAAGATACTGAGTGAGTGTACAAATGGAAGCAAAGGAGGGAGTTGAGAATTAGCTGATGTCTTATGTCTTCCTTGTATAAGCAAGTGCTTTGCTCTGACTCAAGGGACTGGGTGACTCAGACAATCGGTTTATCAGCATCAACAAGATGCAGGGGTCTGGGCAAATGTTCCCTCTGGGTACCCCCCGCATCACACGTTCTTGGGGTGTGGGGGCCTTCACCGCATCGGACGTTAGACCATGGATGACTGTGCTGCTTAATGTCTAGCCTGATAGACCCCCATGCGCTCCTTGGACCCCTGATATGTCCTGGTCCAGGACAAATCTAACCTGATTTGTCCTGGTCCAGGCTGATGTAAAGCATCCGTGTGCCCATGCCAGCCACAAAAGCTGGCACGTGAGAGGCAGAGGACAGAGAAAGGAATGTGTCATGAAAGCAGGACACATGTGCCAGGTGGCTCTTAGAATCACCTCCCCAATGCCCATCCTTTGTGTGAGGGTTTGTAAGGTGTGCATATGCATACAAGGGGCCTCCTTGAAGCACTGAGCATGAGCCCTCTGCTACTATAAGACCCTGTGGGGGTGACTGCCACACCCTCCGCGATGGACGGACGTCTATGCCCCCCAAATGCATGTGTTGAAACTTAACCCCCAGGTGGTGGCCTTAGGAGGCAGGGCCTGTGGGAGGGGATGAAGTCAGGAGGGTGGCTACCCCACGATCGGATTAATGTCCTTATAAAAGAGACCCCAAGGAGCCCCCCACGCTCCCTCCCTTGTGAGGACACAGAGAGAAGTCAACATCTGTTGACCAGGAAGCAGATTCTCACCAGACACAGAATCTGTGGTCACCTGGATATTGGACTTCCCGCCTCTAGAACCGTAAGAAATAAATGTCAACTGTTTCTAAGCCCCCAGACCATGGCATTCTGTCACAGCAACGTGAGCAGACTAAGGCTCGCCCGCTTACACGAGGAAAATGGCGCAGAGGACTGCGCGCTGATCTTCCGTCTACGGAAAGCGGCCGAGGCCACAGCTCACCCACACTCTGGGTCCTCAGGTAGTTGGTGTGTTACCCTCCGTGTTGGGTGCACCTGCCAAGGGACACAGGACACTCCGAGTTTGGGGATGATGATCTCTTTCTGCTCTTAGGGCTGGCGATACACGCATGTTCGCCTTGTGAATGGGCGTGAAGTTAACAACTCAACTCGGTGCATTCTCACAGTTACTCTCCTGCTATTCCCTCTGATAATTTTATCACTGCAGCCATCTGATAGAGCCATCTGCCCCCATCCCTGGTCCTGGGGCTTCCCTGGCGTCTGTGGGGGACGACACTGCCCTGCACTCGATCACACGGCCGCGTGGCCACTGGGACAGGAGTGGGAGCCGCGTGTGCTCTGCCACGTGAGAGGTGTCGGTGCAATCGCGCGGTCCTGCCTGGCCCCTCGCCTGAATCTGAGAATGAGGACACTCACCAGGATCCGGGGACAGACACACAGTTTGGTCCAAACCACAACTTATTTTTTTTAAGTCTTTGTTTATTTTGAGAGACAGACTGAGAGAGAATCCCAAGCAGGCTCTGTGCTATCAGAGCCTGACACAGGGCTCGAACCCACAAATTGTAAGATCATGACTTGAGCTGAAATCATGAGCCGGACACTCAACCGACTGAGCCCCCAGGCACCCCCCACCCAAACCACAACTTAGCAGGACCTCAGCCCCAGCAGAGCCACAGGAGACCCAGAGGCCTCATGTAAATTGGGAAAGACATACACACTGGTGGATGCCACAGAGTCAGATGTTGGCAGATACCAAGGTGAGCTAGCTGACTTAAAAGTAGGAACTGGAAAACAATTTTTAAAAAAAGGGGGGGAGCACCTGGGTGGCTCAGTTGGTTGGGCAACTGACTTTGGCTCAGGTCATGATCTCGTGGTCCGTGAGTTCGAGCCCCGCGTCGGGCTCTGTGCTGACAGCTCAGCGCCTGGAGCCTGCTTCCGATTCTGTGTCTCCCTCTCTCTCTGCCCCTCCCCTGCTCACGCTCTGTGTCTCTCCGTCTCTCAATAATAAATAAACTTTAAAAAAAAAATTTTTTTAAGTAGGAACTGGAAATAGGATAACACAAATGTTTAACAGGTGCTGAGAGTGGCTCAGAGCCAGGCACCGGGTGGCAAAGACATCGCTGTCGGAACCTGCAGAACTGGCCACCTGAGGGGTGGTGAAAAATCCTGAAGCTCTGTCTCAGGTGAAAACCAGAAAGGTACATGGTACACACGCTCCGAGCGGCTTTGGTTGGAGACTTTGAAACACAATGGTAGTAGCACGATTCGTTGATATTCGCCACGACGGTTAAGGCATAAAGCAAAATGAACTTGGAAAAGAGTAAGCCTGTTTACAAGAACAGATAAAAGGGAAAGAGACGAGATTGGGTAGAAATCGTGGGAATTTGAAAGTATTCCTCATTTCCGAATAGAAACATAAAATGAAATGAGATGAAGTGAAGTGAAATGAAACAAAACAAAACAAAGCAAAATAGTGTTTGAGCAGAAAGTCTGCTTAAGATTCAAGCCTCCCTCAGACAAGAAGAACCACGTTGCTAAGCCCGGGGAACTAAACAAATGGCTTTTGTTTTGAGGATTTGGGGCAGAAAAATCTAACCTAGTCACCATTTGACGTAGCTGCCTCACTGTTTCAGGAAGGAACGTGGGAAGGCGCGTGAGCCTGTACTCGCTCTCTGTTCTCCTGGGGCAAGAAGTCAGGCGTGGAGCCCTTTCATGAGCCCGAGTCCAGAATGAGAACGAATAAGGACCCAGACCTGAGTTCAGCCCACGTTCACCCGCGTCTCCACACCGTGTCCCATGTGGTTGTGAGCTTTTGGAATTTGGGGTGTTTGTTGCATCAGCAAAGTTGACCGATAGCTAATTTTTATGTAAGCAATGTTACCCATTTTATAAGATTAAGAAATAGAGGCTCAGAGACGTTCAGTAACCAGCCTCAGATCACACGGCGGCTACCGAGCGAGAGAGCGCGAATCCACATCTAGCCCCTTCTGGCGGTAGGGCAAGCGGTTCTGCTCCACACACCCAAGCGGGTGGCTTCACAAAAACGACACTGGAATGTGTTGCGGGGATACGTATATGGATAATTTTTTTTAAACGTCTTCTCCTAGTGTATGCCTGAGTCTCAGTTTTGAACTGAAGTTGAAGCATGGGCCGATTTTCTAAAACACTATGAACCACTTGTAGGTCTTAGGAGAAGTGAGGTTATAGAGAATTTTTGTGTGGGACGATCTTCTTTTCCCACCTCGTAGCTCAATTTATATAGGTAGTATCAGTAGGCACCTGCCATGTCCCCACTCCCTGCTCTTCAGAGTGTGTCTTTGAACGAGGGAGAACCACCTTCTCTAACCGTATTGCTGCTGGGCGTCACCAACGCTGGCACATCTAAGAAAGACGAAAAGGTGAAATTAGGACACCATCCAGTTATTTAGAACAGCTCGCTGCATCGGGTCTGGATTTCCTTGCTGCTCAAATGCTCTCTTAACACTTGTCTGTAAGGTGGGATGCTTATCATATTTTATTATGTTATTTTATTTTGTTTTACGAACACTCAGGGGAAGTGCGCAAGGAATAAATGCTTTGTTGGCTGAAACATGGGAAATAGTAGGTGGAGAGCAGCTTGATTTGATTCAACACATGTCTGTTGAGCAGCTGAGCTCTTACCGCGTGGTACGAGTTGCAGATACTGTTAATAACACATTTTCCCTGCTCTCAAAAGCGCTTACGGGGAGGTAGAGTTAGGACGTTGACCGACACTTTCGCGCTAATGCCACAAGCGCTGTGTTGTACGATTGCACACGCCACTGTTTACGGTCAGCAGAGTTACACCTGCCTCAAGTGGCAGATGGGGACCTTAGGTGAGAGATGGGTCAGGTGAAAAGTGAAGTGAGGCGAGCATGGGGTACAGCAGATTAAAGTGTTAGACGTTTTTTCCACGTACTGGTCCTGGGGATTGCAATCTGTGCTGGTGTTCTGTTACTCTCAGGGTTACCATAGTATTACCATAGCCATGGCCGGTAACAAATTCCAGCAATAACATCCCTAAAAAATCGCAAAGTAGTTGTTAACAAATTGGCTCACTGGCCCCATAAAACGGGCCTATGAAATAGGAAAAGGCGTTATTATGAGTATTATCCTTTCAGCGGAGATCATCGATTGCGTGATTCACCCACCACACAGCTGAGCCGGAACTCAACACCAGGTTTTCGGAGCCCGGATCCCCTAATTACTCAGCCCGAGAGGAGAGAGACCCGACTGAGAGTGTATGGACCTAGTAAAACCTCCGGAAATTGCTTTTCTGACCACCTACTTCATTCCACGGCAATTATTTATTAGGGTTCTGCTCTATGACAGTAACGGATGTTGGCCCTGAAGACGATGCAATGACAAAAGGTTCTCCTTCCCAGAGCCCGCATTCTATGGGAAACGAAAGTCCAGTAAGACAAATAAGTGATACACCTGCCCCGTTAGGTAGGACTCTTACATGAGCCAACATACAGAAACAGCAAACTGTGTGCAAGTGGAGCTCCTCCCCCACTTACAGCTTTCCCTTGACCGCGTGGCACGTGCTCATGAGTGTGTCACACACACGAACGTATTCACCTACTTACATATTTCAGATATAACCTAACGATGGCTTTGACGCAGTTAAGATATGCCCATCATCAGGGGGGCCTGGGTGGCTCAGTCGGTTGAGCGTCCGACTTCAGCTCGGGTCATGATCTCGCAGTCTGTGAGTTCGAGCCCCACGTCGGGCTCTGTGTTGACAGCTCAGGGCCCGGAGCCTTCTTCCAATCCTGTGCCTCCCTCTCTCTCTGCTCCCCCCACCCCGCCACTCTCACTTTGTCTCACTCTGTCTCTCAAAAATAAATAAATATAAAAAAATAAAAAAAAAAAGATATGCCCATCATCAAAATATTCATCGGCATGAAGTGCTTATTTCCTATAACAGCCTCTGTAATCAGGCCAACCACTTAATTGACATGTTTCTATTTCCACTTGAATAGGCTAAAAAGGGAATCCTACAGGATGCAGGCAAAGTTAGGTGATTAAAACTCTTATGAAAAGTTTAATTATCCAGAAGCAACCAAGCATCCCCACAGTAAAACATAGCAGAAAAATCATCCATAAAACACAGCCAATGATGAGCACAGCCTCAGAAAGCAAAAGACAGACAACAAGCCGAAATCCCGCTGTGGGTAGGGAGACCTTCAGTTAGGAGTTAGGTCAACCTCACCTCTCTGTTCCTTTTCTTCTCCTCTCAGGTGTTTGTGGAGTTCAATTTGTATAGAATACTGAGGGTTTGCAAGAGACAAAGCCGTGCGTTTACCTTGCATAGAATACCAATCCAGAACCTTGACTATAGAGGAGAGAAATTGGGGCAGCTATTAAAGGTGCCAGGCATTGTTTACAGCAGCGCTTTCAACAATAGCCAAATCGTGGAAAGAGCCCAAATGTCCATCCACTGAGGAATGGATAAAGAGGATGTGGTTTATATGTAGAATGGAATACTACTTGGCAATGAGAAAGAATGAAACCCTGCCATTTGCAGCAACATGGATGGAACCAGAGGGTATTATGCTGAGTGAAATAAGTCAGTCAGAGAAGGACAGATACGTGTGTTCACTCATACGTAGAACTTGAGAAACTTAACAGACGACCATGGGGGAGGGGAAGGGGAAAAATAGATACAAACAGAGTGGGAGGGAGGCAAACCAAAAAAGACTCTTAGCTACAGAGAACAAACTGAGGGTGGCTGGGGGGTGGGGGAGAGGGGAAAGTGGGTGATGCTCATGGAGGAGGGCATCTGTTGGGATGAGCGTTGGCTGTTGTATGTGAGCAAAGAACCATGGGAATCTACCCAAAACCGAGAGCACACTGTATACACTGAACGTTAGTCAACTTGACAATAAATTATATTAAAAAAGCGCCCCGTAGACTGATTGAGGACCCGCACGGCCTGCAGTCTTACAGGTGCACCCAGGGAGTCTCATTCGCATCCAGGGCAGGGAAACTCGGAGTTGGGCTAGGAGAAGGAATTCCCGGGGTCAGTGGCATGGAAAGTGGCAGTGGCCGCAAAGCAGGTGAGCAATTCTGATTTCTGGGCTGTGTTCTCGCTTTCCAGAGGCCAGCACTGTGAGGCTGGGTGTCCACGGAGTGGCCAGTCATCTCTGTCAGCCCGGGGTCGGAGTGAGACACGGTCTGCACTCACAAGAGGCGGGCACGTACCTAGTGTCCGTATACAGTACATGCTCTGTGTGCCTTAGCTTCTAAAACACATTATTTGACTTCAACTATTAGGCTCCATTAGCCCCACCCACTTTTCTGCATTTACCATGTGCCTTCTTGATTGTTTAAGGGCACCAAATAAACACAAAACCAGATGCTGTGACTCAAGTTTGCACTCGGAAAGTATGGTCACCGGTCCTGGACACCTCTGGGAGCAGGAGCAAAGGGCTGAGAAGAAATTTAGGGCGGTGCTGAGGGTACCACCTGAGGCAGACTGAAACTCCTCAGTGACACGAAAGCTCTCTTCCGTCTGTGTCACCCTCCGGGGAGGCGATGATGAACATCCACCCGCTGAAAACACGCAAAACGAGGCCAGCCTGGCCTCTAGAAGCAACAGTAGTTGTTTGTAATTTGAGGTAGAGAAATCTGATGGGAGAACTCGCTCTGAAAAACCAAGAGCCTCCTGTCGGGAGAAAGCGGGCGCCTGGCACAGAAACCTCTACAGCGATGGGCCAGGTGGGCTTGCTCTGATCCTGAAGTCCAGCTTGTAGTTTGGGTGCTGAAAAGGAGAGGGACGATGGTCAGAGCCCCCAAAAGTGATTTTTAAAAACTTTATAAGTGTTTCTCCACTTCTGTCTTTTCTTCCCCCGCTTAGCGCCCTATTTCGCTGCTAGAGCCCATGGTGAGAGCAGCTCCTACCCGCCTTCAGGCGTACAGACAAGAGAGTGTGGCCCCACCACGCAGCGGCCAAAGCCACGGGCGGCATGGGTTAATTACAGACACGATGTTCTGGGACAGTGTTTGATAAATGGGAATACAATTCCCTGCAGTGGGCCAGCGGGCAGGACAGAAACACTCTGTGAAAGACAGCTGGGACATCTGGAAAGCATCTTAAGTGCAGGACTGTTTGGAGGTGCCTGGGGAGCTCAGTCGGTTAAGCGTCCGACTTCGGTTCAGGTCATGATCTCATGGTTCACAGGTTCGAGCCCCGCATCGGGCTCTGTGCTGATATCTCAGGGCCTGGAGCCTGCTTGGGATTCTGTGTCTCCCTCTCTCTCTGCCCCTCCCCCACTCGCGCTCTCTCTCTCTCTCTCTCTCTCTCAAAAATAAAATAAACATTAAAAATTTAAAAAAAATAAATGTAGGACCGTTTGTCCAGAGATCTGGAGATGTTTCATCTGGAGAAGAGTTCAGAGGCAAGACAGCTGCCTTCCAATATTTGCAGGTGCATCGTGCGGAAGGACCGTATACACTCTAAGCAGTGCCACAATCATAGTCAGACCCATAAAAACACAAGGCATTTTGACAACACCCTTTGAAACGACGTTTATGGAGACCCCGGGGAACTCGGCGTCAGCAAGAGCCTCGGTGGTGCCCCTGGAGGGGAGAGGACAGGTAGGATGACAGCTACAGCCGGGTCCTTCCCACTGCAAGGGCGCAATGGGACGTTGTCGTCAACATCGGCAGGACCTTATGGACGGTGCACCCATCCTCTGAGCAACTTAAGTCTTTCTGTAGGTTTACAGCACGACTTTCCTGAACCGAGGAAGTTCCCGTCCCCAACGCTGCTTCACTGAGCAGCACCGGCCGACTCTGGATGCCCGGTGGGACTTCTTCCTCCTTGTGTGTTAATCACATGACAAATGAGGCTGGGTTTGCATTTGCGCGGCGTCCTGCGATGTCAGCCTCCCGATCCACGGCAGGCCGCACTGCTATGAACTGCATTATCTCTAATGGCTCCTCGGGTCCGAAGTTTAGTGTTTGATCTCGTTTTATTATCTTTTCCAGCTGCATTCTATACCTAATTTTTTCCCGAAATGAACATTATCGATTTCCTTATCAAATGCCGTCTGCCGACTGTGAATTTTTCACATGAGCAGTGTGATGAATCCTTTTTAGAAAATAATGACCGTCTGCAGCACGATGCCGGAAACGCTGGTCTCATGAGGAGACCCGGCCGGACTTGAACTACATCCGGAGTGTAAACACCGTCCTGGCCTCTCCCGGATTAAAGCTGACACGCTGATTCTATCTCCTCGAGAAGTAGAGTAATCAATAAGTGATTATATTCCTCGAGTAAATTGCCTTTCGGGTTTTGTTCTGTCCAGGGCAGTTAAGCAGTGCTGGGCATTGCAGGTTAAATCTAAGGGCAGGCGAGGGACCGGGCGAGTTGTTGGTGGCAGAGGGGAGGCATCAGAACACCGCACAGCGAATGGAAGAATTACGTGTCTTTAGGAAGCAGGTGTTCCTTCCTAAAACACGCTTCTAGCTAGATCTCACCCTCCAAGGAATGCCAGGCCAAGACCTCCCGCACTCTTCCTTCCTGCGTGGGACGGTCTCTCCCGATCTGGACGGTCCCAGGGTCCCAGGATGTCCCCCAGACCTGCAGGGTCTCGTCTGGACGACCCTCGCCGGGTCGCACCAACCTCCTCTCTCTTCCTCAGGCTCTAGCAGCCGCTGCACCACGGACCTCCTTCAACACAATGGCTGCAGCCATCCCCACTTGCTTTTGTGAGTCACAAGACCTCGATGTCACGTGCTGCCTTGACCTCTGACCTCTTCCAGAAGTTAGAAAAGCCGGGTTTCCTGCTTCGTTTTAGAAAGGTGATAGAGCCCGATATTAATGCCCGGCAGAAGGGCATAAAGAACAAAACCACACACGTATTATTTCTGGTCTCCCAGGCAGCTGCCCGCCCCCGAGGGGACTCTGAGAACCCAGGGGCTGTGCCAGACAGGCGACCTGTGCTTCCAGCCCTGGTGGCTAGTTCACTCCCGGTGGGATTTGTATCTGCAGGATACAAATGTGTGTGTGTGTGTGTGTGTGTGTGTGTTTGTCTCCTCCAGTTAGAAACCCAGCTGAGATGCTACAATTCCCTCAGAAAGAACAGCAAATAGTCCAGAGGCTGACAACACAGACCAGGAAGAGCAAATAGTCCAGAGGCTGACAACACAGACCAGGAAGGATTATTTGCAGCAAATCCGTACAGAAAGCACTAATAACGGAATATTTAAGGAGCTCCCATAAAACACAAGGAAAAGGGCCAAAAAAAAAAAGAAAAGTAGTCGAAGGCTATCAAGAGGCAATTAGAAGAAATACAAATGGACAATAAGCATGTGAAAGATGGTCGATGTCGCTAATACACAAGGGAATGTACACGAAAACAAGGTCAGGGCCTTTGACGTATCATACTGTCAGAAACTCTAAAGGCCAATATATTACGGGAGAAAATAGCTAACATGTTTTTGTGAAAGACAAGTTGACAATATCCGCCAACATTTCGTAATTACATATCTTTACCAAGCAATTCTGTGTCGGTTGAATCTATCTGGTGGAAATGCGCTTCTATTCAAAAATGCATTTCCTGCAGCGTTTTTAAAATAATCCAAAAAATTAGAAACCACGCAAGGTCGGCCAGAGCTGGATAAAATGGCCCGAACCTCTGGTCTCAGTGCATTTGTGGACTCGTATGTGAGTATCATCTACGAACAAAAATGAATAAACCCGAGGCAGCCCCAAGAATGGGGGGGGGGGCATGGAAATCAGATGAGGTAAACCAGCATGGAGGAGACTGTATCTCGCCCTTGAGGAGGCAACAGGAAAGGGATTCCTACTTGAGCAGTGGGTTGCCCTGAGTAGACAGGAGCTGGGCGGCTCGTCCAGAGTCAGAAGGAGATCGAGAATCGGGGCTGAGATGCAGGGACATGGGCGGGTCTGGGGCCAGGAACCCCAGGAATTTCTCTTCCGACTGTCGTCTGTCTCTGTTTTCCCAGTGAGGTAGGCAGGAAGGTTACCGGCTGGGAGTGGGGCTCCAGCTGAGGGCTGGGGGTCTGGAAGCGGGGAAGCGGATGGGGTCGGGAAATGGAGTGGAGAGGGGGCCACAGTCACCTGAAGCCGACACACGCGATTTTAAGGAAGGATGGGAGCACGGGGCGTGTCCCCCAGGGTCTTTAGCTGCAGGCTAGTCTGAGCCGAGTCCCGTCCAGATATGCAGGCGATGGAGGTGAGGACACACACAAAGGTGCAAGTCTGGTGTCAGCCAGATAATGAAGGGAGCGAGATGTAGGGGTGGGGAAAGGCGTCCGGAGCCAGCATCTGAGGAAGAGTGGGCAAGGAGGCAGAGGAGCAGAGGTCAGAGAGGAGTGCTTCCACTGGGTTTCGGAGGCCTTCCCGTTAATGGCCAGGGCGACTGAGGACCAAAGGCAGAGGCTCAGGAGTGGGCAGGCCGGGTACTGGAGAAGTCTGGCCAGGAACTGAGCCAGGACCAGTGCTGAGGATGGGGACGGGAGCTGGGAGGGCAGGGGAGCACAGACTGAGGTCACAGGAGTGAAGCAGAGGCTTCTGGGGAGGGACGTGGCATACGAGTGGTCGGGGTCCAGTGGTGAGAGGGGTGGGGGAGAGAAAGTCTCGTGACGGGAGAAAAGGAGAGATGTGTGCAGGGAACCCAGGGCTCAAACTGCCCCCCTACAGCTGCTGCCGGCACCGGGGGCACAGTTTGTACGGTGCAGGTAGCACGACCGACTCCCTCTGTGATGTTCCAGCAGCACCGTGCAAACATCTGACCAGCAAGTCTTCACCAAATACTCCTGATGCCTCTGACGCTGCAGCAAGAAAGGAACGGCCGTGTTGGGGAAGTGACGGAGGACAGGAGCAATGTTGCTGGAGGGGTTCGAGCCCAAGGGGAGCTGCGGGGGGTGAGCGGGAGTGTGGTGCTGGGCCGCCATAACAGTGCCGGTGCCCTGACAGACGGCACACTACTCCTGGTAGCATCCGTGGGGGCCTTTCTGGGACAGATAGGCCTCTGAACCCATGGACTGAGCAGAGGCGATGGCCTTCCCCAGGGTGGACTCCCCACTCTGCTGAGGTCCCAAGTAGGACAAAAGGGGGAAGGAAAGGAGGATTCAGCCTCTCTGTCTGAGTGGGACATCCTTCTTCTCCTGACCCGAAGCCACAACCCATAGTTCTCAGACCTTTGGGCTCAGAATGGATTACACCCTGACTTTCCTGGGTCTCCAGTGTGTAGAGGGTAGACCAGGGACTTGTCCTCCTGCAGAACCATATGTACCAGTTTCTATCTACCTAACCATCCATCCATCTACCCATCCATCCATCCATGCAACCATCTATCTATCTACCTGTCTATCCATATATTTATCCATCCATCCATCCTTCCATCCATCCATCCATCTATCCATGTAACCATCCATATATCCATCTATCTATCCATCAATACATCCACCCAACTATCTATCTATCTATCTATCTATCTATCTATCTATCTACCTATCCATATATTTATCCATTCATCCATCTACCCATCCATCCATCTATCCACACATCCACCCAACCATCCATGTAACCATCCATCTATCCATATATCTATCCATATATCCATCCAACTATCTATCTATCTATCTATCTATCTATCTATCTACCTATCTATCCATATATTTATCCATCCATCCATCCATCCATCCATCCATCCATTTATCCATCCATCCACCCATGTAACCATCCATCTATCCATCTATCCATCTATCTATCCATATACTTATACATCAATCCATCCATCCATCCATCCATCCATCCATCCATCCATTTATCCATCCATCCACCCATGTAACCATCCATCTATCCATCTATCCATCTATCTATCCATATACTTATACATCAATCCATCCATCCATCCATCCATCCATCCACCCATCCATCCATGTAATCATCCATCTATCCATATACCCATCCATCTATCCATCCATCCAACTATCTATCTGTCTATCTATCTATCTATCTATCTATCCTGTTGGTCCTGTTTCTCTAGAGAACTCTGACTAACACAGGGGCAGCTAGGAGTCCTGAGCTCACTGTGGGACAGAAGACATGATGTAATTGGCCTCGATGTCATCAGGGTGAGGTGAGTGCTGGATGTTACTGAGTCAATCCAGATTAGCCCAAGTGCAGAAAAATCTCCACAGAGGAAGGTGGCCCAGGCTGGGCGTGTGGACACAGTGGGGAGGGCGTGTGTGCAGGTTTCAAGCAGACCCTTGGTGCCGCCCCCTGGTGACCCAGCCTCTCTGCCAAGTTTGTCTCTCCAGGGTGATCCGCTGTTATTGTCTTACTCATACCACCCGAGGCACCCAGCTCTTCCTCTGCCTGTAAAGCTCTCTTCCCAAGGCCACGCCTCACTGTCCTTGGAAATATCACACAGGTGGTGCGGCCCCTCCTTCCCTCATTCTTGGGACTGAGAAAACTTCACACACATCCCTACTAGCATTCTGAAGAGTGATTTTGTAGTTATGTGTTTTCTTTTTGTATTGACAGACTTTGAAGATGGGAGACGTGTTTAGGCACCTGCATACCTTGTGCCCAGCACATGACAGACATTCAACAGATGATAGGTGGGTGATGAGAAGGAAGAAAAGGAGCCAATATCCATGGCCCCTAGATGAGAGAGAGAGTGAGAGAGAGAGGCAAAGAGACAGGGAGAGAGAGAGACAGGGAGAAAGATTGAGAGAGAGAGAGGGACAAAGAGACAGGGAAAAAGAGAGAGAGAGAGAGAGGGAGAGAGAGAGAGAGAGAGAAAGAGACAGGGAGAAAGAGAGAGAGAGAAGGAAAAGAAGCAAGAGAGGGAGAAGGAAGGAAGGAAGGAAGGAAGGAAGGAAGGAAGGAAGGAAGGAAAGGAAGGAGGAGGGAAGGAAAGAAAGAAGGAGGGAAAAGGGGAGGAGAGGAGAGGAGAGGAGAGGAGAGGAGAGGAGAGGAGGAGAGAGGAGACTAGATGAGATGAGGGGAGGGGAGGGGAAGGGAGAGGGAAGGGGAGAGGAGGGGAGACGAGGGGAGAGAACAGGGAAGAGAGGGAGGGAAGGAAAAGAGAATAGGATCCATTGGGCCATTCCTAGACGGTGTAGTGAATAATACAGGCATCGTATCTGCCTCCTTGGGATATTTTTGCAGCAGTGCCCTGCCCCCATGTCCCTATTATGGTTCAGGAGAGGCAAGGTTATGCTCCAGGGACAAATTAAGCGTGGGATTTGCGGGACTGGCATGAAAGGTTACTCCTGTTCGCAGTCTCCAAGGGGGGTCTTGGGGAAGGCTCTGTTCTGCACAGTCCCTCGGGGCCCCAGGCTGACGGGGCTGCACTCACTGATGGGCTTTCAGTTTGGGGAAAGACCCGAGGGTCCTGTGGAAACTTCCATGCCCCGTGCCCACTGGCCAGAGCTAGTGGCAAGTTCCCGTCGAACTGCATGACAACTGGGAGGAAGTGCGCCCTCAGGGGGCACTAATGTGTCTCCCCCCAACCCCCGAGTTCGGCTGGCTCTCAGCTGGCTGGTCAACCGTCCACTGCTGGGAACAAGGCAGTTACGGAAGGAAGCATTAGCGGGGACGCAACCCCTCTCAGGAATTACTGTGATGTTAAGAGCGGACTTTGGATGCAGAAAAAGTATAAGACCCTGAGGTTCCAAAAAGCAAGACGCCTTAATGCAGGGACGTGACCGGACGTGGGGTTGTAAACCCAGCCACGCAGACGGCGCCGTGTGCCACGGGGACATCCGGCCACCTGTGTGCGCACGAGACCATCCGCTGGCAGAAACGGGGGTGCGGGGAGCTGGCCAGAAGCACTAATCAAGGGGAGGTGCAAATGCGAGGAGAAATCCCATTTCCCGCTGCCCTACATGTGAGCAACCACATCCTCTGGTGGACATTAACCAATTCATTTACCCGGCACGTCCGTGAGATGTTGGTTATTAAAAGCTGAGCAATTAGTGAGCGGGAGAACCCAGGCATGCGGCCAAAGCCCAGGCAGCGTGAAATTAGGGACCTCGCAGCAGCAGAGTGCGGGTCCTAATCCTTTCTGGAGGGTTCTGAGGAACAGCATCCGAGTTATCAGAGACTCAGAGGAGACACTGCTAATCCCCAGCCATTGGGCTGCAGGAAAGCCCACAGAAGCTTAGGGGTCATAAGAGAGGGAGGCCACGTGTTAGGGACAGGCTGGGCCGACCACGTGCTGGGACAGGCTGGGGCGTATCAGGTGCACCTTCCTCCCAAGCTTGAACACCTGCACTGCCCCTCGCTCACACCCCACCTGGGAGGATGGTGACGCCCTGAGGTGGGTGGCCCAGGGAAGCCACAATCGAGGGAAACATCACACTCCCCACCTGGCCCCCCCTTTTAAACCTTCTTCCTCCTCCTGCCATCTGTCCTGTCCTGCTGTGTGGTGGCCTGAGGTTTCCTGAGCCTCCCCAGTGACTGTCCACGCTCCACGCCGTCCCCTCAGTGAGGACTGTGAACTTCAGGACAGACAGACACACACACAAAGGGTAGTGGAGGACACACGTGCACACACACACACACACACACTCACCAGGGTGTCACTCGTGCCCATGATGAGGACTGACTAGCAGAGAAGGAAGGGGAGCCATGGAAGGTGTCAGGTCGGGAAGTAGAAGGTCAGGTTTACATTCCCAGGGTCACAGTCTGAAGGCAGGGGTGCAGGACGGAGGAGGGCCCTGCTCTCCCCCAGGAGGGCACATGGAGAGTGGCTGCAGAAACAGGTGCAGCTGAGGGAGAAGGCTGGGGCCACCCCCGCAGGTGTGTGTACGCACATACGTGTGTGACCTGCGTGTGTGTGTATGCATGTGAGTGTGTGTATGTGTGAGTGTGCGTGCACGCATGTGTGTGTGCGTGTGTCCTCCGGGTGTGTGTATGCATGTGTGTTCATGTGTGAGTGTGTGTGCACGCATGTGTGTGTGTGTGTGCGTGTCCTGCATGTCTGTGTGTGTGTGTCCTGCATGTAGGTGTGAGCATTTGCGAGTGTGTCCTATGTGTGTGTGTCCACGTGTGTGTGTGTTCATGTGAGTGTGTGTCCTTGTGCGTGTGTGTGCTTGTGTGCATCTTGTGTGTGCGTGTGTGTGCATGTGTCTGTATGTGTGTGTCCTTGTGTGTGCGTGCGTGTGCATGTGTGTGTGCATGTGCGTGTCCTGCGTGTGTGTGCATGTGTATGTACATGCACATATGTGTTTCCTGTGTGTCCTTGTGTGTGCATGCATGTGCATGTGCGTGTGTGCATGTGTGTGTTCTACATGTGTGCATGTACATGTGTATGAGTGCATGTGCATGTGTGCACATGTGTGCGCGTGCATGCGTGTGTGTCCTTGTGTGTGTGTGTGTGTGCATGTGCGTGTCCTGCGTGTGTGCGCGTGTGCGCATGTGTATGTACATGCGCACATGTGTGTCCTGCGTGTGTGTCCTTGTGTGTGCGTGCGTGTGCATGTGTGTGCGCATGTGCGTGTCCTGCGTGTGTGTGTGTGTGTGTGTGTGTGTGTGTGCGTGTCACGGGCCCAGGAGAGAAAAACCCCCAGGGTATTTCCTGGGATTCATAAGAGAAAGATGGCTAGGGTCATTCCCGGGGCGCCTCCCTAACCTTCACCCGAGAGACCGAATTACCTCTCGCTCCACCTCTGTGAGCCCCGTCACCCCCTCCCCCTGGGCCGATGTAGTTCCCAGGACACTGTGGTTCGGTCCAGCGTGTGCCCCGGCAGCTCCCGGGACACCACCAAGCACAGCCCTCAGATGGCGCTCCACAAGACATGGGCAAAGGGAATGCGTGTGACGGGCTGGACTCCTCACGGCCACGGGGAGTCCTGGGTGGAAGCCAGTTCCAGAAAGTGACCGCCGTGGCCACAAACACCCACCTGCAACTGTTAGGTATGGGGAAAGGTCCAGAAACGACCCCCGTACCCATCCCGCACACTAGTTTACGTAACTAACGTCTGCTGCACAGGTCGTTTGTAAGCATAAATGACTCCTTGCTCTGGGGCGCACTTCCGGTTCCTGGGCCACGCGGAGGGGAGGACTGGTGGTGAGTGACTTTTCGGTTCAGAGTTTCCACGGATAAGACTGTAATTTTCCAATTAGGGTAGAAGGTTGCAGACAGACCCACGTTCCTCACACGGCTCACTTTGCGCGGAAACCACGTGTGCAAACGCACTGTGTGTTTACAGTAAGAATGGAAAAGCGACGCGTATTCTGGAAATCCCAAATACCAAGACCCCGCCTCCTGGTTTTATGTGTACGTGCAATCTAAATATTTTCCTCAAATTTTCTTGAATGTCTCCAAGGCATTTTTTTTCCTCCAGGGACAGATCACAAACAACATCATTATTACTATGGGCCGTTGTCAAAATAGTCATTTAACGAAAGACTTAGGCAAGACCTTCTGGCTCGCAGCCCTTCCCCCCTCCACACACCACAAAAATAAATCCATTAAGTGATAGGATGTGTGATGGGGGCCACATTATACAATCAAAGAGCAGCGAAGGGTGTGTGGACGCTGTGAATAAAACAGAAGCTGTTATCACCTTGACCTCAGCGCTGGCAGGATCCTGTCTCCCGCAGAAAGGGAGCAGCCCGCCCTACCCATCTGCACACAATGAGGAAGACACAAGGACGTTTTTCCTCCTCGGTGGAACAGTGGAACGTAGTCCATGGGGCTGACCCGAGTCACAGTGAGTAATTTTAAAAAGGCTTATCATTATCCTGACAAAATGCTCCGGACGTGTGCGTGATCCATTTTTTAATGCTGTCGTCAGGGAAGGGGGAGAGGGGCTGGGTGGGCGGGGGACGCCGTGTCCCTGTGATATTAATTACCGCAGACACGTGCGTGACACCCGGCTAGGGGCCCCTGGCGGCCGGGATCCTCTCTGCTGCAGACGCCCTCCTGTCCCTCATTGTTCGGGCCGTTGACGGACCGGAGCTGAGGCTGCCTTGGCCTCTGTTCTAAACGCACAACTGAATTCATTTGCCCTTGTTTCCCTCCCCCTTTTATTTTTTCTTTCTTTGTTGTTCTTTTTTCTGTGCTAGTTCACAAATGCCCTCCGAGGAGCCGCTGGACAGGTATCATCTCAGGAGGGCTCCTTCTTTAAGAGTTGTTCCCTTCCTGAAAGATAATCTCAAAGCCTTCCATATCTCCCCCGTCTCTGACTACCGGGAACACTGAAAATTGCTGTTTTAAAAGATCTTTGGGGCTCCAATCCGCTCTCCCTAAGGACAATGGCATGTCCCTTGTAATGCGGTCGGATCAAGTAATGTGCATGAAACACCCAGCCTAGTTCCTTAGTACAGCAAGTGCTCAGTGCACAGGAGTTATTGTTAGCAATTATCACCTAAAGGCGTCTGATCGTGTGAACACGCGTTCGTTCAAATGCTGCATTTGTAAAACCATGCAGTCACCTCCAGTGTGTAAGATAACCAACTTACCTAGATGATCTGTTTAGAAACCCAGCGCTAGGTTGCAAAACAAAAGGTTGTGGGGTAAGAATTGGTTGTGGAAGAAAAAAAAGAAAGAAAGAATTGGTTGTGGAAGCATGCAATAAACGGAATGAAACACCGATGTGCCTCTAGTATTTTCTTTTTTTTTAAATTTTTTTTTCAACGTTTATTTATTTTTGGGACAGAGAGAGACAGAGCATGAACGGGGGAGGGGCAGAGAGAGAGGGAGACACAGAATCGGAAACAGGCTCCAGGCTCCGAGCCATCAGCCCAGAGCCTGACGCGGGGCTCGAACTCACGGACCGCGAGATCGTGACCTGGCTGAAGTCGGACGCTTAACCGACTGTGCCACCCAGGCGCCCCGCCTCTAGTATTTTCAATAAGATCGGTGATGCACCAGACGGCTGGGCCTGGGTTCGAATCCTCTGCTTTGCTTGGGGAAACAAGCATTCTGTGGTCAAGTTCTCATGGATAGAACGAAGATCATAGCAGCGGCCACCCTTAGTGTGATTTTTTGGAGGATTAAATGGCTCAGTATGATGAACACGTGTCGGGCGCACAGTGTAGAGCCTGGCACTCCAAATGCACATGTGGCTTTTCCGTTTTATTTCTTCCCGAAGTGGGGGTGCCTGGGCGGCTCAGTCGGTTAAGCTTCTGACTCGATCTCGGCACGGTTCGTCGGGCTCTGTGCTGACCGTGAGAAGCCTGCTTGGGATTCTCTCTCTCTCTTTCCGATAAATAAATACACACGAAAAAAAGAAGCCCCAAGCCACAGTGGCCCCCTAACTGTGATGTGCTGGGATTGTGTATACAGCTCACAACCCCTCTCTATTTTCTCAATTTCTCCCATTTCACGTGGGAATCAAGCAAAGAATGGCAGTGTGCTTACTTCACTCTGACCCTAGTTCTCATATCTTCTTTTCCAGAATAATATAGCAACCAAAGCAGGCAATTAGATGAGAGGAAATTTGAAGATTCGGTGCTGGTCTAACGTTCACAAACTGGTCCGAGACCCCACCTCGCTGGTTGCATTGTTACTCAAGAGAATCCAGGAAGTTCTTCACCTACAGGTTCACTCATGTACAGTTGTCCAGGTCGTGGCCTGTCCGAAAATGCTCGACCAAGAGAGGGCACGGCTGCAAAATTCCTCACTGCAGGTTATTAGTGCAGGTGCTTGTGTGCAGACCTGCACACAGGTCTGGGAGAGGAGGTACCTCCGGGAGGGGAAGGAGGGAGGCGGGGATGGGGACAGCCCTCACATGAGCCAGCAAAGCCAGTGAGACCATAACCAATGTACTCGGTTGTATAGTTAAATTGCTGAGTGGCATTCAGAATTTGCAACGGAGTGTAATAATTTTGTGTGGCAAATCCTAGGCTTGCAATAACGGTTTTATCAGGGGCGAGGCTGTGGCCTCACCGTTCAGTCATGCCTAAAACACTCAAGGGAGTGAACGGCCTGATGAAATCCTGGGAGAGGAGGCTTAGAATTGCTGTCGCCCTACCTACGAAGACGACGAGACGGAGTATATCAGAGACTTCAGACAAATCGCCTAGAATTGCACACGTGACTCCGTCTTCTTTCTGGTGGAACAGAATAGAACCCCGGCGGGGACTGTTGTGGGTGGGGCCTGAGGCGGCCCCGCCCTCTCCCCCACGACCGAACCCCCCCCCCACCCGTGTGCCCGGCACACCAGCACCTTCCGTGAAATCCGCGTGTCCCAGACGCTAGCAGTGTCCGTCGCTAACGTCTTAGCGTGACCACACTTGGTGGGACGCTTCCTCCTGTACAGTTTTCCTTCGGTGAAAAGGCCAGATGGGGGGTCGGGAGGGACCGAACAGGAAGGCTTCGGCTGAAGGTCATCGGAGATGTGCAGACTGATCTCCGGAGCGCAGAATGGACAACGCTTTCCTATTTTGCTTACACCTGTTTATTTCCTACTCATCTTCCAGGCAAACCCCCGTCCCCAGCCAGACGCGTCTCCGCGCCGTTAGGAAAACGGCTTCGAGCTTCCCCCCCACCCAGCCTCTCCTTCCCAGAGCTCCACCTCTGAGGTGGGACAGCCCTCCGGTCACCGCCTGGCGACCCGCGCTGTGCTGTCTTTGGGATGTCACCGGACGTCTCTGAACAACCGCCCCCCTGCACCTGTGCGGTGAGGTGACGGTCATAGAGACCAGCCCGACCGTCAGGGTGAGAGCAGATGATCCTATGAGGGGCTGGCCCTGGGTCCTGGTGCACCTGCGTGAAGACAAATCTTAGCAGGTGACCGTTGCTGTTTGGAGGCCTGGGGCTTCACTATCCCGCCTCCCTAGCTCCCCGCTACGCTCTGCACGCTGCCCACACCGGCTTCTTCAACGGGCACACCTCCACCCCACACCGCGCCCTGCTGTATACACGGCTTCTTTCACGGGCTGCTGAACCGCTTCCCACTGGGGACTGCAAGGACTGCATGGATGTGCGTGTGCGTGTATACGTGTGTGCATGGGTGTGCAAGTGCGCAGGTGTGTGCATGTACATGTGTGCGGGTTTGCACGTGGCGTGCGTGCAGCTGTGTGCATGTATACGGGTGTGCGTGTATGTGTGTGGGTTTGCACGTCTGCAAGTGTGTGCATGTATATGTGTATGTGTGTGCATGGCTGTGCGAGTGTGCAGGTGTGTGCATGCACATATGTGCAGGTTCGCACGTGTGTGTGCAGGAGTGTGCATGTATATGTGTGTGCACGGGTGAGCAGGTGTGCCGGTGTGTGTATATACATGTGTGCATGTCTGTGTGGGTGTGCGGTTGTGTGCATGTATACATGTGTGTGCATGTGAGTGGGTGTGTGTACATGTGTGAAGGTTCACGTGTGTGTGTGCATGCATGTATATCTGTGCATGTGTGCAGGTGCATGTATGCATGAGTGTGTGCTGTACGTCTGTGTACATGTGTGAGTGCATGTGTGTGCATGCACGTGTGTGCACATGTGTCTGTGCATGTGTGTGTATGCGTGTGCAGATCACAAATTCCCCAAAGGCATGCATCCTATTTCACACTGCGGTTGGTTGCACCCCTCCCCTCACGCTCACACTTACAGCCCGTCACCCTCACACTTACGCCCGTCACCCTTGCACGTAGGCCTGTACTCACTAAATCCCTGCGAAGGAGCCCATCATTCCCTGGTATTTCCGATACATTGTTAACTTTCCTTCACGGGGATCACACTTCCCGGTAAACATGGAGCCTACGTCTTTACAGGACATTTCAGATGAAATGTTTTCCAAATATGATCAATTTTCACTACACTTGTACTTCAAAATTAAAATACTGTTTTTCTCGTCGGGGCTTTCATACAGATGTGTTGTTACACCAGAAACCAGAGGCCAGGCTTCAAGTAGAGACAGGCTTTGTTCAGCCAGACCAAACGTTTTACGAAAAATAGCCAGCAATTTCCATTTTTATGGGAAAAACCTAAATGTCAGGGCTTCCCTTTAAAAGTCAGATCTGACCACAGGGAGCCCCTATTCCCTCAGCGCTAAAGTCCAAGGGCTTGATTCGTTGCTCGGGTGGGGTGTGCCCACCCTGGTTCACCTGCCTCCCACCCTGCTCCGCCTCACGCAATATATCTGCACAAACACTTGCTTCTGGCCAGATTTCTCCTCGCGTGTCCTTCAAGGCTGCTGAAGGCCCCCAGGGTGGGGATCTCTGCGGAACACAGAATGGTCCTCAGCAGAGTTAAATATGAGTATGCCAAGCCCAGGTCCCGGAAAACGCTTCTAGACAGGCCCTTGACAAACAGGTCCATTAAATAATTTCAAAACATTTTAGACTTTTCATCTCGTAAATGTGAATAGTTAGCCTAAAAGTTCGTCATCAGTCTGCCATACATTTCAGCGGCTGCTTCGTATGATGGCGCGCGGTCCTCAGAGATCAGGCGGGGATCTGACGGTAATTTGGCAAGCATCCCCAGACTCCCGTGATTTCAGGGGTATTTCCAAAGTAGGCTCACGCCGTGAAAAGCACCGCATGGAAATGCCATTTGCAGTTTAAGACTTTGGGCAAAGTAAGACTTCCCCCCAGAAGATCGTGTTCCGTCTTCAGAATAGTATTCTCTCAACTTCCAGAAGGAATGCACAAGTCATAGAAGCTTCTGACTTATAATGATCATGTTAATTCGATTTTTCCTTACAGGTCTATGCTTTTTTTCTTAAACCCAAGAAATGCAAAATACATGACTGCCTGTGTTCTCTGACAACAAAGTCCCATTATTCCGAGAGCGTATGTTCACATTTATCTTACAAGAGGAAGAAAGAGAATATTTGGTAGCTTATTTCAAGGAAAGAAACAATTTCAAGTAGCAATTAGTATTTGGCAGTTTATGTTCCGTTGGGGAAATAGATCACAAGTTACGAAATCATGACAATAATTGATGATCTTATTTCTGAACTCACGGGTCTCCCAGGATGCTGTGGAACTAACAAAGGAACGCTTGTGACGCATAATCATTATCCCTGCGCCCAATCATTACAGAGAAATATTTCTGAGAAATGGATGGAAAGGGGGCTTAGCACACTGCCTCTGGCAACAGTATTTATTAGGGGCTATAGGTAGGAGAAAAAACGTATTATAATGTACCAAAACCTTTCAGCATACAAAAGAGTGACAGGAATTTTTTCTTAGTTATTGATCTAAATACATCTTAATTTTTAAAAATGAGTCTTGTAAATATCATTCTGTTATTCCTACAAATGATATTCCTTTAAACTGGCTAAAACTCAAGCATCGGCTAGTATGTATGAATAAGGAATAATTGTTAGAGAATAGTATAAATTGGGTCGTGTATGGATGATCACCAAATGATCTAACACATTCTTTGTTAATGGTCATTGCTAACTGTCAGCAAAAGAGGAAGTATTCTTGAACAGCACAGAATATACTGATTCACAGCTAACACCACTTTCTTGGCTGAAGCCCATTTTTTGAAACCCTTTCAAAGTACGTGTTTTGTTTTGTTTTGTTTTGTTTTGTTTTGTTTTCCAAGGAAGAGTAACAAAGAAAGTGCCCCTGCAACTTCATTATCTACCAAAGAATTGAATTTCCTTCTGTCCATAGCAATCGCTGTTTTTCTTTGTCCCTAAGGAGGGTCACTGCTCTCAGTTGTAAAGGACATTACCAAATAAAAGGCAATGTCTTTAAAAATTGCTGTGACCAAAAAACTGAAGTGATTTCTGTAAAATCATGTCCTGAACCAACACTTCATAAAACACGAACAAATAGAATAATATGGGGAAGAAATGTTTCTTCTAGAAGCTAGAATCATGCATTTGACTTCCTGGCAGTCTGATTCAAGATGGTAAGTTTACTTAGGATGAATCTGGAGAATCCAGAGACAGGAGCGCTGGCCGTGTACCCCCGATACTGCCCTGGGCGACTCAAAGTCTCTGTCGGGGTTCCGAGAGGAGAGGACCGGCAAATGGGCAAATCAAAGCTGCTGGACAAAGTGTTTCTGTTGAGAAGTTAGTCTTAATCGCCAAGGATGAGCCAGACTCACATCTCCACCCAGACGACGGGAGGAGCCGCCTTTGGGGCTTAGGGGACCTCCCCTAAATGCCTCCAGAACTTTCCATGACAAAACAGCTCTGGGTGGATCCCGATGCTTGAATAAATATTAGGTCAAAGCATGGAGTGCCCAATGATGGTCATGGCAGTGTTGAGCTTCACCAGACAAGAGAAAACGCTTTTTTGTTAAATATGTGGTTGTTTGTGGGGCGCCTGGGTGGCGCAGTCGGTTAAGCGTCCGACTTCAGCCAGGTCATGATCTCACGGTCCATGAGTTCGAGCCCCGCATCAGGCTCTAGGCTGATGGCTCGGAGCCTGGAGCCTGTTTCTGATTCTGTGTCTCCCTCTCTCTCTGCCCCACCCCCATTCATGCTCTGTCTCTCTCTGTCCCAAAAATAAATAAATGTTGAAAAAAAAAATTTAAAAAAAAAAAATATATGTGGTTGTTTGTAAAACAAATGCGTGCTCTATTTGCGAAACCTGAAATGAATGTGTGTATGTGTATGTTGTGTGTATGTGTGTGTATGAAAATAGATTTGTCCTCTATGCCCACAGCCCAGAAATGACTCGTGTTATCTTTCTGGAGAATTTCCCTCCTATTAAAAATATGATGAATAAGGCTATTGTTCGTGAAGTATTGTATCTTTTCCTAATAACATTACATTATAATCATTACCCCATGCAATTTGAACTTCTTCCAAATAGCCACTGAAGTTACATAATGCACAGCCGTAGATTTGCATAGATTTGCACACTGCTGGTCCCCATCTTTTGCTGGACAGTGTTTCCGTGTCTTACTGAAATGAACGATTTCACAATGAACACCGTGGTACACAACTCCTGTTCTACATTTGGAAATACGGCCGTTTATTGACTATTGTAAAATTCTTGAGTCAAATTGTACGGAAAATACTGAGGCACAAACGAAAGGGTTTCCATTGCCCCCGGAGTGTGGAACAAGGGTCTGCTGATCCATCGACACTGAGAATTCCCCCTGAAAGAGAGATGGTTGTCCTCTTACCAGGACAAAC
Organism: Felis catus; assembly: GCF_018350175.1. Lineage (NCBI taxonomy): Eukaryota > Metazoa > Chordata > Mammalia > Carnivora > Felidae > Felis > Felis catus. The sequence goes on from NC_058374.1 coordinate 3,073,591, forward strand.
GTCACCACGGGGTGGTCGCTTTGTAAAATGTGGTCTTTGTGGAATTTCGGTGTCGGTGAAACTTCATATGCGTAGAGCCATGGGGGTGAACAAACTGAACCGCATCCCCCGATGGACCAGGGGCTAAGCCTGCCAAGTGGAGCCTCCTGTCACGGCCCATGGGGCAGGAGAAGCCCTGTCCCTACAATCACCATCCCCCTTGGCACTGAGACGCCGGGGTGATACCGCCCCACTGACAGGCTCGGGAACTCCTCGGGCCATCCCGCAAGACAGAAAAGCAAGACCCTTTTTTCAGCATAAGAAGGTTGCTGTTTCTTAGGGTTGTTTCTTAATTTCCAGGGATAAGACAATAACTCTGTCATCGCAAGTGCCACGTGGACAGGGAAGGCGATTGAGGGGCCACCAGGTAGGACGTCTCATGGACAGGAGACGGGGGAGGGTCTGGCCAGGGCCTGAGAAGCTGCTGTTCTGGGTCGTCACCGCTCACTGGCACCTGCCTCTGCCTCCCTGCACGCGCCCGGCCTGGTCCTGTGCTGCAAGGGCCAGACGCCAGCGGGAGATCGCGACGCACTGGGACCTTTTGTTCCAAGCATCTCGACACGTGCTTGAAAGTCCCAGTTCTCAAAAGAGAGTGAGCAGTTCAGCCAGCATATTCAGCTGTCAGCGTCACCGGGAGGGGTCAGGACAGAGGGCATCTGCACACGTGGCCAGACCTTCCTGAAGAGGCCTGGGTGGGGACTGTAGACGGCAGTGTGTTTATGGAAAAGGGATCTATCCTCCACGCACACGGCCCTAAAGCAGGTGTCTAGGGGCACCCAGGGGGTTCAGTCGGTTGAGCGTCCAACTTCGGCTCAGGTCATGATCTCACGGTTTGTGGGTTCGAGCCCCATGTCAAGCTCTATGCTGACAGCTCGGAGCCTGGAGCCTGCTTCGGATTCTGTGTCTCCCTCTGTCTGCCCCTCCCCTCCTCACGCTCTGTCTTTCTTTCTCTCAAAGAATAAATACTGAAGAAAAAAAAAAAGAAAGAAAGAAAGCAGGCGTCTGGGGTTTCATGTGAGCATTAAGTAGAAAGTGGAGCACAGCTTTGTCCCCTAATTTCGGTGTGGAACCTGCTTTTCCAGGAACGTACACAGTTACCCTCAGAATCTTAAAGTGATATCGTAGCAAAGGTTCTAAAAGAACATTAAAAACTGTGAGGTATTGGGGCGCCTGGGTGGCTCAGTCGGTTAAGCGGCCGACTTCGGCTCAGGTCATGATCTCACGGTCCGTGAGTTTGAGCCCCGCGTCGGGCTCTGTGCTGACAGCTCAGAGCCTGGAGCCTGTTTCGGATTCTGTGTCTCCCTTTCTCTGACCCTCCCCTGTTCATGCTCTGTCTCTCTCTGTCTCAAAAATAAATAAACGTTAAAAAAATTTAAAAAAAAAACCTGTGAGGTATTTAAACTGAATGTTAATCAAAATTCTGGGAGTTTTGCATATCTAGTAGCCTGGCTTCTAAACCCCTCCTCTCTAAAATAACAAAAACTGAAAATTTGACCGACAAATCCTGTGACTAATTTTAAATTATTCTCGGCCATAGTCTCAAATTAAGAAGTACGATATGCTGGTAATAAATAACAGAAGAGATTTTCCTAAATCTTTCCTCCTTTGGAGGATATTTGTCACAAAGGATTGCCATCATGAAGAATTAAGCTGGCCTAAAATTTGAGGGAAACATTGGCACGTTATCTACAATTCTGGAGAAGAGCAGAGGAGAGTAATGGGAACTTACGTTTTCCTTGGGAAGATGTCTCTGAGGATTCTGAGAAAACGCTCTCATGAGGGGGGATCCCGCTTTCAGATCGGGAATTGAATAGTTTCCCATCAAAAGGCATTTTCTGAGGTGGCTCCAGTCATGTGGTTTAATCATGAGCTAAAATGAGGTTGGTGGGCTCAGGGTCGGTCCTGAGGCCTTGGACCAGCTTTCAAAGCCTGGCAAACTGAAGAGACAAATCCCCTCACCATGAAGTTCCTGTAAATCCTCTCGTCTAAACTTTGTCCAACGTCACCAAATTTTCAAAGCATTATAGTTCATCATGGATGGTAAGAGAAGGGCTTCCCACTCAGACCTCTATTTAAAAAGTGCTTATAGAGAGTATTTCACAGAGTCAGATTTCCCACTAGGACATGAAGGGTTGTCTCTGCCAGAAACAACTGGTTGAACCTAATTAACGATTTTGTCCAAAGACCGTCCGCGCTGACTCACAACGGCTCACACACAAGTTGTGCTCACTATGTATTTGCTATATACACGCTTGTCACGCGATCAGGCTTGGAAACACTCCCCGTAGCCTTATCAGTTAGGTTGGGTGGAGTTATTGAAAATGCATAACTTATCAAAACTCTTCTGTTCCGTATCTTGTTTGTAATTATTTCTTGGTGAGGAAGTAAGTGTCTGACACACAGCAGGTGGTCAGATAGTGTGGTTGACCCCAAGAATGAGCACAGGTGTCTTTGTGAATGCTGTTGGTTTTCAAGGCCACAGAAAGGCTCTAACAGCATTTCGGCCCCCCAAATCAGACGCATCTGGAGACAAGGCCGTCCGCCAAAGACAGACACAGAACAGCCATGAGACAGCGAGGGAGGCAGCCCTGTTCGTGCACCTGACTCTGGACCGAGACACTAATTTCCACTTATCACATGTGTATAAAAAATACCCAGAATGGCCTGTTTTCAACCATTCTTACTAGGAAACCGGATTTCTTGTTCCCTTCCTAGGAAACACCGAGAACAAACCACAAAGAGGTCGTGGATTACTGGGGGTGTATGTGTTTATATTAACTACAGACTTTGTCTCACGAGCTCCTCAAAAAATAACATAGTCTGGGGTGCCTGGTGGCTCAGTTGGTTGAGCAACCAACTTCCGCTCAGGTCATGATCTCACAGTTCGTGGGTTCGAGCCCCGGGATGGGCCATCTGCTGTCAGCACAGAGCCTGCTTCAGACCCTCTCTCTCTCCCTCCCTCTCTCTCTCTGCCCCTCCCCTGCTTGTGCTCTCTCTCTCAAAAATAAATAAAAACATTTTTTAAAAATTAACATGGTCTGAAATGTTCTGCTTTTAATTTTTTTAAAAGGTCTCAATCCGGGAAATCCAAACCGGAGCATCCATTTATAAGTTGTCCGTATGCTCTGTGATCCGTTGTGTCGGGGAGAAGTAGAGACTCATGACTCGCTCGTTTTTCTGACAACGACCACAAAATCTTTGACACGCTCGCAATGTCACTTAGAATACTTTTTCTGTAAGAGTGACAGCTTGTTCCTAACGTGCCAGCATGCATGCGTTGATGTTCGTTCCCTTTGACCAGAAGCTACCATAGCATAGCACCTGCCTGGTGATTTTCCATTGACGGTTATTTGAAATGGTTAAGATGTTACAAGCTCATCGCGGATTTAATAAACTTCCTAAGGCCGAGGACTGAACTCTGTAGACCGTCTTTATTCTTGACATGAAAAATGTCGCCTTCGATCAAGGGCGGCCTGTCTCCTCTCTGTACCTTGTATTCATTTCCCTCCTACCACCCTTGGGAGACTTCTCCCAGAGTTACTTCATTATGATGAAGAGGTCAGATCTAACGATCAAACACCACTAGTGCCCACAAAATGCCAGAAGACAACACAAACTTACTGGGTTTCAGGTGGTTTTACTTTTAAGACAGAATATTAATTTATGTAACCTTACTTGCCCTTTATTATACTTACCTGTGATGGTGATATTGCTGCCAGTAATGACTAAGGCTCATGCAACGTGTGCTAAGCCAAGCATCATTGTCAAGGCTCCCTACAAACCGGCCCATTGGCCCCCAGGCTTACCTGCCAAGGTGGGTAATGGAGGCCCCCCCGTGTTACAGTTGAAGGGACCAAGGGTGTTTGATCTCCCCAGTTTTTTGTTTCATACCCAGGCCCAGGACTTGTGAACATCAACTGGGGAGAATCAGGTTGGGTTTTGGGGAGACAGGTCAACTTTGCACTTCCAGGGGTCAAGTGGAGGGACTATGCTCTTCTTGCAGACTGTGGGTCCAGAGCGGGACACAGAGATGCTCACAGGCCCCATGGAAACTTCTGGGTTGTGTTCTTGGTTGGTTGAGGAGACAGGTGTGGACATTATCATGTGCAATTATTCTCAGTTTAGATTATTTCGAATAATGTGCATTATTCTCAGTTTAGATGATGGAGCTTACTAGGATACTGGCGATCTCTCTCTCTCTCTCTCTCTCTCTCTCTCTAATTTCCTCTCAATTTAATTGTATTGTCCCCTTTTAATTCTTCTTTCATACAGTTTACTATTTACTTCCTACTGCCTTTAAAACTCCATGATCCGGGGGCGCCTGGGTGGCGCAGTCGGTTAAGCGTCCGACTTCAGCCAGGTCACGATCTCGCGGTCCGTGAGTTCGAGCCCCGCGTCGGGCTCTGGGCTGATGGCTCAGAGCCTGGAGCCTGTTTCCGATTCTGTGTCTCCCTCTCTCTCTGCCCCTCGCCCGTTCATGCTCTGTCTCTCTCTGTCCCAAAAATAAATAAACGTTTAAAAAAAAAAAAACAAAAAAAAACAAAAAAAAAAACAAAAAAAAAACAAAACTCCATGATCCGGGACTGATCTCTAAAAAGCAGACCCGGGTTGGGTGTATAAGTGCCCTCACACTTCTCCACCCCCACCGCATGCCTTTCTCCACGAGCACCTACTCTAACGCAGGGCCCCCAACTGACTGGGACCAGCAGTTTCTCTGGGAGGACCCCTGCCCTCTCGTACCTCCATGTCTTTGAACATACTTTCTCCTGTACTTGGAATGCCCACTCGCCCTTCCTGTCTAGATCCCGTCTTGATTTGTCAGCATTCGGGGACACTGTCACCTCCTCTGCAGCCTTTCCTGAACTCCCCCCACCCCACCCCCAAGCGAGGTGGCCGAATTCTGCGACGATAGCAAGATATGTTGTTTATCTCTACTGTAATGGTTTCTCCCACTGAACAGATGTTTCTGTGAGAGCAAGGGCTCCCGTTCACTCCATTGTCCCCAGCACAGAAGCAGAAAAACTCAGCACCTCAATACGTAGAAAAGCTCTGTTGGAATGAATGAAACACACAACTCCAAGAGAAGAAAGCCTCTTAATACTCAGAGATCTCTTAAATGAGTGGGTAAAATGCCATGTTTCCATGGCCAAAGGAGCCCAAGAATTGTGGACAGAATTAACAGTCCCTGATCTAAAATCATAGCCTGACATAAGGCTGAATTGTCATAACTAAAATCAGCAATAAACACATACCCTCAAGGGGAGCTCACGAAAGATCCAGAAATAAGATCATTTCCTCATGCCTCCTGTTTAATAGGAAGACACTGAAGAATGAAAGCCATATTGTACAATGTGCGTGTGTTTGAACTTTAGTAAACCCTTCCAATCTAAGACTTAAGAACAAAATAGATGAAGAAACACCCATACAAATTTCCAATTGCAACTCCATCACAACGTGATATGACATTATTTTTATGTTCGTGTACATTTTGCATATTGTTATATATTCCCATAAGGCTTCTTGAGGAGGAAATACAATATGAAAACTCTATGCTCTGCCCTGTTTCTGAAATAAGTCCTCTACATCCATACGTAGATCTCCATCAGGATACCGTTCTTAGAATTCTATTATACAATACTCCTCAGCTGATTTCACTTATCAGGGAAACCGTGGAAAATTTTTTTTTATTTTTTTTTAAAGGATTTTTTTTTTAATTATTTTTTTCAACGTTTATTTATTTTTGGGACAGAGAGAGACAGAGCATGAACGGGGGAGGGGCAGAGAGAGAGGGAGACACAGAATCGGAAACAGGCTCCAGGCTCTGAGCCATCAGCCCAGAGCCTGACGCGGGACTCGAACTCACGGACCGCGAGATCGTGACCTGAGCTGAAGTCGGACGCTTAACCGACTGCGCCACCCAGGCGCCCTGGAAACCGTGGAAAATTTGACAAGAATGAATTTTATTTCCAAAAATGTCATAAGTGGCCATATCCAAATCCCACTTTCTAAGGGACTAAATCACTAAATATTTTAATAGATAAGCACCCTTTCTCTCATGTACCACAGTAGGGAAGCAAATGCAAAGTCTCTATTGTTAAGTCTTTCCTCATTCAGCAACATTTTATGTTATTTTAATTTTGTAAATGTTTCTTTATTTGTTGGGGGCAGGGTGGCAGAGGGAGAGAGAGAATCCCAAGCTGAGCATGGAGCCTGAGGCGGGGCTTGAACAAACGACTGTGAGATCATGACCTGAGCCGAAATCAAGAGTGAGATGCTTAGCCAACGGGACCACCCAGGTGCCCCTCAGCCACATTTCATTTTAAAAGATGCGCTCTTGGGACACTTGGGTGGTTCAGCTGGTTGAGCGTCTGGCTCTCAATTTCGGCTCAAGTCATGATCCAGTGTTGTGGAATCAAGCCCTAGGTTGGGCTTCATACTGAGCGTGGAACCTGGTTGGGATTCTCTCTCTCTCTCTCTCTCTCTCTCTCTGCCCCTGCCTCACTCATGCTGTTTCTCTAAAAATAAACAGATAGGGGCGCCTGGGTGGTGCAGTTGGTTAAGCATCTGACTTCAGCCAGGTCACGATCTCGCCGTCCGTGAGTTCAAGCCCCGCATCGGGCTCTGGGCTGATGGCTCAGAGCCTGGAGCCTGTTTCCGAGTCTGTGTCTCCCTCTCTCTCTGCCCCTCCCCCGTTCATGCTCTGTCTCTCTCTGTCCCAAAAATAAATAAACGTTGAAAAAAATTTTAAAAAATAAACAGATAAATAAGAAATAAAAGATGTGCCGTTAAAATTCAAAGCCTTCTGTTCAGAATTGTTTTGGGGTAGGAGGAAGGGCCAAGAATCTCAGAGCAGATCTGTAAGACACCCGTCCTCTGGAGAATAGTGTCGGAGACACTCAATTTGAGTATAAACAGATAAATCGGATTTGGCCATAGAAACTTCACCTGATCTCAAAGTTTTTAAGCTATTAATTCCCAGTTGACGTCAGAGAGCAGTTGAATTAGGGCTTAGTGTTCCTTAAAAAAAATGGGTGACGTTATGGGATGAGGGGTCTTTTGGACCTCAAGAACATTTTCCACATTAGATCACAGTTTCAGAAATAGCAGTCTATTTCTCATGATAAAACTTTCTCTATTCAATTGTTAGGAAAATAATTTCACCTTTTCTTTACAGCCATAGTTTTCAGAGACCTTAATATGTTACTACACACAAACCTACAAATTGAGACAATAATGCATTTTTTTCCAGTTGTTACTGACCACAGGACACTTGTCGCAAGGCGTGTCTATCCACTAATGAAAAGAGCAACACGCTTAAGCAAAGTTTGGAGGTTCGATGAGGAAGAGACCTGATTTTTCGACAACATAAGAAGAAACCAACTGTAGGACATTTCATAATGACAGATGAGGAGATAATACAAAATTTAAAAAAGATTCTTCATGTTGGGTTTTTGTAACTCTCCGGGTGTGACATTTTTGTAAGCCAAATCAATTTCTTTCCAGGTGGGTAGGGACGCTCTTGCAGCCCCAAATTGAAAACTGTCCTTATAAAATGTAGATGTGCAGAAGTCAGAGAGAACCTGTATTTCATCCTTTACTTCATCTGTAGAAAGATATAAATCAAAGTACAAAAAAGAGAGGAAGCCAGCCATCTACAGTCACACATTCTGCACAGAAATCCCTGACCTAAAAGCGTATTTGGCAGATTGGTTAAGTGACATGACCTTACAGCTCTAATCTGCAATATCGCTGTGTCTGTTGTCACCTTGTTTTCTTGTCAGAATGAATTAGGAAATAATGTAGAGAAATTGTTAAATCTTTAAGGGATTCTTTTTGCAACCACTCACTACTAAGGGAAAATGAGGAACACAGTATAAATATTCACAGCTGTTTCTATGAGCAACTATCGGTGAGAACTAAAGAACAATGTTCCCCCAACTATAGATTCTTCCACGGTAAGTCACTTTTATTGTACCAATTCGAGACATTACAGATACACACTGATATTCTTTAATTCAGTCTGCTAGGACTGCTGTGAAGTTGTTAATCTTCACTTAACCTATTGGTGAAATGAGCAAAGTGTAAATTCAATTCAATTCAATTCAATTAATATTTATGGAGAACCCATAGGGTGCACAGCAATGCACAAAGAACTGTAAGGTCAGGCAATGAATCAGACATGGGCTTTTTGACAAGCTTTATATCTTTCATCTCTAGGGAACATTTACTCTGGCTTAGAACAATACGAACAATCAAAATTAGGGCCATGTCAGAAAAGAACTCCACGGCTTAAAATCAGGATAGGTTGACCTGGGCCATTTACGTGGAGTGGGAACCAGGGTAGGGGAGCTGTCTCTGTCCTACAATGCTGGCTACAGGGAGGTGCACGATCAGTGAAGGGTGGGGACAGGACTAGGAAGGATGTTCAGTGAGCTTCCCAACTGTCGGTCTCGTGACATGAAATCAGATCATTCCTTTGAAACTGGAAGGTCTTTGGTCTTCCAAGTCACCTGCTAAGTACACATGGTCAGAGGAGTCTGGGGAAAAAGTAGCAACATATCCCCATTTCTCCCATAAAGTGAGAGAACTGAAATACTCAACCTTATACCCAGGGACAACATCCACAACAAAACCAAGTGTCAACTCTTCCACTCAAACCTCTACATGTACGCAGATGGGGAACGCATTGACAGAAGACCTGGACGGTCCAGTGGCTGTGTAGGAAACAATGAAGCATCAGATGGATCTAGTGGCCCCCGAGATTTCCAACTCTGGAAGCCATGGGGGGCCAATCTGAGAACCAGAGCTGGAAAGGGGGACAGTTTTCAAACTCCAGTAAAAGCTGTGTCTGTAGTATACAAGTAAGGGCTGAAGAGGCTAGACCAGTCTGGGTCTCAGAGTCCTAAAAGTTGGATATCCTAGTTTGGGCTCCAATTTAGTAAGAGCATAGAAGTTATTGTGATGGTGCTTACAAATTAAAAGTCAAGGACTTTTTACGTACCCATCAGAGAACTGAGATCTCAGAGGAAACTATCACCTAGAAATCTAGATAGACAGGCACATTAAGAAGGACACAGTCATTGTTAAGGCTGAATAATATTCCACTGTGTGTGTGCATGAGTGTGTATACACCACTTTTACTTTGTCCATTCATCTGTTGACAGACATTTGGGTTGTTTCTACAACTTGGTTACTATGAATAATGCTGCAAGAAACATGGCTGTGCAGATGTCTCTTCAAGATCCTGATTTCACTTCAAGATCCTGATTTCATTTGTTTTGGGAATGTACCCAGAAGCATAACTGGAGTGTATTATGCTAATTGAAGGAAGGCAGACACAGAAAGACAAATACTGCATGATATAACTTATAGGTGGCTTCTAAAAAAGCCAAACTCATGGAAGTTGAGAGTAGGGTAGTGTTTTCAGGGACTGAGGTGGGAGCCGAGTGTAGAGAAGTTGGTCAAAAGGTACAAACTTTTAGATGTAAGATGAACAAGTTCTGGGGATCTAACCTACAGCATGGGGACCATAGGTAATATTACTGAATTTTAGGGGTGCCTGGGTAGCTTAGTTGGTTAAGTGTCCAACTCTTGATTTTGGCTCAGGTCATGATCTTATGGTCATAAGATTGACCTCTACAGCAGGCTCCATGCTGGGTGAGGAGCCTGCTTAAGATTTTGTCTCTTCCTCTGCTCCTGCCCCATTTCTGTTCTCTTTCAAAATAATACAACTGAATTTTATACTGTAAATTTGCTAGGAGACATCTTCAAACAATTTTTGTAATGTTTATTTTCAAAAGAGAGAAAGAGAAAGAAAGAGACAGAGAGACAGACAGACAGACAGAGTATGAGTCGGGGAAGAAGGACAGAGAGAAAACCAGACACAAAATCCAAAGCAGGCTCCAGGCTCCAACCTGTCAGCACAGAGCCTGATGTGGGGCTTGAACCCACGAAACGTGAGATCATGACCTGAGCTGAAGTTAGATGCTTAACCGACTGAGCCCCCCAGGTGCCGCACGAAGAGACATCTTAAGAGTTCTCACACTAACGGTGACCAAGTGAGGTGATGGGTGTGTTAATTAGCTTGATTGTGGTGATCATTTCACGGTGCAAATGCATATCAAAACATCAATTTGTATGCCTTAAGTATATACAATTTTTATTTGCCAATTAGCATTCAGATATAACAAAGCATTCAGAGACAACACAGAGGTTGAAATTGCCCAACAGGGAATTGCTAGAGGAACAGAAGCAGAGCTATGAAAGATCCTCAGGAAGAATCACAAGAAAATGCTACAAATGAATTTTTAAAATTAACCCATCAAACTCCCCTCGAGGACAAAGCCCCACACTAAGAAGAAAATGTTGGGGAAAGAACTCACATAGAGCAGTGCATCAACAGAGACACAAATCCAAAAACATCCGAATCAAAATTAGGACATGGAAACAGAGCCCAGAGAGGGTACAAAGCAGGCCACCATATTTTCTGAAACTGCATGAATACACAGAAAAGAAACTCTAGAGCCATGAAATTAGAAAAGATATGCTGACTCTTGAATCTTTCTAAATTTCAGGAAACAATCTTTCACATAAAATAAACCACAGAAACAACAGAGCACTTATCTCATGCAACATTCTTTTTTTTTTTTTAATTTTTTTTTCCAACGTTTATTTTTTATTTTTGGGACAGAGAGAGACAGAGCATGAACGGGGGAGGGGCAGAGAGAGAGGGAGACACAGAATCGGAAACAGGCTCCAGGCTCTGAGCCATCAGCCCAGAGCCCGACGCGGGGCTCGAACTCACGGACCGCGAGATCGTGACCTGGCTGAAGTCGGACGCTTAACCGACTGCGCCACCCAGGCGCCCCTCATGCAACATTCTTAAAGGAAGAAAGTGAAAGTCTAATAAATGTCCTACCATCAACAAAAGCACAGCAGGAAGTCATGCCCGCAAAACAACATTTGCAAAAACATTAAGAGAAAAGTACAGGATAGCAAAAAAAAAAAAAGAGCAGCATAACTCAGAATCAGAAATAATTCAGGAATAAGATTTTTAAGATCAAGGAAGAATTAGAAATATAAGACGAAAGTATTTCAGAAATATTGACTGAAATGAATGAAGCAAAAGGGCGAATAAATACAACAGATGATGACTTAAGATAATCTGGAGGTTAGGGGCACCTGGAGGCTCAGTAGGTTAAGTGTCTGAATCTTGATTTCACCTCAGGCCATGATCTCACAGTTCATGAGGTTGAGCCCCACACCAAGCTCCATGTTTACAGCGTGGAGCCTGCTTGGGATTATCTCTCCCCTTCTGTCTGTCCTTCCCCCACTCTCTTGCTCTCTCAAAATAAATAAATAAACTTTAAAAAATAAAAATAAAAAAAGATAATCTGGAGGTTAAAAACAAAGAAGAAAAAAATTAAAATAGAAAGGAATCAGGGGCACCTGGGTGGCTCATCTGTTGAGTGTCCGACTTCAGCTCAGGTCATGATCTCGTGGTCTGTGAGTTCAAGCCCCGCGTCAGGCTCTGTGCTGACAGCTCGGAGCCTGGAGCCTGCTTTGGATTCCGTGTCTCCCTCTCTCTCTCTGCCCCTCCCCAGCTTGCACTCTGTCTCTCCCTCTCTCAAAAATAAATAAACATTAAAAAAGTTTAAAAAAAAAAGAAAGAAAGGAATCAAACAGAGATAAAAGAAAGAAGTTCAGGAGCATTTAACACATAGGCAAAGAAGATTTAATATATTTGTGAAAGGAATCCCCAAAAGCAGAAAGAAAAGAAAATAAAGGAACAGAATACAAAAACCTATAATCCAATCAATGTTTCCTAAAATAATGATAAAAAATGAAGCTATATGTTGAAGAAACAAACTCAGCTCAAAATCACCAACACCAAACGTACTCAAGAAGAATGACTCAAACTTAGAAAAACAAAACGAAACAAAACACAATCCTTTGGAAATGTATGCAAAAAGAACAACTGACTCAAAATGAAGAGAAAATTTGATCGTTGCTAGACTTGTGATAGCATCATTTGAAACTAGAGAAAACTTAAGTATCATTTTTTAAATATTCAGGAAAGAAAATGTAAACCAAGGAGTTTTATATCCACCCAAACTATCCACAGAATAAAGCTCACAAAACAACAGTCAGCAATACATGGGAACTCGGAGAATATTATTCCCTTGAATTATAGTTCTGAAGAATACAACAAAAGTAGGCTTCAAATAACCGTTAATGACTACAGTGGCAGTAGCCTCAGGACTAGAGGTCAGTTGCAAGGTAGACTGGCAAACCCACAGCTCCCCGAGGGCTGTAAGAGGGTATGAGGTCTCTTGTGCCATCATGACCTGGTACCATAACATGGTACCATATGCTTAAACTGGAGAAACTGAACTTGGGGAGGGCATATGCAACAGACACTTAATTACTTTAAGGAATATTTTTTTTTAATTTTTTAAATGTTCATTTTATTTTTTTGAGATAGAGAGAGCAAGCAGGGGAAGGACAGAGAGAAGGGGAAACAGAGGATCTAAAGTGGGGCTCAAACTCATGAGCACGACCTGAACTGAAGTTGGACACTTAACCGACTGAACCACCCAGACACCCCATTTTAAGGAACATACTGGTGATGGAAAACAGCAAAGGGTCAGAATGTGTTTGCAGAATCCACAAATTAAGGCAGTTACATTGGCTATTCCGTAGGTGACTTCTCTAGCGTTCCACAAGGAGGTAATTCTGTCCCTTACTGTTTCCCCATCCTCCTCTTGATCATCTTCTTAATCATACCCCACCAGGCTTCTCTGCTCCTCAAAACTCATCGGGGCCCCTTGCTGCCAAAAAGAATCAAGCCTATCACCCCAGCAGTGCATTCAAGAACCTACGTACTTGGCTGTCACCTGCTTTTCTAAACGTATCTCTGGGAGCTGCACCTTTATTTTCTTGTTTTGTCTCCTTTAGCAACTCCTTCCTTCCTCCCTCCTGGCTTCTGCCTGTGACGTCCTTGTGCCTAATGGCACCTTATCTGAATCCTATTCACGGCTCAGGGCCCAGTTCAGCCCTGCCCTCCTAATAGGCTCGCTTCCTTCCCCACCCACCAACTGGATGCTTTTTCTCTTATCCTTCTTCCTTGATTACAACTTTCCTGACTGTGATCACTATGCAGTCCTTCACTAGGTCTCGGGTATCTTGATCAATGCCTTGCACAGAGCACTCTTTCAGGAGTGCTCTAGTACATTATTTGCTCTAGTACAATAATTCCCCCAAAATGGCAGAATCAAAATTGTGCTGGATCTTAATTTTTCTCTGGCCATAAACCCATATCAATTTTATTCCAGTTGTAACCCTTATCCTCAGGAAAAGTAAAATACACACATGCACACACACAGTAATTTCCATATAGTTACAAGATGGCCACACATGTCCTTAAATCTATGAGGGGCTGCCTTTTGGGTAGGTCCAGTTTCCCAGTGAGGCTCTTCAAGAAGCAGGCTTGGTGCCACCATCCATCCCAAGCAGACCTATTCTGCCCCCACGGAAGACAGCATCTCCCCGGGGCAGCACCAAGAGTACGAGCTCTCTCCTACTTTGAAGAACTTCCTGCTGACATCCTACATGCAATGTTTTAGCACTGGTTGAGGAGAAAAGCTTTTGCACTAATTTCTCATCTCTATCCCTCTCTCTCACATCATCAATCACCCAATCACAGGTACCGAACAGAGGACGGAAGGGATAACAGCTGAAATATGAGAGCGCATTGGATTTCTCCAGAGAGGTGGCATTTTTTCAACTTCCATTATTTTCCCATTTGGTCTCTTTTTTTAAAATCAATATTTTGATTTTAGCAGCCCAGACAGTCCTCGTGTGTGTTGCCTAAACACAGGGGCACTGTGGCGGAACTCCCAGACATGGCGGCAGGAAGGGTCTACTTCAGTCCTTGCTGCTCTTTTCTGCACCAGTGGGGTGAACAGAGTTGTTTGTGGAGGCTTCTGAGATGCAGCTTTTCATCCGTGACGATCAGTGGTCTATTCTATGTCAAAACTTTGGAGAATGGAATGAAACGGTACAAAGGAATTTTTTTTAATGATTATTTTTGAGTGAGAGAGACAGAGCGCGAGTAGGGAAGGGGGCAGAGAGAGAGGGAGACACAGAATCTGAAGCACACTCCAGGCTCCGAGCTGTCTGCACAGAGCCCGATACGGGGCTCAAACTCATGACCTGAGCTGAAGTCCGACGCTCAACCGAGGAGCCACCCAGGCGCCCCGTCAAGGGAATGTTTTAAGTGACGAATTACACAACACGTAAATGCTGAAATGAGATCCCTTCACACAGAAAGTCAACTGGATACACCCGCTTGCCGACCAGCAGGTCTGTAAGCAGTCACATGGACAGGCTGTGGCAGCTCAGGAAATAAGGGCACACGGTGCCTGATTGGTGCAAGGGCGCCATTCGTCCAGGGAGGTTACTTGAGCACCCATTATGTGCCCGGGGTTACTGTTGGCTCTGGCTGCTCTGCGGGGAATGATCATGAGGTCCTGCCTTCACGGTGCTTCTGTTCTCCCGTGAGTGGACATGAAACAGAAGAATGTCGAGAGAGTTCTCTACATCATTTAGACACTGCAGGTGCTGTAAAGAAAATAGAAAGTGGTGTGTCTGCCCCAGGTCACAGGAATGTTGTTCCTTCTGGTGGGACACCAGGAAAAGCTCCTCTGGATGACACTGGAGGTTTGGAGACACCAGGAGGGAAAGGAGTTTCTAGAAAAAGCTCAGACAGAGTGACCGCCAAACGTCTTGGTGCTGGAGTGAGGTTGGCAACAAACCCAGTGTCTGGGGCTCCAGCAGAATGAGCCAAAGCTGATGATTCAGGAAGGGTGGGCAGGCCCCACTTCCGTAGCCCCTCGTAAGGACAATGATGGGAAAGATGGAGAACGTAAATCCCACAGAATGTTCTATTCCACAGACAATGGGAAAAGATTCCCGGAGAATGGGATTTTCCTGCCTGGTTATTGTTCCGTGAGCTAGTTAATAACCTTGACGTCATCTGAAGGAAAAGCCCCCACTGAAGTCATTCTTAAATTAAAAATTAAGTACACACCTCTTTGATTATTAATTAAATATAGGGGCGCCTGGGTGGCGCAATCGGTTAAGCGTCCGACTTCAGCCAGGTCACGATCTCGCGCTCCGTGAGTTCGAGCCCCGCGTCAGGCTCTGGGCTGATGGCTCAGAGCCTGGAGCCTGTTTCCGATTCTGTGTCTCCTTCTCTCTCTGCCCCTCCCCCGTTCATGCTCTGTCTCTCTCTGTCCCAAAAATAAATAAACATTGAAAAAAAAACTTTAAATATATACCCTATTTGATTCTTAAATATATATAACCTTATATACATAATTATATATAATTTTAATTAAAAATGCCTTTGCTTATTAATAGACACATGTATTGCAAGTTACCAAAAGGTCTAGAAATCACATTCGTAATGTCACTCATACCGAGAGAGAAATTTGAACGGCTGTTTTTGAAAGGTTAACTAGTTAACCAGTGGTTAGTTGAACGGCTATGTTACCAGTGAATGGCTGTACCCAATGGAAAATGTGTTCACTTTTGCCTCTCTACTTCTCTCTTTTCTCTTCCATCTCATGCACCTGACAGATTACCTGAACCATAAAAACGTGTGTGTGCATGTGTGTGTGTGTGTGTGTGTGTGTGTGTGTGTGTGTGTATCTTCTTACAAGGACACCAGTCACAAGTGATTAGGACCCCTCTTCCAGCCTAATTCTGAGGAAATGATCTCTCTAAAGACCTCATCCCTGCACAATTACAGTCTGAGGCACTGGGGATGGGACTCAACACTTGAATTTTGAGAGATTCAGTTCAACCCATGCACACATACAGATATGCACATATGCTTCTGTTTGTAACAAATGTCACAGAATCTTTAAAGGGTATGTCGATTCAAGGAACATCAAGTACTCCGAATAGCCATTTTTATTTGAAGTGCGGCAGTGCTCGTGCGATGACCACCCCGTCGCGGATACAATGTCGGAATGTCATTAAATGCTCAGGTTCCTTTCTGCCACGGTAGTGCCCTGGTTACTAATAAATAGAATCACATTCCATCGGCAGGTGTCAAGTTTGTGAAAGGTAATTAAAATATTTCCTGGCGTTGGCGTTCCGAAACAATCCATTTTGATGGAAGGAGGGACATGGGAGGGAGAGAGGAAGGAAACACAAGGCAAGATGACAGGCTTCCTGCAAAGTAAGTGACTGCTGCTTCACCGGCACACACCTGCTGCGTCTACACGGCCTCATGCCAGTCACACGGGATCTCGCGAGAATTTGCAACAAATCTCTGTTTTTCATGAGATGGAGGAAAGAAAACCTGGTTGTTTTCCAACGTGTAGAAGAAAACACCATGGAAATATAATTACTTTTCAGGTTTTAAGTTTTCCTCCTTCCATTATAGGTATGTAAATTTTTGGAAGCTACTAATAGTTAAAAGTGAAAATTTAATTGTAATATGCAATAGGTACAAAGCATCATTGGCCAGCCGGTACGACTAATCCTTCACTCGGAACATAAGTAGTTTGCGTTACTGTTTTTATTCCACCAAGGAATGTCACGATTTTAACAATTCTATCACTTGTTTTTGGAGTTCAGTGGCACACTCGTGTAGTACAGGCGTCTCCACAGAACAATGTTCTTCCTTATGCAAAACTGTTCTGTAATGTCTGCATAGCATGGTTCACAGCTCAGCTATTTTTTTAAGAACTGGAAAAATAGACTTTTTTTTTTTAATTTTTAAGACTTTGTGTTTTAAAAGGAGCTTGGGGTTCATCACAAAATCGAGAGGAAGGTGCAGAGACACCCCGTACCCCACCCCCTGCCCTGTACAGCCTCCCTCATCATCAGCACCCCCACTAGATGTCACATTTGCTACTGTCATCAACCTACACTGACTCCCAGTCCATGACTTACATTAAGGGTCACTCTTGGTGGTGTACATTCTATGGCTTTGGACGAATGCCCAGGACACATGTCCACCAGTATAGTATCCCTCAGTGTATTTTCACTGCCATAGAAATCCTCTGCGTTCACCATCTGTCCTTCCCTCCCCGAACCCTTTGGAACCCTGTATCTTTTTCGTCTACATGGTTTTCCCTTTTCTAGAATGTCATCAGGTTGGAATCATATAGTATGCTGCCTTTTCAGATCGGTTTCTTTTACATAGCAATATGCATTTCAGGTTTTTCCATGTCTTTTCATGGCCCGAGAGCTCATTTTGTTTCATCACTGAGTAATATTCCACTGTCTGGATGGACCACAGTTTGTTTATCCCTCTACGTACTAGAGAACATCATGGTTGCTTCCAAGTTTGGGCAATTATGAATAAAGCTGCTGGAAACATCCGCATGTAGGGCTTCATGTGGACATAAGTTTTCAACTTCTTTGGATAAATACCAAGGAGTTTGGCTGCTGGACAGTAGAGTAAATGGTGCCTTGCTTCATCGGAATTAGAGAGGGCAAGTCAGAGTGTGTGGGTGTGACACAAGTCAATCTCAGATGTCACATCCAGTCACTCTGGCCATTATCCACTCTTTAAAACCAAATCAATTGGTTCACCCCACCCTCAAGGGGATGACATAGGGAGCAAATTCCAGAAAGCAGGATCGTTGGAGACATTTTAGAAGCAGTCTATAACAATAAACAAAGCGAAAACAAATAAATTGTGAAAAACAATCAATCTTTGAAACTCTATGATTGAATCACTTATTATTTCTTATGATTTTCTTTTTGGTGTCTATTACATTGTTTTTTTTTTCCAGGATTAAATTTTAAATTTCAATAGATATAAGGCATTCAAGCACTTGGACCTCTTTTGTTGACAGCAAGTAAGGATGCGATTGTTTTTATAGATAAGTTACAAATGGAATTTTTAATATTTCTTTGTATATCCAGGTAATTCTTATTTCAGAAGCAAAAGTAACTACAAGTAATGCTACTTTCCTTCCTTCAATCAAGAAAAGTGTATCCTATTTATGTCTGCACTCATTTTTGAATTGCCAATTTCTCAAGCTTTTAATGTCATTTTAACGCATATTAGAGGTGTTTATAAAAATGATTAACCGGGTAAGATACTTTTTTCTCTCTTTGTTCAACCCAGAAAGAATAACACAAGATCTTCCTGATGCCTTAATTCACTGCAATTCTTGTGAGACCACATCTTAATTAAGTTTATTTTTAAAAATCTAAACTTACTTCCTTACTTGAGGTTCATAATAATGGTGGCTCTTCAAATGCAATGAACACATGATACTAAAACAGACAAGTCATAATACTTCAGTGACTTCTGCGGGTATATCAAGCTATGAAGTTACCATGTAAGAGCTCTAAGTAAGCGCTCCAAAATAAGATGCTGGGGAATGAAAATGATGGCAGTTTTTAATCCAAGTACTGATTTTTAATCTACTGCATCTGAATTAATTGTGGACTATAAGCAAACTTGCCTCTTATTTGCCCATTTGAAACAGGATGTGGGTAAAATGCACCCATTACCAAACTTGAAGAACTCGGCTTGAGAAATAATCATATTCCTATCTATTCAAGTTACGCAGTAGCTTTAGTTCTTCAAGAGGAACTCTGGGAAAGAAACGGATAATTTAGCATCCGGGCATACCCTGCTTCTCTCTCTAAATGTAATCCAGATAGCCAAGAGAAATATTTCACGAAACTGCCAAACCAAACCAAAAATGGACAAGGCAGCAGAACAAAAGACAAAGACGAACATCCAGAGTGGAAAGCAGCAAACGGAAGATGCGGCTGTTGAAGAAGAAAGAATGGAAAAGGAAGAAGAGAGAGAAAAAGACACGGGGGGGGAGAACGGCAAAGGAAACAGAAGAAATAAGAGGAAAAGACAGGAAAAGAAATTAGAAGGAAGGAAAGAGAACCAAGGAAGATGACTAGACAGAAAATACGTTAAATTTTAAAGGTGAAGAATGGAATTATAACGTCTGAAAAAACAGCTCCTGGGTAGAGACAGAGTCGCCCACGTTGCTTTACAAGATGAGCATGGGAAGAACGTTCTCTTTGGGACTGGATTGAAACGTATCTGGAATCCCCCAGATGTTCGAGTCCTTTCTTTCACGGGTGATTCCATTGTTCTGAGGCCCTTCAGAGAGACAACCTCCAAAGGGATTCTTCTCCAGTGACAGCAACATTGCTCGCTGCTCCTGCGGAAGGACCGCGACCTTCCATCCCCGGGCCTGAAAATAAGCCGGGAGCCAGGTCTTGGGTGTTTCCAGTCCTGCAGAGCGGGAGGACCGAGCCTCCCACGGAGCAGGGATTTCACGGTGACAGGGCAGTGGGCAGAATTATGGCAGGCTCATGTCTCGGTGAAAGACCTGCCTGCTGGGTGTGATGCCTTCTCCCCACCATCGTCATGGACAAACACACTTATTTAATGCCTTGGGACTACTTGCACACGTTACGGTGGTGAGGTTCTCACAACCAAGAAACGGAGTCAGAGAGAGAACAAACAGTCTGAATTAGGATTATTATTATTAAAACTATTATTCCTGGAGCACCTGGTGGTTCAGTCGGTTGAGCGTCGGACTTCGGCTCAGGTCATGATCTCACCGTCCGTGAGTTCGAGCCCCGCATCGGGCTCTGTGCTGACAGCTCGGAGCCTGGAGCCTGCTTCGGATTCTGTGTCTCCCTCTCTCTCTGCCCGTCCCCTGCTCATGCTCTGACTCTCTCTCTCAAAAATAAATAAACATTAAAACATTTAAAAAAGAAAGAAAGAAAGAAGTCCTAAAATACAAAATATAAATCACCTGTTAGTGGGTCACAAAAGGATAACTTAATTTTTTTTTTAATTTTTTTTTCAACGTTTATTTATTTTTGGGACAGAGAGAGACAGAGCATGAACGGGGGAGGGGCAGAGAGAGAGGGAGACACAGAATCGGAAACAGGCTCCAGGCTCCGAGCCATCAGCCCAGAGCCCGAAGCAGGGCTCGAACTCACGGACCGCGAGATCGTGACCTGGCTGAAGTCGGATGCTTAACCGACTGCGCCACCCAGGCGCCCCAAGGATAACTTAATTTTGACATTTCACTGTCAAAGTCCCTCATCTTTATTTTTTTTATTAAGATGGGTGGACTGTTTTACAATTAAAATTGTGTGATTTTTATAAATGTAATTCCCTCATCTAACATACCCTGAACATAGTAACTCATCATGTTAAGTCTCTTCAAAGAATTGTATAATTTCCTGGGATTTTATCACTGTTGAGAAATTTGGATTATATCTGTCGTTTTGCAGTTTCAGCGGCACAACCCAGAAGGGTTTCCGGAACCACAAGCTGGTGAGATTACGGCCCTAATCGTCCCGATTCGCAGATGCGTCTCTAGCTGCTATTTCTGCAACACAGGAAGAGAGAGAAATGTGGTTACAACAGATTAAACAAAGGTTATATTTATTAACCCTTATTAACCATCACAGCCAAGCAAACAACTTTAATCAAAAAAAAAAAAAAAAAAAGGAGCCGACGCTCAATATTTAAACTGTGCATAAAAATATGGCGTCCAATCTAATCGAGATGGCCAACAGTGAGCATGCCACATTTCGCGTTTGATCTTCAAATCTGGAATTCATTCCTTCTGTCGCTCTAATTCCTGAACCCAATTTGGAAATGGTTTGCATTATATGCTATCTCAGTGCTTTTTATGTTTGCTCACCAAACAGAATGTGTTTGAAGACTTTGTCTTCCTGAATGTGACATTGTTAACAATCAAAGGAGTTGAACAGCGGGACAGTGGCAGCTCATGTTGGAATAAGTGGCGGGGGAGGGGGGTGCGTTTCTTAAATGTGACGTAAACAACACACGCGTGGAAATAGGTAGGCCTGATTCCTCCTGTACTGCTTCAGGCTTTTAATAATTGAGGTAAAAAAAAAAAGAAAGAAAAAGAAAAATTGCTCATACGTCTTTCTACTAGGCTAAGGGGTTCATCTCCACGATTATACTGATGAGGGTTATTTTGTCCGTAAGTCCTCCCACCCCAAGCACGTGTTTCCAGGTACAGGAAATGTGTGGGGGCAGAAAGAGTAGAGATGGAAATAGCACAGCCCCACAGCAATTTTCTGGGCAAACAGAGCAGAAAGGATGGTGTGGCCCTTAGGACTTTTCTCTTTAGTTTTCCCATCACATGGTTGGTAATATTTGAGTAAATCCCAGAAAACAAGAATCGCCTGGAGCACGTCTGACCCCAGCTAAGGGTGGAGCCTGGCGAGTTAAGGGCAGGACTGGTGTGGACACTCCCGGGGGAGGAGGAAGTCCGGCCACCAGCCCTGTAGTGTTTCCTGGAGCACAAGGTGCACTTTCTAGTGTATCCCCGTCCCCTGAAGGAACAGACAGTGAGCTCCGGATTGGAGCCTGGTGCTGTTCGAGGCTCCGGAACGTGGCCCTTAGGAAACCCAAAGACAGAACAGGGAGGTTTAATCTTAGTGGCAAAGACCAAAATAGTACCTAAGGAGGTGAGAATTGCTATGAGAAAAATACTGCACAGGAAGGAGGCTCAGAACCTCGGGGCCACCAGGGAAAGCGAGCAAAGCCCAGAGGACCAGAGAGAATCCGGGAAGAACCTTCCAGCAGAGGCCGTGTGAGCTCCAGCGTGGGAGCACCGGCTGGGGTGCAGTCAGGGCAGTCCCAGGCTGGCCCAGAGCCCAGCAGGCCGCTGTTGCTGGTGATGCAGGGACCCTGGAGGATTTGACAGAGGAATCCTGTGGACAGAGCCACAATTCAGGGGAGAGGCGAGGGTGGTTCCAGCAAGAGCAAGAACGTGCCCTCGATGAGGCGAGAAGAGGCCGGGCTCTGGGATCTCTTCAAGGTACAGCCAGGAAGATGTCTTGGCAAGTTCCAGAGGAGTGAAAAACGGTGCTGCAGAGTTCCGCCAAAGAGACGGGAAAATGGTTCTTGTCAAAACAGAGGAAAGGGATCTCTAAGCCAGGTAGGGACGTCGGAAAGTCTGCGTAGGAAACTCTGGGTTTGAGATGTCTACTCCTCATCCAAGTGCGGCTTCAGGCAGACAAGGGATTCTAGAGCTTGAGAGACGACAGGCCAGAAAGAACTGAGGCAGAGCTGGGCATGTCTACACTCGGCGACTAGACCCTGGAGCCTGGGGGAAATGCCTGCATGGGACAGCATCCTTGCGCAAAGCTCAGGGCTGGAACCTAAAAGTCCAGCATTAAGAGAGGGATGCACAGAGACCTGGGAGAGAGAGATCGCAAGAGCCCAGACCCCCAGAGCTGGGGAAGGACGGAGGGAGCAGCCACCAGCTCAGCCACGGCGGTGCCCATCACGCAGGGCCTGAGGGTGGGCTCAAGGGTGGGGTGTGCAGATCTCGGGTGCACCGGGCCCTGCAGAGTTAGCGGAAGGAAGGGGTAAGCGAAGCAGGTCTGAACGAGAACGGGGGTAAAACTACAACAACAATGATAGAACTTTTTAAAATATTATTTTTGGGGCACCTGGGTGGCTCAGTGGGGTAAGTGTCCGACTTCAGCTCAGGTCATGATCTCACGGTCCGTGGGTTCGAGCCCCGCGTCGGGCTCTGTGCTGGCAGCTCGGAGCCTGGAGCCTGCTTCAGATTCTGTGTCCCTCCTCCTCTCTCTCTCTCAAAAAAATAAATAAAACGCTTAAAAAATTGTTTTAATAAAAAATTATTTTTATTGATAATTATGATTTAAAAACTAACATTAAATTTATCATCATAACCATGTTTAAGCATGTGTTCAGTAGTGTTAAGTATATTCACATTGTTGTGTAACAAATCTCCAGAAATTCCTCATCTTGCAAAACTGAAGCTCTGTCCCTCTGTCCCCAGGAAGCAATGACTCCCTGCTTCTCCCTCCCCGACTCCCTATAACCAATGTTCTGCTTTGTTTTTTTAATTTTTTTTATTTTAGAGAAAGTGAGGGCATGGGCGAGAGTGGGGGAGGGCAGAGAGAAGGAGAGAGAGAATCCCACACAGACTCCATACTCGGCAGGGAGTCCCACGGGGGTGCTCAATCCCACAAAGCCGGGATCATGACCTGAGCCGAAAACAAGAGTCAGACGCTCAACTGACTGAGCCGCCTGGCACCCCTGCAATGTTCTGCTTTCTGTTTCCATGAAAGATGGACACGTCCTTAACCTGCTTCTACTAAGAGCAGTGGGTCCCAATGTTTGCATCTAAAGCGTTCGCAGGTAATGCTGCCACTGCCATTGGACGGCCGCCAACCTGTGGCATTGGCTCTCAATCTCCGTTGAACATCGTGATTTCTTGAGGACCTTTGCAAATGTTCTGAAGCCTAGAACCCACATCCAGAGGGTCTCGTTTAGTGGTCTTAGGGCATGGCTTGAACACTGGTCACTTTTAAAGCTCCCGGGTATTTCTAGTTTGCAGCCAAGTTGACCAACAGAGATGAAATGGAGGTCCTGGGTGCAGAGGGGCAAAGGGGGTGGCTTACAGAAATTCTCCTGATTCCTTCAATGATAATCCAAGCAGAAAGGGAAGCCAGATGAGCTGAGGGAGGGAGAAGGTGAGCTTCTGGAAGAGCTCAGAAGAGTTGGAAAAGTCTTTGAGGTCATGAGAGTAGGAATAGATGGAGAAATCCAGAACACCCAGCGGCCGGCTTTGTGGTTGTGACTCCAAAGTCATCCGCAGCCCGTACGTGCTTCTCTCATCCCGCATGTCACCGTGCACGTGCAGCCCTGGGGCAGGCAGAGTCACGTAGCATCAGCCGTGGTTCAGAGATGTAACTTTTAAGTAAGTAAAGCAAAGGCCATCCCCATACTCCCTCACCAGGCTCCACTCACTGGCCACTGCTACCTGCTGTAGGCAGTCCTTGATGCAAGGGAGGCCATCAAGTTGATTACGTGGCCTCCGAGGGGTAGAAAAGCAAAGGAAGGAGGGCTGGGAACAGGTGTGGTGTGAGCCAACCAAGGTGTCTGTCACAACCCCAACCTAAGGAGCTGAGTCCCAGAGAGTCACTGAGCAGGCGGTGTGGCAGTTGAACAGCGTGAGTGAGGTTGTGTTTCAGAAACCCGTGGCTAGCAAACAGGTGTAGAGGACGTTGATGCCATGGAGGCTGGGAGGCTGGGAGGTCAGCTGGGCTTCTCCCATGGACCACGCGAGAAATGGCGGGCTTTGGGGTAAGGGCTAGAAAGGGAAGCAGTAAAAGTATTTGGCTTCAGGATGGAAAACCCTTCATCAACCAGATGTTTGCAACGAGCAATGAGAAATGAAGGTCCACGCCAGCAGAGGTCCAACATCTGCTTTTCCCGTGCGATGCCAAAAACCTTGTGAAATCTTCATTAAACAGACTGTACACGGAATAAGTTTTGAACATTTGTTAAGTGTTTAGGCACTGCAATCAGCGCTTTACAGCCAATTACCTCCTTGACCAAAAAATGTCATTATTATTTTCATTTCGAAAACAAAAAGACAACGCTTAGGGAGACAGAATCACTGTCCGCTGGTCCAGGGAGCCAGGAAATGGTGCGTCCAGGCAGGGAAGGAATCCAGGCGTCTGGGACAGAGGCCGAGGGCCAGGCCAGGGCTTCAGACCGCCTCCCACACGACGCTCCCTCCTGGACCCGCTCGGCTTCTCTCCTCGCCCCTGCTGGCCGTTTCAGCGGTGAGGGAGAATGGTGATAATTGCACGGTAAATCCTATACGAACACTTGGAAGCTGTGTCTTCCTGGAAATTACATGGTAAATAATGACATTTGTAGGGAACGAATAATTCAGCTATTGGTTACCATGTCAAATGCAATTTTAAGATCTGATGAGGCAAATCTTGTTTAGGGGATGAAAACAGAAGAGGTAAACCGGATAATTGCCAAGTGATTAAACGCAAGGTGCCATGCATGTATGATTAATGCAAATCTGCAGATCCACCCAGAGGAGGGGGGAATGGGGACCGAGCGTGGCGTCCCTGGGAGGTGCACGTGCCTGGTGGCCCCCGGGGCAGGTCCCCACTCGCAGACAGCACAGCCTAGCGCTGGAGGCGACTCTGTGTCCCAGCCTCTCTTTCTTTTCTCCCAAAGAATCCGCCATTTTACAATTTCACTCCTTCTGCTTCTGAAAATCCCTGTGAATCCCCTTTCTCACAATTCTGTGCGGCTACTACCCCTTCTCTGGCTCCTTCTGGGGGTCCCGCTGCTTAGTACTCAGACCCTGTCCTGTATTCATAAAACGAGAACACTTTCCCACCGTTGTCCTGTCATGAACGCCCTTTGGGACCAGCCTTCCGATCATTTGTGACTTGTCTCACCGGAGAATGGGGCTGAAGCCCGCGGGAGGCACAGAATGACAGCACATACTCGATCCCTTACAAGCGGGAGGCGGGGGAAGGAGACATGTTCGCATGGCAGAGGAGGACTGGGCTCTCGAGGAAGGCATCCTGGCGGGCCCAGACTCAGACACAGGGGTGACGGGGAGGGAGAGGGGAGCCCTCCGAGGGCTGGTGAAACGCAAGCCGTTGTAGCCCATTGAGTGCGCTGTTTCAGTCCACCCTAACAGTGACTTTGAGAGAGAAGAAAGACCCGCTCGCTGAGGCTGGGGGACACGGGGTGGCCAGCCAAAGCAGGGCAACAGTCCCTGTGGCCCTCGGCATGGTGCAGCTTGACTGGTCTGTGGGGTGGATGCATGTGTGGTCAGTCTTCGGGGTGTGTCCACAAAGGCCCTTGTGGGTGGAATTAACATTTGCATGGGAATTAACATTTGTGGGTGGAATTAACATTTGCATGAGATATCTATCTAGAGATAGATAGATAGATAGATGGTAGATAGATGATAGAGATAGTAGATGATAGGTAGGTAGATAGATATAGACACAGATAAATCATAGATAAATAGAGATAGAAAGATAGATAGATAGATAGATAGATAGATAGATAGATAGATAGTAGATGATAGGGATAATAGATGATAGGTAGATAGATAGATATAGATACATAGATAAATAATAGATAGAAAGGAAAAAAGAAAGAGAGAGAGAGAGAGGGAGGGAGGGAGGGAGGGAGGGAAGAAGGAAGGAAGAAAGAAGGAAAGAAAGAAAAAGAAAATAGATAGGTAGATGCATAATTGTGACAAGTCCCCTAGTGTTTATTTGCCTCAGCAGTGCCTCAGTCTAGAATGTGTTACTGCGATGTTGTATTACATGATATTGCAGCATTGCCTCAGTATGAAATAAGGGTTATATTACATTACCTATCTCAGGCTGGAGCTTAGAGAAAGAGGGCCACAATATGCTCGGGTCTGTGGTTCTCTGAAACACAGAGCAACCTCACTTTTCCGCGGTGTCCACTCCAGTTTGGACCGAGACTCAGGTCTAGACACAACGCGGGCTGGCAGCAGGGCGTCGGGTCACGGAGTCCCTTCTGGACAGCATTGCGGCCGGACCCACTGTGAGGACGCTGAGAAACGTGGCCATCTGAGGACCGGATGAGTGACGGGCTGCCTCCCGGCGTGTGAGGGAGATGGCTTCTGAGAGCCACTAAGTGCTTTCTAAGCCACCGGAGCATGGCCTCCGAGCCGGCAAGGAGCCGTCCCTGATGGGTCGTTAGCAACACCCTGACTCTCTCCTGGACAATAATATTGACTTCCCATTAGATAAACATGAATCTTCTAAACAAGGGTGAGCACGCAGGGGCCGGCCCCGCCCGCCCCGTGCAGGTAAAAGGCAGTGGGACACAGTCCATAGATTTGATTTCCTCTGTAAGCACCTCTCCTGGTGAAGCGAGCTCAACTCGCAGGCAAGACCGCCCTTCCACACGGAGCTCGGAGAGCAGAGGGAAGAAGGTCACCCCTGCGCAGGCCCGGTGTCTGTGTTGAACGAAACCCATTATTAGCAGATCAGAGCCATTAGAGGGGTCTCTTTATGCCTTTTCTTTATCGAGAAAAACATGAAAACGGGAGAGAGGTGGGTCAGTAGAGAGAAATAAAGCGGATCACAGTAACGAGCTGGACTGGTGTGGAGTCAGGGGTGAGGGTACCTGGGAAGACAGCAGAGACCTCGCCCTGGGAAGCCTCTGGCCACCGCCGTCACGGACAGAAGTAAATCAGGCCACGGCCAAGGCCGATTCTACTCTTCCCTGTTGACACCTAGCCGTCTTGTCAAAGCCGCCTTTTAAAGGTAATTTGCTAAAACAAATCAGAAGAAACTAACCGCTTGGTCCGGCCTTTCCCACGTGTGCGCATATAAACCACACGAATCACTAACACGCATTAAAGTTAGTGTTTTATGATAGTTCTTTTTAGAGAAGCATTTAGTTCAAATAGCAGGGTTTCGGTGAGTATTTAAAATGGGTCAGTTGAGGGGCGCCTGGGTGGCTCAGTCAGTTAAACCTCCGACTTCAGCTCAGGTCATGATCTCACTGTCCGTGAGTTCGAGCCCCGTGTCGGGCTCTGTGCTGACAGCTCAGAGCCAGGAGCCAGCTTCGGATTCTGTGTCTCCCTCTCTCTCTGCCCCTCCCCTGCTCAATCTCTCTCTCTCTCTGTCTTTCTCTCTCTGTCCCTTCCCTGCTCACACTCAGTCTCTGTCTCTCTCTCTCTCACTCAAAAATAAATAAACATTAAAAATGTTTTTAAATGAGTCAGTTGATAAGAACTTGGCTTACGTGCAATTTATCAAGGTCTCCAAGTGTAAAATAGTTTTTTCTTATAATAAGCAATCTTTTTTTAATATTTATTTATTTTGAGAGTGGGAGAGAGAGAGAGAGCATGAGCAGGGGAGGGGCAGAGAGAGAAGGAGACACAGAATCCAAAGCAGGCTCCAGGCTCTGAGCTGTCAGCACAGAGCCCGATGCGGGGCTCAAACCCATGAACCGTGAGATCATGACCTGAGCCGAAGTCGGACACTTAACCGACTGAGCCCCCCAGGCACCCCTTATAATAAGCAATCTTCAAAGTAACAGCAGATCCCCAACATGGTAATAATCATAATGAACATCTATATAGGAGCCAACGACTGGACGTTAGCTGAAAGTTAGGATACTTTCTTAAGGCAAAATTCCTAATGAAGTCACTAATAATCAAATCTACCCACCTTGCTCTCCCTTCTCGGTAGGTAAAATCGTACAGACGAGGGGACAAAGCACCCAAGTGAACGTCCACTCTGGCACATGAGGCTTCAGAAGTCACCCCGCAGGACACGCGGTTGCTATGCAACACGTGGAGGTTAATAGAGGTGACCGGCCGTGCAGAGGGGTCAGCTCTCCCAACAGAGAAGGAAATGGGTCAGAGGGATTTTCTTTTCTGAGAGTGCATTCTTCTGAATTCCCTTCTGAAGGGTCTTCAAATACAATCATTTAAAGCCGCCCTTTGCCGTATTAATTAATTTAATCACAATTAAATGAAAAATTAATTTAAAATTAGTCATAACTTGTCTGAGCATGTTCCTGAAAAGACTGAAAATTTATGAGGGTGCTCCATGTATGTGCATGTGTGCCTGTGTGTCTCTTACGTGTACCCGCGTGTGTACGGAATACCCCTACTCGCACACTTGCACGTCCAAGTGTTGTCCCTGAGTATACGGTAAACCCCAGAGGGCCTGAATAGGACAAAAGGGCAGGTCCACTCTCCACCTGAGCTGGGGCGGTCATCTTCCGCTGCCCTCTGACAGACACACGCTTGGTCCTCAGGACTTGACACAGGAACTCGGGTCTCCACCGTGGACCCCCAATCCTCAGGCCTTTGGGTTTGGACTGGAGCCACACTACGGGCTTCCCGGAGCCTCCCACTCACAGCCGGCAAATGGTGGGTCTTCTCAGGCTCCGTGATGGCATGAGCCACCTCTCATGACAATCTCTTTGTACACATCTCTCTGTATATCCTACTGGTTCTTTCTCTGGAGAACCCCAGCGAGGACGGATTTTGTTACATACACACTCGGATACGTGAGGGACGCAGACGATACTGCTGAATTTCTCTTCGAAAGGAAAAGGAGCAATACCATGTTCGCTCTTAGATCTGTTTTACTGAGATGCCCTGAAGGAAGGAAATGCGAGGTAATGACTAGCAGACAATTGGACGTAGGCAGCAAGTTCCACATGGCAAAGAGCATCGTGAGAGGCGTCCCGCCGGGCGGGGTTAGCGGGGCACCGTGGGAACCCTGACTGCAGCCCGTGTGCCATGGCACAGGGTGTCCCGGGGAAACAGCGGGTCCACACCCATGGGGGACGCCGGGGAAGCACCCCCTGAGCTCAGGGGCAGGGACTGGCCTGGGGTGTGAATGCAGAGAACAGCGTGGGGAAAACAACAGCCATTTAGGGAACGGGCTAGGTTATAACAACTTAAATAGCATCTGTTGCTATGGTAAACAGGACAGTGACGTCTCAAAGATGTCCACACCCCCAGCAAGGCCTGCGTTGGGCTTCTGACCCGCGGAACTGTAAGATAATGAATTCCCGTGTTTTAAGCCAGTTAGTTTGTGGTCACTTGTTACAAGCAGCAAAAGAAATCAGATACAGTTCACTGAGCAACGAAGCCTCCAGAAACGCATTCCCATCAGGTATAAGAAAATCGGCATGTAGACGGGAAAGATAAGCGAGCTGGGGACCTTTCCTGCCAGGAAAGTCCCAGATGAAATATTCACGATTTCAGAAGTGTATTAGGTGGACCTCCAGGTTCCAGAGCTCAGTAGGACTGAATTCCTGCAGGTAGTAAATATATGCAGTCAGTCTTTTTTTTTTTTTTTTTAGTTTATTTAAGGACATGGGAAATCAGAAGCAGGCAGAAACCCGAGGGAGGTCTATCCCCGGAAGGCAGAGATCGTAACTGGTGAAATGTGTGCTCTCTCAGCGCACCCTCAACCCACCTGCTGGCCAGGGCAACCGGTGTCTGGCTGGCTGAGGGGTCGAAGCACAAAGCTCACTATGGGTGGAGGAGCCAGAAAGTTGGGGGGGATTCTAGAAGCAAGCATCCACAGAGGGCTGCACCCCAGAATCACCATGTAAAACCCGTTCAAATTCCCCAGCCCACAACTAGACCTTTCCGCAGGGGCCGTCAACAGGGACTGAGTGGGGATTTTATGTATGTTTCCATGAATGTAAATTTTACCCAACCCCCCCCCCCAATAAATAAATATGTAAAACAGCCCTATGGGCAAAAAGCCATCAGAGGTAGGAGGTGGAGTTTGCAGAAAAGACTTAAGGATGACAGGGCATCACCATCATTAAATCAGCGTGCTAAGTACGCAAGAAAGCAACCTAACATTCTACTTAGTTTTATTTAACGTTTTCCACAGTAAGATGCTTTTGAACATTTGTTCCTGTTTTGCAGGCCCCAGGTTTGAGCAGGGGACAAGGGGACACTCACACAGCAGCAGGCCGATCTTGGAAGACGTCTAGCCACGTAACTACCGGCTGGCCCCAGGGCTGGCCCCAGAGCTGGCCCCAAATCCACACACACCACAGAAGTCCCCAAACCCTGCCCGCCACCCAGCACATCGTGTTTCCCCTCTGTCTTCCTGCCCGGACACACTACAAGGTCACCTTCGACGACCTTGAAAACGTAGGAAGTTACTTCTTATAACCTTTCCAAGCTGTCCTCGGGGGCCACTCCTAACGTCATGGTGAACTGATGTCACTGTGGCGTCAACGCCACCAAAGCATGGAAAGTCAGGGCCACTGACAGTATCGTTCCTCAACACAGAGGCACTGAATGGGTTTTCGGCCAAAGTAGAGCAAAGTTCTGCCCCAACCAAATGTCAGCCTTGTCTCTCTCCGCCCAGTGCCCCTACTTTCCTGCACCTTGGTCCTGTGGGGCAGCTCCCAGCAGTGCTTAGGGGTCACCGATCTGTCCCCATCACAGCTTCTGAGTAACACACGGCTGGTCTGGGTTTTCACACAGTGAAAACCCTTCTATCCCCTCTTCTCATTTCCTGTCTCCACCCTCTTCCTCCCTTTCTTTCCTCTCTGTCCTCCCCTGGAGCGAGATTTTCAGAATAGTTCGTGAAACACCTTGACGGCCACAGCCAGTTTTCACGTGCCGAGCATTTGTGCTTTTCACGATTCAGCACCCACCTGCCAGCATCTTAGCAAGAAAGCCGCACTTGACCAGTATTGCTCAAAGTGAAGGCACTTAAAAATATTACATCAAGACCCGTCTTTGCTCTCTTAAACCCACGGTGGCTGAAACATCCTGATGAGCAGAGAAAAGCAAGAAAGAGCACTGGCAGTAACGCAGCTGAACAAGCCGTCCACGCAGCCCGACACTTAGAACCAACAGGGGCTCCCCAGTCCTGCACAGCTTCCCGCGGGGACTGTTTGCAGGAGCAGGTGGGCAAGGACCGAGGGGCAGAATCCCCCCCTGGACTGCCGCTGTCCATACGCCTGCTCATGGACCACACATCTTTGTCCCCAAACAATTCTGTTGGCATCTCTCATTGGCAAGAGAGCGGTACTGTGTGTGGGGCCAGGCTGCAGAGGAGCTGGAGAGAAAACACGCAGGGGAAAGAAGGGGGCACACATTCCCCGCCCCAAAGGAGCTTATGAGGCCGATCTGCAGATTGTAAGTCACACGAGAAAGTGAGCAAAGGTAAAGAGATTTAAATACCCGCCCAAGACAAGAACAAGACTGATGCTCTACTCTGCCCCCCAAATGCCAGTTTAACTTTGCAGGTGAGATGTTCCGCCTGCATGCAGTCATATCTCCCGGGACGTCAGAGGAGGTTTAGAGGGGGATGTGATTCACCCTCTTTCATGAAGTGAGAGTGGCGATTTCGGGGTGCTCGTCCCCGTAGATTGGAGGTCGCCCAGTGTGACAGGGCGCAGTGGCTCTGTCCCGATGGAGCTGTGGCCGTGCCATCTTTGGATGAACCATGAGTAGGCATGACCATGACCTTCACTAGTATCTTGGAACAATGATAGTGAAAGAAAAGGGTCTACTCATTTATTTTGTTTTTCTGGCTCACTTCTTACCATGTACGACATGGGATCGTGGAGTGTTTTTTTTTTTTTTCTGTCTGCCAAGCAGGGTTCAGCATTGACGAACTGGGTTCAGGCCACGCCCCATGTGCCCTGGACGTGGAACAGTGACATGGACGGAAGAGCTGGGGGTGTCACAACTGTTTCTTGCTATCTACTGCAGGGTCTTAATTTCCTTTACTCACCTCTCGTGGATCTATCACCCATGAACTTTTTTTCATTAGGGCATATTTCATTGCTGTTTGAATCGAAACGGCACCTTCATGTTGCTGAAACTTCGATGGTATTGAAGCAATGCCACCATGTCAGTTTTCCTTTCCTTCTTGGGCAAACAAAAATTAAACAACCGGTGGCCCTGGGGTTGACCGGGGTCGTGCCACAATTTCTGGTCAATGAACTGACGTGTTTTTTCTGGTCTAAGGAGGTAAGCAGCCCCCACGTGCCTCTCCAGCCCTTCCTTCCTCCATCAAGGTGGCATGGCGCACCTTGGAAATGCCATACTACAGTGGTGGAGACGATGATGCCATCACTCTGAGCTTCCCCGGGGAACTGCCATCCAGCAGAGGGATCTGGATGAGAAATAAACCCAATGTGCTGAATTTCTGAGCACTGAGACTGGTGATCCTAGTTGATTACCACGAAGCAGATCAGGGCAAACATCAGCCCCCACCCCCGGGCTGCTGCAGAGACCATCACAGGCAAAGACTACCTCTGCCTTGATTTACTCGCGTATTTACCTCATTTAAGTGAAATCCTCTGTTTCCTCCTCAGGCCTCCCCTGCTTCTGCTCTCCTCCTGGAAATGGCTCGTGCTGCCATCTTGAGTGAGAGCCACTGTTCCGTGCTTTTCTGTTTTCAGATTAATAACTATGACTTCTGAAAGAAACGCTGTAGTGGCTTCCTAAGAAACAGTGAACGGAAAGAAAATCGATTGGTGTTTGCAACATTAAAACACCTGTCTCCATTTCTCTTGCTCAGGTGACAGTTATGTGGGTAGACGAGTCTTAGTGGTGAGCCACTCGTCTTTACCATCCAGAATTAATTTTGAGCTGCCTGAATCCATGCTCTCTTTCTGGGTGGGACCTGCTCTCCTGCACCACGATCTCCCCAAGAGGATATTCAGTCCATCGCTGGAGTTCTAAAGTTTTACAACTACATGCCTTCGTTGGCTTTCTTCTTCGTTCCACATGCTGAGCCCCTGGTGAGCCCTTTCCGGCTGGAAACTTGGGTTCCGGATTCTCAGATCTTACACTAGACTTCGTAATCCCTTCTCTATCCCTTTTTGGGATTCACTTCTGCCAGAATCGCCATCAGGAAGGACCTCAGCATTGTCCCTCTCAATTCCACCAATTTTCTCCTCTCTCCGCCATCCCTGTGTCATGTGAGAGATATGCCGATCTTTATCTTCCAACTTCTACATTGATCCCTTTTTATTTTCTCTATCACAATTTAAATTTCCAAGAGGCGTTTCTCATGTTCTGATCTTTCCTGTATTTTATAGCACTTGTTTATCTCCTTCCTCCAAACATAAAAGCCAGGGGTCTCTTCCCCCTCGATTGTCTCTGTTTCCTGCAGCGTTTCTGTCTTGGTTTCATTTCGTCTCTGTCTTTCGTGGTTGCAAACTCTCTCTTCACGGCTGGCTGTCAGCTCCTCACTGGGGGTTCAATCCTAAACGTTGACTGGGGGTTCTGAGTATGTGGAAGCCACTTTAATTTTGGGAGCTTCATGGGGAGGGAGGAGCAGACACGGGTCGACCTCAAAAAGAGCTCCTGGAGTTCGCCCTGACACCCCAGTTTCTCCAGACTCCAGGCCAGAGGCGAATCTCTGCGATTTCCTGCTGGAGGAACATTCGCTTGGGTGCTGAGCTTGCAGGGGGAGGGGACCTTCAATTCACATCTTTCACACTCAGTAAGGTGACCCTAAGATTAGCAACCCAGATTTGGTGAGCTAATCTTATAAATCCAGACCACATTATTGTTTATTTGCCTAGAAATACAGCAAGAAGCTAGAAAGGTCTTAAATACCATCTGATTTGCCCTATTTGTTTCATGAGAGAAAAGACGAGACTCAGAGACACTAAATGCCAACTTTAATCAAACAGCTGTTTATTGGCAGCCTCGAGCCTTGAAGGCACCACTCCTCCACTGAGAATCCGGTGTGCTGTCCCTCACATCTTTAATTACTGTGAGCTTCAATCGTATGTTTCCAGGACATCACTTAAAAACAAAACAAAACAGGGGCACCTGGGTGGCACAGTCGGTTAAGCGTCCGACTTCAGCTCAGGTCACGATCTCACGGTCTCTGAGTTCGAGCCCTGCGTCAGGCTCTGGGCTGATGGCTCGGAGCCTGGAGCCTGTTTCCGATTCTGTGTCTCCCTCTCTCTCTGCCCCTCCCCCGTTCATGCTCTGTCTCTCTCTGTCCCAAAAATAAATAAACGTTGAAAAAAAAATTAAAACAAAACAAAACAAAACAAAACAAAAACGACTAAGCCTATGACCAAAGCGGCAATGATTAGAACAAGGGAGATATTGCTCAGTTTTCAAATAAAAGTGACAGTGATGTCATAAGACTGGCTCCAACCTATTTAGCTTGCCTGAAAGACCAGTATTTCGAAGTATGGTTCCTGGTTGCATGAAACCCATTAGCCTCCTTGAAGGCATGAGAAGTAGATAGAAGGTAAAGCACGGAGAGACCACGCAGCACTTCTGAAATTGAAAATTAAACACTGGTTTGGGCGTTTTACCCAATTCCTGGATGAACCCACGTAGACGGCTTCTCAGCAAGCATATTCTCCGCTGTGTTTGTTTTTTTGGTCAACCAGCTACTCTGACAGCATCAGCACACGGCGGACGAAAAACACTGAGGCATGATGAGAAAGTCCATTTTCACAACCTAAATAGCAAGAAAATGGCCAGCCCGATTTGCAGCGCCATTATAGACTTCAAGGAAGCTGTTTCAAGATGGAAGATTGGCTTCTAAGTGAAGATGGGGAATTAAGTGTAATGTGTGGGCCGCGCGGGGTGGGGAAAGGGTCTCACCAGCGCAGCACAGGGACCCCGGGTTCCCATGGCAACCGGACCCTCAGGGATCGCCCCAGATCCCCATCTAGCCTGTGCCCGATGGCAAACTGCAACCTGTCTCCTCTGTGGGCTTCTCTCGGGGTTCACTCTCCCTGAAATGTTGTTGCCACACAGGATTCAATCACCAAGCCTGTTAGGTTTCACACCCGACCTCCGTTTCCCATTGGCTCCCACTGTTACAAGTACCACCCACAGAGTGAGGACACTATGGTGTACAACTTCTGTGTGAGTCCGTAGTGCTTTGCCTCAGGTAGCCAGATGGGGACGGCCAGGGGGTCTCTGTATAGATGCTGGGAAAAAGAAAAACCAAACAAAATAAATAAAATGGAGAACTAGAACATAACGAGCAAAAGGTAAGCTTTGAGTCCCCAAGGAGGAACAGACAAACTTAAATGAGGCAGGTCCCTACTGTCACATGTGTTAGAGAGAGGTCGTAATCGTGGCGGGGAGCCTGGCTGAAAGAAGTAACAATACCTGAAGAATCCATATCAACCTAGGACTCAGGACGCGCTGGGCATCCTGGGAGGTGGAGGGCCACTGGGAAAACGGGACAACGGGAGGAAGGGTTCAGAGCCTGCAAAGACTGCCACATTCATGACTGAGGGGTGACATCACCATTCCAGAAACACGGTCACACGGATTCACTTTAAGAAATCCGGATGGACTCATATGCCGCGGAAGAATCTGGGACCGAGTCCCCTCGGCCGTAAAGGGAGAGGGTTGAGAACACATTACAAAAAAACCCACTTTACCGATTGCAAGCGGTAATCAGGGTATGGCCTTCCCTTTGAGAAAACAGAGGGTAAGAAAGAGAAAGCAGAAAGAGGGACGGAGATGAAAAGCTCCGTGCCTCTGTCAGCTAACTATGAAATTAATTTGGAGATCGTGCCACAGAAGGAGGTCACCTGGCCCCGCACGGAAAAGAGGGAAGAATCGTATCACTTACTACCTCCTCTTAGCGTGCCGCGCGAAGACACTTAGGGCAGGTGGGAAAACCCAATTACCAACGGCTGTTGTTCAGCCCAACGGCCCCTTGCACCTGTCTGTCAAGAGCTGCAGAGCCAAAGCGGTGAGTCCAAGTTAACTCGACTGTCAAAAATGACCAATTTTCAGGCCTGAACTTACTTCAGAGCAATTTTCACCCTCTATTTCTACATATCAAATACACACGAAGTAGGATGTCATGGGAAATGTTCACCCTCTCCTTACTTGTCATAGACACCACGTAGGCTTGCGTCTGAAGTCAAGGAGGCAGTCTTGGGTAGTGGTGATAAGAAAGCGCAGAATCGGACGCATCCGGCGAGCGGGGCCCCCGGGGCCACAGCCACAGCCCAGCCTGTGGCATCTGCGTGGGGCAGCAGAGACCCGAGACATGTGATCTGGCCGTCCAGGGCCTGGCGCCCCTTCCCTCCCTGTGCCTCCGTGACTCCCCGAGTCACAGAAAGGACCCGCCAGCCCTGAGCCCTTGTGGCTTGCCACAAAATGTCCAAAGTGCTTCACAAAAGACATAATAAAGAGAAAAACACTAAAGAATTCATTCAAAAGATCTGCCGGTAGGGGGAGGGAGGGAAGGGGGAGGGAAGAGGAGGGAGAGTAGATTTGCCTGCACGCGTCTCGTTTTATCATTTCAAGGACGGAAACGCGTAAAAACGCTGCATAAGTTTTAAAATCAAATGAAATCAAATAGTGGAAAAACATACCTAAGCACACATGTTAAAAAATGAAACATGAATTGAAACCAATTAGCCAGTGTGTCCCAAGCTGGAGGCTTTGCCACAGACGGAAGCTTAGCTTCTACTGACGTGAAAACACTGCGTGTGGACCGCACACCCCCAGTGTGAGGAAAGCACAAAAGAACCACAGAGAAATGTCACAGTGGCTTCAGGACTCAGTTAGCGGCATTATTCTGAGGCGGGCTCCGAATGCCATTTGAAAGCTATTAGGACAAGCAAGTGAATGATTGTGTTCACGCCTTCAGGAAGAAAGATTTCGTGTGAAGAGGGAAAAAACTTGCAACGGGAGGAAGGAAGTCACACAAAACAGGTAAGGGCCTTTTCATCTTTGCTTTGGACTGGCTACATCTCTGTGAGCTCGTGACTTACTTTACCTTTCTAAAAAGCTCGATTTCCCCGCTGTCACAACTCGGAGTGGCTGCTTGGCAGGGAGAGTCCCGTGGTGTCCCGGTGGCCGTGGACGGGAGAACGCTGTCCTCCACCATGAGGGGACCGGAGCACAGGGGAGGAACCGGTGATTTCGGGTTGAGACAAGCCCAGCCCAGGGCATTCTGTCGTGCTAGAAGCTAGAAGCAAACACTGTCTGGCCTCGCTTACGTGTGGAATCTGAAAGGTCGGACACCAATGTGGAGAGCAGATGGTGGGGTCGGGGGGGGGGGGGATTGCCAGAGGTGGGAGGGAGGGCGGGAAGGATGGAGGAGCGGGGTCGGAGCCACGACCTCCAGGTTGAAGATTAGTGAGTCCTGGGATGTCACCCACAGCATGGTGAGTGTAGTTATCCATGTTGCGTTGGGTATTTGAAAGTTGCCGAGACAGTGGATCGTACAAGTTCTCATCCCAAGAAACAAAAACAACGTGTAACTATGTGACATGGTGGCCGTTAACTAGACTCAGCAGATGCCCACTCCTCCGTGGGGACACGTGTCCGTCCCTACGTCGTACACCTTAAACTAATATAATGTCATGATGTCAATTGTCACAGGGGAAGCAAGAACTTTACTAACCACTGAGGCCACGTCAAAAGAACAGAAACCCATTTGAGGGGGCCCCACTGGGCAGAGGTGAAACGGCTTGCACACCACGAGGTCAGGGACGGCAGTGACCCAAATACCCCCGAAGGATTCAACGCCATGAGCTCATAAACGCACGAAACAAAAAAACAAAGCAAAAAAAAATTCAGAGGCCGCGTTTGGAGGTTGCTCTGCTCAGGCACCAAATACTGCTCTAACGACGGGAAAAGAAAGGTAAGGGCAGAGCGGTGGCCTGCCTCCCCTCTGTGAATGGCATTCCAGGGGCAGCTCCTCGCACAAGAAGGCGCTGGCTGTGAACACAGGGACTGCACCCCCAGGTTCAGGGACAGTGGAGATCCTGGGCCCCAGGGGCTGCTCTCTGACATCATTCACTGCGTCCCAGGACTTCCAGCACCAGCCCTTTGCTGGGAGACGTGGTCCGCGACCATCTCCAGTCCCAGGCACCCAGGGTCCGTGTCCCTGGCGTTTCTCAGCACCTCCTAAGCGCTGTTCTTCACGCCATGGCTCTCCCTGACTGCCTGTCCCCATTTTCATTCACAGGCATGTCCCCCAGTTAATCTCTTGCATCCAATTCAACCTGGGATCTTGGGGCGCCTGGGTGGCGCAGTCGGTTAAGCGTCCGACTTCAGCCAGGTCACGATCTCGCGGTCCGTGAGTTCGAGCCCCGCGTCAGGCTCTGGGCTGATGGCTCAGAGCCTGGAGCCTGTTTCCGATTCTGTGTCTCCCTCTCTCTCTGTCCCTCCCCCATTCATGCTCTGTTTCTCTCTGTCCCAAAAATAAATAAACGTTGAAAAAAAAAAAAAGAAAAGAAAATTTGTTTTTCAGGGTGCCCAGGGGGCTCGGTCAGTTAAGTGTCTCACTCTTGATTTCAGTTCAGGTCATGACGTTGCTTTCATGAGACTGAGCCCCATGTCAGTTTCTGCACTGGGCATGGAGCCTGCTTGGTATTCTCTCTTTCCATCGCTCTCTCCCCCTCCCCTGCTCACACTCTCTTTCTCTGTCTCTAAAAAAAGGGCATTTTTCAAACCCTTAATAAAATAATAGCCACGGCAATGCTTATCAATGGAGACTAATAACAGGTCAAAGTTCCGCGTGGAGCATGGCACCTGGTGGTCCCTCATCGATATTAATATTCCTAGATGTATATAACAAGCAGACATCGAGAGTCAGCAAACGATGTGAAAGCAGTATGGAGCATGGCTTGAGAGACGGTCTCACCATGTTTGAACGGAAATGCAATCCACACTCTGGACCTCAGGACAAGTCACACTGAACGCGGACCCCAGGGGTCAACATCAAGAATTTGCAAGCAGTGAGTTCCCACTGTCGTCCCACATAGATTAGAGCCCATGAGAAGAGGAGATTTTGCTGTGATGGAGACACAAATTGACTCACTCACCACACAGTTGGACCTTCAGGGGAGCTCGACATGGGGCCACACCTGGGGAAGGGTTGCCAAGGGCACATAGCTTCCTCTTGGCCAAAGCGCTGGGTGGTGTCTCCAGTGAGCAGAAGACCAGCCACAACACGTAGGCAAGAACAATAAATATGGTGAAGATAAAGGAACAGCAGGACTATGAAAACAGGAACCAGAGAAGAAACCTTTCAGCTTTGTGGATGCATATTGAAAATAGTGCCCACGCGCACGCGAGTGTGTGTGTGTGTGTGTGTGTGTGTGTGCATGCATGAGTGCATGAAAAATCCCCGACAGTCACTTAGAGACAATCAAGGTTTGTTTTCTTGTTTTGCTTTTTTAGGAAAGGAGTAAAATCAAGCCAACGTGCACTCCCTTTGCAAGAGTGAATACGCAAAAGCAATGAGGCAGTGTAAACGCACATCAGAGAGACGACTTTGAGACCTGGGCATAATCCAATCAATGTGTGTTTTCAGCTGAGGGAAACAGCACCTTGCTCGTAAACATGGACAGACTTTTCTTACCGAAGACCGGGTAAGAATTTGCAGGTGGGGACTCCACGGTGGTGCCGATGGGCCACGGCGGTGACGTGTGCGTCCGTGCGGGTTCATCCTCGGTAGCCAACGTGCCGTCAGGTGGATACTGACAGTGGGGGTCAGGGGGTGCAGGGGGATCTCTGTTCCTTCCCCCCAATTTTATTATGGATGTAAAACCACCCTGAAGAAACAGTCATAGGAAAGAAGTTCGGGGTCACACCACGAGAACCCTGCTCTGTGCTCAGGCAGCCTCTGGACAGCTGTGGGGGCCTCCAACGTCAGGTGGGTGCACTCCGGAGACCACGTGTCCTGCTGTGCGGGGCGTGGCCTTGGGGGTGGCCAGCTGGGGTGGGGGGGGTGTCCCGTGAGTGTCCCGAGAGAAGCAACTGTGACCTCCACCCTCTGAAGGGCATGTTGGGAACACGGAGCGAACTTCTCTGCAAAGTGTCTATGCACAACCAGCACCTTGTTTCTCTTCGGATTAAAACTAACCAGCTTTTCTATCGTGAAAGAACTCTTTTATATTAGGATAAGATGAAGCTTTCCTCTTCCCATCAAGACAGCCTTCCGTCTGCCACATAAAATGCAGAAGGAGAACATTTTTAAATTTGAGAATCTTAGACCTGCTCTCTCCCCGTCACAGATAAAAATCCATTATTTCCCGATAACACATTGGCTGGAGCGAAGTAAAACAAGATGTGATTGGAACCGAAAGCCATCCAGTTTTATTTTTCCCCGCTTCTCTGATTTAAAGTGAAGCCTGGCTGTGCACAGATGAGCTATGAGCAAAGACTGGCTTCAGGTGGAGCCGGGAACAGCTTTCGGGGGGCGGCGGGGGGATATCACCTTTCAGCGGATGCAAGCCGTTCCCCCAAAACAGACAAGACAGAGCGAGATCGACGCCACAGAAGTAGTTGTCACATCACGATTGGGGAGCGATCATTCATGACAATCTCCTTGGGCAGACCCCATAGAAGAGAGCTTCGTTATGTGAACATAGCCCCGTGTTAATTACGGCTGGGCTGCATTTGCAAACTAATTTGTATTTTCCCAGTATGTGACATCTGAAAGCTTGAGGTGATTTTCGGTATCTTATTAGGTGTTTGAAATTCAGTCTGTAACATTTGCCTCAAACGTCAGCCTTTTCACTTAGCACCTATTTAGCCACATGGGCTGGGGAAGCATCTCCAGAAAGCCTCAAGAGAGAGTGTTCATCAGCTTCCATTAAAAAAGCAAGATGTGGGGCGCCTGGGGCCTCAGTCGGTTGAGCGACTGACTTCGGCTCCGGTCGTGATCTCGTGGTTTGTGGGTTCGAGCCCTGCATTGGGCTCTGTGCTGACAGCTCGGAGCCTGGAGCTGCTTCGGATTCTGGGTCTCCTCCTGTCCCTGCCCCTCCCCCTCTCATGTGCGCGCACACGTGCTCTCTCTCTCTCTCTCAAAAATGAATAAACGTTAAAAAAATTGAAAGACCAGCATGTGAACAATCCTATATGGTCAGTGGGATGTGCTCTGTAAACTCTAAGTTGGTTTCGTGACTGAGTCCCCCTAAAGTGACACATCCCCCCTGCCACGCAAGAGGCTAGTTCGTGTACATGGTGACAGGTGTGGAGAGCTTGACCAGCGCGTGCAGTTCCCTGTGACATGATGAGAGCGTTTTGCACACAAGAAATCAGGCTAAATCCACACCTCAGGGGAGGAAGGAAAACTTGAGGACCGTTGGAAAGGTGCGGTGAAGTAAGGGAGGGGCACTGTCGCGTGCGTCAGATTCCACCCTTACACCCCACAGACACCTGCGGGCAGGAAAGGCAGGTGAAGCTGGTTCTTAAGAAAAATGGACAGCTGTGGAGTCTGGATTCTGTGGCAGTACACCTGTGCTCGCACACACACGTGCACGCACACACAGGCATGTACCCACACATACACACAGGTATGTGCACACACAGGCATGTACACACACATAGACATGTTCACACACAGGCATGTACACACACAGGCATATACACACACAGACAGGTGCACACACAGGCATTTACACGCGCACACACACAGGCATGTGCACACACACAGGTGCACACACACATCACATCCATCTTTCTCCAGGACTGCAGGCGCTGCGTGCCCTCACACGCCCTTCTACCCTTCGCTCCTGGAGCAGGAACAGAGAAGAGGTGTCTCCATCCCCTTGGGTTCTGCTCACTAGTATCTCATCTGACCAACGAATCAAGGCTCGCATTCCGAGTAAGTCGAGTCTTTCCTCCTGAGTAATGTTTGCATTGTGGTCCCTATCCATGCTACACTTTGTGGGGACCCCCTGTGGGGACACTAAAGACACTCGAGGCAGTCCAGTTGGAAAGGCATCTGGGACTGGAAAGGCATAAATGAAAATACAGGAGCCTCGTTTATCAATGACACAAATAATTCCCAATTGGAACAGGATCTAACTCTACCCCGAAAGGCGTAGGCTCCCAGGAAATGATGTTTCATTTTGAATGCAACCCCAGAACTTTAGTTGTAAGTTCTTAGCAACATCCCACCCCATCTGAAAATCAAGAACTGATTCCAGTGATTAAAAAAGGAAAGAAGGGTGGAATTTTGAGGAGTTTTTGTGGTGGTGGTGGCGGCTGTGGTTGTTCTGCATGTGGATGACGTTGGAACAAGAAATACTTCCTTGAGGCTGCCACACCCCTTACGGAGCTTGAACGGTGCTGTTCAATTACACAGAAGGAAGGAAGTAATCCAGTCTGTAACACCACTCACTCCTTGGAAATTGTGATCCAAGTAGAATACATCTGGTCAGGAGGGGAACACACCAGGCAGAGTTGATGGTTTGGCCACAACCACGTGTGTGGGCATCTGCACGATCTGTCCAAAAAGCTAAGCAGAATTCATCCCCACACCAGACTGGAAGCAATCGTATCGCTGCTTCTTTCTCAGAGAATACGATCATTCGTATATTTACATGGTTTGGGTAGACACCGTCAGGTCAAACTATTTGACACAAATAAATTCTCTTGGTTCCTTCTAGTGGAAAAAACGTAGTTTTTCAGAAGATGCGATGTTTTGTCTTAAAGAATATGCTACCTGAAAATCTCTGTGGATTTTTATCCTATGAGCTCGTGTTTTCTGTACTTGTACCTTGCAGTCTGTGTTTTATTCCCTCCCTAGGTGTGACAGTTACACTCGTTTGTCACTCTCTCTCCGTCACTTGGTCTAACTCAAGTTGGTTGAAGGTCGTCTGAAAAGTTGAGATGTATTTGGCAAGACAGATCAGGATGAGTCTAGAAGCATTTTAGGGCAAACGCTGAAAATATGGCATCCCCCCCAAAGAGAATCAAGTGTGTTGGCCCACAGAAATCGTGAGAACAGCAGACGGCCAGACTAACCGGAGAATTGACGAATCTCTACTGCATTTTGCACTGTGACATAGGGATCTAATCTCTTGTGCTATCTTCATGATCAATGCCATTTGCTACAGCAGAATCAATCCAGACACAACCCTCATTAATCGTTAAGGCATCTGAAACGACCTGATCAATTGAACGACTGGATGTGGCCATTGCCTTTCTCTTTTAATATTTGTGTGTCACTTGAACCGATTTCAGACTTGCTGTACACATCCCATAATTTCCAGAAACACGCCGTCATACCAAATGCTGGAGTACGAAGGAAGGAAGGAAGGAAGGAAGGAAGGAAGGAAGGAAGGAAGGAGAGGGAGGGGAGGAGGGAAGGAAGGGGAGAAGGGAGGAGGGAGGGAAGAAAGGAGGGAGGGAAGGAGGGAGGAAAGGAAGGAGGGAGGGAGGGAGGGAGGGAGAGAGGAAGGAAGGAGGAGAGAGAAGGAAAGAAGAAAGAGGAAGCTATTTGGTTCTGGCCAAATTCATGCGAGTTTACTTCAAAAATGACTACGGCTCTTGGCGCTCGGGCAGGTGCTAACACCAGCAAGAAGAAAGCCTCAGCCCTGCATCTTTCCCTGAGGGGCGGGCAGATAAGGGACAAGGGGAAGGCTTGTCTGCCAACCCCCACCTCAGCAGGACCTGAGCCCAGAGCAGCCTGGCAGGCCGAAGCCTCGGGGGGGGGGTTAGCCTGCAACTGATCCAAACTGATCCCAAGCAGGTGTTTCTATGGTGATGAGAATAAGGTAGGGATTTCGGGATTGTGGGAACTGAGTCTGGACAGCCAGGGGAAGGAGGAGACGG
This sequence comes from Felis catus, assembly GCF_018350175.1. Taxonomy (NCBI): domain Eukaryota; kingdom Metazoa; phylum Chordata; class Mammalia; order Carnivora; family Felidae; genus Felis; species Felis catus. The sequence goes on from NC_058374.1 coordinate 3,117,573, forward strand.
AAGGAAGGGTACCAGGCGTTCTAGTCTCTGCGACTGAAAAATATTGGCTTCTAGATCATATTAATCTGCACGTTTTCGGAGAAGGGACTTAAGCCAAACTGAGCTATTCCTGTGAACCTTTTAATTTACCATTCTAATCAAGAGGGTGAACAGTGGCTCTTAATGTTAAACAGACAGTGGTTTGCAAATCACAAACTGCCAGCTTTATTGATTCTTATGAAAGCAGTCTGTGGGGCCTTGCTTGCTGAGAAACTCTATTGCCAAGTTTGGGCAGACAGTCATTTTTATTCCCTTTTTTTTTTTTTTTTTTTTTTTTTTTTTTTTTGCTTCTAGCACTAAAAAATAGCCTTTGCTAGTAAGATTTTACTTGCTTCTTTTCGACTTTGCCTCTGGGATTGACGTGATAGGCAGGACAGAAAATTCAGGCAACACATTGATTCAACTTTTCATTCAAACAGGGATTCAGGACAAATAGTCTGAATTTATAAGTGTCCTTGCAACAATTATATTGGCGCTCAAAACACAGTTGGACAACATATTTGGAGAGCTACTTAACTGCTGTTAGTCCTAGAAAAATAATTTAAAAATATCCCTACGACATGCCATCTCTGGGCAAAGGGAAGCATACTAATATGTTTTAAATTATTTTTACAACATCCAGGCAACCATGAAAACTTCGAAAAGACCAAAACACGCTTGTAGATCATTTTCAGTTTATGCGTGATCTGGCTTCCTTCCATTCTGTGGATTCCTCAAAGCACGTCTTTATTCTTTCCAATTTCCACTGTGGCCTAGGATCTGCAAAGGATGGGAAGGAGATGCCTTCTTAATTGTAGGAAAATTGACTCTAGAATTTTTCTTTTGAATCTGTCATATGCACGTGTAGCAGAGGAAATGTCACACATTACCAAAAAGGGCAGGAGGGGTTTTCTCAGGGCTATTTCCTTGGGTCCCTGTCCTGAACCCCCTGTGGTACTCCCGCCCCCATCTTCCCCGGGGGCCCCTGGGACCTTGACCCAGCACATTGGTGGGAGGCACACTGCACTCCCCCACCAGCGCCAGGGACCAGCGGGAGAGATGCTCAAGCTGTGGTTCAGGCTTCAGGCTGCCCACGGACCAGGGGGGCGAGGCAACCTCTTCATGAGAGCCCGTATCTACCCGCGGGCTCTCATGGGTAGCGTCTCAGGACGCGTCTCACCAGTTGGCAGCAATTACCCACTTAAGCCATGCAGCATTTAGGTGAAAATATTCACCTCTCCCTACCCCAGGTGTACATTCCGTACTGTTCTCTCCCCTTCCCCCGTGACAGTGACTGACCCTAAATGGGAAAGTGGCACAAAGATTTGCTGAAGGAGAGAGGCTATGCTGCAGTCACGTCTGTGTCCCCCCAACATTCAGCAGTTGAATCCTAATCCCCCCTACAACGGTCTTAGGAGGTGGAGTCTGGGGGCGGAGCCCCCACAAGGGACTAGTCCTTACGAAGGAAACCCCAGACAGCCCCTTCTCCCAGGCAAGGACACAGCAAGGCAATACTGCCTGTGAGCCAGGAAGTGTGGTCCCGCCAGACCCCAGACCTGCAGGTGCCTCAATCCTGGACCTCCAGCCTCCAGAGCTGTGAATAATAAAAGCCTGTGGTTTATAAGCCACAAACCAGAAATTCCACTTCTAGCTATCTTTCTTCAAGAAACAGCAAGAGATCCGTGAGAAGTGAATCATGAGATTTCGGTTATAAAAATGAAAACAACCTTATAAAATTACTTCTAAAAATTGTTCGACAATAGGAAAATTGGTTGCATGGATGACAGTCTATCTGTGCGCTGAAATATACATAGTATTCAAAAGGGGATTTTATAATCCTGATTAATGATGTGAAAAACTCTCATTAAATATCTTAAGTCGAAAGAGCAGTTGACAAACCAGAGACAACAACTTCAAGTTTTTCTTGGGACTTTCTCCATATACATCGTATGTACACTTTAAAGACATTTTTCGGGTCCTACGTCATCCGTGGATGGTGTGGATAGGAATTCATATTATTATTTTTATAGTTGTGTTTTTGGTAAGAAGAACCACTTGAAAATCCAGAATAACCCTTCCATGCTGCGGGTCAGGACACTCGGGGTACGTGTCGAACCCGAGTCTCCCTTCTGTGAAGGGATGGGACGGGGACACGGGGAGGATTGCCCTTCTCCTCTCCTCTGCCTCTAGGTTTTAACCTTCCAGGTTTGCCTTCTTGTCAGTTTCCTCCCTCTACGCACCATCCCGTGGAGATGGTCTGTTCTCTGCGTAGACGGGTGTCAGGTGACCGCACACCAAAAACCCGACTCCTTCCAATGGCCCATAAGACCTTCTATGATCTGCTAACTGCACGTCTTCCGTGTCACCACTGCACACACACACACACACACACACACACACACAGGGGCACACGCGGACCCCCCCGCACACGCCCCGAATGCTCCAGCAGCACAGATCAACCCCCAGTTCTCCTGATGAGACAATGTCATTCTGCATTCCCGGATATAAATCCTATGAGACACACACAAAAATGCTCATAAGCAGCATTGTTCAAAGCAGACCAAAATCCTGGAGGAAACAATACATATCCATTAATGGCAGATTGAGAAAATAAATTACAGTAAAACCATGCAACGGAATAGAACAGAGTCATGAAAATACATGAACCACAACTTCATAAGTGAAAACGATGCCTCTCAAATACAGAATGTTGCATCAAAAAGGCAAGTCGCAGAATACATATAGTATATCCTGTTTCCATCAAGTTCAAAACCAGGCAATCTGTGGCTTGGGGAGGAGGGGGTGTGTGCACACACACACGTGTCAAAAACATGAAGAACTCAAGGGGAGGATGAACACTAATGTCAGGAGAGTTGTCACCTAAAGGACACAGGGTGGGGAGCCTCAGGCCAGCACAGCGGGACCTGTCGGCAACTGGCTCACTGTCAGCTCTCAGACTGATGGATGATGCTGTGAGTGTTTACTTAGTGGCTCTTTTACACAGGCTTCCGTAGGTACAAGGCATTGAACGATTTTGTGAATGCTCCCCCCGCCAAAATAAAAATAAAAGCCGGAGGAAGCAGAAACGTCTTCCAGAGAAAAGAAGTAGCAGGTGGAGTGCACGGACAGAGGAGACCTCTTGTCACAGACCGAGAGCCGCAGGGTGCCGGCGGGCGGCCGTGAGCTGGAGAAGCGTTCTGAACTTGGACACGTAGATTTATTTTTTTATGAGCGTGGTAAATAAGATGGATATTTCAAAACCAGATGCCCACATTTGTGGCATGAGAGACGGCGTGGAGAAGGAAACCACGTAAAACGAAACTGATTGGAAGACCAGGTAGAGAGCTAAAGGGGGACCCGCAGTGAGTTTTTGGACAAGTTCGTGTTAATATGCCCACAGCCCAGCCCGGGCAGGCACCAGGCACGTGGGTTTAGATTAGAAAAAATCATTTAGGCTGACATATAAATCAGTTTGGAAGAGGTGGTGAGCAGATATTTTCAATGGTACAGGAATTTACTAAATCACCGAAGGTAAACGTGCAAAGGCCAACGACAAAAGGGCTTAGAAGTGAGCCTGGAGAATCCCCAACACTCATAGGTTGGATGGAGAAGAACAATTCTGGATGAAAAGGAGGCCAGTGGGCTAGGTACTATTGTACATTAATTAGTGAAAAAAAAAAGATTATTTCAGTAGACAGAAAAAGCATTCGACAAAACCCACTACTCTTTCATAATGAAGATACTCGAGAAACTGGGAACAGAAGGAAACTCTCTCAACCTGAAAAAGACCAGCCACAAAATTTCCACAGTCCACATCATGCTGAATAGTGAGAGGTTGAACAAAGACAAAATTATGTGTTAAGAAGCCCTGATTGGAAAATATATCTGCACAACCCACTTTTCATTAATTTAGACTGCAAATTTTTTTCTCTAGGTATTTTTTTATTGTTATTACATGTAATGACCTAGCCTATTGGAATTACTTAAAACTCTAGCAAACCAAATCGTCCACAACTTTTGTATCTATTTTTTATTCCCTTAGAAATGTGTTCCTGGCGGGGTGCCTGTGTGGCTCAGTTAGTTGAGCGACAGACTCTGGATATTGGCTCGGGTCATGATCCCAGGGTCGTGTGGGCGGTCCTGCGTTGGGATCCTCATTGAGTGCAGAGCCTGCTTGAGTTTCTCTCTCCCTCTCTCTGTCCCTCCCCTGCTTGCACTCGCTCTCTCTCTCAACACAAGAAAAAAGAAAAAGTAATTTGTTGTTGGGGAGACATCGGCACCACACTGGTGTTCAGTGTCTCCTTCCTGCTACAGAGTGTTCGTTTTCCTCAAGCTCAGGATTCCTCTCCTGTGACTTAACCCACCGCACGTGTGGGCATCCATTCAGCACATTTGCTTTACCCCTAAGGACATGGGGGCAGGCAGAAGCAATAGCGTTCTTATTCCTTGCTGTGTTGTGAATAATAACCTTTCCTTCATCTCTGACCCGGGATCTCATGTCTCCTGTCAACATCCGTGAAATGATGGCAGGTAAATTGTCGACTTGCAAGGAGAAAAAAATCTCAAATCCTTCAGTTCTTGATGGCTACAGGTGTCAGCATCCTTAGATACGGAGCTTGAGGTGCTTGCATGGCACTCAGAAGTGAACAGTCTTAGTATTTAAAAGTTTCACTTTGTCACAACAGTGTCTCTGCTCTCTTTGCAAAGATTTCCTTTTTGTAAAGTATTATTTGTTTACTTTGAGACAGAGGGAGTGTGTGTGAGCACAAGTGGGGGAGGGGCAGAAAGAGGGAGACAGGGATTCCCAAGCAGGCGCCTGGGCTTGGTGAGCTGCCCAACGCGGGGCTTGATCCCATGACCATGGGATCATGACTTGAGCCGAAGTCAGGGGCAGTTAGCCAATTGGCTGAGCCACCCAGGTGTCCCTCTTTGCAAAGATTCTCAAATCCACTGAATCTATGTTGTTTTATATTATTTCCTTTTTTAAATCCTTTTTTAAAGATTTTATTTTTAAGTAATCTCTCCACCCAACATGGGGCTCAAACCCACAACCCCGACATCAAGAGTCACATGCTCTACCAACTGAGCCACCAAGACAGCCCTACACTACTTGCATTTTTAATTCCAATCACCCATGATCCTCTCCTTGGTTCTTTGTAAAAAGTTGTGTGTGTGGGTACATGTATACATACAAAGCAATTTTGATGTTTTGTTTTTTGCAAATCCTAGGGATTTCTTTTATTTTCTCCTCAATACTAATAAAACAGTTCTTAATGTTAGTAGTTGCACATTAGCCTAAACAAGATTTTAAAAACTCCCAATGCCTCCTTAGAAGAGTGTGACAAAATCTCTTATTAAATCTCCTAATGCAATTAAAAAAATACTGAGAGGTTGAATGTTTTTAAGATCAGGAACAAGACAAGAATGTCCACTGACATCACTTCTATTCAACATGATACTGGGGGGTTAGGCGGGATGGAAACCAAATAAATGTCATCAAGATTGGAAAGGAAGTAAAACTATCTCTATTGGCAGATGACACGATTTTTCTCCTCAGACATCCTATGGAATCCACACACGAAAGCACATTAAAGCTAATAAGTGAGTTCCATGAGGTTGCAGGATTCTAGTTTGACCTAAAAAATCAGTTGTATGTGTATACACTAACAAAGGACAATATGAAAGTGAAACTAAAGAAACATCACGTTATTTACAATACCACTGAAAAGAATAAAATATTTCAGAATAAATTAACCAGAGAATTACATGATTTACACACTGAAAGCTACATACATGTTTTCTACAAAGCATTGTTGAAAGAAATTAAAGAAGATGCAAATAAACGGAAAAACACCGTATGTTCATTAATTGGAAGACTTATTAAGATAATAATACATCTTAAATTGGTCTACAGACTCAAGGCAATACCTATCAAAATTCTAGCCGCCTGTTTTTGCGGAAGTTGACAAGCTGATTCTAAAATGATTATGTTAGGGGCGCCTGGGTGGCTCCGTCGGTGAAGCGTCCGACTTCGGCTCGGGTCATGATCTCGCGGTTCGTGGGTTCCAGCCCTGCGTCGGGTTCTGTGCTGACAACTCAGAGCCTGGAACCTGCTTCAGATTCTGTGTCTCCCTCTCTGTCTAGCCCTCCCCTGCTCACACTCTGTCTCTCTCAAAAATAAATGTTAAAAAAAATTTTTTAAATAAATAAAATAAAACGATTATGTTATTTCACCATACCCAAAAGCAAACTCAAAGTGGATAATAGACCTAGATGCTAGTGCTCAACTCTGAAACTCCTAGAAGATAGCATCTCTGTGATCTTGAATGAAACGGTGCTTTTAGATGGAACCCCAAAGGCACAACAAAAGAAAATATACAGAAATCAGACTTTATCAATATTAAATGATTGTGCTTCAAAAGAAACGGTCAACAAAGTGAAAATACAACCCACAAGAGAGGAGAAAATGTTGAAATCATATATCTGATACAAGACACGTCCAGAATATGTAAAGAGTGCTTACAATTCAACAATGAAAAGACAAGCCAGTAAAAAGTGGACAAAGTATTTCAAAGCACATTTCCCCAAAGAAGATGTGCAAATGTCCAGAACACAGAAGAAGGTGCTCACTGTCATTGGTCACTAGGAGAATGCAGACAGAACCTGCAGTGTATTCATTCCCTGTTTATACCCACAGCAACGGCTATAATCAAAAAGACAATCATCGAGGCGGGCACTTATTGGCATGAGCGCTGGGTGTTGTATGAAACTCTGAGCCATGGGAATCTACCCCCAAAACCTAGAGCGCACTGTACATAATGTTTGTCAGTCAATCTGACAATAAATTATATTTAAAAAGAGAGAGAGAGAGACAATAACAGGTTGGCTAACTTCGGCGAAACAGTTTGGCATTTCCTCAAAAAGTGACACGGCTTCTATATGGCCCAGCCATCGCGGACCTGACGGTGTATCCGTAAGAACCGGAAAGATACATCCACACGAAAACTCTAAGTGACCTCTCATAGCAGCATCAGTTTTCTCTTGATGCTTATTGATTCATTTTGAGAGAGAGGCAGAGTGCGAGAACAGGGGAAGAGCAGAGAGAGGGAGAGCGAGAGAGAATCCCAAGCAGACTCCAAGCTGTCAGCATGGAGCCCGGTGTGGCGCTCCGTCGCAAGACCCCGGGATCGTGACTTGAGCCCAAAGGGAGAGCCGGGCGCTTGACTGAGGGAGACAGCCAGGCTCCCCACAGCATTATCGACAACAGCCAGCGAGGGTGAACTACGCAGATGCCCCTCAACTGATAAACGGACACACAGCCCACGGCGAGTGTCTGTCGCGACTGTTATTCAGCCGCAGGAAGGAACAAAACAGTGGTACGTGTGGAAGCATGGACGAGCCCGGAGAACGTTAAGCGGAGCGAAAGAAACCAAGGCCACGTGCTCCGTAAACCGCACCCACATGCGGTCTCTGGGCAGGCAAACCCATGGAGACAGAGAGTAGAGGAGCGGTTGCCAGAGGCTAAGGGACAGAGGAGGGACAGCTGACGAGCCCAGGTGTCTTCTCCCCGTGAACACGCTGCAAGCCACAGACCTGAGCACCGTTACGTTTTACGGTCAGAGTATTAAATCTTCATGTGAAATCGCAAATGTGAAGGAAGATGACTGCTGCCCACTCTGGAGTGTGGTCCAGAGAGCTCGTTGTGAGTCGCCCAAACCATCTCCTGCCCTATCGGAGCTGAACTGTCCAGCCACATCCCCTCGACCCAACGCACAAACTCCCTGCTAACCTTTGCTTCTAGCGTGATTTCTCAAACCCTCATCACGGTTTCTCTATTCTAACCACATCGAGACCCCACTCACTGTTCTTAGTGAGGCTGCACAGGGAAAGCAGGGCAGGTGGTCACTGTGGGACCACGGGAGTGCTTGCCTGACCCACTGGGACCCCATGGGGACCACGGGCCCCTACCCGGGGGGCCTTCCCCTGCGGCCACGTCAGACCCCAGGCTGACTTTCTGGTTGGCAAGACGACGAGGAAGCCTGGACTCAGACACTTCCCCATTCGCACCCTCACTCAATAAACCCAGTTTGGTTTTACAGGTGACTCTGGGCGTGCTGGTTCCCTCACTTACGACAGGTGCACGTTCCAATGTGATGATTAGACATTCGAACAACGTACGTGCAATTTGCAAGCTCAACCAAACATAGGATGGAGAAAAAGTACACACACACAAAAGATATCTGGGAGGGACTCTAAGGGCTGTCGCTCCCGGTGTAAACAACGGTAAGACAGCCTGAGGTGTGCACAGAGCTCGGTGAGCCTGCTGTGCAGACGAGACAGAGGTTAAAGGTCAGGGCTGCTGAGGCAAGTGGACTGGGTGGGGTTTGGTACTGGGAAGACGGGGTCTGCAGAGAGCTGGATCTCTAGAGGGCTTCCTAGGGGCCCCTTAAACCTTCGAGAGGACACTCGGCTGCACGTATGTGTATAGATCTTGCCCCCGTTCGAAAGTAGAGCCTTCCTATGAAAATTATTGCAATGGCACAAAGAAGCAACCCCCATTAATTTGTGCTAATTAATTTAACAAGTTTTGAGCAGTCCAGACCCCCAAAACCACCTCTCCTAGGCTCTGAGGCTCTGGGCACATCTTGGCTAAGGGAGGCTGCCTTAATAACACTGATAACCGGAGATCAAGGGCAGAGGGGGGCGGACACAGCTCAGGGCCCTGGCGGCTGGGGCCCAGACGGCGTGCAGTTCCCGGGGGAGGCGCTAGGTGGCGCGAGTCTCGCTGCCCCCGCCAGCTGGCTGCAAAACCCCGCTGAAAACTGCTTTTCACCCTTTCTCTTAAAAGCCACCCAGCCGGGGCACGGAGACATCCCGACTCCAGGGCGTGGGGCTGGCCCAGAGAAGGGCCGGGCCGCAGCTACAGGGCCGTGCCAGCTCGGGTGTAAGGGCTGCTCCAGACACACCTCACAAAGGCCAGCAAAGCAGAGGCTAGAAACCAGCCCCTAACGAATCACGGACCGTTCGTGGCTGAATCGTCGTCAAAACAAAACTCTCTCAACAGACGCTCAGAAATCCAGTGTCCCTACAATGCAGCTCCCCAGGGCCCATTGCAAATATAAGCAGAATATAGGACGCACACTTCACAAAGGAGGTATTTCAACAGTGGATGTGTGTATGCAAATGCCCTGTGTTAATGGTCGTCAGGGAGGTGAAAATTAAAACCGTCCTGAGATACCACCGCACAGCACAGAAGGGCTAAAATTTACGAGTTCAACAACCTCAGGGCGCCTGGGTGGCTCAGTCGGTTAAGCATCCAACTTCAGCTCAGGTCGTGATCTTGAGGTTCGTGGGTTCAAGCCCCGCGTCAGGCTCTGGGCTGACATCTCAGAGCCTGGAGCCTGCTTCAGATTCTCTCTCTCTCTGCCCCTTCCCTGCTCATGCCCACTCTCTCTCTCTCTCAAAATAAATAAATAAACTTAAAAAAAAAAAGAATATTGAATAAGAAAGTGCAGTGTGTTCATACTAGGAATGCGACCCCACACTGTTTTTAAAGGAACAAGGTGCATCACTCAGTAACCCGGGGGACCTCAAAACGTGCTAAACAACTGTCGTGAGCTCCAGGAGAGGTCCAATCAATCAGCTTGTAGGGTGTCCAGGTGGAGGGCAGACTATCCGGAAAGGGGCCGTGGAAAGGTTCCGCGTGCTGCAAATATCCCATCTTTCAATAAAGGGTTTACATGTTGGGACTCACTCTAGCTCATTGAACTGTGACCCTTCAGGTTATGTGTCTCTCTGTATGCAAATTATATAATAAGCAACGACAGTGCACATTTTTTAAAAACCATTCACTCAATCCAAAAGAAGGCAGACAAGGAGAAAAAAGAAAGGAAGCAGAGGAAAATCAGGACAATACAAACACAAGACACAGCAAGGGTGTCCCCAAGAACGCACACTGCGTTCTCCAACCGCAGTGCAATTAATTCAGGTGAATCACAAAATATCTAAAAAATAAATCAAAACATTTCAAACATTTGAAATATTCTACACATATTTTGTTTTTCAAAGGGGAAATCATAATGTCAATGAGAAATTCTGGGGGCTGGACTATAATTTTGAAAATGTCAAAAATTGCCGTATGCTGCAGAGGCGGTACTTAGGGGCAATTCAGCCTTAAATGCTCACATCGGAAAGAAGAAAGGCAGGAAATTGATGAGTGAAGCATTCAGCTTCAGAGTATGCCCAAAGAACAGGAGAATAAGCCCAAAGAAAAGAGAGAATAGGAAATAACAAAGAAAGGGGCAGAAATCAATAAATAGATAGTAATACGAGGACACAATAGGAAGCTTACAAATGGATAGAAAATTGTTCGAAAGTGTATATTCCAAACGATTAACCAAAGTTACCTCTCTTTGGAGGTCGGGGTAAAATTGAGGCCAGAGTGCAGACGTGGAATATAAAAAGGAGAATTTTTAGTTTATATCATATATCTAATTGGATGTAATTTACATCGTATGATCATGTAAATATAACTTGCTTTTCTTTTTTTTTTTAATTTTTTTTTAACGTTTATTTATTTTTGAGACATAGAGAGACAGAGCATGAGTGGAGGAGGGACAGAGAGAGAGGGAGACACAGAATCGGAAGCAGGCTCCAGGCTCTGAGCCATCAGCCCAGAGCCCGACGCGGGGCTCGAACTCACGGACCACGAGATCGTGACCTGAGCCGAAGTCGGACGCTTAACCGACTGAGCCACCCAGGCGCCCCAATATAACTTGCTTTTCTGTGTAGAAACATATTATTTATTTTACTTGAATGCTAACAAATACTAGAAGAATAATACATTATTCTTTTGCCCCTCCCCCCGCCCGCTTCCCTTTAGGGAAGATGGAAAGGGAGAAGAGGGAGGGAAAGATGTTAAGGACACATAGTTATCCCTGCACGTGGCTTTGATGAAGGAACCCTTACTCTCTGGCAAAAAGCAAATCTGAACGAGTCAAGTCAAAAGAAGATGAGAAAGATGAGAAAACGCCACAAAAAAATAGACAAAAGGCAGTAAAGGGGATACAATCATGACAGATCATGCTATGATCTCTGAATGGTGTGGGAGCTTAATGGAGGGCAGGAGATACCTTCCTTGGGACAGAAAGTTTACGATGGCATTTCCGAGATAAAAAGGCAGAAGCCCTCGTAAGAATGGAGACATTTAAGAAACAAAACAGAGGCACCTGGACGGCTCAGTCAGTTAAGTATCCGACTTCGGCTCAGGTCAGGATCTCATGGTTCTTGAGTTCGAGCCCCATATCGGGCTCTGTGCTGACAGCTCGGAACCTGCTTGGGATTCTCTCTCTCTCCCTCTCTCTCTTCTCCACCCCTTCTCACTCTCTCTCTCTCTCTCTCTCTCAAAATAAATAAATGAACTTAAAAAAAAAACAAGAAAGAAAACAGTGACAAGGAGAAACAAAACAACCAACTTAAATGCAGAGAACAAAGTTTCAGGAGCAGAGGCAGAAGGGTTAAGGAGGTAGGTGGGGGGTTAAGGGTGCACTTAGGTGATGATCACTGAGTGATGTATGCAGCGAGGGGTCACCAGGTTGTACACATGAAACTCCTAGAACACCGTACGTTCACTATACTTCAATGAAATAAAAAAAAAAAAAAGAAAGAGAAATGTTAAACACAAAACAAAAGAAAGAAAGGGCACAAAGGTCTTGGGGCAGGAGAAATCTTAGCACATCTGAGGGGAAAGAGAACAGAATGATATGGCCACCGCGTGACTCGCTGGGAGACTGGTGGGAGATCAATCAGGGATTCGGGCCAAGGGACAGCACAAGGGCCCTCCGGCTATGAGATGCTGTTTGGGTTTTATTTCAGGGAGAGGACTCTCCCAGAGTTTCCCAATTCCCCTGTGTGATAAATCCTACCCACTTCATATGTCACTGTCTCCCTAGCTCTGTGGTCATTTTGTACCTCTAGGTCGTGTTTTCCTTTTAAATTGTTAGTTGCCCCCTTCCCAGACGAGGGGCGAGCCTGGGACTTCTCTGACGCCCATCCCGCCACGCTGGAGGCAGAGCTGCTGTTTAATTTAATCCGTTGGGGCAAATGGGTAGATTTCTGCTCCCGCCTCAGAAAGCCTCGCAGGCTGCTGTTCTCTGGGCCCGTGATTGCTGCTTGATAAGGCTCTAGATGTGTTCATAAAAGCAGCCCTCGAGTCTGGGCATCCCCCGCTGGTTTATTGCCCTTGACGTGGCATGTCCATTACAGTTAACAGCCCTGTACCGGCTGCCACATTTCATCCTTAGCTCACCTGGTTGGACCACACGGAGGGAGCCCACGGGCTACGCAAGATTACTCCCAATTTAGAGACCTCCGTCACTCAGAAGGAAGATCGAGGAGCCAGACATTCTTCAGCGTTGGGGTGAGTCCTTCCCGCTAACCTAACCGTGTGCTTCCCACTGAATATGTAAAGCAGCGTGATGGGCAGGCGCCCTCCCCCCCTCCCCCCGTCTGGGCAATCAGCACAGCCAGGGTTCAATCCAGACGGCGCTGTCCTCACCGCACGCGGGCACTTGTAATCAGTCTCTCCCTCCAGCCCACGGGACCCACATCGACTGACAGGCAGAGTGTAGACATCCCTTTGCCTTTTTATCACAAATAGCACATCTAGTAGGAAAATTACATAGTTGATTGCATCTGCCTTTTGTTTAAGATTTTTCCTCCCAGCTTACCATGTAGCCCATCAACGTATGGAGAAAGAAGACAGCCAGTTTCGCCGAAGAAAAGCAGACCTGCTAATGACTTCAACCGGCCAAACCAAATTAACTCAGTTAGGGAAAAATTGCCCGTACCCTGCATCTCTCAAAGATCTTTAGACCCAGATCATCCTGATTTTGTTCACTTCAGGCAAAGCAGAATGTGAAGCTAATTTGCAAATCAGACTCAAGGCAACTCCAACCCTCCTGAACACAGCCATCAGCTTGAAAGTAAATGAGGGGCTTCTCGAAAGACGCGCCCCCAACACTGTGCCCTTCTGGGGAGGAGAACTTCATACCCGTTTGGGTCCTTGTCAGTTAGAATTGCCCACCCAGGAAGCAGAAAGTTAGCCACCGAGGTCGCTAGGGCGGTGACAGGAAGTAACGTCTGGTGAGCAGCAGGTTATAGAGGAACACAACCCAGAGGAGAGACTGGGACGGCAAAACGCTCTGCTTGTGATGAAAGTTCTCAGTTTCGCAGGGGTGAGACTTTCCAGTCAACCACGGGCGAGATTGGTGTTGTCTGTGACAACCCTCTCCCATCACAGAAAAGCTAAATCCATCATTTAACTCCATCATTATAAGAAGTAAGCGGTTTGTGCTTCTACAGTATGATTTGAAAAGCAAAACTCGAGGGGAGCCTGGGTGGCTCAGTCATTTGAGCATCAGACTCTTTGATTCGGCTCAGGTCGTGATCCCAGGGTTGTGGGATCGAGCCCCACGTCAGGCTCTGCACTGAGTGAACGTGGAGCCCGCTTGGGATCCTGCCCTTCCCCTGCTCATGCGTATGCTCTCTCTCTGTCAGTAAAATAAAATAAGGTAAAATAAAATAAAATAAAATAAAATAAAATAAAATAAAATAAAATTCCACACACACAAGCACACACACACACACAAAATCACATAAAAGCCAGTCAAAATAACAAAAAGCTAAGCAGATGGTCTTTCAAACTCAAGGCAAGTCACATAACTGTTACATTTTGAGTTGACCAGCCGTCCCAGGTTGGCAGGGACAGAGTTAGGGACTGACTTGGTTCCTGGGACTCAGGAACTTTCAGTTTTAAAGCTGGGATAGATCAAGGCAAAGCAAAGTGAGTGATCACCCTACTTACCTACTTACTCTTCTCTGATCCAGGCGCACGGACGTGGTCCCTGAGGTGATGCAGCGTTCTGCTTCCAGAACGTGGTTGCAGTGTGAGAACGTGATACATAGACGAGTACTCTTCTGTCCTCACAGATGCCTCCGGGCAGGTGAAGGTGGGCGGGAAGAAGTGTCCCCAAGGGAGCTGGGACTCTCAGGTGAGAAAGTGACAGTGGGACCCTCCCTCACCAGGGAAAAGCCAAGTTCCCATGTTTTCCACTCCTCCCAGGAATGTCTTGAAATCCCTACTCATCCCCTTATTTTAAGCGATGATAAATCATGGTGGGCTTAAGGAGGACCCTTTATCAGGCACTTTGAGAAACAGGTAAGTGAAGAGTCTGACCAGCCTCCTGCAGGCTGACCCTCCATCAGGACTTGTCTGCCCAGTGACCATCTGGTCTACCAGATTCTTGGTATTCAGAAAACTACAATCACAGCTTCTAGGGACGACACAACTTAATTTGCAGAGGCTGTCTTTCACTGTGACTCCACTTACTGGTCTCTGTAAGTATTCTCCTATGGTCTCAAGAGAAATGCACCATGTGAGGACCATATTGGATCCTTTCTTTCCTGAAAGTCCCCCAACAGCATTACCAAAAAGAGCAAAGCTCCCACGAATCCCTGAAGCCCACTGCATCACGTTGCTGAATAATATATACACCAACATTTATTTACATGTTGCTTTTAAATGTTTTCTAGATATTTAGCATGATGGAAATCATCATGCATGGGCTTAGGAGCTGGAGTCCTGTCTTCCATTCCATCCCAGTCCTTCAGAAAAGCCTAAAAAAAGAGAAACTAAGTGAACAAAGCATGTATTCAAGGGACAGGACTCCTGGGCATTGCTTTTGCCTTTGGATCAGTCCATTTGGACAAAAATGTAGCACCTTCTACTTCTTTTTTTGTTTGTTTTAATGTCGTGCAGATATGAAAAGTGCCTGGGTGGCTCAGCTGGTTAAGCGTCTGACTTCGGCTCAGGTCATGATCTCACGGTCTGAGGGTTTGAGCCCTGCATCAGGCTCTCTGCTGTCAGCGCAGAGCCTGGAGCCTGCTTTGGATCCTCTGTCTCCCTCTCTCTCGGCCCCTCCCCCACTCACTTTCTCCCCCACCCTCTCTGTCTCTCTCTCTCTCTTAAAAACATATAAACATTGGGGCGCCTGGGTGGCTCAGTCGGTTAAGCATCTGACTTCGGCTCAGGTCATGATCTCACGGTCCGTGGGTTCGAGCCCCACGTCGGGCTCTGTGCTGACAGCTCAGAGCCTGGAGCCTGTTTCAGATTCTGTGTCTCCCTCTTTCTCCGACCCTCCCCTGTTCATGCTGTCTCTCTCTCTGTCTCAAAAATAAATAAAGGTTAAAAAAAATTTAAAAAAAACTATATAAACATTAAAAAAAACTTTTTAATATCATGCAGATATGAGAAGTTGCAAAAATGTGAGGACCTTAGTTTATCTGCTTTAATCTTCCTTGTCGAGATAAAACAGCTGCAAACATCTTATTAAATGGATGATGCCAGAGGCAGAAATAATGGAAGAGTCAGTATTGCCGTGTTCAGAAAATGCTCAGAGGTCTATTAAGTTAAAGTCTATAGCGAACTCATTAGGGAAACATGGAAAGATTTACCTTTTCTGACACCAAACAAACTGGAATCCAACCTTGAACTTTAGGAACATTCCGCTAATAATCGAAATGCTATTTTAACGGTACTTACAAATTAGCACGTGTTCAAAGCTCTGTGATCCGAACATTTCCCAAACTGGCTCTGGTTACAGAAATGTTTAGGGAAACAAGAAACAAGCTCGATTTCCTGGGCAAAGGTATCGCATCCCATGACGTGTCCTGGGATACCACGACCCGTCGCGTGGACCAGAGGGTGACCGCGCGGCCGAGTCCGGCCGACCGCACGGCCGAGTCCGGCCTGGGAAGGGGGGGGACAGGAGACAGGGCTCCTAAGAACACCTTCCGTTGACCAGGAATTGTCAGCACAGCTCCACAGGCCTGGAAAGCAGCCACCGACTCCTCAGACAGGTCTTCATTCTGGCCCTCGGGCACGTGTGCTCTCGGTTCTCGATTACGAACGAGCAGCGGTGACCACCCTCCCCCTTGCTGGGCGCCCCCCCAAGCAGCCCCTCTCCTGAGCGGCGCCCCTGAGGTCACTGAAGCACATTAGCTCCCCATGTGACTCTCTCCCCTCTCCCCGCAACTATTTCCTACACGGACGCAGCGTTTATAGCAAAGGCTTCCATCCAATCTAGGCTGCGGGCCTATTTGGCAACATTAATTCTCTCCCTCACCAACGGCCACATCAATTCAGTGCTTTATAAACTATTTCAGGGATCCGATTTATCAGGCCTGACAGTGTGCACGCCGAAATACACAGCCCTGCCTCAGCCTAGCGCTCTCCGTGGCTCCTATTACGATTATTTAATTCAAGGGCCTAAAATCCTCTGACATTATTAATAGTAAGATGAATCACTGGAAAACTACAGAATCTGTGACCAACGAGGCTGAAATAATCCATTTTGGTGGAAATGTCTAGGCGGGATTGCATCCCCGGATGGCGGGCCTCTCTCATTAGCAGCCGCGCGTACATCCGTGCTGGAGTGCCAAAGCATGAAGTCCCTCAAGACGGAGATAATTTGATGGCAATTCTTTTCCAGGAAATTCACACCAGAGCCCGGGGGGGGGGGGGGGGGGCGTGGAGAGAGGGGCCGGAGTCAGCCCCGGGATTCTTCTACTTTGCCTGTCACTCGACTTGCCGTGTACCAATTTAAGCCATTTTGTACTCGATTAACTTTAACTTGTGTGGCTTTGAACCCGGGAAGGCGCTGGACCTGGAACTCGGCTGGTTACTTATGAGAGCTGTGTGACTTAGCCGCTCCGCGAGCATCGCGGGGCGGACTTCTGCCTTCAGCCTTCGTTCCTGCCATACTCCTCCCCTTCTGGTTGGCAGGAGAGACGCTTGCACGCCTACGTGGACATCTTCGGTTTGGAAAGAAACAATTCAGAAACAACTACGAATACACTGGCTTGTCCTTTATTCTAGAATCCAGGGGACACCGCGAATAGCACAAGTGAATCATCTCAGGGACAAGGTTAATGGTCTTGAGCGAAGCTATGGAGTGAATATAACAGTAGAAGGATCCCTCCAATAAGAATGTGTTTCTTCTTTAAGCCTAGCAGGATAATCTTCCTAAAAGAAAAGTCTTTTGAAGTGATTTTTTAAATATGATAATTTTATAGTTGACCCAAGCACTATCAAGTAGGATTAAAATTAAATCTTCCCATCTTAAATATTTGACGGGAAAGACAGTGCTTGACTTTTCCCAGCAAACGCTCCCAGAAATACCACAAGGGTTATTTCCTCTAAATAACTTCACTAACTGTACAAATGTAAGCCCGTGCCCTTCATTTCTATTCTCCGGAGCAAAGAAGGAAAATCTGGGCCGTGTGCTGTACTTGCCGGACTCCATTCACTTTCCCCCCCGGCAAACCCTCTGCGTCCCAGGCTGTGTACAAGGCAATGAGAATAGGTCAGACTAGTCACCGTCACTCCCAACGTTTATTGGCAACAGGTGCTTTTTGCCATAAGCTGGGCACGCCGCCTTTGCGGAGTATATCATTCGATAATAGAGTCAAGAGAACCACTCTGATCTCCCCCAGATGGGATACTCCCCACACTCCCACTGCTGTCTCCAAGATCTTATTCCTCAAGTCTTGAAGTGTTCCAGGTGTCCGTCTCTGTTTCTTCGATGTGCCTCTTAAGGTTTATGGGGTGAAGCCAAGAAAAAAGAGCATGGAATTGTTCAAAACTAAACTTCTGTTTACCTACAGACGCCCGACTTCTTGTCCTCCAATATGAACCAAATTCCGTACTACCAGTAGAAGGTTTATTTGGGAAGCGCATCAGGGCAATGGAGAGAAGGGGAAAACGAACCGGTTCGTGTGTTTATATGTATAGTCTCTGTTCCGTCTCCCTGCCAAAATGTGTCCTTACTAGCTGTCTCATTTGATGGCAAACACCCTTCATCCTGCTGACTGAGGAGGAACCATGGATTGCTTCAGAAAGGATTGGCCACACTGACTTCCAGCTCCTGGTCCAGCGTGCGAGAAGCTTAGAAGTCCTCCCTGCCTCCAGCAACGAGATAAAAAAGAAAATAAGATGCTGAACGAACCGAAAATCACAAGTCTTCATAGTCTCACCAAAGAACCCAGGTCCCAGAGCAAACCACTGCCCCCAGCACTGGAGAGACAGACAGGGGGCTACAGAGAATCACAACTTACCAGAGTGCAAATTCACAGGCAGAAACCGCAAGAGCCAGTACTCGGTTCCTTGTACCCAGTGCCTCATGTGTGGCTTGCGGCGGGAAGTCACAGGGTACACCAAAAGACAAAGCACACAAGCAAACGTCAGAACCACCCTCGGCTCTGGCAGGGATGTTGGGATCATCAGAGCGCGGAATCTAAAACAACTGTGACTCATATGCCGAGGGCTATCACAAAACAGGCGACACCATGGAAGAACAGACGGGGAAGGTAAGCAGAGAGATGGAAATGCTAAGAAGGAATCAAAAGGAAACGCTAAAAAAATAAAAGAATAAAAAAATAAAAACAAGAGGACAGAAGTGGAGAACGTCTATGGGCTTATCAAGACACTGGACATAGCGAAGAAAAGAACTGATCACACCAAATCCCATGGACATGTGTTCCTCGGCTTTGTTCAGCAGGTCTGAGGTTAATCCTAGCGACTTCCCCCTCTGGACTGCGCCGTCATGCACCAAAGATGAGCTCATCACCAGCACTCTCCACGTTACCATGTAGACCGCGCTCCCAAGCTGAGGGGGAGGCTCCCGGAAGTGGACTGTTGTCATGGATCTCTCCCGTGTGTCGCCAGGAGACAGCAGCGATGCCTGCCTTCCTGAGCTTGATAATTAAGCTCAGAAATGCCTTAACTCTTTCTGGAGATCCAGGAGCACTTTGCGTTTCTGTTCTTTTCTTTTCTTTTCTTTTCTTTTCTTTTCTTTTCTTTCTTTCTCTCTTTCTTTCTTTCCTTACTCTTTCTTTCTTTCCTTCTTTCTTTCCTTCTTTCTTTTCTTTCTCTCTCTCTTTTTCTTTCTTTCTGTCTTTCTTTCTTTCCTTTCTTTCTCTTTTTCTTTCCTTCCTTCTTTCTTTTCTTTCTTTCTTTTCTTTCTTTTCTCCCTTTCTTTCTCTCTTTCTCTCTTTCTTTTTTCTTTCTTTCTTCCTTTCTTCTGTCTTGTCGCTCAATTCAATGCACACGCACATCAGTATCAGGAATATTTCAATCAATCTAGTCAAATTTTTAAGTTCTATTTCAATTGTCACTGATTCAAAGGCATACTTGTGTAAATAGCAATGATGAATCGGTTAAGAACGAAGCGCTTTCCCCTAAACAAGTTTCCACTTTTTATCTCATGGGGGAAAAAAATGATTGATTTGTTGAGGACAATATGCCTTGCAGGATTTCATCACTGAATTGTACAGAATGTACCCAAATGTTAATCACTGACATGAAATATCGGCTATTGTCTCAAAAGCTGTTTGTCAGAAAATCTGTAGTGACGATCTCCAATAAAGTGAAGCATTCTTAGATTGAGATGATTTGCTCTCAGTGTCAGGGAACTGCCACCCAATGCGAGAAGAGATATGTAGATATGTAGTTTCGCTTCTACACTCCCCCATCCCATGCAAAACTCACAGTTTTTCCAAAAGCAAATTCAGATATCTAAATAAGAGACTTACAGGGCACCTGGGTAGCCCAGGGGGTTGAGCCTCCAACTCTTGATTTTGGCTCAGGTCATGATCCTAGGGTCATGGGATTGAGCCCTGCATTGGGCTCTGTGCTGAGTGTGGAGCCTTCTTGGGAGTCTCTCTCTCTCCCTCTCTCTCTCGCTCTCTCTCTGAAATAAAATTTAAAAAAAAAGAAAGAAACTTACGACCTGTGTTAATAGACTATGGTTAGCAGCACCAGGGTTCCATGCATACTTTATCTTGATTTCCCTGCAGCATTTTAGTGGGTGTTGTCCACCCCACAGTTGGGCAGATGACACAAACCCTTGGCCCTGAGAATAACCAGGTCGAGCATGAATTAAAATATGCATTTTGGTTAGATCTTCATCAGTCAATGTTCTCCAGAGAAAACAGAACCCATAGGGTATATAGAGAGATCTCTAGAAAGAGGTTTATTTTAAGGGTTAGGCTTATGTGATTATGGAAGCTAAGAAGTCCCATGATCTCGTATCTGCAAGTTGGACACCTAGGGAAGCTGGCAGTGACATCCCGGTCCCAAGCCAAAGCCCAAGAACGCGGAGCTCTGGCGTTGGAGGGGCGGAGACGGATGTCCCAGCTCAAGCAGAGAAAGGAAAGTGCCCTTCCTCTACCTTGCTGTTCTATTCAGGCGCTGGGTGGATGGGACAAAGTCAGCAGCATCGATGAGGCACATCTTCCGTACTCTGTCTACTGGTTCAGATGCTGACCTCTTCCAGAGACACCCCCACAGACACACCCAGAAGCCACCTTTTACCAGCCCTCTGGGCATCATTAGCCCAGCCAAGCTGACACATAAATGTAGCCCTGAAAGATCCTGGAAGGAGGGAGTACCACCAGAGTCTGCAAGAAAGCACTGGGTGGAGTCAAAAGAACCATCAGACGGGTCCCAGTAGTCACAGCCACACACTGCCTCTTACGGCCCACCCAGCGGGTGATCTAAACCAGCATGCTTCCTTTCCTTCACCTGCATTGTCCCCTCACTCCATTTTATGTGTCTTGTCTTTCAGGGCCAGACTGCCAAATCTCCCCACGTCTTCACCCTTTCAGGGGCCTTGCCCTTTGCCGTGTGAGTCTGTGGCACCTCCCCCTCATCGGGTCAGGGCATCATATATGTCTGTTGATGTGCCCTGGGACTGCCTGTATGTTGTGAATAATAGCAATTTATGATACCACACTTTCTATTTCATGGAGGAAAGCTTTATTAATTATAAAGGGAAGGGAATATATGGAATTAAACAATAAGAGTAAACATAAAGACGAAGAGAGGTACAGAGAAGGACAAAGAAGGGTTCACACATCAAATCGGGCGCTCACAACATCCAGCCTCCTGGCTGGGGAAGCCCCACGGTGAACAGCCTGGCTGGAGTCCCCATTGAGGGTCCTGGGCAGAGTGTCCCCCCCTTGTGTGAGGCTTCCAACTAGCTATTCCCCCCAGGGCAATATATACACCGCCCGTGGTGATCTACGGGTAGTCATTAAGTTTGCCTAAGTGCGGTCCTTCGCGAGCTGAGTTTTCTTCTCTGTTTCTCTAATGGTATCTCACAGTCTTAAGAATCTGGGCACCTGCCCATATCTCCTCCTGCCCTGATCCAGCCTGGTCTGACTCAAGGAGGTGAGGCAAGTTAATCCCTCTTGGTGTCAGGAACAGAAGGGCCAATTCTGATCCCGAGACCAGACACGGAGCACAAGCCAACGAAGCCCCCATGAGTGTGTATGTGCGGCTCTGGGCAGAAATGCATGACAACTCACACAAACACATTCTAGACAGAGCGGTGTAGTAGGATGTTCGTCGATGGGATGCAAACAGAGACCCAATAAAGCCCTGTGTTTTCCACTTCTGCTCTCACATTGCCGTCTGAACAAGCCCGGGCCAGCCTGCTGGACAATGAGGCCTGAGTGGTCTCCACTGCCCTTTTAATATTCAACCTACTGTCACAAGGGTGAGGGGGCCCCACTGAGACCAAAAGAATCTCACAGAATCTCACAAACTCATGAGCTAAATCAAGTCCTCTCCTTTTAAGACACTAAGTTTGGCTTGTCATGTAACATTACTGTGGCAATGAGGACCTGAGATTCTTGGTTTGGCTCATCTTTGTTCAGACTTTGCCCAGTATGATATCCTCTCTGGTCCCTTTGCCGTGTGTATCTGTCATATATACGCACTTTGTAACAAACAGCCCCCAAATCTCAGTGGCTCAAAATAACAAACACTTGTTTCCTCCCCACATAATTGAGGTCTGCCCGTTCCCCAGGCCTCTGTCCCAGGCTACCAGTCTATTGCAGTGTGGCTTACCCCCATGCCTTCCCATTCTAGGACCCCTAGTGAGGGAGTAGCCCCTCTCCAGGAGACGACGTCCTCTTGAGAGAGGACAGGAGCAAAAGAGGCCGAGCTGGACCTCAAAATAACATTAAGGTTCCTGCTCATCTGGGCACATCTGCTCACATTCCGCTGATCCAAGCAAGTCACATAACCAAGCCCACAATGGCGGTGGGTAAGGAAGGATACTCCTTCTAAAGGGAGTCATGGCAAGGATAGAGAAGGATAATCCTATTAAGAGGAGGGAATAAGAAATTGTGAATAATACTAAAGTCTATCAGAATGTGATTTAATGGAGTCTGACAATCCACATCCCGCAGGCAGGAAGAAGTGTCTGGTAAGCTTCCTCTGAGAAGCTGAAGGCAGTGGTGTGATTGTCCAACTTATGTTGAAAATAGCCAATGGATCATGAATCATTACAGAGATGATGGGGGAAATTTGATCAATGCACCTGTCAGCCTCTCCATCACCCAAGACCCATGGAAAACACCTACCCAGGAAGCAGGCAGTTCACAGACAAGTGGAAACCCACCTTCTTCTCATAGAATGTAAATAGCCATGACTAACATGTATCTGACGACTGTATGTAATCCTCTTAGAAAAGGAGCACGACTTAGAAACTTACACTCGAGAGAGCATAGAAACTCTTTTTCTTTTTCTGCTTTTAAACAAAAGGGGAAAAAAGGTGAGGTAGAATTACCCAGCAGTTGCAACCCCAAATCTGGTTGTCTATAGACCTTTCCTCTTAGTTCATTGTGCCCAAGCCTCCTCCACAACCCCTCTCTTCCAGATCCCTGCTGAGAAGTTAGGCAATTATTTAATGTTCTCTTCAGCTCCTCTGAATTCTTTGCTTCCTTACTGCAGGCAGGAACCATGGGTGTGGGCTCACAGAGACTTCCCGTCACAGCCCACATCTGGGGACGAGAATCTCTATCCACCTCTGGCTTGGCTACCCGCTAGTCAAAGTGTTTCATTCTCCAAAGTCTTAGAAACACAGCTCTTTTTGCCTATAAGTCAAGGAAACTGGGAGATGCTGGCTCTGACAAGCTTGTACGTGACCAACAGTGACCACCCAAGGGCCAACGTCCCCCTCCCACCTCTGGGTCCCAGTGACTTCAGCACTGTCATGGGGAGATCAGACGCTTACCACAAGACCATTTCCAAGAAGACCACTCATACTGAGAACTTTTCCTCTCTTCTGAGGAAACAGGGGGAACTGAACCACACGGCGACGAACTATATTCTCCCATAATCTTCCGTTCCTCAGAATGTATCGCGATGTCTGTGACAATTTGGCTTTTTTATATGTCAAAGTTTGAAAAAATACTGAATTATGTTCAAAATCAAAGCAGTCACTTTATATATCACTGATAGTCATACTGCTATCTTCAAATTATAAATTTAAAAAATATCTATTTAGAAAATCAAATATGTGTGTGGGGGGGGTGGGTATATGGACCAAAATTCCTTTATTTATATACTCATGTAACAACTAGATTCTAGTTAGTACTCCTTCATGGGTTTAGATTAAATCTTAACTAATGATATAAATTGTTGAAGATTCATCAGAAAATTAGAGGTATGGGGTGCCTGGGTGGCTCAGTCAGTTAAGCATCTGACTTCAGCTCAGGTCATGATCTCACAGTTCGTGGGTTCAAGCCCTGCGTCGGGCTCTGTGCTGACAGCTTGGAGCCCGGAGCCTGCTTCAGATTCTGTGTCTCCCTCTCTCTCTCTCTGCCGCTCCCCCACTCTCACTCTGCTTGTCTCTCTCAAAACTAAATAATAAACATTAAAAAATAAATAAATTAGACGTATGCTTAAAACAATATATTTAAGATTCTCAACATCATAAAAATTTACAAATAATTTGTATATAATATCTTTTTGACAATTGCAGTAATAGCTATGCATTCAAAGCTAGAAAAAATAAAATGCATCCCAAAACAGGAAGTCACTTTCAATCCTCTCTAAATTCTTCTGTGATCTCAAGTAGTTAAAACGGTTGCCATATCTCAAATTATTATTGTATTATACATACACACAACTCGATATACTTAGCAAACATGCGGATGTATGGTGAGCGATTAACATTAGCACCATCTCATTCAAAAGGCATGAGACAGAAAGCATATCCAAATTGCTTTTTAAGTTGTTTCTAAATTGCTCAGGAATAGATTTTCACTCAAACACAAACCTGGAACAATCACTGAAAAATGCAAAAACATATATTATGCCTTTTAAATTTGTAGTATTAGATCTTAACTTCCAAGTAAACATTTATCACATACACTTCTTTACATTTGAAACTTTTTATCTGAAAATACCCACATATTGGAGTGCCTGGGTGGCTCAGTCAGTTAAGTGTCCGACTTCAGCTCAGGTCATGATCTCACAGTTCATGGGGTCGAGCCCCGCGTTGGGCTGGGTGCTGACAGCTCAGAGCCTGGAGCCTGCTTCGGATTCTGTGTCTCCCTCTCTCTCTCTGCCCCTCCCCTTCTCACGCTCTGTCTTTCTGTCTGAAAACTAAATAAACATTAAAAAAATTTAAGAAAATACACTCATATTATTAATAAAATAAACTTAATACTTAAAAGAATATATTCTGTCTTTTTTTTTTTCTTGTGTATGTGGATACCTCCAATTTCCTCTTCTATTTTATGATCAACCTTTTGTCATCCAGATCCTGGTTTTACAGGATGCAGATTCCCTCCTAATCTGGTCCCATCTTGGTCATTTTGCTTCTTATCAGCAGCATCCCCAGCGTAGAGCCAGGAGGTCCAATTCAAATCAAGCAATTTGCTGCCCATTAGCTGCTCTGATGAAGGATCTGTTAGAAAGGGAGGTTATAACTAGGGTGTAGATGAGATGTAAATCCTGTCCGTAAACCCACGCCTTGTCTGAACCTCCGAGCACGAGAAAGCAAGCGTTGTCTCTAATAAAGCTACACCTTGTACTTCATTACTTTGGAATTTGTGGTACGTCAACACCGCTCCACTAAAACTTAGTTTCACATGATTAACAAAAGAGGTTTGCCACACAAAAGAAGAATATAAACAATTTTAAGAGGTCTTTTACAAACTAATTAATTTTTAAAGTTCAAGGGGATGCCTGGGTGGCTCAGTCGGTTAAGCGTCCAACGTCGGCTCAGGTCATGATCTCGCAGTTCGTGGGGTCGAGCCCCGGGTCAGGTTCTGTGCTGATGGCCAGGAGCCTGGAGCCTGCTCCAGATTCTGTCTCCCTCTCTCTCTCTGCCCCTCCCCAACTCATGCTCTGTCTCTCTTTTTCTCGAGAATAAATAAATACTAAAAAAAAATCAAATAAAATAAATAAATAAATAAATAAATAAATAAATAAATAAAAGTTCAAGAAATGGTGTATTGATAGATAGATGTACCCACAACACGCTAAGCTAATTAACACACTTTTCCATTACACGGAGCATACAGAGATTTATACCAGTTACGTATAAATCCACCAACCCCTCCCTTGAAATTCCGACATCCAGAGTTTGAAAGCCGATGTTTTTTCTTAACTCATTTGGTGGTTGCATCCGGCTTAACCTAAACTAAGTTAATGATAAAACCTGACCTGACATGAGACTAATTAAAGTCTTTATCTCTTCAACTGTGTGAATATCCATAGTTTTCGTGGAGCACATCTCGAGGTACACCTGATTTTGGTTATTTGTGGTAGTTATGCTCTAAGATATCAGTGAATGAGGGAACACTGCACCAGGGACCCTGGGCAAACACAAGGTCAGGGTCCCGAGAGCCTCTGGTCACATTTCTGTCAACCAATCAATACATGACCTGTTGTCTATGTGTTTCTATCTAAGGGCACCATACAGAATATACATTATCAAGTCAGTAACGTTGAGCCCACAGCCAGCAGAGCTGTAAGCCATGCCTGAGAGATGCTTATCCAGCGTGTTTTCTCTGTGAGGCACATCACGGCCTTCCTGCCCCTAGGAACACCAACAGCACCTCCCCACTATGTCTTGGGCGCCATTTTAAATACAAAGTTGCCAGCAGAAAACACAGGAATGTGAAAACACGGCACTAAAATACCGTGGAAAAGACCCTTGCTTGAAGGGGAGGCTGGATTAGGAGGCAGAGGATGACCTTGGCTGTCTCATCCGGGAGCCTGACGTTAATCGGCCCAAGTGTCCTGCTATTCTGCCCACGTCCGACGGAGAAAGCACTGCAAGTATTCATTTTAGGGTTACAAATAAGTGTTAGCAAGCAGGCAAACTTGCAAATATGGAACCCGCAAATGATGAGGATGTTGTGAACTGGACGTCCGTCTCCTCCTTCAAATTCCTATCCTGCAAACTTACCCCCACTATGATGGTGCTTGGAGGTGGGTCTTTGGGATTAGGATTAGCTGAGGTCATGAGGGTAGAGCCCCATGATGGGATTAGCACCCTGTGAGACTCACGGCAGCACCAGCTTCCCCCTGCTGCTGTCTGCCTCATGAGGACACGAGAAGACAACAGTCTGCGACCTGGAAGAAGGTCTTCTCGGGAGCTCAACCCCGCGGCCACCCTTGTCTCAGACTTGAACCTCCAGAACTGTGACACCAAACATCTGTTGTTTAAGCCGTCCAGCCTACGGTACTTGTTACAGCCGCCAAACTAAGGCACAGGATCAACCGCATTGACCCCGTGGGCGCTGCCCCAGAAACTCGCATCATCACCCCCACAACCAGGCAGCACTTTGCCTTGCGAACGTCTGAACACTTCCTAATTCTGCAGCACACTCGGCTGCAAGGATCTCCAACAAGGGGTCGTGGCCCTTTCTCCCCATCACGGATGGTGCTGTCGGAGCTGACGGACGGCACAAATGCCGTGCCTTCCGTAACCTCACTGAGAACCCCCACCACTTGCCTAAATCGACAGGATCGCACTGTGCTGCATCTCGGTTGATTTTTACAGAACAGACAGATCTCCAGTAAAGCACGCTACTCAGCACCAGAGACGATCTGGGGGTGAAAGATGTCTGGGTGAGGATCAGGAGACGCGGATCAGAGTCTGGCTCTGCTGACGACAACCCTGGGCATTTTTAGGCAACTTGCTTTTTCTATCTGAACTCACTGTCACTCCCTAGAAAAGTAAGGAGTACGTAAGAATATATAATATATACTCATATTCTTAGCTCTTTAACTCTGTGGCAAAAGAAGCCACTAATTGAAAAGTAGCAGTTGGTACGTTGAGTTTCTGGACTCTGGAATTTAGATGGGTACAGGGAGGACGAGATGCCGCACAGATGGAACTAGAACCCCGAAAAATCACTGTCCATTCTCCAAATAAACCACTGGGGTCACTTCTGGAAGTCAGAGAATTGGAACTCTCTAGATTAGTAGCGTTGGCCAGCATACTTCAAAGGGCTCATGAGTAACTTTCTTTTAGTGTGTTAGTACTAAACACACACACACACACACACACACACACATTACAGAGGGAGAGGCTCCCTAGCACTGATGCCAAGAAGTTTGAAGCTTTTTTAGAATTCCTCGTGTCTTTAGAAATACAACAGAGGCTTGAAAACACAGTTTCCTCGAGTCAATATTAATTCACGTACATCTTCAGCTGCTATCTGCCATCCAGATGAACTTGCGAGCGAAACACAGTTAATGGGAGATTCGTGTTAAATTATGCTATTTTTTCCTCCCCCACTTGCCGGGCAGCTGTCTCCTGCTACTGTCAACAAGGCACGCCATGGTACCAACAGAGGCACCTCTTACGCAACACGGTATAAATGATCTGCCCCTGCCGATGGGGTTGCGTTGTGAGCAAGCATCGCGTAAGACTCTAGAACATTTCAGAAACCCGTGTCCCCAACTGCCTTAGGAGGGCACACCCTGACTTAATCCCAGCCACAAGCACAGCACCAGGGAAAACGTCAGGAGGCATAAAATGACTCTGGAAAGCAGAGGCTGTGGGTTTTCCAGGGAGACCTGAGGCGCCATCCTGAGGGCGGGCAGTGGGAGCATCCGCCCGGTGTGGGCAGAGAGCAGGTGAATCATCTATGGAGATCTCCAAGTCAACAATAAAACGGAACACAAATTGGAACGTTGCATGTTGCCGCCCCGACTTGGCAACACTGGACAATGTCAGTAATTAAATTCTCCTCCGCGGGAACAAAAACCTGTCGGTGGCTGAGGTTCTAAAAAACAACCGTGCTTGATGTTGAGTTTTGGTAACACACAGGTAAGCTTCAACTCGGCACATTTTATCACCAATCCTTGGGTGGGTGCTGCGTCTCTACGGCAGTGAATTCAGCCCCGTGTGGACTCACTTTCGACGCTGAATCCCGGGGTAAGTCCCTGGGGCTCAGAACGTTCCAGCTCCCTCTGAGCACAGATCCTGGCTCCCACCCACGGTCCCACACATTCTTGAGTGGAGAGAGGAGATTCGGATAAAGGCTGATAGCACAAGGATTGCAAAGAGGAAGGAGAGAAAGAGGGTTAACTTAGGTCAGGCGTTCTGTGAGAACACTTACATTTCAACTGAAAACAATGCAAATTTCATTTCAGGTGTGGAATATTTCCCTAAGGAAGAAAAATGTTTAAAATGGAAATTAATCAGTTATTTCCATTTTAAAACAATGAATTCAATTACTATTTCATTTATTTTTTTAATTTTTTTTTAACGTTTATTTATTTTTTTTTTGAACGTTTTATTTATTTTTGAGACAGAGAGAGACAGAGCATGAATGGGGGAGGGGCAGAGAGAGAGGGAGACACAGAATCGGAAGCAGGCTCCAGGCTCTGAGCCATCAGCCCAGAGCCCGACGCGGGGCTTGAACTCACGGACCGTGAGATCATGACCTGAGCTGAAGTCGGCCGCTTAACTGACTGAGCCACCCAGGCGCCCCAACGTTTATTTATTTTTGAGACAGAGAGAGACAGAGCATGAACAGGGGAGGGTCAGAGAGAGGGAGACACAGAATCGGAAACAGGCTCCAGGCTCCGAGCCGTCAGCACAGAGCCCGACGCGGGGCTTGAACTCACGGACCGCGAGATCATGACCTGAGCCAAAGTCGGCCGCTCAACCGACTGAGCCACCCAGGTGCCCCAATTACTATTTCATTTAAATTATTAACTACTTCGGGGCGCCTGGGTGGCGCAGTCGGTTAAGCGTCCGACTTCGGCCAGGTCAAGATCTCGTGGTCCGTGAGTTCGAGCCCCGCGTCAGGCTCTGGGCTGACGGCTCGGAGCCTGGAGCCTGTTTCCGATTCTGTGTCTCCCTCTCTCTCTGCCCCTCCCCCGTTCATGCTCTGTCTCTCTCTGTCTCAAAAATAAACAAAAAACGTTGAAAAAAATTTAAAAAAAAATAAATTATTAACTACTTCATTTAGAACAAAAAGGGCCAGGAATGTCAAATCTCAATTCAGTGGTATGGTTTAGTTACCTAGATTTTGCCTTTAGCAATGCTTTGCTTGTATTAAAAAGAACTTATAGGCTCCTGGACAATAATATTTATTTAAAATATTGTTATATCAGGAGGCCATCAAAACATTAAAAGTTATTGGTGGCTCAGTAAGTTGAGCTTCGGGCTTTTGATTTCGGCTCAGGTCACGATCTCATAGTTTGTGAGATCAAGCCCTTGTGTCGGGCTCTGGGCTGACAGCCTGCTTGGGATTCTCTCTCCCGCTCTCTCTGCCCACCCCCCTCTCTCCAAATAAATGTATAAACATTGTAAATAAATAAATAAATAAATGGATGGAGACCTCATAAGTGTCTTCCAATCCTCTAAAAAATAAAAAAGTTATTGTTAGATTTTTAAAAAAATTTTTTGTGCTGTGATATTTTTCTTCTTTATTTTTATTAACATTAGTTTATATATATAATATATATAATTTTATATAACATAAAATATTTTTATATAATATATAATATATTAAATAATGTATAATATATATTAATATATATAATATATGCTTAAAATATACATATATATTGTATATGGCTCCATAAAAGAAAATGTTCCCTCTGTAATCTTTTTTGTTCACTACTATTATTTTATATTTCACCTCCTGATGGTTACAGAAAATAGGTTTATCATGTGGGGAGTGAGATGCCTTGGTTAGCAGGTATCAGTCTGCTGGAGAGAATGGTCAAGTGACTTCCAGGAATGCCTCTTAGTTTGAGCTCGAATCTTACTATGTTGGTGGGGATTATTAAAACACGAGGAACACCAACGCCGCTGTATCTCCAATCTTCGAACATCCCAAACTACCACAGCAGAAACGGCAGAAACGCCCTTTCGTGTGCCCGGGACCACCGTGTACAGCTCCCTCCAGACCTCACCAAAGTGCTCCCTTTAAACGCACGGCTGGGTCCGCTCGGAAGTCTTCAAGGGGCGTGCTTCTTTCGTGGGCTGAGAATGGAGAGTGTGTGAGGTCGTTGATTTTAGGAATCAGAGGTCCAGGCTGCAGCAAGACAAAACCTCTTCCCCACTGCAGAAAACGCCCTTCGTCTCAATGCTGTGATTTTTGTCTTTACCATGAACGCCGGAACTTTCACAGGGAGCAAATCCAGCCTCTGGAACAACGGCACAACCTCACCCACGAGCTGTGTTTATGTCAAATGCTGGAGACGCTTGCCAAGGACAGGACCCTGGAGCCCAGCCAACCCGAATGAATCCAGTGGCCCTGGGTGTGACAAGTTGTGCTTAAGTCAGCCGCTACGTAGACAAATCAGTTGGACACACACAAGCACACAGCACAGGCACACTCACATACACACAGCACACACGTGCGTGCGCACACACTCACACAGTCCTGGGCAGCCTCAGGGACACAAGTAAATCAAAGTAAACCAAACCCTCACCTGACCGCGTCCATGAAGAGAAGGTGTGAGCCCCGTGGGCCAGTGGGTTTAGAACCTCTGACAGTTTCACCGGATGCTGGAAACACTGCCTTCAGAGCACAAGCCTATTTACTTTGTTTCCTTCATTAAAGAAATTTCAAAAACATAAAAGCTACAGAGGAGAAGTAACTAGAATCACATACCCTTCCATCAGAAGGATACTCTTTAATATTCCTCTCAAGTCTTAACCCAAAGCATGAATTTGAGGAGGGGAGTTTTTCCATGGTCATGCTCATGAGCGTCCTGCGTAGGTAATTTTGTTCCATTTTTTACATAATATTACAGCAGAAGCAGTTTTCATGTTCCATGAAATACTTCATGTTTGGCAATTACAGGCACTTGGTATATAGCCGGGGTGTAAATTAATTTAATGGCTTTTTATATGTCATCAAGTTACTATGCATAATTTACTCTAATAAGATCTGATACCTGGTTGGTTGAAAGACGAGCTTTCTTTTTCTTTGACTGTTCCGTGCGTATTTACGCTGATTTCTCTTAAAGCCTAGTTCTGGACTGGAATCACTAAATCGAAGAGAATTGCATAGATACAGATGAGCCGTTCTATATCTTTCTATTTCTGTCTCCTTCTTGACACACCTGACGGGAAGCGAACACAGGTTGTAAAGTTTAAGGAGTAAGAAACAGACATAAACCTCGAGTGTGGAGCTCACATAAGAAAATCCTACGATACTCGGAGGTGGCTGAGACAGTAGATATTAAATGTTCTCACCACACGCGCACGCACACACACACAAAAGAAAGAAAGAAAGGAAATAAAAGAAATCATAAGTCTCTCTCAAAATAAATCCCCCTCTCTCTCAAAAATAAAGAACGAAACTTAAAAAAAAAAATGGCAACTATATGACAAGATCAAGATTATAGCCAATACCCTGGTGGCAATCATTCTGCATTTTATAAATGTATCAGACCAACACGTCTTACACCTGAAACTTACACAATGTCGTGTGTCAATTCTATATCAATAAAGCTGGGGGGAAACACACAAAAGCTCAGCTTCCATCAGATACCCCCTGACACTGCCTGGATTTTTTTTTTCTTATGTTCATTTATTTTTGAGAAGAGAGAGAGAACTCGGTGAGGGGAGGGGCAGAGAGAGACACAGACTCGGAAACAGGCTCCAGGCTCCGAGCTGTCAGCACAGAGCCCGACGCGGGCTCACCAACCGAGAGATCATGACCTGAGCTGAAGCCAGATGCTTAGCTACTGAGCCACCCAGGTGCCCCTGGGCTTTTTCAATCTCTCCCTCCCGGCCAGAATCTGTTCCATTTCTCGCCAACACCAGTGCCCTGTCTCTAGTTATCCTTCCGCATGACACCCTCTGTGGCGGAGACACGGGGCTGAGCCCACACTCCCCTCGGGGGCCAGATGCCGCCTGGTTTGCTTCTCCTCTCAATGTCCCGATAAGCCATCGGCTCTGTGCTGCAGACGGGCTGAGCTTCCCACGAAGCCAGGACTAAGCTCGGGGCACTTGGTGGGCACACAACAGAATCAGAGTCACGGGATTTGCTCCCACCTGGAAGAAAAGCTCAGGAAATGACTTGGCCCACAGAAATCGACCTGGGGCGCGTGTGCACCCAGCGCTTGGCAAACGGAAGGCGGTCCATGAGGCACAGCCCTCCTCAGTCCAGTCCAGTCCTTGCCGAGAGTCTGGACCCGCTGCTCCCACTCCAGCTCCCACGCCCACACGCACGTGCACGCGCACAGCATCCCTTCGTCCTGCGCTTCCCGCTCCAAGAACCTCCCATCCTTCTCGGCGCACTTGGAAGAGCCCTGTTGGCGCCAGACGGCTTTCCCGCGTGGTACGCTGCGCTCTCCCTTCCTCTGGCTTTGCAAGCCTCCGCCATCTGTCTCTTTCACTGGCGAAGTTGATAATATGTTGTGATTTGTTACCTAAACGGTGCCGTTGGTTGGGGCACCGCAGCGAGATCGTAATCTCCAGGCAGCAGAGTCGCTGCCTTGCATTTCTTTTGTATCTTCCCAGCCCTGAGCCTTCAGCCCAGGGTCGTGAACAATGAGTCATGTCCCCAAAAGACAAATGAGCGTGGGCGTGCATTTATTCTGCTGTCAAAGACGCAGTTTTGGTGGGAGGGATCTATCTCTTTCTCCCTCTTCCCACAGCAAGACAGCGCAAAAGAATAACCGTCTGGGTCCCCTACACTTCTTCCTGCCCGGATTATCCGACCGGCAGACTGGGAAGCAGCCCGGGAAACTCACGTTGGCTCCTCTTCTCTGCCCGTGGACGCCTGCGGCCAGCAGGAAGCACGCATCCGGTCTGCGCCCGCGGGCCGTGATTCTCAGATGCAGAGGCCTTGGTCAGCACTTGGTTGACGCCAACAGTTTTTATGACTTTGAGGGTAAGTCTTCTTAATTGGGGGATGAAATACAAACTTTTCCACGTGGTGAACAAGCCGCACACTCCTGCAGCTTTATCTACATAAACATGATACTTTAGGGGCGCCCGGGGGCTTAGCCAGCTAAGCATCCGACTCTTGATTTCGGCCCAGGGTTCGGGAGATGAGCTCTGAGTCGAGCTCCGCGCTGACAGTGCAGAGCCTGCTTGGGCTTCTCTCTCTCTCTGCCTCTCTCTGCCCCTCCCCTGCTCATGCTCCCTCTCTCTCTCATGAATAAATAAAAAATGATATAATGATATTTTTTCCTGTGTCTTCCTGACCTCTTTGTCTGCGTCCCGGTTGATTTTAAATTTGGGTGGAGGAAAGAGGGTGTGGTGGGCTGGACCCCTGCGGCCTTCCTGAGGGGCCCGCACGCCTCTTGCCTGCACCACCTTGCAGTCTTGACCCCAGGGCACCCGCGCTCCAAAGGCTTTGCAGCCAGCCCACAGCCCACACGGACCGCTAGCCCGGCATCCGCACCCCTGCCCCGAAGGAATGGAGTGTGCGCAGATCGGGAAGATTCCTCCCCAGCCTGGGGTCCCCCAGCCACCGTGGTTCCCCCCACTCCTAAGAGGAGCACCATCGGGCTAGCTTCCCCCAGCTCTCGGGCCTGCAGCCCCAGTATAATGTCGGGAAGGCCAATCAACGCTCAAGGCGGTAAATGCCCGTATACTGCACAGGGTAATGCGAAGACCAGACCCCTGGCCACACTCCTCCCTTCCCAGCCTCCCAGCGGGACATTTCGGCCGCAGGGACAACATACAAAGCAGGGCAGGTAAACCGCTGTCTGCAGGAGGGGAAGTCAGTCTATCCTTACACATACCCCCCGAAATCAGCAACTGCTTTCTTACCCTTACTCTAGACAAGAAATCCTGGAAACATCTCCAAGAGGAGGGCTGATGATTTGAAAGAAAGTCGTGCAGGAAATTTAAAACAACGATTACATTTAACATCGGAAATTGGCAGCCGTGGTGTGCATTTAGAGCTCCTTGCATAAGAATGCTCCCTGCATATTTTGTCGAAATAAAGTGCACCCTGGTACGATCAGCCGTTCCAACGAGGGTGGGCACTGATAGTCTCTCATTTGAAGAAAAAGCTTGCTTTTTCTTTTAGAAACAGGATTCTAAATGCATAAACTTCTGGCTGGTAAATAATCTACATTTTTTTTTTTGTATGTCCCTAAAATGATTTACATAATCCACCTTTTAAAAATATTGTAAATATGCATTAACATGATAAAGTATGATTAGACTATAATGTCAACTCATGTATTTCCATGAAGAATGTTTTCTTCTTTAAGAAAAAAAAAGCACAAGAAAAACAAAGGAAATTTACATAGTTTTTACTTCCCATTTGTGCATTTTAACTTAACACGTTTATTCTGAGAAATCATCAGCTGATTGACATACTCAAAAACCAATCATTTATGGATATATATAAATATTCTTTAGTATTTTAATTCTTTTTTTTTAATGTTTATTTATTTTTGAGAGAGACAGACAGACAGACCATAAGTGGGAGAGGGGAGAGAGAGAGAAAGACACAGAATCTGAAGCAGGCTCCAGGCTCTGAGCTGTCAGTACAGAGCCTGACATGGGGCTCGAACTCATGAACTGTGAGATCATGGCCTGAGCTGAAGTCAGACGCTTCACTGACTGAGCCACCCAGGCACCCCTAGTATTTTAATTCTTAAGTAATGTCCTCAGTTTGGTACCACTGAGCCTCTTATATGAGGGAAACACTCAGGCTTTTGTTAAAGAAGTTCATTCCAAAGTTTTATGTCATTGGATTTTTTTTTAAATAACCTTTTTAAGTTAGAACCACTTAAGATTTACAGAAATCATACAGGGGGGCCTGGGTGGCGCAGTCGGTTAAGGGTCCGACTTCAGCCAGGTCGCGATCTCGCGGTCCGGGAGTTCGAGCCCCGCGTCAGGCTCTGGGCTGATGGCTCAGAGCCTGGAGCCTGTTTCTGATTCTGTGTCTCCCTCTCTCTCTGCCCCTCCCCCGTTCATGCTCTGTCTCTCTTTGTCCCAAAAATAAATAAACGTTGAAAAAAAAAATTTTTTTTAAAGAAATCATAAACATGGAGTCCTCGTGTGCCTCTCCCCTCAATTAACATCTCTCACTAGTGTCACAGCTTTGTCACAACTAACAAACCAAACTCGATGAGTCATTGTAAAGAAATGTCCATGGTTTACCCAGGTTCTCTCGGTCTGTTCCAGGACTTCCCCCAGGACGCCTTGTCGCACATAATCACCCATGTGTCTGTCAGCTCCTCTCGGCTGTGACAGTTTCCACATTTTCTTCCTCCTGACAACCTCGACGGTTTTGAGGAGTCCTGGTCAGGTGCTTTGTACGATGTCTCTCATTTGGGACTCGTATGATGTTTTCATCAAGAAGAGACGGGGTGATGGATTTTGAGGGGGAGATGACAGAAGTAATCATCAGGTTTTTTATATCATGGTTATTGACATCCATATCACTACTCCTGATCTCATTATGAAGCAAGTGATTAACGATATCAAGCATTCCCGAGACACCCAGTAAAGTGAGGAGAGACGGGCGCGCGGGCAGCTTGGCCATCCGGAGGCCGTT
This sequence comes from Felis catus, assembly GCF_018350175.1. Lineage (NCBI taxonomy): Eukaryota > Metazoa > Chordata > Mammalia > Carnivora > Felidae > Felis > Felis catus. The sequence continues at coordinate 3,153,462 of NC_058374.1, forward strand.
GGTCGCCCCACCGAGGACGGGCTGTCCGAGTTGTGAGTTGTGAGCCACGTGAAGTGGGGTGAGAGCACCCTGAAACCGGGAGTGCAAATCTTTCAGGACGTTTGAGGAGGGAGAGAGTCGAGAAGCAGTGGAGGAGTAAGCAGGGGTTAGTGTTTCACGGCTGTTGCTTAAGGAGCAATGTTTGGAGATGGACGAAAAGGAGCCCAAAGAAGAGGAGAGAGAGAGAGAGAGAGAACAACAGAGACAGAAAGAGACAGAGAAGCAAGGGGTCCCGGAGGAAAAAACAGAGTGGGTCAAGGTCAAAGCCCGGAAGTATTTACCTTGAGCAATAGAAGCCCTCATTCTCCGTCAGTGAAGGTAAGAAGGCGATGTTGACTCTCCCTGTGGACACGCCCACAAATATCCTCCCAACTGACTCCCTGTCCCCAAATGACCCTGCTTTCAACCAGGGAACCTCTGCCAAGTGTAGTCTCAGCTCTTCCCGAGACCCTCCCTTGTTGGAAATTACTACCTTGACCCAGATCGATTCCCTTGTGTCCTTTGTCTGCCCTGCCCTGTCCTGCTCTGAGATCAGGGTGACCACACGTGCCAGGGTACCTGCGGTCGTCCCCGCAGACACCTGCCAGCCCAGCCTGTGGAGCATCCCAGGTGTGGAGCCCGCTGCCTCCTCTCAGCAACCCGCCCTCCCCGGCTCAGCTCCCGTGCCAGCTGAGGGCGCGACGTGTCCCCCTCTGTGCTGCGTGTTCCGGTCTTCTAGCCGCTGGACACACACCGATGCGTAAGACGCACGTGTCCTGCACCGTCAGGGAGCTCACGTGCCAGTGGTGCTGTGGAGAGAAGACTCGGGTGCCGTGTGAGGACGCCCCGGAGCTGCGCTCGGTTGCCACGTGGACACGCAGAGAACAGGCTAACGCGGGAGGCTCGCGCCTTAGAGGAGGAGGCTCCCAGAGGGGTCCGGCCACTCGACCCGTCCTGTGTCAGCGGCTGGGAGCTACCGCTGGACTCTGCGATGCCGAGGATGTCCCTCATCTTTCAGGTCCTCCCTGCACCGTGACCTAGGTCCCCCCCATCTCTTTAGGTCCGGGGCACACAGAGGATGGCAAGACAGACGTGCTTCCAAGATGCTGCTTGTATCAAAGGAGTCCTAGCAAGGGGGTCTGTGCACCCTGCTTACTGCCCGGACGGCCGTGTCGCTCACTGCCTGGTAAGATCCACCCCACCCCCCCCCCCCATGACATAATTGCCAAGCAACTTACATGAATTGGGAGACAGAAGCCTCAGCTTCATTTGCTTCAAAACTATGAAAAGCCCACGTGTTTTACCAAAAGGGAAATGTAAACAAAACATTGCGAAGTGACGGACAGCCCCACGGAAAGAGGATTTGCTCTCACGTGGGTTATGAGTCCCCTACCGTCACCCCATGCTCCCCACATGCTCTGCTTACGTTTAGAAGGTGAGCCAAGAACCATCTTCTGCTTCAAAAAAGATGGCCGTGTGTGCCCTAAATGACATTAAAAATGAGGCATTTACTCCATTCCCGCTCCTTGCTTTTTAATCTAATATCCCATCATTGGTTTGATTATTTTTGCAGGAATAATAGCTACTATTTATTGATCACATACACTGCTGCAGACAAAATATATACATTATCATCAATCTTAAAATGGTGTTATTATCAACATTTTACGGGAAGGTTCACAGAGATTAAATGGGCTGCCCGAGGTTACAGGGACGGTAAGTGATAAAGCTGGGTTTACAGCAGGGGTGCGTCTCCAGAGTAATCGCTTCCCCACGAAATGCAGGTGAGCACAGACCTAGTGAAACAGAAAGTGCTGAACTTAGAGATTATAGCTCTTGCTGACAATTATGGGCCAAACAGATCCGAGGACGAGTCACTTCTTCAAATGCCGGTTGTTTCCAGAAGTAATGAGGATTTTCCAAGGGTGTCGTCTGAATTTACAACTCACAACTCACCTGCACTCATGACACAAGTGGAAATACATCACCGTCTGTGGGCTATCGACAAAAAAAAGAAAAAAAAGAAAGAAAAAACGTGGCAGGATATTTATGTGCTAATTTTTAAAAATAAATGATCAGAAATGCTGGGCTTGGGGCATAGAGACAAAATATTGCTGTAAGACAATCAATCTCTTGATTTATCAAGTAAATCGGATTGCATTCCAGCCATCTAGATATTTAAGGTCAATAAGATAGATCTCATATTGTGTCCTGATCGTTAATAAATTCCAGCTTGTCCTGATAATATGATACTGCTTTAGACTTAATTAGATCCAGGCACCTCCCCCTGTGGTAAAGAATAGAAAGACGAGAATTCTCATGTACCCAAATGATATGGTTTTATTATTCCAAACTATCAATACCCTGAACAGCCTACTGATTATTTTGCCAAACTTATTATTAGGGGGAAAAAAGGGGTTCTAAATAAAAATTCTCAAACCAAAAGATGTAGTTAGCCTTTATAAATTGTCCAGTTTTTGAAAGGGTGTATTTTTAAATTTTTTAATGCTTATTTTTGAGAGAGAGAGACACAGCACAAGCAGGGGAGGGGCAAAGGGAGAGGGAGAAACAGAATCCAAAGCAGGCTCCAGGCTCCGAGCTGTCAGCACAGAGCCTGATGCAGGGCTCGAACTCACAAACCGCAAGATCATGACCCGAGCTGAAGTCGATACTTAACCAACTGAGCCACCAAGGCGCCCCTTAAAAGGATATTAGTAGTTGCATGAAAGTGACATATACTCATTGTAAAAATCTAAGTAATACCAAAATTACCAAGAAGGAAACAGAAATCGTCAGAAACACCACCGCCCCTCTACCCTCCCCGCCTTCGTAGATAATGACGAACATGATTTTTGCTGGGTGTTCTTTCTAATTAACTCTTCGGGCATATATCCACATGTTAGGGACCTGGGCAATACCATGCTTGTGTCTTATAAAGCGCTCCATCTCACACGCGATGTGCTGTGGACGCTCGTCTCTGCCCTGAGGAAAAGGCAGAAAGCTCTCCGGAGAATCCTGCCTTGGGCGCAGGCATTTGCTGTGCCGGACTCAGAATCTCCTTCTGCTCTTGCTTCCCAAGGTCCAGGCCTGCCCTCCAGCCGGGACCCGATCAGACACGGGTACCCTCTGCAGCCTGGCCGAACGCCAGGGTTTACCACCTGTGCGCAGAAAGCAGCTCAGGGGGCCACCCTCCCGGTACCTGATGGAGAAAACGAGCTTCAGCGTCCTGTGGCTTCATATTTATCAGAACTCGGTTGAGCAAAACAAGATCCTGGGGGGCTCCTTGCGGGATAGAAGGTCCGCCAACCCTTAGAGTCACTGGGGAGTTCGGCCCCAGAGGACATGGTGACGCCCGCCCTGCCGTGGCAGCCAGTGGCTTCGGCTTGGGCGGGAGGAATGTCTGTCTAGTTGGGTCTGCTCAGGGAGACGGGTAACTAGAGTGTAGCTCTTGTCTCCTGGACGTTATAAGGGATCCAACCAAATGGGCCATGACTACCGTTGACCCGTGAGTCTTCCTCTCACTATGGGTCAAGAGAAGCCCAGCTCAGATCAGCGGCCCCAGGGAAGGGTGCCTCCAGGAGGCCGCGACACAGCGGCGGCAGGTGTCCCCGTCCTCAGGACAGCATCAAAATGGCTACTGCGGTTCTGGAAGTCACCTGCAGACGACACAAAATCCAGGGAAAATGGCTTCTGTCCCTTCCAGAATGTCCACCTTCGAGCCAAGGGACGTTTTCCCAGAAGCCCGCAGCTGGTCTTCGACCCCCTCAGTCAGGTCTCCTTGTCTAGCGGCTGCTAGGAGCCTGGTGTCACCATTCTTGGCTTACAACAGCAGGAGGCAAGGTCTGCCAGCCCTGAGTTACAAGCAAAAGGCACGCACTCTGCACCGGAAGAGGGACACGGTGATGGGCAGGTAATTCCCACACTGTGCCACTGATGGGACCCGGCGGGTGTGACCTCATGAAGACGGGCTTCTGGCCCTCTCCTCACTGCAGCAGAACTCTGCCCACTTCTGTTCCTGACATCCATGCCTTGAGCAACCATCTTGCTTCGTGCACTCTGGTAAGCCTCTGCCTCCTTTCTGGTTACTAAATATCGCTCCCATGATTATGTGTCATGTACAGGTGCCTATGTGAACGGCTCCAGCGTTCAGTTATATGACGGCTCCACATACACAACCTCGTCTGATCTGAACAACAACGCTGTGAGGTGAATGGGCTGTGTACCACTTTCTAAAGTCCGGTGTGCAGAATAAACTCCCAGAGGGAGTAGATGACGTGACCCACATAGCCGCTGGTTTGCTGCCAGCTGTGGATTTGAACCAAGATCTCTGACCACGATTCCAGTGTTTTCCTACGGCCCCTCCTCACGCACATGAGTACACATCTTTGGGAAACCCTCCCTGCTCCAGGGAGATAGAAAGTCCAAAGATATGGAAGTCAGAAATACCAGGAATGTTCCTTAACATAAGAAACAAACTTTTAAGCATAGGAACACGAATCAAACATCTGATTTTGTATCTTGGCCAGGATGCACTGAAAGCACACAGTATAAGAAAATTTTTTGAAGGTTTTCATACATGCTTTGCTATGGAGCCAATGCTTGGGTCCCCGCCTAAACTGTTATGTTGAAGCGTTAACACACGGACGTGATAGTGTTAGGAAGTGGAGCCTTTGGGAGGTGAGGAGGTCATGAGGGCGTAGCCCACATAATGGGATTAGTGCCCTAATAAGAGACATTAGGGAGAGAACTCTCCTTCTTTTTTCCTCTCTCCCTCCACCATGGGAGGCTATAACAAGATGGCGGCCATCTGTGGACCAGGAAGAGGGCTCTCACCAGAACCTGACCGTGTTGGCTTCCTCATCCCAGACTTCAGCGTCTAGAATCATGAGAAATACATTCATGCTCTTTATAAACCACCCAGTCTGTGCTGCTCTGTTATGGCAGCTCAAGCTAAGACATACTTATAGCAGCTTAAAAATATTAATGTTGGCTGTAACAGGCAAAGTCCTGACGAAGGACATTCTGCCTTCCTGTACCCCCCTTCCTCACTCCCCCTTTATATAGCTTATTGGAAAACTGGCTTCCAACTGGGTGCCAATCCTCCCTTCAGAATATTAAATGAGGACAACTCCACGGTTTCAAGCATTTCACGATCTCGGAAATCACATTTAACTATCTAACGTATTCTCCTCACACGTACCAGAAAATCAGTAATATCTGAGCAAAGTTTCTCTGAACTCAAAACCACGGGGAAAAATTATAACTTTGGGTAGCTATAACTTTGTTGAATCTTTTATCAGAAAAAAGTGAAATGATGTATATGACTATTTCAATATATTTTCCTATTGATTCCATTCACAAAGGAAGAGAAAAGGTAGCATTTTTTTAAAGAAAAAGGATCCCAGGTGTCGATGAAGTCTATCATATAATGAATTCTGGTCTCCTCGTGTCTTTCCCTCTCCTCGGCAGTATTAGTTAAGGCTCTTCCCCGTTACTGGAGACCAGCACTGAGAGGCAGCATTAATGCAATCAACATCATTTTATCAGTTCCATTATTCCTACTTTCCGTGCCTGCTGAAAAGCACTGAAAGCACTTTGAAAGATTGAGAAGTTCTTTGAAAACCTTTTCCAGTTGCAAATAAGAAAAGAAGATTTTCATTCAGAATGCCTCCCCTTGCTTTATAAATATGTGTTGCCAAGCCAGCGACATCTTCTCCCATGACACCCCGTATGGGTTTTCTCTTTCTTTTGGTAGGGGGCAGGAACACGGGTGTAGCTATGATCGAGTCCACTGACCTAGGAAAGATGACCGCTCCCCATGTTAGTGAAGATAGGTCAGGAAACATAGCACGCATCGAAACTCTGGATTCTGGAGCCCCGTGTGTTCTAGTCCGCCCCCAGCGCTGACAGCCATGGGACCGTGGGCCGCTGCTTAACCATTCTGGGCCCAGTTCATCTGATGCACAGCAATGATAAGAAACTATGAAGATGAACGAATTAATAATTTAAAGACCTGAGGCTTATGCCGGGCATATACTGTCACATATGTGTACTTAATAAGACATATGAATAAGCCATCTGATTACGGACTTAATCACTTCTTCTGACGTCAGGAATGCAGCTGTTCCTGTCAGTTCCGTCACCCGCCATCTTCCCATGTGAGGTGATCTCTGTCACCTTCACGGGTCAACCATCCCCAACCATCTCAACTCAATGTCCTCCAGAAAAGCAAAGCTCCCACTAGACCATGATACAATGAATCACATGGAGGAAAAAGTCCATGAAAAGAATTTTGAAGAGGAGCAATATGGATGTTTCAATTTTAATGAAATCACAAACCTGAAATAAATTCCAACTATTCTCTGCTGCATTTTTTTTATTCTAGTAGTCTGATAAAAGAAAAGTAAGCAGAAAGCAGGAAGGAAGGAAAGAAGAAAGAAAGAAAGAAAGAAAGAAAGAAAGAAAGAAAAAGAGTAAAGAGATAAATAGTTTTACTAATTGTAAAAGACTCAAAGTTCAAAAAAAAATGATTTCAGGAAGAAAGAATGGAACATTTGCTCAGTTTGTTAATGTTACTGGTTAACCTGTGGAACCACTTGGTTTTCACGCAAGAGTGTTTCAGGCAGGGACTTCCATCTGGCTCAAGAGAATTTTGAAATTATTCGAAAGTGACAGCTTCATATCGGGGAAATAAGAAATAAGTGATGTTCAATTGACACATCTCCGGCATGACTAAGGTGTTTAATAAAACATACCTGATAAATACTGAAAAATTCTAACTCTGGGTTCAATGAGTGATCGCCACGATATGGCATAATGCGTGTTCGTACAACTTCACAAAAACCAATAAAGACATAGAGAAGCTAACCTATCTTTAAAGATTTTCTGGAAAGAAGGTGCCACGATATCACATAAAATATTTTGTTCTAGCACACAATTGCTTCTTGTTGTTGTTGTCGTTGTTGCTGTTTTTTAAATCTGAGAAGGCAAACAAACAGCCACATATACAGAGGCTTCATCTGGTATTGTTGTGTTGGCAGAAAAGTATCGTATATCTGCTACGAAGGAAAACTAATACCCCAGGAGATCTCCAGCCAACTGTCAGAAAAGATTTACGGATGTCTGCAGGATTATGAAATACTCTATTAATTTGCCATAGTTTGTGATTAATATGCACGGATCATTGATACGTACTGCTGGAGAGTTATGTTAAGGAATACCAATGTTAAAAAAGGCATGGAATGACACAATAGGAACAGCTTCGTTATTCACACCTCTGAAACATCCCAAGGCTTTCTCAGACATTTTGGGCCAACCTAAAGCATTTCGCTTTCTTATACTCGAGCGCCAGAATAGATAGTCCCTGCACCAAGATTAATCCTTTCAAGGCAAAAAAGGATTTTACTAAGTCCTGCCCAGCTGGCTGATAACCTCAGCAGAGGTCCCAGATAAGGCAATCGCACCGAAAAGGGAAAATAGAACACTGAGTTGGCAAACGTCTGGAGAACTCACTGTGAATGCTGTAGATCTACAGGAAGATACCATCAGCATTAGGATTTTAGGAAACAGGGCTTCATCTTAAATACGGTCATTCCAGACTGAGAGAGGCAGAAATGCTAGAATAACCTTGGCAATGAACGAGGGGTTAAAGCTGATATTTGGGTTCATTTGTTTTCTTTTCCAGGCAATTAGCACATTTCATCTAGTTCTGAACAAACTCATCAAATAGGAATGACCACAAAAAAAAAAAAAAAAAAAAAAAACAGGTAAATTTAAGCTTCCAAAAGAATCTCCTTCAGGCACAAAGAGGGAGATAAACTGTGTGAGATAGTCATTGGTACAAGATCATCAACCTGTAAGAGTGAAATCAGGGCCAATCTATTCCTCACGCTCACGGAAAAGGCGCGCACGTCACGATAAAAACTTTCCAGACCAGGTGCACGGGGTTCCACAGCGGGACAGACATGCCTTCCCCTCCCGGCAGCTGGGATGCAGGCCCGCCACCAAGAGATGCCTGCTCCTGATGAGGACGAGCTCCCCCAGCCATCTGGGGGGTCGGCCGCAGGGTGTGGAGGACGCTGGTTCTTGCTCCCCCACAGTGGCGAGGAGATATCCTGCTGATGGCAACAAGTTCCACAGTAGATAACTCCTTCTACACGCCTACTTCTCTGCTAGTTTTGGAAGCAACATCTGTTTAACAAATGTCGCGTGGCTGCCTCCAGGAGCCTCACACACGAAACGTGCAGGTGTTCTGGTTCCATCTCTATGACAGCCTTGTGCAAGCACACCTGCCCGGGGCCTGGGGGAGCAGGACAGTGATGTCCTCTCCAGGGCTGGTCATCAAGGGAAGGGAAAGGGCGGGGCTCTGGGGTCCGGGACTGTCCTAGTTTTTGATCTGTTTATACAAGAGTATTTACTTTGTGAGAATTTAGTAAGTCGCATGCATACAACTTGGGTGCTGTTATGTACGTGAATTGTATTTTAACTTTTTACATTTTTTACATGTCAAAGTATATTTTAGCATCCTCTAAAACTTTTATGAGCGGAAAGGATTAGTAGGAAATGAGTTGAAATGAAACGGTCACGAGGAATCACTGTATGACTTAGTCCCGTGCCGCCTTGCGTCTTTGCACCAACTAAACTAAACCGTGCTGCCTGCATTTTGAGGGGTCCCAGAGGGCCCTGAGGGGCAATCGGGGTCCATTTCTTTTGAGTGCTCTTTGTCTAGATGCTTAGGGATTCAGCACAACCACTGACGAAGCCTCAGTGGCACTGGGCATCCGTGTGATTCCCTGAGAAACCTCCCATACACACGGAATCTATCTCAGCTTCAGAAGTTTTGAACATTCGTGTTCCAAAATGTTCCATGGAATGTCTTCATTGGGTTCGGGTATTTTTTCAAGATTCTCAGATCTTCTGGGAAAATGAAGGAGCTTCTGTTGGGACTGCCGGTTGCCTTGGTGCTCAAACTCTCCACTTAGGAAACCGCGGGTTGATAGCACCTGGGCTCACACGCTTCCCGCAATGGATGTGTCCCCTGTTTCATATGCATAATCCATAGGATATGTATAATAACTGTGCTCTATGGTACAACTATATAATATTGTATAATGAATATATATATGCAAAATAAATGCATACACACACACACTTTGGATTTCTACCATGGGTCTTGAGTTGCCTCACAATCTTATTGGTAGTTTCTAGATCCGAGTTAATTAGCCGCCTTGTATTTATTGAAAATCCAGACCTTTCTCATCCATACTGTAGATGTTGATGTTAACCAACACTTACCTGGTGATCATGGGCACAGGAGGTGCAGAGAACTCTGCTGCAAACAGGGGTGTTGGCAGGTGATGAGGAAGAACAGGGACAGGAAAGGAAAGATGAACACAATGCCTGCCACCAAAATCATCTGCCTCCCCTCCTGTGGATGAGCCGCCCCTGCTCTGAGACACTGAAGGGAAGGCGGAGGAGAGAGCAAGCAGGTGTAGTCTGAGTAAAAGGAACCGCAGGGAGAGACCCACCCCGCAGTGACGCTGTCTTAGCCGCTTGCAGGCTGTGACCCATCAGGACACCCGCAGAAAAACAGGCGGTCTTCCTGCAACTGTGGACCAGAACTTTGGCAACCGGGGGGACATCTATTTGGGAATGGCTCAGTGTCCCCAAGAACAGTAGAGCCTTAGCCGGTGCCCAGATTCTGCCTTCTGTTCTCCTGCATCTCTCCTCAACATTAGGATTTCAGGAAACACGGCTTCATCTCACGTATAGTCATTCCAGACCGAGAGAGGTAGGAGTGCTAGAATAACCTTGATCGTGGAGCTGAACAACACACGCGTGGGGTTAGCGAACACCAAGCAGTTAAGGTGGACCTTGAAGAGAGAGCTGTTCAGGAGATTACTACTGAATCGGGTCAAATCAGATCACATCATTTGGCACTTATGCCGTGAGGCCCCGTAAACCTGTTGGTGACTTTACCATCGCTCTCGTAATGATGTCGTTGGCTTAGGCAGAAAAATCTTTCCTAGGGGTTAGGAAAAGATTCCTTTTCCCAGGCCCGCCATAAAACCAAGAGCTCCTTTCCCGCCTTTGTTGACTCATCTTTCTCTGAAATCAACTGCATTCACCTGTTCTTGCAGAAGACTTGACAACACAATCAGTTGCGGTAGAATTATTCCTTAACGAGGGACTAAGTCTTCCCCTGCGCTTTTCTGTCTTGCGTCAAGATTACGGGGCGCTCATAAATATGGATACTTCTCTCAATGGCTTCTCTTTGCGTTTAAGCTTTGAAGCTCACGTTTTTAAGATTGTTTTCCTTTTGCAAGCGGTTACTAGTACTTTTGTCTGACTAGTATTAAATTTGGCACGCTCTGAAAGTGGTGCATGTACACAGCAATACACGCAAATGTTCGTATTTGCATCTCCGAGCAGGACAAATGGCAAGGAAACCACAGCCCATTGAGCAGGCCGTCCGAGTCGTAAAGGGAAGCACTGAAGGGCTCTTGCTTGTGCTCTGCAGCAGTTGGTATAATTTGCTTCGGAGGCATTTACAAAACTGCAGATTTGGCAAAGTTCACTCATTATGTTCCTCGTGAAATTGTCAAAAAGAAAAAAAAAGTTGTTCAAGCCTCGAAAAGTGATTACGAGAGAGATATCTAAATGAAATAAAATATTTATATCCCATTGTAACATGATTTTTAAATACCCAGTTTTAATCTATTATCACTTTCAGCTTAATAGGTAAAGTCCATTAAATGTCTGTTTATAAATTGCTTTTTTCCCTACATGATAATTCCTTTATTTATGAAATAAAAATACAAGGGAGTAAGTTAATAACAGAATGGACAAAGAATATTCTCAAAGGGCAAACCTAACTGTCAACTCTTCGTATGGTTTTTTGGTACAGTTATTTCTGCATTGGAGGAATTAATCAAATCTAGCCACCCGCTAGTGTCACTCCAAGATAATCCAAGTACTCATGGCCTTAAAAGATCACATTTCTCAGCAAGGTCTGAGTGGAGTCAGGAATTCAGATAAATCATTTTTAAAATGTTTCATTAAGGAAATAATTCCATATGCTTTAAAGTATGCTATTTATAGCAATGGTTGTTTTTATTGCAAGACTCTGGGTTATAATAATGGGAGAAAAACACCACAGTTACTAATAGATTGCTGACTATTTCTTTTCAAATTAAGATATGCATTCTATTCACAGATTAATTCCATCAAAATTAGTTTGGGGACATAGAAAAAGGCAAAGAAGATACTAGAATGTTTGAGGCAGATCTTCACATTGCTTTTCAACTCAAGTTAGTTCTATATGGAAGAAAATAAGCTGTAATTGATAAAACTCATGCATTTCCTAATGATACTCTAGTTTGAGTATGAAATATTAAGTTTAATTAACCTGCTGAAGAATAACCATAAGTCCATAAATTCAAAACTTTACACATTACAGTTATATCTTCAAATGATTAATTAAAAATGTATTATTAGTGCTACTACAGATACTGGCCATTCTGCAACTTTGGATCCAACTGACTGGAATCAGCAACTCTGCTCGATCACTTAACTAAGTGGTTAAGTTTCTAATGGGAAAAGCAGCCACCACTTACTCCCCTGGGAACAGGTAAAGCAAATGGTTTCTGTAGCCTAATTCAAAGTTAAAAGTCTGAAAAACAAAGAACAAAAAAATAAGAAAGAAGAAGAAAAACCTAAAGCAAGTACAAAGAAGGGAAAAAAAAACAGAAATCACTGAAACTGAGATAGAAAAACAATAGAGCCAATGGCACCAAAGTCTGGTTCTTTGAAAATAAACAAATAAAATTGAGAAAACTTTATCAAGACAGACAATAATCTCAAGAGAGAAGACACAATAATGATTAACATCAGGAATAAAACACGGGACATCACAACAGATCCTGTAGCCATTGAAAGGATAAGAAAATATTACAAAAAACTTTACACTCAGACATTTGGCAACTAATAAGAAAGGGACCAATTCCTCAATAATCACAGACTACTGAACCTCAAACACAGTCAAATAGACAATCAGCATAGCCCCATAACAGTTAAAAAAATCAATTTGTAATTATAATACTCTCACCAAACCTCAAGCCCAAGTGGCTTCACTGTAGACATCTACCAAACACTTAAATAAGAATTTACAGCAAACTTAATCAATCTTTCCCAGTAAACAAATAAGAGGAAAGTCTTAACAGCCCACTTGTATAAAACAAGTTTGGTATAACTTGATACCAAAACCAGACAAAGACAGTACAAAAAAAGAAATCAACTGACCAGTATCTCTCCTGAAATAAGAGACAAAAAGTATCCCCAACCTATTAGAAAATCAAATCCAACAATGTTCAAAAATAATATGCACCATGACCAAGTGGGGTTTTTCCAGGTATGGGAAGCTCATTCAACATTTAGAAATCCATCAATATAATTCACCATATCATTAGATTATAAAGAAAAATCACATCATATCAATTGACATACACAAAATATTTGATAAAATCTAATATCCATTCATAATTTTTTCAAAAAACTCTAAGTTAGGAATTGAGAAGTATTGCAGTTTGGTAAAAAGCAACTAAATCTATCTACAGCTAACATTTTACTTAACGGAATACTGCATATTAGTTCCTAATATCAGGTACAAGACCCACTCTCACCATTCTTGATTCAACACAGTATTGAACATTTTGACCACCACTAGAGCAAGAAAAAATAAAATAAAATAAAATGGATACATACAGGAAAAGAAGAAATAAAATAACTTCAATGTGCACATGATATAATTGATAATTAATGAACCCAGAAATGGCCCTACATAGACATAGCATATTGATAGGTATATTTTGCATGGAGATGCAAACCAATACAATGAAGGAAAGATAGCCTTTCAACAGATGGTGCGAGAACAATTGGATGTCCAAGAGCAAAAAACAAAACAAAACGAAAGGTCAACTTTATACAATTAACTCAAAGTGGGTCACAGACTTAAATGTAGATGTAAAATAATAAAAAAAAAAAAGCATTAGGGAAAAAGTAGGAAAAAAAACTATGGGACTTGGAGTAGGCCCTGAGTTCTCAGACTTAGCACCACAACACAAGCATGTCCATAAAAGGAAAAATTGATGAATTAATTTCAACAAAATCAGAGACTTTTGCTCTGCAAAAGATCTTATTAAGAGGATAAAAGGATAAGCTATAGACTGGGAGATGATATTTTCAGACCACATATCTAAAAAGGACAAGTACCTAGAATATATAAAGAACTCTCAGAAACGAACGATCCAATTAGGAAATAAGAAAAGATACCAATAGTCGTTTTACTAAAGAGGATAAGCAGATGGCAATTGACTACAGAAAAGGATTCATCATCTATTAAGAAAACACATATTAAACCCACAAGGAGATATCACTGCACGACACACCTATCAGAAGGGTTTACAAAAACAGTGACAACATCGAACACTGGCATGGATCCCTCACACGTTCTGGTAGGAATGGAACATGGTAGTCACTCTGGAAAACGGTTTGGCAGTTTCTCAACGTTTATTTATTTTTGGGACAGAGAGAGGCAGAGCATGAACGGGGGAGGGGCAGAGAGAGAGGGAGACACAGACTCGGAAACAGGCTCCAGGCTCTGAGCCATCAGCCCAGAGCCCGACGCGGGGCTCGAGCTCACGGACCGCGAGATCGTGACCTGGCAGTTTCTCAATAAAACTACGCAGGTAACTAGGGTAAGATTCCACAGTTACACTTTAGGGGCATTGGTCCCAGGAAAATAAAACTACGTTTAAAAAAGCATACACAAATGTTTATATCAGCTTTGTTCATAATATCCCCAAACTGGAAACAACCCAAATGTCCTTCGGTGACTAAAACAGTTAAACAAAACTCACGTACGCATATCATGGAAAGTCTTCAGCAATAAAAAGAAACGAACCGTCGATACACACAACAACTTGAATGACTCTCCAGAAAATTATGCTGAGCGAAAAAAAAAAGCCAATTCCAAAGGTTACACGCTGCCTGACGCCACTTGTACATAATGTACTCGAAATGAAACACAGATGAGCAGTTTCCAGGGGTTAAATATGGGAGAGGGCTGGGGGAGAGACCACTTCTCCCCTGTAAAGTGTCTCCTCTGTCTGTAAAATTACAGCACAAGGTGCCCTAGTCAGTGGTCTAGATCTTGACTGTACTGGTGGATACACAGACCTACACATGTGGCAAAATGTCATGGAACTAAACACACACATACCGAAAGAGGACAGGTAAAAATGGGGAAAATCTGAACAAGGTCAGTGGTTCATGTTAATGTCAGCTCACTGCTCGTGATATTGTATTATGGTTTTGTCAATGTTTTGGCTGAAGGAACCTATGTAAAGGGTATATGAAATCTCTGTATTATTGATCACATGTGCAGGTCAATCTACGATTATCTCAAAATAAAAAGCTTAATTGAAAAGCAGTTTTCAGGGGGATCTGGATGGCTCGGTTGGTTGACCATCTGACTCTTGATTTTCTGCTCAGGTCGTGATCTCCCAGTTTGTGGGATTGAGCCCTACATCAGGTTCTGCACTGACATGGAACCTGCTTAAGATTCTCTCTCTCCCTCTCTCTCACTGCCCCTCCCCTGCTTTCTCTCTCTCTCTCTCTCTCTCTCTCTCAAAATAAATAAACTTAAAAAAATAAAAAAAGTTTTTAAAATATTTTTAGAGATGGGGCTCCTAGGTGGCTTAGTCAGTTAAGCATCTGACTTCGGCTCAGGTCATGATCTCACAGTTTGTGAATTAGAGCCCCGCATCGGGCTCTGTGCTGACCGCTCAGAGCCTGGAGCCTGCTGCAGATTCTGGGTCTCCCGCTCTCTCTCTCTGTCCCTCCCCCACTTGTGCTCTCTCTCTCTCTCTCTGTCTCTCAAAAATGAATAAATGTAAAAATGTATATATTTTTAGAGATACATTCAAAAATCCCAAATAGAAACAAACAACAATCATGAATGAACACATTACATTTCTGACAGCTATGTGAATCTGACCACTGCTGTGCTGCTGAATCCACCCCGAGTAATTTGCATTTGGCCACATGACAACTTGGGTTGAGGATATACTCGTGGTTTGCACAAATGACTGTATTATGTCTCATTAAAGATCATAAATACCAATCAACCTAATCACAAAAGTGTTGTTTCAGTGTTCATATGGCTATTTAATCTGGAGGATGGTGACAAGATGAATAACTTTATTATGTTAATCATCACATTTGCTACTATGGAGAAGAGGCATACATCCTTTATGTTGTTTTGAGTGAGTCACATGGGAAATTTCATTTCTGAGATTTATTTTAAAAGCGGGGGGTGATGGGGAAGGGAGGAAGGAAGGAAGGAGGGGAGGAAGGAAGGAGGGAAGGAAGGGAGGGAGGAAAGAAGGAAGGAAGAGAGGAGGGAGGAAGGAAGAAAGGAAGGAAGAAGGGAGGAAGGAAGGAGGGAAGGAAGGGAGGAAAGAAGGAAGGAAGGGAGAAAGGAAGGGAGGAGGGAAGGGAGGAATGAGGGAAGGAAGGAGGGAAGGGAGGAGGGAAGGGAGGAAGAGGAGGGAGGGAAGGAGAGAAGGAAGGAAGGGAGAAAGGAAGAGAGGAAGGAAGGGAGGAAGTGAGGGAGGGAGGGAGGAAGGAAGGAAGGGAGGAGGGAAGGGAGGAAGAGGAGGGAGGGAAGGAGAGAAGGAAGGAAGGGAGAAAGGAAGAGAGGAAGGAAGGGAGGAAGTGAGGGAGGGAGGGAGGAAGGAAGGAAGGGAGGAGGGAAGGGAGGAGGGAGGGAAGGAAGGAAGGGAGGAAGGAAGAGAGGAAGGAAGGGAGGAAGCGAGGAGGGAGGGAGGGAGGAAGGAAGGAAGGGAGAAAGGAAGGGAGGAAGGAGGGAAGGGAGGAGGGAAGGAATGAGGGAGGAAGGAAGGAAGGAGGGAAGGGAGGAGGGAAGGAATGAGGAAGGAAGGAAGGAGGGAGGAAGGGAGGAAGGAAAAAGACCTTACACAGTCTAACATCACACCTCAAGGGACTGGCAAAGGAAGAACAGCCTTAGGACAACGCTAGCAGAAGGAAGGACGTAGCGAAGATCAGAGCCAAAATATATGAAATAGAGGAACGAAAAATGGAAACGATCAACAAAACAAAGAATCGGCCCCTCGAAAAGACAAATAAAATGGACAAAACTTTAGCTGTATTGACCAAGAACAGGAAGGAGGGAGGACTTGCGTAAATTGAACTATAAATGAAAAAGGAGACATGATGACTGATGCCACCAACGCAAAGGACCCTAAAAGACGACTCTGAACAGTTACATGCTAAGGCAATGGACAACCTAGAAGAAATGGATACATTCTAGAAACACACAGCCTACCAAGGCTGAACCATGAAGAAACAGAAAATCTGAGGAGACCAATAAAAAGGAAGGAGATTGAGTCAGTCATCAAAAACTTCGCAACAAACAAAAGTCCAGGATCGGATGGCTTCACAGTGAATCCTACCCAACATTGAAAGAAGAATTCACACCAGTTCTTCTGAAACTCTTCCCAAAAACATTGAAAGGGAGGGAATACTTCCATACTAGTTTACAAGCCTACTATTACCCTTAGAGATAAGGAGACTATTGGGGTGGTGGGGGCCGGTGGTGAAACAACCACAGGCCAATGTCGGTAGGTGCAAAAATATTTAACAGAATACGAGCAAACCAAATTCAACAGCACAGTTAAAGGATCTCACACCACGATCAAGTGGGATTCATCCCTGGGTTGTGAGGATGGTTCAACGTCTGTATATCAATAAATGTGATCAACACATCAAGAGAATGAAAGACATAAGAATATGGGTATGCCAATCCATGCAGAAAAAGCATTTAACAAAACTCAACATCCTTTCCTGATTTAAAAAAAAAAAAAAATGTCCGGGGCGCCTGGGTGGCTCAGTCGGTTAAGCGGCCGACTTCGGCTCAGGTCATGATCTTGCGGTCCGTGAGTTCGAGCCCCGCGTCGGGCTCTGGGCTGATGGCTCGGAGCCTGGAGCCTGTTTCAGATTCTGTGTCTCCCTCTCTCTCTGCCCCTCCCCCGTTCATGCTCTGTCTCTCTCTGTCTCAAAAATAAATAAACGTTTAAAAATTTTTTTTTAAAAAAAGAAGTCCTCAACAAATTAGGTGTAGAAAAAAATCAGACCTCAACACGGCACGAGTATGCATGCAGGGGGCATGGGCCATCAGGAGTGGGCATTATAATGATCTACCAGCCAGTGTTGAAAAACTGGTACAATAATATTACCTAATATTTACTGAATGATGTGCTGGGACTCTGCTAAACTCTACATTCAGTCTCATCTGAATATCAGAACAGCCTACTGGGGAGTTCATTTGAAAGATAAGAAAGTGAGTTTAGAGATGCCTGGTACTCGAACCAAGGTCGGTGTGACACAGTCTGTGTTTGTAAGTACCATGTTATGCTGCCTCCTTCCGTATCGTGCCTCTAAATGAGGTCGTCAAAGCTATTCTTGGGTTCTGAGTCATTTTATTTAAAGGATATTTATTTTCCATCATCCAGATATGAGAAAAAAGTATTTTTCCGTACTATACTTCTGTAGGAAATATCGACAAAACCACTAGTTATTTTCATGACTAGCTTCACCTGATCAGTACACATTCATCAGAGCCAAATTTTAGAGTCATCAAATGAATGGTCAAGGTCAAGTAAGAAAGCTGAGTTTGGACCCCAGTTCTGTCACGAAGCAGGTGTGTGAATCCTGGGGTATGGCTCATTTCTTCTCTGTGTCCCAACAGTTTTTCACTTGTAAAATAGAGACAATAACCTTGTCACGGTATTATCGTGAGGATTGAATGTGGCTCTGGAAAACACACACACACACACACACACACACACACACACACACACACTTTGTTAATCATAAAATGCTGTAAAAATACAATACATTAAATTGATAGAAAAGAATCTGGACTATATTTGTGCATAACTACGCCTCTTTTGTTAAAATCTCTTTCAGGCTGTTGCAATGACCCAATAGAATTATAGATTAATTTGGCTGGAATGAGTTTTCTACCTCCTAGCTAGAATAATCATAATAAATATTTAATGTGGCATCTTTATAACAATTTTTTTTAATTCACCTTTATTCCCCTTGGTTCTTTACACATCTTTCTCCTCGCAGCTCCTGGAGAGTTCACCATTTCTTTCCTTGGTCAGACCTGGCGTGTAAGGGAGCCCTATCTCCCTACTCCCTTGCTCAGACCATCACTCTCAACCAGATCCATTCGTGTTTTGATCTGCATTCACATTTCCAATAGATTTCAGCTTGTGTCTCAGGCAGGTTTCCACCTCGGTTCCCTCACATCTCTTTCTATTTACCATTAAAACGCTATAGAGCAACATCAGATCCTGTCTTGGATACAGTGATTTTCACACATCACTGTCAGCGCGCTTCTGATGATAGAGCGTTTCTCTTCACTGCTGCCGACGGCTTGAAGGGCTCTTGAAGAATTGCCTGACTCTTTGTGACAGCATCTCTCCTCCCGACAAAGAGCCTGTGCTGTTTTACGGAGCCTGGTCTTTCAGTAAATGCTCGGTAACCATCCAGTTGGCTTGATAAACCTTCATGGAGCACTTACCATCAATGCACCACCGCGTCCAAGGAAAGAGTCAGAATTCTTGCCTTCAAAGGACGCAGAATCCAATGGAAGCCTAAAAGCTCCGTACGGAGAGCTCGAACAGAAGCAGAGTGGTCACCTCCCAGGGAGATGCCCGGCTGAACCGACTTCTTGCGAATGTATTTTCCGGATCTTTGGCAAACATTAGGCAAGCTATCTTTTTGAGCGTAAATCATAAACCAGCATATGACGGATCATTCGGATTTTGGATAGATCCTTCTTGGATTTTGTTTTATTTCCCTTTACAACTATTTCTATCTGTCAAGACACTTAAATTACTTCTTCAGAATTCTGCTAAAATGTGAGTCAGTGGGAGATCGTTAATATGTGTAGCTCTTCGTTTTGCTTTTAGTGCTAGAAACCCAGCCCAAATACTTACTGGCGATGGACCCATCTCACTTTATTCTAGGTTTCTTAATTTTCATCGTATTCCTAACACGCAGTTAACTTCTACGTATGTGAAAATGATCTCAGCTTATTTTAACTGACTGGCTGCCAGCTGACTCATCATCTGATGCCTTGATGGCTTTTGTCGACTCAAATGCCTTTCTTGGTGTACCCGGACGCTAAAAAGACTTTTTCATATTGTATCTGAACTTCCTGCTCTCCTTTGTGGCTCCTTGTCTTCTTCACGAGAACACCTTTCCCACTGCGATGCCGAAGGACCGTAAGTCAGCACGCACACCGCTACCCCACAGAACCGTTGTTAAGACCTACGTTTTCCATTACACTCGTTGTCGCTGGTTATTTTTCACACTTGGGTGGTGGTGTGCATACTAGCACCCCTCGACCGCGGCTAAAGTGCTACTTCTGGCGGGAAACTTCCCTAATTCTCCAGGCAGGTGTTAAAACTTCCTCTGGGCGTCCACCTCACTTCAGACAGGCCTTAATCGAAGAATAGTTCATAGCGCCAAGTGCTTAATGGTTTGCATGTCTGTGGCATCACTAGACTATCACGTGTGGCCACTCGTCAGCAGCTTGGCGGTTCCCTTCACCGCCCCCCCCACCCCAGGAGGCACCCTCCACCCTTCCCACCCTGCCCTGTGTTCCCCGGGGCTGACCTCCAGCTGGGCCTGGAGAAGTGGGGCACCGGGGGAGGTGGAAGAAGGAAAGGGGGGAGGTTGGGACAGCGGCCTCGTGTGTCCAGGCTGCTCTAACAAAGCACCACAGACCTGGGCTTATAAACAGCAGGCATCTGTTCTGGAGGCTGGAGGTCCAAGATCAAGACAGCAGGAGATCCCATGATTCTCGCCGTGTCCTCACATGGGGGGACGGGCAAGGGGGCTCTCTGGGGCCTCTGTTACAAGAGCGCCAATCCCCTCATGGGACCCCACCCTCACTACCTCATCACCTCCCAAAGGCCCCGCCTCCTGACACCATCACCCCGGGCTTTGGTTTCAGCATAGGCGTTTGGGGGAACACAGCATCCATCCCGCAGCTAGACTTCACTCTCTCTGTGCCTCTTGGTGGGACCTCCACAGGCCAGCTGGTGTCCTGCATGATCACAGCCTCCCCTTCTGGCTGGACTGACCCCAAGCTGCCGTAACCTCCTCACCTCCAGAGCCAGGGGTCACCAGCCCTGCTGTCCCGAGCCCCTGCTTATCGTTCGGCTTGTTTCCCTACAACCTGCCCACACTTATATAAAAGCTCCTCTATTAAACTCTCTCGGATGCTCCAATCGAGTGTGCCCACTGTTTCTTGCGAGGCTGTCCCTCCTTTTCTAACCGTTCCAGCCAGTGACTAGCCCAGTGCCTAGCGCGTAGAATGGGCTCATTTATTGAAGGAAACAAATAAATAGACTCGCGATCTGACAATATCTTTCGGGGGGGTGGGGGTGTTGGACATTAAGGAAAGGAGAATTAACTTCCGAATTACCTACCTAGGATGCATGAGGGAGGGAGTGACAGGCGAGAACCAGAACGTTTCTGCACAAAGTTACTTTTGAAATTCAGGTCACCGCGTTCTTAGAAGCAGAACCCCAACGTAAGAATTGCACAACGGCTCATGGGTCTGACCTCGATTTTTGCCTTTTTAAAATAAATCTGACCTGTAAGACATATATTTTAAAAACTGACCTAGTTTATGACCTGGGTAGAGTTCCTCAATGGACACATCAAAGACTCAGGTCAGGTGTAGAGCCTATTCTTGAGAGAAAAAGAGAGCAAAGCGGTTTAAAGCACATGAGAAAGTATAGCTTATTCAAGGGGCAAATATGGGGCCTGTTGTGTTACTAATTTTAATCAGTATATAGGTCACCGGCCGATAAGATGGTCAGTTTTGCTTTCCTGAGGCGACCCCAGCTCCAGACATAACGATTTCAACAGAAGCCTCGTCCACAGGCAGCAAGCAAGACAGGTCCACAAATGAGGCTGTGAGACGATGACAGTTCTGGGGGCGGGTGGTGGAGGGGAGAGTCAGGGCCAGAAACACCTGACTGCAGCCTGGATCCACCTCTGCTGTGTTAACACGGGGAAGGTACTCACCACTCTGAACATCAGTTTCTTTACTTGTAATGTAGGGATAACATGGCAACCTTGTATGAGGAAGAGAAACAAGGTAAATCCTACAAATTTCTAGAATCGTGCCTAAAAGCACATAGAGAGTACCTAACAGCTGTTAGTATATTGCGCATTGGGTTGACAATTAGAAAGTAAAATACTTCTTGGTCATTGTAGGGAAAACTAGCTTTGTCCGTGATTCGCTGTAAAATCGAGGAATCACCGATCTACTCGAGGCTTCTGAGAACTTGAAACTTACAAGAACTGAGTGTCCTTTGAGGGCAGGTGCATTACCTGAATCCCAGGACCTGTGTTTCTCCTCTGACCTGGGTTCCCCGAGATGCAGGGTTTGGACTGAGTCCACACTCACACCATCCAAAGGAGAGCCTTCCTATGAAACCTTTCCTACTGGCCCAGAGCAAAGAAGCAATCCCCATTAATTTACGCTAATTAATTTAACAAGTTTTGAGCAGTCCAGACCCCCAAAATCACCTCTCCTAGGCTCTGAGGCTCTGGGCACATCTTGGCTAAGGGAGGCTGCCTTAATAATATTGATAACCTGAGATCAAGGGCAGAGGGGGGCGGACACAGCTCAGGGCCCTGGCGGCTGGGGCACAGACGGTGTGCAGTTCCCGAGGAAGGCACTAGGTGGCGCGAGTCTCCTTGCCCCCGCGAACTGACTGCAAAACCAGGCTGACCGCCCTGTGCTTTTAATCTTTCTTCTAAAAGCAGAAAAAGGGGGCCCCTGGGTGGCTCAGTCGATTAAGCATCCAACTCTCAGTTTCGACTCAGGTCATGATCTTGTGGTTTCCCGAGTCCCGCACTGCACTCTGCACTGACAGTGTGGAGCTTGCTTGGGGTTCTCTCTCGCGTTCTCTCACTCTCTCTCTCTCTGTCCCTCACCTACCCACAGTCTCTGTATCTCTTAAAATAAATAAATAAACTTAAAAATAAATTTAGGAAATCTTCTTCAGATTTCTTTTGGCTAAGAAAGCAGGTACTAATGTAAGTCTTTTGTTTTCTTTTTTTTTCTTTTTGTTAAGTTTATTTATTTATTTTGACAAGAGTCAGAATCACTCAACGGACTGAGCCACCCAGGCACCCCTAATGTAGGTCCTTCATAAAAGCAAAGTGGTGTGACCAATGTCCAGGAAGCAGGGCATGCCTGTATGACGATTTGGACGAGCAGGACGGTGGGCACACAGTGGGCACGCAGTGGAAGAGGGGGGGACACGGCAGACATTGGGATGAGCCGGTCACCACAATAAGCCCCCGTAGCTCGATCCTGTTGAGAAAAGCTGAGGAAGCCGGGCCATCTAGAGCCCACGAGCACCAGTGTTTGGATCAGTGCTGCTCCTTGGAAGGGAGTTGGTGTGCAGGCCGAGGGCACTCCAGACCCATGGCAGCCATCCCCAGAGATCCATGGTGCTGGCCACCGGGGAGCCACCTGGCCCCTCCTGGAAATGGCAGGAGGAGCCACGCTTGGGCAGAGCACTGGCACGCATGTGTCCTGCTCCCAGTGACCACTCACGTCCATTCATCTTCCTTGCCACGTTCACCCTGCCTTGTCTTTTCCCAAAGATGGTGGGTGACCACAGCCCTGAGAAGAGAAGGAGGAGGGGAGGAGCCGGGGAGGGGAGAGAAGAAGAAAGGAGAGAAAGCCTTGCCCAAGTTCTAGTGAGACGTTCCCCAGCACCTCATGGCTGTAGTCGGACAGTAGCTCACGTTAGCCATCTCTCCCTTGCTCCCAGTCTAGATACCCCTTCACACTCGGTCAGCATCGGCTGGTTTAGCCTACATGCGAGGGGAGAAATCCACACCTCAGAGCCTGAAGGGGTCAGCTCCCCGGCTGTGGCGCCCTAGTCAGGCCACGATTGACGTAACTTCCTGTTTACGGTTTTCTTGACCTTGGACGTGTCGCAAGGCACCCCAGTGATTCTTCCAAGCTCTAGACATTGTGGGCAGTTGACCCTACCATGTCCTGAGAGTCGGGTCGATCACCACCCCTCCTAGTGCAGTGATCCCTGAAACCACGAGGAATTCAAAATGTGGGATCCTAGGGCCATAAACTCAGATCCAGTGCAAACTAGTTCAAGTGTCCCTCTCCTTGGATCCAAGACCTCCAGGTTGTCAGAGCCATCATTTCAAGGATGGGAATAACAGCCACCAGGAATACATGGTCGCGGGGAGAAGCCCAGCCCTCTCTCTCCCTCTTGTTCCCCAAAGTGGTGTTTCCCCCATTAAAGATGGAGTCTCGGGTGCTCACAGAACCCTAAGGCGAGCGTCCCAGTACTGCGGGGGCATGCCCACATTGGAGCCTGGGGCCTCCCTAGGAGTCCAAACTGATATCTGAGAGCCTGATATTTCTGAAAGTTGCTCTAGGTGGTATTTCCCACAACATCCCGTGACATGTGCCTGCTCGTGCCTACCCCATGTTCGCCATGACGGGGGGGGGGGGGGGGAATGAAAGGCAGAGGACGCCCCAAAATGTCCTGGGAGAGTCAGCCATCCACTTTGAACCTCACTTTCTTCAGTTCTAAAACTGCCCAGGACCCACAGAGATGTCACAATATGGACGAGAGGGGACTAACGTTGCAGATGAAGTATTTAATAAGCTGACTTCAGAAATAAGTTCTCCTGGATTATCCAGATGGGCAACAACGTAATCACGAGAGTCTTTACAAGTGGAAGAGGGAGGCAGGAGAGTCGGCACGGATGGAGTGGGAGACGGACCCCACTGGTGATCACTGTGGGGGGATCACTGGAGATGGAAGGGGCTGAAGCCAGGGGGCACGGGCAGCCTCTGGAGGCCGGGACAGCCCCCAGCTCGCGGCTGTGTGACCCCGCAACCCCGCCTTCATCCGCTGGGGCTGCCATCGCAAAACACCATCGACTGGGGGCTCACAAACAGGCACTGACTTCTCCCAGCTCTGGAGGCAGGACGTCCAAGATCAAGTTGCCGGCGGATTCAGCATCTGGTGAGGCCCCTTTTCCCGGTTCATAGATGGCGTCTTCTGGCTGTGTGCCTAATGGGGGAAGGGGCGAGGGGGCTCCCTGGGGTCTCGTTTATAAGGGCACAAGCCCCATCATGGCTCCGCCCTCATGACCTCGTCGCCTCCCAAAGACCCCACCTCCTGACACCGTCACCTTGGGGATTAGTTTTCCACATAAGCATTTTGGGGAAACATGAACATTCAGACCATAGAAAACGCTAAATATGTTTTTTAATGGGATGAATTACATCTTAAAGATAGACTACTGTATTTCTGTCCTTTAGAGCCACTGAAAATATGTAAAACCGAAGGGTGTGACTTCCCAAAGTTTATGTTACGTACAAACACAGGGAACACTTTAAGAAAAAAAGAAATCTATTCAATCCAATAACACTGGAGCTGAGGCAGGAGGCAAGGGATTAATTACCATGTGAATGAGGCAGCAGAAAAGCTCTTCCTGCTCAGAGGGTGCCGAGGTCTGCCTTACCCATAGTAATATTTGCTAAAATGCACGATCAATCACCCCGATGCCAGCTCCTCATCACAGGTGTATTATACTCAAATTTAGGACCACGTGACGACATTGTGCTGGGGAAAGAGCTCAATCACGAGTTAGGCATTTCTAACACCCATTTTGGGCTTGTTAACCCTAATAATAGACTCAGAGAAGTGAAAAAAAATTACTTATACTACCAGTTTCTATGTGAATGGGGGAATCTATATATAAGACGTTTTTGTTCAACCTGATGACTGGAATGAAGCAAAAAAAGAGAAAGAAACCAGAGTCATTTTCTCCTTTCGTCCGTTTTTAGCAGAATTTGTAGAAGATGAGTTTCAGAGCCTCTTAGCAGTGAAAGAGGGTGGTGGGAGACACTGTCACCATGGAGACGAGGTTGTTAGCTCGTTCAGACCCCTCTCGACATCTTTGATCATCCCGTTATGGTTGGCTTTGGCACCTGCCTCTCTGCGCCTTAAACGTAAGATTTCTTTATCTTGCCACCACTTCAAAGTCAGAAGATCCACCATGAGGAGCTTTGGAGTATTCTGGCCACACCCCTCCATCAGCCCAAGGACTGCCCGCCTCCCTCATGTCGCCAACCTGCCACACCCCCCACCCAGACGCTGGACAGCCTCCCTTCCACGTGTTCCAGCCGCAGTGACATCAGGAAAGGCCCGGCTGACATCAACTGAGGACAACTGTGCCATTGTCTATCCTGTCTAAGCCGAGCTTTGGTCGGCTTAGATTTCCAGAATTTTTAGATTCCAGAAATTCGATCTCCAGAATTTTTTTCTTAGTATTTTCTCCAGTGTCCGTCACCTTCACAAGTTGGTCGGTTGGTCCCTGGCTCTTTGGGCTACAATGACAAGTGTCCACAAGCCAATGGGGACAAAGTACATTGCATGAATGATAGAGAAGTACCCAAGGTAAGATGTGAGTACGTGTTCAGTGATCAGGACCCACCATGGGCTCCAGCGGCGTCTCGAGGAAACAGACAATGTTACAGGTCCTTGTGCTGTGGGTTTTACAGAAATTGACCCCAAAGTGAGCATATGCTGTGTGTGGGCAGGCTTATAGGAAAGGGGGAATATTGAGGTACCATGCAATGCCTGCACAGATCTTGTCTCAAAGTCTTTTCCTGAATGCTTTCTTTGGAAATGATGGGACTCCCTTGAGAATTGTGTTTTTTTTAATTTTTTAATGTTCATTTATTTGCTTTGAGAGAGAGAGAGATAGAGACAGCAAGCAGGGGAGGGACAGAGAAGGAGACAGAGAATCCCAAGTAGGCTCCACATTGTCGGCACAGAGCCCGACGGAGGGGCTCGAACTCACAAACTGTGAGATCATGACCTGAGCCGACATCAACAGTCCAGGGCTTAACTGATTGAACCACCCAGATGCCCCAAGAATTATTTTCAATAGAGCTTCCCAGACCCCAACTGCAAGAGATTTTCCAGGAAAACCACACCCTCAGAGGTTCCAATGCAGCCCCGTGTAAGACGCACATTTCTGGAGCTCATATACACAAAGCCTGCATTGAATTGGCTTTTTGAGAGGAGAGCTTTAAGTTAGTGTTATTGCCTTTATGCTCACTATGAAAATAAGTAAGTAAATAAATAAATCCGGGGAAATGTAAACACTGCCCATGTTCCCACCACCAAGGGAAAAACCACTGGGAGTATCCCTACCTTACAGACAGTTTTCTACAGGAATCATGATGGATATGAGATACATTTCTGCACACAGACACATGGTATTGCACTCCACATAACATGCCACACCCTTTTCCACTTAACAGCTGTGGCCTCAGTGGACCACACATGGGTCTCCTTTCACAAATACAGTCTTCTTCATTGACTCATTAAACAAATAGCTATTGAACACCTCCCGTGTGTAAGGCACGCTCCTGGGTGCTTGGGATTCAGCAGCGAATCAAAGGTCTTGGCCACGTGGAGCTTACATTCTGGCAGGAGAAAAAGGAAAGATAAAATATGAGCAGAATACACAGTCGATCATATGGTATGTTTAAAGAAAAGAAAAAGTAGAGCCAGGTAAAAGAATGGAGGGGTGAAGGGCAGAGAGAGTTGAGGATTAAATAGGGTCATCGGGGCCCTCACTGAGGTCAGGACTAGAAGACGTGCACTGTGGGGTAGTGTGGAAAGGCCTCCCCAGGCAAGGGGGCAGCATCGCAAAGCCCCAAGGCAAGTGAGTACCTCACACGGCTCAAGAGAAAAGCGAAGGAGGCAAGGGACGTGAGACCAAAAGGGTCTGGGGTGCGGGGGGCAGACCACACGATGCTTTCAAGCCATCGCGAGGACCTGGTTTGTACTCCGAGTGAAGTAGGAAGCCACTGGAAGGTTTTTAGCAGAGCGGTGATCTTGGGCTTTCCGAGAATGGCCCGTCTCTGCCCAGGGTCCAAGACAGAATTAAGCCCTAATGCTCCAAGACACCTGTCTAATCAACCAGTCTTCTTTGCATCAGAAATGACACCAGTTATGTATCATGTCTGAGATTGTTGAAAAAATACTCATCAAATGACTGGTTGCATCTGTAGTTCAGATGAAGGATGCCAGGCCAGGCACTTGTCCCCTGCAGAGGGACAAGGGTACACACAGTAAGTACAGAAAAGGTCAAGGATGCAATGACAGTGACTGATCATGGAATTAAGCTAAGAGGGGAGAAAAGACACAGAGGCACCATGAGGGACACTTGGTGAGGGACACCAAGAGGGGAGGAGAGGGAAAACACCATGGATTCAACAGCTGGAGGTGCTGGACACAGAAGGATCACAGCTGAGGGTTCTGGATGGGGGAGCTGGGGCCTCAGAAGCTCTGTGTCCCAGACACAGGCGTTGCAATTTGATGGTGGCGGCAGAGAGCTGGCACCGACGCACAGCAGAGGACAAGACCTCCGGGGAGCTCCAGGAACCAAACATCTCCCTCATGTACATTGGAAGAGCAATGGTCTTGGAAAGGGATGCAGTGAGCCCAGAACTGTCGAGAAGCGAGAGGATGACAAAACCCAAAACCCTGCAGGGGAGATGCCATCCAATGACTGATGTCCGGAGCTGGGAGTTTTAGGAAGGAGAGAGGGAGAGAGGTCTACAAGTCGCAAGTGAGGAACAAGAAGACAATGCCCTTTCCTCCAGGCCCCTGGTGCGTCAACCACCTGCACTGGGGGAGAATCTGGAAAAAATGTCATCTTCAGTCAAGAGCCAGGGGTCCACCAGGACAAGATGAAAGCACATCCAGGGACAGCAGTGATCAGCTGCCAAGGGACTGGACCTCTGTCCCGGGCTGACCTGCCCCTTCTCTTCCACACCGGGTGGGTTGGGTTCCTCCCTCCTAGGTTTTCCAGAAGCAGAACCTACAGTCACTGTCACGTAAACAGTTGACATTTTCGAGTTTCAGTCAGGAGCAAGCCTGTGGAGAAACAAAGCAAATCCCAAGATGCGCAGCCCTTCCTGAAAACTTAGTAACTTGGGGACCCACCCTCCCGAGAGCTCAGGGAAGGACGTCAGAGGGGCTCTGGGGCAGCAGCACGTGTATACGACCCCTGAAGCCGCAAGCCCACCCAGAGCCTGGACGGTGTCATGCGAAGCGGGGACAGGACAGTTCTTTGCTGGACAAGCGGATGAACTAGAAGTCACTCTTCTTCCCCATTCCAGAGTTTCACTCACAGGGAGGACAGGGGGCCGGGGCAGAACACCCCACACTCACTGCAACACTTGTACGAATCTCCCCCCATCTTCTGTCTTTGCTGGGAAGTCATTTTCACATCCTCTCTGCCCAGAGGGGTAATCGTGAGAAAAGTCAAGATTCCAGAATTATTATCCTGCTGCCCTTGACACTGACATGGCTTCTACGTCACATCCACACATGTATGTTTTTCACAGTTTCCCAAAATTTATCTATTGGGATCCTCTTTTGATTCTGATGATTTCTGACTTCTTATAAATTTAATTTCTGAGACTATATTTTCTTATTCATTTCTCCTAGCATTACATGTTTGCTTCTCCTAGAAAAAAAAAAACTTAACTTATCCTTATGTATTCTTGGAATTCTCATATATTCCTTTTACTTTAACAATGAAAGGATTTCTAAATACGAACTTTCTTTGGAACTCAATTTTTGCTGAATTTCATGTGTTTGAAACATAATATTGTTATACTTAGTTCCTACCTTGTATATAATTACAATTGTTATTTTCTCTCTGAATCAAGATGTGGATTTTTTTTTCAAAAGTATCCAAATCAATTCTCTTTTTTTTTTGTTGTTAATTGCCACTTTTGTTGTGGTTAAGGAATATTTTCCGAACACAGCCCCCACTTTCGGGTATTTATTCCTGTTTTCTTTGAGTCCAACTTTTGTTTATGTTCCAAAAGCACTTGGAAGGAAAGTGCACTCTCTTTACAGCGTATAAATTTTTGAATAGAACCTAATAATTCTACTCCCTCACCTTCACTCTCAATTTGTATGTTTTATTCTTGAGCTCTGTCAGAAAAAGAGAAATTTCACTGTGAGGACAGTTCAAAAAATTTTAACAGTTCTTGTTGACACTATGGTATTTATTAAACAAATGTTCATAAATTCTGCACCTTCATTGGAGATGATCGGGGTTTTGTCTTGAACCCTACTTTCTTCTAGCTTCCTCTAACAATGCATTTTATGCGCCTATGCTTTGTCTGCATTTGCTAGTCCTTCAAGTTTTATCTTTTCTGTGTCCTGCCTTCTTAGACCTCTTCATAAATAATACATCATGCTTCTGACTCAAAAAGAGAGATTTTTATCTTTTAATATCATGAAAATGAATATAGCAGGCCTTTCATTATAGCCACCATAAAGACTATTTTGATTTTCCTGTTTAATGCCTTCTTGCTGTTAATTCTCACACTTTTCCTATGGTCTAATGTCATATGGAATTTCATGAAACTTATTTTTATCCTACCAATAGGAAAAACATGTTTAAAACCCCATTCTCTACCCCATCGAGAGTGTCGTCTGCTCTCAGGTTAACTGTTCTGGGTATAAAACTTGGCCATGTCATTACCCACCTGCCACACACACTTGGAACTTCCATGGGAACAATCAGAGTTGTTGGCCCAGATGGTTATCATCAATATGTCTCGGTAACCCCTCTCTTTTTCTTTTAGTAACGTTTATATTTGCACTAAAATGTGAGTCTTTTCTGCCTGACTTGTGGTGACGAGCTCCCATAGTATATGTTGAAGGACAGAGCTGTGGCCATCAGCCAGAAAACCAGAGAGGTACAGGAAGGCTGGACATGAAACTCAGACCCTCCGTGATAGGATCTTCCAGACTTTTCCCATCCATGTGAATGGGCACCAAGTTCTCTGAGTTTCTCTGTCTCTCTGTAAAACCCTCCACACAGCCCACTGCACTGCATGGCCAATACTGCTTAGCTGTGTTCTGCTGCTGGCCACAGATGCCACGCAGCCTCCGCTGGCCCTGGGTTCTGCATCTTCCTCCAGCTTTGCCCTCATCCCTGCAGCTCTGAGGCTGGGGGTGGAAGGTTCTAGACTTCCTGTGGAAAACTATCCATGAAACAACCCAGTGGACCCTTTCCCTGGCTTCTCTCATGATCTCTTGTCTCAGAGTTTCCAGACACATTTAAACCATATGGTTAAACCCCAGGGAATGCCTGGGTAGCTCAGTCAGTTGAGCATCTGACTTCCGCTCAGGTCACGATCTCACAGTGAGTTCGATTCCCATGTCGGGCTCTCCGCTGTCAGCACACAGAGCCTGCTTGGGATTCTCTACCACCCTCTCTCTTTGCCCCTCCTGCCCCTCTCAACAATAAATAAACCTTAGAGGGGAAAAAAAAAAGTACATCGTTGTTTTGATAACATTCTTCTCTACTTTCCAATGACTGGATTATTTTCCATACTTTTATATTTTGGGTTCATTTTTTGAGAAAGAGAAAAAAAGTAGAGCACTTAGGCTGAGGTTGTCATCCTGAAACCAAGACTCTAGTGGGGCTGGCGTTTACCCCCCTCTCTCTGAGGGTCCCAGGGAGTTAGGGACATGGAAATGTCCCTCTTCTCGCTGGAGCACAAATGTTAGTCTCACTGCATTGCTACCAGGTGCCGGCCCGGTATTGATTTTGCCTTAACCCCACTGAAGAATACCTTTAAAAAATACTAATGAGCGGCCCATAGGGCTTTCTGAATTTAATGAAATTCTTGCTGGTGAATGCAGACACCATGTGTGTGATTACCTCTCATTTGAACAATTTCTCCTTTGTATGTAGGTATCGGGAACTAAATTGCCATCCCTACCCAACTCTCTCCCGCCTCCGTCCCTCCTCTGGCCAGATGCCGACCTGCGTCTAGGCCTGGGGAACAGCAGAGGGGACCGGTTGTTCAGTGAAAGGGTCGAGTTTTGAGACAGAAGCGGAGCCCCTGCCGTGGAAGTCCTGAGAAAATCGGGTAACGGGGGGAGTGGGGGGGGGCAGACCATGGAGAGCTGGAGACAGACATCCGGGTGGGAAAGGGGTGTGGCCGCGTGCCCATCGGCCGGGAAGACAGACCCAGCCTCAGCTGCGTCTAACAGCCAGGAGACTGGTCAGGAAGGGTCGAACCCGACAAGGGCCAGAGTGCAAGACCCAAGGTGCACAGACAACCTGAGGGCCAACTTCTGAGGCCAGGCCACTGCCCCCCCACCAATGCCCCTTCCTCACGGGGACCTCGTCACCCACTCTGGTGCCTGTTCACGCAGCAGCCTGCACTCCCGGACTCACCCATGCCACTGTGTGTGCAAGATGGCAGGAAAGCATCCATCTGAGGACTCAATCTTTTATGTCCCGTTAAATGCCCGTTTGCATTTTTTCGCAATCCCTCTTTGTAATTCAATGTATTGATCAAAAAAGTGGTTTCTGTCCGTGGAGAGAAATAGAGCTACATGGCTGGCTTTTGTTTGTTTCTGTTCCTTAATGTTTTGTACCTTTGCATTATCCATGTACCCAGAGGCGCCACATGACGGCCACATTTTTATAAATCCCCCAAATAAATAAGTAATAGCCTATTTAGAAAACTACTTTGGTTTACCCAGGACTTTGACCGCTGCTGTCTGATAAGTCACATCCAGCAACGCAAGCCAAAGGCCAGGCCAGGGCAGAGTCCTCTGGCCTGCTTCAGACATTAGATGGGAAAATCACAGCCACCCCGCCAGTGTGTGAATTTGACGTGACCATGGCCAGGTTGGCTCCCCTGGGAAGGCCTCCTCCTTTGCTTTACTCAGGAACCTCGCTCACTCATAAATTCCAGACAGCACACAGGTAATTGAATGACAAATGACTTTACGAGAGCCTTTCATTAAGAGAAAATAAAGACATTTTTTTTGTTCAAAAGCGCTTTTTTTCCAACAGTTTGCCTACGACCCATGAGGCTCAGTTACTCCGAGGAGATTCATCAAGGGCTGACTCACTTGGTGGAACTGGGATGAAAAGGAAGGTTATTTTCCTTATGCTTGTCCCGAGTTCCCGTGACTGACGAAGGGAGAGGAGGAAGACGAGCCTTTTCCACGGACAGAAGCCGCCTGCGTCTCTACACTGGGCGGGGGGGGGAACCGCGGTGGTCCCCTCCCACTGGGACCCACCCAAGGGCGTCCAGCTGACCTCCCCGACGGGGTCGCCCTCCTGGGCAGCAGATCCCCCAAAGCACACGGAATGTGGCTCCCGTGCTGTTGCATCATGGGACTTGAGATACAATAGAACATTTAAAATGACTCACACAACATGAGGCTACTTCCCTTCTCCTTGATCCCCCCCCCTCCCATGTCTTCCAATCGCAAGGGCAAGTCCATGACAACATGTTCGGTGGGAGCCAGGCTGCGGCGGACTCCGCCTGGTCTCCTTACCTTGATGCTCTCGGGAGGACCTCAGGCTTCTGGATTGTTCTGTGGCTCTCCTCCCAGATGCTTCTCTTCATGACGCACATCTAAGCACCCTTCCCTGGCCCTCTCCTTTGTGCGGAAGCACATTAAACTTTCCCTTAGTTTCACTTTGGCTTAAGATCAATATTTCGACTAAATTCATATCTTTGATATATAGCATTTCACTAGGAGAGTATAAGAAGCCATATATTATTTTGCTCTTAAGAAAAATGGGAATCTGATCTGGAGATTACCTGCTAAGCGGCTGTGAAGATTTATTTGAATTCCTCTAAGAACCTGTTAGTGTATAATTTGTTGCACAGGATTTATGACCCTCCCAGGAGATTTCACTCACCGCATAAGAGCATCTCCTGACATGTCAGAGACGTGCCACTGTGAGGGGACTTTTGTGTATTCACGATTGGATCACTGGGTGCTTCTCACAAAGATGTGGCTACTCAGCCTGGACGTGCCTTGGAGATGTTTCAACATGACAACAGTCTAGCACGTTCCTTCTATCTCATAGTCAAGTTCATCACATTTTTTTATATTTATCTTGGAGAGAAAGAGAGAGAGAGAGAGAGAGAGAGAGAGAGTGAAAGCAGGGCAGGGGCAGAGAGACAGGGTAAGAGAGAATCCCAAGCAGGCTCCATGCTGATGGCAGAGAGCCGGACCCAGGGCTCGAACCCACGGACTGTGAGATCATGACCTGAGCTGAAGTCGGAGGCTCAACACACTGAGCCATCCAGGCGCCCCCATCACGGTTTGAAGTACAGCCCAACGTGGCCTCTATTTTCTCTGCTCTCTCAAATCTCTAAAATGGGTATTCATTGCAACAAAACGTCTCTGGGTTTTACTGATCTTATCGGTGGTGCAGGTGATGGGAACACACCAATATGACCACGGCCAAAGAAAACCTCTCAGGCTCACTTTAAGCTCTTCCTACACTGAAGAGTGACAGGTTCAGGAAAGGAGGGCGGGGCTGAGCGGGACAATGTTTTGCTGCTCTTAACTCTGTTTCTCAACCAGCTCTTCAGGATTGAACAATAATCTCATAGTGTGCTAAATTCGGCTTGGGCGACCCGGCTCAGGGGACTATGATTTCTCATGCAAACTGCATATTCAGGCATAAGAACGGACGGTGTTAATAATTAGGGTGACAGGAACATCAGTCAAGACCGTCCCAAGCCACCTGGAAAGTTGGTTCCAGGACTGGGTAAGCAATGCCAGATGAACTGCCGAATCCCAACCCCTTCAACTACATGGAGGGGTTCTGTGCCAAGAGGGGACCTGGGGGCTGAGCTCTGGGAGTTCTGGAACCCCTCATGAGTGCCCAAGCCTCACGTGGTCTCACAGTAGCTTTGCATCTGTTCCCAACACCCATTCTGACTATGCTTTTAGATACCTGCTTGCTGCTCACCTCACAGAAGGTGCTGGATTTTATCAGCCAACACATACAACGTGATGGGCCTCGTCATCCTGGGACAATGCCACCAACTTCAGGTGGTAAAGAAAAAAGTTAATGAAGACACTTGCCACCCAGGAGTGAAGAAACCAAACGGGCTTGTACCTGGAGCCTCGCTTCTAGGTCTTGGGTTTGCCCAGGAGGGTAAGGAGCGCCTGGATTGGTTTATAAACATCCTTTGACTTGCCATTGGAAAAGGAGCCAGAGGAAGTGGGGGGAGAGAGAGAGGAGGGGCTGAGCTGCATAAGGCTTGTTAGCTGCAGGAGCATTTCATCCACACCACTCTGTGGAGAAAAATAAGATTTAATATGTCTTAAGCACAAGAAAGACAAGACCTCAACTGTGAGCTACAGAACAAATCTCAAATGTTCTTCTTTGAAAGAAGAGAAAATGTGTGTGGTTGATCTTCCCGCCAAATATGTGGTGAACGGTCCATTTTCTCCCCATTGAATTTAGATTTCTAGAATTCTCGGGGCCACTGGGCTTGTAGGATGGTCATGGGACTGAAAGCAAGAGCTCTCTCCGACTTCCCTTCCTCCTTCAGGCATCAAATGGCCTCTGGCAGCACAACATGGGTCTGGGTTGTGTTAAATGCTGGCTTCTGAGGTTTGATGGCTACTCTGGAGCTAGGGATATAATCTTTCTTCCCAAATTAAGTGGCTCTCAGGTCAACAATGCGATGATCCCATGTTTTTTGTTCAGTCACTAAACGAGAATCTCTGGGGCCCTAAAGAAACTGAGTCTCGTGGTAGACAGCTGGGCTGAAGACTGCCTCCACCCAGATTTTGGAAGGAGATCCATTGACTGAGTCTAAGAAATAAGAAAATCTTTGCATATTGATGCACAAGGTTAAGAAAATTTTATTCTATTTTGACTTTAAGTTTAAAAAAATGAACCTTGATACTTTTTCCTCAAAAGATTTCTAACCAAAGAAGTTTCTCTGGTATATCAGGATGTTTGACTGCAAAGAACAAAAATATCCCCCATCCACCTAAACAAAAAGGAAAATCCATTCATAAGAGCCTCACACACCTTACATGTCAGGTGAGCACATCCCTGGTCTCTCAGAAAGGGCCAAGCACCCTTGGCTTCCGTTTCCTTCCTTAGTGCTTCCTAGACTTCAAGGTGGAAGTCTTCAAAAGCACCTCCTGTGGCCACCTCATGTGGGGTTCTGCACCAGCCCTTAGGTTCTGGGCCATCCCACCAGTGCCAACACGACTTCTTGTTCTGTCCTTGTACTTGTTCTTGTTCTGTTCTGTTCTGGTTCTGGTTCTGTCCTTGTTCTTGGTCTGTTCTAGGCCTGGTTCTGTTGTGGTTCTGGTTCTGTTCTAGTTCTGGTTCTTGTTATGGTTCTGTTCTGGTTCTGTTCTGGTTCTTGTTCTGTCCTTGTTCTTGTTCTGTTCTAGGCCTGGTTCTTGTTGTGGTTCTGGTTCTGTTCTGGTTCTGGTTCTGTTCTAGTTCTGGTTCTTGTTCTTGTTCTTGTTCCTGTTCTGTTCTAGTCCTTGTTCTGGTTCTGGTTCTGGTTCTGGTTCTTATTCTTGTTCTTGTTCTGTTCTGTTCTGGTTCTGGTTCTGTCCTTGTTCTTGGTCTGTTCTAGGCCTGGTTCTTGTTATGATTCTGGTTCTGTTCTGGTTCTGGTTCTTATTCTGGTTCTGGTTCTGGTTCTTATTCTTGTTCTTGTTCTGTTCTGGTTCTTGTTCTTTTTCTTTTCTGGTTCTTGTTCTGTTCTTGTTCTTGTTCTGTTCTGTTCTGGTTCTGAATCTGTTCTGGTTCTTGTTCTTCTCTGGTTCTGTTCTTGTTCTTATTCTTGTTCTTTTCTGGTTCTGTTCTGGTTCTGGTTCTGTTCTGGTTCTTATTCTGGTTCTGGTCCTGGTTCTTGTTCTTGTTCTGTTCTTGTTCTTGCTCTGTTCTAGTTCTGGTTCTGGTGCTGGTTCTGTTCTTGTTCTTGTTCTGTTCTAGTTCTGGTTCTTATTCTGGTTCTGTTCTGGTTCTGGTTCTGGTTCTGGTTCTGGTTCTGTGGCTTCTTCACACTCAAAGATAAGGCTTTCACTGTGCATTAGGCAAGCTT
This sequence comes from Felis catus, assembly GCF_018350175.1. Lineage (NCBI taxonomy): Eukaryota > Metazoa > Chordata > Mammalia > Carnivora > Felidae > Felis > Felis catus. The sequence goes on from NC_058374.1 coordinate 3,189,604, forward strand.
TCATTCCTGGCCACCACTGTGGACATTTGGGACCAGATGCATCTCTGTGGTGGGGACGTCCTGACCACTGGAGGGTAAGGAGCAGCATCCTTGGCCTCTACCCACCGAAAGTCAGGGGCAGCCCCTCTTGCTGAATTATTGCAACTAAAATGCCCTCAGACATTGTCACATGTCCCCTGAGGGGCTGAACCACCCTCCAGGAACCATCCTTCAGAGAGAAAGATACCTGCATTTGTGCTCTGACTCCTAATTCCCGTGCAACTGCAGGTGAATGCGTTCATCTCTTTGCATCTCAGTGTCTCCAACCATAAAGTGAACCTAATTAAAATGATAAAAATAATAATAACAGGGAAAATATTATGACTTTCATGAGATAATGTAGAAAAAACATTTAATGCAGTAGCATGTCCTGAAATACTCAAAATTATAGTTATTATTTACAAATAAATCCAAATAACCAGCTAATGTTTCTTATTTTAGAAGAAAAATTTTAGGTATCAATTTAGTGCCCACCGGTAGCAAATTATTCTTTAAATAATATATTCCCTTTAGTCAAAAGCTGTGTGTATCTGACCTAGATGAGTCTTGTTATCCTTTGCTTATGAAGATCTCAAACTAGTTCTTATATATTTATTCTCTCAAATGCATATTTCCAAAGATGCTTAAAATTTATATTAACCGTCTTGAATTTATCCTCACCCCATTATTACCTTTTTCAAAATTTTAAAAATGGAAGAGGTGAAAGAATGAAAACAGAAGGATAGAAGAGGGAGAGAGAAACAACTTTAAATTTGATTTTGAATGGAAACATAATAATGAAAGTCTCAGGTGAGAAATTCCTGGAAGTGGAGAGACGTGGTGCGCAATGATATTTAACTCAAAACTCTTTGAACTTCAGCAGTGAGGTGTGAGGGTGCCTGTCCACGAAGCATGGTGGCCGCGAGGCTGGGGTCTCCTATTTCAAAGACTCTCACTCTCTTGAAAATAGAAACTAGATTTCTAGAAACTCAAGGAATTCTCTTAAGATGTAACATGGGGCTTAGCACGATTTCATGTGCGTTTTCCCAGCTTGAGCCGCCACCTGTCAGGCTCACGAGCACCAAGGATGCTGTTAGTCAATTGTTAGAATTGCCACCTGCAGTGTTGATTCCAGGCCCCAAAGAAAGGTGACACAGCTCTACAAACTGTGTTGTCAAAATGCATCACCCAATTTCTAGCAGATACTGGAGAAGTCCCATGCACACACCTCTCAGCCCAGCTGCCAGCCTCAAGCCCCTGGCACCCACAGAAGGGAGAAGGGGGCACTACACAGGACCCTGGAGATAAAGAATGGATCTGCACCCTCGGATCACTACGTGTCCCGAGCCAGTGGGGGAGAGGGGGCGGAGAGCAGGGCAGAGGGTTTTTAGGGCAGTGAATCTACTCTGCTTAATACTATAATGGTGGATACGTGCCATTACACATTTGTCCGAACCCATAGACTGTGCAACACAGAGAGTGACCCTAATGAAATTACGGACGTCCATGAAGGTTCATCAGGTGTAACAAGACCCACGCTCCATGGGTGTGGATAGTGGGGAGGTTGTGAGAGGACAGGGGGTACATGGGAAATCTCTGTATCTTCCCCTCAGTGTCGTCGTCAACCGAAAACTGCTCTAAAATATAGTCTACTAAGAAAATAGGAAAGAAGGACGAGAGCTTTTATTTTTTTTAATATGAAATTTATTGTCCAATTGGTTTCCATACAACACCCAGTGCTCATCCCAACAGGTGCCCTCCTCAGTACCCTTCACCCACCCCCCCTCCCTCCCACTCCCCCGCAACCCTCCGTTTAGGACAATAGCTTTTAAACAAATCACAGATATTATAATAACAGATGATAAGAGAGAAAAAATTCCATTTTGTTTCCTAAATTCACCGCATCACTTTCCATACATAAAGTAACAGTAAACCAATCTAGTTTAGTTATTTGCTTAACCAAAGCCCGAACGTGTAGGGGGCCACCATTCCAAGCTCTTGGCATAAATGCTTCACACAGATTACCTCCTTCCGTCTCCGAAGAGAAGTGAGCTACGTATTATTCTATCCCTATGTTCAGATGAGGAGACTGAGACCATGAGAGATCGAGGAAACGGTCTCAAGTTGGGCGGGGGGGACAGAGTGGCAGCGAGACCCACACCAGGGGTCACGCCAGGCTGGACTGTGCAGAGGTCAGTGTAATGAAGACATGGCCCAGCTTCCGCGAGCCCACAGTCAGCCTGCATGGGAAAAGTGTGTATCATACCGCCTTACAGACGGAAGGTTCCAGCCGGAGGAGCGAGCCCAGAAACCCCCGGCAGGGGACCCCAGAGGCGTGTCGGGACGTGGCGGTGCTGAACGCGGGGCTGCCGATTTTATTTGTTTGGAAAACAGCAGCCTTGATCGATTTGGAGAAGTGTTTTCAAAAAAACTAAATCGAATCAGCACAAGTCACTTTGAGCGGTATGTGCAGAAATTCAGGGCACATTTAAAGATGGGAGCCACAGGAAGCAGGGCGCAGAGGCCCAAGCAGACGTGGGGAGCAGGTCTCGAAGGAGGGGGACCCCGGGGTAAGAGGGGTGCTGCACACCAACTTGCAGAGAACAGTCCAGAACTTGAAAAACGGCTGAGAATGCAGGAGAGGGTTAGGGTTAGGGTTACGCCAAGAGTTCGACCGGCTCCCACCCCTGCGCCTGCACCTGCGTCCTGTCCGCTGCCCCTCGGCCGGCCCGGACCCCGCACTCTGCCCCCTGCACATGCAGGTTGTCCCCAGGGCATCTCCGCAGCACTGCCCGTGTCACCGTCCTGCCTGCGGCCTCCGCGGACAGGACCTGTGTGCCCCGGGCAGGCCAGGCCAGAGCTCCCCGAGCCCAGTGTGCACCTGCCCGGGCCTCCTCCCCCAGGCTGGTCACCCCGGCCTTGCCCTCCCCTGACCCGAGACCCCCACCACCGGGCCTTTGGGGCTCAGAGGCCTGTCTGCTCCCCTTACCGGGAGCTGGTCCCTCACAGCCTCTCTTCTCCCTCGTTTGATACCCCAAACCTGCTGAAGGGCGTTCAGGCTTCCAAAGCAGAAATCTTCCTGGACCCGTGTTCCCCCGAGGCCACGTGGCTGCGCCCTCCCCCTCTCAGCCCCACTTCTTGAGGTGCACCTGCCCTCAGCCACATCCCAGCCTGGCCTCTCCTCACGCTCCACGCAGAAAGGACGGGAAGAGAAGGGCCAGTCCCACGCGTGAGCCCAGCGCACACGACCTGCCCCACCTGAGGCTCGGCGGCAACGACAGCGTGTGTGTTGGGTGTGGTTCAGCCCCAGCCGAAGCTCCTCGTCTACACTCTACGTTCACTCGGTGTGGCCGTGTGTGCTCGCTCGGGTGATGGGTCGTGTCGGCTCTCAGCCAGGCAGTACAAGCCCAGCTCCTGAGTCAGACACCTCCTCCCACGTACGGGAAAGGGGCAGCTGGTGGTCATGCCCCAGCCACTCACACAGGAGGCAGGATCTCCTGAGGGGCTCCTTAGGAAGAGTCTGCTTTCCCGAGAGCAAGGAAGACACAGGGGAGAGCTCGCTGATGCCGTCCCTTTCCCCTCACCCTGCCTTGACATGGACGTGATGCCTGGAGCTGCAGCAGCTAGTTTGTAACCATGAGGTGGAAACATACAAGCAAGGGCCAGCAGTGGGAGTGGGGGGCGGGTGACCTATGCCACCGTTCTAGTTATTAAGCAAACAATAAATATCCCCTCTGCCTTATAGCCGGAGGCATTGCGAACTAACACGGTGCCTGGCCCCAAATCTATTCCTTCCAGAAGCTCTAGCTGGCTTGATGACTCAAGCAAGAACTCTAGGTGTATTCACAGACTGATCATTCTTCTTCTTCCCTATCTACTTGGCCAGGTTTTCCTGGAGTCGCTCTCTCCCTTCCTTTTATGAATACTTCTTCCTTCCACCTTCCTCATCTCTCACTTTGGTTACTCCATCATTATACCTACATTTGAGCCCTGTTCAGTGGACATTGAGTCCAATTCACCTGCCATGTCACCAGCCTCTTTGCAAGCCGATCACTGCCCTGCTCGAAAACCTCATGATACCACCTGGCCAAATGTCCCTTGGAGGCCACCCCACAGTCCGACCTCTCCAGCCTTCCTGCCACCTGGCCTTCGGCAGATACCCCATATTCAAAACTACGGTCTCCTTGGGACACCGATGTCTCAGACCTCAGGGCCTTTGCTGCTGGCTGGCTCTCCACACAGAAAGCTTTTCTTCTTCCTCTACCTGGCCCGAGATATCTGTCTCCCAAGATGAACGTGTTACCTGTCCTATAAAACCTTTAGGCTCTCCTCCAACCCAGGGGAAATCTGTGTCCTTTGTATGCCCGCATTATAAATAATTGTGTTGTGTTCGGTGTAGTATTTTATGACGCGCGTTTGTCTCCACGTCCCTGTTAGTCCCGTGAGGACAGAGACCACATCGCCTTCGTACCTGCAGAGACTAACACGGATCTCGGCAAATAGCGCACACTCAGTAATCACTGTGCTACGTGATCACTTTTGGGCACACCCGGCCGTCTGTCGTACCAGAGTGCGAGCTCCTTGGGGCCGAGATTCACGCGGCTCGTCGCTGAGCTCCCAACATCTGACACGCTGCTCAGTAAACAGGGAATATTCAATAAAGGGTTGCGCTGGACAAAATGGTTGGAGGTCACTCCCGCATCGAGGGGACAAGCAAGCCCGTGTTGTGGTCATTGTCTGTAGCTCAGACCCAGCTTTGTACCGAAAGGAATGTGAGGCTCGGCGGCCGAGGACACGAGCTGAATCGAGATTACCTCTTCTCCAGTTTCCTCCTGTCAAACAGTTCCGGGTGGCCTTGGCCAGGACGATGAGCCTCATCCATGCTGTAGGTCCGAAAGGGCCTCACGCGGGCCGTGGAGGGGTTCAGTGGGGTGGCAGGTTTTGACTGCTGAGTACACACTGAGCATCAGAGTAACGAGCACCCCAGCCTGGGGCTCACACAGCAGACAGTTACTGTGTCCCATCCTGGAGGTGGGGAGTCCGGGATCCGGGTGGGGGCAGGGCTGGTTCCTCCCAAGGCCTCTCTGCTGGACGTGCAGATGCCGCCCTCTCCCCATGTCCTCACGTGGTCGTCCCTCGGTGCCTGTCTGTGTCCTGACCTCCTCTTCTTATAGGGACACCAGTCAGATTGGATCAGGGCCACCCAGTGGCCTCCTCCTACCTTAACCACCTTTCTAAGACCCCGTCTCCGAATACAGTCACATTCTGAAGTCCTGGGAGGTTAGGAGTCTATCACATGAATTTGAGGGAACGTGATCCTGCCCATAACACCCTGGTATATGGAATGCCATTGGCACTTAACAGTACTGTTAATAAATACTATTTGTTTATTCTTATATTTATCACTTTACTTATAGACTAAAAATACATGTCTCAAGGGGCTCCTGGGAGGCTTAGTCAGTTGAGCGTCCGACTTCGGCTCAGGTCATGATCTCGTGGCCTGTGGGTTCGAGCCCCCCGTGGGGCTCTGTGCTGACAGCTCGGAGCCTGGAGCCTGCTTCGGATTCTGTGTCTCCCTCTCTCTCTGCCCCTCCCCCGGCCAGGGGGACCTTTCCTAATCTTGCTAATATTACCCAGAAGTACAAACCGCCATGTGCCTGAGCAAACCCCAAACCATTTGTCTCCACCTCCAGCTTGCCAGTTACCCCCCTCACCATAACCCGGCTCTGAAGTCTGAGGCGGGAGGGGCGGGGAGCTCTGAGGGCACAGGAAGCTGCAGGCTGTGTGCACAGAAAGGCCGCACGGAGGAACCCAGGGCGGGGAGGAAATAATCGTCTTTAGAACAAGAATGAACAGGGCGCCTGGGTGGCTCAGTCGGTTGAGTGTCTGAGTTCGAGCCCCACGTCGGGCTCTGTGCGGACAGTGTGGAGGCTGCTTGGGATTCTCTCTCTCCCTCTCTCTCTCTGCTCCTCCCCTGCTCTCTCTCTCTCTCTGTCTCTCTCTCTCAAAATAAATAACCTTAAGGAAAAAAAAAAAAAAAGACCAAGAATGAACAAGGTCAGTGCTCGAACTTGACCTTGGGGCTGCCATGCATCGTAGATGACATGTGCTGAGTGTTTACCCGGGTTCAGACACTCTCGCCTGCTTTTCCAGCTGTCCCTTTCAGTGGTATTTTCAAGAATCCTTTTGGGGGTGATGACGGCTGTCTGGAACAGGCCGACCAAACCACCCACTGTACTGAAGGAAACCGGAACGTGCCACTCGGGCATAAGGACTGTTTTGGAAAACATCAGGCCCAAGAAGGATGCTCTGACCTCCCCTTCGTCCTCCTGGAAGCAGGAGAAAAGATCCCACACGGGCGACGTCCCCGTCACCAGGGACGGGCAGTTGAAGCCGAGAGAACTCTGTACAAACAGCCCTTGTTGATATGACCCCGTCTTCCTTTAGCATCCTTGAATGTTTAGTCACTTTTCCAAAACTTCCTCTCTTTGTTCAGCCTGGTGGAAAAGCCTTTGGGTTTTGCCTCTCCTTCGGGTCTTCATCCCGTGTGAAGTCCACAGGTCACCTAAACTCCACACTAAATGACCGTGAGCGTCCCTCCTGCATCAGGGACACACTCAGGCCCAGCCCACAGGACAGCCTCAGAGCAGGGGACACCTTCCCCCCCGCCCCCCGCCGGACCTACAGCTCCTTCTGAGCGTCGCCGGGGCCTGGCTCCCCCTGCCCCTCGGGGAGCCCACAGCTGGAGGCCACACTGCCCTCTGGACACAGTCCCTGCTCGTTGGGGGCAGCACAGACAGCCACGAGATGACGGCTGCCACCTGCACAGGCAGCAGACTAGGAAAATCGAGCATGCCTGAACGACATTCAGTGTTTTAATCAGATAAAAAGAGTGACAGAGCCCTCTGACACATTTGGTGACACACGTAACTGTCATTGCACTGCATGCTAATCGGGCATCCGTCCTAAGTCGCACATGCGAACGTCTACGATTGGAAGGACACCTGCAGGGTCAAGGCCAGCATCCGGGGGACAGGAAGGGGAGTGGGAGAGCAAGGGCTAAAAGGGAGACACCCATGCCCGGACCCAGAGACTCGGCCCTGCCCCCCCTCACCGCCCCCCCCCCACCCCCGCCGGGCTCTCGGTCCTAGGAGCCGCGTGCTCAGGCCTGCTGTCCCACATCCCTGCCTGGCTCTCGGTCCTAGGAGCCGCGTCCTCAGCCCGCCATCCCTCGCCCCTGCCAGGCTCTTGGTTTAGGAGCCGCATCCTCAGGCCCACTGTCCCGCGTTCCCTGCCAGGCTCTCGGTCCTAGGAGCCGCATCCTCAGGCCTGCCATCCCACGTCCCTGCCAGGCTGCATGTCCTAGGAGCCACGTCCTCAGCCCGCCGTCCCTCGCCCCTGCCAGGCTCTCCACTGAAACGTCTGTTGCTGCTAAAGGGAAGTGTTGTCCCAGCTCCCTTCACACGTGGTGGCAGTCAGTGGGCACAGGGGCCGCTTTTCAGCTGTTCCAACGCCGGGGACACCTGGGAGCCAGGGCTCTCGTGGTCCCCAGACACGTTCTCCTGACCACCGGGTCCAGAAAGCTTTCAAGAGGCCACAGAGACTGCCCTGACCCAGCCACCCGGTTAGTTCTCCTTCCTGCTCTTCCCAAGAGGGTCACAAGCAGGTGACGAAAGCCCTGGGAGCTGCAGGCAGCAATGCCAGATGCGGGAAGGTGACCCGGGACGGAGTCCACCGAAAAACGTGTCCTTCTCCAGGTGTTCCGGGGCACAGCAACCATTCACGCGACTGTGAGCTCCGCGAGCTCCAAACCCTGAGCTCCGCGAGCACTGAACTCCATCAGCTCCTCGAGACAGATAAGGACAAAGAGGCTGACACAACCCCTCCACCTAGAAATAGAAGTGACCCAGGGCCAACGCCGGTCACTGCGCCCGCAGAGACAGGGCGTCTCTAAAGGCGAACTCCACGGTTGGCTTTTAAAGATGTGGTTTTTAAGTAAAGTCAGCAAAGCGCTTTTGTTTTCTGAAGTGAACAGTGTAACAACCTCAGGTCAGCAGGTGAGCTCCGTGGCCTGTTAGTAAGGCACTCGTGTGGACCCCTGACCTGGGGCCGGGCACCAGACGAGGGGCCCGCTCGGGGGCTGGCTTTTAATTGTATGGTCTCATGGTTATGTCAGATAAGATAAGCCTTTCCAAGTAGAGCACAGCCCAGGGAGGTGATATCTTATCTCCTCTCCAGCACAGAGCTACTGGAAAAGCCTGGGGAAGAGAAATCAGATACTGTCTCATGTGCATACGTGTGCCCGTGTGCACGTGTGTGTGCATAAGTGTTTGCACACGTGTGATCTGTGTGCACACGGTGCCCGTGTGTGTTGTGCATGTGTGTGCATAAGTGTTAGCACACGTGTGGTTTGGGTGTGCGTGCATGCACGTGTGCACTTGTGAGCGCATGTGTGTTTGCATGCGTGTGTTTCCAAACTGTCCTTGCACAGGATGGAAATAAGTGATTTTCCCAAACAGAGAAATTGTTACAGATAAGCTTTGCAGGCATATTAAAAACGGCTGGTCTGGAGCTGGAAACGAAAAGTGAAGGTCTTTGCTTCGGTGAAGAAGATGGTCAGGACCCTCGTCCTCTCCTGAAAGCCTGTGGCCGAGCTGGGAGGTCAGCAGGGAATCGCCAAGCGTGAGGCAGCCACCAGCCCGAAGTTCTGCATTCTGAACGCGGCCTCCGTGGGCAGCCGTCCTCAGGACACTTGACCGTAGGCGGCTTTGCACTGGATCTGAAGAGCCTTGAACTCCAGCACAGGAGGTGAAAACTGCACTGAATCCTGGGCCGACTCCCAGAAAGTCGCTTTGAGAGCTAGGATGCGAGCCCCGTATTTTCTAACTACAAAGCAAAATGTAAAGCATAAATGTACCGAGTTATAACCGAGATGCCTCCTACGGGTTTGAGTCTGCATGTTCGTTTCGGTGCAGCCTGCAGCAAGTTTGGTTAACCGGTTGTCTGTAAGATGTCCAGGTAGTTCTAGCAAAATAGTAGAAACAGCAGCCAGACTTTTGGGGCCTCGACTTAAAACCATCCACTGGGAGGTGCTGGTTGGTTCCCTTAAAATAGGCTAATTCTCAGTCTAGAGACCCTGGTTTTAAGGGCGTGATGTGTGTTGACCCAACTTACCCATGACCTAATCATCGTGCTTTACTTCCTCGTTTCCAAGGTGTTTCTGGTCTAAACACACATCCCTTCCAATTTTTGTTTCTTCGAGTCGCTAATTTGCTGCCTTTTCTCGTGATTTGGAGCTTCCCTCCAGAGAGCTACCGTCTGTCCAAGAAGTCACAACCGCAGGGAGGGCGACAGGAAGTCCCACGCTGCCCTCCAGGGAGTTAAGGACAGAATCCCCTCGAAGGAGAAGGGGCGAGCTCACACCTGTAATGCGTGCATGAGGCGGGGGCCCCGTGAGCCAAGGCGCAGCCGGGACTCTGCTAAAATCGTCGGCAGCTCTCAGGGATGGAAGGGATTCTGTGTTGACCTCCTGTGACAGTCCCCGGGCGTGGGGGGGAGGGGGAGCAGAGGGAGGCCGTGGGCGCCTGGGAGGAGAGCAGAGGCGGCTGACTGGAGAGCCTTCCCACACTTCGGAACTCGTGCTGTCCGTGTGGAGAAATCCCCCTCCTCCTGAGAAAACCTCGACTTTGTCATTCGTCCATGGGCTTTCCCTGACCTGCCCCCGCGGCCGTGGGGACCTGTCCTTGCCCTGTGCCCTCGAGGCATCCAGCGGGAGGGGAGGGCAGCTAGCATTGCAGCACTGACCCACATGGAAGTCCATGACTGATGGGGGGGGGGGGGGACACTGGCCCTGCGCTGTGACCTCGGCCCTCAGTCGACCCCCCACCTTCGGAGCACCCCTGCCCGCCAGGCCGAGACCCTGCAGAAGTCCAAGAGCTCGCTCCGGAGAGAGGGTTGGGGAGGGGGGCTCCCGGCAGGGACGCCTGTGCTCGGCCGGCCGCCGAGCTCTATTTCCCGACTGTCTGTCACAGTGACTGATCGTGGCCCCTCGCTCTCTTCTGCACCTCATTTTCAAGTGACTCCTTTTTTTCTCTAATTCATAAATCCTTACTTTCGTGGGAGCCTCCTGTATGATACTTTATCAAATGCCTTTTGAAAGCCTCTGCAGAAAATATAACCTGTGTCCCAGACTTCCTTCTCTCAGCTATTTCTTCGGTAATGGAATCCATTTTTTAGCAAGGGAGCCGCGCAGCGGGGCAGGGACGGTTCCTGGATGTGCTGAGCACCCCCCCCCCTTCCCCAACGAGGTCCCCAAAGCACCACATGCAGACTCCGGGCGATTTACCCTCATCATGAGCCTGCTGTGAACGCAAAAGATAAATTCTTGACTTTTCCTGCAGCGAGAACATGGACTTCCTTCAAACCCTTTAACAGACACTCTCAGAAATAATCTTCTCCTCCAAATCACTGAAGCACACGCAGTGTCCCCACATGATGACGAACGGCAAGGCACCCAGAAGACAGCGATGGGACGGAGGCCCTGCCTTGCTATCTTGCTCCCCTGCTGCCCCAGCTCACGGAATAAGGGACTTTCTCTTGCTCTGTCTTGTCTTAAGACTTTATTTGGGGGGGGGGGAGGGGAGCAGTTTTAGGTTCACAGCAAAGTCAAAAGAAAGGCACGGAGATGTCCTATATGCCCCCTGCCTCCCCCGCCCCTAGACACCCTCCCCTGTGATCAACACCCCCAGCAGGTGACTCCTTTGTTACCGAGGACGAACCCACACGGACACGGCATCATCACCAGCGTCCACGGCTTCCGTGACAGTCAGGCGTGGCCCTGTGCATTCCGTGGGTTTGGACACGTGCCCATCATTGTATCCTCAGACGGAGCAGTTTCACTGCCCTCCGGATCCTCTGTGCTCCGGCTGCCGGTCCCTCCCTCCCAGCGAAGCATGCGTGTGTGTGTGTGTGTGTGTGTGTGTGTGGAGGGGGGACCAGGACCACCTGGAGAATGAAGTCTGTCCCTGGCCAGCAGTGCTGATCAGCACAAAAACCACGGGGCTCTGGACCCCTCCGAGCCTCTGTGTCCTTTCGCCCGCCCTTCCAAAGCCGAACCCAAGCCCTTCCGAGACTCTGCGCTCACGTCCAAGGGGACACGCACACCACACCCTCTGTGAGAGCTTTCTCCTTCCCGCTCACGCCTGAGGGTGTATCTGTGAAGGCAGAGAATGATGTCTACACGACCCAAAAAGAAAAGCCAAGTTCAACGTGATTTCACTTACGCCATCTCACATTCTCAAAAAAATAATAATAATAAAAAGTAAAAAAAATAAGAAGAAGAAAAGCTAAATTCACCTCCTGAAACATGAGAGGAGTTTGTACAACATTCCTGCAAAATGGCTTCCCCATTAGCCTTTACGTGACAAGAACACAGGATCACAATAGCACAGTGAATCGGGGCCCAATTTTCCTAAAATATCTCTCCCGTAAGATCCCGGGCCCCTCTGATATTTGGAAGCTTCGGGACTCTGTCCTCTGGAAATGCTGCATAAATTGAGGAATTCTTACAGTGAGGTTTGGTCTAATATCTCCCTGGTCATGACTTCTCAATGGCTCACAGTTCCGACTGACTGGATGTCTCCTCCACATTCTCTGTCACAATGGCCTCTTTTCCAAACCGCCCCCGCCCGGGGCCGTCTGCATTTCCTTCGCTAAACCCCCTCGGATGGAGCCTTATAATTTAGCTGTAAAAATCAGTGTGAGCTGAAGCTGAAGCTTCAAGCTGAGGAGGCCTTAAGAAAAAAATCACTTAAACTGCGTTTTCGGGCGCAGGGAGATTTAGAAGGTGGTGAGCTGGCAATAAGAGAAAATAATACTTCATCCCTTGTCTCAATTTTCTGCTTAATCTCAGCGTCCCGGCGGATATGTTGATCTTCTTCCAAACTACTTTCACTCCATGAAAAATATTTTCCTTCTAAAACGCCGACTATCTCTTTAGATGAGCAATCGTTACTTCGAACATGTAATGTGTGTGTCTGGAAATTAATTGGCTGGCCCAGAACACGGGTCATGTGATTAGCGTGGTGAGGGGCACAGCAGCGCTCCCCGAGGGGGCCCGCGGACCATGCCCATCATGTCACCCTAGAGCCCCCCGCGCCCCCTCCTGACCTCACAGCGCCCGTCTCTGGAGCAGAACCAGACCTTTAACAACTGCCCCGAAGACCCACAAGGTCCCCGCCCCTGCCTGGTAGGTGTGACACAGGTGACAGAGAAACACTGGGTTCGGAGGTGCGGGGAGACAGGCCCCCGAGGAGGGCCGGAGGGGCCCGGGGGCAGCACAGAGGCAGCACCACGGACGTGGGGAGCAGCTGGCGTGGGGTAGCTCCTGCTCGGGCGGGTGAGGAGCCTGATGTCTGCACCAGATGCACTCAGGTGCAGCCCCTCCAGCAGTGAGAGCTGCCAGGTGCTGTGCGGAACAGTCTAGAAAGAACCAGCAAGGCCGAGGCCAAGGGCATGGAGTGCCCAGCAGGGGAATAAATCCAACCGCAAGTTTCATTTTTCCGACGTGTTAAGGAAGTTGAATGATGAGGAAGCAGGGTCACCACTTCTGAATCCAGCTTCCCCCCCATCTCCGTGTCCACGAAGACTGACCCCTCCCCCACCATGAAGTGTGTGTGTGTTTCCCACGACACCCTTCTTCCCATGTTACGATCGTCTCCCCCTTTCTCCTCGGAGACAACTTAATTCTTCCTCTCTTCTCAGCCCTCCAACACCCTCTCCCCCTTCCTGCCGGAGAAAGGAAGCTAGTAGAATAGAACCCGCCCACTTGTCCCAACACGTCCCCTTCACTGTCCTGCCCCCAAAACCACCGACTTGCTCCTCGGGGCTCAGCAGGGACACCCCTCCATCACTGACTCAAGCGGGACAGCATATGGCAGCCCTCCCCTCCTCTTCTGTGTCAGAGACCCCCTCTGCACGGGGACACTGCTTGGGCGTAACAGATGGTTCCTTTTCCCGTCCTCAAAAATATCCTTCTTTACCTCACTCTCTCTCCAGACCTCACCTTGTACCATTCTTTTGTCTCCTTTTCAACAATAATCCTTGTCAACCATAGGCTTTATCTGGAGTCTCTTCTCTTTAAATGTGTATTTATTTATTTTGAGAGAGAGAAAGAGAGATCACGAGTGAGGGAGGGGCAGAGAGAGAGAGTCCCAAGCAGGTTCAGCTCTGTCAGCACAGCACGGAGCCCGACGTGGGGCTTGAACCCATGAACCATGAGATCATGACCTGAGCAGAAATCAAGAATCAGACGCTTAACCGACTGAGCCATCCAGGCACCCCGAGGAGTCTCTTCTCTTTAAACCTCAGCGGTCAGGCGTGGATTCCCTTCAAGACTGAGGGTTGGCCCCCGTCTTCCCTCTGTTACTGCCTCAGTGAGCCTGCCCTGACCGCCGCTGTAAAAGCCCAGTGTCGGTGGGAACATAAACTGGTGCTGCCATCATGGAAAACAGCATGGGGGTTCCTCAAAAGCCTAAAAATAGAACTATCCTAGACCCAGGAGCCCTGCTTCTGTGTACACATGCAAAGACAATAAAAGGAGTATCTGTGTTCCCACATCCACTGTAGCATTATTCACGATAGCCCGGACATGGGGACGACCTCAGGGTCCGTTGGGGGATGAGTGGATAACGAAAATGTGATCCATACGTATCTTGGAACACTATTCATCCCTACAAAACAAGGAAATCTTGCAATAGGGGACAACATGGGTGGACCTCAAAGGCACGATGCAAAGTGACGTAAGTCAGACACAGAAAGACAAATGCCGTGTGCTCTCACTCATATGTGGGATTTAAAATACTCAGGTCTACTGGGCGCCTGGGGGGCTCAGTCGGTTGGGTGTCCAACTTCGGCTCAGGTCATGATCTCACAGTTTGTGAGTTGGAGCCCCATGTCGGGCTCTGTGCTGACAGCTCGGAGCCCGGAGCCTGCTTTGGATTCTGCATCTCCCTCTCTCTCTGCCCCTCCCCTGCTAACGCTCTGTCTCTCTCTCTCTCTCTCCCTCTCTCTGTCTCTCAAAAATGAGTAAACATAAAAAAAGAGAGATTTCCTTCAAAAAATAAAATGAAATAGTCAGACCCACAGAACAGAAGGCAGAACGGTTGTTGCCAGGGCTGGGGTTGGGGATAGGGACATACTGGTCATCTTGGTCAGGTTTCATACTGAAACGCAAACTCGGTCTCAGGATGACAGTTTCCAGGGACTAAGCACAGTAGCTGTAGGTAATAATGATGCAGTGCATACTCAAAAGCCACTAACACAGTAAATCTCAAGTGCTCTCACCACAAAAGAAAAAAATGTTAATTATGGGAGGTGATGGAGGTGTTAATTAGCCTCACGCAATAATCATTTCACAATGTACTCACATATCAAAACAATTTGGACACCTCAAGTATACAAAAATTAAAATTAAAAAAAATAAAAGGTGATGTGCTCTGTGAGCAAAGAAAGAATCGAACATTGAACTCCCATGACCCGGGCCCTCACCCTGACACCCACCCAAAACTTTCTACCCTCTGGCACGAGACACACTTTCTTTCAAGCTTCCTATCCTTTTCATTCATTCATTCATTCATTCATTCATTCATTCATTCCCAGCAGTGTCTGTTACAGTAATCAGGCTGTTTAGGTTAATAAACACTAGGCGAGGAAAAATTTGAATAACCTCCAGCCCCTTCCAGTCTGACCTCCTGGTCCACACCCTTCCATAAACAGCGATTACAATCAGCGAGGAAAAGAGGAAGTGAGAATAGCAGAGAGAAGGCCGTAGAAGTCCAGACCCCCCTGGGAGATCCCAAGTCGTGGCCTATTCTAACCTGCTCGTCTCAACACCAACATCCGAAGACAAGAAATCTCACACCCAATGGGGCCAAGGTCACAGCGACCCACCTCCTTGCAGGGTCCGAGGGCTCGACTCCCAGAGACGCGACTCCCACTGTTGGAAAAGATGCCCTAGTCAGCAGACAGTAGATGATGACCTAAGACACCGAACAGGGCTCCCAGACAGAGAGAGAAATGACAAGTCGGGACGAGGCAGGAGGTTGACATAGTCCTTTCCAAAGACCAGGATTGGGCTGGGGTGACCCAGACTCCCACGTTCTCCTGGCGTGGCCCACATCACAGTGATGAGACAGGAGCAGACGGCCACTACTCGCGATCTCCCAGGGCGTCCTAGACCCCGGCCCCGGCCCCCGCTGCACCAACTACCTGTGCATAACTGCTACCCTGACCACGCGCTCCCAAATTAACTATTTACAGAATAACCCATCAGCAGAGCAACAAAATGCTGGGGGCCTGACCTCCTCCTCAATTCGTTATAAATCCTCTGTCCTTGCTTTTGGTTTCAGTCCCTGCTCTGTTTTATTGTCCTTCTTAGACTAGGAAGGGACCCCAGAGGACACCTCGGTTTAACTAAAATTCATCTCTGGTTTGCAGAAGACCCCTGGGCAAACTAGAGAAAATAAAGAGAAAATATTACATCCACGCACCGCGTCTGCTCTGAGGGCTGCGGGACAAAATTCACGCGCGTCCGTGATAGGGATAGAAAGCGTCTCCACGGTAATTAGCTGAGGTAACAGCAGCCTGGGATTTGGAGTTCTGTGAGGACACTGCTTCCAGACGTTACCGCAGTCACGTGAGGAGTCACGTGGCTGAACCTGGCCGGGGAGGGGCGAGGTGGCTCTCTGGGGTCTCCTGCATATGAGGGCACTAACCCCACCACGTGCCCCACACCCCCATCACCTGAGCACCTCCCCCAGGACCCCCTCCTACTCCCCATCATGTCGGGAGTTTGGTCTCCACACACGGATTCGGGGGACACAACACAGACTCTACAGCAGGTAATGAGCAGATAACGTGGGGGTCCGGGAGGGGTCCGGGAGGGGTCCGGGAGGTGCCCGGGTCGCTCAGTCAGTGAAGCGTCTGACTCTTGGTTTCGGCTCAGGTCATGAGCTCACGGTTCGTGGGATTGAGTCCCGCTGGGCTTGGAGCCCTCTTGGGATCCTCTCTCTCCCTCTCGTGTGAGCCACGTCCTCGGAAAGAGGGGCGCTGTGTGAACCCTGCATGTCGTCACGGTGCTGGGGGAAGGTTGCTGGTCAGCAGCGAGAGGCCGATGGGCGGGAAACGGGGCATTTATCAGATCCTGGCCCGGCGATCATTGTGAACACAGCCTGAGCAGGAGTGGATGGCACCACGGACCCAGGGGACACAGGGGACCCAGGGGCCGTGCACAGTGTCTAGGGAGACACGAACTCGGGAAGTTTCCCTCCTGGCCACGTTTTTTATCTGCATCCCTGGTTGGTCCCCGGCTGCAGCCCGAGTCCCCGCACCCACTTCTGGGGCCCACGGGTCCCCACCTGCAGCCTCCCCGCTCAGACCGGCTCCAGATAGGAGCGCCTGCATTGCGATCTGGAGTCCCCGTGTTCGGCACGGTTGCCTCCCACAGCGCACCGTGGGCTTCTCCCGGGTGGAGAGCCTACGAGGCGATACCAATCTGCCGGGAAGCGGTTTATCTGTCCCGCGCAGACGGACAGAAGCTTTGTCAGCGTCCCCGGGATGGGTTTAATCAGATGTCTTTGAGTATGTGCGGGAGAATGAAGTCCGCTTAATAAACATGTCTTGCTTAAAAACTCTTTGTAATAGCTCAAGATTTGTTTCTCTTTCTTCCCTCGACTTTTTTCAAACGCCTTTGAAATCTGTCATTTGAAGCTGGCGATGTCTGAACCTTCCTCGCTCTGCGTGCACACACAGATGAGAAGAAAAGCCGACCATTGTGATCCCCCCTTCTTTTTGGCGTGGGAGATAAGGCTTCGCGAAAGCCGCCACGCAGCCCTGAAATTTAAGAAGACATGCCCCCCAGAGGCGCCTGGTGCCAGGCTTTTAGGATCTCATATTATTTATAGGAAGAGACAAAGATACAGAAAAAAATTCTCCTTCGATGCAAGAAAATAGGAAGCACTAACACCATGAATAAAATCATCATCCGCCGGGAGAACCATGAAGGCAGAGCAGACGCGGGGTTTTTTCTGAGGGATGAAGCTTTCTGGGCAGTGGATATTTTGAGACCCGGAAAATAAGAATTTCTACGGCTCGCTTTTGTCCGTCTTCAAAAACGATAACTCCACGGCCTTTAAAAAGGCTCCTGTCTTAAGAATCACGGACTGCTTATAGCAAAATAACGCCCATTATCCTTCAAAACTTCTAGCTGCCTAGTTATTACATGCACGTCCGAAGAGATACATCACACATCCAGGAGTCAATGGTGTGGGGCCCTCGCACGCTGGCCTGGGTTTCCCAAGGGCACTAAGCAAATGTTTCTTGCACAGGTAAGTGCTGTTATGTCAAAGGTGGGCTAGCGCTCGGGTCACCCTGGAAGCAGTTGAGATGCTCTGTTTGGCATCTGTGACCCTGGCCTATTTATTGACTTCATTTTCTGCACTCGGCCCCTGTGTGCAAACTCAGGCATCTTCTGCGCACACGCAGGACGCTGGGGACGTGTAAGTAAGACCCGGGATGTTAACTCCAGGGGAGCGCCTGGCACTCACGTGACGTCATTCCGAAATACGCCCTATGCGTGGGCGATTATTTTTTGCCCATACGTTCCTTCCTTCGGCCAAGATGATTCCCATTTCTCTAATATATGGCCTGAAATTATTTCTAAATAAACTGGCTCAAATGATCTGAATAACTTCCTTTGCCTCTGTCAGTCCCTCCCTGATTTACAGCACCTTCCGACACACTTCTGCGTCAATTCACAAATCACATTCTAAAACAACATTCCCTGGGAAATGTTAAATTTACGAGACACCATCGTAGGCCGGAATGACTCACGCCGACAACTCGAAATTAATCGACCCCCGTACATCTTTATAATGCACACTTTTGCTCACTTGTGAATCTCGGTGACACCAAAGCTGACAATCACCCAGATATGTAGGGATGTGTTGTGACAAGGGCTCCGTAACTTAGACATACGTGTGCTTTTGCGTAAGACAGCCCGGGGTCGCGGGGCGGAGACGAAGCTCTCGGTACCTCAGCATCCAACCTCAGCCCTGCCCTGCCGGCTCTCCCCGAGGCCCTGAGAGCCTTTGCGCGGCCCAGCAATGGGACACGCGCTCTCCCGGGGACATAGGCGAGGCCGTGCCGCGTCCACCTGGCTGGGCTAACGGATGTCCAGAAAGCAGGCCAAGTTATCCTGCGGTGTCTGTGAGGGTGTCTTAGGAGAGATAAGCATCAGAATCAGGAGACCCAGTAAGGCAGATAATCCTCCCCCGGGCGGCCAGCAGCCTCCGATCCTTAGAGGCCCGGACAGAACCACAAGGCCGAGGAAGGGTGGGTCTGGGCTCTCTGTCGAGCTGGGACGTCTTCTCCTGCCCGCGGCCGACTGAACCGCACCTTGGGCTTAGCCTCCGGAACGGCCCGAGACAACTCGGATGAAATCCCCTCCGGCACGTCACCCACCCCTCCGTCTGCCTCCTGTGTGTCTGTGTCTCTGGGGAGCCTTGAACAATACAGATTCTAGGAGACTATTGTCTTCTGGTAAAAGTCAGTTTGGGGCACTGTCTCTGCCCCTTGTACCTCAGGTATGGACAGGCAGCCCGGAGCTGGTCAACGTCGGGTAACCCAGAAGCACCAAGAAAGGACCCCACGCTGGGAGAGGCAGGGACTGGAGGTCTCCCTAGGAAGGCTCGGCGCCTGTCCAACCCGGCCCGCCAGCCTCCACACCTCCCGATACACAGGGTGCAGCAAAGCTTTCATGGGTGCCAGTGCTAGTCACCTATGGCTGTGTTGTGACCCGGACAGCCACCCAGAACACCAGCCGGCCCGCCCTTCCCTGTTCCAAGGCCACGGACACTCTCGTTGGCCAGGGATGCCCTTGCATCAAAGGACCCCACCCCCACTAACCTAGAGACTGATGTGATGATCCCCGTCACCCTGACCACAGAGGGCAAAGGGGACCAGGGGAGACATGGAAGGCGGAGGACAGAGGGAACCCATCAGCCTGGCCGTGAGGCAGCAGAGAGGGGCCACGGCCCCAGAGGTCCCCCACGGCAGGGACATGAGCTTGCCAAGGGTCTCTGGCAGGGACAGAGGGCCCGTCCTGCAGACCCCAGGCGTTTCCTGGGGAAGGCGCAGCTCTCACTGGGGAGCACGGGGAGGAGACAGGGAGCCTCCTCAGAGTCCCTGAGACCACGAGAATGCGGTATCGATAAATTTGTGCGGAGAAATTTGAAAATAGACTGACAGAAAGCCAACCAGACGGAAAGCGTGCATCAGCCCGTGTCTCTGTTGTGTCTTGCCATTACCTGTGAACTCAGAAAACTGTCCCGTGGTTTCGTGTGGTCCATGGCGACAAAACAGGGAAAACTCAGAAGAAGACATAAATCGTGGTAATTGTGCGTCCGAGTCATCATTTCTTCACCGAAGGATATTGGCGATTCATAGGGAGCAAAGAAGAATGTTACTCATCTTGGGAGGGGAAAGTGCTCCTATGTCAACAAGACCCAAGACCCTGATTTATCAGTTACGGTGACAAAACTTGTAGGGAGCCACGTCTATGTGACCAAGTGTTAATTTAACAAATCTGATTTCCTATTTTGTGTTTTTCTTTTTTTTTTTTTTAATTTTTTTTCAACGTTTATTTATTTTTTGGGGGGACAGAGAGAGACAGGGCATGAACGGGGGAGGGGCAGAGAGAGAGGGAGACACAGAATCGGAAACAGGCTCCAGGCTCCGAGCCATCAGCCCAGAGCCTGACGCGGGGCTCGAACTCACGGACCGCGAGATCGTGACCTGGCTGAAGTCGGACGCTTAACCGACTGCGCCACCCAGGCGCCCCTATTTTGTGTTTTTCTAAACAGGAACAGAAGAGCCGCCTCTGGGTTGGGAGGTTACGGGTGCAGCAGTGAGGGGACACAGAGAGCAGGAAGGGTGGGGGTACAGCCATGAGGGTGACGCGGAGAGCAGGGCGGGTACCCTCAGCCCCTGCTAGGAACGGCATGACACGAGGACCACACAGGAAGTGAGCCCCGCCTCTTCCTGGCGCCTCCCTGCTCTGCCCACCCGTGGCCTGTTCCCAGGATGGGCCCGAGCGGAATTATGTTCCAACTAGAGAGTCGAGCTCCAGGAGGCGTGGGGGGCTGGGATCCGTGCCGTCCACACCCCACCGTACTCCTGACTTGGGGTGGAGAACAGGACCGTGCTCGTCGCCGACCCGGCCGCGCTCTGCCCATCCTCGTCCTGCGTCCACAGCCAGAACCTCGGGGTCCACGCAGCCTGTGCGCACAGAGAGTGCTGCGCTCCACCCAAGTCGGGGTGTGGGTCACCGCAGGGGCAGCTGTCCACGTGCCCCCGGGCACCGCAGGGGAGCCCATGGCTGGCTGCTGCCGCGTCCTGGGCAGATGAGTCCCCCCGGAGCCTCTAGGGAGGTAAGAGCGGCAGTAGGCATGCCCCCTACTCCCTTGGCTCAGCGGCCTTTGGGCGTGAGGGTCCCCTGCCTGCTTGGTGACCACCATCATTCACACCTTCGTCCACCATCGTCTGCCCAAGAGAGCCTTCCATGGCTGCCCGCTACACAGGTGCTCAGATCTCCACCTCTGGGATGACGCCTGCTGTGAACTAATTCACCTTGGCCTCTGCCCTCTGCGGGGAGTCGTAAGCTCCAGGACACGTTTCAGGAAACTGAGGTGGTAGGGGTGGAACCTGAGGTGGAGGGGTGGAACCTGAGGTGGTAGGGGTGCAGTGAGTCCCAGGGGAGCTATTGCAGCCTAGCGTGCAGGGCTTCTGTTTCCCCAAGGTTCAGAGTCTACTCGGAAATGGGTCACTGACATCAGCCTTTTCTATTAACTAACAGAAGTCATCCTTTTTCACGAGATTAAGGAGGGTTCTCTTCAGAGACGATCGTGGGTCCACCGAGACTGTTTGCTCCTCCTCCGTTTCTGTTATGTCACTAACATTGTTTAATTCATCAAATGCTCTTAAATGTCTCAAAACTGTATTAGGAATTTAACTTATTATGGTTCCCTTGCAGTCGTTTCAACGCTATCACTTAATAAACAAAAACTTACCACACATTTAACAACTCAAGTAAATGCAATAAACCAAATCCGCAAATACAGTGATTCTCCAGTTCTCTTAAACATGCCAGTCCTGCGTGTGCCTGTTACTAAATTATCTTACGCCTTTCCACTTAAAATAACAAGTCTAAATTTAACTGAGCAATTACACGTTTTAATTTGGAATCATGAGCCTAATCTCATAGATAGTCTATATGTCAAATTCTCTTAAATATTACAATTACTTAAAATACCAAATATAAACAGGTCGTTCGTCACAGGCAGGAAGTGTCAGTGCTCCGGGCTTGGCTTATTTTCGGTGCTGAGTCTTTGATCTGAGCCTTCCCAAAGTTTAAAACATGTGGCCATTTATAAGGAAACTATAGCAGGGGCCCCTGGGTGGCTCAGTTAAGCATCTGACTTTGGCTCAGGCCACGATACTGCAGTTTGTGAGTTTGAGCCCCGCTTCGGGCTCTGGGCTGATGGCTCGGAGCCTGGAGCCTGCTTCCGATTCTGTGTCTCCCTCTCTCTCTGCCCCTCCCCCGTTTATGCCCTGTCTCTCTCTGTCTCAAAAATAAATAAACGTTAAAAAAAATTTAAAAAGAAAAAAGAAACTATAGCAGCACAAGCGCATGACCGCTCAGACAGCTGCGACTGGAAAGTGAGCCCCGGGAGGCAGTCCCCTGCGAAGACTTTTAGCGCAACCCTAACTCACATGGTGAGCCTTTGTTCCCCCCTCTGTTGCTCTGCCAAAAGGAACTTTCAGACTATATTCCCTCAAACTGGGTGATTTTCAAGTCCTTTTCCTCTTGACATTGTTGTTTCTTCCAACCCTTCTGAACCTCTTTCCGTGTTAGCACCTGCTCCTGCTCTCTGACGTCCTGTGACCGTCCCCCGTCCAGGCACTCGACTCGACTAACCTATGTTGCCTGAGTCTTGCAGGACCTGGTCGTAAGTCACCCCTCTCAGGTCTCCTCACGACCGAAGCACAATGTCGTGAGGAGTGTTTTCTCTTTTCAGGCCGTGGGGTTCATTTCACCCCCAGCGGCCTCTCCCTGATAATTCCCACAGTACAAAGGAAAGCTGAGCTTAGTGGGTCTGCCTCCGCGTTTCCCAAATGAGTTCTTCACTTGGACGCAATTAATTTCACCCACAAAAAATGCTTTGTTCATCTTCGGAAGGATCCGTAACGGCCAAATGGTGCGTAGCCGCTCGGGTGGCCTCCAGGGGCACCCGAAGCGCACCGTGGCCATCCCACGTTCCCTGGAGGGACCTTATTTCACAAGCTGTGAACAGATACCTAGTTCTCAAAAAAGCCTGCACTTGGCCTCAAAAGCGAACCACGCTGGCGTTTGGAAATCCTGTGTGGCTGCGTGCCTCGGGCGCTCCATCTGAAAGGGGTGACTCTTGCTCTGAGTGGTAAGTAAGAATAAGCAAAAATCGACCGTGGGCTTAGAGGGCCCACCTTAAGAATTTCATCCTGCCGCTGCCTAGCCGAGTGACACAGTCCCTGTGGGCCTCAGTTTCCTCGTCTGTTAAGACATGGGCTCGGACCAACGCGCTGCCAAGGTTTCTTCCTCCTTAAAAGGCCACGAGGTAATGAGTTGGCCAGCAGGGCAACAGGGACCAGGTAACAATTATTTTTTATCACGGCCGTCGTAAGTGGAAAGCCAAAGAGGCTGGAATCCCCCTTCCAAACCACTTACTTCTCTGTGGCACGATTTCATAAGCGGACCTGAACCTCCCGAGATAAGGAAAACCGTGAACTTTCAGATGACCAAATGGAATATTGCAAGGGAAATACGCTGTGAAATTATGCCGAGACCCTTATCCTGATGGAAGTGTGGTCGGATCTCCTTCTCCCGGGGAAACCGTTTAAGGTCAGACAATCACATAAAGATGAGGATTTTTTCACGGGACGTGCTACTACATTTCCCAGACTTGCTTATACATCCAAAGATGTAAGAGGTTTAAAAGTACATCCTGGTGCTGGCCGGAGCCACAACGCACATTTCAGCACAGCCTGTATCTCACGGAGCCGCAGGAGACCAGAAACACACGTGTCCACACCCCACCCCCTGCTCAGGGCGCATCACACGCGTCGTAGACAAGACTTACATCATCCTCCTTCATCAAGGACGGGGAAACTGAGTCCAGACGCCAAGCCCCTCGCCCCGACACCAAGCTGGTGACTGACACAGCTTCAAGCCTCCCCTTGGAACAGCACGCCTGCCTCTCCCTCCGAGGGGAGGCGTGGGTGCCTCGGGGGAAGCGTTCTTCAGAATGACCCTTGTAAATCAGACTTCCTCCCTTTTCACAAAATGAAGTGACCTCTTGAAGGCGGATGCTATTTATAATGCCATGAGAGGAGTCCAGTTCTAGAAAGTAGTCTACATTTCCCAAAGATTCGGTTTCACCCAGGGCTTATTTAGAGAAAAATACTTCCGGTTTTCAGTGGGCTATCTAGGGCGAAGAAGAAAGAAAGAAAGAAAGAAAGAAAGAAAGAAAGAAAGAAAGAGGGAGGGAAGGAGGAAGAAAAAAAGAAAGGAAGGAAGGAAGGAAGTTCACAGAAGGAACAAATAAGGAAAGAGCCTCTAACATATTAACCAGCAGTAAATACCTAGGAGGGAAAAAATGTAAATAAAACAAAATGTTTAAAATCATCCACATAAAGACAGCCTGCTGGCAGAGAGACTCCCAGACTTGAACCTCGCCAACACGCCTCTCCCTTACCGCTGGAGGCAGAGGTTCACAAGCGGAGTGAGGAGGAAAGGTGTCTGCGTGACCCCACGCCCACGCTCCCGCGCCCACCTCTGGGACAGCTCTGGAAAAACAGGCTGGCGGGCCCGGGTAGATGCGTGGCCTTCAGCTCAATGTGTAGGGGCTCTGGGAAGAGCAACTCTCAGCTGTCATGGAACTAAGCTGTTTCTATTTTGATTTATGATACAGGACTCTGGCCTCGTGTTACTAAAGAAAATAACCCAAACGGCTTTAAAATATTTTTTGAAACTCTGATTTAAAGTGATTGAACATCAGGGTGCGTTTCATCCAGACATTCTGACTCGTTTCTGCTTGCCCACGGAGGGGCCATTCGTTTTGTTTGTTTGTTTGTTTTTAATGGGAGGAGAGTTTGCATAAGGCAAGTAGCCTCCAACCTGTAATCTTGTTCCTTCAAAATGTATGTCCTCATCTCACACTCCCCAAGGGCCTGAGGAAATGTCCGAGGAACGGCTAGCGTGTCCCGAACGGCCCCGACTGGCGATGGTCCCGGACGGCCCCGCCTTTGCCCGCCCTGTTCCAAACCTGCCACGGGTCACTCCCCGAGCACACGCGAGCCTCTGAGAACCTGGGACACACGTGTGGGCACGCGGCCAGCACAAGGGGCTTGGACAAACAGCACAGGTGGCAGTGAAGACCATTTGACCGCGAGCCACCGGGCGGCCAGGCTCACGGCGACCGCGCTGGCCCCGGCACCACGATAAACGCATAATAAGTGATTTCACCAAACTTGGGTTTTTTTTTCCGTTATATGTTAACCCTGATTCTATTCTGGACAGAAACCGCATTCCGCACGAGGAGCTCAATAAGACCTTCTCTGACAACCACTCAGGACATTCTTCCTCGCTTTGCCCGAGCTGTCAGTATCCAAAACATTACTGTGTGCCGTGGGAAGAAAAATAAATAAATAACCCAACTGACAGTGTCCCGGTAGAATTGGAGAAGGAGAAAGAACAGGCTTTGAGGGGAAGTTTTATCTTGTGTGACAACAAAATTGCCCAGTAGAATGATGGGGCCCCACTCGAATAAGAGCCACAGATCCGTCAAGGTGAGTGTCTTCCCATGAGCGAGCGTCTCCAAGGAAGCTGAGAAGGCGAACCGTTGAGAAGAGAGGGGTCCGTGCTGCAGAATGCAGGGGGTGGGCGAGGCTAGCAGGAATCAGGGCAGAAGGCACACCCATAACTCGAGAGCGTGGGCCCCATGCGAAACACGGGGGGCAGGGGGGAGCTCACGGGACCACCCGAATTACCTTAAGGACATTTGAACTGGATCCTGACTCCTTCCGTCGTCCGCACAGCCTCTGTGCACATGACCACGAGGACGCCCAGGGGACAACGCGTTCGATGACGGCCGTGCCGGTCGGGGAACAGCCCGGAAGAGCGGTTCTCAGAGCCCACCGTGTGTCCGGATCTCCCAGAAGGCGCGGCCGCGTGTGCACACGCATGCACACGTGTGTGTGCGCGTGCCCACACCCCACACCACGCCCGCGGACACAGAGCTGCAGGGCGACCTGCCGGCTGTATTCGTGAAGGCCCGCAGACAGTCGCGGTCGGCGGCTAGGCGCGAGGCCGGTGCTCCGTACGGCCCTGGTGACACATGGGGGCGTCTGGGGATGCCTCGTGGCCAGCAGCGGCACAGCCCCACGAGGAAGTGGGAGTCCACGCGAGTCCACCTAGGGTGGAAACAGAGAGAGCGGGAACAGGGGGGCAGACACCAGCCGTGCCCCCGACGGCCCGCAGGTGACGGCCTCCGGGTGTCCCCACTGCCCGCGGCCGGGCGGCTCGGGCCTGGGTGACGGTCCCAACCAGAAACCCGGAGCTTTGTCCGCGTCTTAACGACTCCGAGTCTTGCCTCGCGGGAGCAACCATCGCGTGAACACTGCCCCCTCCCGAGCGGCTGTCCGTCAGCTTGCCTGTGTCACATGATATAAGGGTTGTTTTTCTTTTTAAAGAAGAGGGGAAACGAAAGGGCAAATTTTAGGTAGGAAGGAGTATTACCTGGTAATTAGGAAAGAACAGCAGCTGAGAAGCCTGAAGAATTTGATTTCTGCCAAGCTCGCCCGGGCTTCTTGCGCGTGTCGTGGGCGCCCCCCTGTGGAAGCAGCGGGCACCGCGTCGGGACGTTGGCGGGGCTGGGCCGGGCGGCCCCGCCAGAGCTTTCCGGAATGGGAAGCGAGCCTGGGGCTGGCTCTCGGGTTAGGCACTGAACGCCGCAAAACAAAGAGCCATCTGCTTCGTTGTTCTCAATTAGGCAATTTTGCAAGAAGATTGAGCAAATTATCAATGTGACACTGCAATTACCAAAAATAACTGAATTCTGTCTGCTCTTCCCCCTACGTCAAATCGTTTTAATTTAGGAGGGAGAGGAAAGGAGGCATTAGCGACTTTCATTACCAAGACTCTGCTGATTTGTTTGTCCGTGAGGAAACCGTGCAACCTCACAAGTCGGGAGGCAGCGCAGGTCAAAAGCACAGCATCGCAAGCAGCTCCGGAAGTTTCTCAGGCTGAGTGTGAGGGTCTCTTACATTTGTCCTCCTGAACCCAGGCGGCCTGGGGGAGCTCGGACCCAGGGATCTGGGGTTCCCCCATAAACAGACCATATTGTTAGCGTTCTCTCTGCGCGTTCTAGAAATTCTGCTGCAGAAGGACATGCCCTAAGCTCACTGGTTCCTTTGAAACTGTTTGACTTTGGCACCGAAGACGCGAGTCGTACAAAATTATAATCGAGCATGCGGGATGCTCCAGGATCCCAGGTGCCCGGTGTAAAGAACCTGCTAGAATCTCGACGCATGTGTGAAGGCAGCAGCCCAGAGCCTTTGGTGTCGCTGAACACAAGGACCGCGAACACGTAGGACACCGTCGGTGCACGGAGCAGTTCATGCGTGTCCCCACGCATCACCTCCACCGCAGGAGGAGGCAGCACTACCCCTCTCTCCGCTCCAGGGATGACACACGGTGGGGGGGGTCTCTCCCCGGGTGGTAAGAGGCTCTGCAGAGGGCAGTCTGTCTCATGCACACCCCGAGGTCGCCTGCATTTCCAATCTGCCCCAGCAAGTGTTTTTGGAGTCACAGTGCCAGACAACAGAACCATGTTTTGAACCTAAGTCTGTCTGACCGGAAAGCCCCTACCGCACGGGTTTGCAGCCCCGGTACCCACCCGTGGGTCTCCACTTCGCACGGGGTTCACAGGTGTGAGGGGTGGCCGCTCACACACGCGGCGATACGTGGAAGTGAGGCCGGGTCCGCGAGAAATCCTCACACAGCTTCCTTCCCCTCCTCTCTCCCCCGGCTGATAGCCTTGATGAAACATAGGGTTTGCGGAGGAAAGTCTTCCATTTTCCCTCGCGTGCCTCTGTTCCTCCGGTAATTTCCACGGCTGTGTTTAGAGGGGTTTCTAACTGACCAGTTGGAAGCAACAAACGCGGCCGGAGCACAGCCAGGCGGTATGAGCAGTGCCCGACTTACACTAATTCTGCCTGCGTGTGCGTGCGTGTGTGCGTGCGCGTGTGAGTTTGTGCGCGCGCAGAGCCCCTGGGTCATGAGAAAAGTCACTCTAACGTTGGGGAAGAGAAGGCTTCTGGAGGCAGATTGTGCGTCCAGCCATGAAGGCACGTGGGAACTCAAGAGGTCATTGAGAAACCAAGACGATGTGGCCATCCAGGTGCCTTGAATTTGGAGAGCCATAAAATACCAAATAAACACACTCCAAGAGTATATTTAACTCACTAATAAATGAAGAAACAGCGCCATATTAAGACTCGTTTAACAGAAAATGGGAAAAGTCGAGGCGTGCGGTCGGAATGCTGAATGAATCCGCCAACCGCGGCTTCAACAAACGGCTAACTGTCCTGTAGGCCAATAGAAAATAACGCTGGTGCGTATACTTTCCTTGGAAAGGAAATCAATCGTGTCTCCACCAGAGGAAATCCCCCCCGTTGCTGCAGACAAAAACCGTGTGCACTGCTATCAGCTTTCTGCATCAACTTCTATTCCTGAAGATCTGTAACACACTGGTCAGTGGACAGGGAATGGAAGGAGGGCCACCCCCCCCCAGACTGGGACACCCTAGGGCCCGCCAGGCCACCCCGTCCTGCACCTGTGCACCAGCCCCGTGGATACGTCTGGGCAGGAGTAGTTAGTAGTCGTGAACAGAGACCTGCAGGACTGAACTCGAGCCCAGCGCCAAGTGGGAGAGTGTGATCCCCTGGAATTCTTGGCCGGCATGGCCACCCCACCTTTAGATTTTCACATGGAAGTCCCAGGTAAATTCCTGGGATGCAGTCTTTGGAGACAAGGGCCCAGGCTATGGGAACAAAAGAGAAGGAGGCAGTGGCTTGGGAGGGAGCATCAGGGCGACGTGGCCAACAGGGAGGGACACACCGATGTCCTGAGGATGAGGACACAGTGTGGTGGGGCGGGGGCGGAGGGCGGGGGGGGGGGGTGGTGAGCAGGTTCATGTTCACAGACACCAGGGCCAAAGAGAAGCCGGAGCTGCCAGGCTGACTGAGCACACGTGGGAAGTGAGGACGTCTCGGAACCTTGGACTGACCTGCACAGTCCCCTGAGGAGGCAGAACAGAAGTGCTACAGCCACCCCAGAATTCACACTTAGAAACAAGGACAAGGGAAAGGGGTTCCTCTCTGGGCCCGCAAGAACTCCCCAACCCTCTTGGCCACCGATTCCTGACAGCAAGGCCTGTCCTCAGACATTTGTCAAACATTTAAAGGATGAAAAAGGTGTCCTAAGAAATGATCTAGCTCCTAGCTCTGCAAAAACTACTTTCTCAGACAACTGTCTGGGCACTTCTTATGCAATCATTATTTGCTTCTGATGAGAATAAGGCAGGCTCATTGTCAAAAGAAGGAGAGAGAGAGAGAGACTGGGGAGGAAGGAAGGAAGGAAGGAAGGGAAGAAAGAAGGAAGGAAGCAAGGAAGGAAGGAACAGAAGGAGGGAGGGAAGAGGGAGGAGGAGGGAGGGAGGGAGGACTTCCTTCTGCCTCCCATGATTCCACAAATCCTCCTAGAGAAACCATTAACAGTTAGGTCTGGGCACCTCTTTAATTCATTTTTGCTGGAAGAAAGGATGCCCAAATTAGTAATGTTCAGCACACCTGAATTAACACCAAGATTCCCATCAAAGTGAAATTATTTTGCAAGATTTGAATGGCTTCTGTAACACCTGAAGCCCCACATCGAGGTGTGCCAGTGAATAAAAGTCAGGACATAAAACGGACCACTGGCACAACATTGTGGCACTCCGAGCTGGGAGCCCGGGGGAGGGAAGAAATGATCACGGGCAGATGTGATTCGGAGATCTTCTTCAGCCTGGCCACAGGTGGAGGGACAGCAGAGGGAGGGCTGAGGCCAGAGGAGGCTCACAGCCCAGCCCCGGGCCCAAGCCAGGCCAGTGTTTCCACCCCTTGGGAGCACAGAGCCCACTTCGATCCACAAGCCCCAGGCCCTTGCCAGGTGTCTTCAAAATGGGTTAGGCTACAGCCCAGATGGAGAGACAAACTGGAAAGGTTTAAAGGCACTGCCCCCTGCCAGAGTCGTTCAACAGCTTGAACACGGGATTGATTGCGTGCATAGACGTGCAGATGCTGTGGTTCCAGCATAAATCCCCAGCGGGGCCCAGTGTCTCTGGACGCGCCCGTCTTCTTCAGTCCTGGGAGCTCTCTGACTGAAAAGTGTCTTCATGAGTCTTGCGTCCTTGACATACGAACTTCTTTATATGGCATCCAGTTTTAAGGGAATCTGTGGGGTGAACATGAGTGAGAAGTGAGTGTGTTCTTGGGTTTTGTACGTATTTTGCAAACGGGCGATCTTTTCTCTGTCCACATATCTACATACATTGAATCTCTTGGCAGAAACACACATTTCTTAAGTAGGTTACGGAGATGATAAAGGACTAACTTCCCAAAATTCGCATGCTGCTAAAAAGAATCTTGAAAGACGGGATAAAACGCCTTCCTGTTGAGCATAAATGGAGGGGTCTCACATGAGCCCGTGAACGCCACCCGTGCCCCACCTGACACCTCATTGGGAGCTTGGCCTCCATGCACCATGTCTGCCTGGTTTATACTGGGGTGGCAGGAAGGACGGGGCAGAAGCCTGCGGTCCAGGAGAGAAAAACTAACTGCTTACACCTTTGTGAAACCATGGGAAACCATATTATCTTGCCAAAAAAAATCTAGAGAGGAAAGAGCGCAAATTTGTAAAGGTAAGTAGGGCGAAAAAAAAAAGGTTAACGTACATTGGACATAAAACATAGTAGCTCTCTGAAATAGGGGAGATTAAAAATAATGGATGATCGATCAGGGGGAATTGTCTCTGACTATTGTTACATTCTTACCCGTTTCGGGTCCTATTTTTCTACTTGTACTCACTAATTTGGAATAAACTGATGCTGACGTTGACGTTTTGAAGAGAAGGAAACTCTGGAATTGTATATTGGCTCATCCTCTGTACAACACTTGACTGCAGGTACCAAATGCTAAGGGATCTTTCTGGATGCACATGTGAAGGCACAGAACACTTCCATAAATTTTTTTGAGAAGGAAGGAAGGAAGGAAGGAAGGAAGGAAGGAAGGAAGGAAGGAGGAAGGAAGGAAGGAAGGAAGGAAGGAAGGAAGGAAGGAAGGAGGGAGGGAGGAAGAAAGGAGGTAGGGAGAGAGGAAGAAAGGAAGGGAAGGAGAGAGGGAGGGAGGGTGGGAAGAAGGGTAGGAGGGATGGAATTTCTGAATACAGAAAATCAGGCCTGTATATGAAGAGCATATAATATGAATCTGCATCAAAGCTATACTATTTTTTCTATCTTAACTGACTGTGTGGGCTCATGGCCCCAAACTGCCCCCTTGAACCTCTAAGCAGAAAGAGCAGTAAAATGCACCCCTTACTTTCTCTTTCCCTCTTAGGGAGGGGGTCAGCAATATCACAGTCCAATGAAAGCACTCTCTCAGGTATGCTGCTTGTTTCCACCTTGTGTGTATGGTGTCTGTACTCACTGTAGGTTCACTCGGCCGCTGGAAAGAGGGCGGGACCAAGGGCACCTCCAGAGTGGCCCCCAATCAGCGTTGCCTGTGAAGCACATGTGGGCATCCCATTGGCCACATCCCCCAATCCGGCAGACTATTTCCCTGAGCCCCTCAACTAAAGACGCCCCAGCATATAGTCCTCCCGACACGCAGCCCGGGCCCAGCCTTGTTTCCATCGGGGGCTCTGTCTTCCCTTGCAAACTGTGTGAGGAGGGTGGGCTGCCCCCAAGATGGCCCCAGTGACCCGCCACCACCCGGAACACAGGTCATCGGTCTCCTTCCCTTCCCATGTTAGGAAAGACTGCCTTCCTTCGTGGCCATTCTCACTCTGTGCTCCCCAGAGCTCTCTCTCTGTGTCTGTCTCTGACTGTCTTTCTCTGCCGCCAAGTTTAGGGTAATTTGTTGCACAGCAGCAGGGAGCGAGCACTTGGTCAAGCCCCAAACGCTGCCCCTGCCCGTCTCCCATGCTCCCCCTCATCTGGGGAGCTTTTCACAGCCCCCTGGAGGGAGGGGTAGAGCCGAGTCAGAGTGTGGCTTCAAGGCAGACCCACGGCTGCCATCCACGCCCACTGAAGGAAGAGCTGGGGAAATGGTCCCCAGGGCGTCCAGGTTCCACCCGCCAGCTGTTCTGGGCACAGCAATGCGAGGAAAGCTACCCACTGCTTTCACTCCCGCAGGCATCTCTTCTGCCTCTTGGGGAACTTTGAGGAGTATCTACCATGTGCCAGTGTAGAGAGACATCCACTATGTCCCTGAAGGAGAATGGAGCTTACAATGGAAAAATGTTCCTTCCTTCAAGGTCTTCCTGGCTCACCTTCACAAACCAACAGAGTTAGGATCAGGTACGACCTGAGGCAGGTGTCCATGTGGCTTCAAGAGGGGCCCTTCCATAGCATTGATCCTCATGGCCAGTCAACACTTGAGACCGCCTCCCCCCAACACCCAGGGTCCTTCCTTGTCCTCCCTCCCCCAGTCAACACACATTCTGTCACCAGGATTGTGGTCCAATTTCATACCCAGAGGTCAGCAGACTGGCCAGAAAGGCTGTGTACCTGACACTGGGGTGAACGTACAACCCCTGCCCCTCACCCTCTTCCTCAGCAAGAACGACTCTAGTAGGGCTCACCCCCTCCCCAATCCCATGCCCTACTACTATGATGTTTTCTAGTCAAGCAAAGATGCACCCGCTGTGGATAGGAAGCCACACTGATTAAGCATCTAAGTATCAGATTCCTTAGAACCAGAAATTTGAACTCTGGCCAACCACTGCTATACTGGCTGAGTAAATCTTAGGGATTTACTGTTAATGAAAAATTACTCTACAAAAATAGAAACAGTCTGAAGGATTTGAGAAGGTGTGGACTCAGCTGCAATCATTCCTCCCAAGGCCATTGGTCAACAACACCTGAAGCCGTGCGGAAAGAAAGAACTCGTAAAGAAAATGTCAAATAAATATTCAAGATATTTGTACATTTCTCCCAGAAATCCTAAATGCTTTGCCTGATTCAGCTAACAATTCATTAAAACGGATTATGTTGAGCACTTCATAACCCATTTTGCCACTTTCTTGCCTGTCTAAATCCGTTCTTTGTGATAAATTTTTTATAGTTGGGTCACTTTTTTCCATTGTGCTTGGTGTCTTACTCCCTATGTGAAGAACAAAATTTCATTTTAACACGGATTTGATTGATATCCCTGACTCTGTGCTGTCTATGTTCCTTGAATATTGATTTTTAATAGCGGGATTTAGGTCTTTTGATTCTTTTTACCTCAATTCAATAAAATATTCGATGTTACTCTGAAAAAATCTTGCTGACGGGTGGTACAGGAAGTGAAACGCTGTTCCTGTCCGCAGACAGATTACAACCTAGCAGGCATCATGACAACATATAAAGGGTCAGCTCAGCAAGCATCTTTTCGGACGGCTTGGGATCCTACTTCCGTCACTTATTGACTAGGACACCCCGAGCGAATAAATTCCACAGGCAACAGGTTCTCCATCAATGAAATGGAAGTAAAAACAGTAAGTTGGCAGGCAGCGATGAGTGGACACAATATGTGCAAATAAACCTTTAATTATCGCCCCCTTGGAAGATGTGATCCTCTATCCCCTCATGAGCCGGGGGTCGCCCTGACCCGTGAGGTTTGAATGAAATCACCTGGAATCCCCTTCTCATGTGAGGAAGACAGCATTGCTCACAATGTCTGCGGGTTTGGATTTCTGTTTGCAGGTCAGCTTCCTCCGAGTTTCCCTTCCCACTAATCCATTAGGCTTCTTCCCCTGCCTCCAATCCATGTTACC
Organism: Felis catus; assembly: GCF_018350175.1. Classification (NCBI taxonomy): domain Eukaryota; kingdom Metazoa; phylum Chordata; class Mammalia; order Carnivora; family Felidae; genus Felis; species Felis catus. Next base: position 3,222,848 of record NC_058374.1, read on the forward strand.
CCCACTCTGGAGGCCAATTCTGTTTCCCACAACCCCGCTCAATCCACTCACCCACTCACTGCGTGTAGAAGTTTGGGCAATGATCACATCACAGAAGAGCGTCACAGAGGAGGCCGTCGGACATCCCTGCTGCTAACGGCCTCAGTTTCCCCATCCTAGAAAAGGAGGCAGGTCTCCTCTCAGACTCTAGGGCATTGCCCTGCTGCCCCTTTCTGTCCTTTACCTTCACCTTCTGGCTGCTTCTCCCCACTGGGCCCATCTGCCAACTACCAACATGACTGTTCATTTTCACGCAGTGCAGTTTACTCCTCCCTTGGTATCACTTCTCCTTCCCAACCATGCCCTAAGGGCTTTATTTCTACAACCAAAATGGAGACTCCAGGATTGCTGCTGAACTGACAGTTCTCACTCCTAAGAGGAGAATCTGCTTCCTAGTTTTTAAAAGTGGGGTCACCCAAAGGGCGTTACAAATTCAATGAAGTATTGTTGTTGATGACCTCTAAGGTCCTATCCAACCTGAAACCCTTTGGTTCTAAGGTCAGACCTGTGGGTTTAGATAGGAAGCTTCATGAAGGAATGACTTCAGGGGCTTGAGACTGGGATAGGGGGGCACAGATGACCACCCCAAGGGCTGACGTAGGGTGGTAAGAACCTGAACTACACGGAGCACAATGTGGATATGATGGAGAGGGTACTCTGGAGACATTTGCAAGTGAGGATTTATAGAAACGAGCAACTGATTCCAAGTGATAGGTGGGAAAAAGGGAAGAAAATGTAATTCCAAGGTTTAGAGCAACATTTTATACATTGTGGTCACATAGCTTCATGAATTTTAATATGCAAGATTTTTTTTTAATAATACATTCCAGAGGTACCTGAGAGGCTCAGTCAGTTGAGCGTCTGACTTCGGCTCAGGTCATGATCTCATGGTTCGTGAGTTCAAGCCCCCCCGTTCAGGCTCTGTGCGGACAGCTCAGAGCCTGGAGCCTGCTTCAGATTCTGTGTCTCCCTCTCTCTCTGCCCCTCCCCTGCTGATGCTCTCTCTCTCTCTCTCTCTCTCTCTCTCTCTCAAAAGAAATAAACATTGAAAAAATGCAAATAAAATAAAATAAGTAAGGCATTCCAAGGCATCTCTGAAGGCTGTCAGAATATCCACAGAGTAAATGTGGGGAGAGGAAGGGGAGAGGTCAGTTTTTAGACCTGCCTGAATGACATCAACAGCATGAAGGTGTCCAGCAGAAGTACATGGTTCTGCATATGGACATTTAATTGTTCCAGCACCTTCCTTCTAAGGGAAGGCCTTTGAATTTTTATCAAAAATCAGTCACCTGTATGATTGGACTGACTGTCTAGTATGTTTCCTTGACCCATTCTTCTATCATTATGCTGATGCTACACAGTGTTGTCAATTAAAACAAGTCCTCCAAACTTTTTTCTTAGTGCTTCTGGGTCTTCTGAACATCCAGATAAATTTTAGAAGCAGCTTGTCAATTTCTACCTAAACAAAAAAAAATCTAGTGGGATTAGGATTGGGATTGTATGAAAGGTATAGATCAGTAAGGATAGAAGTGACATCTTAACAACACTAGTCTTCTGAGCCACGAGCACAATCTACCATTTTGTTTAGTTAGTTAGTTTTAAGTGTTTCTCAGCAAAATGTATTGATTTTTAGTGCACAGATCTTGCACATCTTTTGTCAGATTTCTCCTTAAGTATTGTATTTCTTGATGCTGTTGTAAGTGCTGTTACCTTTCAAATTTCAATTTCCCAATTATTGGTTGCAAGTATATAGACACACAGTTCATTTTTGTATATTCGTCTTATATCCTGCAACCTTGACAAACATGCTTATTAGTGAGTTTTTGTTATTATTAGCTTTTAGTAGTTTTTTGTAGATTCCAAAGGATTTTCTACGTAGGTGGTCCTTTCACCTGCACATAAAGACAGTTTTAAATTTTCTTTCCAATCAGAATGCATTTTATATATTTTACCTTGCCTTATTACACCGGCTGGACTCCAGAACAGTGTTGAAAAGTGCAAAAGAAGACATCTTGGCTTGTTCGTAATCACAGGTGGGGTCACTTCCTTCCACCAGGTACCATGTCAATTGTACGATTTTTGTAGAGGCCTTAGATCAGGTTAAGGGAGTTTTCATCCACTCCTACTTTGCCACGAGTTTCTACAAGGAACGGAGGTTGAATTTTGTCAACTGCTTTTTTTGTGTCTATTAAAATGATCAATTGAGAAAAGGTGGGGTTATTTTTCCCTTTTAGTTTCCTAATATGGAAATTTTATTTATTGATTTTTCACATGTTGTATTAGTTCTGACTTTCCAGAAACATCCACTTGGTCATGATGCTGCTTTAAATATCGTTGGACTTCATTTGTTAGCATTTTGATCATAATTTTTATATCTGTATTAAAAGGATGTTGGTCCAGGATGTTGGTTTCAGGATAATGTCAACCTTATAAAGGGAGTTGGTAAATTATCCTCTTGGTACCATTTTGAGAAAGATTATGTGTAGAATTTGTATTATTGCATTTGTAAGTGTCTGGTAGAATTCACCAGTAAAGCCATCTAGGTCTGAAGTTGTGTGGGGGGTAGGAGATTTTGCCTCCATATTAAACTCTTTCATAAACAGAGGGCTATCTAAATAAATAAACTTTGATGCTTTGTGTTTTCATTTTCGTGAAATTCAAAATCCCTTTCCATCTCTTCTTTGACCCATGGATTGTTTAGATGTGAACTACTGTTTCCGCATATTTGAGCCTTGTCTAAATTTCTCAGTGTTACCGACTCCTAATTTAACTCCACTGTGGAGAGACAACGTATTTTGTTTGAAATATTTTACATTCACGAAACGCGGTTTATGTTCCACAATGAGGACTAGTCTGGAATGTTCTATGCGCACTTGAAAAGAGTATGTGTTCTGCTGCGGTCGGGTGAAGGATTCCATAAATATCAATTAGTTCAAGTTGGCTGAGAGTATTAAGTCCTCTACGTTCTTGCTAATTTTTTTAGCTACTCGTTCTACCAGCTGAGGCAAAAATGTTGGAGGCTCTGATATAACTGTAGATTTATCTGTTCCTGCCATGTCGGTTCATGTGTTTTGAAGCTCTGTTAGTGAGGTTAGGATTGGCATGTCTTTTGAGGAAGTGATCCCTTTGTAATTATAAAATATCCCTCTTTATCCCTGATAATAGTCTTTGTTCTAAAATCTGCTTTGTCTGATGCACTAGCCATTCTAGCTTCCTTTTGACTGGTGTTGACGTGTGTGCGGGAAAGAGTTAACTCAGCACACCTGTGGTGCTTAAACCCTGCATTCTTCGCACTTTCTTTTTACATTGCCGTGTGCGTGTCCGTGCGTGCATGTGCGTGCATGCGTGTGTGTGTGTGTGTGTGTGTGCGCAGTTCAATGAGCATCCACAAAACAGCACTCTATTGTTGGAACAACGTCGTTCTTATTACGGGTGTTTCTAAAAGCACCAGAAGTGGCCACAGCGTTACTTGCAGAAACACATCGAGCAGAAGCGGAATGGGATGATGATTCGGTCCCGAGGAGTCTCTGGGTCACGAGACAGAACGAATTGTCTGGGAGTCAAGGCAGATGGCCAAGTGGCCAACGTTCCCTTTGGTAGGTCAGCCTATAAACTTAAGTCCTTCCCGCAGATCTGTCTGCGCTTCTCTAATGAAAGAAAATGGCACTGTAGCTACCGTGGAGGCTCCACGGTGCACAAGGAACAACATCTGGAGCCTTAGCCAGAAGCAAGGCGGGCCGAGGCTAGCGGGCGGTGTCCAGCGGAGACAGGCCGTGACATCCGGCAAGCGGCCCTGTGTGCCGCCACCGACAACATATGTTTACCCACTAACGAACGTTGGGCTCATTTGGAATAAATTTGCATCCATCAAAGTCAAACAGCGAACAAATGTTATGTTGTGTGTAAACGGCCCTCAGGATGCCAGAGGAACATGAGCCACATTCCCAGTCAACTTCCAAGTCATGGCGGAGGGGAAACGCGTGCAGCGGGCCAAGGCTGGGCTGGACCTCCCTCGTCCCCGAGGCCCGGAGCAGTCCTGGAATTTATGCAGAGACCCACTCCCCAGAGTGTTGTGGTGGGGGTGGGGGCCAGGGTAGGAGAAGGCCGAGTGCTGGCGACTGACCTTCCTTCTCAGGGAGAGCAGGTGTGGCTTTGCCGCCACTCTGGTGGGGCAGGTCCCTTCGGCCTGTGTCGGTTTCCTCTTCTGGAAGCCCCATGAGAGGGGCTTCGAAGCCGCCTGCAGCCGCAGAATCCCGGGGCTCAGTGATGCAACGTCACTGAAAAGTAACCATCTCATTCTAATGGGTCTTGGCTTTTCCGGTGTTTTCTAGGCTGTGTCTGGTGGCGTTTCCCAGGGGCTGTTGTGGAGCAGGGGGGTCTCCCTGCCCGGCACCAGGTCGGAGGTCTCAGAGTCCCCTCCTGGCAGCTGTCAAGACACCGTCACCTCCTCTCGTGTCCCCTCCCCTCTCCTCCCCCTGAGTCACAGAAGCAGGGACAGGAAGACCGATAGTGTTGACAGGCTTTAAGGAAGAGCTGGAAGTGACCCCTGAAGACACAGCATGAGCTGGTGTGATGCAGACTGGGTGACACCACCTGTCACTGGCCGAACTGTGTCCCCTAAAACGCACGTGTGGAAGTCCTAACCCCCAGGCCCTCAGAATGTGACTGTGTTTGGAGACGGGGTCTTTACAGAAGTGACTAAGGCAGAAGGAGGTCACGAGGGTGGCCCGAATCCCCTCTGGCTGGTGTCCTCACAAGAAGAGGAGATCGGGACACAGACACACATGCACAGAGGGACGACCACGTGAGGACACGAGGAGGTGGTGTCTGCACGTCCAGGAGAGAGTCCCCGGGACAAACCAGCCCTGCCCGCGCCTGGACTCGGACCCCCAGGCTCCAGGACTAGGGGAGACTAAACGTCCGAGGTTCAAGGAGCCCCGTCTGTGCACTTGTGAAGGTGCATGAGCAAGCCAACGCACCGCCTTGGGGCGCTCAGAGATCCCACCCCAGCCTGTCGTTTCCCGGCGGACCCTCCGTGTGCCCCGGTGACCGGGATCTGCCTGCACGCGGACAGGGCTGTTCTTGAGAGCTGACAGCTGGGAGGGGACGCGCATCTCTGCGCCCAGGAGGGAACGGGGGGGGGGGGGGCCGGCACCCCACGTAGACAGACCGTTGCCCTGTTACCCCTTAGCAGCCCATCCTTCAGAGCATCGTGGGAAATGCTTGCTTCTGAGGTGTCACGCCCCAGCTACGGGGTGTGACTTCTCACCCGTGGGGTCACCTCGCCTTCACGCATCCCTGCCCCAAACGCAAGCTTCTCCCCTCCTTCCTGAGGACCCTCAATCCCCTTCTCCATCCATCACAGCCCCTTGGGGACTCTCTCCTTCCCCTTGCGGTCCCAGTGTCTGTGCACCCCCAAACCCTCACATGACCCTAACCCAGGGCGATGGTGTCAGCAGGCGGGGTCTCTGGGAGGGGAGGAGGTCGTGAGGGCGGAGCCTCCATGGTGGGATTCGTGCCCTTCTAGGGAGCCCCAGAGAAACCCCTGGCCCCTTCCCCCACGTGAGGACACAGAGAGAAGACGCCGTCTATGAGCCGGGAAATGGGGTGTCACCGGGCTGGAATCCACCAGCGTGCAGACAGGGCTCCAGGCTCCAGAGCCCCGAGAAACACATTTCTAGTTGTTTGAAGCCACCCCGTCCGTGGCGTTGTGTCAGAGCAGCCTGAATGGGCTAAGATAACAATCCATACCTTTAAACATATAGATCAATTCGTCTGTTCAACGCCTGTCTTCCCTACCAGAATCTGACCCCGTGAAAACCGAGGCCACGACTAACCAGGGCACCGGCACCCCCAGCACCTGGCCCCTTGCCCACCACGCAGCAGACGAGCAACAGTATTTGTCAAATGTGTACTTGAGTAAGAGAAGGATATATTGAGAAATGAGTGGCCTGGGACCCCTGGGGGGCTCCGTCAGTTAAACGTCCAACTCTTGATGTCGGCTCGGGTCATGATCTCACGGCCCTGAGTCAGGCTCTGTGCTGACAGTGCGGAGCCTGCTTACGGTTCTCTCTCCCGGTCTCTGCCCCTCCCCTGCTCATGTGTGTTCTCTCTCTCTCTCTCTCTCTCTCTCAAAATAAATAAATACACTTTAAAAAAAAGTGAGTGTCTTGAAATTCCAGATATCGAAGGTAAACCTGTCAACTTCCTGATGTTCTTCCTAATTAAGGAAAGAAAGCCCTTGACGGTTTATCCATTTCATCGGACCCCCTCCCTCCTGGCTTCCCCCCGGCCACTCTCCAGGCTCACCTCTCCTGAAGGCGGCCTTCCTTTTGGGCTTCTTCCTCGGTTTCTGACCATCTGCCTTCTCTTTCTTCCTCTCAGTGGTCCAGAGCTCAGACTCGGTTTTTGTACCCACAATTAGTAAGATTCATATTCTAGAAGAAAGCTGAATTGTTCATTTGTGTTAACTCTGCACTGGGGACCCATAAGCTCACTGAGAGAAAGATCAGAGCTGCGTTTTGTCTTTCCAGAACGGAGCCTCAGCTACAACCCCGCGAGATGCTCTCACCCAAGCATCAGCGTGCTGTTGAAAAACGCGGAATTCGGCGCAAGTTATCTTTCCCAGCTGGACATGCAGAAACATGGTGCTATGTTAACACTGGAATCGTGAGAAGAGAAAATTTATATTTATATATACATATCACGTTTCCATCTGAGTCCCAGACGCAAATCTGTTTTGGCTGAGAAAGCTCACCAAGTCTAACTGCAAGGCATAGGAGGCAGGGACTTGGGTTGTCGCACTCACGCGGTCGGGGACGCCCACACTCTGTGCCTTGGGTTTTTTTTTGTTTTTTGTTTTTTTTTTTTTTTTTTTGTTTTTTTTACACCCTCCGTTTGGGAGACGTGGAAGGACTACGTGGGCCAAGAGTCAATGAAAGTAAGACTTCAGTGTTCTCCCTCTTCCCCAGACCACAGGCCACCCCCGAGGACCCTTTGCTACAAAAGGGTCCTCATCGTTCGCCCGTGGATTCGCCCGAATCCTCACCATTCGCCCGTGCTGCTTTCTCGCGGTGGCTTTGCCACCGGTGTCTCTCCGCACGGCCCTGCCTAGGACGGCTGCTTCGTCAGCCCAGAGGCGGGGATCTTTTCTCTGCCGAAACTACCTTCTTTTCCCAGGGTGTGGACCGGGCAGGTTGGCTGCTTTCCCTGAAGTAGCAAAACCGAGCCCTTATCTTGGAACTGAGGTTCGTCAAGCCACAGTTCAAGCTTAAAAAGAGAAGAAAGAAAACAAGGCAGGGGGGAAGGAAGGAGGGGAGGGAGGGGAAAAAGAGTGTGTGGATGCAGAGCTGCTGGAGGTACAGCCACTGCGGTTACACACGCTCACTCTCTGAGATGAGGTGTCGCTCCGGGAACGGCTGTGCGCCCTGCGTATTGTCAACAGCCGTGCGGCCAGACGGGCAGAAACACCAGGACATCGGCCAGGGGTCTGCGCGCCTCATCAGCCGAGACTCAGCCCTGCGGGAGGTACGTCCAGCGGGAAGGTCTGCGGCCGGGCAGACGAGGGACCGGAGCGCAGGAGTCAATGCCCAGGACGCTTCCGGGACGAGCCGGCCGTCAGGACCACATCCCAACCTAACATGCCCAGAGACGGGGCTAAAAGCGGCTGAAACCCTCTAGTCAAGCCAAGGTGGCAGGCAGACCGGCAAGTCCGCACAGACACCAGTGGTGTGGGAAATTTACACTCCCACACGGTGTGCACGCACACACGCACACACACTGCCCAGGGTGACATCGCAGAAGGGGGTTTGCCTGACCGTAATCACAGCCAAAGCGGGGAGGCTGAAGAGTTCGGCAGTCACTGCCAGGTGGATGTGGGGTGGCAGGTCATTTTACATCCACTGGCACCACGAATCTTCTAGATAATGGGAGTCACACGCTAATTGTGAGTCTGATTGCACCTGCCCTCGTCGGCGTGCCCAGAGCCACCGGAGAAGCACAGAAATGAAAAGGAAGTGACAAAGAAACAGCCTTTGTGCCTCACGAAAGGGAAAGAGAACTGCCCCCGCGCACAGCCAAAGTGGCCTCGTGGAGAGACGAGCGGAGAAAAAGCCCAGTGGGTTAGCCGGCAGCGTGAGTCACCGAAGCGACCGAAGCGACCCGGGGGAACAGCCACCAGAAAGCCCCCCCCGCCCGCCGTGGACGCAGACTCTCTGCAAACAGCCACCTGCCGCGTGACCGGCCGGAGGGGAAGCCCAGGGCTGGCGCCCGGTGGACCTGGCGTAAACCCGGCTCCCCCAGCCGCCCCGAGCAGTTTCCCCGTCTCTCGCCTGGACGTCAAGAGCGTCGGGACTAAACCAGATCCTGCAAAACGTCTAAAACAAAGCATGGCTGTTCCCCAACGAACGTTATAACTTCGACCCTTTCCCTTTGTGCAAATTAAGTCCACTCACGAGCATACGGGTCAGGGGATCAAAACATAGGCTCCGGGACACCTTTTCACTTCGCAGACTCCGGTCTCCTAGACCTCCGATCCTTCCCTCCTCGACCGGCTAGGACACCTGCTCCTTCGGCACCTTGACTTCTGCCAAGGGCAGCCACGTCGAGGGCAAGGGAGGTGACAGTCACTGGGGAAGCCTTACCCGCGATGAAATCTGGTCTTTGCGTGTTCTGCTGCAGAAGCAGTCACTTCGGGGCCTCATGACATTTCCGTGGCTTAGCTGCTCTCCTCAGGAAGCCACCAAGATGCAAACAAATCTGCTCGAAGGGGAAGACAGGTACAGGATTACCTTCCAGAGCCTCCCGTCACATGAGCGTGCCCGACGGGCTGGGAGGAAGCTCAGTGACTGTCCCTGGTGGCTCCACCTGTGTCCTGTGTCCAAGAATCCTACCAGGTGGGATGCCGGAGTGAGAGGTGTGAGGTTCCTGGGTGCGCAGATGAGGACACCTGGTCCCCATGTGGTGACGTGACACATGCCTCCTAGATCCCTTCCAGGGAACGCTTGCCGGTCGGCCACAGGCAGTGGGGTCGGCAGGCGACCTCAGCAGTGAGCCCTCGTGGGGTCACAGTGTCAGGTGGCCACACAGGAGCCCTGACCCGCGGCATCAGCCGGACTCCCTGCAGGGGCGAGCAGACTCCCCTCGGCTGCCCCAGTGGCGACGGGTGCCCCCCCCCAAGCTGCGCATCTGTCCCCAGGGAAGCCAACCGATGGCCGCCCGTGACCAAAGCCACTTGGCGGTTTTGACTGTGTGGAAACGCTTGGGGCCTTATTTAACCTTAGTTACTTCCACAGAGGCCCCATCTCCAAACACAGCCAAGCACAGCCGGGAGTCAGGGCCTCCAGCCCGCCAACTTCGGGAAGACGCCAACATTCAGTTCATGACAGCACGAGAAGGCGACTTCCTGCCTGGAGCAGGTTCCACCCTGTCATCTGCCCACGTCACAGGGTTTCTCAGAGGATCAAATGACACAGATGTGAAGAAGTTTTACGAACTATTAGGGACTGTACAGAGAGCCACAAAAAAAGACTGAAAGCCCAGATACGCGACGTAGGTGCGTAAATCACACTGGACCAGAAGCGGCTACCGGCCGGGGTCTTTCCACTCGTCTCCTGTAGAGGAAGTCAGCCAATGGCTCCAAGAGACAAGTCACATGATTTAAAAACCCAGGGCGGCAGCATGAATGCTCCGTGCGCAATTCTAGCCGACCACGAGAAGTGAGGCCCAACCGTAACATTCTCACGGCAATGACAAAGCTCACGAGGTTTGACCGCTGGACAGGGAGCGTCACAACCTCGTCTGAGATTAGAGGGGGCTTCTGTCTCATGAGGAAACACCCCCTGCCGGAGACCTTCTGCCGGAATTTGGTTACGCTCACCAGGTGTGCGTTTCTGTGTTTTGCATGAGGCTGAGGAAGGAGACGTAACAGAAACCACCTCCGTAAACAAACAGCCTCTTCTTTCAAGACAGCGGGTGTCCCTCAAACGCCTCCCGGGCCCTCCTGGGGGCTCCAACCACCACCAGCTTGACTTGGGTGTTTAGACCACATCGGGCCCGTCTCCCTATTCACGGCGTCCACGAACCCCTCTGCAGAAGGCGGTTGACGGACTGCAGGAGAGAAAGGAAACTGCCACCCTCACTAGATTCCAGAACTTGAGACAAGAGCGTCTTTCAGTAGACCCGCTAAAGCGGAAAAACAGTAGCCATCGGGCCCTCTGCACACGGCCCGCTCCCTTAAACTTGAGCAGAAAAGCTGAGGGAACCCGTGTACTTACCGTTCCCATTTCTAGCACACGACGCTGGTTTACAGCAGGAGAATGTCACTGAACTAAGATTCCACAATTTGCCGTGTTTCCCCGCTCAAATCCCTACTTTTCAAATGGAATCTCATGCGCTAGAAAGCTAAAGAATTTATATTGTTTATTTTTTTTCTAGTCATGTGAACTTCATTTTGTAAAAAAAGAAAAAAAAAAAAGCAAACTGGGTCCCCGTGGAAGCTTCCTACCCCACACAGAACATAGGACAGCAGAGACTAAATTCCCCTTCTCCCAAACACTGGCGAGGGCCCAGCGCCTTGGGCCTCGATTTCACTTGGGTCCTCAGCTCACGGTGAGCGACGGAAAACCTCACAAAGAGAGGTCGGGGAGGGCGCCCCGGGGAAGCATGTGCTTTCCGGATGGGCGAAGACCAACCGTTCTGCAGCAGATTCATCACCCAGGACGCCCTCCTGGCAGGTGCTGGAGGGGAAGAAGATGTTCTAGGAATTAGGGAATGTCTTCTGGATTAGGCGCAGTTTCTAACCCTTCCCCTCGCCTCGTTGGACACAGTTGATAAGTCAGTGTTATCTCAGTCGATCAGAGCAAGCCAAAAATCAGCCCCGAATGTCGAGCCAGGGAAGGACTTAGCTACTGCGGCCCCGGGCCCCAGAAACCCCTGGTCATCGAGACTAATATTTTCATGCAATACTTTTTTTTTTTTAATTTTTTTTCAACGTTTATTTATTTTTGGGACAGAGAGAGACAGAGCATGAACGGGGGAGGGCCAGAGAGAGAGGGAGACACAGAATCGGAAACAGGCTCCAGGCTCTGAGCCATCAGCCCAGAGCCCGACGCGGGGCTCGAATTCACGGACCGCGAGATCGTGACCTGGCTGAAGTCGGACGCTTAACCGACTGCGCCACCCAGGCGCCCCCATGCAATACTTTTAAAAATCAAAATTCATGCAAAAAGTTTCACGACAAAGAAAATCAAAATTTTCAATGAAGAGGGGGCACCTGGGTGGCTCAGACAGTTAAGCGTCTGACTGCGGCTCAGGTCATGATCTCACAGTTCATGAGTTCTAGCCCCGCATCGGGCTCTGTGCTGACAGCTCGGGGCCTGGAACCTGCTTTGGATTCTGTGTCTCCCCCTCTCTCTGCCCCTTCCCTGCTCATGCTCTGTGTCTCTCTGTCTTTCAATAATAAATAAATGTTTAAAAAAATTTTTTTAATTTCACGATGAATAAAGAAAATCAAAATTTTAAACGAAGAGGGGGGCACCTGGGTGGCTCTGTCAGTTAAGCGTCGGACTGTGGCTCAGGTCGTGATCTCACCGCTGGTGGGTTCGAGCCCCACGTCGGGCTCTGTGCTAACAGCTCAGAGCCTGGAGCCTGCTTCAGATCCTGTCTCCCTCTCTCTCTGCTCCTCCCCCGCTCACCCTCTGTCTCTCTCAAAATAAACATTAAAAAAAAAATTAAATAAACAAATAAATGAAGAGAGGACCCAGCTGTGCTGAGCTGAGGCAAAAGGAAAGACATGTGCCCTCAAGTACATTTCATCAATTTTTCAACAACTAATTTTTTTCCAGGTCAATCAATAAGGTAGTTGAAAATACTGAAAAATTCAAAAGTAGGTATATTACATTTCGCAGCACTGTTTTAGGTTTAAATGTTTTGTATTTACACTGGAAACAAAATTTATTATAATTTTACTTTCTTGACTTGGATGGGAGCAAAGTCATCGATAACATTTTCAAAACCTACTCTTTGATTATCCTGTCTTCAACTGAGAGAATTGCCGTGTTTCACAATCTCTCTCGGACTGAGTAACAATCTTAAAATTTGTTTTAGGGGCGCCTGGGTGGCTCAGTCAGTTGAGCGACCGACTTCAGCTCAGGTCATGATCTCACAGTTTGTGAGTTCGAGCCCCACGTCAGGCTCTGTGCTGAAGGCTTGGAGCCTGGAGCCTGCTTCAGATTCTGTGTCTCCCTCTCTCTCTCTGCCCCTCCCCCACTCATGCTCTGTCTCTGTCTCAGAAATAAATAAACATTAAAAAATTTTTTTTAATTTGTTTTAAATGCACTTCAATTTACTAAAACATCTTTTATGAGATACCTGTGTGAGTCATATTGTTTTAAAAAAATGCTCAGGGCGCCTGGGGGCTCAGTCGTTTGAGCATCCGACTCTTGGTTTCAGCTCAGGTCACCATCCCAGGGTCCTGGGATTGAGCCTGCGTCAGGCTCTGTGCTCAGTGTGGAGCCTGCTTGGGATTCTCTCTCCCTCTGCCCCTCCCCGACTCGAAACGCACACACGTGTTCTCTCTCTAAAATAAAAAAATCAAAAATAAATGCTCAAAGTCACTTCTTGACCCGATTCAAATTTCAGCAAGCAAAGTTCATAAAAGAGTCTTGCAAGATACGAAGATGCTATGAGTTTTATATTCCCCATCCCTGACAACTCGGGCTGCTGAAAATCAACTATTTCAGACAAAATTTCTCTAAGATGTAAATTTTCAGGATTTTCAGAGCTGAGACGGTGGCTGCTTTTTGAAAAGCAGAGAGATTCACGCAAAATAGCATGTTTTTAGATAAAAATTCAAAATCTGAAGACTTTGATTCTGCATGTCTCAATTTCAAGTATAAAATTGGGACACGTATCAGCTTCTAAATTTCAGGTTGATTCCTTACCCAAAATAATTGATGCGCTTATCTGATGAGTCACACATTTCCAGTTTCTTTCCTTTTCGTTTACATTCAATATTCAGATCTTTGGTAAAGCTTTAAATGCATCTAACATACTTTCAGTCACTCTCTCGGCAAGCAAAGAAGTCAATTTTGGAAACACCCCAGATGACTTTGCTTTCATCAAATCCAAGACAGGAAAACGATACATTCTGATTTGGGTATGAAGACAAAATTTCGATTTAAAATAATGTGTTTTCATACACTCACTTTTCAATATTTTATCACCTCATCTAATATTTTGGGGGGAAAGAACCAACCATTAAAAAGTGCGTAACATTGTAGACTGGAGCTCACACCTTCCTCCGCCCCGGATTCCAACACGGCACTACCAGTGACCCTCAGCGATGCTCACGGATCCTCGGTTCTGAGCACGCAGTTTCCACGTCGCTGCTCACGGAGTTTGTCCACGCCGAGCCCGGCGCCCTGCGTCTCCACAGCTCGAGCTCAGTGGCTCTGTTGCCTTCACATGGCTTCTCCTCTGTGTCTCTGTGTGTCCCCCCTTTCTGTCTCTTGTAAGGGCACCTGTCACTGGATTTCAGGTCTAGGATGATCTCATCTTGAGACCCTTACGTTAATTCTGTCTGCAGGGGCCCTTACTCCAAACAAGGCCACATTCTGAGGTTCCACGTGGACATACCCTTCGGGGGCCACCATTCATTCCACTGCAGCTGGCCATCATGTTCGGGGGCCCGGGTGCGAGGGCCACCGACCCTGACGTGACCCAACGGAGCAGTAGGCTGCGGAGAGACCCCACGGATGGGCGGATGGGGGGGAAGAGGTTCAAGTGTGGATGGGGCCACGTGCAGACTGCCCGCCGGCCACAGCTCAGAGGAGGAGGGCTGGCCCAGCCACCGGAGTCCATGGCCCTGCCGGCTCCCGCCCAGGCTCCTCCGGTCTCTGGGTCGCCCTCAAGGGCATCAGGGAGAGACACGGAGTGTTCCAGACATTGGTGTAAGGTCAGTGTGAGAGGACCGGGTAAGGTCGTCACCTGAACCACTTCTCAGCTTATTGAGCAGGAGGAGGTATTTCTCTTGTTGCTGTGGCTTTGAAGAGGCACTAGCAGTGGGCTCAAAGTGGCCGCAGGGCAACTCGCCCCCCCACCTGGCCGCTCCCCAGGGCACCCTGGCTGCATATCTGGTTTCATCTGTGGGTGCCGGGAGTTCAAACCCCATAGACCGGCCTTGCTCATCCAAATCAGCCAGTGGCAAGGGCCCTGCGGACACATCCCCATCCCCCCGTGGCCGCTGAGAATGTTCTCCTGTCTCTGGGCCAGCCGGCTCCTTCCAGCCTCCTTGGCCCCCACGCAGCACCGGCATTTCAAACACGATCTGCTTCTAAATCTCAGATCCGCACCCCTCCGTCCTGAGCCACCATGCCTGTGGTCCAGGGAGGGCGCCTTTGGGTGACAGAGAGTCGCTAAGCTGCCCGTTGGCCACAACAGCTTTTCAAAATAGCAAGGCAGCGAGCCTCCAAGAGCCCTGAAGAAAAAACCGGTGCTGGAAATAGTTTGATGTGAGAGTTAAAAGCCTGAACACTCAGTGTTCGCATTGACAGCCTCCTGTCCAAGTTGAGAAGTAAACAGAAACGTCCACTGTGGGCACAATCAGTGCGCTACTCTAGACGCGACTGCGGCTTCCTTCGGAGAGACTCTGGCACAATCCGTGTATAATTATGAATTATCCACCATGCACAGAAATTATGCAAGTCTGACAAGCCCACGAACTCTTAAGGATAGATTGCCAGGGAAAGGACAGCAGCCTGATGAAATCACTCGGCAAAAACACCGTCTATCTCGACCACAGACCAAAGGTGGGCACGCGGGGCCACGCTAGCCAGTTGGCCGTCCCAGGTCAGTACATTTCTGCGACCAGGTGTGCAGGGTGACCAGGGACGTTGTCCATGCAGCCCTGATTCTGGGCATTTCCACTGGGCAGGAGGTCACAGACTGAAAGAGCCTGTAGCACACAAGGCAGCCTGTAGGACCTGAATTAACGGCAAAGTGAACAAGCTGGACGATGTGGGTGTTAAGACCACAGACGAGGACGTCGGCTCCTCCAGGGGCTGTATGACACGGAGCCAGTGTTGTGACTTGGTGTCTCCACTTCCCCACCTGGAAAACAGAGGGACTAACTCAAGAGCTTTGTTGTGAGCATCAACTATGTTAACACACAAGCTGGGAGCACGGCCGCACGGAGCGAGTTCTCTGTAAGAGAACTCTACTGTTCTCGGTAAGAGAACTCTACTGTTCTCTTTGTTCTCTTTGTTGACTTTGCTCCTGTCCAAGTCAAGAAAGTAAAATTATAATAAATTTTGTTTCCAGTGTAAATACAAAACATTTAAACTTGAAACAGTGCTAGTTCTACTGTTTTTCTCACGGGATCTGAGGAACGGTCTCGTACTGCATTGAATTGTGTTCCCACAGTGACATAGTCAAGCCCAAAGTCTGGGGACCTGGAAATGTGACCTTGTTTGGAACTGGGGTCTTTGCCGACGTGGTCGGTTAAGTAGGGTGGACCCTAATCTAGTATGACGGTGCCCTCCTAAGAAGAGGAAATCTCAGGAGCGTCCGAGGGGCTCAGTCGGTTGAACGTCTGACTCTTGATTTCAGCTCAGGTCAGGATCTCACAGTTCGTGGGTTCAAGCCCCGCGTCGGGCTGTGTGCCGACCGTGCGGAGCCTGCTTGGGATTCCCTCTCTCCCTGTCTCTCTGCCCCTCTGCTTGTGCTGTCTCTCAAAATAAACAAATAAACTTAAAAAAAAAAAAAAAAACAGAGGAAATTCCAGCAAAGACGTGCCCCTCGGAGAAGACCACATGACAACAGTCAGAAATCAGAGTGATGTGTCCACAGGTCAGGGAAGTTCAGGGTGGCTGCACCCCCAGGGTCTGGGGGAGAGGCTGGGACAGGTGGTACCTGGAGCGTCCAGAAGGAGCAACCCCGCTGACATCATAATTTAGGACTCCGGCCTCCACAACTGGGAGACAAGCCGCCCCAGTTCGTGCTAATTTCTTTTTCTTTTTTTTTTTTTTAATGATTATTTATTTTAGAGAAAGAGAGACAGAGCACAAGTGGGGGAGGGGCAGAGAGGGAGACGCAGGATCCAAAGCGGGCTTCCTGCCGTGGTGGGCGCCCCAAGGACATGTGCGCCCCACTCCTACCCCGGAGCTTACAGCCCAGTGGGGAGGTCTCCCGAGGACCGCGTGTCTGTGGGACGCACACATGCACACACACAGCACAGCCGTAGTGACGAGGGGGAGGCAGGACCTCAGAGCCTAAACGGCGTCTCCTCAGGATGGGGGCTCCGCACACAAGGGGATTGGGAAGCTGAGTGGCTGCCGTGCCGGCCACCGGGGTGGGCACCGGGGACACAGCCGCAGTGACAGAGACAGGCCCCCTGCTCCCGGGGAGGATGAACCCACCCCAGTTTGCCAAAAGCATTTGAATCTAGAGAAGAATACACAGGTTTGGGTAAACTACCCCATGAAACGGCCCTTTGGGCATGAAGTAGTCCTGGAGCCTAAATGCTGTGCCCCCCAAAGTGATGGCCTTAGGAGGTGGGGTCTGCAGGAGGTGAGGAGGTCATGACATGATGGGAGAAATCAGAGTGCTCCCATGATGGGAGCCCCCTGGTCCCTCTGCCGGTGAGGACACGGCAAGAAGACGCCGTCTACGGACCAGGAAGCGGCTCTCGCCAGACCCCAGATCTGCCGGCTCCTTGAACAGGTCTCACAGCCTGTAGATCCGTGGGGACACACGTCTGCTGTCCTGTTAGAACAGCCCCAACACACCAAGACCAAGGGTCTCCAAGAGAGCTCCCTTCTAGGGCTCATGTGAGACAAAGACGGGAAGGAGAGAGACAAAATAAGAGAGCAGTGAGAGCCTATGAAGTATTCTGGCCAACGTGTTGGATGTGAACGCACCCGAACTCCTAAAAAAGCACTGACAGAGCTCCCTGCGGTGATGGTCCACATCTGTGGTCTCGGGCGGAGCGGCCACTACACACGCGTGGCCGTTAAGCTCTTGAAACGCGGCTGCGGAGACTGAAGAGTTGGATTCACTTCATCTTGCTTTAGTTCATTTAAATTTACACAGCGACGCACGGTTAGCGCCTCCCGCGTGCGACCTTGCATCTTGAGAGCTGGCTTCTGTGGATCGGGAACGTGGGGGACAGAGGGCTCCCGAAAGTCACCACAAGGAAGCAAAAAGACAAGCGTAGATGGTGCAGGGGTGGGGGTTCTCCAGGAGAACAGAAGGAAAAGGATGTGTTTTAAGCGACTGGCCCATGTGATTACTTACGGAGGCTGGCAGGTCCGAACCCTGAGGCTGGAGCCCCAGGGAAGAGCCCAGGTTGCAGTTGGAGTGCAAAGACTGCCTGCTGGCAACATTCCCTCTTGCTTGGGAAGGTCGGTCTTTATGCTCTATTGAGGCCTTCAAGTGATTAGATGGGGCCCACCCACAGTAGAGAGGACAGTCTGCTTTCCTCCAAGTCCACTGACTTGAATGTTAGTCTCTCCAAAGCACACCCTCACAGCCACACCCAGACTAACATGGCCCAGCCCAGTGGATACATGCGGTTACCCGGCACCTGGGTCCACGGCAGGGAGAACAAGTCAGGGGATGAAGGAAGGCAAAGTTCTGGCTTCAGAGAACACCCGTCAAGCACGGACCTCGCTCAGCTCTGGACCCACGGAAACCCATTGCAGAATGAGAGCGCTGAAACAACAGAGAACGCCCGACGGGGGGGCCAGGCACCCAGCAATACCGAAATGCATCCGTAACGGTTACGTAGGTGAAAGGCTTTGGTGGAGAATATCCTTATTCTTCAAAGATGCGTAGGGAAGCGGGTGGGGTTGCAATGACCCTTCATGAAATGGCATTAAAGTAATTCCATAAGGGGAGAGAAACCAGAAAAAAAAACAGAAAAATAAAGCAAATGTAGCAAAACGTGGAGATTTGTTGAGATTTGGTGACGATACAGGGAGATCTTTCTGTTCTGCGCAGATTTGCAAATGCACACGAGGCTTCCGGAGGTGATTCGAAGGCGCGTTGTTTGGACACTGTGTGACTAGAGGGCGCCACGCTGAGCGTAAATCTATTTGCTAACGTATCGTGGTTTTATAAACCTCTTCCCGGATTCCCTCCGTGTTCTCCTTTTCATCTCAAATTCACGACTGAAAATAGCAACACTGCTTTCTGTCTCTCACCACATGAAAGCAATCGGATTTGGAATTATGTTAATACAGTTTACCCAAGTTCCGGGGAGAACATTTGCGAATCTCCCACTGTGAGCGTATTTCTAAATATTAGTAAAACATCAGGTGGCACCAGAATGCATGTTGAGGGTTTTCAAAGTGTGCTAATGGAAGGCTTCTGCACAACTGGCTACTTTGACTTAAAAATGTTCCGGGGATATTTTTATCTTAATTTGTATTTTATGCAGAACTCCAAGAAAAACGGCAATGTCATGTAAATCCCAGAAAGCTCCGTGCTCTCCCAAACACGGCGTGATCTTGGCAGCCTTAAAGTGAAGGCAGCTTCCTACAATTTCACGTAGAGCCGTGAACAGAGCAAATACGCAGTGGAAGAAGGCGAGACACGTTTAATGTTTCCAAACAGCACGTGCACAAATGAGGTCTGCAGTAAGGGGACGATGCATCTTCCAGAAAGCCCTAATTTATTTATGCAAGGTTTTAAATGCCTTCCAATGCTCTTAAAAAAAAAAAAAAAGCCAAAAATCGAGATTTTCTTTATTTAAAATTAAAGGCTTTTCTCAGTAATAAATGTTCACTTTAGAACTCCGTAGGGTTTCTCTCTTGAAAAGAAATGAAAGTTTTGGGTTTGTTTTTTTTTTTTTTTATCTAACTGAAAGGAAGATTTCCCATGCTGTCTGCAAGTAATAATTAAAGCAGTAAAAATTCCATCGTGAGGGGGAGAAATACCCCTGTGCTCCACAGAAAGCCGGATTTCACAAGCTGGGCGGATATCTGGGTGTAATTTGTGCGGCCAGATGTTTGGGCTCTGTCTGCACTTGTAACGTGAAAACTCCAGGCTGAGCCCGTCCAAGCAAAGACGAGAGCAATGCTGTGGCCTGGGGGGTGGGTTCAAAACAAGGTCGTCATCCCCCTTGCCGGCCGGGCGAGGGCTGTCCTCCATTTGTAGTCGCAGGCAGCCCGCCACACCTTTCTTTGTCTGCAGGATAGCAGTGCTGGTGATGTGCCGTGAAGGCCCCAGGGCTGAGCGATCGAGCCCCTGGGACATCCATGCGAGTGCACAGCTCACAGCGGGGTCAGAGCCCCCCTAGCCAGCCGCCTCTGCCTCGCGGGCCTTGACGCGCAGTTTAGCGCGTTGGGGACACCTGAGGGCTGAACCACCTCCGCCCTTTGGGGTTGGTTTGCCAACAGACGTGATCGCGGACTCTGACAAGCGGGAGCTGAGGCCTCACTTGCGGCGGGGCCTCACCCACCGGGCCCCTCCTTCAGCGGGCAAAGCCCACACCTAGACCCAGCAGCTGTGCCGTCCTGTGGGGTCGTGGGAAGACCGTCTAAGAACCAAAGTTAGAGGACAAAATGGGAAAGAATGAAGTCTTTTGCCTTCGAACATATTTCTCCAGCGAGGAGGGTTTTCTTTTTTTCAACGTTCTTTTTATTATTTATTTTTGGGACAGAGAGAGACAGAGCATGAACGGGGGAGGGGCAGAGAGAGAGGGAGACACAGAATCGGAAACAGGCTCCAGGCTCTGAGCCATCAGCCCAGAGCCCGACGCGGGGCTCGAACTCACGGACCACGATATTGTGACCTGGCTGAAGTCGGACGCTTAACCGACTGCGCCACCCAGGCGCCCCGCGAGGAGGGTTTTCGAAACCCTGGTGGTTCTTCACGGAGCCGGTTTTCCTCACCACCAGGACACCCACCGGAACGCCCAGCTGTAGGCGTGGCTGAGTCCTCGTAGAACATTCGCGGGTAATTCGTGGCAGGGAACAAAATACCCCTCGCTGGCTTTCCCGATGCCAGAGGGACGTCTGTGGCCCCACCCCCCACCGTGATGGCTGTTCTCACAGGACGGGTGACAGTAGTCAGGAATGAGGATGGATGTCCGGGGAGGGGCCACCGGCCACTCCGCAGGCACATGGGTGCCAGCACCGTCAGGATAAACAGTAGGGTGGGGTGCACGTGCTTTGTGCTGACGGCTGTCTCCCAAGTACCTGCCTGTCGTGCAAGGAGCTACCCACACAGGCCACTCCAACCTGTCAGGGTCATCGCAATTAGATAGGAATCACTGGGCGTGTTAAATGGTTTGCACCTCAGAATCAACCAACTAGCGATGGGGCGCCCTTTCAAGTGACCCAATGGGTCGTAGAGACAATTACCCAATACAAAGGACACACTAGAAATCAGGCGTGGGCACTCGGGCTGGCTTGTGGTCCCTGGAGACCTGGAGAGACGTCCCCCCTTACCCCCCATCCTACAGCCAGGTCCGCGCCTTCCCCGAGTGAGGGCCGGCCCTTCGGGACTCGGGCAGGAGGGTGGGGCTGCCAGCCACAGCGGTGCCCCCACCGCTGCCCCATAAATTTCTAGTAAATAAAAATAAAATGTAAAGTCTTCCTGACACTCTTATGTACTTTTATGAGCTTTCCTCTTTATGGTTTTGCTTCCATCCTCGCGCACGTGTGTGTGTGTGTGTGTGTGTGTGACCGAATTCCGAGAGAGACAAAGATTAATAGCTCTCTGGAAGACCAAGGCCTCACTATTAGCTCGCCTTTACGGGCGTTCCCCACATCACTCATCTAAAACACCTTATAATAGTCGGATTGAATGGGAGGGTGATTTTTATGATGTGAGCTAAATGGAAATTAGGGTGATTTTTGAAACTCTAACATATGGCCCCGCTGATTACTTCTCCCAACAAATTTTTCATGTGGTCATAATCTAAATTTAAATAAGAGTCTAGGGGAAAGCGAGGGTGTGAATACCCTATGCCCTCGGGCCCCCTAGGAGGACAATAAAAACCAAATTTCCTGAAGTCAAAGGAAAATCTGAGGCAAGCGGAAAATTAATGGTCATGAAAAATCACCTCCAGGAAAAATTTCCTGCCAGTGTCTTTCCCAACGCTCGCGCCTCTTAAGCCAAAATTGACAAAAGAGATTGGAGATGTTCTGATAACTCTGGAGCCAGATACGCTGCATGGTTTCTGGGAAGCTTTACGAGGCAATTGTCCAAATACCAGCACAAAATGGGCCGAACGGAGGCCATAGAACCTTCCAGAACATCCCTCCTGCGACAGCACATGTGGTGAAAGAACATCACTTCATAATCTATGTGGTCTTTCTCGGCTTACAAACATCTTCTCCCCTCCCCTCCGCCTCCCGTGGGAACAGAAGCACTTCCCCACTGCAGAAGATTCTGTAAATGGGCCCAACTATGAAAGGTAATATCATTCAAGGCCCCAGGCCCCAGATATGGTAGCTGTGAATAGGTGTTACCATTTTGTCATTTTTCCTAGTCCTTTTTCGACATGAAAATGTGCATTCATCACTTATTTGGGATTATGCTGTTATACATTTAGCCGGCTGCTCTTGGCTTGACTTCACGGGTTCCACGTTGGCCAGTCGGTAAAGGCCCTCGGTAAAACCCTTTATGAAGTCCTACAAACTTGTGGACATGCACAGTCTATGCCATCCACACACCACATTGTAGCCATTGCATTTCCGTTTTTCCTCCACTGAATTCTAGACCCACACGCCACACAGTTGCTATATGAGCAACACGTCCGAGCGGATACTGCCTAAAGCACTTGTGCGCCCTGTCTGAATGCGTGCGGGGTCGGGGGCACTTTAGGGGCCATGATTCGATGCCAAGTCACCGGGACCTAAGGAGCTTTTCGGTGGCTTTGGAGGAAGGCACGGCCAGACGCCCGACATTATGTCTCTGCTGGCTACTGGGGAGGATCTGATCACATTAGTGCAGCCCGTTTGCCGGGATTTTAGGACGGGACATCACATGGGCAAACAGAAACAGACCTTCTGTGTAAAAGGCGAGAAAAATCTCCACGCGCCTCAGGATCGCGGGGGCCGCCCGGGAGTGGGAATCTGGTTCCCAAACTATGGTGCGGGTCACGTAGAGTGGACTCTGTCACTGTGGGGAGGGGTAAGGCAAGCGGCCCCCAGCCCCAGGGGCGGGGCTGGCCCCCAGGAGGGCGAGTGTGGCCCCGTGTCCTCAACTGTGACAGGGGCTGTCAGCCAGCCTCGCGGCTGCTGTGGGCATGCAAGATGGCACCATACCATGAACGACGCTCCGAGATCACCGATGCGGGCATGATAACGGCCAATAATCCGCTCCAGGATACGAGACCGCAGCCCACAGCTCCTGGGATAACGTAGTTACTGAGGATACGCTGTTGCTAACAGCCTAGTTATTACAACAGGACAGTTATTCACGACATGATTGCTATAATAAATAAATGGTAATAAAATAATAAATAAGTAATATAGTGAATAAAATAAAGTAAAATAATAAATAAATAATAGCTGTTAATCATGTGGTTCTTGTAACATGGCTCTTCACAATATACTAGAGGGGCACCTGGGTGGCTCAGTCTGTTAAGAGTCTGACTCTTGACCTCAGCTCAGGCCCCGATCCCATGGTTCATGAGTTCAAGCCCCACGTCGTCCTCTGCGCTGACAGAGCAGGCCTGTTTGGGATTCTCTCTCTGCCCCTCTCTCTTTCTCTCTCAAAAATAAACAAATAAACATTTTGAAAAAGCAATACAGTATGATACTCAGTATACTATGTAATTAGTATTAGCGATATTTTTTTGCCAATGATGTTGCCCAGAACATAAAATGGCATTTGCATTCTGAAGACTTGATTACACCCGTTAATTTGCACACCTGGGTATGTGTGCTCGTGCGTGTATGTGTATGCATACACGTGTGTGTCTGTCAAATAGGCTCCTGAGGAAAAACCCTAGCTCTGAAAGACCACGAGAGTATTTTTTCAACTTAATAGAAGGAGATGATCCGGGGAAAGTAATTATGGGTTTCGTTCCGGCGCTGACTGTGGGCATAGGTCCTCGATGAGACCACAGACGCGGGAAACACCTCCGAGGAGAGTGAGTTGTTTTAACCCTAAGTGGTCTGGGGCTAACAGACGGGTGGTGACACTTTGGAGGGAGATACAGGTAAGGAGGGCCCGGAGTGTCGGGAGTGACCCCAAGGAAAGTAATTGTACCTGCAGGAGACAGAGAAACGGGGACAGAGCGGTGGGGCAGGGTGGGCGGGAAGGGGCATCGCCCCGAGTGGCCCGGCCCACATCCATGCCTCCCCCTCCCCCGATGCTCCTGCCACCCATCCCCCCGTGGGGGCTCGGCCCCCTGGACTCTACAAGGGGAATAACGCCTTCCTCCGAGCTTCTCCTGAGCCCTCCCTTAGTGAGATACAAGCCCCACGCTGGAATCGACATGTTAACTATCGTTTGAAAGCGACTGTACACACGCAGCTATCACAAGCAGAGAAAATAAAGGCCAAGTAAGAGGTTAAATCGGCGGTTTTACGAGGGGAACAAAGAAAGGCTGGATGTAAGGAGACAGGTAGGTCACACTGAGCTGTGACAGCCGGGAACTCGCCACCCGCACGTCAGAACGAAAACGGGTCTCTGGGAAAGAAGCAATCTGCAAGCGAATTTTCCAGACTCCCGCAAAAGGAAAATAAAACACCACTTGCACCGGTGCTTTATAATAAATCTAAATGCTTTGCTAATTGCCTGTCACCACTACAAATAGTATTTGCTTTTCGGGGAGCTTTTTTTTAAGAGGCCCTGGAAATAAATCAGAACTTTTAATTCATTTGAAGACAGGCTGAGAAGACGGCGGGGGGCGGCAGTGGCGGGGGCGGGGGGGGTGGGGCTCCAGGGTAACAGGATGATCTCGAACACTGTCTGAAAGGTGTTATTGTGCAGCGTAAGAAAGACAACGTCACTGACAGCCGGAAACGGTTTCCCCACAGTAAAGATGCTAACAGTTGATGTGCTGTGTCCTTCACACACAAGGCCCGAGGGAAGCCAAGGTTGCGAATGGCACTTGGGGACGGTCACAGATGGGACGAGGACAGCAATTCCTGGCGGGACATGGAGGTGAGCCCCGTGTGCCTCCTCGGCACGGCTGGCGTGGGTCCCGGGTGCGATTTTCCACAGCCGGCCTCCCCAGGAACTTCAAACGCCCCCTGTCGCTTGGGGACACTTTTTTCCTAGAACGTAGTAGCATGTATGGTCACATCCAAATATACCGCACATAGCGCGGTGCTCCTCGAAACTGCTCCACCGACCACCGACCAGGAACCGCGGGCCGTCTCAGGGACAGCTTTGCCAGAGCGTGTTTCTACACGGCGCCCATGAACTTCACAGGAAGGCCGTGTTCTTATAAAACGTTTAGAAGTCGATACACGGGGCTTTTCTTCGTGTGCAGAGAATAATTATCACAGCAAAGTCGCGGAGAAAATTACCTAAAGGTTTCAACAAGAAAGATGTCAAACTGAGATACAAAGTTTAGGATAAAGACCCACAGCTATTGAGGGAGGCATCCGCAGGGCTCGGAGGATTTTTAAGGCAGTGAGACGGCTCCGTGTGATGCTCTAACGGTCGACACATGCCACTGTCCATCTGTCCAAACCCACAGAACATGCAACACCAAGAGTGACCTAGTGTGAACCATGGACTCTGGGCGAGGGGAGGGGACAACGGAGGTACATCGATTATGACAAATGCACCTTCTGGTGGGGGCGTCGATAGCGGGAAGGTTGTGGACGTGTGGGGTGGGGGTCCTGGCATCTCTCCACCTTCTCTTTAGTTTTGCTGTGGATGTAAAAATTGCCCTAAAATATGAAGTCTATTTAAAAATCTATAGCGGGGTGCCTGGGTGGCTCAGGTCATGATCTCACGGTTCGTGGGACTGAGCCCCACTTCAGGCTCCAGGCTGACAGGGCAGAGCCTGCTTAGGGTTCTTTCTCTCCCTCTCCCTGCTCCTCCCCTGTTCGTGTACACGCTCTCTAAATAAATGCATAAATACATAAATACATACATACATAAACTTAGAAAAATTAAAAATTAAAAAAATAAAAATCTATAGCAAATTATTAATCAATGCCATTAGACTTCATCCGCATCAAACCGGGACAGTAGTTTCTCCAGGTTGACTATGGCCTTGCCCGAGGCTGGCAGGGCCTGCGTTTGTTCCCCGGCGAAGAGACAAGGTGTGCAAATCTGTGCAGTCAGGGAAGACTTACAGCCAGGGAGACTGAGGCAGAGGGAGTCGGTTCTTCTCCAGACCCACACTCACCCAGAACCCCATCCGCATGCACCTGCCGAATCGCATCCCCGTCACACCCCCTCCTGACCTCTCCCCCCTCTCCTCCTCAAGGAGTCCACACTCAAACCACGGCCCGGCCACAGGAGGTGGTGACCAGGGAGCCTGGTCTCAAATCCCAGGTCTTCCCTTTCATTGTGTCCCCAACGGCCCTGGGCCACCCTCCTGCCCCAGAAGCTCCAGATGTTTGAAAACAAGCAATCACCTTGTTTCTTTAGGTCCAAACTGTGTCCCCTAATGGCAGAGCCCACGAGGGGCGGGATCCGTTCAGGCCAGTTCAGGCCCCATCAGCAATGCAAGACCCGGCACTCAGCAGGCCCCCAGGGCTGGCTCCCCGTGTTAGGGCCAACGTGAGGCAGACCAAGCCTGAGAATGTGTTCGTAGGTTCCCCACACACCTGGAAATACTGGAGGCGCTTAAGAAACCAATGGAAATAGGGGCGCCTGGGTGGCGCAGTCGGTTAAGCGTCCGACTTCAGCCAGGTCACGATCTCGCGGTCCGGGAGTTCGAGCCCCGCGTCGGGCTCTGGGCTGACGGCTCGGAGCCTGGAGCCTGTTTCCGATTCTGTGTCTCCCTCTCTCTCTGCCCCTCCCCCGTTCATGCTCTGTCTCTCTCTGTCCCAAAAATAAATAAAAAACGTTGAAAAAAAAGAAACCAATGGAAATACAGGGGGAGGCAGTGAATTTGTTTAAACAGAACTGAGGATCCAGGGCATGCGAGGAAGTAAAAGCCTTCCCGGCAAAATGATTTCTAGAAAAAAGGTGGGTAAGGATTTATTATAAGTGATGCCTTTCCGGCCCCCTGAAGCATCAAATGCTTTCTAAATTCTCACAGAGCACAGCAAGATCAGCATCGCAGGGACCCGGGAGGCACATAGAGGCCCGAAAGGCAGCCAGCCCGGACCTCAGAGCGACCTGTGACCCGCCGTAAAGCGAAAACAGCAGGAGGAGTGTAATTAAAATGTAATGGGTGTGGCAGAAACAAAATCGGTACCATACCACCTATCGGCACGGAGGCCATCACACCGGGAGGGAGGGGGCGAACCTTTCCGACGCGAGAATGAATTTCCACGGGCGACCACACTCTCGGACATCTTCAGGGGAGGGAGAGAATGAGCCGTGGTGTTTCCCCAGCCTGCAGCGCAGTGCATTTGTGGGGGGAGTAAACGCCCGAATTTTGCAGCAAGACGGATCCGAACGTGCGGAGGCCGGAGGAAGTGGGTCGGGAACAGGTCGCCCACCCGGCACCAGAAGGGGGGGGGGGGGTTGCAGCCGGATCAGAGAGGCGGAGTCTTGCACACACGATGTGCACTGTCCTCTGTCCACGTCTGATGGATTTGCTGATAATTCACATGAAGACCCAGGCTTTCCGAGAAAGCGGAAAAGGGAAAAGGTTTCACTTGTCACATTCCAGTAAAGACAAATTCCTCGGAGGCCACAAAACCGACAGAAACCGCCGATGAGAGACGCAGCTCAGTGACTTACTGAGTGGACCTCATCCAAACGCCTCTCCCGTGGCTGAGCTCGCCGTAGACGCCCCTCCCTTTATCCGTTATGCTTTTAGAAGGAACATAACAAATGACACTGTGAGTTTTATGTAGGCACAAAATGACCTAGGAGGTCTCTGTCCACTGGAAATACACACAGCCACGGTGGGAGTTTTGAATTTGGGGAAGCAATTTTTTTTTTTTAAGCAACTTGTACGCCCAGCGTGGGGCTTGAACTCACAACCTGAGATCCAGAGCCGCCTGCATTACTGACTGAGCCAGCCGGGCGCCCCGAAAGCACTTTTAAAAGTGAAAAGAGGGGCGCCTGGGTGGCTCGGTCAGTTAAGCGTCCGACTTCGGATCAGGTCACGATCTCACGGTCCGGGAGTTCTAGCCCCGCGTCGGGCTCTGGGCTGATGGCTCAGAGCCTGGAGCCTGCTTCCGATTCTGTGTCTCCCTCTCTCTCTGCCCCTCCCCTGTTCATGCTCTGTCTCTCTCTGTCTCAAAAATAAATAAACGTTAAAAAAATTTTTTTAATAAAATAAAATAAAATAAAATAAATAAACATTAAAGAATTTTTTTTAAATACCTGAAATTAATAATAGCAATAACAGTGAACATTGGGCACTCCCTGTATGCCAGGTGCCACGCTCCCATCATCCTGAAAATGTCATGGTGACTATTATTAACTCAGTTTTAAATTTTAAGAAAACTAAAGCAGCTGGGACAGGGAGACATAACTCTCTTGCTCTGGGACCAGCCCCCCATCCCCCCAACGCCTTCGCACGGTGCGGACACGAGGGACCGGGTGCACCTGCCGCCCACGGTGGCATCGGGGACCTGGCGGGGCAGTCGGGGAGTGTGGCTGCGAGTCTGCCCGCTCACTACTGCCACGGGGAACATTTTCCCGGGAGAAGGAAACACAAGCCGTCAGAACCACTTTCACCCGCCCCCTCGACGTCTTGAACGGTGTTGGAGAGCCAGCAGGCGACCTCTCGCCGCGGTGGGAGCAGGCTGCGCGGTCTCTGTGTCCCACACGCACACACGTGGGCGTCTCCCGGTCAACTGCGAAGACGACTGCCAGTCCAAGAACCGGGGGCGGCGACGAAGGGGCAGAGACGGAGAAAGTAAGGACGTCATCAGGGCGGCGCTGGGTTTTGTGCGTCCTTTCTCCCCGCTCAGCCGGCGCACTGCCGCCCTCTGCTGTCCGAAGCGCAGAGTACACGGCGGGCTCAGACCTGAGCAAAACAGGTGCATCGGCAGCAGGGCCCCCTCCTCCCCCCTCCCCCCCCCCCCCCGACTGCCCTGGGAAGCTGGCAACGCCCCCGGACGCAACACCGGTGTCCTGGACCCGGCTCCTTCCGTACCTGACGATGCTCTGCCCCACGATTCGGTCAGGACACCTCGAACAGACGCACAACTCACATTTTGTCTCCCGGCGTCGAAGACGCTGGACATCTCACTGTTGTCACGCGTCCCCTGGGTTACCACGCATCTCGGGAGGGAGGGCGAGATGGACTGGACATCCCCACCACCATCGCGTCGGAGACACGAATCTGACCGGCCCGGGTTCGCGCGGCCGGGCCGACAGAGAAGGCGTGGTTGGGAGAAAATAAAACTGCTCTCTTCGGGGAATTACTGAGGACAGAACGGAGGAAACACCAAGAAAGGGTTCCTGTACTTAAAAGACCGAGCCCAGCGGTTTGCAAACCTCAACAAGGTGTCTAGAGGCCCGCGTTCGATCGAACAAAGAGCAGACAGCACCCCGCCCAGCCCAGCTCGCCAACCGCAAGTCTGCTTCTGTGGTAGATGTGCAGGGGCTCCCTCGGGCGCACCCGGGATGCAGGCAGTCCCCGCAGGTGACGTCCGGGCCCATGGGCACCCCCGGCTCAGGTTTTAAATGGCAGGACATTTGAGCATAGCTTCATGGAAAGAATGGGGTATATCCGATCTTTTAATCCCGTATCCCATGGGTTTATCTAATGTTTAGTGAGATTATGAAATTATCCAGTATTCAGTGAAATTATCTACTATTTAAACGGTGAAATGATAAACCACCTAGTATTTAGTTAAATTCTAAAACTATGAATTGCTCCAACACTTAGCTAAATTCCAAAATTGTATGACATACAGAAGATACCTTGGTGGGAACAAACCAGCGTCCGGGAATAATTAACACGAGCGGTCCAGGCAGACGTGGGTAGCAGCCTGTGCGTGGTGCTCCCCAAGCCACGGACACGGGTCTGAGGGGCACACGATGTGCACAGGGAACACGTACTGTGTTGTGTCCACGTGCCTCCCCCTCCAAGGGGGCATAATGCAAACCGGGTCATTTTACCCCATGATTTCCCATGACCTTACACACAGTAAATGTTCAGGAAACAGACACTTGAATAAATAAATAACGTAAATAACCCTGAACACTCTTACTAGTACTCTAATGGACTAAACACCAGCTAGAAAGAGGCTCTCTTACAAGGCTAGAGAGAGGTTGGAGACAGGTTTATTATTCACTGTGTCTCGCGTCCAATGAGTTGGTGGGGATTCGAGAAATATGAGATTTAGACTTGCACTTAAAAAAAAAAAAACTTAGCCAATAGCTTTTCTGAATCCCAATGGGCAGAAAGTCTAGAATAGCAGACTTTGGCTGGTTCTCCGTATCAACTGCTCACAGGCACCTGCTTATATAATGAGTTCCTGGTCGCCATGAAGTTGTACCTGGGGAGATACCTTCTACTGAGAACATATTTAATGTAGATATGCAAATATATCTACATATATTTAAATGCATCCTATGTCTATGCATTTTTATAATCAAGACAGTTTTCAAATATCTGAGAATTCAGTTGAAAAAATAAATCAAAGATTCAGAGAGACATTTAACGAACCTTAAGTTGTGCCCGATCATCACATTAATTATAACCCCCATTATTTTTCAAATCAACGCAGGAATAATGATGACAGATTTTAATCCTAGGACTTTATTATTTATTGCTGTGTAACTTCAGTGCCTCCCCTAATGTCAGGACACCAGCCCCAAGGTGATGCTTGTATTATGGTGCTTAGGTATGAAATTAGAGGATTTATTTTAATTGATTGCCTTTTCATCAGAAAGGTGCCTGCGGGGACGCCTGGGTGGCTCAGTCGGTTAAGCATCCTCTCGATTTCCGCTCAGGTCATGATCTCATGGTTCACGGGATGGAGCCCAGCGTGTCCGGCTCGGGCGCTGACAGTGTGGATGGAGCCTGCTTGAGATTCTCTCTCTCTCTCTGCCCCTCCCCTGCTCGTGTTGAGATGACTCACCCACCAGGGGAGGCCGGGCGACATCCCGCAGAGCAGCTCGCCTGGACGCTCTTGTTCTCACCGTGACTCCAGGCCTCTCCTTCCCATTTAGACAAGTGCATGGCTTCGGGCAGGGGTGCGTCTGGGCCGGTAAGCACCAGGCAGTGCGGTGGGCTGGCTTCTGGAGCGGACCATGTGTGGACAGCCTGAACCCATCACTAGGTGTGTGAGCTGGGGCTGGCCCCCAGCCTCCCCTGCCTCTGTTTCCCCAATGGTAATGTTCCCACCTGACCCACCACTAGGTGTGAGAGCTGGGGCCGGCCTCCAGCTTCCCGTGCCTCAGTTTCCCACCATGGAATTGGCCCCACCTGACCCACCACTAAGTATGAGAGCTGGGGCCGGGCCCCTGCCTTCCCTGCCTTCCCTGCCTCAGTTTCCCCCCATGCAAATCATCCCACTTGACCCACCAATAAGTGTGAGAGCTGGGGCCTGCCCCCAGCCTCCCGTGCCTCAGTTTCCCTGATGGAAAGGCTCCCACCTGACCCACCACTAGGTGTGAGAGCTGGGGCCGGCCTCCAGCTTCCCGTGCCTCAGTTTCCCACCATGGAATTGGCCCCACCTGACCCACCACTAAGTATGAGAGCTGGGGCCGGGCCCCTGCCTTCCCTGCCTTCCCTGCCTCAGTTTCCCCCCCATGCAAATCATCCCACTTGACCCACCAATAAGTGTGAGAGCTGGGGCCTGCCCCCAGCCTCCCGTGCCTCAGTTTCCCTGATGGAAAAGCTCCCACCTGACCCACCACTAGGTGTGAGAGCTGGGGCCGGCCCCCAGCCTCCCCTGCCTCAGTTTCCCCAACGGAAATGGTCCCAGAAGCGAAGGCAGCTTGTTCTATCCCCATGGACATAGTTAATTGTGTGTGTCCCCTCGCCCGGGCCTGGGGTCCCCCACATGGGGTTAAATAGGATTTCTGGAGGAGTCTATGACGATGTTCCTGAAGATACGAGCAGATGAGCGAATGACCTCGGCAGATGCCTCCACGGTGAGGGTCCCTCCACTCACTGGGCCCAGGAACTCCCACCCCACTCGGACCCTGCTGGGCCCAACATCAGTCTTGGGACCCCGGCACCCTGACTTTCGGGCCCGACGACTCGGGCTGGAGTTACACCATCAGCCCTCTGGCTCTCAGGTCTGGGACCCACACCGTTGCCCTCCTTCCTGGCTTTTCAGTTCCCCTGCAGACGAAGATTTGGGGGGAGGGGGGCCTTCTCGGCCTCCATGGCTGCAGGAGCAGGCTCTTCACGAATGCGCTCCTGATGTGTGTCCGTCTCCTTCTGGTTCTGTTTCCCTGCAGAGCCCAGTCCAACCCACCCTCCCCCCCCCACCCCGTCCCCGCCCTGCCTCTCCCAGGACTAGGACAGCAGCCCCTAGCGCTGGAAAGCCCACTGGTCTCTCGAGGTCCCTTGTCTGTTTGTCCCCTGCAGGCTTCACCCCAACGTTGCGGCTGCACAGGGCCCACCCCCCTGTGAAAGGAGTCGAGTCAAGCAACAGAAGTGTCACCCGCAGGAACGTTTGCAAACCGAGTGCCCCCGTTATCGTTTGAGATCGCTGGGGCCCCAAACCGCGCCAGAGGTCAGGACCCAGAAAGCTCAGGAACCAGAGGTTTTTACAGAAATCTGTGCCGGGATGAAACTCGCTTTCTCAGTCTCGCCCGAGAACGGGTTTCATGTCTCCAAATATTTTCAGGGTCCTTTCTCAGGGAAGTGGAATTCGGAAAAGAACAACACCAGGTCGCGTGACAGCCCCGGGCCCCGCGTGCAGGTCCTCGGGCTCCGTGCGGAGACGGATTTCCCCTCCAGGCTCGCTCGGGTCCACGCTCTCCGGAGATTTTAGTTTCTCTCTTCTATTTTTCGTGCCCTCCCGCGAAGCGCGTCTGCGCCTTGGGGACTAAATCCTTTGGTGTTGGAAGACATACGGCTGGTGAAGTGAGGGCTCCGGCTCTTCTCTTTGCTGGAAGGCCCCGCTCACGATTAGCTCCGGGGGCTCCTCCGCGAGAGCCGCGCCCGCACTCTCCTCCAGAGTCCGCCCCTTTCGGCCCGCGCTCCCCGGGCTTTGCCCCCCCCCCCCCCCCCCCCCCGCTTCCGAAGCAGGAGTCCAAGAGCGCCGCGCACAGGGCAAGCGGGGTACAGGTGTGGCTCCTGGTCACTGAGGAAGCCCTGGGAGCAATGGGGCAGGAGACGGGGTTTCCCTGGGGTCCCTCCCTCCCCAGTATCTCCCTCCTCCCTCCTTCCCCCCTCCCCACCATCTCCCTCCTCCCTTCTCCCTCCTCTCTCCTTCCCCCCTCCCCACCATCTCCCTCCTCCCTCCTCCCTCCCTCCTCCCTCCTTTCCCCCTCCCCACCATCTCCCTCCTCCCTCCCCACCATCTCCCTCCTCCCTCCCCACCATCTCCCTCCTCCCTCCCCACCATCTCCCTCCTCCCTCCCTCCTCCCTCCTTTCCCCCTCCCCACCATCTCTCTCCTCCCTCCTCCCTCCTCCCTCCTTCCCCCTCCCCACCATCTCTCTCCTCCCTCCTCCCTCCTCCCTCCTTTCCCCCTCCCCACCATCTCCCTCCTCCCTCCCTCCTCCCTCCTTCCCCCTCCCCACCATCTCTCTCCTCCCTCCTCCCTCCTCCCTCCTTCCCCCTCCCCACCATCTCTCTCCTCCCTCCTCCCTCCTCCCTCCTTCCCCCTCCCCACCATCTCTCTCCTCCCTCCTCCCTCCTCCCTCCTTTCCCCCTCCCCACCATCTCCCTCCTCCCTCCCTCCTCCCTCCTTCCCCCTCCCCACCATCTCTCTCCTCCCTCCTCCCTCCTCCCTCCTTCCCCCTCCCCACCATCTCTCTCCTCCCTCCTCCCTCCTCCCTCCTTTCCCCCTCCCCACCATCTCCCTCCTCCCTCCTCCCTCCCTCCTCCCTCCCTCCTCCCTCCTTCCCCCTCCCCACCATCTCCCTCCTCCTTCCTCCCTCCCTCCTCCCTCCTTCCCCCTCCCCACCATCTCTCTCCTCCCTCCTCCCTCCTCCTTCCTTCCCCCTCCCCACCATCTCTCTCCTCCCTCCTCCCTCCTCCCTCCTTCCCCCCTCCCCACCATCTCCCTCCTCCCTCCTCCCTCCCTCCTCCCTCCTTCCCCCCTCCCCACCATCTCCCTCCTCCCTCCTCCCTCCCTCCCCACCATCTCCCTCCTCCCTCACTTTCTCCTCCCTCACTCCCACCCTCCTCCCTCCCTCCTCCCTCCCTTTCTCCTTTTCTTTAGGTTTTCTCTTGTGTTTTGTTCATTGTTGCTCTGTGTTCCTCTCCTTCTGGCTACAGGGCCCTCGGGCAGAGACCATGATAAGGCTAAGGGCACTCCCAGCCCCTGCCTCAGCAGATATTATCTTTAGCCTCAAAACTACATATTGTCTGGGGCGCCTGGGTGGCTCAGTCAGTTGAGCCTCCAACTCTCGGTCTCAGCTCAGGTCATGATCTCACCGTTCACGAGTTCAAGCCCCGCATCAGGCTCTGCGTTCACAGAGCAGAAACTGCTTGTGATTCTCTCTTCCTCTCTCTCTGCCCCTCCCCTGCCCTCTCTCTCTCTGCCTTACCCCCACTCACACACTGTCTCTCTCCAAATAAACAAATAAACCTAAAAAATACCTATCATTCTGTGAAATCGGTGCCTATTAGTGTCAGGCTCCAGATTGGATTGTAACCAAGTTCAGGAAAAGCCTCTCTTGGAGAAGCCGGGTGCTGGGTCTCTGTTCCTCCTTTCCATGGTTTGTGATAAGCACTCCGTCCCAGCCAGTGGAGGACCCTGATGAAGAACAAAGCAGCGGAGATGCAGACAGGGCTCTGACCCGGCCAAGCACCCTCTGGGACCCCCTGGGCTTCCCGCTGCCGTGGGGGCCGGAGAAAGAAGAAACGACAATGGCCAAGCTTTACCAACGCAGCCCAAACATCGTCTGTAATGTTCCCTAAGGAGCCTTCACTGCTGCACAACAGAGGCTCCCAGCTCCCCCCCACCCAACAGTGCATTTCTTTTTTTTTTTTTTTCAACGTTTATTTATTTTTGGGACAGAGAGAGACAGAGCACGAACGGGGGAGGGGCAGAGAGAGAGGGAGACACAGAATCGGAAGCAGGCTCCAGGCTCTGAGCCATCAGCCCAGAGCCCGACGCAGGGCTCGAACTCACGGACCGCGAGATCGTGACCTGGCTGAAGTCGGACGCTTAACCGACTGCACCACCCAGGCGCCCCCAACAGTGCATTTCTGCTGGTGACGGGCCGTGCGGTTAGACGTAACCACATCATCTGTCACACGTGTAACCAAGTTCACCATCAAATCCCCCGTCCCGCTGCTTTAAGATAAAACACTTAGGAAGATTTCAAGCTAGAGCGTGGAAGACGGCTTGTATCTTGTCAAAACATTTTAAATATCTTTACACATATAATTAGCTCACTTACTCTGAACACTAAGGCTACAACCTAAAAAACAGAGTATGTGTGATGTTTGGTTTTTTTTTTTTTTCAAAATTCAAAAAAAATTTCAAATTGCAAAAACTGTGTGATTTCAAGTCATTTTAAAAATGCCTACGTGGGGGCGCCTGGGTGGCTCAGTCGGTTAAGCGTCCGACTTCAGCTCCGGTCGTGATCTTGAGGTTCGAGCCCCACGTCGGGCTCTGTGCTGACAGCTTAGAGCCTGGAGCCTGTTTTGAGTTTTGTGTCTCCCTCTCTCTGCCCCTCCCCTCCTTGCGCTCTTTTTCTCTCAAAAATAAATACACGTTAAAAAAAAAATTTAATGCCTACACATATCATTAATGCCTGTTTTTTAAATTCCACTGCTGACTTGGCCAACCATAATAGATACAGACATGGAAATAGAAAGATGTGACATATATAAGAAAAACATTACTATACGCATATCAGATATACATGAGACAGACAGACAGAACGTCTCGGAGAAGTAAATCTCTTCAAAGAGGATACGTGTTTTGACAGTTGTCGTTACAAAGAGCATTTATCACCAGGAAAACCTGCACCCTGAACGATGATATCAAACCTGAAGACGAGGGGGCTCTGGGTAGTTTTCTCATCAGCCTCACCCACACACAAGTCAGCCCAAACCAGCCCCGCGTTTGCAGGAAAATCCCTCCCTCACTTGCGCGCGAGCTGGGATTTCCCTCCACCCGCTCTCTGATTTCCCAGAAGAAATCAGAAGCAATGCTAGGAGAGTAATCGCGTTCTAGAAATTACATTTAAGAAAACACTAAGGTGTATTTGTCCCGAACCCGGCGGGCCTGGCGGTTTCCACATAAAGTATGCTCAACGCACGTCTGAAACTTCCCGTGGTGACCACAGCCTGTGACTCCCAGGGGTTGCCTTGAGGGTGGACAAGGACTAGGTCATGTGCCCCACAGGCCCACTTTCGAGAACAGACTTCCCGTCAGCAGGTGGGGCTGTTCAGGGCTCCGCTGGTCCTCCGGGCGCATGGAGAGTCGGGGTCCCGGCGGCACAGGACCCCTCTCCTACCGTCCTGATACAGATGCCCCCTCCTGGAGTTCACGCACAGCCACGGGAAGCTCGCCAGGCTCTACTCTGACGGACTCGGTGGTTGGCCATTTGCCAAAGACGCTCCTTGGTACATGTGGGGTCATATTTTTCAAATCTCTTGTGTAGTTTTCAGGTAACAAGGTGGATTGACCTCCATTAACGGCACAAAGCACGGTCAGGCTGCCCACAGTGGAGGTCAGACGGGGCGGCAGCAGAACCCCCAGCCAGCCTTCCCAGGCGCAGGGGGTGTCCCGGTAACAGCTCTCCCCAGACTCAGTGCTGTCTCCCTGCAGCCCACATCCACCACGAAGATAAAAAATAAGACTGAGACCTTGGCACCATTGCCATTAAAACGAGTGTTCTTGAGAACAAAGAGAGTGAGCATTTGCTTTTAAGCCAAATCAGGCCAATTTTACAGTTGGATCAACGCGTGGGCAGTCACGTCGGTCAAATCAGGCCAGTGCCCGAGGCCACAAGGCCCCTGGGAGGGTGGACAGGGGATCCCTGCCTGGAGAGTCATTTCCCAGCGGGCCACGACCGTGTGCTCTAGGTCTCATGCCCGTAATGCCTTACTCGTCATCCACTTCCAGCGTATGAGTCTATGGTTTCAGTCTACTCACAGATACGTGCAACAGTCCCCACGGCCCATTGTGGAACATCTGTGTCACCCCAAGAAGAAACCCCATGCTCTTTCGCTGTCACCCCTCCTCCCTGCCCTTTTCCCGAGTCCTAGGCAACCACTGGTCTGCTTGCTGTCCCTAGAGGTTTGCCTACTGTGGGCGTTTGATATCAGCGGAATTTCCACAATGCACAGTATTTTGTGCTTGACTTCTTTCACCAACCAGGATGTTTTCAAGGTCCATCCATGCCGAGGCACACGTCTGCGCCTCATTCCTTTTTTTTTTTTAATTTCTTTAACGTTTATTTACTCTTGAGAGAGAGAGAGAGAGAGAGAGAGAGTTCGAGCAGGGGAGGGGCAGAGAGGGAGACGCAGAATCCGAAACAGGCTCCAGGCTCCGAGCTGTCAGCCCAGAGCCCGACGCAGGGCTCGAACTCATGAACCGTGAGATCATGACCTGGGCCACAGTCGGACGCCCAACCGACTGAGCCACCCAGGTGCCCCCAAGTGCTTCATTTCTTTCAATGGCAGATAATATTCTATCCCTTAGATGTAGCACATTTCGTTACCCATTTGTCTACTGATGGACATCTGGGTTGTTTCCACCTCCTGGGTATTATGAATAATGCTGTGATGAGCATTTGTGTACAAGTTCCTGTGTGGACATGTGTTTTTATTTCTCTTGGGTAGATACCCAGGAGTGGAGTTGCTGGGTCATATGGGAACAACGTCTTAAAGAGCCACCAGGTAGCTTTCCAAAATCGCTTCACCGTTTGACATCTCCACCGTGATGGGCGAGGGCTCCCATTCCGCCACTCCGCTCCCACACTTGTTATCTGACTTTTTGACTCCAATCGTCGGAGAGGGTATGAAGTGGTATATCACTGTGCTTTTGATTCACGTTTCCATGATGATGAATACTGTTGAGCCTTTCCTTGTGTTTATTGGACCTGTGTATCTTTTCTATGGAGAATATCTGTTCAGATCTCTTGCCCATTTGTAAGTTGGGTGTTTGTCTCTTTTTAGGGAGAGAGAGAGAGAGTGAGAGAGTGCATGTGAGCGGGAGAGAGAAGCAGAGGGAGAGAGAGGGAGAGACGGAATCTTAAGCAGGCTCTATACTCAGCACAGAGCCCAGTGCAGGGCTCAGCCCCACAACCCTGGGATCATGACCTGAGCCGAAACCAAGAGTCAGATGCTTAACCCACTGAGCCACCCAGGCGCCTCTAACTTTCATGTTGTATATCAAGACTTTGGTAGTTTGTGCTCTTATACTTAGGTCTTGGATCCACTTTGAGGTAATTTTTATATATAGGGGGAGGTGGGAGTCTAGCTTAATTCTTTGCCATGTGACTACCCTGTTATCCCAGCCCTGTCTGCTGAAAAAACGATTCTCTCCTCGTTGAATGGTCTTGGTTACCATTGCTCTTTAGTAAGTTTTCAAATCTGGAAATGTGAATCTTATTTTGTTCTTTTTTTTTTTTAATTTATTTATTGTGGAAAGAGACAGAGACAGAGACAGAGCTTGAGTCGGGGAGGGGCAGAGCGAGAGGGAGACAGAATCGGAAGCAGGCTCCGGGCTCCAAGCTGTCAGCACAGAGCCCAATGCGAGGCTCGAACCCATAGACGGTGAGATCATGACCTGAGCCGAAGTCAGATGCCCAACCGACTGAGCCACCCAGGCTCCCCTTGTTCTTTTTTTTTAAGTTGATTTATTTATTTTGATTAAGAGAGAGAGAGTGCACAAGCAGGCTCCCGACTGTCAGCACAGAGCCCGACGTGAAGCTCGAACTCACAAACCGGGAGATCATGACCTGAGCTGAAATCAAGAGTCGATGCTTAACTGACTGCGCCCCCCACCAGGTGCCCCAATACAATTGATTTTTAAATATTGATCTGTATTCTGCAACCTTGCTGACCTCATTTATCACTTCTAATAATTATTTAGTGGATTCCTCGGGATTTTCTGTGTATGAATCATTGATTTTCATTATTTTCTGTGTCGAATAACCCTCTACTGTGCATAGTGTTTGCCAGGCGCCGGGAGAAGCTCTCTACAAACATGAACTCAGTTAATCCTGCCACAGGGGTCATTTCCAACCTCCCTTCACAGGTGAGGAAGCTGTCTTCCATCCACCTGCGATCGGGGCACAGGACCGTGAAGTTAATTTCCAGATCATTCTCTGCATTCCTGTGCCCAACGGGCACACTTTACACGGCCTCTCTGTCTGGGGTTTTCTCCCCTTCCCCACCTTCCTGCCTCTCTCGGTCGAACGTCTGCCCCCTGGCCTACAGGATTTGTCCACCTCCGGGGAAACCGGCCCCAGCGGGACAATTTTCCGGGAGTCACCTCGACACTATGGTTGTCTCCAGGGCTGGCGGTCAACGACGAACCTTCAGTCTACACGACAGCAGCAAACGCACACAGCCAGAGCTCAGCCGATTCGGCTGCAGGTGTGTAGAAAACCCTACATGAGTAAAGCAGAGCCGGTCCTTCCCGCCGTGCGGTCACCGCTGCCCCCAGCCACCGGCCCCTCGGTCCAGGTTAGGGAAGAGCCTGGCGTGTGGTCCCCAGAGCACCTGCGCTCCCCGTGGCGGCAAGCCTCGGCCGTCCGCTGGCAACATTGCTGCTTCAGTTACCACCCACGGTGTCGGTCATGTCCCTTGGACAGACGGAAGGCGTGTCCTCAAGACGAAAGGGTGTGTTGTCGGTCCAGCGATGGATGTGCTCCTGTGGAGTGCTGGCAGGAAGGACGCCGGAAGCCCGGGACCTGCGGACCTCTGTTGTCCTTCACTGAGGATGCGGGTGCGAAGCGTCAGGACTCCCTCTGCTGGCCTGTCACCCCCACGCGGTCTGCCCGGCCCCGCACAGGCGGGAGCCAGGCAGCACTGGCTCAAAACCACCCGACTTGCCTTGGGACCGGTCTGCACCTGATGCTGGAGTGACACCTACTTCCTTAGGCTCCCGGCTTCCGCTCCTCAAGTGGCCTGAAATGAGATGATTTCAGGGGTCGTTGCTTTCTTCCCAAAACGGTCTGCCACCGAGGATCAAAGGGCAGGGTGGGCATTAGGGCAAAACTTTAAAAAGTTGACGTGGGGGCGCCTGGGGGGGCTCCGTCGGCTGGGCGTCCGGCTTCAGCTCAGTTCATGACCTTGAGGTTCGTGGGTTCGAGCCCCGCGTCGGGCTCTGTGCTGACGGCTCGGAGCCTGGAGCCTGCTTCCGATTCTGTGTCTCCCTCTCCCTCTGCCCCTCTGCCACTCCCCTCTGTCTCTGTCTCCAAAATAAACATTAAAAAAATTAAAAGTAAATAAACAGTTGACGTGGGTCCTACCACGACGCTGTGCGTGGGTCTGGCCTCCTATTGCATCCACGTGCCCACGTGCACGGAGCTGGGGGCCGAGAGGCAGCGCAGGTGTATCTGGGGTTGCCACACCCCAGACCCTGTTTGGACCCCAAGATCAGCACTTCACTCACTGCCCACAGAGCCGTGAGGGGCACACTATCACTCTCCCCGGTTATGACAGGTTGGGGGATGCCCGAGACATGGGGCTGGCAGGGGCGGTGCCTGCATTCAGGCCCAGCTCGTATCTGCAGAGCTCAAATGCGACGGACTGAATTCTGTGCCCCCCCCAAGTTCAGGGCTGATACCCAATCCCCAAGGTGGTGGTGTCAGAGGTAGGGCCTCTGGGATAAAAGAGACCCCAGAGACCACCCCCCCTCCCCTCCTTCATGTGAGGACACAGCGAGAAGACGCCGTCTATGAAGCAGGAAGTGGGGTCTCACCAGACACCGAGTGTGCCCACACCTTGATCTTGGACGTTCAGCCTCCAGAGCCGTGAGCGGTAAGTGCCTGTTGTTTACAGGGCACCTGAACGAATTAAGACAGCAGGCAGTACCTACAGGACATGGTTTACAACTCTCCGATTAATTAGAAGCGTTTGCACAATGCAGGGAGCTGAGTGCTCCACGATCTGCCCTGATTACTGTCCAAGCACAAATCGTGTCCACATTTGTTCAATTGCACCTCTCACGTCTGTGCGTCTGGCTGATGAGGGAGCCCCTCGCCGGTCAGAGCCGACCCCACTGCAGGTGGAAGGGGGGACAGCATCCTGCTGGGCCGGGGGCTCGTCTACCTGGGCCGGGGCCCAAGATTTGAGTGTAGGTCTGCCCACAAAGGGAACACTATGTGTTTAAAAAATTAAAGAGCGAAACAAAAGTATTGCCTTAGGGCAGCTGTTCTCAAAGTCTCTAGAGACTCAGCCCCAGCCCCGCGGAAGGGGAGTGTCGGGGGTGGGGGCGTTTTCACAAGCCCCGCCCCCAACTGGTGATGCCAGTGCAGAGGAAGCTTGAGATCCGAGCACGAGGGCACAGGGGCCTCTCGTCGGGAGGGGACAAGCGGGGACATGAGCTGAGGACAGATTCTGGGAGCTCGGACGGAAGGGAAGGTCCGCCAGGACCCCCCGCGATGGCAGCGGCTGGCGGTCGGGGACACCAGCGGAGCTCCGGCTGCCACACCAGGCCCCAGCCCTCCCTCTGAAGCCCCACGCGCCCCTTCTCCTTCCTTATCAATCGTTTCCGCCTCCTTTCAGGTTGGGGTAACGGAGCCTTCCCCAGGCGCACCCTTGATCCCGCTTTCCTCCCTTGCTTCTCTCCCTCAGGGACCCCCTCCGCCTCGGAGCTGTGAGCTCCACCCGGGCGAGAGACCACCGGCCTCCTCCTCCTCCTCCTCCTCCTCCTCCTCGGGGCCGCGCTCACCGGAGGCACACCCAGCCTTCCTTGCCTCTGCCACGTCTGCTTCCTCTCAGTGAAGATGCTTCCCTTCACGTCAGTGGCTGCTAGCTCTCCCTAACTACTCATTTGGGCTGGGGGGGTTCTTTATAAAAAGGACCCATGATGGGTGGCACCCGGCTGGCCAGAATGAGCAGCACGCTCTGGCCCCCCCGCCCCGGAGGTTGGCGTGGACGAGGACCAAAGCCAGGCCAGCGGAAGGGAGGCAGAACCTTCCTCGAGACGTACCCTGTGCACACACTTTGCCCCATGTTTTTTCCAGCCTTTTCTCCTTGTTGTCGGCTGGAAGGCAGACGTGGTAGCTGGATCGGCAGCAGTTGCCTTGGGCCATGAGGAACCCACAGAAATGGAGGCAGAGAGAAGGGAGCAGGCCCACCCAGCCCTGGACTCGCTGCCTCCAACGCCCCCTCCCTGGGCTTCCTGTTCTTTACAGCAAAACGCCGCTGCGACTGGGACATCACAGGAGACCCCCGGTGAGCAGGCAGGCCCGGGCCTCGCTTGTCTTTCTGAGACCGCTGTGCACGCGATGCTGGACAGAGTCGGCGAGTAAAAGTTGGCTCCACGAGCCCACTTCTCCGCGGGCGCGTATTTGCTTTGTGTGTTTTTCGGCATCTGTGCTCTCTGTTACAATAAAATGCATGTTAGAAAATACGACAGGATCTTGCAAACCCGCCCAAAGCTCTCTGATTGTTCGTACAACCCCCCCGAACAGGGAGAACCCAGCTGTGCCCACAGTCTCGGTAGGACGCTCCTGCTCACGGCCGTGCCACCCCAGCGTCACCACGGTCTGATGAGAGGCGGCCTCCACCAGGCGCCGTCGATCGCTCCCACAGGACACGTCACTTTCTAACAAGCCGGCACCAGACCCTTTTGAGTACCGTCGGATGAAGATTCAGGGGCGCATCGTGGCAGGTCGAAAGTAAAACACTGGTAGGGACAAACTGGCTTGTAGCTTTGACCGTGCCAGCCCCGGAGTCTGAGACTCTCTCGGGAAGGACCCGAGGCCACTACCCGGGAGGGCTCGGCGGCCGTGATCGTGTGGAGCCCAGACGCCCACTGAGGCGCTGCGGCCTGCTCACCGTAGACTCCGCCGCGAGGGTCACAGGAGGACCCCGGCCGCCCGCTGAGGAAGCACGGTGCCCGCCGACAAGGTGGAAGGGAACAGGCGCCTGGCCGAGACCCGGGACGCGAGGCGATTCTCTGCGCACTTGCAGAAACCGGAGTCCGAGAGGCTGGAGTGACGCCCCAAAGGCCACGCGGGCCTTGGCCTTCCGAACAGAACATCCCCTGTCGCCGTGCCAAACACATCGAAATACAGCGAAACAGCATTTGCCAGCTTCTCCTGGCTCATTGCCGCGACCGGACCCCCGGTGCAACATTACTCTGCCCATTAGGAGCTGCGAGGCGGCCACGTCCCCGGGTCCCCAGGCCACGGGGCCTTGTGACCAGTTCTCCTGGCTCCCGGAGAACAAAATGCCTTCCTTCTCCGCCTCTCACGTGACCTCCTGAAGCAGGACAGTGTGTTTTCTTAACGGCAACTTGGCTCTTCCGTGCACGACCCTCGTTTGTTCTCTCTTTTGGGCAGAACGTTTTTCGGAGCCACGTACAGAAAACCGCACCTCCGTGAACATTCTCCGTGAGCACAAGTCAGGGCTGCTGGCCTACCAGGGCGTAGCCTTAGTCTTAGGTGGGGATCAAGTAGCAGAGAGATCCGTACTGGACAGTTTTCTTGGTGGCCGTGCAACCCACCGGAACATATGCCCCCGGGTGCCACTGTGCATCGGGGGGCAGAGGCGCCCACAGGTGGGTCTGTCCCCATTCGGGAGTCGCACGGTTTGCTGGGCATGGTCTAAGGAAACCGTGTGTCTGCCCACCCACGGAAGCGTGCGCCTACCGGAAGAAACTTTGCACGGATCCAGAAGGAGGAGACGTGTAGGATTTTTCACGGACGCGCTGTTGCCCACAGTAGAGAAGTGGAAACCACTTAAACACCCACCAACAATAATACAGACCAGAATCGGGTATGAGCATAGGAGAGGTCACGGCCGGGCCTCCCAAAGGAGCCCACGGCTTGTGCCCATTTGCACAGCAGTGCGTTTACCTTCAAACGTTGCAGAGGGCGCCCAGCTCAGATCACGGGGCCCCGCGGGGTCCTAGCAAGCAGGTGTCCCGGGCTGGGCTCTGGGCCACTCACGGGGCAGGTGACAAGCGGGACTCAGGTGCTGGCAGCTGGTGCCTCACCGACTGGTCCTCGTTCCTGAGCACCCGAGGAGAGTAGAGGTGGGGGTGCTCAATGGACGTGGGGCCGTGGCGATAGCCATCTCGCGGCGGTGGAGGCTGGCCGGGGACGTCACCGCGCTCAAATGCCGGAGAGGAAAACGGTGCCCTCAGGGCAGGGTGGTGTGGATGCCAGAAGGCCTCCCTGCAGCCCCTGAAGGGACCCTGTCTCCTCCAGACCCTGTCTCCTCCGAAAATCAGGCCCCGGACCTGGTTGTGAGAGAAACAGAGACGTGGAACTGACTTCTCCACATGCAAAGCTGAGGCCCTGCCAGGGAAGGGAGGGCACCCTGCGACCCCGAGGGGGGAGCTGAGGTCCACGGACAGGGGGACCCCGAGCCCCAGCTTGGCCTGGGCCTGCACGCGTGCCCCGCCCAGCAGTCAGAGAGGCAATGGCCCCAAGGTGACGGGGCCCTCGGGGTCCCTGTCCTCCACCTCAACACTCAGGAGCAGGGAGCACTGTCCAGTCCCGCCTGCTGGGGCAGCGCCGATCCCCTGGGATGGAGGGAGGACGGCAGGGCCACCGGCAGGTGCCGGGGAGCGAGGGACGTGAGGCCCTGCTGCGTCATGGGGGCCGGGCCGGGTGGGGCACAGGGAGACCGGAAGAGGTAAAAACATGGTTCACTCTCCTGAACGAAGAAAGGGGCGGAGAAGCCGTGCAGAGGGTGGCTTCAGGGACTGAGAGGCTCGCGTGTCCTCTCCGCTGGGAGC
Source organism: Felis catus (assembly GCF_018350175.1). Lineage (NCBI taxonomy): Eukaryota > Metazoa > Chordata > Mammalia > Carnivora > Felidae > Felis > Felis catus. The sequence continues at coordinate 3,266,958 of NC_058374.1, forward strand.
AGGGAGAACAGACCCTCCCCAAAGCTGCAGGACACATCCTGGGCTCTCTCTGCCCCCATAGTTTCCTGCAGTCCTTGTGTGAGGACTTGTGATGAGGGAGCGGCCTCCTGGCCGCTTTCCCCTCCGCCCCCCCCCCCAGGAAAGTGCCAGGTTCCCATGCACCTGAGGCTGCACCTGCGCCCCAGCCAGGAGAGGGTGCAGAGAACACGGGGCCCTCCTACTCCGTGCTCCCTGCTTCTCCTCCCTGGGCCAGGCTGTCACCCCTTCCCGCCAGGCTTTGTGGCTGGGACCCGCCTTGTCCCCTGTCCTTTCTCACTCTCCCCGCCTTTCTGCTGAACCCCTGCGTCCCTGCCCCCTCCCGGGTCTGTGCCCCCAGGGGAAGCTGTGATTCACGCAGCCCACCCCCAAAGGCACAGCACAGTCAGTACCCCCTGCCCTTGACGGAGGAGGAACTGAGGCGTTAGAAGACAGTGGCCTGGCATTCGGAGGGCTGAGGTCTACGATACTTCTTAGGTGAAAAATGCACATACAGCTCTCCAAAATGACAGAACCATCTGCGTGGAAGCTGTGAAATCCAGCTGATCAATAACAATTTTTTTTTTTTTTGCAATCACATCAACTGATCATTGATCATGGAATACAGACAAAGCTCACGGATTTGGATATAATTTCACTCGTGGTTATTTAAACGAACAGATCTTTTCTTTAGAAACGGCAAAATGGTTAAGCATTCATTCGTTTACACCTAAAGCTAAAGTCGTTGGTCGAACATTGTGCGAAACTGGCCATCGCTACCATCAGTCTGTCCTAAGGCAGCCCCCTCCTCCGTAGTTGGGGGGCCATATTCAGACGCGTCTACGGGGAGCGGCCACACAGGCCACTCAGGCCTGAGTAGGGAACAGCCCGGTCACCCTAAGCCAAGGTGGCTCTGTGCTTGGCCCCCCCGCCTGATGCAAGAGGCCCCTTCTTTGCACGGGCTGCCTCCGACACCCACCCTGGGGACAGACACGCAGCAGACACGCAGATCCAACCTCCGAGGACAGATTCAACCACGCCGGCCGTGCTCCTTCGGAATTTATCTCATCTCCACAACCACCTCAAGCACTGCCGCCCTTTCTTACGAGCCCGATTTTGTTCCTCGCCCCCTACGACGCCACATCTCTCCCAGGTCATGCGTGCCTTTCACCCAGAGCAGCCGGAGCAGATTTGGACCTGCTCCCTGTCCTGTGCTGTCATCCCGGGTCCCGCTCCCTTGGGGGCCCCTTTGTCCCTGATCACTCACTGACACCCCCCGTCAGGGCTGGGTTCCGGCTGCTCGCGGTGTCAGCATTCGCCTGGTGTGTTTCCCGCACCTCCCCGTGTCCTCTCCTGGTCTCGACTCCTTGAGGCAGAGACCGGGCCCGGAGAAGGCGAATCTCCCGTTCACAACTGTCACTCACTGCACTGCTGATAAGGGACGTGGTCTCCAAAGACGAGGCGTCCAGGGGCAGACGCCGGTCGTCAGTTTGAAAAGTAGGAGCGGAATTTACACGGGATCACCCCGTTTGTCCTGCACCTTGTAGACAAATTCCTGAATTGGATGTCTCCCTTGGTTTTTTGTTTTGTTTTGTTTTGTTTTAATGTTTATTTATTTTTGAGACAGACAGAGACAGAGCACGAGCAGGGGAGGGGCAGAGAGAGAGGGAGACACAGAATCGGAAGCAGGCTCCAGGCTCTGAGCCGTCAGCCCAGAGCCCGACGCGGGGCTCGAACCCACGGACCGCGAGATGGTGACCTGAGCCAAAGTCGGACGCCTCACCGACCGAGCCGCCCAGGCGCCCTCGGATGTCTCCCTTCAGAAGGATACACGGAGGGCACTGAAGCTGTTCTCTTCCCGCACACGCATATGTATACACGCCTCTCCTTACATCCTCCCAGAACTGAACTGTGTACTCTTCCAGTCAAATTAAACCTGAGGTTTGCTCGGGTCTTAAACAGTAACCTTCCAGGTAACATTTGCTTTTGTTTTGTTGCAGGGAGGAAAATGCCTGCTGAGTGAGGCGTAGACAATAAGGGACGCGCGGCTACCCCACGACACAAGTGTGCAGAGGCAAGGCTGTTCCAGAAGGGCCAAGGCCCCAGCTCCGTAAAGGCGATGTTCTGGATCAGTTTCTCCGAGATGCTCTTGACTTCCGTCTCGTGGTCACAAAGAGGCAGACAGAGTTCCGGACATGGCATCCTCCATCCAAGAATTTTCGAATGTTCTCCTCCCTTTTCGGTCTTTCACCCGCACACTTCCCATGGGGATCGTTGACCACAAGAGGGCTATTCGCGGTCCGAAGACAAGAACTGACAGGGAAGCATTGTTAGTGTGAGCGGCTTGGACTGATCATAGTTCAGTCCCCAGGATTGCAGGGGGGTGGGGGGCGGGGGGGACTCATGATCTTCAAACACATTGTCACCCCTCCTCATCCTGGAGCAGAACCAGACGTCTAACGGGAAGAAAGGAGCTGGAGGGGGAGGCTTTTGGGTGCACGGCTAGCAAAACGTGCCCAGGTCCCCCTGCCATTACACACGGCACGAGGGAGTGACGTCCTCAACGGTCCTCGCCAGCAGAACACCAGAGCCAGGACGCCTGCTCCCTGCTCCCCAGGCCCCTGCAGACTTACAGGCCCATCCTAGGCCCCCCGGGCTCCCCCCACAAGGTCCTGAGCCGCTCCTGCCGGGAGGCAGTGTCTGTCTGGGTCTCTCAACACAAAATGTCCCCCTGACTTGGAGTCCGCCCAGTGCTGCTTTCGTCGCCCTCGAGGGAAGCCCCAGCACACAGCCCAGAACTGACCTGCATGTGCCCCCAGGAAACCTCTGAAGGAACGGATTTCGTGCGTCCACCAGGGGCACCTGGGGGGCTCCGTCGGCTAAGCGTCCGGCTCTGGACTTCGGCTCAGGTCACCATCTTAAGGTTTGTGAGTTCGATCCCCGCGTCGGGCTCTGTGCTGACAGCTCAGGGCCTGCTAGGGATTCTCTCTCCCTCTCTCTCCACCCCTCCTTCTTCAAAAATAAATGAATGAATGAATGAATGAATGAATGAATAAATAGATTACCCAGAAGTAATTTCAAAAGGACATTTGATAATTCTTTCACCAGGGGCGCCTGGGGGCCTGAGTCGGTTGAGCAGCGGACTCTTGATTTCAGCTCAGGACACGACCTCGTGGTTGGTGGGTTCAAGCCCCGCATCGGGCTCTGCACCAACACAGAGCCAGCTTGGGATCGTCTCTCCCTCTCTCTCTCTGCCCCTCCCCCACTGACATGCCTGCTCTCTCTCTCTCTCAAAATAAATTAATTAAATTAAATAAATAAATAAATACTTTCACGAAACATGAATTTCACTCTATCAAGGGCCAAGCACCGGGCATAATAAGAGAGCCCCTGCATCTGGCTGTCTGGGAACACGTGGTCCAAGCAGAGCCTCTATCTCATTGTGCAGATCCGCCCCTAAGACCACACAATGCTGACATCCTGCCCTTCTCCTTCCCGAAGCCTTGACAAAGCTTCTTTTTTTTTAATTGTTTTTTTAACCTTTATTTATTTTTGAGACAGAGAGAGACAGAGCATGAATGGGGGAGGGGCAGAGAGAGAGAGGGAGACACAGAATCGGAAGCAGGCTCCAGCTCTGAGCCATCAGCCCAGAGCCCGACGCGGGGCTCGAACTCACGGACCGCGAGATCGTGACCTGAGCCGAAGTCGGATGCTCAACCGACCGAGCCACCCAGGCGCCCCCAAAGCTTCTTGACAAAGCAAGCCAGCTGGTTTCCAGTGACTACACAGTCATCTCTGATGTAGGATTTTTAGACTTCCGGGAAAGCGAACCAGATAAGCATTTGTAATATTAGCAAAGAGGGTTATCTAACCAGCGGAGCAATTATTTTGTGCGGTCCAGCCCGAAACTTATAAAACCAAGACAAAAAGGCTAAGATGGAAAGAAATACTGCCGATCTCTTTGTGTCGCTGTGATAAAGTAGACGTAACCTTTACCGTTCTCTCCAGTCCTGAGTGTTCACTCCTGTGGCGTTCCCCACATTCACGTGTTGCACGAACACCTCCAGACCTTTCTCATCTTCCCAAATTGAAACTCGGTCCCCGTTAAAGGCTAGCTCCCCCTCCCCCGGCCCCTGACCCTCTCCCCATCCTACTTTCCGTCTCTGTTATTGGGATCCTTTAGGGACCTGGTGTGAGCCGACCAGACAGTATTTGTCTTTCCGCGACCAGGTTATCTCGGTGAGCGTGACGGCCTCCGGGCTCATCCCCGTTGTAGCAGGTGTCACAGTTCTTGCTGCCTTAAGGCTGATACTGTTTAGTTGTGTGGACATACCCCGTCTGCTTATCCACTCAGCCCTCGGCAGCCACGTGGGCTCCCGCTACATTTCAGCGACGGTCAGTAACATCGCGGTGCGTATGGGTGACAAATGCGTGTCTGTGTCTCTGCTCCCATCGGTCTGGGTGCTCACAGGTGGAGTCTCTGGATGGCACGGGAATGTTATTTTCAATTCTTGGAGGAACCATCACTCTGTTTCCCCAGCCGCACCGTTTTCCATTCCCACTGGCGGGACCCAAGAGCCCCCTTTCTCCACATCCTCCCTACACTTGTTATTTTGGGGGTTTCCTTGCCTTCTACAGAAGCCATCCTGGCGTGCGTCAGTGACATTGCACGCTGGTGACCAGTGTCCAGCATCTTCTTCGTGGGCTTCCTGGCCGTTGGGATGTCTTCTTTGGAGAAATGTCTATTCGGGTCCCTCCCGCTCCCTTATTTCACTCGGGTTTATTTTTTGTGCTAAGTACAGAGAACAAACTGAGGGCTGCTGGAGGGGAGGTTGGGGAGAGGGGGCAGGTGGGGGATGAGCACTAAGGAGGGTGCTTGTGGGGATGAGCACTGGGTGTTATGTGTAAGTGATGAATCATTAAATTCTACTCCTGAAACCAACATGACACTATATGTTAACTCACTGGATTTAAATAAAATTTTAAAAAGCAATGCTAATCTTTAAACTTATAACAAAAACCTATTAGGGACACCTGGGTGGCTCAGTCGATTAAGCATCCGACTTCAGCTCAGGTCATGATCTCAAGGTTACTGAGTTCGAGCCCCGCATTGGGTTCTGTGCTGACAGCTCAGAGCCCGGAACCTGCTTCAGAGTCTGCGTCTCCCTCTCTCTCTGCCCCTCCCCCGCTTGCTCTGTCTCTCTCTCTCTCTCTCTCTCTCTCTCTCAAAAATAAATAAAAACATTAAAAAGAAAATTTTAAAAAAAGAACCTATTATAAAATTTCAAATGTTCACTCACAAAAGATTTTTATTTTGAAAAAAAATCTCAAGAAAAATCTTCGACGTGAGTTCTGAAAATTTACCTTTATCCAGCGAGGATCATACGATCTCAATCAAGTTCAAATGAGGAAATTAAGGTCAAACCTCAAACACGGTCAAACCTATTAAACAATTTTTCTGTTTTTGTCGTACCGCCACGACATAGCAACAATGCTGTTATCGATCGTTATCGCTCCTGATTCCTCGAAGACAAAGCCTGGCAGATTGTCTCCGAATTACCCTAGTAACCGCACTTCTGTCCAGCCGTACTGCGCCACTAAAACCCAGGGGCCTGCCATTTCACAGTCTGTCTCCAGGCTGGTTCCATGAGCCACCCAGGCTCACCCAGCCCGTAAACAGCAGGATGGACGTCCCAGCCCTGGTCAGCTGCAGCGTAGACCCTCGGCCCATCCACTGCCTCACGGTGCTCTATTCACCACTGATTCTTTCCGTGTCATTCCTGTCCCCTCCCAAGCCACTAAGCACCACCCAGTCTTGTTTTCACAAAAGTGTTAACTCTAACAGGATAGATACAGAGATAGATAGATAGATAGATAATATAAAGATAAAGAACTTTGTTTTAAGGAATTGGCTTATACGAATGTGGAGGCTTGGTAAACCTCCCCACGAGAAGGCGGATCCTGTCAGGCTGGAGACGCAGGGAAGACTTACAACTGGAGCCCAAAGGGTCCGCGGAGGTCAATCTCTGTTCTACTCAACTGATCCTCAACTGATTGGACAAGGCCCACCCACCTTAGGGACCTCAACTGATTGGGTGAGGCCCACCCACATTAGGGAACACAATCTCCTTTACTCAAAGTCCACCAATTTAAATGTTAATCTCATCCAAAAACATCCTCACAGAAACACCCAGAATAATGTCCGAATCTGGCCACCATGGCCCAGTCCGTCCGACACATAAAATTAACCATCACAGCTGGGGAGAACAGTCCCTTCGGAAAAATCTGGAGAAGGACAATGGACTGTAAAAGGAATACACACACAAGCACCAGCACAGTGAGTTGTCCCTCATGAATTCTCTCCGTCCGTAGCCTCTGATTTTCTTAGCTAGACGGAGCGATCACAGCGAAACAAAAGAGGATTTGAAAGGAGAGAAAGAGGTCGAGTTGGAAACCCCTGAAAACCGCATCCTTCTGTGTAAACCGAGCTGGGTTTCCCCAACCCGTGGGCCTTCCTCCCCTTCCCTCTTCTAGCGCAATCTGCTACAGAATCGTGAAGGCGGATCTAAAAGGGGAAGAATTCAGTGCTGGTAGCTCCTTCCAGGCACAAGGACTCCGTCGGTCCCTCCCTGGCTGCTGAGGTGGGTTGTGTGGGGATGGGAGGAATCGGGTGATCCCAGCTCGAGGACCAGGGGGATAGTCCTGAAACACCGGGTCAGGACACTCATTGGACTCGGAGCCTACGAATATTCCTAGCAGGTGTGCAGGTGGGGAGGTAGGGGTGAGGCGGATGGGGAAGAACAGGGAGAGCAGAGGGAAGGGCGCCCCGCACGTTACACGCTCACAGCCACGGGGAAATACACAAAGTAAACCTGGACTCTGCCTTTTGTAGCCGCGGGAACTGGGAGAGAATAGTTCTCAGCCCTGCACGGAACGGAGCTGGCCAGAGCCGGCCGGCTGCGGGGCGGGCGGTGTGGTCAGCACCCGCGCCCTCCGCCGCGGAGACACCCGCACGTCTTGGATGCAGAGACGGACAGACGGCTTTCAGATCTCACCTGAAGAGTTTCTTTGACTGAGTAAACTATTGATTTTCATTCTCCCATCGGCCGCTCTAAAAGGGGAGGAAAGGGGCGCCTGGGTGGCTCAGTCGGTTAAGCATCCAACTTCAGCTCAGGTCACGATCTTGCAGTCCGTGAGTTCAAGCCCCGCGTCGGGCTCTGGGCTGATGGCTCAGAGCCTGAGCCTGCTTCTGATTCTGTGTCTCCCTCTCTCTCTGCCCCTCCCCCATTCATGCTCTGTCTGTCTCTGTCTCAAAAATAAATAAAAACATTAAAAAATAAATAAAAAGGGAGGAAAATGAAAAGCGCCCGTCCTCTCTCTGCCCGCACCCCTGACCAGACCGATTCCACAGCGATGCCGGGGCCCCCTGTCTCCAACCACCGAGCTCGGGGAAAGCAAGAACCAGGTGGTCCCCTCCGCCTCCCCAAGACCAGTGTGGTTGCCACAGCACAGTAGTCAGTGACGAAATATTCTTGTTTAAAAACGAGTAGTACGTGGGGTGCCTGGGGGGCTCAGTTAAGCATCGGACTCTTGATTTCGGCTCAGGTCATGGTCTCAGGGTTGTGCGGTCGGGCTCTGAACTGAGAATGTGGAGGCTGCTTGAGATTCCCTCTCTCTCTCTCTCTCTCTCTCCCTTTGCCCCTCCTCCACTCACTGTCTCTTTTTCTCAAAATACATAAATGAACTTAAAAAAAGAAGGAAATGATACACAAACACGTTTCAGAGACTATCAGTTTCCCAAAGTCAGGTGACACACGTGCTCAAGCCGACGTGCTGTGCACTCACCTCGTACCCACTTCCAGGAATATGACGTCTTGGCACCGAAGTTGAAACCCTTTTATGAAGTCGCAGTAATAGAAGATGAGAGATTGTTCTGTTTGCTTGACTATCCCTGTGAACCAAATTAAAAGTCCCCAACCTCTGTCGTTCCCAGGAATTTTGAAAACGCTCCTAGGTGGTGGCATTCAGAAGTCAGTCGACGCGCTTTCCGGAAGGTCAGCGGCGGCATGAACACCAGCCCTGCCCTTCATGCCCAGGTCTTTGTCAGTCTCATTCCCGGCGCTGTTCAGGGTTCACACGAGAGAGCAGGGGAAGGGACGCACACTTTCCTCCAAACAATCCAGTTGTTTCATATGCCACCTTTCATATGCCAATCACAACCCAATAAAGCCGTTTAAAAACAAAACCCAAAATACCTGTGGTAAAAAACAAAACATATCCCAGCCTTATGGGATGAATCTGCAGAGACTGGGGGGAAGGCAGACAGAGCAAACCAACAAAGAGAGACAGTGCCAAGTGGCGATCAGGGCCGTGGGGAGGACCCCCGGGCAAGGATCAGGAGGACCCCTGGGTACGGGTCAGGAGGACCACCTGGGTAAGGAGCAGGAGGATCCCCGGGTACAGATCGGGAGGACTCTCAGGTAAAGGTAGGGAAGATCTTCAGGTAAGGATTGGGAGGACCTCTGGGTATAGATTGGGAGGACTCTCAGGTAAGGGTCAGGAAGATCTTCAGTTAAGGATCGGGAGGACCCCTGGGTACGGATCGGGAGGACCCCCGGGCAAGGATCAGGAGGACCCCTGGGTATGGGTCGGGAGGACCCCCAGGAAAGGGTCGGGAGGACCCCCGGGTATGGGTCGGGAGGACTCTCAGGTAAGGGTAGAGAAGATCTTCAGGAAAGAGTAGGGAGGACCCCCGGGTATGGGTCGGGAGGATCCCCAGGTAATGGGGGGGGGCATTTTGTGAAAGGAACCAGAGAGCCTTCCTGACATCTCACACTCGAGGAGCTGTCTCATTGGCTTTAGGACACACACAAATGCAGGTATGCTCAGGGAGCCTGGGTGGCTCAGTCGGTTGGGAGTCAGACTTGGTCAGGTCATGATCTCACGGTTCGTGGGTTCGAGCCCCACACCTGGCTCTGTGCTGACAGCTCGGAACCTGGAGCCTGCTTCCGATTCTGTGTCTCCTCCTCTCTCTGCCGCACCTTCACTCTGTCTCTCTCTCTCTCTCTGTGTCTCTCAAAAATAAATAAACATTAAACAATTTTTTTTTAACGTACGTATGCTCAAAACTGGGGACTAGACAGGAAATTTGATGGGATACAAAAGTCCCTGCACGTGCACCAGGACAGCTCAAGGCAAAATGAAACACAGCCCTCCTTAAATAAATTCACCTAAATAACCTGACCTCCCTAAGGGAACCTAATAGTCCCATAGATAGAAAATACTTCTCTTAGAAATATCACGTTTATTCTGCAGTTTTTGTAGAACCTACATTATTTGGGAATTTATCCTTTTTTTAAGTTTATTTATTTTGAGAGAGAGAGAGAGAGAGTGCGAGGCAAGGGAGGGATAGAGAGAGAGGGAGACACAATCCGAATCAGGCTCCAGGCTCTGAGCTGTCAGTGCAAAGCTGGACGCAGGGCTGGAACTCACAAACCTCGAGATCATGACCTGAGCCCAAGGCGGAGGCTTAACCGACTGAGCCCCACCAGGCGCCCCTGGGAATCTATCTTTAAAACTATTTTTTAAGTAGCAAAAATAATTGTGATAAAGGAACACGGAGAGAGGTTTTGTCCTGGCCCACTCTATAGGGCCATCGCATTCCATTTACAATTTGACTCGTTTAAAATGTGAAAACGGTGAATTGTGGTGGATCCTAACACAATGCCATCCACACGTTTCCCCCTAGGCCAGAGTAAGTTTTCCTTAGGCTCGCCTCTGTTAGAATGCTGAATCATACCAATGGACCAGAATTACCCGGCACCTGAGTTTTATTTTTTTTTTCAACGTTTATTTATTTTTGGGACAGAGAGAGACAGAGCACGAACGGGGGAGGGGCAGAGAGAGAGGGAGACACAGAATCAGAAACAGGCTCCAGGCTCTGAGCCGTCAGCCCAGAGCCCGACACGGGGCTCAAACTCACGGACCGCGAGATCGTGACCTGGCTGAAGTCGGACGCTTAACCGACTGCGCCACCCAGGCGCCCCACGCACCTGAGTTTTAAATAAGTTAGGATTTGGGACTTGTTTACAGCAGTGACAACGATATTAAATTCCTGCAAAATACGAAAGAAGTGTTTTTCCCCTCAAATGTAACCGCCTGGCTTCCTGTGCAGTCTCAGCCGTCAACACGACGCTGTAGAAGAAAGAAGAACGCACATACTGCTTCATCTGCAGTGACAACACAGATAGCTCCCGGGTACGAGCACAGAACTCGGTTTGTGCCTGAAAGCTGATGCCAAACTGAGTAACGTTGGTAGGTGAGGCTCCGGGCCAGGTGACTGTAGACAATCCCGTTACTGGGAGCCCCCTCCCCCCCGGAAGAAACACAGGCTCCTATTGGGTCAGAAGTGTGCACACTTCATAATAAGAAGCGTCTGACGTGGGCTCAGGTCATGATCTCACGGTTTGGGAGTTTGAGCCCTGGGTCGGGCTCCCCGGGGCTCCACTGACAGAGCAGAGCCTCCTTCGGATCCTCTGTCCCCCTCTCTCGCCCCACCTCCCCCACTCGAGCTGCGTGTGTGTGTCTCTCTCTCAAAAATAAATAGACACTAAGAAATTTTTAAAAATTAGCCTTGTTTTCATCAGAGTTCTGAGGGGCCTCCTGGAGTCTGGTGAGTCACGCACGAGGGCCAGTGACGATTAGGGAAAATAGCAAAGACCTTCCCGTGCAGTCCCTGTCCGCTCGTCGCCGAACTGCATTGGCTCCCTGTGACCAAAACAGCTAAAACTATTTTAGAGACCATGAACTTTCAAGATGCACTGTCTCATCTTCCCTTTAAAAGAAAAAAATAAGATCACTGAAACCAATAGATACGAAAATCCCCAGTGTTCTCCAATGATGACCTTGGAGTCCAAAAAAGCGTTATGCTGACTGTTCCCAAAACTTTGCACATTTTGGGGGCGCCTGGGTGGCTCAGTCGGTTGAGCGTCCGGCTTCGGCTCAGGTCATGATCTCACAGTTTGTGGGTTTGAGCCGCGTCGGGCTCTGTGCTGACAGCTTAGAGCCTGGAGCCTGCTTCGAAATCTGTGTCTCCCTCTCTCTCTGCTCCTCCCCTGCTCATGCTGTCTCTCTCTGTCCTTCAAACATAAATAAAAACATTTTTAAAAAAGTAAAAAAAAAAACTGTACATTTTGTGTGCATGTAGTTTTAAATCAAGTCATTTTTTTTAATGGTGCCTCAAGGCATCGTCACCCTTCCCCCATCTAAATATTTAAAAGGCCAGATTTTTCTATAAACACGGGAACTTCGTGCCCAGAGGGAACACTCAGCTCCAAAAGACTTTTCATCGTGACTCAGCACCTCCCTAAAAAGCATCTCCAAAGGGCTCGGAGTAATAATTAATTCATTTCTCTCTAAAGCAAATATTGCTTTCGCTGGATCCAGAGAAACACTTCGGACGGCGTGACGGGCAGTAGGATCACCCGCATAACACAGCATCCTCAGTTGGAAATCATCTTCACGTCCACATTCTTTGCGGGGGGAGTGGGGGTGGGGGGGGCTTAAGCTGATGTTTTATAGTTTTGGGGCCGTGAAGGTATTTATAGGGCTTGATCCTATCCACTCACTCCTGCTCAGTAAAGAATCAGTGACTGGCAGCTTTATCTACTGTTGTGCCAGAACATTCTCTGCTGGTCAAGGTTGTGTGTTCCCTGGGTCCTGCCTGCTCCCCGGACCTCAGGCCACTCACATGCCTGTTCCTCCTTCCAAGATGCTTATCCCTCAGTGTGGTCTTTGCCTGGAAGCTCGTTCCGAGGGGAGTCTGTGTATCCCGCTGATTCACACTCAGCTGCTCTCTTCTGTATGTTCTAGAAGACCGGGGACTTGATTTGCAGGAATTATACGTCTCCACCCTGAGTGCACTCCCTCCGTTCCTCCAAAGGGGTTTGTTTCCTTCTTTCTGTTATGGCAACAAGGGTGGGGTTTTAGGCTCCTTTTTACCAGGAAGCCACATCCTACCCCGAAGAGGAATCGAGAACAAATCGTTTGAGCAGCGCTGTGATTTGTCCTCTGCGACGACATTAGGCTCTCTCCGTCTCTCTCACGCTCAAGAACACCGCTGCGTAATCATTTCGAGCTCAATGTCATGTGGGTTAGACACGATCCTAGAACCTCTGAGACTCAATCATTCCATTTATGTGTCTGCGGGCCAGATGCGTAACGGGAACCATTCATTACGGGGCTCAATGTCGCATCCGAGCTTCCGCGTCAGGGAAGAGAGCGTCAGCCTACACCACGGCGGGTAACTCCTTCTTTTTGCCAGAACAACACCATCTGTGCCGGGAAGTGTTCCACTTCAGACCCAGGGAGGCTTTCCAGCACACGTAAGATGCCGAAGAGAAATATTGTTGTTCTCCCCTCACAAGCGACTGACGCGACGCATGTATTATAATAAATTTGTGATCGTGTGAGCTTTTCCCTGGAAAGTAGGCTGCATGGGATCTTGCTTCACAAACACTGCAGCGGTGATGAGCGACTTCGCGGCCGAGGCGTCTGTATGGGGGCCTGACATGCGGGGCGGGGTGGCCTCAGCCGTGAACACCCTGGGTTGGGATTCCACCGACTGTACAGCAGAACCACACGCGTTTGCAGGCTCGCTCGCATGTCTTTCCCGTGTGAAGAAAGGAATACTTTCTGGAGATGTATTTTTAAGTGCGGGTTGTGTGATTATTCAGGATGGCGAGGCCAACAGATGGGGAGGACCGTCCTGGAAAAGAGAGTGTGGCCGTCACCGTGCAGGGAGGGTGGGGCTCCCCTGCCTCCCTTTGTGCCCGCGGCCGAATGGGGGGGGGGCGAATGTGGACGGGACCCTTTACTGTGGTTTCGCCAGAGGGAACCCAGGAGGCGCATGCGCGGGGGCAGGACTGTCCCCAGAGGTCAGACAGCTGGCCCTGCAGAGATAAGGGCTGGGGACAGGGGCCCAGGAGCACAATAGTTAGCAAAGGAGCTGAGGCTGGGCTGGACGGATGGGTTTGCTTTCTGAAGGCACCCCGCTCCCCACTCCCAAAGGCCTTTACCATCTCTTAGGGGTTGGCTAACTCTGGGAGGGACGGTCCCTCACCGAGACCCCAGAGGTCAAAGCATCAGAATAAGAACACTAAGGAAGACCGGGAGAACCAGCACCTGGAAGCATTGGGGTGTCTCAGAGCCTTTGGGAAAAGTCCTCGAGAAGGGAGGAGAAAGCAGACTTTTAGCGAAAGGCTGAAGGAGATAATATGCCAGTCCGTGGCCAGGAGGCAGGTGAGGAGGTGAATAGAGAAAACACAGCGATCCAGGATGGTGACCGTTTAGGAGGACGCTGAGGACCGTGTAGAATCTTCATCCAGATGCACAGCGGAGGCCACTGCATTCGAAGCCCCAGCTAAGTACCAAGGAATAAAAAATTGCATTTTCCATAACTGTTCCGTGAAGAGAGAAGAATGAAAGATGGCAACCAAATATTGTCCGTTCACTTATGGGTAACTCTGAAACTACGGCTTATTTTTAAAGCTTTCTTTATCAGAATATAAAGGCTGGGAACCTTACTAGAATGGCTGGCTGGATTCAGGTGGCCTCGTACCCCAGGCACGAGGTGAAGTGGCCTGAGCGGGAGGGCAGGGGACCGGGTTCCTGCCTGGCTGTAACCCAGGAAGGTTCCAATCCTGCCCCTCCCTTACTGCTGTGTGACCGCTGGAAAGTTTGTAACCTCTCTGAGACTCAGCTTCCGCTACAATAACATGTGACCCTGGAAGTCTTGCTTCATAAGATGGTCTGAGGGTTAGATAAGATCATACGCACGAATGGCTCAGACCCGTGCTTTACACACAGCAAACGTGCGACAAACTTCAGCTCCGTTTACGTCGAAATAAGCGGATTTTAACACCCCCAGGAAGTTACCTGTCTTCTTAACTACAAATCTGGCAAATCTGTCGTGTGATAAACAGATATAATACGGAAGGGGGCATGGTAAAAGTTAATGGACTTTCCTTTTTCTTTAATGTTTATTTATTTATTTTGAGAGACAGAGAGAGAGAGAGCAAGGGAGGGGCAGAGAGAGAGAGAGAGAGAGAGAGAGAATCCCAAGCAGGCAAAGCCCAGTGCAGAGCCCAATGCAGGGCTCAATCTCACATCTCACGACCCAAACCTTGAGATCATGACCTGAGCTGAAATCAAGAGTCGGACACCTACCCGACTGAGCCACCCGGGCGCCTTGGTTAATGGACTTTCCTTAAGTCGGAGCCCACGGTGCCACCACCTTCGAGGCACCAAGGAGGACACACACAGCTCTGTGCAGGCACTTCACAGGACAGACTCGTTATGCGGAAGAGTGTCTGAACATCTCTAAGAACCAGACAAGAAACAAAAAGATACAGTGAAAGTGGCCGCAGGGGTCATGTGTGCACCTGTTTCCCCGGACACAAAGATGCATTTTCTAGATGCACGTTACAAACTTGTTACAGAGTGTGCAAAAGAGGGGCGCCTGGGGGCTCCATCCGTTGAGCGGCCAACTTCAGCTCAGGTCATGATCTCGAGGTTCATGAGTTCAAGCCCCACATCGGGCTCCGTGCCGTCAGCCTGTCAGCGCAGAGCCCGCTCTGGATCCTCTGTCCCCCTCTCTCTGCCCCTCCCTCGCTTGCACTCTCCCAAAAATGAATTAAAAACAAAACAAAACAAAACAAAAAAAAGCAAGTGTGCAAAAGATGTGAACAGAGCCTCCACTCAAGATGAGGTGCACACGGCAAAGACACCCAGGAAAAGATGATGACATCCCTGGCCACTCAGGGCGTGGAGTTTAACACCAGCGGCCTGGACGGTGCCCGCGGACGGCACGTGGTCTTACGCCCTCTGCTGGAATTGCACGACGGTGCAGCCCCGTGAAACACGCCTGGGCAGCTCATTTAAGAAGTAAACTCGGGGGCGCCTGGGTGGCTTGGTCGGTTAAGTGTCCGACTTCGGCTCAGGTCATGATCTCACGGTCCGTGAGTTCGAGCCCCGCATCGGGCTCTGTGCTGACAGCTCAGAGCCTGGAGCCTGTTTCAGATTCTGTGTCTCCCTCTCTCTCTCTGCCCCTCCCCTGTTCATGCTCTGTCTCTCTCTGTCTCAAAAATAAATAAACATTAAAAAAAAAATTAAAAAAAAAAAAAGTAAACTCGGACCCCATGTAACCCGCTCCCTCCCTCCCAGACAAGCACCCGAAGGAAACGCTGGCTCAGCCCCACCCAGAGACCCGGACAGCAGTGTGTGCTGCAGCTTTGTCTGTGATAAGTGACGCCGGGAATCACCCCAAGCGGCCGTCCGCAGGTGGATGGATGAACATCGTGTGTTTCCCAACGATAGAAAGCTTCTCGGCCGTGAAAAGGGACGAACTGGTGACACGTGCTCTAAAGGGCTGGAGTTCAAATCGTAACGCTTGGTAAGATAAGCCACAACAGCCGCAGGTGCAGAGCATATCATTCCGTTTATGTAAAATTCTAGAAAGCGCACACAAATGCGTGGTGAATGAAGGCAGCTTGCTGGGGGGCGGGGGGCTGGTGGGGGTGAAGGAGGGGGGCACAGGGGAAACTCTGGGGGTGACAGATACGTAACATTCCTGACGATGGTCTAAGTTTCTTCAATGCAAACATAGGTCAGAAGTCACTGATTTATAAGCTTTAAATATGTGAATTTACTGTGAGCCCATTATGCCTCAGTAAAGCTGGGGGGGGGGGACAGGGAAAGTGCTAATAAAACAGCAAAAAAAAAAAAATCAAACATAGTCTGTGCTAGTCAGGCCTCGACGTACACGATAAGCTTTTAACCTTAGGACCCAGAGCCCAACAGATTCTTCCTAAAATCCTGAGCTCAGGGGGTGGGTCTGTGGTCTCGGGGTCCTGAAAACGGAGTCAACGCTCGGAGTGGTCGGTTACGACGCGTATTAAGTCCATACCGCAGATGAGAAAATACACCTCATGGAGAGAGAAACCATGGCACTAATGGGGACCTGCAAGTCCCCGGGGGTGTGGACGGGGAAATTCCTGGGAAGGGAGCCAGACCTGGTCTTTAGGGAAATGGTTTCGCGTCTTCTCATCTTTCAAGTAGGTATAATGGACAGAGAGGTCGGTCAGCAGGCACAAAGCTTCAGGCGGAAGACGAGACGTTCTGCCGACCGAAGTACGGGGCTCGGGGCGGGGACTGCTTGGTCACACTGTGCCGTGGGGCTGACGCCGGCCCCCAGCCGGGCCAGGATGTCGCCTTCTAACCTCTCCAGGGAATCTCTAACGCAGGGTGATGGGAGGGCTGTGTAGGCGCGGGTCCATGAGCCCGCCCAGGGCCGTCGTGGGGCCGTCGTGGGGCCGTCGTGGGCTGCCAGAGGCTGCGGTGATCAACAAGCAGGTGTCTCCGTTTCCTGGTCAGCGATACAAACTGATGACGGTGCTTCTCAGATTTTCACATGCGTCAAGTCCCCGCAGAATCCTGCTGAAATGACGCCTCAACTTCTGCACCCCTAGGAGGGATGTCAGTCCCCAGAAGCACAGACCACACGGCCGTCACAGGGGCGCCGAAGGCAGTGGGGACAGGTGGAAACACATTCCACACTCCCACACATACACACGTACGTACACACACGCCGCCTTTTCCTGATTGTAGTGAAAACCTCTGGCTTCGTCCAGCCCGGGGGTGAGTGCTAAGCATAGGGACCCCTGGTGTTCCTGCCCAGAGCTAGCTGGCCAGGAGACGGAAGGCTTGCAGCACCCCAGAATGAATAAAATCCCGAGTCTGCCTGATCCGGATTTTGCTTTCTAAATATCCCAGTCATGGTAACACTCGTATAAAGCTTATTTATTTGGAGTCGCTTTTTACATATGTATTATTTCCTAAATTCCAACGTTAGCTGGCTAGAGCAGAGAGCAAAGACAAAGTATCTGGATTCCTGTCGGTCCCCACATGATACAAACAGAAATGCACACACAGCTCAGCGGCGAAAGCCTCTCCGGGTTGGACAGCGTGGGGGCCGCTGGGACCCACGGAACGGGATGTTGTGCAAAGAAGGAGACACAGCCCCTTCCTCAAAAAGCCTGTCGCTGAGCTGGGGGTAAAGTCCACGTGAAGCACGTGCCTCATCGGCGAGCAGGCGTCTAACTCGTCGTGAAACGGAGACCACGTCTGTGCTGGTGGCCGTCCCACCCAGTGGGCCCTGCGGGGCCTGGTCCCGGCTCTCGGTCCCGGACTTTGCCACGACTCTGTGACAGCTTTACCGAGACGGGAGTCTCTCAGCCTGTTATCTGAAGACCGGGGTCCCACCGGGGACGCTTGGGAGCACGTCCCCCAAGGCAGCAGCTACTCCTTCCCATGTCTTCTACTCTTCCTGTCATCAGACAGGGCACGTCGTCACCCCTACCAGGCTGACTTCCGCACCAGGACTCAGGGGTGTTACAGTTCCCCTGCCGGCTGGGGTAGGGCCCCCCACCCCCGAGTGACCCAGGGCTGCAGCCTGAGCCTGAGCCGGCGCGTCTGGCTCTCCTCATCCCTCCCGACCCCTCCCGCCCGGACTTTGGAACCTGCCCCAGGAATCACCGGCTCCTCCAGCCCTGCCCAGGCCGCCCGCTGCAGGGCTTGGCCTTACAAGGAAGTCCCTGCCCCGATGACTTCACCCCTGGTCCCCCGGAGGGAGGGCTGGCCTCAGGGACAAGGGAGGGAGGGTGACCTCGCTGACTCACTGACACACAGGCCAGGTTTCCTTCCACGTGTCCTTGGTGCAAAGGTCCCCACCCGGTGACCACCACCTTCCTCTCAGCCCAGAAAGAGCCGAAGGGGCCGGGGTCGGGGAGGGAGGAGGGTCCTGGGCCCCCGGGGCACCAAACAGGGGCCAGGGGACAGCTCCCGCCTCAGAGGAGAAGCCCATCGTCCACCAACACAGAGCACAGCCAGGACTGGCCTTCACCTCTAACTCAGCCATCGCCTCCCCCTGAACTCACTGCCAGGGCAGACCCGGAACTCCCAGGGTCCGCCTCTCCTCCACCCTGCCACTGTCAGCCAGGACTCCCTCTGCTCCCCCTGCTCTGCCCCTGCCTCCCCTTGCACTCCCCTGTACTCCTCTCTCCCCTCTGTTCTCAGAATATTCCCCATCCTTCCCTGTCCTTCTCGCGACAAGTCACATTATCATTTCTGGAAGCCTGTTAAGCTCCTGGGATTGAGTCTCACCCTCAAACACCCACCAAGGGACTTGGTCATCCTCCCTGAGCACAGGTCAGACCCAGCCCTGGCCTGGCCTGGCAGCAGCCAGGGAAAAAACAATGCACTAGAGACAGGACAGATGAATCCTTGGAAGAGGCAGGCCAAGGCCAGGAAGGGGCTGGGACACGGGAGTCCGGATCCAGAAACCAGGCTGCTCAGGGGCTGGGAGCCCGGCGCTCACTGACCCGGGGCACATGCTGGGTGCTGCTGGCGGCCTGGTGAGGGCCTGCCAGTCTGGCCTGGTGTGTGTGGGTGTGAACACACACCTGCACCCCCATCCCCCACCCCCCCACCCCCCGCTCATAGTCGTGCCCCCCGAGCCGGGAAGACGGGAACTTGAGAGAGATCTCAGGCGTTCATAAACACCATCAGGAGTCAGCCGAATCCGGGGAAGATTTCCAGAAGCTCCTCTCACAGAACGTGACCCGAGGACTTGTTTGCTCCTGTCATCAAAGTCATTTCTGGAATGTCACCAACACATAGCTAACAAGACATGAAAATAAGCTCTAACCATAAGAGTCTCATTTTTAAGTGGAGAACAAAAAGCAGGACAGAGCCGCTTGAGAATGGTCACGTCCCAGAAGAAGAGCGGCTTTACCAGCATCCCCCCAGAGTGCTTCAAGGGACCGCTCTGGACGACCCGCCCCTGATCTTTGGGCAAGAGTGGTAACTGTCCTTCTCTTCCTCTCTGTCTCTGTCTCTCTGCCTCTGTGTCTCTCTTTCTCCAGTTAAGACTTTGGTGGGAAACTCCCTCGAAATAATCCAACATCCAGGGCTCCTGGTGGCTCGGTCAGTTGAGCTTCCGACGTCGGCTCAGGTCATGATCTCGCAGTTCGTGAGTTCGAGCCCCGCGTCGGGCTCTGTGCTGACGGCTCGGAGCCTGGAGCCTGCTTCCGATTCTGTGTCTCCCTCTCTCTCTGCCCCTCCCCCGTTCATGTTCTGTCTCTCTCTGTCCCAAAAATAAATAAACGTTGAAAAAATAAATAAATAAACATTAAAAAATTTTTTTTAAAAGTTAAATAATTCAACATCCTTTATACTCATTCCCATATACCAAACTGCCCCCTGATCTGTGCATTGGTTTCCAATGGTTTTGCCCACTCGCAAAAAGCCCACGCCACTCGTAAAAGGTCCTGCTGTATTATTTCGGTGCTTGCAAATCACTAGACGTTAAGAGAAGAAAAAAAAATCTGCAAAACACATCATCCAAAAGCGTGAAGACCTTACGGTGAAACAGAATCTGAAAGTTTCCCTCCCGGTCAGAAGCCGTCAGCGTGCGTGTATTTTCCATGTCAATCTCTACGCTTCCCACCTGCAGCTGAGTCGTCTTTACTTGTCTGGCTTGAAAAAAAAAAAAACAAAAACAAAACAACAAACCTGAGAGGAAGTTTCAAAAGAAAGTTTCTGAACCCTCCACAAGGTCAGAATCTTGGAGCTAAGCAGAACACACACCCGCGGCCAGGCAGCCGGGGAGCGGAGTGTCCTGGCCCGGGACCGGGCGGCCGGCGGGGACACAAAGGTTTCTGTGTGCAGCTCCACCGGCCCCAGCGGAAGGCAGTGTATTCCGGCCAGAGAGGCAGAGGTCGAGCAAGGCGGTGACACAGAATGGCCTCGGAGTGGGGTTGAGGCCCACGGGATTCTCCTCCGGGAGAACGGAGACTCTGACGCCGAGAAGACCTTCCTCCCGCGTCGCCGGGGACCGGGGCCACCGTGAGGGCCCGCGTCTCACCGTCCCGACCACACCGAGCCCTGGCGTTTACCTGGAACCCCGGTGGTCCCCACTGGTGGGGATAATTTGGTCTTCCTTGCTGATGACGATTCTTCTCCGGTTTCCCGCCCTTCTTACTGGGTCCGACCTCAGCTGTTTCCAGGATGGATGCCAGGGTGGGTGCAGGAAGCCCGGCAGACAGCCGCGACACTGCTGAGCTCAACCGCAGTCAAGGAAGTCTGGGCACGATAAGGGGGCAACAGAAAGGAGGGGACGTGGCAGAGAGGAACCGTGGTCACAGTCGGACTAGCAAAAGTAGGCCTTTTCTGTGCCCCGTCGCTTATGCGATTGCTTTTGGGGGGGGGGTGTTCACAAAAGCAGGTTCCTTTCCTACTCCTGCGGGACAACTTGACAAGTTAAAAATAAACGGGGGCAGGTTTGCGTGCAGAGGAAAGGGAAGCAGAGGGGTGTCCATCCGGGCACCGCTGTCGGAGGCCAGGATCGGCAGCCGCGGACTTGACCCTGGCTGGCCCTGCTCAACAGGTGCACTGGACTGTAGGAAGAACCTTCTCTCTCCCTGTCTGTAGCTGCAGGGTGGCAGGGACGTCTCCTCCTCCCCAGGCGCTTTAAACGAGGAGACAAGAAAATAAAGAATTAACATGCTATATGATAAAATAGTTCAATCTAGACCCTTTCTTCAAAAGAAGAGGCTCTGGAATTGCTTCCGTTGGCGTCAAAAGCAGCCGGCCACGGGCCTGTAGAGCTCAGTGTAAGGGCAGACATTGCAAAAAGAATGCAAACAATTCTACTTAATAAGAGCAGGGGAAGGGAGGCCTTCTATATGTTCTTTCCTGTGTAAGACAGGGGGCGGGAGCCACAGAACTCGTTCCCTTAGGCTCTCCCCATATCAGCCGGTGCCGCGCCTGCAGGTGTTCTGAGCAGATCAGAACTAGGCAGGCGCAGCCGGGCTGGAGAGGCCGCTAAGTCCCAGGAGCCAGTAATTCTGAGTCACAATGTGATAAACCATGAAACAGCAGACACAGGGTGGTTAGGGGCTCCGAGAAGGCAGAGTGCTGTCCCCCAAAACCATCACACAGGACTTGGGCGGGGAAGAACGCCTCCCAGGAGCAAGGACCCAGGACTGAACTGTGTCTGCCTGTAAGCCCTCTTAACCGACATGTTGCCTCTGCTAAGAACACCCCGAACCGCCAGGGGTGATGTTCAATTCCAGCGCTCGCTAAGAAGAGGTAAGGGATGTGTAAGCCACACAATTCCATTTTCTCCACCCCGCCCTGCCTTCAGGTCCTCACGCATCCAATGAGCAAGCCCTTTCCACCGTGTAGGAGTTTCTGGGAGAACACGGTTCCCCCGACAGATCAGAAAGTGTCCTAGAATACAAGCAGGAGGCATGTGTCATTTAGGGTCCGGTTCAGCTCATGTAACAGAAAACTCCGGCTCAGAGCAGCTCATACATGTAAAGGTCCAACCTGGCCCATCAAGAAGATCTGAAGACAGGCGATGCCCCACGCACCCCCCCACCCCCACCCCCTGCATCTGCTGCACAGAGATCTCAGAGCCCAGACTCGTCTGCAGCGCCCTCTGCTGTCCCTGTTGATGATCTTTGAGAGTGCCTCATGCTCCACTGCGGTGACTTGGATCATGCCATCACATCTGCATTCCAAGCAACAAGAAGAGGGAAAAGGCTGGTAGTTTGACTCTTTTTTAAGCAGTCTTTCTGAAAGTCCTCCTCAACAATCCCACTGTCACCTCCTGGGCCAGAACAGAGTCCCAGGGTGGCCAGGCCGATCTACAAAGAAGCCTGGGAAGGGCAGTCTTTGGCTCAGTCTGTGTGGTTCGTTAGAAGAGAGGAAGGGGGACGGAATTAGCTGCCTCCGCTTTGAGTCGCACCTTGAGGGACGGGCTGGAAATCCATAGATGCTCAGGGAGGATATCATGAGCACGGACCCGAGACAGAGACTCATGGGATCCTAAGAATTTGCCCTCCTCTGCCTGAAAACTCCCATGCCTGTGCGTGTTTTCTTCTTTTTCCTGAATGTGGAAGGTGTGTATGCCGACTCTAATCATTAGACATTTGTTTCCTGGGGGTCATTCCAAAGCGAGTTAGGAGGGAG
This sequence comes from Felis catus, assembly GCF_018350175.1. Classification (NCBI taxonomy): domain Eukaryota; kingdom Metazoa; phylum Chordata; class Mammalia; order Carnivora; family Felidae; genus Felis; species Felis catus. Next base: position 3,289,065 of record NC_058374.1, read on the forward strand.
CTGGGAAGAGGCCTGAGCCCAGGTGGAGGGGGGACTGAGAGGGAAGGTTTCGGCAAGGTGGCAGGAATCAGGGCCGACCCTTCTGTGCTCTTGAAGCTGTTTTCTGGCGCCTGGAGTTTGAAAGCTGTGCTATTCAGAGGACATCTGCGCCCGGAAAGGTTTTCCGGGGCTTGTCAGGAGCTGGGCTGAGTCATGAACACCCTCCTTGTGGGAAAGAGCCACCTTCTTGATGTCGATGAGGAACTTCTGACAGACGGCCCGGGACTAATCGGGGCTTGCCGAATGCTATTCCTTCCAGAAATTTCTGGGACACAGGAAGCAGACAGCGCTAACCCAGGGGAATGAAAATAAAACGTGGACCCAACATTGGGATGGAAGGAGACGCCGTGACATTCGTGCCTACTGTCTGGCATTTTATGTGCCACAAAGTAAGAACTAAATTCCAGGCTTCTCCCACTTGCTTATCCCAGGAGCCCATAAAAAGAAATCAGTCCCACCACGTCCGTGACGAATAATAGAACGTTCCTGAGATGGTTTGATCTTCCCTTATTGTATCATCACCAGAACATTTTGTGTCATTCTTTTTTTTTTAATTTTTATTTACTTTTGAGAGAGAGAGAGAGAGACAGAGCATGAGCGGGGGAGGGGCAGAGAGAGAGGGAGACGCAGAATCCAAAGCAGGCTCCAGGCTCCGAGCTGTCGGCACAAAGCCGGACGCGGGGCTCGAACTCTCCAACCGTAAGATCATGACCCTAGCTGAAGTTGGACGCTCAACCGACTGAGCCACCCAGACGGCCCTAAAAATTTTTTTAATGTTTATTTTTGAGAGAGAGGGAGAGGCAGAGAGGGAGACACGGAATCTGAAGCAGGCTCCAGGCTCTGAGCTGTCAGCACAGAGCTCTATGCAGGGCTCGAACCCACAAACCGTGAGATCGTGACCTGAGCCCAAGTCTGACGCTCAACCGACTTGAGTCACCCAGGCGCCCCATGTGTTCTTTTTTTTAACATAGACTTTTTTTTTAGTTTCTGTATTTATTTTTTGAATTTTTTGAAAGAGAGAGCGGGGGGGGGGGGGGGGGAGAGAGAGAGAGAGAGAGAGAGAGAGAGTCCCAAGCAGGCTGCACGCTGCCAGCGCACAGCTTGACGCGGGGCTCGAACTCACAGCTCTGAGATCACCACCTGAGCTGACATCAAGAGTTGGACGCTTAACCAACCGACTGAGCCCCCTGGCGCCCGGAGGTGTTCTGTTCTATCTTCACGTTAATTCATGTACCAGAGCAACAGGGATAGAACCAGGCAACAGAAAAGGTTTTGAGGGGCAGGGGGCGGACGGGGTGGGGGGGGTACCACATGGCCCCACATGGTTTCCAACAACCGAGGAAAAAGAAGTGGGGTCAGCATGTTCAAAAGCTCCTTTATTTCTTGGTTGTTTGGGCAGCCAGCTGCTAGGTGTCTGGAGGGGTCGGGCGGTGGAGGTGGGGAGGGGCGGGGGCTGGGCTCGAGGGGAGGAGGGGTTGGTGTGGGAGGGGTCGGGAGGTGGAGGTGGGGAGGGGCCTGGGCTGGGCTCCAGGGGAGGAGGGGCGGTGTGGGAGGTGTCGGAAGGTGGAGGTGGGCAGGCGGTGTGGGGGGGGGGTCGGGAGGAGGGGCCGTGTGGGAGGGGTCGGGAGGTGGAGGTGGGCAGGGTGGTGTGGCAGGGGTCGAGAGGAGGGGCCGTGTGGGAGGGGTCGGGAGGTGGAGGTGGGGAGGGGTGGTGTGGGAGGGGTCGGGAGGTGGAGGTGGGGAGGGGTATGGGCTGGGCTCGAGAGGAGGAGGGGCGGTGTGGGAGGGTTCAGAAGGTGGAGGTGGGCGGGGCGGTGTGGGAGGGGTCGGGAGGAGGGGCCGTGTGGGAGGGGCCAGGAGGCGGAGGTGGGGAGGGGCTGGGCACGACGGGAGGAGGGGTTGGTGTGGGAGGGGTCAGTAGGGGGAGGTGGGCGGGCGGTGTGGGAGGGGTCGGGAGGTGGAGGTGGGCGGGGTGGTGTGGGAGGGGTCGGGAGGTGGAGGTGGGGAGGGGGCTGGGCATGACGGGAGGAGGGGCAGAGTGGGAGGGGTTGGGAGGTGGAGGTGGGCGGGGGGGCTGGGCATGATGGGAGGAGGTTTAGTGTGGGAGGGTTCAGGAGGAGGGGTGGTGTGGGAGGGGTCAGGAGGGGGAGGTGGGCGGGCGGTGTGGGAGGGGTCGGGAGGTGGAGGTGGGCAAGCGGTGTGGGAGGGGTCGGGAGGAGGGGCCGTGTGGGAGGGGTCGGGAGGTGGAGGTGGGGAGGGGCCTGGGCTGGGCTCCAGGGGAGGGGGGCGGTGTGGGAGGGGTCGGAAGGTGGAGGTGGGCGGGGCGGTGTTAGAGGGGACGACGGGAGGTGGAGGTGGGCAGGGTGGTGTGGGAGGGGTCGAGAGGAGGGGCCGTGTGGGAGGGGTCGGGAGGTGGAGGTGGGCGGGGCGGTGTGAGAGGGGTCGGGAGGTGGAGGTGGGCGGGCGGTGTGGGAGGGGTCGGGAGGAGGGGCCGTGTGGGAGGGGCCAGGAGGCGGAGGTGGGGAGGGGCGTGGGCTGGGCTCGAGGGGAGGAGGGGCAGTGTGGGAGGGGTCAGGAGGGGGAGGTGGGGAGGGGCTGGGCACGACGGGAGGAGGGGTGGTGTGGGAGGGGTCAGTAGAGGGATGTGGGCGGGCGGTGTGGGAGGGATCGGGAGGTGGAGGTGTGGAGGGGCGGGGCCTGGGCACGAGAGGAGGAGGGGTTGGTGTGGGAGGGGTCGGGAGGTGGAGGTGGAGAGGGGCCTGGGCTGGGCTCCAGGGGAGGAGGGGCAGTTTGGGAGCGGTCGGAAGGTGGAGGTGGGCGGGGTGGTATGAGAGGGGACGGGAGGTGGAGGTGGGCAGGCGGTGTGGGAGGGGTCGGGAGGAGGGGCCGTGTGGGAGGGGTCGGGAGGTGGAGGTGGGCGGGGCGGTGTGGGAGGTGTCGGGAGGTGGAGGTGGGCGGGGCGGTGTGAGAGGGGTCGAGAGGAGGGGCCGTGTGGGAGGGGTCGGGAGGTGGAGGTGGGGAGGGGCCTGGGCTGGGCTCCAGGGGAGGAGGGGCGGTTTGGGAGGGGTCGGAAGGTGGAGGTGGGCGGGGCGGTATGAGAGGGGACGGGCGGTGGAGGTGGGCAGGCGGTGTGGGGGAGGTCGGGAGGAGGGGCCGTGTGGGAGGGGTCGGGAGGTGGAGGTGGGCAGGGTGGTGTGGGAGGGGTCGGGAGGAGGGGCCGTGTGGGAGGGGTCGGGAGGTGGGTGGGGCGGTGTGGGAGGGGTCGGGAGGAGGGGCCGTGTGGGAGGGGTCGGGAGGTGGAGGTGGGGAGGGGCTGGGGTTGGGCACGAGGGGAGGAGGGGTTGGTGTGGGAGGGGTCGGGAGGTGGAAGTGAGGAGGGGAGGGGGGCTGGGCATGACGGGAGGAGGGGCAGTGTGGGAGAAGGCGGAGCAGGTTTGGTGGCAATGTGGAGGCACCGGCCTGGGCTGCAGGGAACCAGAGATGGTGAGCTTCAGTCCCCCCTTCCCGCCCGTGTGTCTGTCTGTCTCAGTCCTCCAGGCTCCTCTGCGAAGCAAGCTGACTTGTCCCCATGACGAGCGAATGGCCCCAGAATGCGCCCTTCACAGGGGCCCTGACAGCAGAGAGCCTAAGTGACCCGGTCAGTGGGGCGCCAGGGAAACAGGGGAGTGACCCCCGGGCCTGCCGCCCTTGGGACCGCGGTGAGGGGGACAAGCAGGTCCCAGGGACGCGGCCCGTGCAGAGGTGCTCAGCCTTGCTCTGCTGGACGCGTGCTTGAACTGAGGGAATGGCTCAGGGCCGGAGGGGGTCGCCAGCAGAAGACTAGTCAGTCCGAGGGCGTCCACATGTCCCCTCTCGGTGGGAGACCCGGGAGCTCCGAGGTGGCTCTGGGGGCTTCTGGGCTGCGGTGGGGGGGGGGGGGCAGGAGGCGCCGTCTGAGCACAACAGACTCAGGCCCAAGACCGCCAGCTTCCTCCCAGACCCCTTAGTCCCCGTTCGGTCTGGGCTCAAACATGTCCAGCTGAGCTCAGCCTCCTACTAGAAGAGTGCTTGCAGGTGGGCAGCTGGAGAGAGGCCGTCCACGACTCGGGACTCAGAGATGTCTGCGCCCCCCCCCCTCCCCCAGGGCTGGTGACCAGGGCTGTGCCCTCCAGCTGCATCCCGGGCCCGGCCACGCCCACTGCCCCCCGGCCCATGAGTCCCCTCGACGGTCTGCAGCGGGCGCCAGCTACGTGTGTATGTACGCACTTGGGGGCAGAGGAAGAGGTCTGTGGCTTGCGTCAGACCCTCAGAAAGTTTACCCCCCAAATGTTAAAACCTCCCGCTGGATGCTGGCACCTGCCACGGACGCACGTATGGTCTGTGCGCCCGTTTGCAAACTGAAAAAGGGTTACTGTTTATGGCTTTGGCCTCAGATACTTCGGTGTTCGCCCTCGACCGGCTCAGCCACGAATCACTTCCATTCCGAGAGTAAGGAGCCCTAGACACCAGTCGTTATAAATTCAAACTTTCAGACGCCCGCAGAGGACACAGGTGTGCGTAGGCAACATGCCAACGTGCATTCAGGTTAGCAACGCGCAGCGACCACAGGTCACGTATCTGACCTGCTGTGTGTACTAGTCACGGCTGTCTGGAGAGACAGAGGCAGCGGGATATACGTACACACACACGAAGAGCTGTGTCATCGGGCAGCTCTGGAGGCTGAGATGTCCCTCTGTCCGTGCGCGGACTGGGGATCCGGGAAAGCCAGTCCAAACCCACAGGCCAAGAACCGAGAGCGCGTGGAAGGTGGATGTCCCAGCTCACGCAGCACGCAGAGGGCACCAATGCCCCTTTCTCCTCCTTTTTAGCCTATCCGTGCCTTCACCGGGTTGGGGGAGGCCCACCCACAGCGGGGAGGGAAATCTGCTTTACTGAGTCCCTGCACTCAAATGCTAACGGGATCCAGAAACAGCCTCGGAGACACGCCCAGAGGCATATTTAACCAGACATCTGGGCAGCCTATGACCCACTCAAGGGACACGTAAAATTATCCACGAGGCCGTAACCGCGCTTGAATCAGCGTTTCCTTTTCCAGCTGGGAAGTTCCTCTATGACTTATGTTGCAAGCCGTCTCTCTCCCTCCTCATCCACGCACCGGTAACTGTGGATGTGCTAAGACAATGTGCCTCTGAACGGGTCAAGCCCTCCACCCAGTCACCACGTCCCTCTCACACAGGACTGTGGCCTCCTGTTACTTCGATGTGTTAGAAGCACAAGGAAGTCTCCACTAATCAACCTGCACCAACGTCGCAAGAAGGAAAACGTTATTCTGCGAGAGGCTCCAGTTCCCTGACGGAGCTACCTCGAGGGTCAAAACTCGGAACAGCCAAGACACTGCCAAAACTCTGTACCTGGCAGATGTAAGGAGACCGTCTTCTTTGCCACGTTTTCCCCAGCGTCTAGATATTCTAAGTGGCTCAGGGCAACATGATTCTGCATCGAGGTCCTGGAAAGCATCCAACTGCTCTATATATAATTTAAAGTTTGGCCGTTAGACTCAGAGCAGAATTATTTTTAAACGTGGACAAGGACACAGAAAGACAGCAGGCCGGGGGAGGAAGGGGCTGCCGAGGCATTCCCTAGTCTAGCAGATGACTGAGCACTGGTTCGAGGACTTACCAAATTCTGGGAAGAAGGAGAAGGGGTGTGAGGCATGCGGAAAAGGGTGATGGCTATGTAGTGTTCTTGCCGATTAGCTCCAAGCTGTCCCCATGGTCGGAAAGGAAGGAAATGGCCAAGATGAGGGACGGAGTTAGAGCCTGCAGCCTGGGCAGGGCTGAGACCCTTCGACCAACAGCCCGGAAGGAAAAGAATCCTGCCAGCAGGGTGGGGGGCTGTGTGCAGAAGGCAGACCCTTCCCTGCGGAGCCTCAGATGAGCCTTGAGACCCCGGCCGATGCCTTGCTGCAGCCCGTGACAGACTTTGGGCAGCGGCTAACAGAGCTGCCTGAATCCCTGACCCCTGGACAGTTATTCCTGTGACGTGAGTGTATGCCACAAAAGTTTGGGGCTCCTTGTAGGCAGCGATGGGGAACTAGCCCTCAGGTCATGTGCTTCTGGAGGTCCCTACAGCCCGCAATCTCCCCTCTCCTATCAGGGATTCTATCCTAAGGCCAAAGCTACATTAAAAAAAAAAAAAAAAAAATCAGTCGAAGGTTTGAAAAAAACTATTGAGATACATGTGTTGCAAAAGAATAAGACAGGAGACGTGGTTCTGTCTTTCCACCTTAGCTGAAGAGCTGACCCTCCGAGCGGTGGGTCTGAGCTCCAGCACAGGTGGGGAAGAGTAATGTTCACGCACATGAACCACAACTCTGCACACATAGACCTCAGCTTTTGCAAAACAGACAAAACCTTGGGGGATCTGACAAGTCTCGGCCTTATCTCTTTTTTAACTCACTCTCACACGTTTATTCCCAAACCACACTTGCTCATTGCAGGAAAAGAGAATTCTCACAGTAATCAAAAGGAAATAAAAATATCTCCATCTGCTTACATGTAGATGCACGCACGTGTGCATGCACACACACAGGCTTGTGGTTTTTGTCTCTCACATACCCTGAACATATTTCCATGTCAATAGATATTTATCTTCAGAATAGTAACAATAATTGAAAACTTCCAGTGTGTATTTTTTTGAGGCATGTGACTATTTTTTTCAATGTTTATTTATTTATTTTGAGAGAGCACGTGCAGGAGGAACAGAGAGACTGAGGGAGAGAAAGGAAGAGAGAGAATCCCACGTGGGCTCTGGGCAGTCAGCACAGAGCCCGATGTGGGGCTGGAACTCATGTACTGTGAGATGATGGCCTAAGTCTGATGCTTAATGACTGAACCCCCAGGCGCCCCTCAGGTGTACATTTTTACAATAATTTACTTAACCTATTGTCATGTTTGGACTCCGTTTATTTCTATTGTTTTGTCTGTTGCAGACAATTCAATGACAATGACCAATCTCTAACTTCAAATTTAAAAAGTATCAATTGTCCAAGAAGCTATAAAGGGCTTTTGCCTAAAATAAAATTCAGTGTGCACCAACTTTCTGAAGCGTAGGATGCTCTAGGAAGGGGTGGGTGATTCTAGAACACACACCCGAGGCTGGGGGTTCACGGCCTGTGGGTGCAGCCTGGCTCCCTCCTCTGCTCTGGTAGAGTGAAGGGCACCCACCAGCCATCTACCGGCCCCTCCCCCAAAGGCCCAGCCTTCCTTTTCTGCAGCCCCTACCCTGCTCAGGCTCACGGGCAGTCACTCAGACTTGGCAATCATCAGAACACTTCTGGGGCTTGTTAAAAATACATACTGCCGGGGCGCCTGGGTGGCGCAGTCGGTTAAGCATCCGACTTCAGCCAGGTCACGATCTCACGGTCCGTGAGGTCCGTGAGTTCGAGCCCCGCGTCGGGCTCTGGGCTGATGGCTCAGAGCCTGGAGCCTGTTTCAGATTCTGTGTCTCCCTCTCTCTGCCTCTCCCCCGTTCATGCTCTGTCTTTCTCTGTCCCAAAAATAAATAAATGTTGAAAAAAAAAAAATACATACTGCCGGCCGCACTCCAAAGGTGGGCCTCAGGGGTTGCGCTGGGGGAGGGGAAACCAGGCCCGGCGGCTCTGATGACCGCGGTTTAGGGACTCACCAGTAATTCTGACCTCCAGCCTCATCTCTTTTACAATACAGTTTTGATGCTCCGAGAGGTAAGCTAGGGGCTGGGGTGGAGCTGGGACGAGGCAGGCACCCCATAAAGGTGTGTACCCCCATCATTTGGCTGGGGGGGGGGCGCCTACAGAAATGGTTGTTCGTGTTGCTATTACAGAGTTCTCTGGGTTATCTCCACGAGTCCGGGGGCTCTTTTTCCACTTTGTACCCACTGGGCAAACATTTCCTGAGCGGCTGCAGGCTCAGGCGTGTGCTATCCCCACCCTGCACGGTCCATGGGCGTCTGTGAGCGGTTTTCTTTGGGGTAACTGTGACCCAGCCCAGAGCCCCGGTCACACAGGCCTCTAAGAGGGACCGGCTCCACATCCGAAGCAGGTAACTGGCAGTGAGCTGAGCTCTGTAAAAAGTCGGCCGGTCCATCCGTCACCGACATGCTGCATAGGAATGTTTTAGGTTTGGACATTCGCAACAGAGTGTGGGAGCTTCTGGCTGGCGACGCAGGAGCTAGTCGGGGTCCTTAGGGAAGAACTTAGGTCTTAGATCCCCCCACCCCAAGCCTTTCCTACCCCCCGCCCCAGCCCCACTGGCTTCTGGACATCCAGGTCTGGCGCCAGGATGTCGCTAAGGCCACCTCGCGGGGTCACTTCCTTCTCCTCCAGCCGGGGGCGGGCCCAGGGCTTGGACACCGCCAGCCAGCGCTGCCCACTTTTGCCCACCGACCGGAGGATCGCGGCACGTCCCCCCGCCCCGGGCCGCAGGTGAAAGCAGGGCGAGCCCGAGAGAAAGCGGGGGCGCCCGCAGCGCCGCCCGGGAGGCATCCAGCGGGAAGCGGGGAGCGCCTCGGTCGGGGTTCCGGCCCCCTACGTGGTGCGCTCCCTTCAAAGGCTGCGATCCCGCCCACCGAGGACGCTCCGCCCACCCGCGGTGCCAGTCCCGCCACCTGCGGGGCCCCCTACCCACCCCGCGCTCTCTCCCGCCCGCTCCCTTCCCCCCGCCCCGCCAGCGCCCGCTACGCCCGCCCCCTGCGATGCTCCGCCCACCGGGATACACCCGCCACCTGCGGCGCTCGCGGCCACCTGCCAGGCTCCCCCGGCCGCTGCGATCCCGCCCACCCGGGACGCCCCGCCCACCAGCGGCGCGCCCTCCACCTGCAGCTCGTCCCCCACCCCGTGCCACCTGGAGCCCCCCCCCCCCGCCCCGCCTTGCCCCCGCCCACCTGCCCCGCTCGCTCCGCCTGCCCCCCTCCCGAATTGCCCCCACCTGCGGCTGGCGCGCCCCGGCCCCGCCCCCGCGCCCCGGAGCCCGCCCTAGGCCGCCCATTGGCGCGCGCGGCGCGGCCGGGGCGGACGGTTCCGAGTGGCGGCGGCGCGGGCGGGGTCCAGGCTGCTGCGCGCCCGCCCCGGCACTGCTCGGCCTGCTCGCCATGGACGACGACGACGTCTCCGCCCGCAAGGGCTCCTTCCGAAAGTTCCTGGAGCACCTCTCCGGGGCCGGCAAGGCCATCGGCGTGCTGACCAGCGGCGGGGATGCCCAAGGTGCGCGGCCGCCCGGCCGGCCGGGGAGGGGTGATGGGAGGAGGGCCCGGGAAGCGGGGACGGGGTGCCCGGGGCGAGCGGGGAGCGGCGATGGGAGCCCCGAAGAGGCGAGGAGGAGGGGGTGCGCGGATAAGACGAGGGTGGGGGCCCGCCCCGGCGCCCGGGAGCCGCAGGGGGGCCTTCCGGGGCACGAGTGGGCGGAGCGGCCTCGGAAGGGGTGGCTGCGGCGGGGGAGGGGGCAGGAGGAGGGGGGTTGTGGCCCGGGGACGCTTTATCAGGAAGATCGGTTAATTTCCCACCCCCACGTTTATGTTTTAAACTGGGGCTGGGGACGGGGTCTCCCGAGGTCATTTCTCCTCGGAGTCGTAGGGCGGGGCGATGCCCCTCCGAGGCTTGGGGAGAGCGCGGCCCCCCGGATGCCGCGGCTCCCTCCCCCTCGACCCCCCTCCCCTTGCGGGAAGAGCGGCCGGTCCCCGCCGCGCGTCCTGCGGATTCGCGTCCCCGCGCCGCGCGGGCGGGCTCCCCGCTGTTGCATTGCGGGGCGCGGCGGGGAGCGCGAGGGGACCCGCGCGGGGGCCCCCGGGCCCGGTTTCCGCCGCTCCGCTGACAAAACCGAAGACGGGAATGGGTCGCTAGGCCCGCCCCGCCGGCCTCCTCTGGGGGGGAAGGACCAGGAAGCCGGGGACTCCGGGGCGTCGCCAGCGCCCGGGGCGCGGACTCTACCCCTCCCCGCCACCCCCACCATGTGGAGGCCGCCTTGGGGAGAGGGGGACGCAAGCCCGGGGCCGCGGACACCCAAGAGATGTTTATAGTTAAGGGGGGGGGGGTGACCCGGCCACGCCCGGCCTCTGGCGCTGGGTGCACGTGGGGCCACAGGAGCTCTCGGACGGTGGGGTTTCCTGGCCCAGGTGCATCGATGGGTGGGGCACGCCGACCGCTGGGAAGTGGACCCGAGGCGTCCTCGCAGCCTAGAGATGGCCGGGGCTGCAGGCGCCCATCCAGCTGGGTCTGCTGGTGTTTTCAACCCCCTCCTGCTCCAGCCGGACGCGGGCGCGTTTCTGGGCCACGCGAGGCGGAAGGATGCTGGAGCGCGCTGCCTGGCACTTCCCCTCCCCCCCCCCACCGCCCACCGCGCCCGTGACCTTCCCGTTGCCCTTGAGCCGGGCGTGGCTGGCGCGGGGGCGGCAGGTTGGGGCGCTGTGGCCTCAGCCCCGCCCTTCGCGCGTCTACGTGATGCCGGGCCAGTCGCCACCCTCGCGCCCTGCGCCCTTGGCCCTGGGCACCCGGCGCGGGGACTGCATGCTGCCCGCACCGCAGAGCGGGAGTCCCGGCGGGAGCCGCCTCTTCCACCCTGGGAGGCAGCCGTGCTGCTCACCGCCCCCCTTCCCCCACCCACACAGGCCCGCCTTCCCTTCCGGAGGGGGTACCCCCGGCTGATCGAGCAGTTCCCCGGTGACCTAGTATTCTAGTAAAGTGATCCCGGGAGTAAACATTCCGGAGGCGCGAAGTGTTGTGACAGGGCACTGGCCCGGCCTGGAAACACGGGGGAACACTGTCTTGTCGCTTAAGTAAACACCCAAGGTGTGCCACGTGGAGTCCGGGTGGGGTCGCCGTGGGGCTCAGAGTGGCTTCCCCGTCAACCGGCGGCTTGAAAAGCACGTGCGTGTGGAGACGTGGGCTGGCACACGTTCGGAAGCATCCTGGGTGAATCTTAATCTGGGCCTCGACAGGGGGATGCACCGTTGGGCAGGAAGACGGACTGGCTTTTAAACCACAGGGCTTCAGGGTCAGAGTTTCAAGGTTGTTTTACAATTAAGGCTCTGTGTCTGGTGAAAATACATGGACGGGTCATTCTTTTGAACCCCCGTCCAAGAGCTTGCTCAGCTGCCTGGTAGGTGATGTGCACGGACTCGAGGTGATGGCACAGGAGAGTCAGCATTTTCTGTCCCTTCTCCTGGCTCAGCCACCTGTGAGTAGTTGTAAGTAACAAGAGGCCAGTTGAGTCCACACAGCTGGTCACTGGGAGAGGAAACGTTGAGACCCAGACATGAGAAGGCCGCTCGGGTGGTGTCAGATTAATGGGAAACGCCTGACACTCTCAGGTGGGCATCGGGCTGCCCCTGGGAGAGCCTCCCGTGGTCTGGGCATTTATCCCGCGGAGCTGAGGCCCTCGACTCCGTGTTGTCTGGAACAACACGTGTTGTCTGGAACTCCATGGGAAGCAGCATCTCCTGCTTTGGTATTTTGAGCTCTGACTGAGGGTCTCGATCCCCTTCTGTCTGAGAAAGCTCCTCCTGGCGTGTGCTCGGTCAGTCTCAGCAGCAGCAGATTTAGAGACCCCTAGAGAAGGTTGTTCCTAGAGATGCTGTCAAGACGCTCTGTTCTTTCCCCATTTTATCTTGATTCCAGATTCTGTCAGCCAAGGTAGGAGAGTTTTGCTCATAGCTAAAGATCCAGGAGAGCATGTGCAAGCCTTAATTTCAAGGTAGTTTTCTTTTTTCTTTAATTTTTAGAAATCTTTTTATTTTTGAGAGAGAGAGAGAGAGAGAGAGAGCATGAGCGCATGAGCAGGGGAGGGGCAGAGAGAGAGGGAGACACGGAATCCGAAGCAGGCTCAGGCTCCGAGCTGTCAGCACAGAGCCCGCCGCGGGTCTCGAACTCAAGAACTGTGAGATCACGACCTGAGCCGAAGTCGGAGGCTTAACCGACTGAGCCCCCCAGGAGCCCCACAAGGTAGTTTGCTAATCCGGTGTGGAATGATGGTCGGATTCCACGTGGAGGTGACCATGGCTACTATTTGGGGGGCCGGGAGCGCTACGCTTCCCGCCTCCAGGCCTCATTACGTTACTCCACGGTGCGTATGTCTTCATTTTCGAGGTGGGGAGAAGGTCCTACAGACTCGCGAGTGACTTCGTTCAGGTCACGTGGCTCATACGTGGCATTTGGCGGGATTTAGGCAAAGCCCTGTGAGCTCTCAATCCCCGGTACTTCCCAGCAGGCCATGCTCTCCGGGGGCCTTTCTTCGGTGAGGCTGTAAAGTTCAGGTCCAAGTTAACGCTCCAAAGTGGGCAAAGCCCAGCTGGCTCAACATTGTATGGATGATTTTTCCACAGCTTTGTGAGGGGAGCAGAAAATGCGTGTTTACAGCGATAGCACTGGGGCAGCCGAAGCAGTCCCACGTCGATACCAGAGTGATGGAGTGCTTTTGTTTTCTACTCGAGTTTCGTGTAGTTATTTAAAAAAGAAGAAGAAGAAAGAAAAAAAAAATCCCCTCATCTGTATTCCCACAGCCCCCCGCCCCGCCCCTTAAGGAAGGCTATTTCTAGACCTTATTGTGCTTCTCATTCTTTGGGCTTCTTCTGTTGTCGCAAGGACGTCTGCAAGTTTAAACGGATTTTCCACCTTGCTGGATGGACAGCCTTTCCATGACTAAGCAGCCACCCTCCAGCAAGATTGTGTCACTCACCCAACATGATTCAGAGTGTGGGCTCCGGGAGGCCGGGTGCAGCTGAGAAGGTGTGGGAACCCAGGGCAGCGAGGCTAGGAAGGCTGAGTCCCTCTTTCACCTGAGGCAAAGCAGGCATGAGTACAGTATTCGGGGAGCTCACATGAGCGGAGTCTGGATCAGCCTTTCCAGCATCAGCAAGAATAACTTGCAGGATGAGTACCTGCCATCTGGGCTGTGCAGGCGCTACTCTGTGCTAATTTAGTGCGCACGGGGGCAAGCGGGCTTTGTGGGGAGCTGCCTGCCTTCAGCTCTAAGTGGTAGACAGGGCCGGGCCGCGTGGGTGCAGAGGGCACGGGAGGAGGGGGACCCCAGTGTCTCTCCCCAAGTGCGTTTCTGGGGTCCAGCACGGGACGCGGCACGGGGCAGGCTCTCGAGCGTTTGCTGCACGGCTCCCCTGACTCCCCCGACTCTCCCTGAGGCCTGTGGGCCACTCCCTGTCGCAAAATGCCGGGCGACTGGAGTTCTGGCTCCTTCCTTTTCTCATGAAGTCATTTTGATGCCTGAACCTCCCTAATCAAAAGCAGTCCTTCTGCAGAGCGGTGCCTGGGAACGCCAAGGCCTCGAAGATTCGAACTTGAGCAACTTGAGCACTGTAGTCGGGAATGTGAGGCTCTCTGGTCTCGGGGCCTCGGGCAGGAGGGTGGTCCTGCCGTTGGACACGTGACAGGAGCCCAGCTTGATGCAGAGGGAAGCGGGGGCCGGTGGGCATCTTGTCTCCGAGGGCTCTGGGGCCCCTCACTGCCCTGGAACTCTGTCTGCATACGTTCTGTAACGGGTTTTTCTTTTCCACTTAAGACGTAATAATTAATTTAGCAAAAACTGTTGCGTCCTGGCAGCAGTGTATTAGAATCACAGCGGTAACCCCGTGAGCGCCGCGGGCAATCAGCCATCGCACCGTTTTCTGGAACTGTGGCACACGCACCGTGTGGCACACCCAGGTGACTTAGACTCTGGACACTTGGTCGTCTTTCAGAAAAACTCAAACCCGGTTACGGGAAGCAAACACCTTTGGCTCGGAACTGAAACGTTTCATCGGGGGGAGCCGGGGGCCCCCGGGGGCCGCTCTGCCCACCAGAGGGGCCACCAGGAGCCATCACCATTAGAAACACAGAGACGGGCCGGGACGGGGTGACAGCAAACGTGGGGACCCAAAACTGTATGCTTGCTGCGATTGTAATTAGGTCAGGAGGGTGTATTTGGACAAAGGGCAGGGGGCTTTATGTTAAAAATGGTCGGGGTGCTGTGTGTCCACCTCCCTCTTCTCAGCAAGCTCCGCGGGGTGCACTGTCTGTATTTGGTGCACCTGCCCGGGGGCCCCCCCCACCCCGTTTTCCCAGATGTCTTTGCCGCCATGTACTTAGCGTGCCTGGAATTACACATGTTGTACCTGTCAGGACGAGAGTGTGGAGAGAGTGTGGAGCCGGGCCTCCCAGAACCCTGGGGCTGTTGGGGGTGAATAGCCTGGTTCCTGCTCTCCACCAGGGTCCCGCCGGGGTCCCACTCTCCCCTGGGCAGGGCCTCCAGTGCTCATGTGCATAACAAAGCCGCAGAATCGCTCACCTGCTGTCCTCTCCCCAACTCCCTTCTTGCTCCCCCTTCCTCTCCCCTCCTTCCCAGTGAGGGTCTTCCATCCAGGGACGCTGCCCCGCCCTCCTGCCCCTGGGGGCTCTGGAGCTTTGTCCCCCTGGTTTCGCAGAAGCCACCCAGGGGTCTTGCTGAGGCGCGTTCTGGTGTCGCGGGTCTGGGCACCGCACCTCTGGTCCCTCTGGTCGGCTCAGGGCCACGCTGGAGTCGGGGTCCACGGGGCAGCTCGGCCCATCAGGACGAGGACCTTGACTGGGAGGGTTACGCATAGGACTCCTTGCATAGAGTGTGTAAACAAGTGATGTGGCTGGACTTGTCTTCGACTGGGAAGCGGTTGGCAGAGCAGGTGCAGTGGCTGCCCACGGCCCTTCCTCCTCGGCTCAGCTCTGGATTATATTCCTGGGGTTTGATTCCCCTTCCCGTGTCCTCCTCCCATCAATGAGCGAGGCTGCCTGGGTGCGGAGTGATGCCCGGGGCAGACGGCGGACGCCCTCTGTCAGGGAGCCAGACCCGGCAGAGAGCCTGTTTCTGGAAGGCCCGGGACACCTGTGCGCAGAGACTCTCCACACGCCCCATGGGGGTCTGAGGGGTGAACCAGCGCACAGTACCCTGGCATGGGGGCGGGGGGGGGCGTGCAGGGGCTGGGGGGGGCATGCAGGGGCTGGGGGAAGAGGTCAGGGCCAAGTGGGTGAGGTTCCGGGGAGGGGCAGGCAGTGAGGACTTTGGATTTGCCTTGTGGGTTCAGGGAAGCCACCTGAGGTGCGGGTGCAAAGCCCAAGTTTAGGGTCTCATGGGGAGCAGGATTGGGCCATAGCTGGAGGGTTGCAGGACTGGAGCTGGGCCCCTGGCAAGACACCCCTATGGCGGGGACCCAGGAGGGTCGGGTGACTTTGCAGGTGGAGGGTTTGGCCTCAGGTAGGAGCTCACAGTAGGGCAGGAAGAAAGGCAGAGCCGGGAGCAGCGGTGGAAGCAGGCAGGTTGGTAGAATGTTCTTGATAGCCTTGCTTAGACTAGTGAACAATGGGAGGTCCAGGGAAAACCCATCAGCAGGGGATGAGCTGTTAGGTGCCTGGAATATTCTCCGCCTTTCCAAGGAGCTTTGCTCTGATGCTCCCGGCAAGAGACCACACCACTGTTACAGTGTGGATTCAGAAGTAGATTCCACTGCTGTGCGATAGAAACCAGGCTCCCACATGAGGCCCATTATGGATGTCACCGTGTAGCCACCGCATTACAGAAGGGAAAACAGGGGCTCCTGGGGGGCTCAGTCGGTTGAGCGTCCGACTTTGGCCCAGGTCATGATCTCATGGTTCGTGGGTTCGGGCCCCACATCGGGCTCTGTGCTGACAGCTCGGAGCCTGGAGCCTGTTTTGGATTCTGTGTCTCCCTCCCTCTACTCCTCTCCTGCTCGTGCTCGCTCGCTCTCTCTCTCCCTCTAAAATATAAATAAACATAAACAAATTTTAAAAAGGGGAAAGAAACAGGAGACGTTAATTGTAAATGTATATTTTATTCAACCTAGTATTTTAGTCCATCATTAATATAAAGACCATTAATAGGACGTTTCACTTTTTTGTTTCCGTGCTGAGCCTTGACATGCGCTCTGTTATCTGACACAGTGCATCTTGGCACAGTCCGGGGCCGCACCAGGGACAGTGGGGCTTCAGCCCCCGCGGTGGCCGCGGCCGCTTGGATATAAAGGGTCCCCCCCGAGCCTTTGTGTGGAAGCTCGGATGGCGTGCAGGGGACTGCTGGCTGTGGTCTCGGTGTCCGTGGTGGGCACTGGGACATGGTGTGTGGCAGGCTCGGAGTGCCTGGCCTCTCCCGCTCCCTGTCACCCAGGCTTCTCCCAGGCTTCTCCGGGGCGGGCACGCTGGCTCCGCTCCACCCCCCACCGGACCCCACACCCAGTCCCCCAGCCCCGCTCTGCCCGCGCTCTCCTCCTTGGCAGTGTATTGGTTTCTCGGGCCCGGAACCGTCCTGTTTGGCCAGTGATGTAGGGCACCAGTGCCTGGCGAGGAGACGATGCCCCATCCGTGTGCACCGGACGGCTGGACGAGTGAACGCGTGCCCACGTTTTCCCCCGACTTTTCACGCGGGCAGTGATGTGGATAGCACAGGGTGCGGGGGAGCTCCCAGCTTGCCAACTGATCCCGGGGGAGCCAGCCCCGGACACAGCTCTCCTGGTGACCTCCCCCCCCTCGCCCCTCCTACCTACATTATTAAACGGGGAGGCTTAATGGAGAACCTTAGGCGCAGGAGCAAGGTAACGGTGCTTTAGCTTGTTTTCTGACACACGCTGATGGCTGCTTCGGTACAAAGAGGCGCGTGAATTCAGACAGAGGCCGGTGACAGGGCTGAACAGCTGGGCTTTATTTTTCCAAAAGGAATTTAAGTAGGGACTAATTAGGGAAGGGAAGGTGACGAGTGGGGAAAATCGCTCCATACCGTTAAGAGGGTTAAGTCAGGAGGTTGATTATACTCTTCCGATCACGTGGGAAACACAAGACGCGCCCCACTCGTTTTATTAGAATCAGCATATCCCTTACTTCTTACAGATGAAGCTTCTTTTCTTTTTTTTTTAAGTTTACTTGTTATTTATTTTTTGAGAGAGAGAGAGAGAGAGGGAAGGGGAGGGGCAGAGAGGGAGACAGAGACTCCCGAGCAGACTCTGCACTGTCAGCACAGAACCCGACACAGGGCTCGATCCCACAAACCCTGAGATCAGGACCCGAGCTGAAACCGAGAGACGCTTGGCCGACTGAGCCACCCAGGCGCCCCAAGATTCCTCAGAGTTTAAACGTCATCAGAACAGACCTCAGGAAGCGTTTGGAAACAGGTCCCCGGCGCTCCCTGACCTCCAGGGAGGGAAGATCTGACCAGACGCTCCTACCTGCACCCTAGTTTGGTGCGAAGCAGCGAATACGTAAGATCAGAACAACTTCAGGGTCCGATCTTTCTGCTGCGTCTCAAGTCACCAGCACACATTTCCCACCTCGCTGCCCCCTCGTTCCCCCAAGGTTTGGTCATTCTGGGTGCCCGTAACCAGACTCCACATTCCCTGAAGGCCGGGTTTACATTTCTGCGAACGACGAGGCGACTGCTCTCGAAGCACTAAGATTCTGACTCGGCAGCAAGATGACATTTCCCCATGATAACAATCAGGAGAGTTGCTTTAATTCCCCGACGTGGCCACCGAAGCAAAAGCGAAAGCACGAGGAAGGAACCCTGTGAGGCAGGCTGTTGGGGAGCAGGGGTGTCTTCCCCTTTCCCTGGCTTTTGTCCTCCTGGGTCCCCTCCCTGGAAGGCGGCCACCCGGGCCCCACCCCGCCCGGTGGGAGGAGGACCCACGAGGGCTGACTAACCCACAGGCCCCGCCCCGAGCACTTAGACAGGCATTGGGGCCCAGGGGGCATCTGGATCCCTCGCGGTGGCTTTGGGGATTCCAGCACAGCCTTCCCGCTGCAGACTCTGCACCAGCTCTAAGTCTGACTGCAGGCCAAGGCTTCCCCGCCGGGTTTTGTTCCCTTGGCGTCTCAGTTTCTGTGCTCGGAGCCCGACTTCCTCATCCGCCCAGGGGGGCTCCGGACCCCTCAGGCTTCCTGTGAGCGTCCACCCCAGCTGGTTATTAGCCACAGGCATGGCCCCTCCCCAGGCCCCAGGCGGAGCTCCGAGCTGTGGCAAGAGGCCGGCTGGCTTCACTAGATGACTCACTTGCGAGTAAGTGAGTTAAAGCCCAGTGAGTCTTGGAGGGGGTTTTCAGGATGCGCTGGCCCGACTGTTCTCCGTCTGCCCCTCCCCGGGAACTTGGTGGAAATGCTCAAGCTCCTCCCTCCCCCAGAGGCCCCCAGGGACTCTGCCAGGGCCCAGGGGGATACCCAGTGGTAGGTGGGCACTGAGTGGGATGTGAGTGTAGGAGCGGGGTGCAGGGGTGAGTGCAGAGGAAGGATGCAGGGGTGGGATGCAGGGATGACTGCAGAGGTGAGTGCAGGGGTGGGAGGCAGGGGTGACTGCAGGGGTAGGATGCAGGGGTGGGGTGCAGAGGTGAGTGCAGGGGTGACTGCAGGGGTGACTGCTGAGGTGAGTGCAGGGGTGGGAGGCAGGGGTGACTGCAGGGGTGGGTGGGGTGCAGAGGTGAGTGCAGGGGTGGGATGCAGGGTGACTGCAGAGGTGAGTGCAGGGGTGGGAGGCAGGGGTGACTACAGGGGTAGGATGCAGGGGTGGGGTGCAGAGGTGAGTGCAGGGGTAGGATGCAGGGGTGACTGCAGAGGTGAGTGCAGGGGTGGGAGGCAGGGGTGACTGCAGGGGTGGGAGGCAGGGGTGACTGCAGGGGTGGGTGGGGTGCAGAGGTGAGTGCAGGGGTGGGATGCAGGGTGACTGCAGAGGTGAGTGCAGGGGTGGGATGCAGGGGTGGGATGCAGGGGTGACTGCAGAGGTGAGTGCAGGGGTGGGAGGCAGGGGTGACTACAGGGGTAGGATGCAGGGGTGGGGTGCAGAAGTGAGTGCAGGGGTGAGTGCAGAGGGAGGATGCAGGGGTGGGATGCAGGGATGACTGCAGAGGTGAGTGCAGGGGTGGGAGGCAGGGGTGACTACAGGGGTAGGATGCAGGGGTGGGGTGCAGGGGTAGGATGCAGGGGTGACTGCAGAGGTGAGTGCAGGGGTAGGAGGCAGGGGTGGGATGCAGGCAGGGGGCCTCCCATGACAGGTTACAGTCGGAGCAGGCTTTTATCCCACAGGGACTCGGGGGCGTCCCCTCCGGATCATGTCTACTTGTCACAGTTCCTTCCTTCAGCCACTTACATGGCGCAAAAGCCCCATTTATCGTGCCTGTGTGAGGGGCCCCTTGGGAATGACGCCTCGTAAAGGAGGGGCATTCAGGAGGGTGACGGCCCGGAAGTCGGTGTTTATCATACTTCCCACCCGGGGATGGTGCCGTTGAAGGGCTCGGGGTCAGTTTCCCTGTGACAGTGGCTGCAGCGTAAGCCCCGGAATCCTGGAGCCAGTTGGGGGGGACGCTAAGCAGCTGTGTTGTCCCCCCAGCCGCCCACCTGACACGGCCACGGGGGACGCACAGGCCGCCCGCACAGGTGTGAGAGCCCACACTGTGCCACTCCTCCAGGGACGAGGGGTGGGTGGGGGCTCGCAGGGAGTCTCTGGGGGTCTGGAGCCCCATCTGCAGGTCGAGGGAGGGCATCCAGCGTGTCTGACTGGGACGCGGTGACATTTCGGGGGGAGCTGTGGGCTTGTGCAGTGGAGACGACCGACCGTGAGATTCAAGGTTGAGCATCTAGGTGGGGCCGAGCAGGTAGATAGAGTCCCCGTGCTGGACAACCTGTCCCTGAGGAGTTTGGCTCGACGCGTGCAGGCCCTGTCGAATCGAGGGCAGGGACATGGGCATATCCGAGTTTGTGGGTGCCGACGCAGGAGACCCTGGGGCGCCTGGGGGGCTCCGTTGGTTAAGCATCTGACTCTTGATTTCAGCTCAGGTCATGATGTCACTGATCTGTGCTAAGCATGAGTCTGCTTGAGATTCTCATTCTCTGCCCCTCCCCCACCTGTGTGTGCTCGTGTGTGTGTGTGTGTGTGTGCACGTGTGCACATGCTCTGTCTCTCAAAATAAATAAACGTTTTAAATGGATAAATGAATTTATTAATTTATTTTGAGAGAGAGAGCGAGAGGGAGGGGGGTAGGAAGGGACAGAGAGAAAGGGAGAATCCTTGCTGACCCCACAGAGCCGAAATCTCATGAGCCATGATGAAGACCTGAGCCAAAATCAAGAGTCAGATGCTTAACTGGCTTAGCCACCCAGGCGCCCTATAATATTTAAAACATTTTTTTAATGTTTATTTATTTTTGAGAGAGCGAGAGACAGAGTGTGGGCAGGGGAAGGGGCAGAGAGAGGGAGACACAGAATCCGAAGCAGGCTCCAGGCTCCGAGCTGTCAGCACGGACCGCGAGATCGTGGGCTCGAACCCACAGGCCGTGAGATCGTGACCTCAGCCGATGTCGGCCGCTTAACTGACGGAGCCACCCAGGCGCCCCGTAGTTTTTTAACAAGAAGAACGTGTTTATAAATTACTTGTGTCGTAACTAACCAAAGACATACAGCCGCTCCAGTCCTCTGGCCGTGGTGTAGATAAGGTTAGAGGCACAGGGCGGGATGTGGGGCAAACGTGGGGAGAAATGCCAGTTTCGAGGGCAGAGGCTGTCGTGGTGTGTGGGTCCAGCGTGGGCAGCAGCACGGAGAGCACGTACAGGAAAGGCAGCACGTGGGGGGCGCGGAGGCTGTGCCCTGATGTGCAGCGTCTGAGGGTCTGGAGGACCGAACAGCTGTTAATCCGTAGGTCCTCAAACGGGGTTCGACCGGGAAGTGATGGCTCGCAGATGTGCACGTGTCCACGGACGTGTACGTTTTACGTGTGCGTTAAACGTGGACTTATTTCTAAAGTCTGGGCCCCATGCTCGTCCAGCCACGTGACTACTGTAGCCTTTGAGAGCCAACAGCCATGTTCTCGGGTCTCAGACGTGGCTCAGCTATGACCATCTCTGCCTGTCTTCTGGGTGGCTTTGCCCTCCCAGTACGTACGAATTTCGTGTCCGTGTCTGTAACGCTCCTGGGAGCCACGTGCCTTCCGTGTATTACCAGGGGTGGCCTTTCCTTCGTGGCCCGTGTTCTCCAGCCTCTGCAGTCCTGACATTTGTGTCTGAAACGTGAGTTAGCAGGGGAGGCAGGGGAGCGACCCGGTGTCCCGCATGTCGGCTGGGAGCCGGGAGCTGCCTGTTCGAGGCCTGGGACCGACCGTCCCCTCCCGAATCCTGGCCTCGCGGGCCGGCCTCTACGTGATGACACAGGGTTTGCAGTTTCCTGTTCCCTCCGCTCTCCCCAGGGCTTGCCCGGCCCAGGTGCGCCGCTCAAAAGTGGGGCTCCCGTGGAGAACGAGTCGGGGTGTCCTGAGAGCACGAGGCTGTGTCACACAAAACCACTTTAATCCCCTCTAGGTAGCGTCCTCTGGGCAAGTGTGGAGCATGTCCTAGATTTATCTTGAGGAGGTATTTATTCATACCGTATTGGGCTGGCTTTTCTTTTGATAAACGGCATGACTTAGTTTGAATTTAAGGCCCTTCACCGAGACATTCTTTACACCGCCAGCTGCTAACGAAATAACGATTTTCCTCCTCCGGTCGCAGAGGCAGCCCTCGTCCATGTCAAGTTGAGTCCGTCTAACTACAGATAAGCCCCGGTCTCTCTGCTGTCTCGCCGATGGGCTGTGTTGCCTACCAACTCCTCCGGGCCGGGGTCCCGCCTCTGTCTGCGGTGACCGTCAGGGTGCCCCGGGCTCTCGGACAGTGACGCGCCCCGGCCGTGTGCCCTCAGCGCGCCGGCCGCCTGGCCCTGACCCCGGACGTGCACGCCAGGCCCGTCGTCCGTGTGAGGAGCCCGCCGCGCGGGCTCGTGGCTCCCCCGTGGTCACAGTGGGTTACATGGCAGCACCCGAATCGCCCCAGTCTGGTCACTGACTCTGTCCCCTTCCTTCCGCAGGTATGAATGCTGCTGTCCGTGCTGTGGTGCGCATGGGAATATACGTGGGGGCCAAGGTGTACTTTATCTATGAGGTCAGTGTTGCGTCTCCCTCCCGCTGTCTCTGACTCGGGGACCCGTGCCTCACGCTTGCCTGGGCGCTGTTGACCCAACACAAGATGACGGGTGGTGGGCACCTCAGGCCAGAGCAGGGCCCCGTGTGCAGGAAGGGGGGGTGCCCCAGGGAGTGGGGAGGTCGCACTCCTGGTCTGGGTGCAGGTCTGTGAGGTTTGTGCCAGGGGTGAGGGGCTGGGGGGAGCACACGGGGCGCAAAATGCTGCTTCGTGTTACCTACTGGCCCCGTGGGATGACCGTATTTGTCTGCAGCCCTCCTTCCTTACGGAAGTGATCTGTCACTCATTATGGGGCTGAACGCCAGTAAACATTGAGGTAACAGGGAGAAAGAGGCCACTTTGAGCTTTGTGTCACCTCCGGGAAACCCAGACCACCTCCCCGACAACCCTTTCTGTACCAACTTCAAATGAAGAGTCTGAGGTGAGCCGGGGGCCACCGGCTGTGATGTCCCACTTTCCAGGGGCTGACCATGTAGCGGTAGGCGAGGTTTGGAGGGGAGGCGCCCGTGTAGTTTGGACCCGGGCGTTTACGTCAAAAACTATGAGGGATAAATAATCTCTATTTAGGTTTTAAATTTATGAAACCTAACAAAGCGGAAAACACGGAAAGAAAAGAGCACATTTGTGTTTTATTCTGATCCTCCCCAAGACTGTATGTGAGAGTCTAGAAGGGGATCTGAATGTTAAAAAATTACAGCAAATGGGGGGGCGCCTGGGGGGGCTCCGTCGGTGAAGCGTCCGACTTCGGCTCAGGTCATGATCTCGCGGTTCGTGGGTTCGAGCCCCGCGTCAGGCTCGATGCTGACAGCTCAGAGCCTGGAGCCTGCTTTCGATTCTGTGTCTCCCTCTCTCTCTCTGCCCCTCTCCTGCTCACGCGCGCTCTCTCTCTTTCTCTCTAAAATAAACATTTAAAATTAAAAAAAAAACTACAGCAAATATATTTTGTGCAGTGTTTTCCGCCACGATCCCTCTCCACACTTTAGGTTTCTGCGATATCCCACCACTGGGGACTCCCATTTACGTGACCCCTCGTTTGCGGGATCATTCCTCTCCCGTGCGACTGGTGACACCCCACTTTTCAAATGTCCTGGCACAGGAGACCCATGATGGTGTGTGAAGCCATTAGGTGTTTTGTGCGATTACCGCGATCCCAGCACAGGGCGCCGACGGGATGGCCTGTGCGGCAGGGATGGTCGGGGGGGGGGGGGCGGTATTTTGCCACAGTGGTTCCTGAAACCGGCTCCAGGCCCTGACCCCCCCCCTGCCCTGGCCCCCCAGAGCTGGCCCGGGCTCTCCTCCTTCTGGGAAGGAGCGGGTCACAAGCCTTTGCTCGTCGGGCTGGATAACAGTTTGTGTGTTGTTTGCTGGAAAGGTGTTTTTTTTGCCCCGTTCTTGGCTTTGCTCTTCTGAGCCGCGGCTCTGTGGCTCTGTGGCTCTGGGGTTTGCGTCTCTCCGATTTGGGAGCTGTGAAAAGGATGGGCCCAATCAAAGCGTTGCCTTCGGGGTCACGTCACCCCTGTGGCCGTTGGCCCTGGGCCGGGGCGCTGGTGTGGACAGAGCCCGCCCCTCCGGTGGGTGTTTAGCTTGCTACAGTTGCCCGCGTGTGTTCCTGCCGCTGCCGGGGACCGTGTGCACACGCACCGATGCCCTCTGCCTTTCCATTTGGTTCCATTTCACCCTGGGGAGGGGCTGCCTCTGCCTTGGAGCTCCAGCCAGGACCCCCCCCTTCTCCTGCCTGCTGGAGGCTGGGGTGGACTCGGACCAGGTTCCTCTCTCGTGACCGACAGCGTGTTTTCGATTCAGTGTAGACGATTCTGCCTGGACTCTGGGCGTGCAGCACGCGGGCCCCACAGTGTTTGTCCCCCTCGCTGGGGACGCTGTGGGGGTTCTCCAGGCTCCAGCTCTGTCACCAGCGGCCACTGGGTCTGGAGGGTGACTGCGGGTGCTGGAGGGAGGGGAAGGAAGTCATTTCCGTTATTTCATAGTTGAAGAAACTGACTGGTGTGTGTCTTTCAAAAAAAGAGACTTTGGGGCGCCTGGGTGGTGCAGTCGGTTAAGCGTCCAACTTCAGCCAGGTCACGATCTCGCGGTCCGTGAGTTCGAGCCCCGCATCGGGCTCTGGGCTGATGGCTCGGAGCCTGGAGCCTGTTTCCGATTCTGTGTCTCCCTCTCTCTCTGCCCCTCCCCCATTCATGCTCTGTCTCTCTCTGTCCCAAAAATAAATAAACGTTGAAAAAAAAAATTAAAAAAAAAAACAAAAAAAGAGACTTTGCTTTTTCTGTGTCTTTTCGTCACGGGCAGAGCTGGGGAGAAAGCCCCAGTCCCCCATCCGGCCGGTGACGGGGATGGGACCTACTACCCCCGGGGACGCTGATGTCTGCAGACATTTCGTGGCTGTCATGTTATTAGGGCTCCCGGCATGTGGTGCCTGGGGACCAGGGACGCCACTCAGCTCCCTGCGGTGCCCAGAACAGCGGCCACAACAGGGAGTTAGTTACCTGGCCCCGAATGTCCACGCTGCCCAGGTCAACAGGCGGAGGGCGTGCGGTGGGCCTGGTGGCGGCGTGCATGCCAAACCTTTGGGTGTTGAATCCGGCCTAGTAACTGTCAGCATTAATCCTTGTCTGGCTTAAGAGTTCTGTTGTGGTTTTGTTTGTCGTCACTGGCCCTGTGTCCTGGGGGTATTGAGATGGGATAGTCAGATGAGATCTCTACCACCAGACTTCACCGTGTCCCCAGTTCAGGAATCGCCTTGGGGCACATCAGCTATGCCCGCCCCCAGGAACGTGGGTTCCTTGGGAGAAGAGCATCTGGGGTTTTCTCTGGAAGAGTCTTGACACAGGAAAGCAGACTTCTTCTCCCCATCGTGGGCTCCGCTGCCCGCTTTCGTCCCGACCACCTTTGGGGCCGTATTCTCGGTGCCCTCCCTGGAGGGGTGGGGTGGGTGGGGTCCTGTCGGCTGGGCGAGCCTGGCATCCCGCCCCTCCCCGCAGGTGGGCAGTGCGGAGTCCTGAGTCTGAACAGATCCCGTTTCTTTCAGGGAGGGTCTGTGTGCAGGGTGGTGTAATAACTGCTTTACTGGTGACTGGCACCTCGGGAAGAAGGTGCTGGGGACAAGAGCAGAGGGCAGTGTCTGTGGCTCGGCCCCAGGAACGGCCGGCCTGTGAGTCCCAGCGATGGGGAGCTAACGGGGGCAGCCTGGAGAGGGGCTCCCTTGAACCGAAGGCATCTGTCTGGAGAAGACACCTTGCTTCTCGTGACACCCCTCCCCGCCACCCCCAAGGGAGGAATTCTAGGGAACAGCCTGTCCTTTCTGTCCCCATGGGGGGCCGTCCTGGCCTCACTCAAAACTCTGTCGCCTCCCACCCTCAGACTTTGCACTGGGAACCGATAGCATCTCATTGAACTGAATCCGTTCAGGTCTTTGTCACCGACGTAAAGGACCCTGTCTTTGAAATCCAACCGAGTCTGAAATCTGCTGGGTTTTTTCCTAATTCATTTGGGCAGCAGAATGCTCATCCTTTACCCACCCGCCTAGTGTGACCATCCCTAGGACAGGCAGGGGGCACCGGCCGGGACCACCCCCTTCCCCACAGTCGTGACAGAAGTGTCTCCAGACGCGGGCAGTGGTGCTGGTGGGCACAGTGACCCCCGTTGGGGGCGGCCGTCCGAGACCTCTTGGGGCTCAGATTTACAAGACGTTTGGTTTTCTTTCTCCAAAACCTCACTCAGCAGCCTACCCAGCTGCCTGTCGGTGTGTATAGCCCCCCGCCCCCACCCCCCCACCGGAGCTTGACTGGAGCTTTTGAGGTTCCCCACGCGCCTAAAGAGTTAAACGGGTTAGTGTTACATAAAGGAAGGGTTTTTGGGTTTTCTCCCTCAGCAGAAAGTTTGTGGGAAGCGTATTGATGGGAAAACGCTGGCAGTCCTGCCCCAGGTCTGGCACCCAGATTGTTCTGTCTGGCTGCAGCCGGGACTGCTGTAAATCCGGGCCAGGACCACGTGCTGTTGTGCTGAGCCCTTGGGCACCGTCTGGGGAGGAGGGGGCAGGGTGGCCGATTAACCAGTTCTTTCCACCTGGTGAGTCAGTTGTCGGTTTTTCTCCTCTTCCTTCCAGGCTCGGGTTTTTCCTTAGAGACCCACAGGTGTCTCTAGCTGTTCGGGGACGGCGATGACGAGCACGTCACATGGCTTCACAGGACTGTGCCCGGGACGAGGTCCCGGGGTTGAGGAGGGCCGTTAAGTCCTGTGTTCCTCCTGTCTTTGGTTGCTAGAAACAGGAGGCCAGTTCTGTCTCCTGTAATCTGGGGACTCAAAATCCTATTAGCAGAAGGTTTTTCTGCAGATTTACAGAAATTATAGCTCTTTAAACATGACTCACTGAAAAGTCTTTCCTCTTTTTTGTGTGTTTATTTTTTTATTTTACGGAGAGAGGCGGGGAGCTGGGGAGAGGCAGAGGGAGATAGAATCCCAGGCAGGCTCCTTGCTCAGAGCACAGCACGACGCGGGGCTCGATCCCACGACCCTGGGATCATGACCGGAGCCGAAACCAAGAGGTGGACGCTCAGCAGACTGAGCCCCCACCCCAGGCGCCCGGAGTCTCTCCTCTCGGAGACAACGCTTACCAGTTGGGCATGGGCACACAGACCTGGAAATACCCACAGGCCCGTCTCTGGTCTTCCGAACCCTGAATAAAGGCAGGAATGATTCCCGGCACATTCAGCAGCCGACCTTCTTGTTAAAAGCACGTATGTCAGACTTCCTGGAGAGAGGGGCCTCGGCCGGGTCAGAGCCGCGACCCCGGCCTGGCCGGCTTGGGCTGCAGGTGGAGACCCTGCTCGTCAAAGCTGACTTAATACCCTGATAAACCAGCTCTAATCTGTCTGTTAACAGAGGGGTGTCATTTTCCCCTTCCGAACAGAAACCCCGTTTGCCACGGGGCACGTGACTTCGGACGGGCTGCCTGCGTTCACCGTCTTTAAGCAGGAAATGTCATGCTCGGGGCAGAAAGACAGTGACCATCTAACCCCCCACTTTCCAGCCAGGCCGGGTGGGACAGCAGCGGTCCCCTCCTGGCCTGCCCTCCTCTGCTGGGCGTGGGGCGTCCGGGTGTGGTGGGACGTGGGTGCCCCCCGTGCTCCTGACAGGGGGCGAGCAGGCCAGGGTGCCCAGGGTGACTTCTGGGGGGCGTGCTGGCCTGCTCGGACCCGCCCCACCCCTGCCTCTGCCTCCCCCCGCTCTCCACCCCGAGTGCTGGGAAGGCCAGGTGACCAGAACCACACTCTCTTCTCCTGTAGGTTTGACACTTAACTGTTTGTACATTTTAACTTCCTTAGAGTCAGAACTACTAACCCACAAAGCACCTGTCTAAAAAACAGTCGTAGGATGGCCCGAACGAGCAGTCAAGTGTGTGTCCCTTGCAGCTGACTTGCGGGGTCGGCTGCCCGGCTCCAGCAGGCCCGTCCGCACGGTTACTGGGTTCACAAAGGTCCTGTGGCCGCACGCAGCCGGATGACAGAGGTAACGGGCATAGGGCTGAGCGTCTCTCCCGCTGAGGGCCCGCTCCGCGACCCGTCCTCGGACCGTCCACACGCTGGTCCTGCTTGACACGGCCTTGCCCCGGTTCCCAGTTTAGTGTTTTAATCTCGGAAATATAATCTCCTTCGGGCGTTTGCCCCGCCCTGCGTTATCACCGCGCGGGGCCGTGTCATGCTGATTTGCCGTGACCCGCTGTGGCCTTGGGTTTTGTGACCGGCCTGGGACTCTGTGTCATCCGCTTCGTCGTGGAGACATCCGATAACGCCAGGGGGCTAACGCAGCACGCTGGTGGACCGGCCGGTCTCCACAGACACGCCGTGCGGGGCTCCGCCGGGGCCCGTCCTGTTCTAACCAATTGTAGAATTCGAGAGTCTGACCGCAGCTCGGCGGGACACGTGCGGAGGCGGCTCTGGGGCATCGTCCCCGAGGTCCCGGCGCCCTGAGCGCTCTCAGGCCCGCTAGGCTGGAGCATCCGGGTCCCAAAGAGCCCTGGGGTTGGCGGGGATGCGGTGAACTGGGCGCTGGGTCTGGGAGGGCCTGCTGTGTCCCCGGGGGGTCCGCCCAGAATCTCCTGTAGCAAAACAGCCGACGTTCCTGGGCTTCGAGGGCACCACCGTGGAGGACCCGTGCCCGCCGCTGTCTCACGCCCACCTGGTTTAGCAGGATGGCATTTCCCGACTCCAAAGCCTCCAGCGGTCGAGAGCGCCACCTCTCGTGTGCTTGCCGTTAAGTCCTGTCGGTGACGTGCTCTCGTTTGTGAAGGACTAAAGCGGGAAGCCAAAACACGTATCTACGCAAAGCAGCAGAAGCCCGGGAGAGGTCTCTGGTGTCAGTGGTCACATCTAGAAGACGCTTCGCGGTCGCCATCTTGGCTACAGCGTCTCCGCTGGCAGCTGGAACGTGTGCCGCTCAGACGGCGAGATGCCGGGCGAAAAATGCCAGAAACGGGATCCGGAAGGAGGATCGTCCGGCTGGGGAGGAGGGTGGACGCCTCCAACATGAGCCTTCTAAATCACAAAGCGTCCTTCCCATAGCACGGGACTCCGGTTTCCTTCTGGGGCTTTAATTAAAAACAATTACGCAGTATGAGGTCTCTTGTGAGAGGAAGCCACCCACCGTGGACTGGTTCCGACTCTTCTCAGAGCCGATTTAACAGGTGCCTAAAAATGCAGGTCAGAGTGACCTCTGAAGGCAGCACGGGGTCCCGGGGACAGACTGGGCCCCCAGGCCTCCCTGGACATGGCTCAGGACGGTTCCAAGGGGGTCAAACTGACTTCAGAGTCTGGGGCACGTTTGGGGACGTCACCAAGAGGTGCCGCTCGAAGCCTCCACAGGTCGTCACACTTGGTGCGGCCGCGAAGGGTCTCTCTCTGGCTCAACACCGTGCAAACGAGGGCCAGCCAGGCGGGGAGCGTTACTCTGGGGTAGAAACTCGGTGCGGTTCTTCCGGCTTTTGCGTGCCTTTACTCCCGTGTGAGTCATGGAACTCGCTCTGAAGTCAGACTCCAAAGAGGGTGGCAGAACATATTTTGGGCTCTTGGCCGTATTGGAATAGGCATTCAAACCTCCAAAGAGGGTTCAGTGGAAAACAGCTCGTCCGAGCTTGTAAATTATGGTACGTTTGTGTAAAACCAGCCTTCTTGGTGTAGTCATGTCTTCCTGGGAAGCGAAGGACGGCTTAAAACTGAGGTCAGATGTGCCCGAGCCCCCGGCCCCTGCCAGTCACTTCCTGCGGCCCAGCCCACGGGTGCTTCCTTTCCCGTGGACAGCCGCGCCGCGCGAAATAAACCGTCTTGGGAGGATATTCTGCCTTTCCAAATGTGTGTCATGTTTTCTAGGAGGATTTCCCACGTTCCTACTCCAGGAGCAAAGGGATTCGGAAATGTTTTTGTTGAGTCAGTGTTCAAGGCTGAGCGGTGACAATACGGGCAGAGGGAAATTTGCATTCCCCACACAGGCGCCTGCGGGCAGAAGCTGTCGAATGCCGTGCGGGGCACACGAGTTGCCCGAACTGTCCAGGGGTCCGTGCCGCCAGCCAGGTGCAGCGGAGACAGCCCTCGACAAGCCGGGGACACTGCCCCGGCCTCCACGTCCTCGCCGGCACTGGGGCGCCCGGGGCGGCCCCTTCCCCTGGGTGTCCTTGGTGACCTCAGGACGGAGGGTGCCGGAATTACTCTGGTGGCCGTCGGAGCGGGGGAGCGGCGTGTTGGCTTTCTGGGTGTTGCCGAGGGGTTAGCGCGCGTCACCCTGCCGTGCGCGGGACGGCCCTGGTTTTCACCTGCCGTTCTGGCCTCGTTGAAGATGTTTTCTCTCGTCGTCAGGCCCGCGCGGGTCTGGGGCTGAAGCATCGTGCTGTGCGCTGGGTCCAGTTCAGTGCAGGCCTGTGTCCTGTGACACGTGCTGTGTCCCTGCGTCCCAGGCTTCGTAGAACGGAGCTCGGAAAACCGGCACCGCCACGGACGTTGAGTGCTGTTCCCGTATCTGAGGAATGGCATGGCGTGTGGTGTGTGCAGAGTGACGGGGGGTGGCGGGGGGGGGTAGTTCTTAGCAGAAACTGGGGAGTTAGTTGGCAGGGCTTGGTGACAGGCAGTCCTGAGGCCGGAGGCTCCCTCCCTCTGCGTCCTCTCCCTGCTCTCTGTCTGTCTGTCTGTCGTCTGTCTAGCTACCCGTCTCTCTACCTGTTTGTAACACGCTGCTCACTGTCCCTGGGAGTCCCTTAGAAGCAGGGAGGGCCTGCCTTTGCATTGGTCCCGGGGCAGCGTGTGTGGTTGGTGACTCACAGCTGGCACAGCACAACTCACACCTCTCGGGAGCCCCCCCCCCCCCTTCCACGGGCCGGGCCTGGCCCACGTCACCCTCCACAGACATCCTCGGCGGCCCCATACGCTATATGGACAGGGCTAAAAACGCACACCCGGTAGGCTTTGTCGCTGCCCCACGAAGACGGCCTGTTCTGGGGGGCTGTGGGGAGCCTGAGCCCGGGGGTCACGTCCTCAGTACAGGAGGCGTGGGGAGGCCCGCCAGCTCCAAGGCGAATCTGCTCATGGCTCCTCTGCCCCACTTTAGTCCATTCCATTTGTCCCTCTGCTGTTTGTCACACAGAACACCAGACTGTGACACGTGCATGGGTGTATGTGTATTTAGATGTTAGCATACTATACGGTGTGAAACATTATGTGACTATAATATATTGTATGCAACGTATGTTCTGTGTAACATATAAAGTATGTATTTGCTATATTTACGATTGTAATTATATTGCTATTTTGTAAATGTATATGGTTGTATATTGTACACAACATGTTACGTGTTACGTACAATGTGTATCTATATAGCCTATAAAAATATATACACAGACACAGGTGTGTGTTGATAGCCTGGTGTTATGTGTGTGACAAACAGGAAAGAGAGAGGTGGTCTGGAGTGAAATAGAACAAAGAGAGGTTGAAGGCAGGTTCAATCTGTATAATTTGTAGACATACATCATGTATGTATTCTTGCTATATAACACAGAAATAATAAGTTCTATAATACGATGTTTCAGGATGTAAAGATAACAGTAATGTATCGTATGTCATGGTATACGATATAATATGTTAATGTGTATCATATATTATTACGATACAGTGTATTAACACGGTACATTACATCATATGGGAACATATTTTTGACGGGTAAGCACAGGTTCACGCAGTGATTGCCCATAAAGGCTCCTGCCCTGTTGATTACTGTCACACACGGTTCCCTACTCGTGGGCCATTTCATTTTGAAAAAATCCTTACTTTTTTCTTTCCTCTTGACCTCCACAAGGGTAGGAGACACGAATCCACCGTAACAATCTATTATGATCAACTTTCAAAGTGGTTAGTGCCTGTTCCTTTTTAAGGTTAAATGTCCTGGGGAGAGAGAGTCTGGGCGGTAAAGATGCAAACGGGTGTGTCTGTCTTCCTCGATCTCGTGCGGTCTCTGGGGAAAAGCGAGATGCCCTTAGAGCCGGAAGGTCCTGGTCCTCGGGCGCCTTGACCCCCGCTGGCTCACCGCCCCCTCCGGCGAGTCAGATGCAGCTAAGCACAGGGTGAGGCCGACCGATGGCTGCGGTGATCCCCAGCCGTGCTTTTCAGAAGCCGAACACGGTACGGCGTGTGTGTCGACAGCGGCACGGATAGCGGCCCGGGGAAACTGAGGCCCAGACAGGAATGCTTTCTTGCACGCGCAGCAATTGATACCACTGTTTGCACGTGAGTTTGTCACATTACGATCAGCGTTAGGGGAAGTATCTCCCCTTTCAGCCTGCGTGGAGCTGTCAGGTGACAAGCAAACTGGCTTAGTCCCCATAGTGCCCCGGACGAGTCTGGCAAGAAGTTCCCATTTGTTGGGGGTTAGACTGAGGAAGCTTCTGTGCACATTTGCCGCCTAGAAGCAGCACGGGTGGCGCCCTGCTCGGAACCGCTGGGGTCCTAGGGGCTTAGAGTCCTTCCTCACTCCTCACACTTACTTTTTCACAGGATGTACAGGTGGATCTGACGTCTCAGTAGAGTTGAACCCAGTGTGTGTTTTTTTTTTTTTACAAGGATGTCCACCCTCTTTCCACAGGGTTACCAAGGCATGGTTGATGGCGGCAGTAACATCGTGGAAGCCAACTGGGAAAGCGTCTCCAGCATTCTGCAAGTGGTACGTGCTCACTTCCCATACTCCCTGTGTCTCCAAAGTAAGTCACTCTTGCAGTTGGAAACCTTTGGTCCTTCGGCTCCGGTGATGCTGGAGGCGCGTGAACGTGCTGGCTGGCATTACCGTCCTCGTCCACTTCTGTGGTAGGGACACATCCTCAATCGGTGGCTTAATTAAACTTTTCAACACGCTTTGCATCGTGCCAGCAGAGGATTATTCTTGCACTGGAGACTCACGCGTAACAGCTGGGGTTCACTTGTGGATCTTGTCGTGGATTTCGGGTTTGTTTCTGTTTTTTTTTTTTAAATTTTTTTTAACGTTTTATTTATTTTTGAGACAGAGAGACAGAGCATGAACAGGGGAGGGTCAGAGAGAGGGAGACACAGAATCAGAAGCAGGCTCCAGGCTCCGAGCGGTCAGCACAGAGCCCGACGCGGGGCTCGAACTCATGGACCGTGAGATCATGACCTGAGCCGAAGTCGGCCACTCAACCGACTGAGCCACCCAGGCGCCCCTGTTTCTGGTTTTTTAAGGCCGGATTAATGTTGAGGCAGCTTCAGCTTGTTCGTGCCTGCCGGATTTTCGAGAGTCACCAGGCCTGGGAACGATCCCCGCTGTTGGCCTCCGAGGGCTGGGGGATTCAGTGGGAACACAGCTCCCTGTGCCGGGCTGAGCCGGATGTGGCTGCTGGCTTTGGCTGTGCACAGCCGTGGGACCGTGCTGCTGTAGGCAAGACGGGTGCCGACCCGGAACGTAAAAGGAGCCTGCCCGGATGTCTCGTGCCGGATGAATTCCCCAAACACGGTCGCTCCGTGAAGGCCCGAACCGGTGGAGAATGGATGGCAGGGAAAGAATGGATTTCACAACACGGGTCTTTACTGGTGGTTCCGCACCAGTTAACGTGTCGCTCACGTTGAGCGTTTTTCAGTAGAAGGAAACCAGACTGATAGACTCTCGCTGAAGGTGCTCGTGCGACAGAAGGACGGACGGAGTAGATGGTGTCTGACTGTGAACGGAACGTATTCACCGTAGGAAGGAAGGAAGTCCCGCAACTCGGGACGGCACGGGCCGACCTCGGGGTGTTGTGCTGAGGGGGGATGAGTCAGACCCAGACAACGTCCGTACGGTCTCACGTGCAGGTGAGATCTAGAAAAGCTGAACCCGCAGAAACAGAGCAGAGCGGTGGCCGCCCAGGGCTGGGGGTGGGGGAAACGGGGAGTCGCTGGTCCAAGGGCACGGACTCCCAGGTCGGGGGTGAGTAACCTCCAGACCTAACGTACAGCATGGTGGCTATGCTTAATAATTCTGTTTTGTACACTCGAGAGTTGCTAAGGGAGTAGATCTTCGTTCTCAACACGCGCGCGGGCACAGAGGTTACGGAGGTGATGGAGGTGATAATGAACTTGCTTATGGCGATCATTTCACAGCGTAGGTGTGCGTTGAATCATCGTGCCCTAGGCCTTAAAAACTCTTAACAACGCTGTATGATACGAGGCTGAAAATTGCCGAGAGTAGATATTAAACGCTCCCACCACAAAAGAAAGCTCATGTTGTGAACGGATAAGCAGCTCAGTGAGCCTTCTCGTGGCGATCCCTTCGCAACACGTGCATGTATCAAATCAGCACGTTGTGCGCCCCAACTCACATCACGCTCTAGGTGCGTTACATCTCCGTGGCCCCCGGTGGGGAGGGGATCGCCGGGTGTGCGTTGTAAGGCTGGTTACACGCTCGTCGGTCCTATCCTCTGCCCTCCCCGGAAACAGGCCGGAGGGACTTTTACAGCCGTCAGCACTTAGAACACTGTTTGCAAAAAATGAGGACGCGTCTTCTGAATTCCAGGTAGCAGACCCACGTGTGACAGGACCATTTCCGGTCTGGTGCCGCGACCGCCCAGGGAGATGGGAGCCCAGTCGGGGCTGTGCGGGGCGTGGAGGGTGACTCGTTGGCGATCCTCAGTCGTGGCTTAGCTCCTGAGGCCCCGCGAGCCCCTCCGCGTTTATGGGCTGTGCCCGCTTGACCTCCAGTTGTCAGCAATCCCAGGACCCTCGAGTCGCTCTCGGTCACGTCAGAGTGACCAGTCCCTCTTTGTCCTTGCCCAGCACCTTCCGCCCCGGCTCACCTTTGCTGGGCCACACCGTGCCCCTGTCTCCGCCATACTTCCCGTCAGTCGCACGGGCTCCTAGGGGTGCAGAGCACTGTGCCTTACGAACTGAGCCCGTACGTGAAGGATTCTGTGCAAATGGAGGTGTTATAAGTGAATTCACGATGTATGTAAAGAAATCCTGCTTTCTTTTATTTATTTTTTACTTCTTTAATTTTTTTTTTAATGTTTATTTTTGAGAGACAGAGACAGAGCGTGAGCAGGGGTGGGGCAGAGAGAGAGGGAGGCACAGAATCTGAAGCAGGCTCCAGGCTCCGAGCTGTCAGCACAGAGCCTGATGTGGGGCTCGAACTTACGAACTGTGAGATCGTGACCTGAGCCGAAGTCGGACGCTTCACAGACTGAGCCCCCCAGGCGCCCCTGCTTTCTTTTAACTCGTGACTAGGGGTCTTTCAGTTTTGAGAGTCCGAGTGTGAAAAGCCCTGACTTGTCTCTCCTGGAAATGTGGGTGATCCAACTGAAGTTTTCTTACGACTTAGCCTTTAAAAAAGGGCGGGGGGAGCGGGGGAGATGTTAAGACACAGATGTCTTTGGCTCACAGGTTTCTATTCTGCCCGCACGGGGAGCTCCAGGAGAACGGGGGCCTTGGTACCCGGGCGGCTGGCCGTGCCCATTCTCCGGTCACAGCTGCTGGCCCGCGCCCGCCCGTGGGAGGCTCGGTGGATGGGGGCGCGTGGCCGCCCCCCCCGTCCTGCTTCAGCCCAGGCCTGGGGACGGCTGGGTTGTCTTGCGGGCTCCTGTGTTCTCTGCGTGTCCACTGACGCGCTGGTAACGCCCGTGTCAGCTCCTGCGGGGAGGAGGCAGGGACACGCGGTCTGGTTTCTTTCCAGGGAGGCACCATCATAGGCAGCGCTCGCTGCAAGGCCTTCCGCACCCGGGAGGGTCGGCTGAAAGCCGCCGGGAACCTGGTTCAGCGGGGCATCACCAACCTGTGTGTGATCGGCGGGGACGGAAGTCTCACCGGGGCCAACATCTTCCGGAAGGAGTGGAGCGGGCTGCTCAAAGAGCTGGCCGAAAATGGTACGTCTGTGCGCCCGCCTGTCCCCCGGGGGATTTTCTGTTCCCTCCGTTCATTTGCCGTTCCCCTCGGAGCGCTCCGAACTCACGCGTCCGCCCAGCTGACGGTCGCGGGGCGCTTGGAGGTGAGGGTGCGGGTGTCCACCACCCCGTGCGTCCGGCTCTGCCGGGGGCCCCCCGGTGTCTGCCTCGTTGCGAGACTTGAGGTGACTTGTAGCGGAGGACCTTCTGTGTTCCGCGGCCCGTACCTTGGAAGGGTGCTGATGCGGAGGTGAGGCTTGGCATCCGACACGGCCCGCGGCAGCTCATGGCCTCAAGGGACAGCCCCTTCTGACGGGTGGGAAGCTGCCAGGAGCAGGGGCCCCAAGTCTGTGCCGTCTGTCCACGGATGGGAGGGCGGCCATCAGGTCCCGCGGCACCTGCCGCCCGCCGCACTCGGGCCCACAGCAGGCTCTGTGGCGGCACAGGGGGGTCACCGCCGAGTCCCTGCCCGCGCCCCCCTCGGCAGCTCTCTCCCGAGACCCGGAAGCAGGTCCCCACCACTGCCCCCCACGTCGGTGAGAAATCCGCGGGAGCACACGCAGCGTCCCTAAGCTCCCGGGTCTCTGCGAGTGACACCCCCTCACACGGAGGGACGCGTGCCCGAGGCCGCCGACAGAGAGACGTCGGGTTTTACTAAAGCCGGACGCGGCGTGCTCCCCCTTCCCTTTCTGCGCTGAGCCCCTGTGCCCGGCTGGTGACACCTCCTGGCCGCAGGCTGGCTGCCGTGCCCTCAGCGCGCAGACTGAGCTTGTTCAGAAAACACAACGACACGTGGGAAACCGGGGCGGAGTGGCGGCTTTGTCTCCCCGGGACGCCCCGCTTCTCGCTGGCCGAGTGCCTGCGGGGTCGGCGGCGGCCCGTGTTCAGGGCCTGCGGTCTGTGTCCCACGCAGGCGACATCGACAGGGAGGAGGTGCAGAAGCACGCCTACCTCAACGTCGTGGGCATGGTTGGCTCCATCGACAACGACTTCTGCGGCACTGACATGACCATCGGCACCGACTCCGCCTTGCACAGGATTATCGAGGTCGTGGACGCCATCATGACCACCGCCCAGAGGTGAGCCGGGAAGCGGGTCCCCGGCTGGGATGGGCCACGGTGCAGATGTCCCTACCAGCCCCGGGAGGTCCCCTGGTAGGCGTTCTGTGCTGCGGTGTGGACCTCAGTCCCGACCCCGGGAGGTCCCCTGGTGGGCGTTCTGGGTTGCGGTGTAGACCTCAGTCCCGACCCCAGGAGGTCCGCAGATGGGCGTTCTGTGCTGCAGTGTGGACCTCAGTCCCGACCCCGGGAGGTCCCCTGGTGGGCGTTCTGGGCTGCAGTCTAGACCTCAGTCCCGACCCTGGTGGGCGTTCTGTGCTGTGGTGTGGACATCAGTCCTGACCCCGGGAGGTCCCCTGGTGGGCGTTCTGGGCTGCGGTGTGGACCTCAGTCCCGACCCCGGGAGGTCCGCAGATGGGCGTTCTGTGCTGCGGCGCGGACCTCAGTCCCAAACCCGGGACGTCCCGAGATGGGCGTTCTGTGCTGCGGTGTGGACCTCAGTCCCGACCCTGGGAGGTCCCCTGGTGGGTGTTCTGGGCTGCGGTGTGGACCTCAGTCCCGACCCCGGGAGGTCCCCTGGGGGGCGTTCTGTGCTGCAGTGTAGACCTCAGTCCCGACCCTGGGAGGACCCGAGATGAGCGTTCTGTGCTGTGGTGTAGACCTCAGTCCTGACCCCGGGAGGTCCCCTGGTGGGCGTTCTGGGCTGCGGTGTGGGCCTCAGTCCCGACCCCGGGAGGTCCCCTGGTGGGCGTTCTGGGCTGCGGTGTGGACCTCAGTCCCAACCCTGGTGGGCGTTCTGGGCTGCGGTGTGGACCTCAGTCCCGACCCCGGGAGGTCCCCTGGTGGGCGTTTTTGGCTGCGGTGTGGACCTCAGTCCTGACCCCGGGAGGTCCCCAGATGGGTGTTCCGTGCTGCAGTGTAGACCTCAGTCCCGACCCCGGGAGGTCCCCTGGTGGGCGTTCTGGGCTGCGGTGTGGACCTCAGTCCCGACCCCGGGAGGTCCCCTGGTGGGCGTTCTGGGCTGCGGTGTAGCATCTTGTAGAAAGTGGGAGCTCTCTGAACTTAGGCACTGCCATCGGCAGGAAGCAGGCTTTGCTTCCAACTTGGCTGTCACAGTGCCTCTCTCTGTGCTTTTCATGCTGTTCCCAGGGGTGGTAAGTGGATGTTTCCTTGTGTCTTTTGCAGCCACCAGAGGACCTTTGTGCTTGAGGTCATGGGGAGACACTGCGGGTACGTATGTGCGGGTGCCGTCTGCGTGGCGAGGACCCTCGGCCTGGCCCCTTGGCCGGTCCACGCGGGAGCCCGCCGCTGCCTTACGAAGCCACCGCCCTTTCCAAATAGGTACCTAGCCCTGGTGAGCGCCCTGGCCTGCGGGGCAGACTGGGTGTTCCTTCCAGAATCTCCCCCGGAAGAAGGCTGGCAGGAGAACATGTGCGTCAAGCTCTCGGAGGTAACGCGCGTCCTATTTCCCGTGCCTCGCAGCGGCTCCGGTCACACCGCTCTAGCCGTGACGGGTGACAGCCGTGGGATTTCCGGCGGGGACGGACTTGGAGACACGTGGGAAGTGTGGGGCTCTGAAGCGAGGTTGAGCTCAGGGCGTCGGGTCTGCTGGCTCCTCGTGGCTCCGTCTGCTCCCCAGCGATGCAGAGCGCGGGAGAGAAACGCCCAGAACGCTGTTCTCCCTGCACGGCGGCCGCTGGTGCTTGAGGTCGTAGAGGCCGTGGCCGTAAAAGGAGTCGAACCTGGGGAGCAAATCTGCTTCCTGTTCCTCCTGCGCTTACCAGCGTGAACAGACCTGCGCTCTGACCGCCGTTTCCGCACACGCCGTGCGGCCCAGGTCACAGCCCCCCAGCTCCCCCTTGTGGCCCCCGCCCCTCTGGGCGTGCCTCCGGTTGGATCGTTTACCGGTCGCCCAGAACCAGGTTTTTCCCGTCCTCGTGTCTGTCGTCTGTGGCTCCCGCCGTGCGTTATTAGCCCCGGGGAGCCACACGAGGTCAGCTCTCAGGACAGAGTCCCCGTGCCTGGTGAATTTCCCTGCCGTGTCACCGCTGCCCTGCGGGGATGTCTTTAAGCGTGTGGCGTAGGCCACTGACGGTCATACTTAGCAGACACTTGGGCTGAGGGTGCACCGGGGACACGTGTGCGGTAAGACATTGCCGTCACCTTCAACGTGACGGGTTCCGAGAAAGGACTGTGGGCAACAGACCGAGGACGCTCTGACCTAAAAACAGCGTAAGAAACTCCTGATGGACGCCGCGCTCTTGCCGGGAAGAGCCCCGCACGTAGGAAGATGAAGCTTAGGCAGGGGACCGGTGAAGCCACCGACGTCCCGGGTACGGGCGTTACCAGTGACGTAGCAGACACGCTCGGTGTTTCTTGCCTCTGACCCGGGGACGTGGGAGGCACCCCCACCGGCCCGTTGGCGTGGGGCCACACGTGGCTGGCTGTGATGGCTGGCTGTGTGAGAAGCACAGTGCTTCTGTGTCGCTCACCCCCCCCCCCCCCGCTGGGGGCCGTACCCCTCCCTGCCCGCCACCGGTCCCCCTGCCCCCGGCCTGGCCCAGGACCACGCCATCTCGGGCCACGTTCTGGCCTTCGGGACGAGGAGACGCGGGCCTGCTCTGGGGCCGCGCACAGCGGGTCAGAGGGGCAGCGGTGAGGCTGTTACCTGGGGGGTGGGCGCTCGTGTTTGGCTTTGCCCGTCGTTTCCGTAACCGTGTGGTCTTCTCTGCAAATGTCCTTGGGTTTCAGACTTTGTAAACGGCACTGCGAGCTGGGACGAGGACAAGAACGTGGTGGGGTCCCCGCGTTAGGTGTCGGCAGACTGAGGGCGAAACGCTGATCATTCTATCCGCAAGGAATTTTTATTGGGCATGAATGTGGCGCTGGGAGCATTTCCCCAAATGTCCCGCCCGATAAACGGGCCCGGGAAGCACACCTCACAGCGTCTGCCAGATTCTGGCTACTTGGGTTTGAAATCGGAAAGGCCGCCCCAAGGCAAGACCCGGGCTCGGGCCCCGGCCCCAGGTTCCTCCGCTGTGCCGTGGGGAGATGCTTCAGCTCCTAGTGACCCGGGGGGATTCGTGGGTGCACGGGTCCCAGTGGGGAGCCAGGGCTCCTGCCGTGCCCTGTTCGGGGCTCGGGGCCTCCCTCCCCATGTGAGTGTGGGTGGCGTGTGGCCACGTGGCCAATCCCGTATTCGTGGACACGTCGTAATCACTTGCGACCACATCTTCGCACGTCTGAGTTCCTCCAAGTAGAGCAGTTTAGTATCTGTCTAGTAGAGGGGAAAACCACCCCACAGCAAACAGCCTGTGTCCTTGTGACACCCCCCTCCCCCCGAGGGACTGCCCACCTGTGTGACGTCTCCCGGCCTCCCCGGGAGGGTCTTTAACTTGGGACTCGGTAGACAATGTCCTTGCTGACCGTGGTTTCAGCACATCGCTGGGTGTCACCCCCTCCCCCCCCAGAGGGCTGCGGGGACAGCAGGTGTGGGCTCAGTGCCAGGCTGGCCGGTCCTGCACAGGGGCGGCTTCCCCATGTGCGTGCTCTCTGTGCGACCCGCCACCCCCGACCTTCTGCACGGGACTGGGGCTCCATGCTCCCCTCCCCCCACCCCTGCACAAGACTGGGGCTCTGTGCTCCCCCTGCCCGCCCAGGCCTGGGGCTCCGTGCTCCCCTCCCCCAACCCCTGCACAAGACTGGGGCTCTGTGCTCCCCCTGCCCGCCCAGGCCTGGGGCTCCGTGCTCCCCTCCCCCCACCCCTGCACAAGACTGGGGCTCTGTGCTCCCCCTGCCCGCCCAGGCCTGGGGCTCCGTGCTCCCCTCCCCCCACCCCTGCACAAGACTGGGGCTCTGTGCTCCCCCTGCCCGCCCAGGCCTGGGGCTCCGTGCTCCCCTCCCCCCACCCCTGCACAAGACTGGGGCTCTGTGATCCCCCTGCCCGCCCAGGCCTGGGGCTCCGTGCTCCCTTTGCAGGGGCAGGAATTCCCTGCCAGGTTCACAGTGAGCGGGTGGGAGGCTCTGGCTTCAGGAGGAGATCAGAAGCCTGGTTTGCGGTATAGACGCGTTGCTGGGGCCGATGGCTGAGCTCACCGCCTTCTGGGACCAGATGGCAAACGAGCGTGGTCCCCAGCCTGGAGTCACCTGGATGCTGGCCTGTGTCCGGGGTGACCAGCCTCCCCCCACCCCGACCCCCCTCGCCCAGAGCGCCTTCACCCGCCCGCGGTAGTCGGCGACCCGTGTGCAAACTTAGGTGAAGATCTCTACCTGGAAAGAGGCCAGTGTGTTTGGGGCAAAGGGCCCTGGGTTTGTCTCTTGTTGAAAACGATTTCGGTGTCCTGTTTCCTAGAACCGCGCCCGGAAGAAAAGACTGAATATCATCATTGTGGCGGAAGGTGCCATCGACACCCAAAATAAACCCATTACCTCTGAGCAAATCAAGGAGGTGAGTGTGTCTGGTTTCGTAATTCTCAGGCGCCAGCCTGGAAGTGGGGGATTTTAACAAGGCTGGCGGGGTTCGCGTTTGGAACGTTGTGTTATTATCACGAAAACATTTTTTGTTCTTCCCGATGTTTAAAAATGTTTTGGTAATGACTCATAACTTTTAACGGCAGGAGACTCCCGCGGCTCCCGCGTACTGTCCTCAATATCCCCAGAGGCCTGGGAGCCGCCCTGACAGTTGAAACGCAGCAGGGGAGGGACAGGGACAGGGGGTCCCGGCTCCGGGCGCCAGCTGCCCGCCAGCGACAGGGGTCGGGCCCCAGTGTTCTCACAAACAAACAAGATCGCCTTGTTGGGTTCACGCCCGTGCTGCGTCCGGCCTCCAGGGCAGCCTTGTTGTGGCAGGGCTCGCCCGAGGGCGCTGGATGTCACAAGGACCCGGGACGGGAGGGATGGGTTAGGCCGGCGATGGCTCATGTCTGGACAGAACGCAGGGGAGACAGACAGACAGGCAGGCAGCCTCTGGTTGAAGCTGTCCATCAGGGCAAAGGACGTTATCGGCTGCCTTTGCGAACTGGTTTCTCTGTCCGGCCTTTCGTTCCTTCCCAGACCAGCCGTGCAGCTGAGTATTAGAACAGGGGGATCTGTCTGGGAAAGTTACCTGCCATTATCGACAAGAAGTAATCAATAAGATCAAAGACTTTCCTTTTCCCGCTCAATCAAAGTTGAGATTGATCATGGGATACGAGAGCAGGAAGGACCCCAGGCGCCACCTGGCCTGGCCTGTTGCTGGTACAGGAGTAAGAGGGGTGAGTGTGGATGGCAGCCCGGCCCGGCGACGCTCACGTGGGGCCGCCCTGGGGGGACCCCGTGGCTGACCACGGCGTCCACGCTGTGCTTTGCATTTACAGCTGTGCAGACTTACGGTGACTGGGGGGGGAAACGTCGGCATTTCTAGAAGGTATTAGTAACGATGTGCCCTGATCTCAGCTCACCATTCACCTAAACGTTCCGCTAGGAAGCGAACTTTAGACACTGGAAGTCTCCCCCGCGTAGGTCCGAGGAAAGGACTCCCGAGTCCCCAGCCCCGGCACAGAGCACGAGATGACGTCCCGTGTCGCTCTGTTTCCCACAGCTTGTGGTCACGCAGCTGGGGTACGACACGCGGGTGACCATCCTTGGACACGTGCAGAGAGGCGGGACTCCTTCGGCCTTTGACAGGATTTTGGTGAGTGAGGATAGACGTTGTGGGGCGCCTCCCCCCAGGAGCGAGAAGGAACGTGTTACCGGGAAGTCCGACGCTCGCAGAGCCATCCGGTGAAGAGCGTCCCTGCCTGCAGAGCCCGTGGCTCGTCCTGGAGACCCGCTCGGCCCCCCCGTCACCCAGACGCTGGGGGACCCCCAAACACGGGATGCTGAGGGGGAGGGCGACGCATGCAGGTTTCTAGACGCAGGCCCCAGGGTGAGCAGAGGCCAGTC
The DNA here is from genome assembly GCF_018350175.1 of Felis catus. NCBI lineage: Eukaryota > Metazoa > Chordata > Mammalia > Carnivora > Felidae > Felis > Felis catus. The sequence goes on from NC_058374.1 coordinate 3,331,455, forward strand.
CAGACTCGTGGGTATTGGTCTGGATGCTCTTTGCACCTCCGAGCCCCCTTCAGGGCCCCCCGCCAGCCACCTCCTAGTGGGGTCGAAATCTCGTCGAAATCTCCCCATTGGCGGTGGGTTAGACATGATAGGATAGACCGTAAGGAGCTCATCAGGACCCATGCCAGGGGGACGGGGGGACGGGGGCACGCTGGGTCCGGCTGAACACGGGCCAGGCCTCTGCTCACGGGTGCGTCTGCTCACGGTCGTGCCTCCCCGGAGCTGGTGGACGTGCTGCCTGGACCCGTGACCTTGCCTTTGACTTTTGCGATTGTCACTTACAGGCCAGTCGCATGGGGGTGGAGGCCGTGGTCGCCCTTCTCCAGGCCACCCCAGAGACCCCGGCCTGCGTGGTGTCGCTGAGCGGGAACCAGGCCGTCCGCCTGCCCCTGGTGGAGTGTGTGCAGATGGTGAGTTCGCCCGGGACGCCGGCCACCGCCCGTGGGGGAGGCAGGGGCTCGGTGACACCAGGACGGAGGCAGCGCGCAGCGAAACCTCCCCAGAGATGAGCTCCGTCTGTCGGGAAGGAGCGTGTGCACATCACCCGTTTCTGCCAACAAGACGAGATGTGTCGGGACGCGGGTCTGTGAGGCATCCGGGGGGGGCTTCACGGGGTGCGGTGGACGGGGCGGAGCCCCTCCGATGGCAGCCGCCCCTGCCCTCTGTCCCCGAGGACATTCCCATCTGAGACGTGGCGCTGGAATGCCTAGCTGGGGTGACATCCTGGGGTGCACCGGCCTCCTTCGGGCCCCGGGGGTGGGGCCCCTGCACGCAGCAAAGCGGGCTGGGGTTTTCAAGGCAATTGGGCACTAGGTGAGGTGGCAGCGAGCTGCCTCAGACGTTGTCAGCCTTATTTGGCCTTTCCGGTGGCTCTGAAGCGTTTGTACTTTATAACCTGTGCAGAGAGGTGATGAAGCAATTCGGTCTTGGACTTGTTGCAAGTGGCCGTAGAAACGTAATTGCCAGAAGGCTTTGGAGTGAATAAATGTGTGTGCAAGTGTGCATGGCTACGTGTGTGTATGTGTGTGCATGTTTGTGTGCAAGTGTGCATGGCAGTGTGTGCGTGCATGTATGTATATGTGTGCACAGCTGCGTGTTTGTGCATGGCTACACGTGTGTATTGTGTGCATGTTTCTGGCTGTGCACCTGTGTGTGGCTACGTGTGCATGTTTCTGTATAAGTGTGCATGTTTCTGTATGTGCGTGTGCAGCTGCGTGTGTTCACGTGTGCGTGTTTCTGTGTGCGCACATTTCTGTGCATGCAAGTGGGCACGACTGCGTGTGCATGTTTCTGTGTGCAAGCGCACACGGCTGTGTGTGTATGTGTGTGTGTTTCTGTGTGTGCATGGCTGTGTGTGTGCAAGTGTGCATGGCTACGTGTACGTGTATGCATGTTTCTGTGCAAGTGTGCACAGCTACATGTGTGCATGCATGTGCATGTTTCTGTGTAAGTGTGCATGGCTGCTTGTGCATGTTTCTGTGTGTGCAAGTGTGCGGCTGTGTGTGTGTTTCTATGTGTGCAAGTATGCACAGCTGTGTGTGCACATTTCTGGGTGTGCAAGTGGGCACGACTGCGTGTGCATGTTTCTGTGTGCAAGTGCACACGGCTGTGTATGTGTGCGTGTTTCCGTGTGTGCATGACTGTGTGTGCGCGCAAGTGTGCATGGCTATGTGTGTGTACGTGTATGCATGTTTCTGTGCAAGTGTGCACAGGTACATGTGTGTATGTGTGTGCATGTTTCTGCTAGTGCACCTATGCATGGCTATGTGTGCATGTTTCTGTGTAAGTGTGCGTGGCTGCTTGTGCATGTTTCTGTATGTGCAAGTGTGTGCGGCTGCGTGTGTGTTCACGTGTGTGCCTGTGTCTGTGTGCAAGTATGCACAGTGTGTGCACGTTTCTGTGTGTGCAAGTGGGCACGACTGCGTGTGCATGTTTCTGTGTGCAAGTGCGCACGGCTGTGTGCGTATGTGTGCGTGTTTCTGTGTGTGCATGGCTGTGTGTGTGCACAAGTGTGCATGGCTACGTGTGTGTACGTGTATGCATGTTTCTGTGCAAGTGTGTGCAACTACATGTGTGTGCATGTTTCTGTGCAAGTGTGCATGGCTGCTTGTGCAAGTATGTGCGGCTGCTTGTGTGTTCACACGTGTGCGTGTTTCTATGTGTGCAAGTATGCACTGCTGTGTGTGCATGTCTCTGGGTGTGCAAGTGGGCATGACTGCATGTGCATGTTTCTGTGTGCAAGTGTGCACGGCTGTGTTTGTATGTGTGCATGTTTGTGTGTGTGCAAGTGTGCGTGGCTACGTGTGTACATGTATGCATGTTTCTGTGCAAGTGTGCGCGGCTACATGTGTGCATGTGTGTGCATGTTTCTGTGTGCAAGTACGCATGGCTGTGTGTGTATGTGTGCGTGTTTCTGTGTGTGCATGGCTGTGTGTGTGCAAGCGTGCATGGCTACGTGTGTGCACATGTGTGCATGTTTCTGTGCAAGTGTGCATGGCTATGTGTATGTTTATGCATGTTTCTGTGCAAGTGTGCGCAGCTACATGTGTGCATGTGTGTGCATGTTTCTGTGTAAGTGTGCATGGCTGCTTGTGCATGTTTCTGTATGTGCAAGTGTGTGGCTGCATGTGTTCACGTGTGTGCATGTATCTGTGTGTGCAAGTGGGCACGACTGCATGTGCATGTTTCTGTGTGCAAGTGCGCACGGCTGTGTGTGTACGTGTGTGTGTTTCTGTGTGTGCATGGCTGTGTGTGTGCACGTGTGCATGGCTACATGCGTGTACGTGTATGCATGTTTCTGTGCAAGTGTGCGCAGCTACATGTGTGTGCATGTTTCTGTGTAAGTGCGCATGGCTGCTTGTGCATGTTTCTGTATGTGCAAGTGTGTGCGGCTGCGTGTGTGTTCACATGTGTGCGTGTCTATGTGTGCAAGTATGCACAGCTGTGTGTGCACGTTTCTGTGTGCAAGTGGGCACGACTGCGTGTGCGTGTTCCTGTGTGCCAAGTGCGCATGGCTGTGTGTGTATGTGTGCATGTTTCCGTGTGTGCATGACTGTGTGTGCACGCAAGTGTGCATGGCTGTGTACATGTATGCATGTTTCTGTGCAAGTGTGCGCAGCTACATGTGTGCATGTATGTGCATGTTTCTGCTAGTGCACCTGTGTGTGGCTATGTGTGCATGTTTCTGTGTAAGTGTGCGTGGCTGCTTGTGCATGTTTCTGTATGCAAGTGTGTGCGGCTGCGTGTGTGTTCACGTGTGTGCATGTGTCTGTGTGCAAGTATGCACAGCTGTGTGTCACGTTTCTGTGTGTGCAAGTGGGCACGACTGCGTGTGCGTGTTCCTGTGTGAGTGTGGATGGCTGCGTGTGTGTTCACGTGTGAGCGTGTGTCTGTGTGCAAGTATGCACAGCTGTGTGTCACGTTTCTGTGTGTGCAAGTGGGCACGACTGCGTGTGCGTGTTCCTGTGTGTGTGAGTGTGGATGGCTGCGTGTGTGCACGTGTGTATATGAGTGCCTGGCTGCACATGTGTGTGTGCACCCGGTGTCTGTCAGGCACTCTCCCCGGGGTCCCGCACGTTCCTACAACCCAGATAATTTTGGAAGTTGAGCTATTTTTCTCAGGGAACAGATGAGGGAATGGAGTTCAGAGGCGTGAATAACTTGCCTGAGGTCCTCGGGCTGGAAGGGCCGAGGCAGTGTGAGTGGTGCTCCCCGGGCCGCCCGCCCCTGCTCCCTCCCCGGGTGGCCCCCCCCCCTCCCGAACCGGGGGTTGCCCGCAAGGCCGTGTGCGAACTCCAGCTCGCCCTGGCTGTGCTGCTGTCCCTGGGGCCTCAGGGTCTGTGGCCCCGGCCTTGCTTTATCACGGCAGCCTGGGCTCGGCCCTCGCAGCCGGGCAGGTGCGGGTGCAGCCTCGCTGACCCCGGGCTGCCGGCCCGGACGGTCGGACGGAGCGCAGGGCGGGGAGGGAAGGGCCCGGTGTCGGAGTCGTGACGTGTTCCTTCTTCCTTTCCTGACTGGTTTGAAGACCCAGGACGTGCAGAAGGCCATGGACGAGAGGAGATTTAAGGACGCCGTGCGACTCCGCGGAAGGTGACTCTCCCGAGGGCGCTGCTCTCCTGGGGCCCTCGCTCCTCAGCGGTGCTCAGCCGTGCCCAGGGCGGTGCTCCTTCCCAGCCGAGAAAGGCCGAGCCCGGCCTCGGGCAGCGTTCTGCCGCCTGCAGGCCTTGATGGGGAGCGGCGGGAGCAGTTCGCTGTCTGTGTTGTGTCCTGGCTGGTGGGGTTGCTGAGGACTTGGCGAGGTTAGGACGGGACGTGGCGCGGGGCTGGCATCTCGAGAAAGAAACCCGAGTGTGTGAGAGGCCTGGTTCCTTGGCCGCGGACACGACGTGCCTCCTACGTAACTGGACGCACCAGGGCCCGGGAGGTGGGGTGACCGGCCCCGAGAGCCCAGCGCAGTCCCCTGCGGACGGTCTGCTTTGGCACAAGCCCTTCCCCGACCCGGCCCCTCGCGCCCTGACCTTGGCCCCGACGGCGGCCTCTCCTTCCAGGAGCTTCGAGAGCAATCTGAACACCTACAAGCGGCTCGCCATCAAGATGCCGGATGACCAGATCCCAAAGGTGGGTGCCGCCGCGGGTCGCTCCCGTGAGGCCCCCGTGTCCCCCGCGGACCCTGGCGTCCTGGGCTCCCGGGCGGCGTGCCGCCGTGAGCCCCCCGCGTGCGAGCCCTCCGCTGTCTTGCAGAGCAACTGCAACGTGGCAGTCATCAACGTGGGCGCCCCCGCCGCCGGGATGAACGCGGCCGTGCGCTCGGCCGTGCGCGTGGGCATCTCCGAAGGGCACAAGATGTTTGCCATCTACGACGGCTTCGAGGGCTTCGCCAAGGGCCAGGTGAGTCTCCGGGGGGCATCGTGGGGAACGGGGGCCTCCCTTCCAAGGCTTGAAACCTGGGGCTGTGTCATGTGACGAACGCGGGGCCCAGATCCTCCCTGAGGCGCACGTCCGAGGCCACGTGGCGCTCGGCAAGGAACGCACTGCTCGGTTTTCTCAGGGGACAGTCGGCAGTGACGCCCGTGGGGCCTGTGGACGCTGGCCCGAGGCTGTCTGCGTGGGGGATGCTGCAGGCCCAGTGCTGGAGAACGGCAAGCACCCGAACGAAAGCCTTGCCGGAGAGAGCGGGCGCTTCTTGAGTGCTTGCTGTATACACTCCCTGATCCTACGGGATCCGCACGTTAACCCACTTAAATCTTGCAGCAAAGCGGCCGTGTCAGCCCCATTTTGCTCACTTGATCGAGGTCACATGACTCAGGAGCTCAGATAGCGGGGAGGCTGCGGGCCCCACCCCGTAACCCAGTGTATCCTGCAGGGCAGCGTCTGTTCCCCCCATTATTTAATGGTAACAGTGCGCAGCGTTCTTCCGGGGGGCATCCAGCTAGGGACAAGGCAAAGCCTCGCTCAGCAGTGTTGCACCTTCAGGAGGGAGAGGATGTTGAGGGAACAGATGGTTCACAGGGCGTGGTCGCTGCCCAGACCCACAGAGGAGGGGTCAGCCGCGGGGACGGGAACTCAGACCACAGACAGAGGACGCGGCCGCAGCAGCAGAGTCGGGAGGTGCAGGCGGCCAGGGGGCAGGTGGCTCGTAGGTGATTATACAGTTGGGCTTGTGCCGGGAGCAGACAGGGCTTTGAGCAGGGGTGTGTGAGTGCATGCTGAGGGTGTCTGACCAAAAGCAGGAGCAGAACCAGGAAGATGAGCTGGGGCTTCTGCTATGAGCCAGGGGGAGATGGTGAGGCAGGGAGAGGTGCTGAGGCAGGGGAGATGGTGAGGCAGGGGGAGATGGTGAGGCAGGGGGAGGTGCTGAGGCAGGGGAGATGGTGAGGCAGGGGGAGATGGTGAGGCAGGGGGAGATGGTGAGGCAGGGGGAGATGGTGAGGCAGGGGGAGATGGTGAGGCAGGGGGAGGTGCTGAGGCAGGGGGAGATGATGCAGGGGGAGGTGCTGAGGCAGGGGAGATGGTGAGGCAGGGGGAGGTGCTGAGGCAGGGGGAGATGATGCAGGGGAGGTGCTGAGGTAGGGGCAAATGGTGAGGCAGGGGGAGGTGCTGAGGCAGGGGGAGATGCAGGGGGGAGGTACTGAGGCAGGGTGAGATGGTGAGGTAGGGGGAGATGGTGAGGCAGGGGGAGATGGTGAGGCAGGGGGAGATGATCCTGCAGGAGGAGGTGCTGAGGCAGGGGGAGGTGCTGAGGCGGAGGCGGTCCTGAGGCGGGGGAGATGGTGAGGCAGGGGGAGGTGCTGAGGCAGGGGGGGATGATGCAGGGGGAGGTGCTGAGGCAGGGGGAGGTGCTGAAGCAGGGGGAGGTGCTGAGGCAGGGGGAGATGATGCAGGGGAGGTGCTGAGGCAGGGGGAGGTGCTGAGCCAGGGCGGTTGTCCCGTCTGGCAGGGGTGGAGTGGGCGAGCCGTCTGCAGCACCGGCTGCGTTTTGAAGGCAGGGCCAATGGGCTTCACCCCCGGAATGGACACAGGCATGAGAGGAGGAAGCCAGAATGACTCCGTTTGCGGCCCGAGTGGCAAGTGGTTTCGTGGGAGGCGTGTGTCTACCGGACGCCCTGGGGGAGGCGTCCAGGGAGCAGACGGCTGCGTGCTGGGTGGGGTCTTTGAGGACGTGGGCGTGACGGGCTCCCCTCTGAGGGAGGGAGGGGAGAGCTGGCCAGGGAGGCCGTGCCCGGCGGGCCTCAGCTGGGTTCCTTAGGTGCCTCTCAGTTTTCAGTTAAAAAAGTTACATCAATTCAGAAAATTGCTCCTTAGTTCCCATGGGTAGAGTGTGGCCCGCGGAGTGTGGCTCTGGCGCCCGCGGCGGGAGGGCGGGGCCCTGGCGGCCTGGGTTCCAGGTTCACCCCAGGACCCGCGTGACTTGCTCGGTGTCGCGACGGGAGCGGCTTCCGAGGGGTGTGCGGGCCCTTTGGGACGAGCGGCCCGCTGGAGGCTCCAGGCCCGGGAGCCGGCCCCAGAGCTACCCCGTCCTCCGTCCCTTCTGCCGTCTGACTCTGTGTTTGCGCATCAGATAAAGGAGATCGGCTGGGCGGATGTCGGAGGCTGGACCGGCCAAGGAGGCTCCATTCTTGGGACCAAACGGTAATTTCTCCGTCTGGACTCTGACCTGCTCTTTGGGAGGAGAAGGCTCACGTTCTGCCAGAGCAGCTGGTGCAGAAGCTGCTGCTTTGGGGTTTTGTTTTTCTTTTTTTAAAATTTACTTATTTGTTTTGAGAGAGAAGGTGAGAGAGCGTGAGCGGGGGAGGGGCAGAGGGAGAGAGAGAGAATCCCAAGCGGAATCCGCGCTCGGCACTGACCCCGACACGGGGCTCGATCCCACGACCCTGGGATCACGACCTGAGCTGAAATCGAGAGTCAGACGCTCAGCCGACACCCCAGAAGCTGCTACTTTGCCCTTGCTGTGAGGGAATCCATGCCCCAGCCCACCCCATGGGGGACCGGGTCACGTTTTGGGGAGCCCACGGCTGGGCCCCGGACCAGAGCCGAGGCAGATGACTTGGGAGCGGTTTTGCCTCCAGTGAGCCTCCCCAGCGTGGCGGGTGCCCACGTGCCCAGCCGCTCGCGAGCTCACTGCTCCTCCGGAGCGGCTTGCTGGCTGTCGAGCCATCTGGGCGGCAAAGTTCTGTTCGGAGGTGGGCGCCTGCGCCCCCCCTCCCGGGTCCCTCCCGAGCTCCTGCGACACCCACTTGTGTCTGCCTCTCCAGCCCCAGCCCTGGCTCCGGGCTGAGCTCACCGTAGACACGGGGGGACCTTGTCGCTGACATCATGAGGGTTTGCCCTGAGGGTCCCCGTAAGCGTCCCGGAAGGGTGAACGTCGTGCGAAGTCAGCACAGAGGGAAGAGAGGGGCGGGGGGTGGCCAGCGGTGCTTTGTCTGGTTCCACACGTGGGCCATGGGGCTCGAACCAGGAGGTAGGACAGGAGAAGACCAGCAGGTGTGGACGCGTGTGGACATGAGCTGAGATCAGGTTGGGCGAGCTGTGCGCACTGGACTCAGAAACAGGAAGCTTCCGTTCAAACAATTCCCATGAACCCTCACGAGCTCTTGGGGCGCATTGTTTTTTTTCTGATGAGGCACTGGGGTTCTTTTGAGGCCCAACTACTGGACGATGAGCGTTTCTTTCCCTTTTTTTTTTCCTTTTTTAAAAAAATTTTTTTTTAACATTTATTTTTGAGACAGAGAGCATGAACGGCGGGGGAGGGTCAGAGAGAGGGAGACACAGAATCCGAAACAGGCTCCGGGCTCCGAGCTGTCAGCACAGAGCCCGACGTGGGGCTCGAACTCACAGACCGCGAGATCATGACCTGAGCCCAAGTCGGACGCTTAACCGACTGAGCCACCCAGGCGCCCCTTTAATGGTTATTTTTGAGACAGAGAGACAGAGACAGAGAGAGAGACAGAGACAGAGAGTGAGCAGGGGAGGGGCAGAGAGAGAGACACGGCATCCGAAGCAGCTCCAGGCTCCGAGCTGTCAGCACAGAGCCCGATGCGGGGCTTAAACTCCCGCACCGCGAGATCACGACCTGAGCCGAAGTTGGACGCCCAACCGAGCCACCCAGGCGCCCCTCCTTTTTTAAACAACGCTCCCAGGGCGCCTGGGTGGCGCAGTCAGTTAAGCGTCCGACTTCAGCCAGGTCACGATCTCGCGGTCCGTGAGTTCGAGCCCCGTGTCAGGCTCTGGGCTGATGGCTCGGAGCCTGGAGCCTGTTTCCGATTCTGTGTCTCCCTCTCTCTCTGCCCCTCCCCTGTTCATGCTCTGTCTCTCTCTGTCCCAAAAATAAATAAAAATGTTGAAAAAAAAAATTAAAAAAAAAAAAAAAAAAACTCCCAGGAGACTTGATTTCCCGGCTCTGCTGTCCAGCCGCGGGGCCCGGCCCGGGGAGCGGGGTGGGGGTGCCGGCGGGGTCCGTCCGCTGCGCGAGGTCCGTCTGGCCTCACGTGTGACTGCACTGTTTGTAGGACGCTGCCCGGGAAGTCCCTGGAGGCGATCGCCGAGCAGATGCGGACCCACAGCATCAACGCGCTGTTGATCATTGGTGGATTTGAGGTACGTCCTTGTCTCTGTGCACCTGCGGGCTCGTCAGGGCCGTCGGTTGGAGGGGGGAGGCTGGCGGCAAGCACAGGGCGGGGGGCGGGGGTGGTCCCCCGGGCCCAGCTGCCACTGGGTGGTCGTCGTGCTGCCGTGGGACGCTTCCCTGGCTCCCACGGAGCGGCTGGATCGGGGAGCCAGAGCTGGGCCCCCCACGGGGGATGCACCTTGTCGGTGAGCCTCACACGTCTGCAGTCTGCAGAAATGACGGCGTCTCTCGAATCCGAGGCCCGATGGCCGTCAGGGAGCAGGGCAGTCACGTGGCCGCGTCATTTCTGATCGCGCGTCGCACCGCAGACCTTCATGTCTCTTTCGTTCGACCGATAAGCTTTCCGTTTGCCTTAAAGAAAACGTGAGGGCCTCAAGTAATGAGACCCTTGCGAACAGGAGACTCGTGTCTCCTCCGCGTGACGCTGACCTCTGGGCTCCTTTGCGCTCACAGAATCGCTGGTCCCCAGTGACGCGAACGCCCTCTGGTGTTTTTTAACGGCCCCTCTGCTCCCCTCCCTCCTTCCCCACAACCGCACGCCTGACAGGCCTACCTGGGACTGCTGGAGCTGTCAGCTGCCCGGGAGAAGTACGAGGAGCTCTGTGTCCCCATGGTCATGGTCCCCGCCACGGTGTCCAACAACGTGCCGGGCTCCGATTTCAGCATCGGTGCGGACACCGCCCTGAACACCATCACCGACGTAAGTCTGCGTGGCCAGCAAAGCGGGTGCCGCGGACGCTGAGCGGGAGGGCGCCTCCTGGCCCGCTTTTATCTGCCAGTGCACTAGAGACGGAAACCAGACCCGGGTTTGTTTCCAGAACAGCAGTATTTTGTTTTCTTTTTGTTTTGAAGTCTGGCAATCTCTAATCCAGCGCCCCTTTTCCTGTGCCTCGGCCAGGACGACGTGTCCCTGCTGGGCGCACTGACGGGGAGCGTGCGGCACTCAAGTCGTGGCGGGTGACGGTTTCGTGATTTGGATGATCGCGACCGTTCGTTTTTCTGACCGGGCCAAATTTACTCCAGTCCCGGAACGTAACTTAGTATGATGGATCCTGGGTCCGGTGGCCCCTGCGTGGATGTTTGGGGACGGATCCCGAGCTCCGTTTTGTGTCGCTTTTTTCACCCACCTGAATCCGCGGGTACGTCCGTCCCGCTTCTGGCTATCGCCATGAGCATCATTCTCCGCTGTTGTACCCTGGCCACGTTCAGTCGCATCCGAAAACAACACGGATAGTACGTTAGTTTATCTGCCAAAAGGCAGTAACACAACAGAAACACGCCGGTGTTACCATGTGTGAAAACCACACTTGGGAAATGGCGTGGGAGCTTAAAGCGCAGCGACCGACAGAATACGCTTCTAATTTTTCATCTGGTGTCTAAGATTTTTCACCAAATTCACGACTCTTTATTTTCCTTGTGAGACACCCATCCCATGAATGTTTTCCTAGGATTTTTTTTTTTTTCTTAAACCCACGGCGTCAAAAATTTGTTTCTAGTGCTGGTAAATAAAAGAAACGCTTTTAAAATAAAATTCACGTGGTGAGTAAGTAACGCTTAGAACTTCATTTCTGCTATTCTTTCCTGAGCTTCTTAAACCCTGTGTGCTTTCTTTACTAAAAAGCCCCACCCGTGTGTCCGGTGTCCCCTCGCTGGAGCGCCCCGCTGGGCCGTGACCCACGCCGCCCTGCTTTTGCTGCTGTGACCCGATTCAGCTCCTGATCAGGCTTCACCTGTGCACGGAAGGGCCGCTGGCCGTGACCTTCGTCACTGTCTTCCTGCTCTTTCCCTGCCCTGGCTGGAGGTTGCGCCTGCTTACGCTCTGTGGAAGCCGCTGGGAGCTCGTGTTTCCTAACGGTCACCTGACTGGAGCCCCTCTTCGGGGTGGGTGGGGGTGGGGGTTCCGGAGGTTGTCACCTGCACGCCTGGGCCCCGGGTGGGGTGTATCTCCCCGTGACATTTGATGTGCGCTTCGAGGCACGAAATCTCTCACTCATCCGTCCAGGCTCCCTCTGCTACGAGAAACTGCTTACGGCCTAGAGAGATTTGATACTCGTGTGTTGCTGACAATCCAAAAACTGGAATCGAAAACCGGAATAGGCAGGGGGACCCCAGGTTACCCGCTTGCTTCCCTGGGATGCGGAAGTTTGGCGTATGCCCGTTTGGAGCTGGTCTTTCGCGGAGTCTCTCAAAGCCAGTTAACCGGTGACAAAGGCACCGGCTCGCGGTCGGGGCCGCAGCGGGCGAGCCCGTGTGCATGTGCGTCTTGCTCCAGATCCGCAGGCGGCTTTGGTGGCACCACGGCGCCGGGCCTGGCTTGTGACGGGTGGTGAGCCGGGCGCTCGGGGTGACGCCCGCTCCCGCTCCCGCCCCGCTCGCCGTGTCCCGGAGGTGTAGGGACTCCGTCTGGAGTGCGCGTGTCGCTTGGTTTCTTGCCGGTTGTGGTCGTGAGAGCCAGAAGGAACTGGTGTGGTCTGGGGGAGGTCTGGGTTTGGGCCGGAAGCCCGCTGAGGGGCCGAGTGACGAGTCACAGGCGCCCCACGTCCCTCCTGACCCGCCTCGGGGGATCCGGGACCAGAGTGGGCTCCGTGTGGGCCCGTCCCCCGCACTCAGGACACCTCTTAACTGGACAGGCCACCCGCAGGCCTGAAGCCTCGTGTCCAGATGCCCCAGGGGCATCTCCAGCGCCAGCCCCCCCTTTTGTTGAGATTCTGCCCCCAGGGGATGTCGGCAGTGCCCAGGGACGGGTCTGGCCATCCAGCCGCCGCGGGGGTCCCAGAGGCGATCTTACTGTGACGGTCTTGTCCTTCGGCTGTTTCGTCTTTGTCCCGACGGATCTCTGTGTGTCATGCGTCACAGCACCCCGTCTGAGCAGGGGTTTGAACGCTGTTCCTACGTGGGCAGAGCCACAGCTGAGGGCGGCTGAGCTCCGTGTGGCCGCGGACGCCGAGAAGGCGGCTGCAGTGTTATTCGCCCCCAGAACGTCTTGCCTTTTCTCCGAGCGCCCGGGTTGGGTTGGCGGTGCTGTGCTGTGAGACGCGCCCAGAGCGGACGTCCGTGTCCCTGCCCCAGGGCCTCGGGCGGGACGTCTGTCCCCAGAGTTGCGCGCTCGCTTTCCCCGCTGGCCCGTCCCCCGTCCCCGCTGGAGGGTCCCCTTCCTTTTCTCGGGATGTGAGGGAAAAAGGAGCAACAGGAACCAGAACGTGGAAGGTGCTTCTGGTTACGGACACCCCATTTATTGCTGCTGAGAGCCCTCCCGGCCTCAGGGGCTGCCCCCCGTGACTCCCCGTGACCACTGCCGGTGCCCCGTGTGACTTACGTGGTCTGAGGTGGACTGGGGCCGCTCCCCGAACTAACCTGCCACGGGCCCACCATCCACGTGTCCTCAGGCCACAGCCGCCCTAGAACCCTATGTGTTCGGGGGAGACACAAGGCAGCAGAGAGCACACGCCTTTCCAGGAGGCGTGGGTCCCCCTCCGCCGCTCTCAGACGTGCACGTCCCTGTAGCAGGTGCACAGGGGCCTTGCAGGCGGGACGAGGAAAGACCGTCCGGGGGTCCATTCGCCCGCAGGTGGCCTGCCAGAGTGTCCAGCTGCTCAGCGAGCCTGGGGGCCTCGGGGACGGTGGACGGTGGGCCCATGGCCGCTCACGAACATTCCGGTTAACACACTCCAGGGCAGAGACCGCAAGCGCCTGCCCCCTGCTTGAGAACAGCTCCCTTTTGTGACATCAGATGCAAACGTTTTCACCTTGCGGTTCCAGAGCAGCGCTGGGGCTCCCCGCCCCTGTGACAAGGGCCCGGGGACCAGCAGAGGTGCGCCCAAGCCGTCCGGCCACCTTCGGGGCAGGGGCGGCCCGCTCCAGTGACCTGGGTCATCGTGGAGGCCTCGCTGGCGGGGCCCTGCACCCCCACCCGCTGCACAAAGCTGCCAGGCCGGCCCTGAATTAAGCCCCCTCCCAATCGGCCTCCCTCGCCTCCTCCGAGACGCCAAGAAGGGACCGACTGGCTGTTTGTCCTCCACTGACACGCCGGCCCCTGCTTTGCTGCCACCTGCCTGCGTCCCCTCCTCCGGGAGGCCCCCCACCCTATGCCCCACACCCCGTGGGTGTCCCCGCTCCCACATCTCACCCCACTGAGGCCCCCGAGCTGCCGCACCCTGGCCCATGAGGACATCCCCCTGGCCCACGAGGACGCAGCCCCGCCCGGTGGCGTCAGGGAGGTGCCGGGGATGCCCCGCTGACTGCCTGCCCCACTGCTTCAGGCGTTCGAGGGCTCGGTCCTATTGGCCCAGGCACGTGACAGCCACCAGGAGTTTTGCGTCCCCATTTGCATCGTGCCGGCCACCATTAGCAACAACGTCCCAGGCTCAGACATCTCCATGGGTTCTGACACTGGCCTCAATGTGGTGGTAGAGGTAAGAGGGCCCTGTCGCCCCTCCGGCGACACTGCCGGTCAGGCCGGACTCTAGGGACTTCCTCTTCCTGCCCGGACACGCGAGGCAAGGGGAGGAACCCCCCCGGGCCTGCAGGAGTAACGAGCCACAGTTCCCATTACTTCCCGCTGGCCGGAGTTCACGTCACACCTTCCACGGCTGTGTGACCCTCCCTGTGGTGGGGAGGGCTGACCTTCATCGGCTAAACAGGGAGCCTCTTCCCATGTCCTGGGTGGGGTCTGCACCCCTAGCCCCCGGAGGCCCTGCTGTTGCGCGGGCTTGTGCTTACGCTCAGGATGACAGCCGGTCCGGACGTAGTGTCCGGGGGGCACGCCACGGGGGTCAGGGGACTGCGAGGGTGAGCGCTCCGGGGGCAGCGGGGCACGGCCACGGCGTGGAACCACCCGCCCGTGGTTGTGCAGTGGGGGGCGCTGCTCCCGGGGAGGGTGTCCCGTGCCGGAAGGTCCGGCGGGCTCTGCACTGGCCCCGTCTGGTCCGTGTGGTCCGTGCTCGCCGAGGACTTGTCGCCCAGCGGCGGGCTGCTATGGGGCGGTGGCCCGGGGTCGGCCGCGTCCTTGACGTTCGTGTGGCCCGGGCTCCCGCGCTTGCCACACAGAGCCCCGTGTCTGCCAGAGGCCCCGGGCACACGGCAGCTTGGGTCCCAGGTGGCAGTTTGGAGCTGGATCACGGTGAGGGGACGGGGGCGGCTGTCTCCGGGCCTCCGTCCCCAACGCGCTGTGCCGCAGCCTTTAGCCCGTGATGCGTGCACCGTAGTGTCATGCTCGTTTGCTCACCGAATTTGCTGCTGGGAGGGGAGCTCGTTCTGCTTCTGAGTAGGGCCACGGCCCCTGAGAGGCTCGTTCCCAGGCTGGCGGCTCCCACCCGTGACCTGCTTGGAGTTCTGTTTCTCCGCGGTACGGTAGGCCCTCGGGCAGGCCACGAAGCGGCCACCGGCCACGGAGTGCGGTGAGGCTCCAGGGGTCGGGCCTCTGGCGTTCACGTGGCTCCGCCAGGGGTCTGTGCTGGGTGGGACCCACCATGCCCCTGCCCCGCCCGGTCTGGTCGCCCCAAGCCCCACTCAGCAGACACCTCGTGCTGAGGGCTAGCTCTTGGGCCCGGCAGGACCACGTCCTCACACCCAGGTCCACGGGCCCTTTTCCGTCTTCACTGTGCTCTCAGCTCCACCTTGTTTCCGCGTGATGTGTGGTCTTGAAGCCCCCGTGAGGCGAAATGTTAGCCAGTGGGACCAGCCCAGGGATCGCGCTGGGAGAATCTTTCGGCTGCCGCTGCGGGGCGCCCACGGTTGGGAGGGGACGTTCCCACCGTGAGCAGACCAGGGGGTGTATCGGCACCCCTGGATTCCTCCTGCTCCCCACAAAAGGCAGAGCGCCCCCTGCGTGTACCACCAGCCTGGGACAGGGCTGCTGTCCATGCTGGTTTAGGAACCCGGGAGGGGGCGGCTGGCTGAAATAGCCGGGTCAGGACCCAGTGACACTGGGGGCTCCTGTCCTCCAGACTCCACACCCTGGGAGCAGGGCCAGCCTGGGAAGCCCGGAGAGGGGCTCTGACCCATACTCAAAGGTGCTGTTTTGGGGCCCGGCAAGGCTAGCGCTGGATCAGAGCGGTTGTCCTAGGCGGGCCCGGTGAGTGGCGCTGTGGCCCCCGGAGCGTGCGTGGTGGTCCGGACTGGTGGGGCAGTGGGAAGGCGGTGGACAGGGGTCCCTGAGCCAGTGTCTCGAGGAGGGCCCGTGGGAGACCTGTAGGCCGAGGGTCTGGAAGGGTTCTCAGGACCTTGGTCCGGGAGCTGCTATCTGGCTCAGAACACACAGGTGCCCTCGCACAACGTGCCGTTCACAGAGTGACGATGCCCAAAACCCAAATGTCACGGGGAGCTTTTCGGAAGAAACCCACTGAACAGAAATTCCCACTGAGCCCGTCAGATGTCAGGGCGCCCACGTCCCGTGGGGCCACGTGGGCAGCGGGGGTGAGCCGGTCCCAGGCGCCCCCTCCCCCCCTCCCCGCGGTGGGCAGCGGCAGGGCCCGGAGGTGGGTGGGATGACCCGTGTCCTCCTCTGTGGCCAGACGTGTGACCGCATCAAGCAGTCGGCCAGCGGGACCAAGCGCCGCGTGTTCATCATCGAGACCATGGGGGGCTACTGCGGCTACCTGGCCAACATGGGGGGGCTCGCCGCCGGAGCCGACGCCGCCTACATCTTCGAAGAGCCCTTCGACATCCGCGATCTGCAGGTGCGTCCGTGCCACGGGGCCGCCGCGGGCGACAGGGGGGGCGCCTGACGAATGGAACACTCTTCCCTAGGCCAACGTGGAGCACCTGACCGAGAAAATGAAGACCACCATCCAGAGGGGACTCGTGCTCAGGTACGGACGCCCCTCCTCGCCCCCGCCCCCCCCCCCCCCCCCCCAGCCCCGGCTTCTCAGAACCATCCGGGTTCACGGTCTGAGCGCGCAGGGGCAGCAGTCCGGTCTCTGTCCCGGTCCCGAAGAAACGCGGTAGTAATTGCGCGTTGCGTTAAAAATTGCGTGCGCTTAAGTCACTGAAGGGCACGTTTTAAAAATTCACTTTTGCTTTGTAGTTAGCTTTGTTTTTGTTACCATCTCACCAAGTCAAGTATGTGCTTAAGTCCCTGGCATCTGCAGGGAAGGGCGCGTGGGGTGCAACAGAACCGGGTGCCCGGCCACACCCTGAGCTCTGACCCCCCGCTGCCCTGTTCTGAGCCCCCCCTCCCCCACCCCCGTGCTCTGAACACCCCGCACGGTCACCGCCCCCCCCGCTGCTGAACACCCCCCTCACCCCACACCCACCCCGCCACTAAGCACCCCCACCCGCGTGCTCTGAACACCCCGCACCGTCACCCCACCCCCCTGCCCCCCCACCCGCGTGCTCTGAACACCCCGCACCCTCACCCCACACCCACCCCCTCCCGCCCTCCCGCTGAGTAGCCCCTCCCCCCACACCCTTGCAGGAACGAGAGCTGCAGCGAGCACTACACCACGGACTTCATCTACCACCTCTACTCCGAGGAGGGCAAGGGCGTGTTCGACTGCAGGAAGAACGTGCTGGGCCACATGCAGCAGGTGGGGCCGGGACCCACGGCGACCCGTGGCCGCCGCCCCGGAGGCTCTGTACCGGGAGGCCTTGTTTGAGCCGCGGTGGGGAATGTGTGCCCGGAAGGTGGTTTTAATCCCGCTGGCGCCTCCTTCGCTAATCGATGTTCTGTTGAAAAGCTGTGCTAAACACCACCAGCTTTAGGAATTCTGTTGTGTGCGGGGGGGGAGGGAGGGGAGGGCGCTGTAGGGAAAGCTCTCAACTTTCATACAGTCAAGTGCTTCCCTCAACACCGGGCCTTCCTACCTATTTATGGATCAACCGGTCCTTGAGGTTTGCGCAAGTCAGAATGATCTGCAAGGAGTCTTGGGGTGGCTCTGATTTGCAGGCGTGCCCCAGAGGTCAAAGCTGGAGGCGGGTGTGGACCAAGGGCGGCATGCCTGTCCTGGGCCCGACACCCCCCATCCCCCAAACCCCCACAGGTATCTTAGGGTTTTTTTTTTTAATTTTTTTTTCTTTTTTTTTAATGTTTATTTTTGAGACAGAAAGACAGAGTGTGAGTGGGGGAGGGGCAGAGAGAGAGGGAGACACAGAATCCGAAACAGGCTCCAGGCCCCGAGCTGTCAGCACAGGGCCCGAAGCGGGGCTTGAACTCACAGACTGTGAGATCATGACCTGAGCCGAAGTCAGACGCTTAACTGACTGAGCCACCCAGGTGCCCCTCGTAGGGGTTTTAACTTCGGGTCTACTCATTCCTCCAAAGGGCCTGTCACCGTCCTCAACTTACATGGCGACCTGGTGCCCATCTGTGTATTTTCGTGGACGCTACTGGCCCACAGAGGGGATCACATTCTTAAAGGAAACCGTGACCCGCTCCCCATCCCAATACGATTAAGGAATCCTGAAAGAAGATTCTAATAATGAAGCCCGGGTTGTGCAGCCCAGGCTGGGGTGGGGCGAGTACTGGGGTGCCGCCTCACAGGCTGGGCTCCGGCTACAGGCCCCGACTACACACAAGGAGATAAAAACTTGCAAAAGCAAAACAGAAACCCCCAGAACTGCTGCTTACACAGTCTCCTGAAAATACGACGTCAGTTTTGCTCAATACTCGTGGCTCTCGCGGCGATTTTAAAATGACGTTTCCTGTGACTCTGACCGACAGGGTGGAGCGCCTTCACCGTTTGACAGAAACTTTGGAACCAAGATCTCCGCCAGAGCCATGCAGTGGATCAGCACAAAGCTAAAGGAGGCTCAGGGGAAAGGTACCGAGTGCCGCCGGGAGGGCGGAACCCCCGCGCGGGGGAGGGGGGCGCCTCTCCTGCTTCGGTTCGGTCCCGCCTGGAGCCGCGCACGACACTCTGTGCTAGCCATCTGGCGTCGGGGTTGTGACCAGGGGTGGGTGTCCGAATCCATGCGGTCCCCCGCCGGGGAGTGGCGGAGGCGCTCAAGTGGCCGCGTGGCGTCCCTCCGCCACAGCCACGGGGAGCCGCGCACACGCTGGGCTGCGGTGGCAGGCCCCAGCACCTGACCCTCCCTTGTGCCTCCGACACTGATCTGGCTTGTACTTAGCACACCTGAGACTTGGATTCACTCGTGACCGTTCTTTTCGGCGAAAACCAGGAACTGGCAGGTGCCTGGGCCGTTTGCGCCTTCAAAGCCGGAGTGTGTCCTTCCCGCACGGTCCACTCCCTCCCACCAGGGGGAGGCCTCAGGATCGCAGAACCATTCTTTCCTGGAGTCCCGCCACCTGGCACGAAACCTTCAAAGGCTCTCGTAGTTTAGTGCATATAAGCCCACAGCGTGCGTGGCCCTCTGATGTCGCGTTAGGGTTTGGAGATTTGCCGCGTGGGTGTGCGCGTGTCTGGGGTTCCGGCGCTGGAACCCTGCCCCCGCCTCCGGGGCCCGCTGGCTTGCACGGTCCGGCAGGGGAGACGTGCTCACCAGCCACAGGCTCACCCTCGCGGTGTGCGATTTCCCCGTCACTTTCAGACGACTGGTGTGATGTGGGTGTGAGGCAGCTTTGCTGTGGCGTTGAGGCGACCTTCCAAAGCGATGGAGGAAATGCCAGGTTCCCTCATGTTTACCTCAAGGTCTTGCTGTTCCGTGGGCTCTTTCAGTACTCTCGTCTCTTAACGAAGTCCTCCGAATCTTTATGCAGCCGGTATACTTTTTCCTTTACGATTTGAGCTTTTTTTTTCTAAAGCATCCTTCTATGTCAATGTATTTGATCTGCTGGAGTTGATAGGAAGCGTCAGGTCTGAGTTCATTTTCATGTGGAGAGTCACGTGGGTGCCATGTGCGAAGTGTCTAGTCTCCATCACAGACCAGCTATGTGCAAACGTATCGGGACCATCCGTGGGCTACTGGAGTCACCGTGGGGCACTCGGTTACTGACCCCTGCAGCGTTCAGGTTTATGAACAATTACGGATAAGCCGGTCCTCCTGCCACTTTCCAGCCATTCTTGGCCTTGTGAGCTGGCACAGAAATAGAAGCTGATTGTTAGGGCCCACCAAAAGCTGTGTGGGGTTTTTTGAGAGAATTACATTTAATCAAGAATTTGCAGGTAGAATTGACATTAAAAAAATTTTTTTTAACGTTTATTTTTGACACAGAGCATGAACGGGGGAGGGTCAGAGAGAGAGACACAAAATCCGAAGCAGGTTCCAGGCTCCGAGCTGTCAGCACAGAGCCCGATGTGGGGCTTGAACTCACGAGCCGTGAGATCATGACCTGGGCCACAGTCAGACGCCCAACCGACGGAGCCCCCCAGGAGCCCCTTATCTCTTATTAAAGCATAAAGATCTTACATATCTTCTGCTAAGTTTACTCCTAACTTCTTGATATTTAAAAAAAATGTAAGCGTTTTTTTTTTGTTTTGTTTTTTACGAATTGCTGACATATAGAAATACAGTTGTTGTAAACGGAGCATATGATCAGTAATGTTTTACACACTCTTAGATCGTAGATCTGTTTTTCACATCCACGGACATCTTTCCGTGTGCATACAACCTTACACTCGCGGGTGTGCGTTTTACTCCAGAGAACTCTGAAGAGCTGCTCTGATGGCGGGATTCCTGCCGAGGCCTCAGCCCCAGTGAGAACAGGGGACACTGTCAGTGCTCCTTGACGAAGCATCACTGTCCTCTGAGGTCTCTCTGCAGTTAGCGTTTGCTGTTGGTCTTTGGTAAACTTCCGATACTTGAGGCTACTGGTGTTCACTACGTGTTCGTTTGGTCACAAAAGGATACTTTGCCTTTTTCGTATCTTATGAAACCATCTCGTAAGCTAAAATGGTATAAAGTGAAGAAACGATTCATTTATGCCAGAAAATTCCTGAGCATCCCTAGACGCCCCCCCCACCCCCCCCCCCCCCCCCCGACCACTTAGGACACACACGCTGCTAAGGGTGCACGAAAGAAACTGAGGTGAAGCCCAGAGGACACACAGCTCAAGGCTCGCATGGCTGGTGTGCGGGTCTCGTGTGCGGGTCCCAGGGAAGGCGCCGGGTGGCACCAGTCTCACTGCCCCTGCCCACTCCCTGCAAAACAAAGCTCAACGCTCTTTGCACTTTTTGTCATGTTTTTTGTAAAAGAAAAAATGTTTGGTTTTTAGTTAACGGAAACAGGTACCAACGCGGTCTTTCATAAAAGCAGGGTAGCTGCACACACTTTTGTGTAGACCGAGGTGGTCGCGTGCCTTTTCTGCACCTGGTTTCCTGCTCCCTGGCCCCGCACAGGCCGGTGTGCAATATCCTGTGATGGCCTTTCCCTTCGGTGATATCCCCGCTGTCCTGTCCCCGGCAGGTGCGGGGTGCCAGCGTGCTCTGTCGTAGGAGGTCTAGGGGTGTGGGGGCTCCCTGCGGAAATCGGTGAGACGGGAGTTTTGCCCTGCTTTCTGGAGGGCTGGGACCCCGCCCCCTCAAGCCTCCTGCTTCCTTCATAGGGAGAGTGGAGCACGGTTTCCCTGATGTTTACAGAGCTGCTCCTGCTGTCTTTAATCTGTTCTGGAAGCTCTATTCTAGGAATTTTCGGGTGCCTGGGGCGCTCATAACCCCCTTTTCCTGCAGATGCTGGTTACTTGTGTGAGTGCCTGTCCTCACCCCGTTTTCCTGACCGGGGCTGACTAGATCTCTGCGTTCATTAGCAACGTCTAAGAACCAGTAATGCAAACGCATCCAGCCTGGTTTTGGTCTCAAAGAACCGACTCGGGCTTCGGTTCTTTCCACGACCGTCGGTTTCGTACATTTCTTGTTCGGGGTCTTCTTTTCCCAGTTCCCTAAGGACGCTCACGCCCTTAACTTCCAGCTGGTCTCGTAGGTGCGCTCGTGAGCCTCCGCCTCCCGTAACATTTCACCGAGGCCGGCTCGTTCTGCAGTTGGCGCCAGTGTTCTGATTCCAGCATCTGGGGAGACCCTCGGCCCCAACTCTTAGGGCGCTCCTTTCCAGGCTCTGCCCTCTGGGGGCGGATCGCTTAGTGCAGGTAACGGCACCGCTCGGCTTGAGTGTGCGAGAGGAGGCCACGCCGCCACCCAGACGCTTTCTCATCTCTGGCACGGCCGTGTGCGGTGGTCCCCCAGGACTTGTCCCACCTGGTCAAAAGCCCTGGGAGAGATCAGGGCCTTGCCTCCTGCTCAGAGGTGGGGTGGGGTCGGGGCACCCCTCGCCTCCTCCCTCGCCGCTCCTCCTGTCCTCAGCGTGACCGATCATTTGCTCTGACACCCCTTATTTTATAGGAAAAAGGTTTGTGACCGATGATTGCATTTGCGTGCTGGGAATAAGCAAAAGAAACCTCCTTTTCCAACCTGTGGCACAACTGAAGAAGGAAACAGACTTTGAGTAAGTAAATAAAACAGCGCGTGCAAACCTCACTGCCCTTAGAAGCGTGAGCGACAGAGGGACATCGCTGCTGGGGTCAAGGTCAGTGACTCGGAATTAACACGAGACGTAGAGCGGCAGGATTTCTAGGAGCGTAGAGAACGGTGTCGCGTACCTCATGAAACCGCTCGATCGTCCACGCCTCCCTGGGCCGCCTCGGCTGGCGCGGGCAGCCCTCACGGCCGCTTCCTCCCGTCCGCAGGCACCGGATCCCCAAGGAGCAGTGGTGGCTGAAGCTGCGGCCGCTCATGAAGATCCTGGCCAAGTACAAGGCCAGCTACGAGGTGTCCGACCCCGGCCAGCTGGAGCACGTGCACCACCGAGGCCACGAGGAGCCCGCCGCCATCTAGACGCCGCCGGCCCGCACCGCCCGGCCGGCGCTGCTTCCGACTTCCCGTTTACCGCCCGTTTTTGTAACACTTAAGTTATTTATCGGCACTTCGCGTGAGTTCTGCTGACATTAACACCCGGTCACAGAGCCCCCCCCCCCCCCCCCCCCGTCCTGTCTCCCTCTCCCCGCGGACCCCCAAGGCTCCGGCGCGACTTGTCTGCTGCGTCTCCTACTGTTTCCCGCTTTCAAACATGTGTATCCAGTAGAATTAAACGTTTGGCTAAAACTCCAACCATGGGACTCCATTGAGTTTTTTAGGTAGGCACTTAAATCCTCAGGATAAAGGTTTTGTCGGCAGTTTTACGGGCAGTTATCGACAGAGTGTTTTGACAGGGATCAGTGCACGTTCCGAGTCATCGCGGGCAACAGAGATGCCGCTTTGACACACGGTACACTTGCCAGGTGCGTGGAGGTGGCCCAAGTCCCAAAGTGACTCCACACGTGGAGTAAGTGATAGAAACTGGGAATGTGTCTTCAGAACGAGGTGAGCTCACACAGCGGACTTCGTTCCCAGCCACACACTGACGCCAAGGTTCTCCTACCGAAGAAGCATGTCAGTGTCTGGTGGGACCCACGCTCGGGGCTGTGGGCAGTCACAGGCAGAGGGACGGGGACGGCCCTGCTTCCCTGAGGGCAGTAAGATGGTCACCTCATATCTGTGTTCGTGAAAAGCATTCCTGCCTGTTCCATCGTCTAGAGACGCGAAATGACCCGGGCTACAGACCCGAATGCAGGAAAGGCATCGTCCGGAGATCTGCTGAGGGGCGGAGAGGCAGACGGGGACCAGCACCGAGCGCACTTTCTGTCTGAAATTTGCACAGTGAGCAACACGGGAGACGGTGGGAGAAGGGTAATGCTTACCGGGCCGCCCTGGTTATCACCCATCTGCTCCAGACTTTTCCACGGGGCCTGGCTGTGACCACACTGGTTCACACATCAATGCGTGTCGGATGCCTCTGTTCACTTACTCATTTTTTAATAAGGGCCCCAGGAGCTCCTGTAGCAGAAGGTCATTTAAAATAATGACTAAAGAAAGTACGGGTGGATCAGAGTTGCCCTTTATTTTTAAATTTTTAAAATAAATACTCCATGATTTGTAGGTGAAATAAGCACTTAGACGATGAGAAACTCTGAGTTCTGATCTGTGTGTCTCTAGCACTGAATACACCATCATGATCATCTCTTTCCTTCTAAGAGAGGAGTTTGGTCTGACCGGCCACACAAGAGTGACACATGACCAAGATGGGGCGGGGGGAGGGAGGGACAGTAACTTTCCCACCTTTCAAGTTAAATTAGCTCAGGCTTCCCTTCAAGGGCCGTGCCTGCCTGTCTGTCGTCCCATCCCACTCCCGAGCACAGACGTGTTATCTGACTATCCATGACGGGTCCTTAGCGATTTTTGCGTTCTCCGGTCCGAGCAGGGCCAGGCCACGTGTGCCCCTCCCGACGCCGAGGTACCTGGAGAGGGGGGTGGGGGTAGGTCAGGGTCAGGGCCGTTCCCGCACGCGAGCCTTCACGGGCCGCAGGCTCCGGACACTCGTCACGCAGCACTTACTTGTCGCTCACGGCGACGAGACTGTCGTGGTTGACGGCAAAGAGCTGCTCCCGGTGCACCTGCTTCAGCTCGTCCGAGAGGCCGTACAGGAAGTGGTCCAGCCCTGCGGGCATCAGAAAAGCCAGTTCCCGCACTGACCTGCTCCGAGGGCACCCGGTGGACACTCTTCCAGCAAAGGTCAAGCTGTTGCGTGGCCCCTTCCCGCAAAGCCTCTCCCCCCGCCAGGGGCGGAAGCCACGCTGCGGGGGGGTGCCCCTCTGGCACCTCCCCCCCGCACCCCTGGGCCTCAGGCCACTCAAGCCCTGGAGTGATGGAGCCCCCAGACCCTGCCCAAGCATGTGTGTCACCGAGGAGGCGGGGACCTGGCAGAGCTCAGACCGTGTCCGTCAGGAACAGCAAATACCTCTGTCTGAAGGAGGCACAGGGGCGTCCACGGAGGCGAAGACGGAGAGCTTGGCCTCGTCGATGTCCTGCTGTGTGAATCGCCCAGCCTTAGCCCAGTCGACGGCCTTCGCAAAAGACTGGAGCGTTTCTGTCGAATGCGGGTCCCTAGGAGGCCAGAGAGACTCACGCGTTCGCCCCTTCACCCTTACACCCTCTGATTTCACAAACAGAGGAAACCACGTGGACAGGGAAGAAGGCTCACGCGGACCAGACACACTGAGGATGGTTGGATAAAGCCCCTCAGTTGCTTAAGGAGCACCCAGAATGTCCTCATAAGCAGCCGTAAGCGGGCCAGTCTGCAAGGACAGCCGGGGAGCCCTCCCCGCTCTGCGCACAAGTCCTTGAGGCCCCGAGGGACCTGGGGGAGGCGGGGGTGGCAAACTCCTCCTTCCAGCGGATGTCTAACTCGGGTCCACAGAAACTCAGGAACCGGTCTAAGGAAAGGGCAGGAGCAGTCAGGGCACGACAGCTCCACGCCCGGCACCCACACCGGGCCTCTGGGGTCGCTGGGAGCCCGGAAAGCTCTCCGCTCCTGTCCTCACTAACTAAATCTTGGTCTCCGGTAACCGCAGTATTTAAGCCAAAATGTTTCCCGTCAGTACTGCGTCTCCTAGACACGAACAACCCAGAGGACACTGCTGGGTGTGGTTTTGCGTCCAAGAAGCGAGAAACAAGGGGCAACGCTTCTCTTTCAAAGGCTCGCCCGCCGCGCGTACACGCGGCCCTCGGGTGGTGAGCGGGGCCGGTGGCGGGGAGCGCGGGGCCCACTCACCGGTAGGAGTAAAACGTGAACATCCCGTCGCGGCCGAGTCTAGCGCCTGCGCCGTAAGCGCCGCCCTTCTCTCGGATTTCTGTGTGCAAGAACTTGGCCGTCATGAGACGCGCGAGGACCTTGAGGCTGAGATGGATCGAAGACCGCGTGTTACAACCGTACCCTTCCCGCCAGAAGGCTCTCACTTAACAGTGACACACGCTACGCCTTCCCCTTCTCTAAGGCCGAGAACACACACGGGGAGAAAAATCTGACATGAATTTTCAAACGGGGGCTGCGGGGAGAGGTGGGGAGAGGGGTGGGGGCGCCCCTCTCGACTCGGGACAGCGCACAGGGAGCACTGAAGGTCTCATCAGGTGAGGTCACGAACCTCATCGCTCGGGCACACGTACAGACCCTCGTTCATCTAAACCCCCACCTGCCCTCTCTCTCGCTCTCTCCCGAAACACGGGGAGCTCTTCGGTACGTTTCTACGGGGACCCTCCCTGAGAAAACACTCCAACAGAGCGAGTTCTACCAGTGGGTCCCACATTCCTGTTGGGGGCTCACGTCCTGGGAGAGAGAGCTGGAAGCTTCCGGCAGGCATCCTCACAGGACAGAGAGCGGCCACGCCCGGAGCCCCCAGCCCTCCGCACGTTAACTGGAGGAGTGAACGTGTGCCCCTCCGGACGGCGGTGGGGGAGGTGCTCGCCTCGTGGGCGCTCCAGGCCAGACCTGGGCAGACGGGCTCCCCACATCCCAGCAGGGACCGGGGGTTCACCCCCATGTATTGTCAAATATTCTGTGTTATATAAGGAACACAAGTTCACAGTTGGAAAACTGTAAAATACAAAGGAAGGGGGAAAAACGATACTCCTCCTCCCCAGGAGTGCTTACAACACGTTCGTGCTTTAAATGTACTTAAGAGTAGAAGTGCGTGGCCTGGTCTGCGTGGCTTAGTGTACAGAGCACAAGTTCAGTTCCTACGAATGTAGACCCCCCTCTCCCTCGAGCCCAGCAGCAGCCCTGCGCCCTCCTGGGCCCCGCACCTGGCGTGGTCCGGGTCCGTGTAGGGGGCGGTCCTCACGCATTCGCCCACGTGGTTCACGGGGAAGGGGAGCAGGAAGTGTGTCTTCATCTGGTGTGGTTTGAAGGTGGGGTCCTGAGGGGACAGGCATGGCCGTGCTGGCTCCCACTTGCAGGCTCACGGCCAAGGGCAGGGCGTGGACCCGTCACTCCTCACAGCTTCTTGCTTGACGATGAAACATCCCAACCCCGACCCAAGGAACACGTAGTTCCTCAACTAGGAGCATTCCCTCCTACGTGGTCTCCACCCAGCCCGCTGCGTGACCCCGTCTTTGCATTCGTCCCCAGACACACGTTAAGTCTTCGTATCTGTGATGAACCACACCACCGTCACAGCCCCTAAGGCAGCGTGGGAGGGGCCGCAGCGCCGACTGCACAGTTCCAGGTGAAGGCAGCCGGCCGGGACGCGACAGGAGCACAAGGCCCCCGGGACGCGTCCCCCACACCAGCAAGGGCGCGCACAAGCCGCGCCGCTCCTCCCAGGTGACAGGGGCCGTGTGAACTTACCGTGATCAGCTTCCTTAGGACTCGGGGGCCGCTAATGTGCGTGCTTCCACTGGACCCACTGGGGGCGGGTTTCTGAAAATAGTTTCCAAGAGAAGTGAGAAAGCCCCCAGACTCACCTGATACACTTCAGGTCTGGTCACGAAAATTCAGAGCCAGTGACAGGCGTGAGGGCACACATGCTAAGTGTTTGAAACCAGTGTAATGTCTGCAGGTTCTCAGAGCCTCAGGGAGAGGCAAGGCTGTCGCTGGAAGACAGGCCGACCAGTCCTGACCGGGGAACGGGCACAGGGACACAGCGGAGGGGGGGCAGAGTCCTGTCTGCAAAGCCTGTGGATGGTCACCCTTCCCCGCACGAAGATGCACTCTGCAAGCTAACAGAGCAGACTGGCCTCTGCCTGGGAGGCCGGGACAAACGTCCGCGCGCTACAGAGTCCCCTTGAGGGGCCTCGCCAGCAGCCGGGAGACCCGCCTGAGCGGGAGGGTTTCTGGCCGCTCTCCCGCTAGCACAGAGGCTCTCAAACCCACCGCGTTTCCGCATCAGGAAAGCGCCCACTGCAAAGGCCCACGTGACAAGAAGGGAACGCAGGATGGAAGGCCGGGCGGTGGGGTTTGAATTAAGCTCTCACCTGGGTGGACACTGGGCGAGCCACTTAACCCCGCTGTCCTCTGCTCCCTCCCCTCAACGGGACACGACAGGGGCGGCCGCGGATGTGAGCACTGGGGCCCACGCCCAGCAAGGGCTCACCTCAACCACGGACAGGTGCCCCGGCTTCCACTCCGCCTTACTCCGACCAACGTTTTGAACAAACTTTTCGACCTCTTTTTCTGCCAGAGACATCTGCTGAGGCATAGCATTCACGGAGCATCTGTTCAAAAAGCCATGTATACGTAGGAGAGCTTTACTGAAAAAATGAAACACTTTTACTAATTCATCACGTTTTGTATGAATGACACAAAGGAGTGAATACTACGTATTTACTTTTTCTTTTTTTTTTTTAAATTTTTTTTCAACGTTTATTTATTTTTGGGACAGAGAGAGACAGAGCATGAACGGGGGAGGGGCAGAGAGAGAGGGAGACACAGAATCGGAAACAGGCTCCAGGCTCTGAGCCATCAGCCCAGAGCCTGATGCAGGGCTCGAACTCACGGACCGCGAGATCGTGACCTGGCTGAAGTCGGACGCTTAACCGACCGCGCCACCCAGGCGCCCCTACATATTTACTTTTTGTATCAAATAATGTTTGAACTGTTAAAGAGAAACAGTAGCCAAATACAGAAGTAATAGAGCCGTCTTCTCCAAAAAGGCTCCCGCGTTATTTCAGTGCCGCAGGTGGGGACCAGCCATCAGGACATAGTGACCACACGCCTGACACTGACTGAACTGTGTCCTTGTCCCTTAAGGAGAACACACAACGTATCGCCATCTGCCAAGGGCTTACATTACCTGAAGGTGGAAAACCTAAATTACCGTCTAGGAGGGAAATCAATTTGAAAACATGCACCGGTCATTAAAGCGGAGGAGTTTAAGTTGCCAAGGAATTACCATGCTCTCCAAAACTATTCTCACACAAGTCTCCTCAATTCCACGGCGTCACAAACCCGGCTATCACGTACCGGTCGCTTGAACGGTACAGACCACAGACGCCGTCCCTCTTTTCCTTTGGACCCTAGCCCCTGAGTTCCTGTCACTAACAGTAGGTACACCCAGATCGGTGCTAACTGTTCCAGACGCTACACCAACTGCTTCGTACACAGTCGTTCATTCCCTGCCATAAATACGTAAAGCAGTGTTTTATGGAGAAGGAAACAGAAGGTCCGAGTGGTCACAGTGCTTAAGACACCTGCCCTCCCGGGGATGCCTGGGTGGCTCAGTCGGTTTAAGTGTCCGACTTCGGCTCAGGTCATGATCTCACAGTCCGTGAGTTGGAGCCCCGAGTCGGGCTCTGTGCCAACAGCTCGGAGCCTGGAGCTGCTTCGGATTCTGTTTCTCCCTCTCTCTCTCTCTGCCCCTCCCTTGCTTGTGCTCTTTCTCTCTCTCTCAAAGGTAAATAAACATGACAACAATTTTTTTTGAGGACAACTGTCTTCCCAGTGGTCGGGGAGAACTTGCCGTGATTCCTGAGGACCGAAGGGGAAGACACTGGGGAGCTCTAGAAAGACTAGAGGCTAATCTAGATCTGTGTCCTTGACAGTGAGATGCCAAAAATACACCGTCAGTCATTTTAAAATTCCCTTCACGCTCACGGACCTGAGGGATCAGGGCCGACTGACAGTCACCGGTGCCACGGCTTCCCTCATCCCATCAGGCACCTGTTCTCACGAGAGACGCTGCGTGTTCACTCTGGTCTCGAGCGAGCGGACCTTCCCTCGGGCTCACCGACTGCTTGCTTATGGAGCATCTGCGGTTTTACTTTTGGAACCACCGTAACTAAACGTGCGCAAGAACTCTCCTTTGCAGTTGTAGGGTTAAATTAGCTTGCTTCCTCCCCACCCTCCACAGCTGTTATTATTCTCAAATATGTTTCTCCCGTGAAGAACGCGTTCTTGGTTATCAGAGGGCGTGAGGGCTAGAATGCGACTGCCGAGCGGAAGGCAGGTTTGTGCCGCCGCCTCGAGGGAGACACGTCTGACGGCCGCACTTTGGGGAACGGGGAGAGCGGGAGGAGGGCTGTCACGAAGCCGGCGGGAGCCCCACCTCATGTTGTCACGGTTCAGCACGTGCTTCGTGATGCGAGGCAGCTTCCTCAGGACCTGCCCGATGTCGCTCATGCCCATCATCCTCTTCATCAGCTTCACCTGAGCCGGAGAAAGCCACAGCTGCATGCGGGCCCCCAGGCACCCGTGCCCGTCGACTCGAGAATCTGGCCGTGCCGTGTGTGGGACTCGCCGGCCAGGCTTGGGGGTGGGGGGTGGGGGGAAGAAGGTGAATTACAGGAATCTTTCCCTGTAAAATGCGATCGGCTGGAGTTAGCTCTCCTGGGACACAACAGTCGGGCGCCAGCGCTGGAGGCCCCGGCCGGTGAGTCACCTGGTCCATCCCGCTGAAGGTCTCCTGCAGGTCCCCCGCCGGCGTCAGGGTCCTGCCGGCTCGGACCATCGCGTACAGATGCCCCGAGTCAGGCACTCCGTTGGACAGCTCTTGAGCAGACATCGTAACCAACACTCGGAAATATTCTTCTTCTTCAAAGCATGGGCTTCGGGGAAAATAAAAACGTATTCGGTTCCTGGAGACCCGGCCGCACCCCTTTCGAGATCCGGAAAGTTCATTAAATATCGGTTTCCAGATGACGCGAACACCGTCAGGAATTGTACACGTCCACAGGAATGACAACTAGGATGCAGGCCGAAGCCACAAACGACAGGCGAGTAACAACTCCTGCTTTCACAACACGGAGACTCAGCCCCCTGACCTCGCCCCAGGAGGAAGGTCTTCACAGATAGTTACCTGTGGAACATCTCACCCCACAGCTGCATCATGTCTGGCAGGTTTCTATCGAGGCAGAAGGATGAAAACAGCACACCCTAAACCACGCAAAAAGGAAGAAGTGACGACTTAATTTCAGGGACAAAGAACACGCTGGAGCCACGCCGTGGAGCGCCCAGCGACGCAGAGGGAACCGCTACCTGCTCGTACACGTCCAGGTGCGTGCCATCAGGGATCACGTGGGGCGACGCGGCCATGCCCCCCGTCTTCAGCTCGATCTGCTGAGCCTGCTGTCTGTAGTCCAGAAGGCCGCAGCCCAGCCTGTCAGAGCAAAGAAGGGTTCCCCCACCGCCGGTGTGGTCTGGGCCGTGTCACCCTCCGCTGTGAGCCGCTGGCACGACCGTGGCCACGGCCTCCGGCGACCCGCGTCCACACCCCCAACCACACCTGCCCACCGCTCGCGCCCCGTTCCAGGCGGACACGACGTGTGCGGGGACTCCGGTCAGCGGCATCCCGCCCGCCCAGCCCACAGGCGGCCGCTGCCCGGCGCCAAGCACGGAACCCTAAGCCCTGCTCTGCAAGGCCGAACTTCCCACGTTCTTAATGCTTCCTGTTCTCTCTGCTTCTAAAACGTTCTGACCCAGATTTCATCTGCTCAAGTGTTCGGTCTCAGAAAGGAGATCTGGAGAACCGGCCTCTGTGAGCTTTTAAGAAAAGAAGTCCTCTCGGCACGGGTGATGCTTTTGCAAGAAACAGCCTAACTCCAGCTCCCAAGGTAAGAGAGGACGGAGGCCACGGTGACACCCGTGAGGCCCCCCAGAAACGGCTGTGCCGTGAAGGACAAGTGGGGGGGCTGTGTTCAAGGAAGGGCAAGAACGCCACAGAGGTCGGAGGTGTCTTCCCATGACCTCTGCTAGGGTGCACGGGACATGAAGCCCACGTGTATGACGGGGCACCAGCCTACTTGCTACAGGGTTCCATCCCCCTGGTGTCTCGGCACACGGACACGGAGCTGCGGCCCCGCCACGGCCAGCCACGGAGACCCAGAAGAGGAGCGGGCCGTGGGGCCACGTGCAGCCTGCCGTGATCTCAAATCCACCCGGACGCCCGCTCTACCAGGGGTCATGGCGTCACACAGCTCAGTGGAGGCCACACGGCCTCTCCGGGTCACCCCACGCCTACGTGGCCGACGTGCGGGACACCGTTGTTTTCGCAAAAGCACTAGGGGTTTTCCAAACTAAAACGACTCGCTAAAAGGTGATCGCCGACGCACCGAGACACAGCAGCTGCGCGTCCGTGCAGAGACCCACCCCAGGCCCTTACTTGGTGAGGACGCTGCAGAAGAGGGGCACGTAGGGCCGGAGCTCCTCGGGAAGGGTGTGCAGGCTGCAAAACGCTCTGAAGTACACCACGCCGTTGGTGGGCTGGGCGCAGTACTGCACGGGGGTCTCGCCGGCTGCGGGGGCACAAGCAGCCCACTTCTCAGTCACCTCCTCACTCTTCGGTATGCCCTCCTCAAATGCTCCCCACCGAGGACACCCACACCCCCGGCCAGGCCCGGACGGAAGGGGCGTTCCTCGGGCCCTGCGGCTGCCCTGCCCACCGCCCCCCCCCCCCACTGCGTGCGGCCGTCTGCACGGTCTCGGGGGGGCTGGCAACACCCGACCCCGCTCCCTTGCCCGTCCCATGTGCCCCCCGTCCCGCGGTGAAGACGTGGGGGACGTTAACCCCGCTTCCCAGAGGCCTCGTCCACTTATGTGCACACACACTACCCGGTGGTGGTAAACACAAGGAGCCGCGTTAAGACAAAGCGGAAGCGAGGGTGCTTCTCAACATCAAGGCGATCCCATGACCCGAGTGACACAGCCCACGTGTGGGCTCCTCGGGCACGTGCCCCCACTTGCCCACGAGCGGCAAAGTGGGCGAGACGGGAAGGAGCCGGCAGGGGGCATCGCCGCCCTGCCCCCCCACAGCCCCACTCCCAGCACGGCCACGCGCTCCGGCTCCCCACGCAGCCGGCCACCTCCCCCGGACGGGGCTGGCTGGGCACGAGGGTGCCGGCGTGGACACAGAAACAAGACCGAGCCTCCCGCTGACCTGCCAGGGCCACCTCCAGGTGCGTGAGCGGGATGGTGGGCTCGATGTCCGACACCTTGAGCGCTGGCAGGCAAGACGTGTCCTGAGGTTTGCTCTGCTGAGTCTGTAATTCCAGACCTAGAACCACGCAGAGTGACCAGCAATCAGGGCAGGAGCTGGGAGGTCTGACGACCCGCTCGCCTGCGCTCGGGCCGGCCCACGCGGACGGCAGCCACCCGGGGCACCATGGCTTGCCAGCTCCGCCGTTGCCGAGCAAACCCAACTCGGCACAACAGCCTGCCCGGGAGGCCGAGCTTTCCTAAGTGCCCTCCTGCCCACGACGTGAACGGAGAGCTGTGCTGGGGCCACTGCTGTGCTGATGGCCGGGCCGGGCTTGCTCAGGCTCCTCTCCACCCCACCAGACTGTACTAGAGCCTGAATGCTCAGCCCGCTGCTGTCAGACTTCCAACCCATTCCTTGCTGGACCAGAATCTCGTAACTTTCGCACTTGCTTTGTCTCCTTTCAGCCGTGCCAGCCTCAGCACGGTGTGTGTGCAACCACGGGTTTCGCACGTTCTGCAAACGCTCCAGCAGACATTTTCTCGGCCTGACCTCTCACGGCTCCCGAAAGAGGGGAGAGGCCCCTCCTTCCGGAGTCACAGAACCTCACAGCCCGTCAGGGCAGGAACCCCAGAGGCTCGGCGCAGAGTCTGCAATGGTGCACGAGGGGAAAACACTGCGCGGTCTCCAGTTCCGTCAAACAAACAGCTTCATTTCTCGCGCGTCCGAGGAGCCGAGTGGACCTGGCCTCCGCATCTACCTCCGAGGTCCTGACACCTGACGGCAGACTGCCAGCCTGTCCCGTGGGGGCCCATCCCCGGCACAGCGCTGTTGCCGAGGCTGGCCCACAGCCCTCGCTCCGGGAGACGCCAAGGAGTGGGCTCTCGGCGGCTTCCCGCGGACTGCCAGGCCCCCACCGGCTGCGGGCTGACTCCCCCACCCTGCCCCTCCACGTCACCTGGGTGTGCAGGCGGGAGCTCAGGAGCCTGCCCTGTCCAGGTCTAGGGCCCCCTGGTCCTGGGCGGCACCCTCACCTCAGCACCTGCTCTCCCAGAGTGCCCGGGGTCAGCACAGAACTCTCCGGCAGCCCGTCCTCTGCCAGGTGACAGGCTCCCGGCTCCCGACGGCGGGGCCAAGGCACGTGACCGTGACGCAGACACCCCAAACTGGAAGACCGTTCCAAGTCAGTCTCCCGCCCCACCGTTCCCACCGCGCTCCTCTACAGAGTAAACTTGGACGCACAGACCGCTCGAGCCGCAGTCCACACCCGGGACGTACTGGCCGGAAAGACCCCTCACGTGCCCCAGCACCGTGTCACACTTAACGGAACTGCGCAGTGATCTGCAAGCGAAAAACACGTTTCCATAATGTGGGCCTCCATCCGCTCACACGCGAGTGTGGACCAGAGCACATGGGTTTTCTCAGAACCGAGCACATCTCTGCGGCCAGGCCAAGAGTCTGGCAACTCAAGGAATGTACCAGGTCCTGTTGCTTAGCCTACAATTACGCTCCGGGCCACAAAGGGCTTTAATCAAAAATGGAAAACGGGTGGGGCTGCAGCAAACTAAAAGCTTCTTCACAGCAAGCTATCAACAAAACGAAAAGCAGTACGGAATGGGAGAAAATATTTGCAAATTACATGTGATAAGGGGTTAATAGCCAAAAATATAAGAACTTCTACAATTCAGCAGCAAAAAAGCCTGAATAACCTGGTTAAAAGTGGGCAGGGGATCTGAACAGACGTTTCCCCAGAGGAGTCATCCAGGAGGCCGACAGGCCAAAATGAGAGGATGCTCAACATCACAACCACCAGGGAAACGCAAATCAAAACCACCACGACCTGTTAGAGTGGCCAGAATCAGGAAGGCCAGAAGCGCGGGCTGGTGAGGGTGCGGACAACGGGGAGCCTCGGGCACCGCTGGCGGACGGAGCGCGGGGCAGCCGCCGCGGAAAACAGACGGAGGTCCCGTTCCATCACAGGACCGAGCAATTCTGCCGCTGGGCATTTAACTAAAGAAAACAAACTCTGACTTGAAAGGGGTCCGTACCCCCACGTCCGTTAGTGTTGTCCACGACAGCCAAGATAAGGGAACCACCTGGGTGTCCATCGGTGGGGGAAGATGTGGTTATACGTACAGTGGATTATATTCAGTCGTAAACAGAGAACGAAATCTTGCCGTTTATGACAATACAGAGGGCATCATGCTAAGTGAAATGAGGCAGAGAAAGACAAACACCTTGTGATCTCACGCACACGTGGCATCTGAAAAAGCAAACGCCAAGCTCGCAGCGACGACAGACTGGTGGATGCCGGAGGTTGGTGGGAGGCGTGTGAGGGATGGGTGAAAGGGTCAAAAGGTACAAACTTACAGTCTAAAGTCACGGCACGGACCGCACAGCACGGGGACTGTAGGTGAGAACGCTGTGCTGCATGTGTGAAAGTGGCTAAGACAACAGATGTCACGAGTTCCCATCCCACGAAAGACAAATTGCAACCGTGTGGGGACAATGCTGACTAGCTGCCCTGTGATCATTTTGCAAGATGTACAAATGTCAACTCGCTGCTATATCCTGAAGCTAAAATAATGCTGTACCAGCTGTATCTCTTCCTTATGAACTTATTAATAAATCCATTTAGAAGACTGTCCTCGGACAGAGAACATATCAGATATTAAACGTATCAGAACAGACAGTACAGCTGACCTCAGCCAAAAGGCCAAGAAGCAATCAATTAATTACACCTCAGTTTAAAAAAGGAAGACGGAACTTGACGACCAGCACTCATAAAACAGAAGGAATTATTATTATATTACTCACAATTAGCGAGCTCCGTTTACGATTACTCACAATTAGCTGGCTACATTCATGAAGAGCTTAAAAGAGCTGTATGCAAAAACCAGAACTCCAAGGTAAAGAGTCGCAACTTACGTGCTCAAATTACCTTTACTAGATAGACTAAATCATCTGAAGCTTAGCGTTACTGACTTCCTACCTAAAGCCAACTCCGCTGCCCGATAAACCTGATAATCCCTCACGTGATCCCAGCCGACTGCTATTCTGGCGGGGTGGCCGTGTCCCTGTGTACTGCAGATCTATTCTGATAGACTTTATTTATTCGTGTAATTTACCTTCGCTAAAACCCACAGTTTTAAAGATACAATTCAATAAATTCTACAAACGCGTAAAGTTGTATAATCATCACATTGCGGTATCATTTCCGCCCCCAAAAAGTTCCCTCCTGGCTCCCTGCAGGCAACCCCCGGGCTCCCTCGCCTTCTGTCAGTATAGTTTCACCGCTTCTACCGTTTCATGTAAACGACTCACTGGGCAGCAGGCACTGTTTGGGCCTGGCCAACGTCACTTAGCACAATGCTCTTGAGGCTCTTGTCACTATGAAGTGCATCGTACTCTGCTCCTCCTTGTGGCTGAACAGTACTGTCACTGCACAGATATTCCGGGCTGACGGAAATGTGAGGGGTTTCCAGTCTGTGTGGACATGTGCTATCGTTTCTTTTGGGCACATCATGTGGAGGAGACCACTGGGCCTTACGGTGTGTTTAGCCCAGGAAGGGATCAGGTACCCGTCTCTGTCTGCACCCAGGCCTGCGCCACCCGGCCCCCTGCCGTGTGTCACGACCGGGGGGAGTACGTTCTGAACTCCCCAGTGGATGCCCGAAACCATCGATAGGGCCAAACCCTGTCTATACGTACGCATAATCAAGTTCAATTCATAAACTCGGCACAGCAAGAGTGACAACAACTGATGGCGACACAGAGCAGTGACAACGATGAACTGAAAAAAAGGTTACGTGAACGCGGTGTCTGGCTCTCTCCAAATGCGTCCTTGTGCTGTGGGTGAAAGACATGAGAGATGCAGGCACCGTAACACAGCTCTGACAACGCACAAGCAGAATCGCTCCCGGCCCTCGGGTGACCGTGGGTCACAGGGGGTGTGTGTGGGGGGCGGACCACAGTGCCTCTCCTCTCTAGCGCTCCTCCTTTTCCTCACCCACAGGATGAAGCTTCTGAGAACAGGGCGATCCTCCTGGGGTTGAAGCCATCGCATCCAACTGTGACCTTCGTCGGTGCCCAATAAATTCGTGTCAGTTCAAATGACACTTGCCTCCAACTATCCTCTCGTTTCACCAAGTTCACTGGGGTCGGGGGAAGGGTAGGGAATTAGGACGAAACTAAACATCTGACCTTTTTCGTAGATCTGCCTCTTGTCTTTCGGGGAAAGACAGTCGATCTTTTGCTTCAGTTTTTCTGTCTCCTTCTGTGTTTGTTTCTCAAAATACTTGTCGTCGGGTTTCATCGACAAAGTCAGCTTATGCGGATTATTCTGCAAAAGGCACAGCAACAAAAAGAGAAGCTGAAACAAGTTTCACTGGAGGCCAACCTGCTGACGAGCCGCTAGCGCCATTCCATGGGCCGGCAGGTGCACCACCCGTTTTAAATAGCCATGACGACAGAACGTACCTCAAAGGTGGCCCTACGGAAAGTGCACGAGCCGCGTGAGACCCCAGCCGTCACCCTCACACACACTGTTCTTCTCACTACTGGGTGCTTACTGTTACGGTTACTAGGTCTAAACCAGGAACCTATCGATGTTGAACATTCTCTTTATACCTTACTCGCACATTTGGACATTATAAATCTTTGACTTTAGTCTAAATCAGAAAGAACTGAAGAAACTAATGTAATGTTTATCTAGACTTCTTAAAGGTTAGAGCTAAATTCTTCAAGATTTTGTCAATTATGAGGACAAAGTAAATATCCACCTAATGTAAAAATGTTAGATTATTTAATGTGCGTCTCTCACTCAACAACACACACACACACACACACACACACACACACACACACACACACACACAGCACACCTGTCTGTAGCACTACAGAGAGGAGAGAGAACCGCACTACAATACAAACTTTATACAAAGTAACCTGTAGTAACAGATGGCAGGTCGAGTGGCCGACCTATGCCCTACGTCCAAAATATGTGCCCAAAATATGTGCACAGTGCACAACCGAGCGACCCTTCACTACACAACAGTCCAAGCCCCATGGTGAAGCCTTCTAAGTCCCATCACATTCATGGTCATCTTCCACGGAACACACACCAAGTACAATGCCCTAAAGCAATGCAAACAAATGAGCAAGCATCAAAAGAATCCATCATAAAGACCAAAATACCCACACATTTAAGGGACTGTTGTATTCTCCACAAAAGTCAAGGCTTCACCCAGGTGAATTCTACCAAACGTTTAAAGAGTTAACATCTATGTTCCTCAAACGACTCCAGAAGGCACTACATAAACGAAAACAGGAGGCCAGTATCCCTGATAGACACAGATGCAAAATCATCAATAAATTATCAGCAAACCACATTCAACACTAACATTAAAATGATTACTCGCTGATAGAGGCAGAAAAAGCATTTGACAAAATTCAACATAGGTTCATGATAAAAACTATCCACAAAGTGGAGTTAGAGGGAACACAGCTGAGCATGACGAAGGCCATGTATGGCACACCAAGGGCTAACATCACACTCAAAGGGGAAAAACTGGGAGCTTCTGCTCCAAGATCAAGAACAAGACAAGGATGTCCACTGTCACCACTTTCATTCAACATAGTCCTGAAGTCCTGGCTGTAGCCATCAGACAAGAAATATAAAGGCATCTAAATCAGGCAGGGCGAAGTAAAACTGTCACTGTTTGTTGATGACATGATACCATACAAAGAAAACCCTAAAGAGTCCACCAAAAACACTGTGAGAATAAACGAATTCAGAAAGTTAATACATAGACAGTGGGTGTTTTTATACACCAATACAAAGGTAGTAGAAAGAGAAATTAAGAAAACAGTTCCATTTATAAGTGCACCAAAAAGAATAATACGCAGAAATAGGCCTAACCAAAAAGTCGAAAGACCTGTGCTCTGCAAACTCGGAAACACTGATGAAGGAAACTGTAGACGACACACACAGAAAAGACACACCATGCTCACGGACTGGAAGAAATCACACTGGTAAGTGCCTACACTACAAAGCACTCTACAGATTCAGTGTAATGCCTATCAAACCACCAACAGCATTTTCCACAGAACTAGAATAATCCTGTAATGTTTACGGAACCCAAAAGACCCCAAACAGCCAAAGCAATTTTGAGAAAGAACAAAGCTGGACATAGAATCCTAGATCTCAAGATTTGCTCCAAAACTGTAGTCCTCAAAACAGCAGGAGGTCGGCTGGGAAGATGGCGGAGGAGGAGGACTGTAAGCTCACTTGGTCCCAGGGACACAAGGAAAAAACACCCACATCAGTGCACATAACCCAGAGAACGACCTGGACTCTGGCAGAATTGTCCGTTCTTACACCTAGTGGGGCATAAAGCCTGGAATTTTATTTATTTTTTTAAAATATTTTTTATTTGAGAGACAGACCGAGAGTGTGTGCAAGCAGGGGAGGGGCAGAGAGAGGGAGAGAGAGACTCATAAGCAGGGCCCATGCTCAGCATGGAGCCCAACATGGGGCTTGATCCCATGAGCCTGGGATCATGACCTGAGCCAAATTCAAGAGTTGGGACACTCAACTGACTGAGCCACCCAGGCACCTGAAGCCTGTAATTCTTTTTTTTTTTTTAATGTTTATTTATTTTGAGAGAGAGAGAGTGCATGAGCAGGGGAGGGGAAGAGAGAGAGGGAGAGAAAGAATCCCAAGCAGGCTCCATACTGTCAGCACAGAGCCTGATGCAGAGCTCAATCTCACGAACCGTGAGATCGTGACCTGAGCTGAAATCAAGAGTTGGGATGCTCAACCAACTGAGCCACCCAGGCACCACCCGAAGCCTGTAATTCTAAAATTCAGCATGAGAAGATGTTAGTAAGTGGAGTTCCCACCTTTAAAGAGACAGCACACCAAAAAGTCTTTGCAAATACAGCACTTTGAGAAATGTCAGGGGCAGACAGGAAGGAGAGTGATCGACTCACAGCGAGGCCCAGAGAGACAGGGATCAAGGGAGACCCCTCCAGGAACAAGGGAGGTGACCGGTACCATTTTCCTCTCCCATCCCCAGCACAAACAATGGCCACCTATGGGAATCAGCAGCACACTGACACTCTTTATGAAACTGGCTTGCACCAAGCCACGCCTCCCCCATGCTTCCAGGGATCTGTTCTTCCTAGTCACACTCGCCTCAGTCCTGGCACTGTGGGCTCCTCCCCCAGAAGACTGGCACAAACCCTGCCAACACCACATCTCCGACCCACGTGTTTTGAAGGACCTCAGTTCCAGTGGCAGCAGGGGAAGGACTCATTCTTCAAGCAGACCACTGCATATCTTGTTATATCATGCCCCACACCTGCTGGAGAACAAACACTGCCCACAAGGCAGAGAGAGCCTCTGCGGACAAGCAGACTGAAGGAAGAAGAGGCCAGGGCCCAACAGCAGGGCACACAACTCACCTAGGAGACACCCCCTGAAGTGCCAGGCCCTGTGGAGCAGGGGACACTGCACTGCCGGGCACAACAGGGCATCTTCATAAGGCCACTACTGTTAAGAGCAAGACAAGTAGCTCACTTTCTAAACACACGGAAACAGATACAGAGAGTTGGACGAAATGAGGAGACAGAGGAATATGTCCCAAATGAAAAGAAAGAACCAAACCACAGCAAGAGACAAAAGTGAAACAGATAAAATAAAAAATACAACTGATGGAATAAACAGCAGACTAGATGAAGCATAGGACCGAATTAGTGACCTGGAAGACAGAGTAACGGAAAGTAACCAAGATAAACAGGAGAGGGGAAAAAATTACACAAATTGAGAATAATCTTAGGGAACTCAGTGACTCCCATCCAACAGAGTATAGGGATCCCAAAAGAAGAGACAGAAAAGGGGCAGAAAATTTATTTGAAGAAATAGTAGCTGAAAACTTCCCTAATCTGGGGACGTTAACAGATGACAGATCCAGGAGGCACAAAGATGCCCCTCTGACCCAAAATCAACCCAAGGAGGTCCACACCAAGATACACAGTAATTAAAATGGCAGAAAGTAGTGATAAAGAAAGAAATCTCAAAAGCAGCAAAAGAAAAGACATTACACACAAGGGAAATCCCCACAAGGCTATCAATGGATTTTTCAGCAGAAACTTTACAGGCCCTAAGGGAGTGGAGTGATATATTCACAGTTGAAAGAAGAAAACTCTGCAGCCAAGAATGCTCTATCTAGCAAGGCTATCGTTCAGAACAGAAGGAGAGATCAAGAGTTTCTCAGAAAATAAAAACTAAAAAAGGTCATGACCACTAAGCCAACCAACCCGGCAAAGAGATATTAAATATTAAATATTAACGGGGACTCCAAGTGCAATTATGAAAAGTAAAAAACACAAATGCAGTAAAAACAAGTGTTTGTGCAAAAATCAGTCAAGAGACTCATAAAATAAAAAAAGGTGCAACACCACATACTTAAAATGTGAGGGAAAGAGATGTTAAAGAATGGGTTCATATTTAAGTGACGAGTCAACTTAATATAGACTGCTGAATGGAGAAAATGTTATACACAGACTGAATGGTAACCACAAGTCAAAAACCAGTAATAGATACGCAAACACAAAAAGGAATCCAAGTATATCACTAAAGGAAGTCAACACACCATGAAAGCACGAGAAGAAAGGATCAGAGAAAATCTATGGAAATGACCACAAAACAAGTAACAAAATAGAAGTACACACCTATTGACGTAGAAAATGCTGGGGTTTGAAGCCGATGGCCAAGAAAGAATTCATGAGGTGTGTTTGGTGCAAAAAGTTGGTTTATTAAAGCCCAGGGGTGGGACCCATAGGGCAGAAAGCTCCACCGGGGTTGTGACGGGTGACTGACTACCTTCAGGTTGGGAGGGGATCAGGGACAGCACAAACCTCCAAGGTATTTTGGAAACAAGGTTTCCAGGACCCTGAGGGGACTAGCTACTGTTAGGAAAAGATCATTTATTACTGTTTAGTAAACCTTGGTCATGAGACCCTAGAGATGTACATCAGTGAGCCATGTGCTTGGGGAATGATTGCTAACATATATTTGGCAGAGATAAAGGAAGTTTTCAAAGTAATTTTTATATGTTAAAGTAGACTTACAGGATCCTGGAGGTCAGGATAATGTTAAGCTTCGATTGCCTTTTGCCCTTTAGCAAAGTGTCACTGTCGAGGCAGCAGAGGGAGGTCACTCTGCCTGTGTCAAAGATGGTCAATGGACCATAGGCAGTAAGGACATTTCATTTTTCATTTGCCTCTGTTTCCCACATCACCTATCAATAATTACTTTGATTTTTTTTTTTTTTTCCGGAGAACGTGTGTATGTGTGTGCAAGTATAGAACGAGCAGAGAGAAAGACAGAGAGAAAGATCTCAAACAGGCTTGCCTGATGCAGAGCTCGATCTCACAACTACGAGATCATGGACATGAGATGAAATCAAGAATTGGACACTTAATGGACTGAACCACCCAGGTGTCCCCATAATTACTCTGAATGTGAACGGACTAAACACTCCGATCAAAAGAAACAGGGTGACAGAATGAGTAAAAAAAAAAAAAATAAGGGGCGCCTGGGTGGCGCAGTTGGTTAAGCGTCCGACTTCAGCCAGGTCACGATCTCGCGGTCCGGGAGTTCGAGCCCCGCATCGGGCTCTGGGCTGATGGCTCAGAGCCTGGAGCCTGTTTCCGATTCTGTGTCTCCCTCTCTCTCTGCCCCACCCCCGTTCATGCTCTGTCTCTCTCTGTCCCAAAAATAAATGTTGAAAAAAAAAAACTAAAAAAAAAAAAAAATAAGACCCATCGACATGCTGCCTGCAAGAGACTCATTTCAGACAGAAAGACACCTGCAGACTGAAAGCAAGAGGAATGGAGAAACACCTGTCGTGCAAACAGATGGTGAAAGGAAGCTGGGGCAGCAATCCTTACATCGGATAAAACAGATTTTAGAGCGGACTCTAACAAGAGAGAAAGAAGGGCACCATATGATATTAAAGGGGACAATCTAACAAGATGTCAAAATTATCAATATTTAAGCACCCGACATAAAATAGTTAATAACAAATATAAAGGATCTACTCGACAATCGTACAATAACAATGGATGAACAGATCATCAAAAGAGAAAATCAACAAGCAAAAGTGGCTTTGAAATGACACACTGGGCCAGAAGGAGTTAACAGATATTATCCAGAACATTCCATCCTAAAACAGAATACATATTATTTCCAAGTGCACATTGAGCATTCTCCAGAATCACATATTAGATCACAAAACAAGTCTCAGCAAGTTAACAACAAAAAATCATACACCACAATCAAGTGGGATATATTCCGGGAAGCAAGGGTGGTTCAATATTTGCAAGTAATCAGTGTGATGCATCACATCAGCAAGAGAAAGGATAAAACACATGGCCATTTCAACAGATGCAGGAAAAGCATTCGACAAAGTACAACATACATTCATGATAAAACCCTCGGCAAAGCAGGTTGAGAGGGAACATACCTAATATAATAAAGGCCTTATATGAGAAACCCACAGCTAGTATCATAGTCAATGGTGAAAAATTGAGAGCTTTTCCCTTAAGGTCAGAAGGAAGACAGAGATGTACACTCTCAACACTTTATTCAACACAGTACTGTAAGGCCTGGCCTTAACAGCAATCAGACGACAAAAAGAAATAAAAGACATCCAAATTGGTAAGGAAGAAGTAAACTATTTATGGAGGACATGTGACCATATGGCAAACCCTAAAGACTCCACCAAAAAACCAGAACTGATACATGAATTCAGCAAAGCCACAGGATACAAAATCAGCACACAGAAATCTACTGCATTCCTATATACTAATAACAAAGCAACAGAAACTGAAATTAAGAAAACTATTCCATTTACAACTGCACAAAAAACAGTAAAATATCCAAGACAAAACTTACCTGAAGAGTTGAAAAACCCATACTTGGAAAACTATAAATACGGATAAAAAAAATTCAAGGCGATGCAAAGAAACAGAAAGACATTCCATGCTCATGGGTTGGAAAAACAGTGTTAAAATGTCTATACTGCCCCAAACTATCTCCAGATTGAATACAATCCCTGTTCAAATGCCGACAGCATTTTTCAGAGAACTGGAACAAACAATACTAAACTCTGTATAGAACCACAAAAGACCTTGACTAGTCAAAGGAACCTTGAAAGAGGAAACTGGAGGCATCGCCACTCCAGACTTCCAGTCACATTACAAAAGCAGGCGCAACTGCAACATTACGGTACCGGCATAAAAATAAGTGAGAGACACTTCTCCAAAGACACAGATGGCCAAGACACAATGAATGCTCAACGTCATCACTCACCACCAGGGAAGTGCAAATCAAAACCATAATGAGGTACCACCTCACACCTGTCAGAATAGCCGGACTCAAAAGAAAGAAATAACAGGTGTTGGCGAGCATGTGGAGAAAAAGGAGCCTTTGCGCGCTTTTGGTGGGAATGTAAACTGGGGTGGCCACTGCGGAAGGCAGTATGGAGGTTCCCTAAAAAACTAGAGATAGAAATAACCTATGATCCAGTCATTCCACTACTGGAGATTTACAGAGAAAAAAACGAAAACACTCATTTGAAAAGATCTGCGAGCCCGTGTGTTTACTTCATTTACAACAGCCAAGATACGAAAGCAGCCTAAACGTGCGCTGATAAACAATGAAGATGTGCCATACATTCAATGGGATGTTACTCAGCCATAAAGAATGAGATCTTGCCATCTGCAAGAACGTGGAGGGACCCAGAAGGCATTATACTAAATGAAACAAGTCAGAGAAAGACAAAGG
Source organism: Felis catus (assembly GCF_018350175.1). Classification (NCBI taxonomy): domain Eukaryota; kingdom Metazoa; phylum Chordata; class Mammalia; order Carnivora; family Felidae; genus Felis; species Felis catus. The sequence goes on from NC_058374.1 coordinate 3,375,138, forward strand.
ACGTGTTTTCACTTACATGTGGCATCTAAAAAACAAAAGCGGGAACAGGGGTGCCTTGGTGGCTCAGGTGGTTGAGTGCCCGACTCCTGATTTCCACTCAGGTCATGATCTCATGGTTCATGAGGTCCAGCCCCGTGTCAGGATCGGCTCTGCCGGAGCCTCTTTGGGACTCTTTCCCCGTCCACCCCCCGGCCCCTCCACTGCTCACATGGGCTCTTTCTCTCTCAAAATAAGTAAATAAACATTAAAAAAAAGAAAAAAAAAAAGCAGAAACGCAGCCATAAATACAGAGAACTGATGCTTGCCATGAGGGGGGAGGGGTGAGGATGAACAAAACGGGTGACGAGGAGCGGGAGGTCAAGGCTTCCGGTTATGCAATGAACAATCACGAGCATGGAAGGAACAGCATGGGGAACGGTCAATACTGTGACTGCACTGCAGGTGACAGACGGTAGCTGCACTTACGGGGAAAAGAGAAGAACCTGCATAAAAATAACCAGAATGTTCACAGAGTTAGGGGACTGTTTTGTATTCTACACAGGCGTATTTTCTTGTGCTCCGTTTTAACGAGCTTTGCAAATACTGCATCTTTCGCACAAACTGAAGGTCTCAGCGCTGCGCTGAGCCGCATCTGCTCGCTTCCTGTCTCTGCGCCACATCGTGGTAATTCTCGCCATGTTTGAGACGGTTTCCTTGTATTTATTATGCTCATCTGTGGTCGGTGATCGCTGAGGCTACTACTGTAATGTTTTGGGGAGACGTGAACAGACCCACACAAGACGGTGAACTTAATCGATAAAGGTGTGTGTTCTGACTGCTCCACCCGCCACTCCCTGGTCTCTCTCCCTCTCCTCGGGCCTCTCTATCCCCTGTCACACACCAGTATTGAAATTAGGCCAAACATTAACCCTACAACGGCCTCTGAGTCTTCAAGTGAAAAGTCACACATCTCTCACAAAGAAGCTCAAAACAATTAGGGGTGCCTGGGTGGCTTGGTTGGTTGAGCGTCTGACTCTTGATTTCTGCTCAGGTCATGATCTCAGTCCACGAGATGGAGCCCTACACGGCCTCTGACAGTGCGGACTCTGCTTGGGATTCTCGCCCTCTCTGCCCTCCCCTGCTTGTGCGTTCGTTCTCTTTTTTCTCTCTCTCTCTCAAAATAAAATAAAGCTGGAAATGATTAACTTACTGAGGAAGGTATGTTGAAAGCTGGGAGAAGCCAAGCCCAGCCCTTGCACCGGTTGGCCACGCTGTGAATGCAAAGGACAAGTTCTCGAAGGAGACGAAAAGTGCTGGTCCAGGAAACACACAAGTAAGAAATGAAATCACCTTACTACTGATACAGAGACAAGTTTGAGGGGTCTGGATGGAAGATCAAACCAGTCCTAACATTCCCTTAAGCCGTAGTCTCACCCAGGGCAAGGCCCGACCTCTCTTCAATTCTAGGAAGGCTGACAGGCGAGGGGAAGCTGCAGGAGCTTGAAGCAGGCAGAGCTTTGAAAAGTCGTCTCCAAACACGGCAGCGCAAGGGGAAGGAGCGAGTTACCCAGATAAGTATTAGGTATTAACCAGAAGTTATTAACGTTGGCTACACTAAATGAAAGATGATCAATGTAGACGAAATGGCCATAGAGGGAAGAAGACAGCACCTAGGACTTACCATAGCTAGACAGGAGTCAACGCCTGGTTTTAAAGCTTTGAAGGACAGGGTGACTTTTGTCAGGGGCTAATGCAGCTGGTGACTTCGGGTTGAAGCCAATGCCCATTGACCATTCTAAAACGACTAGCACCCTTCAGAACTATACCAAATCCGTTCTGCCTGTGCTCTGGAAATGAAACAACAGAGCCTGGATGACAGCACTTCTGTTTACAACATGGCTTACTGAACATTTTTTTATTTATTTTGAGAGAGACAGAAATGAAGAGAGAGCACAAGCAGAGGGGCATAGAGAGAAAGAGAGAGAGAATCCCAAGCAGGCTCCGCACTGTTAGCACAGAGCCCAACGTGAGGCTCGAACTCATGAACTTCAAGATCATGACCTGAGCTAAAACCAAGAGTCAGTCGCTCAACTGACTGAGCCACCCAGGTGCCCCATAGTTTCCTGAATATTTTAAGCCCACTGCTGAGCCCCACTGCTCAAGGCGACTCCTCTGAAAATATGACTGCTCATTGACAATGCACCTGGTCACCCAAGAGCTCCGACGGAAATGGATAATGGCATTATTATTGTTCTCATGCCTGTTAACACAACACCCATGCTGTAGCCCATGGCTCAAGGAGTCATTTCAACTGTCAAGTCTTATTATTTAAGAAATACATTCCATGAGGCTATCGCTGCCATTCCTCTGATGGATCTGGGCAAAGTAAATTGAAAACCTTCTGGAAAGGATTCTCCATTCCAGATGCTATTAAGAACACTCATGATTTGTGGGAAGGGGTCAAAACATCGACATTCGCAGGATAACAGGAGTTGGGAGAAGTTGGTTCCAGCCCTCGTGGATGGCAGTGAATGGCTCACGACCTCAGTGGAGGGAGTCACTGCAGATGAGGTGGAAACAGCGAGAGGACCAGAATCAGAAGTGGGGCCTTGAGATGGGACTGAATGGCTGCAATCTCAGGATAAAACTTGAATGGATGAGGAGTTGCTTCCCATGGGTTCCTGAGATGGAATCTATTCCTGCTGAGATGCTGTGAAGATTGTTGAAATGACAAGAGGATTCAGGATATGACACAAACTCAGTTGTAAAGCAGCAGCAGGTTTGAGAGCATTGACTTCAATTTTGAAAGTTCTACTGTGGGTCAAATGCTATCAAACAGCATCACCTGCTACAGAGAAATCATTCGTGAAAGGAAGGGTCAGTCACTGCGGCAAACTTCATTAGCTATCTTATTTCAGAAATTGCCACGGCCATCCCAACCTTCGGCAACCGCCACCCTGATCCGTCAGCAGCCATCATCACCATGGAGACGGGACCCTCCACCAGCAAAGATTAGGACTCCCTGAAAGCTCAGGTGGTTGGCATTTTTTAGCAATAAAGTGTTTTTAACTAAGATATGTACGTTGTTTTTTTAGACATGATGCTACTGCACACTTAATAGACTTCAGTGTAGAGTAAACATAACTGTTACATGCACTGGGAAACCAAGAAATTCACCTGACTCGCTTTATTTCAATATTCACTTTACTGCCGTGATCTGGAACCATACACACGGTATCTCTAAGGTATTGCTTATAGAAGGAAAACTGGAAAATCAACAAATACAGGGAGTTACACAACACATTCTTAAACAACCAGTAAGTTAAAGAAAAAATACTCTGAGACAGGTGAGCCTACAGGCAGAACATACTGAAAACTATAGGCTCCCACAAATCACGTTAAGAGTGATGTGTACACAGTAAACGCGTACACTGAAAACAAAGAAAGGCCACAAAGCCCAATGGGTAACCTATCACTACACATTCAGAAAACAGAAAAGTGGGATCCACCCAAAACAAAGCTAGCAGGATAAAGAAAACGATAAAAATTAGATCACGGCTAAGACTTCTTCACACAGACTGCTGGACGTGACGGACCTTTAGACAGACAAGAAAAAAGGGAGGCTCAAGTAAACGCAGAGATGGAGAGGGGTGCCTTAGCACCAACAGTACCAGAATCAGAAAGATCAGGGAATAAGAATGCCAGGGAATACTGGACAATCACACGCCAAACTGGACAACCTAGAAGAAATGGACGAATTCCTAAAGCCACACCCCCCAGACTGAAGTGTGAAGAAACAGAAAAATCTGAGAAAATCAGTAACTACCGAGGACACTGAGTCAGTCGTTTACCAAAAAAAAATTAAAAAATAATAAAATAAAAACCAAAAGACTCCCAATGAAGAAAATCCCAGTACAGTATTTCTTCGCGGTGAACTCCACCAAACTCTGAATGACAAGGGAACACTAATTCTTATCAAAACCTTCCAAAAAACTGCGGTGAATGGTCTAATCTTTCTTTCAACAAAACAGAAAAAAATGCCCGCAGATGTTTTGTTAATTAGTACACACGCACACATATATTCCTCTGTAAAAAACACACTCAGGTATTCACGTAAAAAGCCAACTTGCATCAGGATCCGGAAAACTACATTTTTTAAGTTATTATGAGCATTAATTAATAATTAAGAAAGGCTGTCCCCATTCACATAAATCCTCCAAGTTTCTTACCTTAAAATACCGTTTTACTTTTTCTTGCAAGAACTCTGGATTCTCCCGGAGGCACTGCCTGAATCGAGCCACCTGACTTCCCAGCTTCAGGAGCTCCACCGGGTCCCCGTCGTGGTTCCAGCAGGGAGCAACGTACTGCAACCGAGAATTTCAAAGCCACAGCGCGCCTCACTCTGTGAGCTCTGCGCTTGCTCAGTAAACAGCAAACGGGCCATTTTACTAAAACACCAGCTTCTGTGGCTAAAAATACCACAGATGACGGTTCAAAGCAAAGATTAAGTCATTCTTTGGTCAGGAAAATTTCAGATCTGTTTTTTCTTAATAAAATAAAGAACGGGTTTTGAAATAATTTTTAGAAGCATCATTACCAACAGTCAACAGTTATAAACCTCTATCCATAAGTATTCTGTGTCAACTTATCTTGCCTTAAAACATAAGCTACCAAAAAGCCGATTACACTGGTAAAAAGACACAACATATCATAAAACTAAGTTAAAAGTAAACATATCCGATCCAAAATGGCACAGCTTTCAAGGTTCAGATGAGAGGCGCTGTGAATATCTGTATCCTCAGCTGTCAAATACCCATTGGTCATGAAAGTTAAAGCAAAACAAAACCCACAAACAGAGCACGAGAGGAAGGAGGTAGGTGAGAAATTACACACAGACGTCAGGGTGAGTCCAAAGCTGACAGACTGATGCTTCATCTGTATTTCGATTTTATGTAGAAGAGCCTCTATTTGATCATCTTCAAATCCTTTCCTAAAAAACAGAGAACGGAGATGATGATTTGCAAGGAGGCACTAAACAACCGTAAGTGGACGAACACGCGTTTTATGAGGAAAAAAGCCCAACGATGCGGCTGGGGTGGGGAGGGGGGTCCCGCGTGGAAAGCATCAGGGATGGAGAAGGTCGGCCCGGCGGCGGCCAGCAGCCTCACGCACTGGAGTACTTCCTCGATGGTCCTGTCGATGATGTCCCGGACGGCCTGGACGTCCTGCTCGGCGACCCCCTGCAGGCCCACGCTGAAGTAGGCCTCCCTCGTGGAGCCGTTGTACCTACGACACAAAGGCAGACTGTGCGGCAGCCGCGGACACGTTCCGCGCGCGGTGTGCTCGCTGGAAGATCACGCACTCTCGACCGCACAGCCACGGACGCTTGAGGCTCCCGAGTCCTCCAAGAAAAAGCCAGTGACGGCGGTGCTCTCGGACATTTGGTCCGCGCACACACGTGCTCACTGTCACACGCGTGTCCACTTAACATTTCTAAAAACCAATACAATTTGAACTTTATAGAGTTATGGCAAAATTAAATCTAAAAACAGAACGGCTGCACTTTTACAAAATTTTAAAATTTGAAAGAGTATTTAACAACCTGGCTTTTCAAACGGGCAGCAGTATGCCATCCTGAGATCTTGAACAAGCGATCTTTCTTTTCTCTTTTTCCAAACGTCCCCTCCAGGAGATGGAATTATCTGTACTGGACCCACAATCTAAGGCACAGTTCTGGGCTTGGGGCGGGAGCGGAACCATCCCGCGACTGTGAGGTGTCAGGCATCCTACATCCTTAACCCCACCCACCAGGTGCCGACACCCCTCCCTAGTCGTGTCGACCAAAAATGTGTCCAGACACCGTCAAATGTCAAAACTGGTCCCAACCGCGACTACTGACCCGGTCGTGAAACCTACCCAACATCAGGAGAGAAGTCTGTGCCAAGCCCAGATTCAATTAATGCTTTGTAGAAGGGGGAGTTAGGTCCACTGATCAAGAGTGACGACAGAAGGTTTAACGTGAAGGCTTCAAACGTATCAGTGATGCTTAATGCAAAGGGCAGGGGAGAAAAAGGGAAACCGTTGGTCCTCATTAATGTTTTCAAAATCACTAAAATCACCAATAAATTGACTTTCATTTCCAAAGCTGACCTAATACAAATTCTTACATTTTAACCTCTATTTTTAACTTACATGGATAAGAGAGAATAATTTTTTTTTTGGTTTGCAAAGTTCTAGTAAACCGCATTATTTTGGGGTCCCAAACCATGAAGCTGACTTAGCCACATATCGAACGCTATCGTACTACAGTGTGCCAAGCATTCCGACTTGTATCATCCCAATTACAACTGCACTGTCTACACCTCGACAGGAACAGCACGGCGGAGGACCCCTTCCTGCCCGCGTGCCCCACGTGTCCACGTCTCCACAACTACACAATTGTGTGTGTCGTACGTTTTTGTCAAGCCAGCGTTCGCTGCGCTCCTCTCCCGCTCAATGGCATCGGGGATCCCACCCCACAAATGTTAACCGCTGTCCGAGCCACCTTTCTCCACAGAAATAAGCTTCACAAAGCAGTGAGAAGAGAAGTTACATTTTTCTGGATAGCTAGTGAAAGCGATTTCCCCCAAACCACCCCAGATGCTGCTAAAGCCCTCCCTGACATCCACCGGCTGCTGGACTTGGAAATTCCGACCGCCGACCCATTTACACTTGGAAAACTCACCTGCAAAGCTGCTAACCTGCACTTTCCCCAGTTCACAGCGGACACTTACTCTGGTAAGAGGAAGCCGACCCCGACGGTTGTCTGTTTAGAGGAGTCTGCAGCCAGTGCGTCTGGGCCACATGTTATCTGGAACTCCCTCTGTAAAGCGACACGATGCTTTAAGTAGGGACAGAGTAGGAAGGACTAGGTTTAATCTAGTAAGTTCCCTGTGTGTGTATAACGTGGCCCAGGAGATGCTTTTCACTAAATTAACTTTCTTTTCAGACACATAACTGTTCCTGAGGCTCAAGAAGCTCTTACGTTCAAGGCAGAGCCCTCAACATTTGAAAATCCTGTGATTAGTACGCAGTCTGGCTCTCCATTTCAATGTACTGAGTGTCTATTCTCTGGATGGGGCACTTACTGGCTTATCCCAAGGCTTCTGAGTGGGCACTGCAGTATTTGGCTTAATTTTCTCAAATTTACTCAGTGCTTCTTCGTGAATTTGTCTCAGATGCTGTTCTAACGGGAAATTGCCGTAAGTGAAGAACCTGAAATGTTGAGAGAATGTATCAGTCTAGCTCAGTTTACGCGATTGGGAATCTACACAGATGTCTTTCCGTATAAAATGGAAGGTACACAGAGGAGGAAAACCCTCAGCTCACCTCATCCCACAGACACAACCAGATCCAGTCCCATTTGGTAAATAACCCAGGAAACCACGCGCCCACTGCCAGAACAAACGCCACAACTAGACACAGAGAAGAGGACACACTGAAGAGGGAAGGAGGGGCAGAGCCGCGGTGGGGAGCTAAACGGACCAGCAGACCGTCTGCTGGAGGAAGGGCCCGTGGGCGGGGAGAGGGGACAGAAACAGACTGTCACTCCGGGGAGAGCACATGGAAAGGTGAATCCCCGTAATATGTGGCTCTGAAAATGAGAGGGGCCGGATCTCACGAGTTCTTACAACTAGCGAGACCTAAAGCTGGAACTTTAAAAATTGGCAGGCTCTTTCTGGGAGAACCTGGAGGTGATAGGAAGCGGAGTCCCTGCCCTTGAAGAGAGGGCCTAACAAACAGCCAGTGGAGATAATGCAAAGAAGCAGCAGCTTGAAAAACAGAGGGGCAGGCAGGAGGGTGTCAGAGCGTGTCCCGAGGGACAGAGACGACGGGAGACTCCGCCAGGAGCCAAGACCTGCTTACACTGTGCCCCCCGACCCCACCCCGCCCCCCCCTCAGCCCCAGTGCTGGGGATCCCCTCCCACAGGAGCCCAGGGCACACCTTCCCATCACCGTGTTTCCTAAATGCATGCTTTACAGGGGTGGCAGCCACAGCAGCCGATCACCTCCAGCGGAGGACACACACCCTGGTAAGACTGCATGCCCCGCGCACGCACACTCTGCAGCTCTCCCCAACTGACCCCGGTCTCCTGCACGGCAGCACATCCCCTCTGGCAGAGGACCAGAGTCGCCTTGTTAAAAGTGTGCACCCGCCCACTACTTTCAAGAGCGGGGGACGCAGCTGACTTTCACACAGAACGGATACTGAGAGCGAGACAATGAGGACACACAGGAATGTGTCCCAACTGAAAGGAGGAGACAAAATGACAGCAAGAAACCTAAGCAAAATGGAGAAAAGCAACGTGCCTGCTAGAGAATTGAAGGTAATGGTCATAACGACACTCCCTGGACTTGAGAAAGGAGAGGAAGACCTCAGTGGGGCCCCAGCACAGACCAAAAAGGACCAGTCAGAGATGAAGAGCACAACAGGTGAAACTGAAATATTCTAGGTGGGAGAAACAGCAGACTGGAGGAAGCAGAAGAAGGAACCAGCAACCTGGAGGACAGAGCAATGGAAAGTCATCAATCAATCCGAGCGGGTGAGAGAAAAGAATTCTGTAAACGACAACAGACTTAGGGAACTCAGTGACATCATCAACTGTAGTTAACATCTGCATTTTAGGGATTCCAGAGGAAGAAGAGAGAAAAGGGGGCATAAAGGTTATCTGAAGAAATAACAGCTGGAAACTTCCTTAATCTGGGGGAAGAAATCCAGATCAAGGAGGCCCAGAGAGCCCCGAACATAATCAACCCAAGGAGGTCCACACCAGGACACCTAGTAATTAAAATAGAAAAAAAAGTGATAAAGAGGAAATTTTAAAAGTCACGAAATAAAGTTACATACAAAGGAAACCCTGTTAGGCCATTAGTGGATTTTTCAGCAGAAACTTTGCAGGCCTGAAGGGAGGTTCATGATGTACTCACAGTGCTGAAAGGAAAAAATCTGCAGCCAATGACACTCTGTCCAGAAAGGCTACCATTCATAACAGAATGAGAGATAAAGAGTTTCTCAGATAAACAAAGATTAAAGAAGTTCATGACTACTAAACTAACCCTACAAGATGTTAAAGGGGACTCTGAGTGGAAAGGAAAGACCATTAATGACAGTAAGAAAATTAAGAAACACAACAGCAGTAAAAACAAGTATATCTGTAAAAATCAGTCAAGGGACTCACAACATAAAAGGATGTAACATATGACACGATATACCCAAAATATGGGGGAGGGATAAAAAATGGGTTCAAACTTAAGCAACCATCAACTTAATATAGACTGCTACGTGCTAAAGAGGACATATACAAACCTAATGGTAACTGTTTATCAAAATCCAGTAACAGATGTGAAAAGAACAAACAAAAAAGAATCCAAGTATATCACTAAAGAAAACCAACCTAGAGCGAGAGAAGAACTAGAAAAATAATCATAAAACAAGTAACAAACTGGCAGTAAGTACATACCTATCAATAATTGAATATACATAACCAAATACTCCAATCGAAAGATACAGGGTGATGGAATGCATAAAAAACCAAAACCCATCTATATGCTGCCTACATGAGACTCATTTCAGACTTACGGACACCTGCAGACTGAAAGTGAGGGGATGGAGAAACATCTATCATACAAATGGAAGTGAAAAGAAAGCCAGGGTAGCAATACTTACATTGGATGAAATAAACTTGAAAACAAAGTCTGTAACAAGAAACAAAGAAGGGCACTATATAATCATAAAGGGAACAACCCAACAAGAAGACAGAACAATTATAGGGGCACCTGGGTGGCTCAGTCAGTTAAGTGTCTGACTTTGGTTCAGATCATGAACTTACGGTTCATGGGTTCGAGCTCCACATCGGGCTCTGTGCTGATAGCTCAGAGCCTAAAGCCTGCTTCCAATTCTGTGTCTCCCTCTCTCTCTGTCCCTCCCCCACTTGCAGTCTTTCTAAAATAAATGTTAAAAAAAAATTTTTTTAAAGAAGATATAACAACTATAATATTAATGCACTCAACACAGAAGCACCCAATACATAAAGCAGCTAATAACAAACATAATGGAAGTAATCGATAGTAACACAGTAATAGTAGGGAACTTTAACACCCCACTTACATCAATGGACAAATCATCTAAACAGAAATTCAAAAGGAAACTGTGGTTTTGGATGATATGCTGGACCAGATGGATATAACATATATTCAGAACATTCCATCCTAAAACAGCAGGATACACATTATTTTCAAGTGCACATGGAATATTCTCCAGAATAGATCACATATTATGGCACAAAACAAGTCTCAACAAACTCAAAAAGACTGAAGTCCTACCATACATCTTTTCTGACCATAACACTGTGAAACTAGAAATCAATCACAAGAAAAAAAAACAGAAAGAGCACAAATATATGGATGCTAAATAATGTGCTACTAAAAAATGAATGAGTCAACCAAGAAATCAAAGAGGATATCAAAAAAGACATGGAAACAAATGAAAATGAAAATACAATGGTCCAATCCTTTGGTTGGTATAAACCAAAAGCAGTTCTAAGAGGGAAGTCTGTAGCAATACAGGCCTTCCTCAAGAAGCAAGAAAAACCTCAAACAGACAACCTAACCTTAAACCTGAAGGAGCTAGAAAAATAACAAAGAAAACGCCAAACCAGCAGATTAAAGGAAATAATAGATTAGAGCAGAAATAAATGATACACAAAACTAAAAAAATAGAATACATCAATGGAACCAAGGGCTGGTTCTTTCAAAAGATCAACAAAACTGATAAACCTTTAGATGGACTCATCAAAAAAGGGAGGACTCAAACAAAAATCAGAAACGAGACAGAAGTAACAACCAGCACCACAGAAATACAAAGGATTATAAGAGAACATTATGAAAAACTATATGCCAACAAATTGTACAACCTAGAAAAAATGGATAAATTCCTGGAAACCTATAAACTACCAAAAACAGAACAGAAAATTTGAACACACCAATAACCAGGAAAGAAACTGAGTCAGTAACTGAAAACCCCCAATAAACAAAAGTCTGAGACCAGATGGCATCATAAGTGAATTCTACCAAACGTTTAAAGCAGGGTTAATGAATATTCTTCTCGAACTTTTCCCAAAAATAGATGAAGAAGGAAAACTTCCAAATTAATTCTATGAGGCCAGCATTACCCGATACCAAAACCAGAAAAAAAATATCACACACAAAAAAAGAGAACTACAGCCGTTATCTCTGATGTACACAGACACAAAAATGCTTAACAAAGTATCAGCAATCCAAATCTAACAATGTATTTAAAAAATTCTTCCCCGTGATCAAGTGGGATTTATTCTCAGGATGCAAAGATGGTTCAATATTCACAAATCCACCACTGTGCTACATCACACATCAGTAAGAGAAATGATAAAAGGGGCACCTGGGTGGCTCAGTCAGTTAAACGTCTGACTCTTGGTTTCAGCTCAGGTCGTGATCTCATGGTTCATGAGGTCAAGCCCCGCAGCGGGCTCCACGCTGCCAGTGTGGAGCCTGCTTGGGATCCTCCCTCTCAGCCCCTCCCCCACTCACGCATGTGCTCACTCTCTCTCACTTTCAAAATAAACTTAAAAAAAAAAAAGATTAAAAACCATAAGATCATCCGACAAAGAACAACATCCATTAATGATAAAAACCCTCGACAGAACAGGTTTCAGGGAAACCCCTCAACATAACAGAGGCCATATATGAAAAACCACCAGCTAACGTCATACTGAATGAGCTTTTTCCCCAAAGTCAGGATGAGAATGTCCACCCTGGTCACCACACATTTATTCAACACGGCACTGGAAGTCCAAGCCACAGCACTCAGACAAGCAAAAGGGATAAAAGGCGTCCAAACTGCTAAGGAAGAACCAAAACTTTCAGTGTTTGCAGATGACACATTATGCAATACAAGACCCTAAAGACCCCACCAAAAACTGCTAGAACTGGTACGTGAATTCAGCAAAATTACAGGATACAAAATCAACATACAGAAGTCTGTTGCGTTTCTATACACTAATAACGAAATAGCAGAAAAAGAAATTTTGTTTAAGAAAATCCCATTTACAATTGCACCAAAACTAATAAAATACCTAGGAAAAAACTTAACCAAGGAGTGGAAGATATGTACTCCAAAGACAATATAAAAAACTGATGAAACAAATTGAAGACGACACAAACAAATGGAAAGACAGCCCATGCTCAGGGATTGGAAGAACACTGTTAAGATGTCCACACCACTCAAAGCATTACAGATTTAATGCAATCCCTGTCAAAACACCAATATTTTTCAGAGAACTACAATAATCCTAAAATTTGTATTGAACCACAAAAGAACCCCTTATATTATCCAGTAATCACACTATTGAGTATTTCCCCCAAAATACAAAAACAGATTCAAAGGGATATAGGTAGGTACCCCTGTGTTTATTGCAGCATAATTATTTATGGAAGTCCCAAAGTGTCCACCGACAGATGGATAAGGAAAACGCAGTGTGCATATTAATACACATACACAGAATGGAATGATAAGAATGACATTTCGCCATTTGCAACGACACGGATGGAGCTAGAGAAGGTAATGCGAAGGAAAATACTCCAGTCAGAGAAAGACAAACACCATGTGATTTCATTCATTTGTAGAACTTAAGAAAGAAAACAAATGAACAAAGGGGGATAAAAAAAGGAGACAAACCGAAACAACAGTCTTTATTTTTTTTTAGTTTTAAGTTTCTTTTGAGAGAGGGAGAGGGAAAGGGTGAGCTCGCTTGCATGTGAGCAGGGAAGGGGCAGAGAGAGAGAGAGAGAGAGAGAGAGAGAGAGAGAGAGAGAGAGAATCCCAAACAGACCTCACACAGTCAGCAAAGAGCCCAACGTGGGGCTCGAATGCACAAACCACAAGATCACGACCTGAGCCAAAATCAAGAGTCCGGCACTTAACCGACTGAGCCCCCCAGGCACCCCCAAACCAGAACAAGTCTTAAGGGCAGAAAAGGAACAGACGGTTGCCAGAGGGGAGGTGGCTGGGCGTGAAAGGGGTGACAGGAGCCCCGATGGGCACCGACCGATGTGTGGAACTGCTGAATCACAATACCGTCCACCTGAAACTCCTACAACATGAGACGTTGACCAGAGTAGAACTAAAATGAAATGTAAAAATGCAAGTTATGCACCGAGAGCAGCTAATGACGAATGTGTCCCATACTGAGATGAAGTTTGTATAAAAACACATTTTTTTCACTTGCTTTATAACTACAAAGACCAAATACAGGCTTTTGATCTTGTTGTAAGATAGGTGGCTCAAACACAACATAAATCATGCAGAAAGATGTAGTTAAATGAAAACCTGCCAGAAGTTTATTTTAAACATACTATATAAAGGTGTTCCAGCAACGAAGTAAGTTGCACGCTAAAACGTTTCACGGCCTTAGCTACAGGAATGCAGTCCTCCGTCACGCCGACAACTGAAGAAGTTCACAAAGTTTAGACCGAGCCTACAAATTCCAGATTACATGCTTTTAAGACAGCACATTCATCCAGGGGGCAAAGGGCACAAAGACAGAGTTGATCTGGTTTTTTTTTTTTTTTTTTTAGTACGTTGTTCTCCGAGCGAAGATTCACGGATACGGAAATCAGAGTGGTGGCTGCCAGGAGGGGGTGGGCGAAACGGGTCAAAGGGGTCCAAAGTTGCAGTTGTAAGGCGAGTGAGTCCCCGGGATATAAAGGACAGCATGGTGACCACAGGTCACCACAGTGGACTGCGTGTGACCCGCGTGACCCAAACCGCCTTGCTGCACACCTAAACCTAACGCAATGCCATCTGTCAGCTATATCCCAATGAGATAAATAAATCGGATTTTGAGAACTAATATCTGAAAGATCCTTCGGAACTCTCCACTCGTGGTTTCCAGAGTGACAACCAGTAAGCAGCAGCATCGTTGGCGTCCATGGAGACCCCGGGCCCTAAAGACCATGGCTGCCTCCACGCAGCCGCAGGGCTCCTTACACGAAGAACTGACCCAGATCTGGAGCAGGACGCGCCTGGGATCAGGGCAGGGGCACAGAAGCTAGTACTGAAGACCAAAGAAGCCGTAAGAAAGGGAAGACAATTAAATGACTTTCCTCGGGCCGCAGTTGAAACAATTTGAGCATAAGGGGGAAAAAAAAAGACAACAGATCTCATTTGATCACATAATCTCAACTATACACATATACAAAAATATTTCTATGAGGTCATCGTGGTATTACAATGAAACAGGCCAACATCTATAAAAACAAAGCCTCTTCTGTCATCCCTGGAGGAGCTACGTCACCATCTCCCCCTAGAACAGCCGAGGAAGCAGCAGGCACCCGCCCGTGCCCTCAGACTGTACTTCAGGGTGACCCGGCGGCCCCTACTGAGGAGGGAAGTGCCTCCTCACGAGGTCCAGCCGCTAAGCGTAAAAGAAATTAGAGAATTCTTCGGAAAACTTTGCCAACTCTACGAAAGGAAGTGCTCCAGGCAATAAACATGGGTCAGTCCATAAATAAATAAAAGCACAGACAAGGAACAGAATATTCACAGGATCCCACAACACCAACCCGCCAGATGTGTCTACACGGAGAAAACCAGCTGTACAAAACACACGGCTCGTCTGGGCCGGACAACCATTCCGGGCACCACCTGAAGATCCGGAAGGAAGAACTCGGTGCTTTCAGGCAAGCGTCGGCGAGTGTGGATGCGGCACTTGTGCAGGGCACATCCTTGTGCTTCAGGGACACAAACTTAACTACTAAGAGTAAACCACCAGGACCCCTGGGTGGCTCAGTCGGTTAAAGCGTCCGATTTCAGCTCAGGCTATGATCTCACGGTTGGTGGGACTGAGCCCCGCGTCGGGGTCTGCACGACAGCACGGAGCCTGCTTGGGAGTCTCCCTCTGTCTGCCCCTCCCCTGCTTTCACACTCTCTTTCCCAAAATTTAAAAAAAACACAAAACTTTAAAAAAAGAGAACAATAAAAAGTTCTTGCCGCAGACTTTCAGAATGAGCGTCCACGTACGCGAGAAGGGCAATCCATTAAGAATCGTCTAACCTTACAGAGTTCTTGAGCAAACAGTTCTTGGCCACACGTGAGAGAAGCCGTGTCACTTACTGTATGCAAACAACTCTGAATCAACCCACCATTAACTCAGCTTTAAAACTGAAACGTTACCTAGCATTACTAGGGTGATAATGGGTGGCGTGGAACTGTTTAAGCTGCTCCCACGTGAGGTCTGGGATGCACAACGGATGGCCCCCGGAGATGACCGAGTACGTGTGGTCAGGCAGGAGTCGGTTCTGAAGGTGCTGCGAGAATATCCTCTCCTTATCTGTCTTCAAACGAAAAAAATTATACACAGAAGCGTAAAATAACACACACTGTTACATTACAACACAGCAAATTACTAACCCTCTGGGCGATACACCTGTAACACCTTGTGATTCAAACTGTGACGATGTAAACAAGGCCGTGGGTGCAGATACTGTCTAACAGAGTCCACCCAGGGTTTCTGCACAGGACCCAGGGATGACGTGTCTCAGAAAAGAAAACTCACTATGCAGTGTGCATGGCCCACAGCAAGTGCATAGCAGAGCGCCGGGCAGCGGTGTGCACGCACAACAGTGCGCAAGAGTCCCTGCCGAGAGCTGCGGGGGGGGGGGGGGGGGGGGGGTGTCTGTGGGCTTCCGGAGCAAAGGCTGTCACTCTAACTTGAATTTCCAGAAGGTGCTGGAAGGCACGGGGCCCAAACCAAGTATTAATGGCTAAAGAAGCAGCACAGGGCAGGAAAGCAGCCCGCGTCAGGGCAGAACTCCAAGGGCTGTGAGGACGGGGCCCGGAGAGAGGCTCTCACACCACCTGGTCTCCAGAGCCTCATATCCTAAAACTCAGGGAGGCCCCCAAAGAGCTTTCCACGAGGTGGGTTTCCTGATTACATAGGAGTGTGTGTACACATAGCTTTTCTGTTACAAATTAAAGCCGAGACCTTTTAAAAAAGTTACCTGTTCACTCATAATCTTAACCCATCACTACACGTTAGCAAACATTTTTCAACAAAGCAGAAATATCACTGAGAAGAATAGCACTGTTTCTGCACATTCTGCAAATAAATCTTCTTAATGTCTGGCTTAACAGGAGACCGCTGGATTTTCCTATCTGCTTCCAGATCCGATAAATGCTCTCACACAACACGTAACACAGGCTCGGGAACTGCACTTGGGCAAGAACGAGCAAAAATGGCCATGTCCAGCACTGCCTCGCGCGCTTTTATCTCCCAGACTCCCGCAGACCAGATGCCAGGGCCCGAGACCGCAGTGGGGGAGCTGCTGGTCTGGAACACCGGGTCCTAGAAAATTGGGAGCTTGGCCATCTCGTCTTATGGCCGGTGCTCACTGCACAGTCCCCTGGCTAGTTCAACAGGGCCCGTGCCGTAAGCACATTACATGACATGAGAGAATGTCGACTCTCCCCCAGACCTTTTTATGTTCCAATATTTTACACGGGAATATCATTTCTACACAATTATACAAAAGGAAAAAACTCACAAATGCTCCCTTCATCTCATTAAAGACGACTCCTTTGAAGGTCAGGGGTGTCTGGGGGTCCCTCGGATTCTCATGTTCCAGTCGCCATCCTTCCTGCCTAAATAATAATCAATGATTACACAGTGACAGGGACTCTAACACTGAAGTCCAAATCCATCTGTCCTCACTCACCAGAAATCTAGTTCCCGCAAGCAGGGAAAAAAGGTTGCATCCAAGTACACAGACAGGAGATTCTGGAAGTCCTTGGGATTTTGTGTGGAGAACGGGTACAGAGTATAATCGCTAGCTGGGTATAAATGAAAAGATTTTAAAACTCGCCAGATTCCCGGGGCTTTGGCCACTTGCAGCCTCCCCCTACCCCCCGCCCCCCGCCAACAGGGACCCCTCACTGCCCAGGGCGCAGAGGCCACACCTCACGCGCCTAGAAAGACGACCTCATCTACAGACAGCTGATGCCATGCGCGTTCGCCACAGCCCTCACCGCACTTCCGTGCACACCATCAGTCTATTGGCTGCCCTGTTTCCAAGCCCCGCCACCAGGGCATTAACATGACGCTACAGATGTCAAATTTTGTAGCAAATTTCCCAGAAACATCTCAGCTGCCCCTCCCCTAAGACTCCAGTTTGTATAAACTGACCCCCATGCAGCTCTCCTGGAAGACTAAACTTCCAGCAGACTAGAGAATGGCAAATCCGTGCTGGTCCACAGCTGCCGGCTCCCCCCTCCCCAGCGAGGATCCTGGCGGGTGCGGCAGCCAGGCCCAGCGCGGCCCCAGTCCCAGACGCCAGCTGACCTGTGAAGGCGTTCATGAAAGTGGACAGGGACCTATTCAGCATCTTGAAGAAGGGGTCTCTGCACGGGTACTTCTGAGAGCCGCACAGGACCGTGTGCTCCAGGACGTGCGGGACGCCGGTGCTGTCCAGGGGGGTGGTGCGGAACTGCACGCTGCGGCAAAGACCAGACGGCAGGCGGGGAGGTCAGGCGGGTGGTACGGCACACTTTCCAAACCTGTGACACCCGCGGCTACCAGATCTGGTCACCGTAACATCGTAACCCTTCGCGAAAACAGTCTCGACCACAGCGTATGAAATCGCTAATTCAGGCTGCAAACTTGCACCAGCTGTGGCTTTAGACACAAATCCACTTACCTTCTCCTCATGTTTTCAGGATGCAGCCAACAAAACTAAAACATTCGTGAACCGGGACCTTTAACCACGTAACGGACGGCAGACGTTCTCGGTGGAGACACTCGAGAACGTGCTCCCAAGATGCACCACACACCTGAACAAGTTGTTTGTGTCTTCTCGGGCCAAGTGCAAGTATTTGGCTCCTGTGCTGTCATGGCTAAGCTTCACCGCGGTCAGGGACAGTTCAGGGATGTCCGTTACCTGAATGAATAAAGACGCAAACAGCTAGACTCAGATGGAAAAGCGCTCAGGGCAGTTACGTTCACTGCACTGCAGGGCCTGGCCTGACTGCCTTTAATCAGGCAGCACCAGGAGGCTGGCATGGTGGGGCTGGGGGCACATCAGAAACCACCTCCTTCAGACCCTAAACCTTATGAACAAGCCAAGGGCTGACGATCCTATGCATCTCTTCTTTCTGAACGCTTACTGTTTGCGAGACATTTTCCCAAGAGTTTACGGGTCATCCTGTGAGAGAGGGATCTTCAGCCCCATCTACAGACGAAAACATTGAGGCACAGAGCCGTGGCCACAGAGCGGCAGTCCAACTCCATCCATCGCACCAGGCCGCCCTGGAGGAGTCCCACTGGCAATGCGCACTGTATGGCTTCCTTTTACACACACCAGCTCGGGAAAGCGCAGAATGGCCCTGCTGGGAGCTCAGTGCTGGAGCGCCCACGGCCTGGGACGGAACTTTGCTGTGTCTGGTTCAGAGTTCTAAGGACCAGTTACCTGCTCCTAGCAGGAGGGTCCAGGAGGGTACAAATCACCTCCGGTAAAAACAAACGCATCCTGGGACACCCGGGTGGGTGGCTCAGTTGGTTAAGCAACTGACTCTTGACTTTGGCTCAGGTCATGATCTCACAGGTTCATGAGATCAAGCCCCATGTCGGGCTCTGCACTGACAGCATGGAGCCTCCTTGGGATTTTCTCTCTCTCTCTCTCTCTCTCTCAAAATGGATAACCATTTTTTTAATAATAACAAAAGAATAAGTTCTTACATAAAATACTTCTAGATAATTTTCCCTCCAAGCATCTGCAGTTCTATAAGACCAGACCAAATGCCTGCCTCCTCCCCTGGCAGGCTAAAAACAGGCTCTTCCTTTTTAAACTTGCGCATATTTTGGAGCTCCTGGGTGTCTCAGTCAGTTAAGCATCCGACTTTGACTTCGGCTCAAGTCATGATCTCGCGGTCCATGAGTTCGAGCCCCGCGTCGGGCTGTGTGCCGACAGCTCAGAGCCTGCTTCGGATTCTGTCTCCCTCTCTCTCTACCCCTCCCCCGCTCACACTGTCTCTCTCTCTCTCTCTCAAATAAATAATAAAACATTAAAAAATTTTAAGTGAAAAAAACAAACGCATCCTCACCCCCAAGATGGTAGTCTCCTATCTACGAAAGCCTGCACAAAGGCACTTCAGAAACGGCTGTATCGTCCCCACTGTGCCGGGGGCCTCTCCCCCCCAATCACAATAGAGCATCACTATGACAACCACACTGTTTATCACCCCCACTTTCCAGGGGCTGTCTGTGCTTACAGCAAGCTGCCAGCAGGGCAGAGATTAGAACCCGGGTGTCCTGAGTGTGTTCTGGGGACCGCCCACGCAAATGACATTGCTTAAAGAGGCCTGTACTACCTGCTGAGTTTACAACCATTAAATTATTTATATCTTACTTTGTAAGAGATGATCAATGCGTTTACAATCAGTCACTATGTGAACTGTCTGCCCCCTAACAGCTTTCATGGTGACTGCTTCTCAAACAAGGACGGTATTTTATCATAAATCTCTACAAAACTTGAAAAATAGAGGAAAGAACTCTGAATGAGGTCCTCAAGAACAGTAACTACTTTGAGTGCAAACTCCTCTGCACGGCCCTAGGGACCGCACGAAGGCCCTCCCTCGCCCGCGTCAGGAGCCCCTCACCCAAGCCGCACCACTGCCCGTTCCCGAGCCCTGCGGGGAACTGCTGTCCCTGTGTGTCCAGCCTACAGGGAGGCAGCTGTCCTTACACACCGCTCCCTTCTCCCGGAACCTGCCCCCCTCCCGCCCCTCTTTTTTTTTTTTTTAACGTTTATTTATTTTTGGGACAGAGAGAGACAGAGCATGAACGGGGGAGGGGCAGAGAGAGAGGGAGACACAGAATCGGAAACAGGCTCCAGGCTCCGAGCCATCAGCCCAGAGCCTGACGTGGGGCTCGAACTCCCGGACCGCGAGATCGTGACCTGGCTGAAGTTGGACGCTTAACCGACTGAGCCACCCAGGCGACCCCGGCCCCCCATCCTTTTGCTCTCCGCACTCGCACCAGGATGCCCATCCAGTTCTCCTTGTATCACAGCTGCACCTGTGTCCCCCTGGGCTGTGAGCTGCCCGCCCTTCCCTGCGCTAAGTGCTACCGACAGCATGAGGCTGACGGCCAGTCAATGATGTGAAATACATAGTTTTCAATCACTGTGTAAAAGAAAAAAAAAACCCAATGTGAACACAAAATTAAATAAATGCAGGACCACAATCCATCTTCTATAATTCTGAAACCCCAATGGCTCGAAACCAAAGTTTTTGCGTGAGTGTGGAACAAACTCGTGCTAGGAACATGCAGCCCCACGTAGATGTGGGACAGACGTGGGCCGTCTTCACTCGGCACAGAGAACAGTCAGGTGTCTGGGTGCAGAAACATCAATGGGCTGGACTCACTTTCTAAAACCTAAAGAGGCATTGGGTTGGAGGGGTTGGGATCAGGGAAGGGCCGGGGAACTGCACTTATTGAAGCATCGGGAAATCCCTTCACTGGCAAACTCCACTCGGTCGAGCCCGCTGTGAATCGGGCGAGCCAGGGCCTGGGACAGAGACCCCAAGGGTGTGTGGGTGGGGCAGCAAGGCGGGCCCGCGCACCTGGCTGACGGTGAAGCCGTGGATCCGCTCCCCCACCTCGTGCTGCAAGGCGCGCTCACAGGCTGCGGTGCCCCTCCTCCTCCGGGCTCCCAGGCTGGCACTGCCCCGTGGAAGGAAAGCAATCGAGGTTAGACGCTTCTGCAGGACGCTGTGTGGCTAACGTAATTCTGCAACATC
Organism: Felis catus; assembly: GCF_018350175.1. Taxonomy (NCBI): domain Eukaryota; kingdom Metazoa; phylum Chordata; class Mammalia; order Carnivora; family Felidae; genus Felis; species Felis catus. The sequence goes on from NC_058374.1 coordinate 3,395,983, forward strand.
ATGAGGGCATTTGTACGTGACAAAGACATTTCAAAGAAAAAGCAAGCCTTGCATTTTCCAAACATTTCAGAAAACGAATTTCTGCGGTTTTCAGTAAAGTTCTTTCAATTTTAAGACCTTTGTCTCAACTCAGCTGAAGCTTCACTATATCCAGCTAATAAATGCATGTTGCAAGCCTTTTATACATCAACACTCATAAGTAACTGTAACATGATTATGATACCAATTTCCCTCACCTGCACCAAAAACAATTCTCACATGACACGACATTTCCCATGCAGGTACACGATGTGGCCTCAAACTCCTATTACACATCTACTGAACTGGTAAAAAGCAAGAAGTCTCGCTTCACGGGGAACTCCTACACTGCAATTAGGTGTGCAAATGGTAACAATCCTGGAATAACATTTGGCATCATTTAAACGAGAATCACTGGGGCGCCTGGGTGGTTCCGTCAGTTGAGCATCTGACTTGATGTGCGCTCAGGTCATGGTCTCACGTTGGTGGGATGGTCGGACTCTTCGCTGACTGCACACAGCCTGCTCGGGACTCTCCCTCTCCCTGCCCCTCCTCTGCTCTGTCTCAAAATAAATAATCTTTAAAAAAACGCACTTGGGAAAAAAAAAAACCAAGAACTGATGGTGGCCAGAGGGGAGGGGGTGGGGGTGAGTGAAATAAAACAGCGGCTGCCATGTAGCTACTGTATGACTGGAACTTAATTTTGTATATGCACATACACACGTACACGGATCAAGAGGAGCAGGAACAGACCAGAGAGCAATCGCATCTAAGAGGGCGGGAGAGTCAGTCGTTTGGAGGTGATCTGGGTAACGGTGACACGACCGCACCATACGCTTGCTTTATAGAGTTTTCTACGTCGGCATTGTCTGACACAAGTATTTCCTTTGAGACACGCACAGAAGAGGAAAACAACGACAACGCCGAGTCGGACGCCATCAGGCAACATCACCAAGATGAGCCATCACCTTCCTGGCTCAGCTGATTCCGCCATCACAGAAGAGGATTTGCAGGTGTTCTTTACCATCAAGAGCACAACCACAAGGAGCAAACGCTGGCGCCGAGCGCGCAGAAGCAGCCCAGCACCTCGGGCTCTCCCGCCCGTACTCTCTGGTCACCGGCGACTCGGGTAAGGCCCCTGCCGCCATAGTCACAGGAGGCACGAGGACACCCCCATGCTTCTTCACCGGGCCACTGCTCAACCGCACCATCTGTCACACAAGGTTCTGCGAATTAGCAGGGATCTTATCTACACACTCCTGGCACACCACCATCACTCAAGGTTGGAGTGGATCTTTTCTCCGTAAACCGAGTCCATTTCTGGAAGCTACAGCTGTATTAAGAACACCGCGGGGTGCCTGGGTGGCGCAGTCGGTTAAGCGTCCGACTTCAGCCAGGTCACGATCTCGCGGTCCGTGGGTTCGAGCCCCGCGTCGGGCTCTGGGCCGATGGCTCGGAGCCTGGAGCCTGTTTCCGATTCTGTGTCTCCCTCTCTCTCTGCCCCTCCCCCGTTCATGCTCTGTCTCTCTCTGTCCCAAAAATAAATACAAAAGTTGAAAAAAAAAAAAAAAAAAGAACACCGCAGCTTAGGGGCACCTGGGTGACTCAAGCGGTTAATTAAGCATCCGACTTCGGCTCAGGTCATGATCTCACAGGTTCGTGAGTTCGAGCCCCACGTCGGGCTCTGTGCTGACAGCTCGGAGCCTGGAGCCTGCTTCGGATTCCGTGTCTCCCTCTCTCTCTGACCCTCCCCTGCTCACACTCTGTGCCCCTCAATAGCAAATAAACGTTAAAAAAAAATTAAAAAAAAAAACAAAACAAAGAACACCGCAGCTTAAATAAGAACTCCGTGTGGAAGCCTCAGGTGTCTTGAGGACTCCCTGCCCACAACAACTGGTGACATGGGGGCAGCCAGGTTAATGAGAACCGCAAGCCGACAATTAACTTTAATCACGCCTATTACAATCCACATCAAGGGCCATTTTCACTTCAAAAGCCCCGACAACCGCACACACAGGGCCACCCACTCTGGGACCGCCTAAGGTCCCAGGGGTAAGGCCTCCTTGGGCCAGGACCCGCTTTGCCCAGACTTCAGGCTGCAGTTCCCAACCCTGGCAACTGGACAGGAACCTCTTTCCTTTGCTAGGGGGAAGCGATGGAAGGACGCCTGTGCGGTCCCTCATCCAGGCTCTGCAAGACTCTTGGGTCGGACTTCGGGATCCCGGGGCTATGGGCCTCAGAATAGGGCTCCGGGCTCCCCGGGAGAAAGGTCTCCGGGTCCGGGCTCCCCGAGAGAGGGGTCTCAGGGTCGGTCTCCGGGTTCCCCGCTCCCCGGGCGATGGGCCTCAGGGTCGGGCTCCGGGCTCCCCAGGTGAAGGGTCTCCGGGTCCGGGCTTCCCGGACGATGGGCCCTGGGGTCAAGGCTCCCCAAGGGGAAGCGTCTTGGTCGGGGCCCGGGCCCCCAGAGCAGGAAGCGGTGGTGCGGCCCTTTAGGACTCGGACGACACCACAGAGCCTCCTGGAGTCTCCCCGCTGTCGGGACCGCCCCTTCCTCCCTCTCTCCCACCCGCCTGCTCTCACCCGCCCCTCAGCCGCTCCAGCAAACTGCGCGTCCGCACGCCGCCGCGCCACATGGCTTCTGACTAGCACACGGGGACGGACGCAGCTTGATTTATCCCGACGCAGGGCGCGGGGGCGAGACGCACCCGCCGCGACTGCCATTGGTCAACGAGCACGGCGACGTCTCTCCAATAGGCTGCCGAGGAAACGGGCGGGCTCCTGATGCGGCGGGGCGGGACTCCAGGGCGGTGGGCACGGAGTGGGCCAAGGCGGTAGGGGGCGGAACGTCGCGGGCGTCGGAGCGTCGGAGCGCGGCGGGGGCGGGGCCCGCGTGAGGAGTCCTGGGCGGGAGAGGGGTGGAGTCCGGCGGGAGGGAGGGCGGCAGCTGGGCGCGGAGTCCGGGACTTGAGGAGGAGCGTGTAGGGCAGGGGGCGGGGACTGTGCCGGGGAGGGGCGGGGGCTGGGCCGGGGAGGAGCGGGGAACTGTTCCGGGGGGGCGGGGGCTGGGCCGGGAGAGGCGGGGATTATGCCGGGGAGGGGCGGGGCTTGAGGGGGACGAGCGGGGACAATGGTGTCGAGGGGCGGAGACTGCGTGGAACAGGAGGGGACTGCGCCACGAAGGGGAGGGGACTGTACTGTTGAGGGGCGGGCCTTGCACGGGAGGGGCTGGGGCTGGGGCTGGGGCTGGGCCGGGAGGGGCGGGCGTACACTGCAAAGTCGAGGGGCGGGCCTTGCAGGGGAGGGGCGGACTCACGCTGGCCGGGTGAGAGGCGGGTTCCTCAGCCTCCGTGTGGGCGTCGTCTCCTGGAGAAGGTTGTGCGCCTGCGCTGTGGGCGCTCACAGGTCTAACTGGAGCAGTTAAGTGAGAGTAGGGCCTCCAGGCGCCTTAACCCCCTTGCTACCTGGCTTTGTGGAAAGGGCCCGAGGCCTGCGCAAGAAGATTTCCAGGGCCGGGGTACCATGACATCATCGTCCTCAAGACTGGTCTGGTACAGGATGTCCCCAGGGAACCCCAGGACCACCGTCCCCCCCCCAACCCCAACAAAGCGCCTGCAAGGGTGCTTAGACTCACCGATTTCCCTACCTGCATTTCGTGTCTGGGAGGACTCCACACTTATTTATTTTATTTTATTTTTAATTATTTTAGAAAGAGATAGAGCAAGCGGGGGAGAGGGAGACAGAGAAAATCCCCAGCAGGCTCCATGCTGTCAGCGCTGAGCCTCACACGGGACTCGATCCCACAACTCTGGTGGGATCACGACCTGAGCTGGAATCAAGAGTCTGACCCTCACCTGACTGAGCCACCCAGACGCCCCAAGACTCTGCACTTCCAAGGGTCCAAAGTACCCACGGGGCCCTTCTGGAAACAGGAGTGCAGATCATGCGGATCTGCGCACTGTGGCTGTGGAGGTGGAAGACCTTTGGGATGAACCACATCTGGGCCCTGCAAGGGTGGGGAGAGGCCCCGCCTCCTTCCGTAGATCCTCAGGGCCCTGGTCTTCTTGTTTTGTTTTGTTTTGTTTTGTTTTGTTTTGTTTTGTTTTGTTTTTAATATGAAATTTATTGGCAAATTGGTTTCCATACAACACCCAATGCTCATCCCCACAGGTGTCCTCCTCCATGCCCATCACCCACCCCCCCACCCCCTATCCACCCTGTTTGTTCTCAGTATTGGAGAGTCTCTTATGGTTTGCCTTCCTCTCTCTCTGTAACTTCCCCCCCCTTCCCCTCCCCCCTGGTCTTCTGTTAAGTTTCTCAGGTTCCACATATGAGTGAAAACATATGCTATCTGTCTTTCTCTGCCTCACTGATTTCGCTTAGCATAACGTCCTCCAGTTCCACCCACATTGCTACAAATGGCAGGATTTCATTGTTTCTCATTGCCAAATAGTATTCCATTGTATATGTAAACCACATCTTTATCCATTCGTCAGTTAATGGACATTTAGGCGCTTTCCATAATTTGGCTATTGTTGAAAGTGCTGCTATAAACATTGGGGTACAAGTGGCCCTGTGCATCAGCACTCCTGTATCCCTTGGGTAAATTCCTAGAAGTGCTACTGCTGGGTCATAGGGTAGTTCTATTTTTAATTTTTTGAGGAACCTCCACACTGTTTTCCAGAGCAGCTGCAACAGTTTGCATTCCCACCAACAGTGCAAGAGGGTTCCCGTTTCTCCACATCCTCGCCAGCATCTCTAGTCTCCCGATTTGTTCATTTTAGCCACTCTGACCGGCGTGAGGTGGTATCTGAGTGTGGTTTTGATTTGTATTTCCCTGATGAGGAGCGATGTTGAGCATCTTTTTATGTGTCTGTTGGCCATTTGGATGTCTTCTTTGGAAAAGTGTCTATTTGTTCTTCTGCCCATTTCTTCACTGGATTATTTGTTTCTCGGGTGTGGGGTTTGGTGAGTTCTGTACAGATTTTGGATACTAGCCCTTTGTCCGATATGTCATTTGCAAATATCTTTTCCCATTCCATCGGTTGCCTTTTAGTTTTGTTGATTGTTTCCTTTGCAGTGCAGAAGCTTTTTATCTTGGTGAGGTCCCAATTGTACAGTTTTGCTTTTAATTCCCTTGCCTTTGGAGACATGTCAAGTAAGAAATTGCTGCAGCTGAGGTCAGAGAAGTTTTTTTTTTTTTTTTTTTTTTTTCCTGCTTTCTCCTCTAGGATTTTGATGGTTTCATGTTTCACATTCAGGTCCTTCATCCATTTTGAGTTTATCTTTGTGAATGGTGTAAGAAAGTGGTTTAGTTTCATTCTTCTGCATGTTGCCATCCAGTTCTCCCAGCACCATTTGTTAAAGAGACTGTCTTTTTTTCCATCGGATAGTGTTTCCTGCTTTGTCGAAGATTAGTTGGCCATACTTTTGTGGGTCCAATTGTGGAGTCTCTATTCCATTGGTCTGTCTGTTTTTGTGCAAAAACCATGTTGTCTTAATGATGACAGCTTTGTAGTAGAGGCTAAAGTCTGGGATTGTGATGCCTCCTGCCTTGGTCTTTTTCTTCAATATTAATTTGGCTATTCAGGGTCTTTTGTGGTTCCATACAAACTTTAGGATTGCTTGTTCTACCTTCGAGAAGAATGCTGGTGCAATTTTGATTGGGATTGCATTGAATGTGTAGATAGCTTTGAGTAGTACTGACATTTTAACAATATTTATTCTTCCAATCCATGAGCACGGAATATTTTTCCATTTCATTATATCTTCTTCAATTTCCTTCATAAGCTTTCTATAGTTTTCAGCATGCAGACCTTTTACATCTTTGGTTAGGTCTATTCCTAGGTATTTTATGCTTCTTGGTGCAATTGTGAATGGGATCAGTTTCTTTATTTGTCTTTCTGTTGCTTCATTATTAGTGTATGAGAATGCAACTGATTTCTGTACATTGATTTTGTATCCTGTGACTTTGCTGAATTCATGTATCAGTTCTAGCAGACTTTTGGTGGAATCTGTTGGGTTTTCCATGTATAATATCATGTCATCTGCAAAAAATGAAAGCTTAACTTCATCTTTGCCAATTTTGATGCCTTTGATTTCCTTTTGTTGTCTGATTGCTGAAGCTAGAACTTCCAACACTATGTTAAACAACAGTGGTGAGAGTGAACATCCCTGTCGTGTTCCTGATCTCAGGGAAAAAGCTCTCAGTTTTTCCCCATTGAGGATGATGTTAGCTGTGGGCTTTTCATAAATGGCTTTTATGATGTTTAAGTACGTTCCTTCTATCCCGACTTCCTTGAGGGTTTTTATTAAGAAAGGATGCTGGATTTTGTCAGATGCTTTTTCTGCATCGATTGACAGGACCCTGGTCTTCTCTGTTCTTTTCCTCCCTCATTCCTTCCCCTGGCCCACTCGTGCAAATAGACTCAAATCTCCCAGCCCCTGCTTCTGGGCTCTGAAGAGAGGCTCCTAAGTAGACAGGTGCCATCTGTTTGAATATATAAATGCTCTGGCAATGACGGGGAGGGTAACATTGCATTGAAAATCCACCAAAAGTCTCCCCAAAGCTCTTCGCGGTGCGGTGGATTCTGCAAGTAACCCAGTACCTCTTTAACCAGAGGAGAAACCAGATGAACCAGAGCAAACAGGTGACGGTTAGAAGCAACTCTGTGCCTGTCCCTTTACTGCATGGAGAAGCTGGGTGAGAAAGGTTACTGGGCCACCACAGCACCTCTGTGACCCTGCGGGGACGGTGGGGTGTTATTAGCCCCGCTTTGAGTGTTTCGGAAAATGAGCCCTGGGAAGTTACAGTATTTTGATCTCTCTGAAGAATGGATATGCCACATCCATCCAGTAATTGTCACTTACTGGTATATTCCCACAGGATACAACCCACACACACACTGAGAATTTATAGAGAATTATTTTGAACAGTGCCCGATATAATTTTAAGTCACATGTAATCTCCATATGTGTTCAAAATCACTACAAAGTAGAAATTAAAAATAAATAATTGTCTATGCAGTATCCTATGTTTCGAAGCCACCTCCAAAGCCCCAATGAAATTCACTGTTTTAATCAGAGGAGCAATGATCAGAATAGGTGGTTTCTGGGATGCAGAAGGGCAGTCAAGGGAAGGTTTGAGTGTGACAGATTGGACTGTGTCTCCCCAGAAAGATGTCGTGACCTCGTTTGAAAACAGGGTCTTGGGGCGCCTGGGGGGCTCAGTCAGCTGAGCGTCCCACTTCGGCTCAGGTCATGATCTCGCTGTCCGTGGGTCCGAGCCCCCCGTCGGACTCTATGCTGACAGCTCGGAGCCTGGAGCCTGCTTCGGATTCTGTGTCTCCCTCTCTCTCTGTCCCTCCCCACATGCACTCTGTCTCTCAAAAATAAACATAAAAAAGATTAAAACAAGAAAGAAAAGAGGGTCTTCGCAGAGGTAATCAAATTAGAATGAAGTTGTTAGGTAGGGCCCTGATCCAATGTGACCAGTGTCCTTATAAAAAGGGGAAACCTGGAGACCCTGACACACAGGAGGAGGCCACGTGGAGGGGACGGCAAAGACCAAGGTCATACTTCTACAAACCAAAGAGCACCGACGATGGCTGGGCGCCCCAGAGGCCAGGAGAGAACTGATTCCCGGACACGGCCTCAGCACAAGCCTATCTGCCGATACCTCGACCTCAGACTTCTGGCCTCCAGAGCTACGAGACAAGACATTTCTGCTGTTCTAGGCCATCCAGTTTACGGGACCTCGGGATGTCAGCCCCAGCAAGCTGAGACAGAGAAGTCAAGGTTCCTTCACCCCCCGAAGAAGGACACAAAGTACTTTGGCTGCATATGTTGTCTTCCAGGATGGCATGTCCTCGACAGAAGGCTTGCTTTTTGGAAATCCTTTATTGCTGAGTCTGTCATAAACCACGAGTGGCAGGTTTGGGAAACGCGAGATAAGAGATCAGCTCAACGCCTCCAACTTTAAAATTATAGAAATGTATACAGTGTCAGCAAACAATGCTAACAGCACGGAGTAAGGCGAAAAACCCCGTCCAAAAACCAGCGAGCCCTCTGGGCCAGGACTCATTTGTGCCATTCAGCAGGTTGTTATTGAGTGTCATCTATCTGCCAGCCCGAGCTTTGCCACAATGACTTTGAATAAAGCCTTTTTCATCTTCCTGCTGAACTTGGACAACCGGGCGGCGATTGTCTGCTCGTTTCCGCTCAACCCTACGTTTCCAAGGTTTTGTTACTTCAGGTTGTTGTGACGTTGGCACGGCATGGACTCCAGCCTTCAGCTTCATTTTTTTCTCCGTGTTTAAAATGAAGCGAAGGAAGAAATTCAAATGAATTTGGCAGATTTTAGTTTCATTTCTGCTCCTAGGTATGCTGTCCGATATCCACCTTTGAGGGAGATGAGCTGTCCCCTTGAATGGAGTTTGATTTCAGGTGTTTCGAACCGTTGTCTCAGAAAACCTCAGATGTTGTTGAGATTTCCTCTTGGCTAGTGGCTTTATACAACATTCTTTTTAAATATTTTTATTTTTACTTTTGAGACAGAGAGAGACAGAGCATGAGCAGGGGAGGGGCAGAGAGAGGGGGAGACACAGAATCCTAGGCAGGCTCCAGGTTCCGAGCTGTCTGCCCAGAGCCCGACGCGGGGCTTGAACTCACAGACGTGAGATCATGACCTGAGCTGAAGTCGGACGCTTAACCGACTGAGCCACCCAGGCGCCCCTTGGCTAGTGCCTTTAAGAATCTTAATAATTTTTAGAGATTTTACACATTTATGCATGTAGATGTGAAAAAAGTCCAGGATTGATCATAATTAAAGAAAAGGTACATTGACAAAAAACGGGATATTATTTTATCTATCAGGTAAAACAAGTTGATAAAACCTAAGGGAGGCTTGTGAAGCTCTGGGGATCTGGTACTTTTTAATTTATTTATTTAGTTTATTTAAAAATTTTTAAACATTTATTTATTATTGAGAGACAGAGAGAGACAGTCTGTGAACAGGGGAGGGGCAGAGAGAGAGGGAGACAGAATCCGAAGCAGGCTCCAGGTTCCGAGCCGTCAGCACAGAGCCCGATGCGGGGCTCAAACTCACAAACCGCGAGATCATGACCTGAGCTGAAGTCGGACGCCCAACCAACTGAGCCACCCAGGTGCCCGAAGATCTGGTACTTTTATGCTCTGGGTACTATGTGGTACTCTCTCTCTCTATATATATTTACCTTTCGGAAAGCACTTTGGCACTATTTATACACATTTTAAGCGAGTGTACTCTTTCAGCAGAAATTTCACTTAATGAAAATTATCCTACAGCTGTATCCTCACAAGAGCACGATGTATAAGTAAAGATGTTCTCCGCAGCATTTTTAACTTTAGCAAATATTGAAAAAAAGTCTACCAAGAAAAGTTTTCTTAAATAAAATATAACACATCCATATAATTAAATACTGCACAGATACTAAAAACAGTGATATACGTTACTTTTCACATATATACCACAAATGAGTAAGAAAAAAAAAGCTAGATGGGGGTGAAGCTCTCACTGAGTGAGAAAAATATACTCCCATTTGAGGGGAACAAGTCAAAAGGAGATTTTAGTTGTGATTTGATTATGCTTAACATAACACTTTGATAAAAGAAATTTATGAAGAATTAATAAATGGCAAGACAGTCTATGTTCATAGACAGGAAACACAGTATGATAAAGATAACATTTCTTTGCAAAAAAAAAAAAAAATGCAACGCAATTCCAATAAAAATCCCAACAGATCAGGAGCACAAAATGATCCTAAAATACAGATGAAAGAGAAAAGATTCAAGAACAGGAAAAGCAATTAAAATTCTCTTTTTAGTGTTTATTTATTTTCAGAGAGAGAGAGAGAGAGAGAGAGAGAGAGACATCACAAGCAGGGGAGGGGCAGAGAGAGAGGGAGACACAGAATCTGAAGCAGGCTCCAGGCTCCTAGCTGTCAGCACAGGGCCCGACGCGGGGCTCAAACCCATGAACCATGAGCTCATGACCTGTGCTGAAGTCAAGCGCTCAACCCACTGAGCCACCCAGGCACCCTGCATAGCAGTTTTGAAGAGGGACAATGTGGGGAAATTATTTTAGCAGCTATTGAGACAAATCTTACCAGCAAGGACTTTTAGACTTACTAAGTCTATAAAAAGCTGTAGCAAATAAGACAGTGTGTTAATATTAGCACAGAGAAGGGCAGGGAGGCTAAAGGACTATAACGAAAGCCGGGAATAGACACCTAGAAGTAGGTCAGTGGAGAACAGATTCAATAAGTCTTGTAGTTTATCTGGGAAAAACCCGAACTTCTGGCTAAAGTCACTCTGTACCTACCCCGAGGCAATAGTGATATTGTGTCTCTTCAAAGGGCTTTGAAGTTTTACTTTTGTCACCCACGCTTTTAATACACACGATTTGAGTTTTGTTTCTGCTTCCTGTAACAAAGAAATCCTCAAGATGAAAATGACTGTAGGGCGCCTGGGGGGCTCAGTCGGTGAAGCCTCCGACTTCCACTGAGGTCATGATGTCACAGTTTGGGAGTTTGAGCCCCGTGTGGGGCTCTGTGCTGACACCTTGGAGCCTGGAGCCTGCTTCGGAATCTGTGATGCCCTCTCTCTCTGCCCCTCCCCTGCTCATGCCCTGTCTCTGTCTCTCAATAAAGAAAAAAATGTATGTATAAATAAATAAATAAATAAATAAATAAATAAATAAATAAATAAATAAAATGACTACAGAATGAGTCATTAGACTGGACCCCCCAAGGTCTTAGAGGTGGAACCCAGGCAGAAAAGATACCCACACCCCATCTCGTCCTTAGCATGTAATTTACCGGTGCCGGAAACACTTTAGTAGGAGACAGACTCGAGTTCCAAATCGGGCAAGATGCTTGAAGTGCAAATGCTCATTCCCCTAAATTCACACCGAGACCGAATGACCTCTGTTGAGCGGTGGGCGGGAAGAAACTACTGAAAAGGAAAAGAGGTGGTAAGTATGGCAGGATTTCACCAGGTAGAAACGATAAAACGAAGAGGGCAAATGACACCCTGGGAAGTTCCAAAGCCATGATTATTTCCTTCAAATGTTTCTTTTCCGAGGCTGGCCGTTACTCACATTCTAATCACTTTGTATATTTTCTGATGTTTTAACTGCAACTCAAATGCTACTGTTTCCAGGTGAATGACTTGTCCCTGGTGTTACTAACCCACAGCTGTCAGGTGGTTACAACACAGAGCTATTCAGGTCCAGGCTCTGTGTTTGACCTTTCATCTGCTCTGTGGTCATGGGTTACAGCTTTCATATGACAAGTCATTTCATAAAACTTTTGACACTTTGTGTTTGTAACTGGTTTCCAGGTAGGAGTGCAATGGGTCCATCATCATTTTGGGTGGATATTTATTGACCTCCTAGGACAGGCTACTTACTTAGCTGCTGCTAAATTTTGGATAAAGGTTTAGAAACTAGCTCTTCAAGCAGAGATTAAAGACAGTCCCCACTTTTACGGAACCCTTGGTCTAGCACAGGTTACAGAAAAATAAATGGAAAATTACTGTGTCATCCGGTGCAGTGGCCTCTGGGACGGCCAAGGTGAAGATTCTATCAGCAAATGATGGCTCAGAGAAGCCCTCCTCGAGAAGGGGACACATTGGACTTTCCCCAAAGGGTGAGTTAATCACAGTGTAACGTGTTCATCTTTATTTCCTATGGATGCTGTAACAAATGACCACACGTTTTCTGGCTTAAAACAACGCGAGTTAATTCTCTTCCAGTTCTGGAGGCCAGAAGTGGCACGGGTCTCGAGGGGCTAAAATCAAGAAGCCCAAAGGGGCACTTCCTCTGGAGGCTCCGGGGAGAGTATGTTTCCTCGCCTTTTCCGGTTTGGAGAGGCCACCCACATTCCTTGGCCCGTGGCCCTTTCCTCCATCTTCTACGCCAGCGATGGCTGGTCCGGTCTTTCTCCCAATGCCATTTCTCTGTATTTGATGCTTCTGCCTTCTGCTTCCCTATTTAAGGTCCCTTGTGATTACTGATGGGCCCATCCAGATAATCCAAGGTAGTCTCTTTATTTTCAGATCATCTGAGTGGCAACCTTAATTCCATCCGATACCTTAAATCCTCTTGGCCATGGATCCTGGTGTTGACAGATTCCCGGGATTAGGATGTGGACACACCTGGAGACCGTTACGTTGCCTCCCACAAGGTTAAAATAAATTGCTGTATTGACTAAATACTAGAAATACTAGAAGAATCTTTAAAATACTGATGTTTGTGTTCTAGCATTCTATCTGTTGTTGCTGTGTTAGAATATAATTGTCAGGTTTCTATCCTAAAGAGAGGACGTCAATGGCTCCCCATTCAGCACCCCCCAGGGCTTTCCCCCCCTTCCCCCCCCCCCCCCCCCGCCCCAGGGCTTTTCCCCTGAGCTCTTTTTTGAATTTCACTTACTGGTCAGAATCATGATTTCACAGCACAAGTCTCAAGTTTTGTTGCAAATTGTTGGTCTTTTCAGCAGAACATTCTACAATAGTCTAGCTTATTTGTTTGAAGGGAGAGTTTTGACATGCCAGAAATAGAAGGAAATGAATATTATAATTGAATTTCCAGACATCACTTTTTGGAGCTTTGAGACAAATACCTGTCAGTTAGAGAAAGAAACAAATAGGAACATATCGGGGGGGGGGGGGAGGGGAAAGAATGCCCACGACAGCATTTATTTAGCATTTTTGTGCATTATTATCCGTGGCAGTGGAATAAATATTCATTAGCAAAATGTCTTTTTAGTGGAAACAAGCCAGAGGCGAGAGCATATTTATACAACATAAAGCTCATGGGGGAAAAAGGTGTTTTTGTTACTTCTGAATCGGTTCTTTTTTTAACTCCGAAAACATATCATCGTTAAAGTAGGTTCATTTCAACACATCTCTCAACCTCCCCACCATTGTCATTAATCACTCCTTTATTGATAATATTGACAACGAAGGGGTCATTTCCTTGCCGACATACGCTTCTCGGGGAACCCGTGAAGATCTTTTGGGTCAAGAGCCAAATACATTTGTGCCAGAGGTGGATCACGACGGGTAGGATCTGGCCTCGCAGGATGACCCCATTTCTAACGAACGCGTCTTTAGGGGACCTGAGTTTGGAAACACAAAGGTGGGAAGGTCTCAACTCAAATACTATGTCCAAATGCAAGCAGGGAGAGAACTAAGAATCACGAACTGGGTGAGAGAAACAAGCCAGAAACCAGGCGTGGGCCCCTGGGGGACTTCTGCACATCACAAGTGAGTACTCAGTCTCCTCTTCCATCATGCCCCAGCCCCAGCTTGCAGGTGGCATGGCTACAGACATTCAGCCTTTCAGACGAGCTGGAGGCAGATGTCCGGTGTGCTGGACCCTGTGACTCACAGACCCCTTACTGACTTTGTATCGCTGTCTGATATATGTCTAGAGAAATCAAAGGTTGGGATATACATTTGGGGTCGTTGGCAAAGCTCTGATGGCAGACGGCGGGTCGTCATGGTTCACACGACGGGCGTTTATGTTCTTACTGATTTTATCTTTCCACTGGGACTATCTTTTGTCTCTGGTTATAAGATGGTGTTACGAGCTGCCAGCCAGCCTCGTATGCTGAACCCCCAGGACCCCCAGGACCCCCAGGACTTCGGAATGTGACTAGATTTGGAGATGGGGTTTCCATGGAGGTGACGGAGGTGAAATGAGGTCACTGGGGTGGACTCTAATCCAATCTGACTGGTGCCTTTTTAAGAGGAGGAGATTGGGACACAGACTCCCACAGACGAAAGAGCACCTCAGGACACGGGAAGGGGACGGCATCTACATGCCCAGGAGAAACCAGCCCTGCCCACGCCTGGATCTCAGACTCCCAGCCTCCAGGACGGGGAGACAATAAAGTCTGCTGTCTGAGCCCCTTGTTCTGGTGGCCCCAGAAACCCAGCACAGATGGCTACTGCTTCAGAGGGAACAGACAGATTGATCTCAGGGACCCCAGATAGTTGCCCAGAAAAAGACAACAGAACCTATGGAGCTTTCATCTATGATAAAGGAAGTGTTTTAAAAAAAATTTTTTTTTAATGTTTATTTATTTTTGAGAGAGACAGAGACAGAATGTGAGTGGGTTAGGGGCAGAGAGAGAGGGACACACAGAAGCAGAAGCAGGTTCCAGGCTCCGAGCTGGCAGCACAGAACCCGACGCGGGGCTCAAACCCACGAACTGTGAGATCACGAACGGAGCTGAAGTCGGACGCTCAACCGACTGAGCCACCCAGGCACCCCAAGGAAGCATTTTAAATCATACAAGGAATGGGGCGCCTGGGTGGCTCAGCTGGTTGGTTAACCGTCCAACTTTGGCTCAGGTCATGATCTCAAGGTTCATGGGCTCCAGCCCTGTGTCGAGCTCTGTGCTGACAGCTCAGAGCCTGGAGCCTGCTTCGGATTCTGTCTGTCTCTCTCTCTCTCTCTCCCTCTCTCTCTCTCTGCCCCTCCCCCACTCGTGCTGTGTCTCTCTCTATAAATAAATAAGTAAACATTAAAAAAAGTTTTTAAATCATACAAGTAAGTCAAGATTATTTAAGAAATGATGTTGCAATAAGTCAGTTCAAAACCAACCCATCTTTTACAGCAAAAGAGATTCCAGATAGGTCAATGAGTTTAGTATAAAATGAGCTCATAAAAACATAAAAGAAAGATGGGTAACTTTAAAACGCAATTTAGGAATTGTGTATAAGCATGATATAAAGATCCAGGATCCCGGAAAAAAAAAAAAACTGGTCCATTTGTCAACATACAATTTAAAAATATGTGTACAACAAAAGTATCATTACAAAATAAAAAAAAAAAAAACCCAAAAAAAGTAATTGCAAATCACATGGCAGAGAAGTCCTTAGTACACAAATAAATTCTACAAATCTCTAAGAAAACTGCAAACAACAAAAAATACTGGCAGAGTTATTTCAAAAATAGAATTACAAGTGACCAATAAAAAAATGAAAGACCCTCAAAGATATGACTAAAGAAACAAAAATTAAAATAAAAATGGGAGGGGCGCCTGGGTGGCTCAGTGGGTTAAGCATCTGACTTCAGCTCAGGTCATGACATCACAGTCCGCGAGTTCGAGCCCCGCGTTGGGTTCTGTGCTGACAGCTGGGAGCCTGGAGCCTGCTTCAGATTCTGTGCCTCCCTCTCTCTGCCCCTCCCCTGGTCATGCTCTGTCTCTCTCTCTCTCTGTAAAAAATAAATAAACATTAAAATTTTTTTTTTTTTTTAGAAACGAATGGTTATCTGTAGGGGTAGAAAGAATGTGAGGGATAGAGAACATTTATCTTTCACTTTACACGTTTCTAAAACTTTTTTCCATGTGTATATACTACAATAGTTACATCAAGTAAGTGCGTACCATTTCTATCGACACGCTCCCCAACAGATTCATGGGAACCATGAAACAGAAAAGCCTGAGGCTTCCACACAGCTCCTTTCTTGTGTGACTTTATGCTGCGCACACCTTTTGCTTTTCTGTGTTAATTTTCCTGGGAAAGAACTGTATTCCTCCACTTGCCTGGGTCTCCTTGAAGGCAGGGACTGGGTCTAATTTGTATTCGTGCCATCCGTTCCCAGGGCCGCTTCCAGCATGTACAGAGGGCTTGGTGTTTTTGTCATTGGGGTTTTACTAATCCCTGAAAACACCGAGGTAAGCCTAGAGCGATTCCCCAACTCTATGCCCTTTGCGTCACTTCTCTCTGTCTCTCTCTCTCATCTCTCCTTCTCTCTCTCTTTCCTTCTCCTTCTCTCTCTTTCCTTTCTCTTCCTCGTCCTCCCCGTCCTCCCCATCCTGTCTTGTTTCCGTTGAGACCGGGAAGACGCTATTGGATGCCCTGTGCCTCCGTGCCCACGTTGCTTCATTGCCTCTATTCATGTAACATTTCTTCATCTGACTCTACTGCTTTTGAGCAGAATGCATAAAATATGATTCCCACCAATTTAGGATTATTGAATACAGTTTCATAGTCAGAAAAGTTCCACCACTTAGGAACGATTCGACCTTCAGCACATCATCTAAATTCCTTTTTTTCTCATCACCTGAATTCGTAACATTTTGGTTTCCTGTTACCTATCTCACAGAAAATATAAAATATTCAGCCTATTTCTCTTACCGGGAAGGCTAAATGGTACTTCAACAGCTTTAGAGCTGCTTACCCATTGATACTGCTATAATGATAATTGGCCTCCCCATAATTGAAATTATCCCAAACAGATTTCTTACAGGGTCTGCTCCTTAGTTAAGAAATGCCTCTTTAAAATCCACATAAACAGAGCACAACTGCTTGCGATTCTTTGTTCCTTCACAATTTTGACAAATGCTGAAGATCTTCCTTCTCTTGGAAATACTTACATTGAACTCGATATTCTAGAGATAGTTGTCGTTAACCCAAAGGAACAGATTACAATAGACTTTTCCAGACATGTGAGTAGCCCTTGAAACTGCATTGCATAAAACGACCCTCCTTTGAAAAATAAAATGGGTCTAATCGCACTAGAACTCATGCCATGCAATTTTGCGGAAATTGAAGGAGATAATGTATCTGAAGTGCTAATCACATTGTCCCACAAATCGCTCCTGTGGTTGTACTGTATTTGTCCCCTAATGAGAACGCCGTTGGGAGTCCTTGTTCGCACCCTTCTTCCAGGGGTTCGGCCACGCCAGAGGGTGTCCACTCAGGAAGTGCATTTAGCAAGGCTTCCAAAGGATTTTCTGACACTTTGGTTATGATGTCAACGCGAACTGTATCAGACTACAGAAGGGTGTAGTTAGAAATTACCCAATTTAACGAAATTTTTCACGCTAGGAATAAAGGTGCAGCCCACTGTAACGGTCTCCACTAATTTCCGTTAAATGCTGTCTCGTGCTCACGGCCGTACATGGATGCATTCATTTGTGTTAGATCATCTAACCACCGAATGAATATATCCCACCTGGGGCTTTCTTTTTGCAACATAAGTTATGGATAAACCTTTTCAACACAGATTCTGGCTTTTAGGAGACCTTTTGAATATTCATATGCTTAGAATTTATAAGAGGAATATCAAGCTAAACTTCAGAGACAGTATAGATGTAACCAGGGGACCCGTTGAGCTGTCTTGGTTGTCATTTTCAGTGATTTGGGCCAACTAATTGGCGATCTGATCAATTGCCTTGTAATTATCTCTGTGAATTCCACTAGAGCTCGTTTGTACGTTGCCTTGTACAGCCAGCCTCCAGGTCAGGTCGCGGTGGGTGTACAGACAGATGTACTTAATTGGAAAACCTGGTTGGGATTCAATCGCTTGTCCGTGATCAGGTATTATGTGAAGTGAAACCAAATTTCAAATTGTGATTTACTTTCATTCAGTAGGCCTGGTCTCTGATGACGGGAGATATGAACGTGGAACCTTCCTGAATGGGAGCACAGCAGTGGTAACGGCTGAGCGGTCCCCTGCGCTGGCCGCGTTCGTACATCATCACGAAGAAGTGTGTTCCGGGCTGCTCAGTGTGGTCCACCAACAGTCTGTTTCTGGCCTATAGCAAGTTCAGTCCAAAACCAGAGCGTGCAGAGGGTCAACCATTGAAATCAAGAGTTTGGAAACCAAAACGTTTCCGGAAGTTGAGTGTAGAAATTGGGTGAGGAAGTTTAGAAACTTTTATGACATTCTAACAGAAATGTTATTTCTTTGAATCGCATATTAAATATGTAGGGTTCCTGGGATGCTTGTGTGGCTCAGCTGGTTAAGCATCCGACTCTTGATTTCAGCTCAGGTCATGATCTCACGGTCATGAGATCGAGCCCCGCGTCGGGCTCTGCGCTGAGCGTGAAGCCTGCTTGGGATTCTCGCTCCCTCTCTCTGCCCCTTCCCTTCTGATGTTTTCTCTCTCTCAATAAATAAATACATAAATAAATAAATAAGTAAATAAATAAATAAATAATACATAAGATGAAAATGTAGGGTTCCTATTTTTTATCTAAGATTTTTTTTTTTTTTTTTTTTTTTTTTTGTATTTTAGAAAAAATTCAATCCACCAGAACTGGAAATCAAAGAAACACAGAACCGGTCCCACGTCGAGGGTAGTTTGGGAAATACTGACAGGTGACCACAATGGGAAACACTCATTCACGGGTCTCCCAGCCACCTGCAGGTGACTTATCTCCTGAAAAAGACAGGGTCTACATACCTCCTTCCCTACGGTGTGACATAAGAGAGGCAGCTTGGAACAGAGACATACAAGCACCCAGGTCGGGGTGTGCTGGGCAGAGGTGGGATTCTAGTCTAGAAGGGAGCCGTAGCTGCTGGTTTATAGTCAGTGGTTAAGGCCACAAAAGGAGGTGGAAATGGGTTGTTGGAGACTGTGATTTGCAGGTCAATGTTGGACAACTGCCTTGGGGGGTAAGGGAGGGAAAGCCCTATCTGCAGCCTCTGGAGACTCCCCTGGGTGTAAATACACTCATCGTGGGTGACTCCACAGGACCCTGCCCGAGCCAGCTCCAGTGCACCCCTGAGCCACGCTAAATATCCCGGCAACTGCAGAGGCGTGAATACAAGAAAGTAACAATGTCCACACAGAACAGCATGGATCTCAGAAAAGGACTTCCAGTGAGCCGGAACAAGAACACGGAGAAAAGTCGGCAGGGCCAGGGATGTTTCTCTTAGCCCCCGGCCGCCTCGGATGAAGGCGCTTCCCCAGCAAGGTTGGATGATGATGCCAGCGATGGGATGCCCGGTGTATCCTGCGTGCGTGTATGTTTGTCATTTGGCTAAATTGCACACGCATTTGACTTAGTCGTTGAAATGATAGAAGTTCAATAAAGGACAACAAGGCTTCGCGGAGTTTGGGAGTTCCCGAGACACTCTCAGACTCGACCATGCCCTGGAAGGACTCACAGAATCGCAGAAAGCTGTTTTGCTCATAGTTGTGTTTTATTACGACAGAGGAATAGAGATCAAAGTCAGCCAAGGGAAGAGGGGTCCTGGGGCAGTGTCTTGTCCCCTGGAACTGTGGCCGCGGCTGCCTTCTCCTGGCAATGACAAGTGACAATACCCATGGAGTTTTGCCAAACAGGGAAGCTTCTGGAGCCTTTGTATTTGGAAATTTTTATGAGGATTCCATCATAATTGACTGTCCGCCTGTCTGACGTTTAGTCTCCAGACCCTCTTGAACTTGACCGATACCACATGGCCCACAGCCGCCACCTTAAATCAGGCTTAGACTATCAGTGTGGCCCGAGGCCTCAGGTAAACAGAGATAGTCCTATCAGGAAGAACATTCCAGGGGCTTAGAGGTGATCTTCCAGGAGCCCAGGGCAAAGGCCAGCCCTCTCTGGGTATGGCTAGTTCTTTACTGTATATACTTCAACGTATTGCTACAAAAGTACTTTTGAACTTAAGAGATACTAGTTGAACCACACAGGCACCAGACCAATGCTCCCCAAGAGGCCAGATGAGCGATGCCCTTTACAAAACGTTGCTCCCCGAGGCTTAGTCTCGCATTTCCACAGGGAATGCGCAATGCACTTCCTCAAGTTAACCACATGTGAGACAACGCAGTCACAGGGCCTGGTGTATCCACAGCCCCTCAAGAAAACGGCCACCATTTCTGGGGCGGCCAGTGTTTGTCAGCTACAATGAGTCCCACCACCAGATCCTTCAGCCCAGGCTGGGCCCCTCAGCCAGTGACGGCCCGTTCACAGGCTGCCTGCGGGTCTGTGCTACGACTCAGTGCCCAAGGCTCCACTCAGATGTGATGAATCAATGTTATTACCTGAGTCTACTGAAGCCTTCTCCTAATGATTGTATTGGAAACCAAAGAAAGGCCAAGCCAGTAGGAAGGGGAGGTGTAGAATACCGCGTAGTTGAATTATGTTAATGAGGAGTGGGGTCCCAGGGTCCCTCCTTGTGGGATCTTGGCGTGGCCTTGGGTGATAACGCAGTTACCTGCATACAAGCTGGGACTCTTATGATTTTTAAAAGTTTCTCTGAGATTCAATCTCCTCTTTGCCTCTCACGGGCACTCAAGCCGACGCCTCCTTACATAATCAAGCCTGAGCGCGTCTATCCCCTGTGATCAACATAGGCAAGCTGAACCAACTGAACCAATTATCAAAGGTCAGGGCTGAGTCAGTCAAGGGCACAAGAGCATATGCCCTCTTCACTCTGAACGAAAGTTGCAAGTTTTTCAGAATCTAGGCAATGCAAATCCTTAACGCTTTCTCCTTGATGAAACCTTAGTGCACCTTTAAAAGCAAAATGGTGAGCGTTTAAAAACGTGTTTTGAAATGTAAATGGCGGGTCGAGATTGACCACGTATTACCTGGTTCTTCACGCTCGGTATCACTTTATTTTCCATGAATATTGAATATTATAGGCCGTTTTTTCTCTTTTCCTGTTATGCCCAGAATTCGCGATCCCCAAAGACCACCAGGGAACCGAGTCCAATGCAAAAGCAAAAGAGCCTTTATTTGAGCTAGCTCGAGCTCAGTCCCCTACCTGCACCGACGCAGCGGTGAGATACCGGGGAGAGAGCGAGTTTCAAAAGCACAAAGGTTTTATAGGGGTTTAGGGGCAGCCGATTGGCTGGGGAAAGGGCGTGGCCTCGGCCGATTGGCTGGGGAAGGGTCAGAGTCCTGTTACGCAGGTCGCTGGGCGTGTTTTGATCAGGAAGTTTGAACGGGAGAGCAGGAGGTTACTCAAGGGGAGGAGGCGCGATCTGAGGTTTCTGTGATTTTCCCGGAAAAGGGGTCATGTCGGGGACATAAGTCACTCAAGGTGGAGAACACAGAACAAGATGGAGTCGGCCGGCGTAGGCCCGCCCTTTCATCCAAAGTGATATTTTTGTCACAGTTCAATAAGGAATATTTAAACATATCTTGTGATTGTTTTTTTTAAATTTTTTTTTAATGTTTATTTATTTTTGAAGGAGAGAGAGAGAGACAGAGTGTGAGTGGGGAAAGGGCAGAGAGAGAGGGAGACATAGAATCCGAAGCAGGCTCCAGGCTCCAAGCTGTCAGCACAGAGCCCGACGCGGGGCTCGAACCCATGGACCGTGAGATCATAACCTGAGCCAAAGTCGGTCACTTAACCGACTGAGCCACCCAGGAGCCCCTGTCTTGTGATTGCTAATAAAAAAGTTTATATCAAACTCTAATATAAGCGATCTAATGCCAACGGATCCGTAGGGTGGAAATAATTTAACGAAACATTTCATAAGGAAAATAAGTCTTTTCTGTGTGCCATCAATTCTGTTCAGTTCCCGGACAAAATAAAGCTGTTCCATAAATAGCGTCTGTCCTGTTTCTGATTTCACAGATAAACTGTTCTTTCCCAGGTTTTTGGCAGGCATTTTGCAAGTTTCAACTGAATGTCAACAAGGCCGCACAGAACAAGGGCCGGGACATAATTCTGGTCTTGAATAGTGTTTGGGAGGCAGCAGAGAAGTGTGCTTCACAAGCTCTGGACTGGTTGTGGAGGCCTGGTTTCCGCTTAGCTGTGTGGCTTTGCGAAAGGCACATAACCTCTCTGGGCTTCAATTGCATTGTCTACAAAATAAAGAGGTTCCAGCAGACCTCCAAGGTCTCTTTCTGCTCTAACATTCTGTTATTCGAGGAATTTGTTGGACAGCAACGACCATGCTGGGGAGAACTCCAGCTTACACACAAGGACCCCCTCTCTTCTTGGAAACCTGCAAACATCAGCAGAAAACAGATCTCGGTCCCCCGTGTCCCTTCCATCCCTCCTGAAGCAGCTCACGCCCGGTTTCACATCGGACACGACAAAAATTCTGCTGAGAAATAGACTAGATGAATAGACTCGATCGTACAAATACGCGTCACAACGTACATGTGTGTGTTTGCAATGTTTTAAAATGTGACAAGAACAATTTTGTTCCCAGAGAGCATCCCCTCCCGGGCAACCCAAGAAAACGTTATCCTTGCGTTACTTTTTACTCATTTGTGTTACACCTGTATGCCATCGTAAACTGTACTTCCTTCTTTCTTTCTTTCTTTCTTTCTTTCTTTCTTTCTTTCTTTCTTTCTCTTCTTTCTTTCTTTCTTTCTTTCTTTCTTTCTTTCTTTCTTTCTTTCTTTCTTTCTTCTTTCTTTCTTTTTTATATGAAATTTATTGTCAAATTTGTTTCCATACAACACCCAGTGCTCATCCCTACAGGTGCCCTCCTCGATGATCATCACCCACCCTCCCCTCCCTCCCACCCCCCATCAACCCTCAGTTTATTCTCAGTTTTCAAGAGTCCCTCTTTCTTTCATATGAGATGATATCATACCATAAAATGATAATTTGGGGGCTTGTCCTCTCTACTTACTGTGATGTTACCAGGACATACCTCAGTGGCTGTGCAAGTCACGCCACTGGTGGTGGTATTGGGTCCTAGGAACGTGAAGGAAGCCGCACCTGCTTGTATCACTGAAATACGGTGGTCGTGGACGCATGGACGGCACCAGTCGTGTGCTGCAGACTTGAGCTTCCGGGAGTAAACCAGGAGCAGGGTTCAAGTGATCACAGACACAAGGAAATGACATGAAACTAGTAAATGAACATTAAAAAAGAATAAAAAAAATAAAAGCGCAGAATAGTGTCCACGCTTCAGACACCTTACTTCCTCTCGCCGATAAGGTGATTCCCCCCCCCCCACACACACACAGAGTGGCTCCCAAATCCTCGGGTCAGGTGTCGGAGAACCTGTGTGTGGGCAGTGCGGCCACCAGAGGGTGCCTTTCCCTTGAACTTCTTCCTGCTTGTGAGCAAATGCATCCTTGGTGCGGTTTATTTATTTTGACAGAAGTTGCTTTCATGACAGTGACCCAAATGTACAGCCATCTCAGATTGGGACTCAGAGTGAAGATACTGCCTTCTTCGCTCTGGCTCCCCACGTGAAGCCGGCAGAGAGCAGAGCGGGCCCCCCACTTCCCCCTGCCCTTGTGCTGCCTGAGGCTCTCTCTACTCCGGGGTTTTGACACCTTTATCGTTTTAAGCCAGTGAGGGTCTCTTACTGACACCCCAGCCTCTGGAGATACAGAGTCGGAATTCACCTGCCGCCGTCCTGACCCGGCTGCCTTCTCGCTGTAATCTTGGGCAGGTGCCTTGTTCCTGCAGATGCCCGCCCTCCCCACGGCCGCCTTCACCCATTTTGCATTGTTGAGGTCCCTGGTGTGGCGTGGGTCATAGCACGAGACACCCGCTAGTTGGCTTGGGAATTTCGTAGCAGACTTCGCGGATGGGGCTCCATCACCCTCACGGAAACATGTCCATCTTTCCAACCCGGCGGGGGGGGGGGAGGTTTGACTCAGGTTCATCTGTGCACGGATCCTGCACTCAGCCTAAGCACCTAACATCACATAGGAGGTGGAGGGAGATCAGGGGGATGGGAGGAGAGACTTCAGGTGTGTCCTTTCTATGTGGGCACCTGGTTTTCTGGGGCCCCATCTCTTTACGGAATGGACTCTTGAGTTTTGCTGGCTGGATGACCGCCTGAAAGCCACCATCGGCGTTGTGACTTCTTGGGAACAGCCGGGGTCTCCAAAGGAACTCCACGGGCCGGTCAACGTCATGTGCCAAGCGCAGCTGACGCTCAGGCTTTATGCTGGCTGTTCCCCTTACCCAGGGTGGGCTTGTTCCAGACCACCGTGCTCCCTGCCCCCTTCCTGCAGGACGTTCCTTGCCTGTGGCAGCGTCCCTGACCAACCCCCTAAGCCTTCAGCGCTTTCTCCTCCCCTGCCAGTGTTGGGTGTTTTTACCTCCGGGTTTCCCCTATGCACCTGCTTCTTTTTTTTTTTTTTTCAATATATGAAATTTATTGTCGAATTGGTGTCCATACAACACCCAGTGCTCATCCCAACAGGTGCCCTCCTCAATACCCATCACCCACCCTCCCCTCCCTCCCACCCCCCAACCCTCAGTTTGTTCTCAGTTTTTAAGAGTCTCTTATGCTTTGGATCTCTCCCACTCTAACCTCTTTTTTTTTTTCCTTCCCCTCCCCCATGGGTTTCTGTTAAGTTTCTCAGGATCCACATAAGAGTGAAAACATATGGTATCTGTCTTTCTCTGTATGGCTTATTTCGCTTAGCATCACACTTTCCAGTTCCATCCACGTTGCTACAAAAGGCCATATTTCATTCTTTCTCATTGCCACGTAGTATTCCATTGTGTATATAAACCACAATTTCTTTATCCATTCATCAATTGATGGACATTTAGGCTCTTTCTGTAATTTGGCTATTGTTGAAAGTGCTGCTATAAACATTGGGGTACAAGTGCCCCTGTGCATCAGCACTCCTGTATCCCTTGAGTAAATTCCTAGAAGTGCTATTGCTCAGTCACAGGGTAGGTCTATTTTTAATTTTCTGAGGAACCTCCACACTGTTTTCCAGAGCGGCTGCACCAATTTGCATTCCCACCAACAGTACAAGAGGGTTCGCGTTTCTCCACATCCTCTCCAGCATCTCTAGTCTCCTGATTTGTTCATTTTGGCCACTCTGACTGGCGTGAGGCCTATGCACCTGCTTCTAAAGATATGCTTATACTTGAAGTTGTGCCCTGAGACCTGGGTTTTTCACACACTCTCCCTGCTGACACTCCTATGTCCCCACACATTCTTCTGCGTTGTGATCCTCACTGACCCACAGTCAGACCGCCCTGCCTTCCCTTCTGCCATTCTGCTGTCAGAAATGCTGAACATTAGTTGATCTCTTCGAACATCTTCTTCTGCGGGTGTCCGGGCGGCTCAGTCGGTGAGTTGTCTGACCCTGGGTTTCGGGCTCAGGTCCTGATCTCACGGTTTGTGAGCTCGAGCCCGAGTCGGGCTCTGTGCTGACAGCGCAGAGCCTGCTTGGGCTTCTCTCTCTCCCTCTCTCTCTGCCCCTTCCCCACTTGTGCGCTCTCTCTCTCAAAAATAAGTACACATTAAAAAACAAAAGAACATTTTCATCTGGAGATTCACAGCCTCTCTCTCAATATTAAAAATAACCCTAAATTCCCCTAGGAAGCTCCTGGCTTTTCTAACATAAGATACGTTTCCTTTTCGTAAAGAGCTCCTCAAATCGCAATCATTTGGGGGAGAAAATATTCCAACAGGAAATCGCAGGGGGATCGAACGTTCGCAGTGAGTCGAACTGCGCGACTGTGGACAGAAGCGATGCCGGCCTGCATCCCGTGGCGGCTCCCCCTTGGGCTGGCGGGAGGCCTGCTCTGGTGCCCGTGCCTTCTGGGTCAGGAGGACAGGATTCTCTTCTCCGCTCATGTCCCCCATCGTCGCAGTGAGTCATTCCGGGCACTTCTGTTAATACGATTGGACTTTGTGTTGAATATTTTGGTGCACTGCAAACTGTTTTACGAAATCAAACTTGCAAAAGCGTCTCCCGGGAGTCGGGTCTAGAGGATGATAATGAGAATTGAATATTAGGTGATTACAATTCAACAGAGTTAACATTTTGGTACTTAAGGATTCCCTGTTAATGAAAACGCCGCGGCAATTTCCATCTCCAAGTTTTTATCCCTGTTACAATAGAAAGTGGAATCTCTAACAACACTTTTCAATTTTTGTCCGTCCGTTATGACTATTGTCTCTCTTTCTCTCAGCTGCATTTCTTTATATTTAAAAATAAAAATCTATCGCCGTAGTACAATACCAGCCTTCTGCTCAAATCCGATGGATACGTACTTACGTGCACCCCCATTTCTAACCTGAATTCTTGGGGCGCCTGGGTAGCTCAGTCGGTTAAGTGTCCGACTTCGGCTCAGGTCCAACTTCGGCTCTCGCGGTTCGTGGGTTCGAGCCCCATGTCGGGCTCTGCGCTGACAGCTCGGAGCCTGGAGCCTGCTTCGGATTCTGTGTCTCCCTCTCTCTCTGCCCCTCCCCTGCTCATGCTCTGTCTCTCTCTCTCTCAAAAAATAAATAGACATTAAAAAAGAATAAACTGAATTCTATTCCACATGCAGACAGAACGTGCATGGTGGCAGATTTGACGCTTTTCAAAGCAGGAATCGACTATGCTTCAAAAAGCGTATTTGTTTTTGTTTGAAGTACCCACCTATTTCCTGGGCAAAATAAGGGGCATCTGTCAGATGCTTTGGTCATATTAATCTGACCGTCATATGGAGAGTTCTACTCTCTGCAGGGTCCTGTCCGATGTGCTGTATCTAGTTCTATGCATATTTAGACATTTGCTGATTAGTCTATATTTGCCTATCAAAATAGTATCTGGGGGCATCAATATTGCACCCCTCCTATATATTTCGTGCTTTCCCGAAAGAAATGTTGCCTCGACTTGGGAAAAGTTGAGCGACAGGGGAAATAAAACCACCTTGAGAGAACAGGTAGCAAAAAATAGGAAGCTTATGTAAACTCATTTCAAAACAAATTTTCATCGGAAGTTTAGGGAAATGTTTTCTAGAACAAGACCACAGCTGGGATGCTTGAACTGGGGTGATGGCCAGAATCAAGGGCGTTGGTGGCGACGGTGGGGGGGGGGGTCTGTCCAGGCGGGATGGCACTCACACCCCGACAGCAGCTGCTGAGATGTGGCCAGAGGGGCCAGGAGATCCGGGAGGGGCTCCGTTAGCCCCTGCTCAAGGCACAGTCAGTAAGACCCACTGCTGGGTTCTGGAGTGGGGTTCTGCCCAGCGGAAGGGATTCTGTCCAGCCAAAATAATTTGAAAATAACCCGAACTTTCTATTTTAGTTCCTAAAACTCCGTGAAAGGCACAACGGACCTCCAGCAGTGTTTCTTCGGCCCCCTCCACCCACCTTCCAGAAGCCTGCCGTCTGATGTCTACGCACAAGGAGGTGACTCAGCGAAACAAGCTCTGGTGGCCACACGGGTGCCTGTGGTGTCCTCCTGCTCTCCTGGATCTCCCACCACGGGCCCAGGTGCCAGCGGGGACGGTGCGAGTGGGGACGGGCCGGGGGGCTGCACAGGAGGGGACGTGGAGGGAGACAGCAGGACAAGAGGACCCAGTGGGAATCTCATAATATGCTCACCTCTATCCCGTTTGTCACATCTCGGCCACTCTGCCCCTGCGTGGTTCTCCCCGCCTTCTGTTTTCTCCATGGCTGGCGGTCCCGGCGGGTGGCATGGGCCCCCTGTGGACTTACGGACCCCCACCGAGAAGGTAGTGGCTCCCAAGGAGGGAATCCTGGCTCGTGTCCTAAATAATGGAAGGACACGGGAGCCCAGGCAAGCAGACACTAATGCTCCTCTACTGGCCTCCCACGGGCTCTGCCGTGAGACAGGGACGGGGGGAGAGGCCACGGTGCCCCCACCGCGGGCCCCAGCCTCCAGTGGATTCCCGTGCTGGCCTTGGCGCATCAACACTGACCACAGCCTGCAAATCTGCCAGCGGCCTTGTCTGTGTTTCCTGCCCTGCTTGAAATGTCCCTAAAGTTGGGGCAAGGTCCCTCTTGTTCACTTCTTTTTTGTTTGTTTGTTTATTTACTTATTTTTGAGAGAGAGGGAGAAAGCATGATCAGGGGAGGAGCAGGGAGAAAGGGAGAGAGAGAATCCCAAGCAGGCTCAGTGCTGTCAGCACAGAGCCCAAGTCGAGGCTTGAGCCCCGGATTGTGAGATCATGACCTGAGCCGAAGTCAGATGCCTAACTGACTGAGCCCCCCCACGCCCACCCCGGTGCCCCATCTTGTTCACGTCTTACGACGTCTCGCCCATCACGGATGACCTCCTCACGTCCGGTAAAGGAGCTGCCCTCAGGAAATTCCACGGAGTTTCTGGCCATGGAATCCAGAAAGAGGAGCACCTAGCCTCCTGCCCGGGTCTGCAGGGCACGTGTGGGCTCACCCCAAGAGACGTGTTCAAGCTGAGAAGGTGCAGCTGAGGAATCTTCGTTCTACCCGCTCCCCGTGTTGTCTGGGGCTCTCTGATGGGCTGGGAGGGCAGAGAGAGAGGGGGGCAGTGGAGGGGAGGGCAGACTGCACCTTCAGGGGCTGAAGACAGAGCTGCTCATCTCGCATGGTCGCCGTGGGCAGCAGGTGAGTATGCAGAGCGCCCTTGACCGTGCAAAGGACTGTTGATTCTTTCTGCTGTGAAGGTCAGGTCAGCGGTCAAGAGTCCAGCAGGAGCTAAGTTGTTGGATGTTTGCAACATGATTTCGGGTCAGAGCAAGTGTCTCAGCATCCAGAGGACTGGGAGGGACGGAGAGGTGACAAGCGGGAACACAGAGGTCACGGGCGAGATTGACTGTCCTGATGCGCTCAGATCAACGCTTAAAGACCGAAGCCAAGCAAACAGCTGGCAAGAAACCGGGAGTGGAGGTGAGTGGACGTCACATTCCAGCTTAACCTGTCATCTGGTTCACAGTAAAGCGTGAAAAAGTCAACTGTCTTACTAGGTGTTTCCATCTCTAAATATTGCACACATAGTAGATATATACATTTCACTTTTTTTTAATGTCTATTTATTTTTGAGACAGAGAGATACACACACACAGAGCGTGAGCAAGGAGAGGCAGAGAGAGAGGGAGACACAGAATCCGAAGCAGGATCCAGGCTCCGAGCTGTCAGCACAGAGCCTGACATGGGGCTCGAACTCACAGACCGTGAGATCATGACCTGAACCGAAGTCGGACGCTCAACCGACTGAGCCACCCAGGCGCCCCAAAGTTACTTTCTACCAATAGTGGTGGCTGCAGCCATGTGCCCCTCCACCACCAGATTGTCCCGTCCCACACCCAGACTCGCGGGCCACCTTCTCCTCGGAACACTTCACAGCCATCATTCAAGGCTCATCACCTTGCCCATGCTTGTTGAGGGCCCTGAATATACTCCTTACTGTCCTTCTGAGCTACTACAGGACATACTTTCAAGCCAGGAGGAATAAAATAGGTGGCATGGAAGCACAGGTGAACCTACGCTTTGTTTTTGAAAAGATTGGCCATGAAATCTGACATGCGGTAATTCCACGGTCTTCAAAGGGTTCCAGGGACAGCTGGAGACACCACCTCGAAAACTGCCGACACTGAGTGTCACCG
The DNA here is from genome assembly GCF_018350175.1 of Felis catus. Lineage (NCBI taxonomy): Eukaryota > Metazoa > Chordata > Mammalia > Carnivora > Felidae > Felis > Felis catus. The sequence continues at coordinate 3,425,057 of NC_058374.1, forward strand.
GGGGGGGGGAAGGCGAGAGCCCCGGGGAGCCCCACAACCTCCAGGGCTGCGTTTCAGGCCAACGCTCTCTTCCCAGACGTTCCCCTTACATGCTGCTCAGAAGTTGGTTTGCTTTCGCTTTGAATCCCTGTCACCGACATACACTCTGTGTGCTGGAGTGACCACTAAAAATGAAACTCATAGTTGAAAGCCCAGAAAGTCTCCTAGTTTTTCTTCCTTTCTGAAAAAGTTTCCTTGTTCTGAATCCCAACTTAGGCACAGTAATGAGACTGTTTGTCTTGGGCAATAGCAGTGGAATAGCTGGATAACTTTGACCTCAGTAAAAACCCCGAGAAGATTCAACCACGGGAGTCACACAAAAATCAGGCATCGTTACTGTGGCAGTAATGAAAGGAGATGAGCTCAAAATGGGAAACGCCATCCTGAAGAGCCAACCAGTCAGCTAACAACCCCCCAGAAAGGCGGCTGATCATCTAATTTTCTCTCTGCTAATGAATGATCCCCCCTCTCCTTCTAGTCTATGAAAAGACATTAAGAAAACAATGGCAGCAAAATCTAAAATAATATCCTGGGGAGATGCTGAGACAGATATATTTTGTTGAGTTTTATTAACAACAAATACATTACCAACCAAAGCTATGGTCTTAAACACCAGTCTTAAAAACATACAAAGCCCTCTTCTCTATCAGGATCCGGGGAAGTAAGACTTGTTAGGAATATTTATGGCTTCCTCCTGAGGGCAAGACTCTCTGAAACCCCAGCAAGTTAATGCAATTCTCTCCAACGGTCTTTTTCTCTCCCAGCCTGAGAGTGTTTTAAGGACATATTTTAAGGACACAAACGGAAGACAAAGCACTCTGTGGTCATGAAGATCGGGCTGCAGGACACATAGAACCCTTCCAGAAACCTTGTAGAGTCAGACAGGTACTGGACAGCAGCCGGTAATGCGGTGGGCACTTCTCCTGGGAGGCCAGCCTGTTCCAACGTGCAATAGGTGCTTTGTGCCGTGCGGAGTTGCAGCGAAGGGCTGTCCCAAGGACCCAGTGCCCCTCTGCAGTTGGAGACGATGACTATTTTCTCCAAGTGGACCCCTGAATCGGAAATCCTAGCATGAGCGGTCCACAGCTGCTCCTCCCTACAATGGACGTTGATGGGCTCTTTTCCCCTTTCAAGTCTGGGGTCAGGTCTATGAAAGTATCATGAAAACAGAAAAGGAAATATGAAAACTTGTTTGGGGGGTTAGTGGAAACCCCAGGAATGTGTAAGACAAAGATTAATGAGCATATTGAGAGGCTTGATAAAGAAAAGAACATATTCTGGAAGAAGAAATATTTAATACATGTCCAATTAATCATGAATCCACATCGATGTGACAGCCCTATGAATCGGACGTGACATAGAAGCTGTTTGTCTATATCCCGTACCGCACGCGGGATCATGCAGTTCACGTGCTGTGTTTTGCTTCTGACCCTCAGGCCACGTGCTATTGTGACACTCAACTCGTGGCTCTGGCCACAGCGGTTTGCTGTCTGCTACGATTAGAGGGGCATGAGGCACGTCATGGTAACAGATCAGTGCATAGCCCAGCTCTGAGTTCTTCGTGCTTCCTTTCTCCTTCCAGCCCCAGCTCCTAAGCTTCCAGTGCTTCCAGAACATTCAGCCATATGATACCTGAGATAATAAGTTCCACCCTCTTTCTGTGGCATGGACAGGTATTCCTCCAACCGCCTCTCAAATCTAAAGTTCCCTCCTTCACCAAAGTTACACTCTGATCAAGCCAAAGCTTTCATCCGAATGTTTCCCATCAGTTGTGTTTCCAGACCGAGATGTCTCACGATGCTCTCTGGTCGTGAGAGTTCCTCTTGCCTCTGGACCACACGGCTCCTGTGGGTCTCTGTTGCGTGTCCTGGGATGGGGCATACAGGGCCCCCTGGAATCTTCCAGCCAGGACACACCCTGGTCTCACACGAGAATAAGAATGTGGTGGGTGCCTGGGTGGCTCAGTTGGTTGAACAGACAATTCTTGATTTCGTCTCAGGTCATAATCCCAGAGCTGTGGGACTGAGCCTCGTGTTGGGCTCTGTGCTAAGCATGGAGCCTGCTTGGGATTCTCTCTCTCTCTCCTTCTGTCCCTCCCCTGCTTGTACTCTCTCTCTCTCTTTCTCTCTAAAAAAAAAAAAAAGAGTGAGAACGTCCTTTGCTTGGTCGTCACTTCTCTCTCCTGACGCTTTATGTCTGTCACATTGTTTGCTATGGACATACTATCCAACTTTAGGGTTTGCCACGAATCGCGGCTCTTAACCCACAGCAGGAAGCTCTGCCAAGGTCTACAGTCAAGAAAACATCTTCCACAGCCAAGCTTCCCCCTTTATTACAACTTCACCCACACCTTGCTCTTCTCGTGAGTTCGTTCAATTCACGTTGGGAAGTGCTAGTCCCATGACGTCTCCAAGGGCACTTCACGTCATACAGCCTGACCCCAAGAGGCGTCCCGTAAGTACACACAGGTATGTCCAGTATCTTTAGTGTGGCACAGACCCTGCAGAATCGTTTTTCATCTCTGCAGCGTCCGTGTTGCCCTAGCTCACAGGACCGGATGCTCAAGTTGAGGTCAGGTCTCCGTGTCAGAGCAGAAGTTTTCATGTCATCTCACGAGGCTGCCTCAGGTAGGTCAATCAAATCACGAATGAGGCCACTGCTAAGGGTCAAACTGGTTGTTGACTATCAGGCTAAACCTAAAAGAGTTCAGGTCCCGGACTTTGTCTTTTAGAAATAACTGGGTTGCTTTCGGTTGTGGTGTCATCTGTCCTCTGCGATGTGACAAGGAAAGCAGTAATGAGGAACAAAGGCTTCGAGACCTGTCCTACCCCACGTGGATGGAGTCATGGCCAGATGGTCTCTTCCTCTCACGGCATCTGCTCCCACCTTGCTCCAGGGGCCTCACACCTCGATTCTCTGGAACTTCATGACTTTCCCAGTTACATTGACCTTCAGGTCCTCCTACTTTTCTTTTCTTATTTTTATTTCCTTTTTAAATGAAAAACAGGTACTCCACTTCTCCATGGTTCTGTCCCGTTGGGGAACATTTGACAGGTTTGGCCCCTAGGACTTCACATTATGACTCCAAGCCCAAGGGCTATCAGAGGAAAGCCAAAGAAATGGGGACAGACCCTAGTTTGCCTTTCTGAAGCTTTTTCTCCAGAACCTGCTGGAGCTGGTTCAAGACCAAGTGACAGTCTTGTGTGTGGACCCAGAGGCAACTCTGGTCTGCATTTTCCCTACACATCTCACATATTCAGGGCACATTTCCCATGGCGAGAGCTGTTACCTCCTGAACGAGTAGCTATTGGTGACAAAAGTAATGTTGCATTTAGAGTTTTCCTGTAAGATTCCAAGTTGTCTTTGGGGTAAGAGGTCTTAGGGCTACTGAAAGATTGAGGGGTGGGATAAGGCAGAAGAACACGCTCTACGTGGGGATGGAAAAGCCCCCTCGCTCCCAGTTAGGGACTGAATTACGTCTGCCACCCCACATTCACATGTTGACCCTAACCCTGAGTATGGTGGTGTTTGGAACTGGGGTCTCTGGGTAGGTAAGTAGGGTTGATTGAGGTCATGAGGGTGGGATCCTGATCTGATAGGACAGGTGCCTTTGTAAGGAGAGGAAGAGACGCCAGAGAACTCTCTCTCTGCCATGTGAAGACGCAGAGAGGAGGAAACCATTTACAAACCGGGTAGAACGTGCTCACCAGACACCATCCCTGATGGCACATTGATCACACCACGGGCCGGGTCCACCCACACGCTTCGTGTGTGTTACAGCATTTATTTGAACACGGGTCTTCTTCGTTCTTTGCATCCCTCTGCCCTGCAGACGCGAGATTCAGCAAGGTGAGCAGTCATGTCCTCCGAAGCACTGGCAGAGACCTTCCGCATTAAGTACCAAGTCCCAAGTACACCCAGGTTCACCGTTCCCGGAAGCACACACGGACCAGCATCACGGATGGGGGCGCTACTGGTTTTCCTTCCACTTTCCCTCAGAAGGAGGGCAAGGCACCAGAAACACGGGGGGGCCAACCGGTGGTGCGCGGTGTTCTCAACAAAGCTGTTTGTTAAAAGTAACTACAGTCCTGGAAATAATTCTATTCAAAAAACGTTAGGAATACACATACAGAGTTTTCGTCTTCTGGGTTACCAACATTGTAAGCATTATTACCCCAATTGTTCTATGATTTAAAAGTCAGAATAAGTACCTACAAAATACATAAAGTCGAGAATTAAATTACTGCCTTCTAGAAACTCTCATGACGCATGTTTTTGAAAGATAACCAAACACAATCACCAGGAAAAATCTTTGATCGAAGATACGCCGCTTTTATGGCCTCCAAGGTACATTATCTTCCTCAGTTTATGTTAATTAAAGAAGATTACCTTTAATAACATAAAATAGAGATATTTTGGGTCCCATTAACTTGTAGTTCAAGCTTGCCTCAAGTACTAAAGAGAAAAAAATAGGGGCGCCTGGGTGGCTCAGTCAGTTAAGCGTCCAACTTCGGCTCAGGTCATGATCTCACAGTTCGTGAGTTCGAGCCCCGCATCGGGCTCTGTGCTGACAGCTCAGAGCCTGGAGCCTGCTTCACATTCTGTGTCTCCCTCTCTCTTTGTCCCTTCCCTGCTCATGCTGTGTCTCTCTCTGTCTCAAAAATAAAGAAACATTAAAAAAAATGTTTAAAAAAAGTAAAGAGAAAAAATATCTTCAGCTTTGCTTACAAAGAGGGATATACCACGCCAATCCCAGAAATTTGTGCAGCGTGTCCATCATTATTAAAACATAGCTGGAGGGGTGTCTGGATGGCTCGGTCAGTTAAGCGTTCACTTCGGCTCAGGTCATGATCTCGCTGTTTGTGGGTTCGAGCCCCATGTCGGGCTCTGTGTTGACAGCTCAGACCCTGGAGCCTGCTTCCGATTCTGTGTCTCCCTCTCTCTGTTCCTCCCCTGCTCGTACTCTCTCTCTCAAAAATAAGTAAACGTTAAAAAAAATTAAAAAATAAAAAATAAAAATGAAATGAAATGAAACATAGCTGGGCCCTCCGTGCCCCCAGGCACGTGGACACAGTGACCTGGGAGACGGGAGTCTGGTCTTTGAGAATGAAAGAGAGAACACTGCTTTTCTATCAGGTGGAAACTTCACAAATGAAACGCTTATTCCTCTCACGATGCCATCAGTGAACACCATCGCCGCGTATTTGCAGACCTCGTCACAGCAGCCCCCAGGTTCCCCTCTGTTGCATATTCACGGCATTTTCGCTCATGGCCTTTTTACACTTGTGTAACCTGGTGCTTTAGTCCGTCCGGGCCACCATCACGGGCCATCACGGGCCGGGGGGAGGGCTTGTAAACAGCAGAAATGTACTCCCCGTGGCTCTGGGGGCTGGAGGACCAGGATCAAGGCACCGGCAGCTTCAGTGTCTGCTAAAAGCCCGCTTCCTGGCTCACAGATGCGTCTTCTCGCTGTGTCCTCACCTGGGGAAGGGGGCAGAGGGGCTCTCTGGGGTCTCTCTTACAAGGACACTAGCCCCAGTGAGAGCTCCTCCTCATGACCTCCTCCCGCCGAAGGCCCCACCCCCTGTGTGTGTGTGTGTGTGTGTGTGTGTGTGTGTGTGTTTGTGTGTTGGCTCTGTGTGTGTACCTGTGTGTCCAAGTGCAGGAGGCTGAGGAATCTGACTCGGGGATTGTGTGCTGTGCCCCACAGGCCACCACGATGCTTTCAGCTACAGGAAAGGCTCTACCCCCCGGCGTCTGCTGTTGAGTATGGCACTCACGGCCTTCCAGGTGCTTCCACGCCCCAAACACCAGCGCCTTCTGGAGAAGCTGAGACTGATCCCCACTTCACACCTGGAGCCCGAGTCCAGGACGCATCGCGGGCCTCCGCAAGCCCGCACAGCCTGTTGGGGGCCGGCCGGGAAAGACACGAGGCCTCCGTGACGGTGCACCTGCCGAGCGCCGGGATCCCGCGCCTGGGAAGGGAGGTGGCGGGGCTGGGCCTCTCCGGAGGGCCTCAGCCCGTCTTCCCCTGGCGTCCACGGAGAGGGCTCCCCGGACGCACACCGCAGGCTGGCTGGGCCTCCCGGAGACGCCGGGCCAGGGCCCTCCCTGTGTTTTATTTCCTTCTCTCTGCCGACGATAAACTGTGCCCTTCCATTTCAGTGAGTGATGGCCATCGAGAGCAGAGCCGGTCGACACGGCCACCTGACCTCTCGCCTTTCCTCTTCCTTCTTCTCAAAAATGCTCGTGAAGATGTATTTGCGACCACAGAGAAGAGCCCTTTGGGGAGGGGTGGGTGGAACAGAAATAAAACCTAACGTAAGAGCCAAGTGCTTGGGCCAAAAAGTGATGTAAATTAGTGGGAGTTTGGTCATTTTAAAGCCAAGTCCCAGACTCATCCCTCAGCCCAGCCTCCACGCCACAGGGTCCCGTGTAATAAAGCAGGGGTTTTAGCCATCTGCCTCTGACATGTTTATGGGCTCCTGGTGCACTGTCCTTCCCAGGGTCACAAAGCTCTGGATGGCCGTCTTCGCAGCAAAGCCAAGGAGGGGGCAGGATGCCTCTGAAAATTAAGCTGCTCTCACTTGACCTTCCCTACTCTGGGTGAGGACTCAGCCAGCGCCGGCTACGTGACGGGGGACGGCGTGCAGGCCTCGGTCAGGATGAGGCTGGTGGGGCCGAGGGATGGCCCAGCTTGGGCGCGGGAAGCTGGCCCTGCTCACCAGGCAGTGACAGCCGGGGGGCACCGGCGGCCTCTTGGGTCGGCTCCCCACGTGGGCTTCCCAAACCCCAAGCTTTCTGCCTCGGTTTACGTGTGTGCACACAGCTGGGGGACATTGTGATAACAAGTGTGCTATATTTACCGTCTTTGGGGGGGTGTGGTATGGAGCCAGGTCGTTGCATCACAGAACGTTCGAGAACCTGCCACCTCGGTCCCTGGAGTTAGTGCTGGAAGGGGCTGAGGTTGTGTCTCAAAGCCAGAGTGGGGGGGGGGGTCCCTCCTCAGTGAACGTCATCCCTGATCATTTTGTGAGTTTCCCGAAGGTTGGGACTGTGTCTCATTCGCTTACTTATTTACTTTTATTTGCTTATTGTGTGGGTGTGTTTAATTTTACTTAAATTCAAGTTAGTTGTAGCCTTGGTATTGGTATGGGAAGCATTTAGGGGTAGGACCCAGTGATTCATCACTTACATACGACCCCCAGTGCTCATCCCAGCCAGCGCCCTCCTGAACGTCCCTCCCCCATTTAGCCCATCCCCCCACCCACCTCCCCTCCAGCAGCCCTCAGTTTGTTCTCTGGATTTAAGAGCCTCATATGGTTTGTCACCCTCTCTGTTTTTATCTTATTTTTCCTCCCCTTCCCCTGTGTTCATCTGTTTTGTCTCTTAAATTCCACATTTGAGTAAAACCATATAGTATTTGTCTTCCTCTGACTTATTTTGCTTAGCATAATACATGCTAGTTCCATCCACATGGTTGCAAATGGCAAGATTTCATTCTTTTTCATCATCAAGTAGTATTCCACTGTGTGTGTGTGTGTGTGTGTGTGCGCACAACACATCTTCTTTGCTTATTTTTTGTTGTGGTAAGATACATATGATGTACAGTTTTCCATCCGAATTATATTTAATTGTACAGTTCGGAGGCCTGACATACGTTCACGGGTTGTGTGAACGTCCCCACCTCCCGCCTCCAGAATGTTTCCATCTCACGCTGAAACTCCGTCCCAATCAAACACAAACTCACAGTCCCCAGACCCAGGCCCTGACAACCACCACTCAATTTTATGAACGTGACAGCTCTCAGAGCCCCGTGCACATGGAATCATACCGTATTTGTTTTTTTTTTTTTTTTTTTTGACTGGCTCATTTCACTTGACTTAATTACTGTCATGTCACCTGTCAGAATTTCCTTCCTTTTAAAGGTGAATGATAATCAGTTCTGCGCAGAGAGCACGTTTTGCCCGCCCAGTCATCTGTCGACAGACATGTGGGTTCCTCGTGCCGTTTAGCTGTTGTGAATGACTCTGCCATGAACGTGGCCGCACAGACGCTTGTTCAAGTCCCCACTTTCTATTCTTTTGGGTCTTGTCTGTTTTGGTATCTGTAACACCGACCAAAGTTACCAGCATAAATAGGAAATCAACTTTTGTTGTATGAGATAGATATAGGAATGAATAAATACGCGGTAAGAGCCGATCTTTTCATCTCTCAAGCCCCAAAACAAAACAATATCCTGTCTGCATTTGGAGACGACAGAGTAAAGACATCTCTGGTTTGTTCTTCTAAAGTTATTCCCTGGGAGGAAGAAGAAATCCGGAAAGCCAACTGGGTCTGCAGTGTGGCGCTGAGCCAGGGTGGACGTGAAGGCATCAGACTCACGGAATGTGGACCGGGTGCTGAAAGGTCCCAGGGAGAGGGTGCCCCAGACTCAGCCAGAGGCTCCGAGGATTCTCTGGGGACACTGCGGATGGCCCCCATCTGGAAGCGTGGGGTCGGGACACCGTGGACGGCCCCATCTGGAAGCGTGGGGTCCGACGTGGGGTGGCAGTGGGGATCTCCCTGGGCACCACAGAGGAGCAGGAGAGATTGTCGGAGGGAAAACCCTGCTCTTTGTGAGCATTCCCCGTGTGTCGGGCAGGACACTATGCCCTTTAGCTGGTCCTTTAACGAGTGACCTCTGCAGGGGGTGATCTGTGGGTGAGGTGAGGTGAGAAGCTCACTTTCTGTGAGCTGGGGAGAAATCACTACTATAATGACGCACACGCACGTTCGCGTGCAAGCACACAGCCCAGGTCACAAGGAAGTGGCTTCATTCCGGACGCGGGTAAACTGACCTGGCCCCATGTGTGCCTTGGGTAGATAGTTGGTGCAGAAAGATTCCCTTTATTAGAAGATGGATTTGATGAGAAAGAAAAGCGCACGGATCTATTAAAGATATTGGAAGAGTAAAGGAGGAAGAGAAAAAGAGAGGCGGGAGACAGAGCCCACACCGCCGGCCGCGGAGCGCGTGGAATAGCCCCGCGTCAGAGCACCTTCCTCAGGGAAGCCACAGTGGAGACAAGGAGCCTCAGTGAGGGAAGGAGGGAAACGCTGGGCCGCCCCGGAGCACAGAGGACAATGACACGGTGGCAGATGGGCAGCCACCCCCGGGTGCAGCCGTCCGTCCGGAGATCGACGGGGAAAGCGCAGGATGAGCCCCGGAGGGCAGGGAGAATGCTGTGCACACCAACCGAGGCGGAGACGACAAAGATTTAAATCAAATGTATATAGAAACGACATAAGTGGCGACGATCGGATACAAGGACACGCCCGACACCAAGACATCGGACTAAGGACGAGTAACGGAGACGCGTTCAAAGATAAACGCACCGGGTGTCCTGCCAACTGGACAGAAGAGCGCACTCGATATTTATAAGGGAAACGCGGCCCTCACGCTCGGCGGCAGAGCCTGATTCTAGAAGGGAAGACGGCACGCTGTGGTTCGGGTGGGAGCAGCGGAGAGCAGGGCTCTGTGACCCGGGCGGGCGAGCTCCTCGGGAGCAGTTACAGCAAGATGCGAGTGTGCCATGGGAGATGCCGGGATCCAACAGGAGGCCTTGAGCCCGGGGCCACTGGGATGTGGGCGTGACCACAGGGCCTGCGGGATGACGGTGCTGACCCTGGAGCACCAGCCGCCCCCCCACGGGCCGCCCGATGTGAGCGGGCACCAGAGCTGGAGCCAGGACGCAGGAGGGGCGCCCCCCCCTCCATCCGTCCTCCCGTCCCGACTGGACAGAAAGGGATTGTGCATGACTGATGGGTCGTGCATGTTGGAAAGAAAAACGCATTAGAAACACCAAGAGTGGTAAAACAACAAACTAAATGTATTAAGGCAGGAAAAGGGAGGCCAGAGAAGTCAGAAATACACTGATTTCATACTGAATAGGAAGTCTGGAGCCCGAGAATTAAGTGTATTATGAGCAGTTAGTGTTTGAAATGTCCAGCGAAAGAACTGAGAACAAAATGGAAACGCTTTCATTTTTTTTTTTTTTACTTTTTATATTTTTATTTTTATTTTATTTTATTTTTTTTACACATGAAATCTATTTTCCAATTGGTTTCCATACAACACCCAGTGCTCATCCCAGCAGGTGCCCTCCTCAATGCCCATCACCCACCCTCCCCTCCCTCCCACCCCCCCCCCATCAACCCTCAGTTTGTTCTCAGTTTTTAAGAGTCTCTTATGTGGAAACGCTTTCAAATTAGCGTAAAAGAAAGGACAGAGAAGCCCAAGCGAAATAAAGATCACACTCATAGACCATAGAGCGAAAATTTTAAGGAAAAAAAAAAGGAAAAGAAGGAGTATGAGAAACAGAAGGCAAGACTAAAGATAGAATTACTACCTGAGCCAGTGATTCCATTCTGGGGGTTTACTCAGAAGAAGTAAAGGCAGGCTCTCAACGAGATTCTTGCACACGCACGTGCACACGCAGCAGCACTGCTCACGGTAAAAACAAGAGCGGAAGCAAGCCCCGTGTCCCTCAGCGGTGGACGGAGGAGTCACAGGGAGTATTACCAGCCTTGCAAAGGGAGGATATGGTGGCGAGGGCTACAACGTGGTGAACCTTGGACACGACATAAAAGTACGAACATTGCGTGATTCCACTTCTAGGAGGTCCCTGGGGGAGCCCCAAATCATGAAGACGGAAAGTAGCACGGCTGTTGCCAAGGGCTAGAAGAGAGGGAAAGGGGGTCAGTGTTTACTGGGGACAGAGTTTTAGTTTGGGAAGACGGCTGCAGGGCAGCGTGGATGTACCGAATGCCACTCAGCTATATGCTTAAAAATGGTCAAGGTGGTGAAGTTTAACAATTTTTTTTAAGTCTATGTTTATTTATCTTGAGAGAGAGAGCGAGCAAGCAGAGGAGGGACAGAGGGAGACAGAGAATCCCAAGCAGGCCCCGTGCCATCAGTGCAGAGACCGATGGGCGGCTTGAACTCACAAACTGTGAGATGGTGACCTGAGCCGAAATCAAGAGTCAGATGCTCAACTGATTGAGCCGCCCAGGTGCCCCAAGGTAGTAAATTTTACGTTGTATTTTAGCACCGTTAAAAATGTTTAAAAATGTAAAAAATGCAGAAGCCTAGCATATGATAGAGGCAAGACCCAGAACAGTGCAATAGTTCTGAGTCAAATAGGAAAATGAGTAACTGGGTCATCTGGAGGGCTATCTCAGAGACTGAAGATGCATTCTCCCCAGCATAGGATTTATTGTATTCAGACCTCCTACTATGTGTATATTCAAAGTATTCAAATATAGGGCCACCCGGCGGGGGTGGGGGGGGCGGCCCTGCTCAGTCAGTTAAGTGTCCGACTTCGGCTCAGGTCATGATCTCTCGGTTCGTGAGTTCGAGCCCCGCGTTGGGCTCTGTGCCGACAGCTCGGAGCCTGGAGCCTGCTTCGGATTCTGTGTCTCCCTCTCTCTCTCTGCCCCTCCCCTGCTCGCGCTCTGTTTCTCTCTGTCTCTCAAAAGCAAAGAAATGTTAAAAAAATTAAAAACAGTATGCAAACATATCCAAAAGCAAACACTAAATGCCTAGGAAAGGATGGTAAATGGCATAATTAACGTGAGCTGATTAATTAGTTTGTATTCACCATCAAGTACCTGCTCATCCAACAATTTTTACTCATTATCAGCAGAACAAAAAAATAAATCAATTTGGTCCAAATCAACCATATTTTGGGAGTAAAAACAGCGCCCTTGCATTCCATGGGTCCTAGGATAACACGGATTTAAGCATTTTTATGGGATGACCCACGCAGCACGGGCCTTCATTATTACGGAGAGCCTGCTGTTGGATTGCCCGTCGCTAGGCAGGGGCATGACCTCTGACGTACACAGCTGATGATGGCCAGCGAGGATGACAGAACGACTCATCCTGCAAAAGCGTAAATCACGTGGAGAAAAGAAAGGTGTTATGTCGGAAGGTGGACATTGATAAGAGGCTCAGATTGGCTTTGAAGATAATTGGCTGGAGTAATTCTTTCCAGTCGGAGAGTTCTACTCTATTTTTGCCCATAGAAAGAAGCACCCAAATTTATAATTTGATAGGTGTCTTTAGACCAGGTAGAGTTATAGAACACTGTCACTTTCCCCCTCTGTGTCTTCCAACCAGGCCATCCCCGAAAGTGAGGTATTCTGGGATTTAGTTCCACATCGTAGTGGTTTTGATTAAAAAAAAAAAAAACGTTAAAAATATTCTTAGAACAATTTTAGCTTCACAGCGAAATTGAGAAGAAAGTACAGAGATCCCCACGTATGCCCAGTCAACGGCCCCCACTAGATGGTGTCTTTGGTGTAGTCGTTGAACCTGATTGACACCCCACTGTCACCCGCAGCCTGTGGTTTGAATCAGGGCTCCCTCTTGATGTACATTCTGTGGGGTTTGGACAAATGCGTAGTGACCTGTATCCGCCGTGATCGTACCACACAGAGTAGTTTCACCGCCCTAAAAATCATGCCCCACCTAATCGTATGCTCCCCCATAATCCCTTAGGTTTCTTCGGCGGTGTGGATAATAAAAAAGTCACGAGGCATCTGAATTTTTACCGACGAGTTTGACCATAGCTCTGATCGATAGCTGTGGCTTCATGACAGCGTCTCATCGGTCGGTCGGAAATGGTCTAGTGCCCAGCTCCTTCGAGCCTCTGCTACGGTCCGTTTGAAAGGACCCGCATTGTTTTTGAGTCTCTGTGCCCTTCTCCCACGTGTGGGCGTGCAGCAGACTCCTGTGACTGAGAGTATCTCGTGGACAGATCAGCTACGGTCTTTGTATCTGCCTCAGGAAGACAACCCGTCTATTTAGGTCACTCGACCGGAGGCTAATTTGCAATTTGGCATCACACTGTCACGCTCACGTGCTGTGTGATGACTGAATGGTGGCTCGGTGGCTAAGCCTGACTGTTGCAGTTATTTTCTTAAAACTTTTTAAACATATTTATTAATTTTGAAAGAGAGAGAGACAGGGAGTGAGTGGGGGAGAAGTCGAGAGAGAGGGAGTCGCAGAATGCGTAGCAGCTCCAGGCTCTGAGCCGTTGGCACGGAGCACGACACGGACCTCGAACCCACAAACACGAGATCATGACCTGAGCCGAAGTCGGACGCTCAACCGACTGAGCCCCCCAGGCGCCCCAAACGGTCGCAGGTATTTGAACACGTGCCCACATTACGAACAAAGTCTCAAGTGTGAACTTTTGGGAAGTGACACCTGCCTTCACATGGAGACGGTGTTGGTGGTTTTGGCGATTTAGTTCTCCATTCTTTACCATGCCCCGAGAAACGTCTCATGCGTGCCTTGACCCAAACTTCATGCATTTCTTTTTCGTTGAATTACATTAGGTGCACACATGTAAGAATGCTCCAATAAGATCCTGTAAGACTCGACGTGCATTTGGCCAAATACGTTTTAACAACCCGTCTGTCCGTGTACAAACTTCGGTCTGTGGGACTCAACGTACTTATGTAGATTTTTCAGCACTCAGTGTGTTACGGGAATGGTAATTGAACTTGATTCAAGCCACCCAGGATTATTACTCACTCTCCCTTTTGTGTCGTTTCCATCCGTTTACTACGCAAAACAAAGCAGATGTTGTTGTCGAAGGGGAGAGGCCCCCGGTAGTGAACCCGAGCGTCCTTCTCCCGGCGCCGTTTCCATAGGAGAAGCGCGTGAGGCAGCTGCGGGCACAGATTGAAAGCATAACTCAGTTGAGGGTTTTGCTGCCGTTGGGAGCCAGATGAAAGTTCACACCTTTGCATTCAGCCTCCAGACTGAATTACAGCCTCGTAATGCTGAGGGACGGCTCTCCAGATTCGCAAAAACAGAAGGACTTCCTGGACTGGAGCTGGAAGATTTACGTCCTTGTCACCACCAAGGAAAATTGTTGTCGTCGGACGAGCAAATGTTCCCTGAGGGATTCAAATGGATGTGAGGGTAGAGTGGGCTTTTAATTTTAAATTCCATTGGTTTGAGAACACGAGGTCCATCCTTTTGATCTTATTGTCTCGGATTTATGAAAACAATAAATTATTAAAATACATTAATTCAGATTCCAATCACATTAATGTTCAATCAGTCCCGCATTAATAATGGCGCGTCAAATGAAAGGCAAATGATTGGAAGGGAAATCAGTCACGAATGAACCAACTTTCTCTGCAAAGTGCCTTCCAGGAGTTGAGTGATGCATCCCAACTCATACATCCAGTTGACAAAGGATCCGGATATTTAGAATTAGACGCTGTGGGAAGCAATGACACGGGGTGTCGGGCGCTCTTGCAGACGGATCTAGGGGCTGCTCAGCACGAACGACAGTGGCTGCGGTCTGGGTCACTGGGGAGAAGTGGAACGTGATGTGGACGTGCGTGGGGGTGCACGTACAAGAGAGGGAGACAGGGGTGGTGGCGGGGAAGGGGTGGGTGAGCAGTTCGGGGAGGGAAGACCATCTCTCCTGCACCCCATGCCCATTAGACTGTGACTTCAGAGGAAGCCAGCAGTGCTCTGGGGGGACTAGATGCTTGTCACCTCGGTGGTAAGCCCTTGGGGTGCCCTGCTCTGTGAGCTGAGCCACGGAAACCCCTTCTGGGGACAGGGAGCTCACTGTCCAGGCGGTGACAATAATTGGAGTCACCAGCTAACAATATAGGATCAAGAAAGGAGTCGGGCTGTGGGTTCCTCCTGCTCCAAGCTGCCTCCTTGCTTGCCCCTGGCGAGGAGATCTCTCCTCTAAGAGGCTGCAGACAGAGCGGCGTGGACAGAAGGCGCACAGTGACATTGGGAAGGGGTGCCTTCCCAGGCCTCGGGTCTCCTGTGTGTGAGAGGGGGAGGTGGGCCCAGCGATGTCTGATTTACACGACACGGCCCATGACGGCCTCCCCGACCTCAGGAAGAATGTCCCAGGGGGGTAGCTCAGGTGTCCATTTGGTGAATTAAAACGTAGCCAGGTTCATTCGACTAGTTTGTTTTCCCTTCGTGCAAATAACCAAATTTCCCCCTTCCCTTGACCGACTGTTTCACCGCGATCCTGAACTCGCCCCAAGCCTGTCAATGACACTCAGATGACACCGCTGATTGTGCTGGGAGTGAGGTCCAAGGCTTCGTGTGTTCTCAGCGTGGAGCACTCACCGAAGAGCCGTGTGACGGCACGGGCCGGGCTCCGTGGGAGCCACAGCAAGCATGGGGGGTGCCCCCGTGGGCTGCCGTGGGGTGCTGACCTCTGCGGTCACCCATCCACCCATCCGTTGACCTCTCTCTACCACGTTCCCATGAAAGAATGGGCGAACGGCACGCAGCTCCTAAAACTTTTGCCCGTAGGTGGGAGGTGACACCGTCACTTTTCTTCCCATTGAGTCAGCACGTCATTCTGGCGATGGCTGAGATCAAGCACGTGGATGGCTGGCCGGACAGTGGGCAGAGCGTGTGCGACATGACCGCAGTTGGTCTCTGGGACCACTCTTCCCATGGGGGCCTTGCCGGTGTGGGATGCACGCATGCGGTCCGCTAGGCACCTCTCAGGAGCCCGGACGGCGCTCCCGGTTGGGCGGGATGATGTCCCCGCAGACGTGTGCTACTTTGGCCCCTCAAAGGGGTCGTGGCTGATGTGATTCCCTTGGGGTGTCATTTTACCGGTGGGTGCATTACAGACAGTAGTGCTGAATTGTCCATTTTGTTGGGACACCTATGGAGACGCACAAACTTGAGGTATCGAGGCCGAAACGTACATCTGTTATGGGCGGAATGTCTGCATTCCGCTAAATTCCTATGTTGAAACTAACCCCCCCAGTGACCGTGTCAGCGGGTGGGGTCCCAGGAGGGGATGGGGGCATGAGGGCGGGGCCCCCACGATGGGACCAGTGCCCTTATGAAAGAGACCCTAGGGTGCCCCCTCGCCCCTCCCACCTGTGAGGACACAGCCAGAAGACGCCGTCTGCGACCCAGTGGCTCTCACCAGACACAGGATCTGCCGGAGCCTTGATTGCAGACTTCCAGCCTCCAGAGCCAGGGAATGCAGGTCTGGGGTTCACCAGCCACCCTCGTCTGGGGGATTCCTGTTCTGGCAGCCCGAGCTGACCGAGGACACCAGCTTTGGGAGTCAAGGGAAGAGAAGGTCACGTCTGTGTTCTTGGGAGGTTACGGCGTGTAAACCCCAGACCCCAGGGAGAGCGATAGAAATGCCTGACAAGTCTGCTCCGTGGGCTGGGTGGGCGCAGGCCAAGGGCTGACTCATGGGGGTGCCCCCCTGCAGAGGCTGGGGCAGGGGAGGGGGCACAAACACGCGGGGACATCTATCACTTCAGCCAGCCCTCGTGCAACGTTCTCAGGGGCCCTTGGGGACATTCGACTGGCCATGTCCGCACCCCACGCGGTCGCCCGGGGTGTGCACGGTGCCCCCCGTCCGGGCGTTCTGGCTCGTCATCTTGCTCAGGAAGCTTCCGGAGCACATCGCCGGGTACCGTGGGCTCCGCAGGCGTGCAGGCCCCTCAAACGTTTCCTTTTCCTTTCTCCTTTGGGTTTGCCTTATCCTTCCCCTTTCGGGACCCTCCTCTGGAAGGCGTTGAGGCGCGTGTTGAGGCTGCGCCCCCTGCCATCCCACCGGGTAACCTGGGCTCGTTCTTCCCCGCCACGGGGTCTCTCCGTCTTCTTCCTCCGCGTCCAGGCTGGCGGCCCAGCAGCGCCTGGAGGCCTTCGAGCCACACGCGGCTGCGGGTTCTCCCGGGTGTGTGTTGTTTGTGTGGGGCCTCGCTTCGCTCCCATCCGGCCCCGTGGGGGTCTAGTTTCCCATTCAGGTTTGCTGCTGTGAAACAGCCCACCTCGAGCCGTTCTTATCTGTTATCTGTACATACGCTTTCATACTTCCCATCCCCCGCGTCCCTGGGATTCGCGTCCTTGGCAGGTGGCTGAGGAGGGGGCGCTGAGGGCCACACCAGCTCTAGTTCTGGGTCCCACTGGAAGTGACTCTGAGCACAATCCTGGCTCTGCCTCCTGTAGGTGCTCCCACAGATGCTCCTTTAGTGCTCCTGCAGATGCTCCCTTAGGTGCTCCCTCAGGTTCTCTCGCAGATGCTCCGGTAGGTGCTCCCATAGATGCTCCAGCAGGTGCTCCCGCAGACGCTCCCACAGGTGCTCCCTCAGGTTCTTTCGTAGGTGCTCCCATAGATGCTCCCGTAGGTGCTCCCTCACGGGCGTGTGATCCAGAAGGACCCTGATTGGGTTTGCTGAGGAAGGTAGATTCGGTGTTTCGCTGCATAAACTGTCTGCAAACACCACTCTCCAAAAACAGCTACGATCGCTGAAAACTGCTTTGTGTTTCGTGCATCCCTCTTCAATGCTGCCTTTCCGCTGTCCTCTCCTCCCACTGCAGAGCGTGTTCCTTGCAAGACGAGATAGCCTCTTACGCTTTCTCACAACAGACTCCCGAGAGGATGTCCTTCCAATCTTACTTGGGAATTCTCCTGCGTCTCCCGAGAGGCGACTTGAGATTTGCCTCCTGTGCTATCCATGGCTGCTGCTGTGCACAGCTCAGAGCCCACCCCGCAGCCCCCCTCCAGGGAATGGACAGGGTTTCCCCCCCCAGGGCATGGACAGGGTCCCCCCCCAGGGAAGGACAGGGTCCCCCCCCAGGGCAAGAACAGGGTCCCCCCCAAGGGTACAGACAGGGTCCCCCCCAGGGCACAGACAGGGTCCCCTCCAGGGCAAGGACAGGGTCTCCCCCAGGGCGCAGACAGGGTACCCCCAAGGGCACGGACACAGTCCCCCCTAGGGCAAAGACAGGGTCCCCCCCCAGGGCAAGAACAGGGTCCCCCCAAGGGTACAGACAGGGTTTCCTCCAGGGCACAGACAGGGTCCCCCTAGGACACGGACAGGGTCCCTTGTGTGCTGGCCACATTGCTGATGCTGCTCCTTTTCCCTGCTCTGGTTTCACCGTTCACTTCTTGTTTCAAAATAAGCTTCTTTAAACTCTTTGTTCGAAAGACAGAGTGAATAGTGTCTGCACGCAACCCGAATTCCGTGCAAGCACAAAGACAGAGACGGGGGCCAGGCTGAAGCACCGTGCGCCGCCCCTCCCCTGTTTTCCTGGAAATGCCGTTCGAAGCCCGGAAGCCTCACCGCCAGAGACACACGTCTGCGTGCCTTCTGCCTCTTGTTCCCGCAAAGGCAGTGGCGAAGATTCCGCATCCCCAATTTCTGTGTGTGAGTTCAGGGATCCGCTCAGCGGATTCAAGTGATGCCACGAGCAGGAAGGATCCGGCAGGAGCTGAGTCCGTTTGGCCAGGTCTTTCTGGAGAGACCTTGGGACGCTGTGCTTTTGTAGGTGTCAGCCCTGGTGTGCCGGCCCCCTGAGGTCAGGCTGGGCGGTGGCTCAGGAGCCATTCTACGGGAAACACCCACCTGACCCACCCCACTCTCTCCCAGCCGTCCTGACCCCTCGCTTCTCTTCCCTGGGCTGGATGTAAATATCACGAGCTTCAGAAAGTTCACATGTAAAAACACAAGCATTTGGGATAAGCTACTTATAGCCAGTTTTAGGACGAGGAAAGGTTTTTTTTGTCCCCCTGCTTTGGCTTACTTCCCCAATTCTCCACGGACCGTGGACGCATGAACACAGCTTTGTTCTTCTAATTATCTCAGGTACAACGCTTGAAGGTTGCAGGGCACTGACTCTCTCTGGGATTTCAATGGAATACAGACGTGCTCCGTACCGTAGGGGCGGAAGCTGCTGGTGCCACTCCAGAGACCGATGTGAATTTTGAAAGAGCACCGGAAACTTTGTGTGTGGGGAAAGTTCAGACAAATGCAAAAGTAGGCAGAACGAGAAGGCCCCGTGTGCTTCTTAGCCGCCAGCTCTCCCCACGACCGACACTTGGCTGGCTTTGTTTCATCTGTGCAAAACCTGCTCTTCCCTCCCTCTGTCCGTGGGGATTACTTAAAAGCAAATCCCAGAGATGTGCCCTGTTTCCAGGAAGGCGGGAAGCGAATCGCCCAATAACATGTGTCGCTCCAGTCCCCAGAGAACAGTGGCCCGGTGGCCCTAGGACCACAGTGGCCGTCGTGGTCACAGCGACTCATCTTCTCCCACAGAGGCCCCCAAGAATCCTGAGATTTATAGTGCGGGTTTGTTTTTCCAGCATAGCACACTGTTTCCAGAAAGTAGAAAAAATATGTGTTGTGAGACTTTGTGGATTTGGCCCCGAGCTTCGGGGAAAGCGTGCCCGTTTTCTAGAGGGAGCGACGTTCACGACGTTTTCCACACAGAGCTCCCTGGCTGGGTGCGAGTCTGTGCGAGTTTCTGGGTATCGGGCCCCGGGGCCACCTTCGCGTCATGCAGTCAGTCGACAAATGCTTACTGAGCACCTGCTGTGCCCTGGCCACAGCAGCAAGCCTGGCGGGGGCTCTGCATCCAGGGGCTGACCTCCTGGCGGGGAGGGGTGCGGGGTCCGGGCCGTGAGGGGGAGGGACCCTCGCAGGCACCCTGGCCCCGTGGTGGGGACTGTTTGAGGGGAAGCTGTCGGGACCTCGGGCGTGTGCAGATTCATCCCTGGGCTGGTCACTGACGTGGGACGAGCAGTGTCCGGGAAGAGGCAGGGGATGAGTTCTGCTTGGGCACAATGACCTTGAGCTGCCTGGCACATCCAGCCGGAGACATGTGCCCTGCAGGTGCCAGCAGCGGGGCTCAGCGTCTGGAGCTGTAACATTTAAGGTTTTGAGAAGACCCACAACGGGCAAGAGAAGCGGGTACACGGCCGCCGGTCCCCTCCTCCCTGCAGGTGTGAGCCAGCGCACAGAGAGGAGTCCGGCAGGGGACCGAGCGCATGGAGGCCATGAGCCGCGTCGGGAGGGAGGGGCGTGCGGGGTGAGGGGGAATGTCACCGGGAGCAGAGCAGGTGGCCGCGGGCGCATCAGCCCGTGGGTGGCACGGGCATCCTGTCTTTTTTCCTGGTAACCCTGGCTCCCCCGTCCTTTCCGGAACTGTGTGTGTTTCCTGGGGGCGCCCCAGCTTTGCGAAGGCTGCGCCCAAGCCTCTGTTGTCACTTGTCACCTGGACTCTGTCCTGTGCGTGTCGGGTCCTCCCTGGCGAGGCCGTGGACGGATGCCACCAGCCCCTCGTCGTGTCCAGAAGGCGTTTCCACGATCACCTTCCCACGCCGACCGCTGCTCTTGGGGCGGAGGACCCGTCTGCTGCTCTGTGCCCTGGTCCGCCCGGGGCTCGCACGAACGGGGGTGGGGGGCTACCGGTGGCCTGTGGACATTTCTGCCAAGCGTGTGGCCAGCGAGGGCGCTTTGTGTCTCCCTGGGACCCACGCGAGACAGGAACCCTGGCTTCCCTGTGGTCCAGGACCCCACGCGGCCTGAGAATGCAGCGGGCCCCACCTTCGGGGTCCCTAAGCGTGCAGGCGGGGCCGCGTCCCTTCTCAGCGTCCGCTGGCATTTGTTTATTTTTTCCCTTTTCTTTGATCCTGACTGATTCTCTGTCTCCATTTCCTCCCATTTAGGAAAACGCGTCCAGTCTGGAAGCTGGACCCTTCCAAGTCTCGTTTCATGCCCCGACCTCCGCTCTTGAAACTTGAGGGCTGGGGATGCGCCTCGAGGGTCTCTCTGGGCTGCTCCTGTGTCGCTCATTTCCTGATGGGTTAAGACAAGACCCGGGCCCGTGCGAACAGCGGGGAGCCAGAAAAAGGGTGGGAGGCCCCCCCCCGGTCTGTCACAGTGTCGTGTCCCGGCACGCCGCGTGAGCTCAGGGTCTCAGACGGACGGCTGCGGAAAAGTCACGAACTAGGCACAGCGTCCTTGGCGTGGGCTGGGTTTTGTGGGAGATCCACAGATGAATCAGGCTTTCCTGACTTCCTCGAGAATGTGGCCTGGAGGAGACTGACTGACCGCACGCAGGGCGACTCTCGGCTGCGGTCCAGTGTATTCTCCGGTGGGCGTGATGGAGGGTGAACGTCTGTGGCAGACGCAGGACAGGAGCTCAGTCAGGGTAGTGAACCGGGCAGACCCGGCGAGGCCTGGTCACTGGGATTCCCCTCGGCCGCCCTGTCTTTGGAGATAAGGATGCTCTTGTCCTCGAGGGAGGTGGAGGGAGGGCACCTATCACAGGAGAGTCCCACGACCTGCTTCGGGGGAGCTCAGAGAGTCCTTCCTGCACCTGCGGTTACTCAGATCCCTTCAGCTTGAAAGAGTCAGTGAGCCACGGAGCCACGTGGGGGGGGGTAGCGTGACCACCCAGCCATGACCACAGCCAAGCTCTTGACACCTCTGGCGTTTAGCTCCCTCCTCCGGAAGCGGGGTAATGAGAAGGCCTGCACACAGGGCACCTTGTGGTCTCACACGGTGACAGCGGGCAGGGCCAGGCGCTGGCACGGTAGACCCATCGGGAGGAGTAAAATGCACAGCACATGCTTATTGAATGTTTTTGAAAAGTATGAGTAAAGGCTTATGATATCATTAAAGAAAAACACGACACAATATGATCCAGGCTATGTACGCAAAGAAAATCAGAAAGTAACGCGTTGAAAATACTAATGAGGGGCGCCTGGGTGGCTCAGTCGGTTGAGATCCGACTTCGGCTCAGGTCATGATCTCACGGTTCGTGGGTTCGAGCCCTGCGTCGGGCTCTGTGCTGACAGCTCGGAGCCTGGAGCCTGCTTCGGATTCCGTGTCTCCCTCTCTCTCTGCCCCTCCCCTGCTCATGCTCTCTCCCTCTCTCAAAAATAAATAAGCATTAAAACAATTTTAAGAAAATACCAACAATAATTTTGTCTGGTTGACAAAACTGGACGGGTCTTTGCCTCCTTCTTTATTCCTTCTGAATTGGCCTGTTTTATTCAGTGAACACCCTGGTTTTGTGCTGTCACACGGCTGGAGACGCAGCGCACGCCCTGCGGGAGCCCCTTGTGCACGTCTCCCAGGAGCTCCTCCGCGTGGCTCTCCCGGAACAGTCTGCTTGTCTGTGTACCTTGTCTGATGTGTTGTGAATAGATCTAGAACCCAGCACCACCCTGCCTGACTCACTCTACACCCTGAGACCACCAGGAGCTCTGTAAATGTTGGATGGAAGTGGCCCCATGGCAGGTCAGCGCTGAAAATGGGCGGCTGCCCACCTCCGGGGCTGTGGCCGTGAACTGGCGCCCCCCAGGGGAGGCAGCTGGAGAAGGGACCCACTGTGGGTAACTGGGGCCTCTGTCCCGCAGGACCGTAGGCCATGCTGACCTGGTGCTGTGTCCTCATCTGCAGAACACGATCCCGAGGGTCAGTCCGTTTCGTCCCCTGTGGGTTCTCTGCTCTCAGCCAGGCACCCGCTCAGCACATGTGGAACCTTCCAGGTCCTTGGTCATCCCTCTGTCCTGTGGCCATGCACCTTCATCCGGGTGAGCGAGGAGACAATCCTGTGCCCCAGCGGCAGATGGTGGCTGACCCCAGGCCCGTGCTGCCGGGGACACCCACGTCCATCCATACGCCACACCTGGGAATTCCACAGCCTTGATCCTGTCACGGGGTGCGCGGACGGCCCATGTGATTAGTGCCCTTATGAAAGAGGCCCCGGAGAGCCCCCCCACCCTTCTTGCAGGTAAGAACACAGCCATCTGGAACCAGGAAGCGGTTCTCACCAGACGCCGAATCTGGGGCGTCGGGGCCCTGATCTCCGACCCCAGCCTCCAGAACTGAGAAATCAGCGTCCGTTGTTCATAAGCCCCTGGTCTGTGGTTTCCTGTCACAGCAGCCTGGACAGACTAAGGCAGGCACTCTCTTGTCCGGGGCCTGGGACCCTGGTGCGCTCACCCCCGTGTATTTGGTTTTGGTGTCGAGGATTGCGCATCTCCTGGAATCCTGCTTCTCTTTCCCCAGTTCCAGGATGCCCGGCCACCTCTCCCCTCCCAAACTCCAACACGGCCGGTGGTCTGATGTCCCACGTAGACAGCCCCTCCCCCACCCGGCAGGACTCCACATAACGAGAGACCTTTCTTTCGATATTCACAGAGGTGGCAGAGATAGACCTTTAGAAATAAATCCTTTAATACACTGCTTAATACACTACCTGTCGGCACGTTTCGCATTGCTCCCTGGGAGACTGACAGGTGGGCATGGGTGGGTATAGCCACACGTACCCCTGCTCTGTGTTTTACTGGGTGCAGGTGTTGGCTGACTGGTGCTGGCACAGTGATGGGGGAGCTTGAAGTAGCAAAGATGTCCCTGCTCCAGCAGAATCCCCCAGAGAGGGGACTGAGGCCGGTGGGGTTGGGCACCGTGGGGCTGGTGGCTCTGGCACCTGGGCCATGCTCTTGGCTCCTGTTCTGGTGACATTAGTGACACTCCCGTGTCCCGGCTCCTGCAAGGGAGGCGATATGAGGTGCTGGAGATTTCTCCAGTGCGGACGGCTTCTGCCTCTCGTCCACGAACATGCTCCAGGTTACAGGGTTCCCTTGCTTTTCTAAAGGCTCGGTCGACATGTGTCTCTTTCGCGTCCTTTTTGCTTATATACGGGAATCTTAATCCGTGGCTAGGCAGGAAGGCAGGCGGTTCCTGCTAGCAGCGTTTACATAAATTCAAGTTAACTTCCACTCTTCCCCCGTATGACAGAAACGCCTCGCAAATCTTTATGCTACGGCATTTTGCAATTCATATATTCTGTAGCAATAACAATTTTCCTTCGGAGAGGCAGAAAGGGCTCTTACTTTCGGTATTGTAATTTTCTGCATTTTCCCAGAAAGGACCTTAATAATCATGATGATAAAGCAGTCTTTTCTGTGCAGCAGGAATGAATGTCCTCCCGAAGACAGCTTGTAAGCCTCTGCAATCAACAGACAGATGCTGGAGAAGGGACTCTTTTATTCCATCAAATAATAATAATTTTGGGGCAATAGGGTGCCACCTTGACTTCAGTGGGTTCAGCGAGCCCCGGGGAGCAGGGCTGCTGTGTTCAGTCACCAGGTGCCATGTGTGGGGAGGACACACGAGTCCTCCCAGAGAGTCACCTGGTACTGTCTCTCTGCTGTCCCTCCAGGTCCGGGCTGACCACACTGCACGGTGCCCCAGCTGTCCTCCCAAGTGCCCTGCCCAAGTTGGTGGCACATCACAGGGCCTCTGAGAACCTGCCAGCGTGCCCCTTCATTGCTCACAGATCCATTGGCTCTGTCTGTGTGTCCTGGGACAGATGGGGTGGCTTCGGAAGGGGAGCAGGGGACAGAGGGAATTGGGTGGGTTGAGAAGCTGGGGCTAACGGGACTGGCACTCAAGTTAAGATCCCTCTCTATTTACCATCTTACACAAGAATTGTATCTTTTAGAAATTGCTTTGTTAGTCCAAGACTTCTGTCGATGGGGACACTGCTTTATGACCCTGTGTGATCTGGTAAGAGACTCCCATTGGCGACAAGGAGCAATATAAGGCCATTGTTTTTCTTTTTAGTCTGTGTCGGTTCATCCTCCAAGAACCGTGGCGAGCACATCCAGGGCCTCATAGAAAATAGGGCTCATGGGTCAGGGCAGGGAGTTGATGGCTGTGATGGCAGGGAAACATGAATCACCTAGAGACGCGGAGGCTCAGGATTCCGCAGGAAACGCCAACCTTCCTGGAAATGTGTGTGTATTTCTGTATATATTTATATGTCATGCATAAATATATACTATAGATATAGATATGTGTATAACTATATAAATATAGTGTATAACTATATAAATACTATAGATATAAATATATCTATAGATATAGATATGTGTATAACATGGGAATGTATATATAATGTGTGTATGTATGATGTGTGTACATAGAATGTATGTGAGTACATAGTGTGTGTATATATACAATGTGTGCATATATATAATGTGTGCATTATATATGTGTGTGTATATATATAATGTTTGTGTGTATATATATATATAATGTGTATGCATATAGTGTGTGTATATATATACTCTGTGTATATATATACTGTGTATATATATATATATAATGTGTGTATGCATATATATAATGTGTGGATGTGTATTTTGTGTCTATAATGTGTGTATATTATAGATATATGATGTGTGTATATGTGTGTATTATATAGAAAATGTGTGTGTGTACATATAATGTGTGTATATATATACAATGTGTGTGTATATATAATGTGTGTATATATATAATGTTTGTGTGTATATATATATAATGTGTATACATATAGTGTGTGTATATATATACTGTGTGTATATATATATAATATGTATATATATATATATAATGTGTGTATGCATATATATAATGTGTGGATGTATATTGTGTGTATATAATGTGTGTATATTATAGATATATGATGTGTGTATATAATGTGTGTATTATATAGATAATGTGTGTGTATATATATAATGTTTGTGTGTGTATATGTAATGTGTGTATATATATATATATAATATGTGTATATAATGTTTGTGTATATATGTGTATAATGAAGCCTTTCTTGGGGCAGAAGGTAACTGAGCTAAGAAGCATAGCTTATTCCCTTAGAAACTTTTCTCCGTCCTCAAATTTTTGTTGCTATTGAGCAGATATGGACTTTGCTGGGAGATATCATATATATACTTGGTCCTAGTTGTTAAAAGAGATATGGGTTCACAGGAGACTTGTCGGCACAGCTTGGGGCTGGAGTCCCTGCGACGTGGCCAGAGAGACGGTGCTGTGTCCCTAATGTGGCACATCGATGGCAGGGGGGGGGGGCAGATTTCACAAATGACAATAAAGGACACCCAGTGAAATATAAATTTCAGACAAACGCATTCTTTTAGTATAAGTATGTCCCATGGAATATTTGGGACATACTTATACTAAAACATTGTTCGTTATTTATCGGAAATTCAAGTACAAGTGGAAGCATTATGTGTCATCCGGCAACCCCCACCGACGACCGTTTTACATAAGCAACAAACTATGAGCAAACACAAAACTTGAGAGGAGTGTGGGGCCATGGCTTACCGGGCTCAGGCCATCCGAGCCCACCCAACGCCGAGGTGACGTCTGCTGCAGTGTTCTTCTCGGCCTGAGCAGCTGGTTTAGCGGGGTGGGTGTGCGTGCGTGTGGGTGTGCACACATGTGTGTGTGTGTGTGTGTGTGTGTGTGAAGAGGTGGGAGAGGCAGTGTGAGACCCAGGAGAAGGTTGTGGCACTGCACTACTATTTCCAGAGTCAAGTGCAAGAGAGAAAGAGTAGAGCATGAGTTGTCTGAATGGATCAAGCCCAGAGGTATGGATCAATCGATCAATCAATAGATAGATGGCCCAGCCAATGGCCGTTGAGAGCCAGGGTCTCTGCCGGGCGTCCACCAGGATCCTGTCACCGGCAGTGCAGACAGACATCGCATGGGAAGCCACCATCGAGGGGGGAGGGGTCCTGTCTGGGGAAGTGAGGAAGCCCGGGTGTGACCAGTGGCCTGGGGGGACTCAGGGGCAAGTGGGACGGTGAGGCCGGAGGGCGCCCAGCGGCCTTCGTAGGCTTTCTGCTCTACGTAGGGACGTGGGGACGTGGGGGCAGAACGTGAAACAGTGACGGTGGGGGGGCGGTGCCTGCCTTGCACCCCCCCCAAGTCCCAGGGCACAGGCTCACGGGCTCAGCCAGCTGGGGCCCGAGTGACCTTCCCTGGCACAGCATCCAAGGAGGCACCACACAAACACACACAAATCCCTCAAGAGTCAGGAGAAATACGACTTTAACACAACACAGGAAAACATCAAAATTCATGCAGGAAAATCATGATGAATGAAATATCAAAATTTGACATGAAGACGGTGCCGTGATGAGCCATACTGGAGCCCGAGGCAAAAAAAAAAAAAAAAAAAAAAAAGGTCAGGATTAATGATCCTGTCTTTATTTAAAATGCTGATTTTTGGGGCGCCTGGGTGGCGCAGTCGGTTAAGCGTCCGACTTCAGCCAGGTCACGATCTCGTGGTCCGGGAGTTCGAGCCCCGCGTCGGGCTCTGGGCTGATGGCTCGGAGCCTGGAGCCTGTTTCCGATTCTGTGTCTCCCTCTCTCTCTGCCCCTCCCCCGTTCATGCTCTGTCTCTCTCTGTCCCCAAAATAAATAAACGTTGAAAAAAAAAAT
The DNA here is from genome assembly GCF_018350175.1 of Felis catus. NCBI lineage: Eukaryota > Metazoa > Chordata > Mammalia > Carnivora > Felidae > Felis > Felis catus. The sequence continues at coordinate 3,452,201 of NC_058374.1, forward strand.
TTTAAATGCTGATTTTTTTGGTGGTGGGTTTCTGCATTAATTCTGCTTCTCTAAAAGTGCGTTAACATGGCGTTTACCTCAGCGACTGAAATTCTGTCCCTCCCTGGCCTTTTCCTGCAGGAAAGGGGCCCGGCCTGGCATCTTTGGAGGATACCCGTCTTCCCTGAAAACCCTTTGCCTCCATTTCTTACCAGCAGCCAGCAGCAGCTCTGGGGAGCACCTCCGAGTAAGGACGGGGCCGGGGCACGGGGGCCATAGGGCAGCCCAGAAATAGCCACACACGCACTCATTTGTTCATTCATTCATTCCTGCATTCCGCAGCTCTGACTGACACAGGCCGGGACCCGACAGCAGGCAGCACGTCTGTGTTCAGGTTCGACAACGCTGTCCTGTGGCCACAGCAGAGGAACGGCCCAGCCCCTGTCACCTCCCTCCACAGAGACGTAACTGCGGCCCGGTGACAAGGTAGGGGTCCTCCCTCCCCTTGCTGGCCTCAGAGGGCAGAAGCAGGGTTTGCAAACGCTGGCTTTCCTCCCACGCTGGCCTGGCCAGGGGTTACCAAGATCAGGGAGGAAGGGACAGCGGCCGCAGCCAGGGTGGGCTGGGGGGCGGTGCTGGGTCGCGTCCTCCCCTTGCTGGTGAGTGCTCCCGCATTCCCAGGAGAGTCCGGGCTGGGCCGTCCTCCGTCTCAGGAGGGAGACACGGTGATGTGGAGTTCAGGGTGGAAGTCTCCAGGACGAGCCGGGCTTCTTCCAAGCCCAGGATTTAAAAGGGGAAGAGAGGAGGCCTGTCCCTCTTGAGAGCAGGGACACATGTCCTGTGATTCCAAGGGCAGAGCGAGCACAGCTGGTGGCCTTTCAGGAGGCACCCCACTTCTAGCTTGTGGGGACGGTGGTTCACAGCCTGTGATCCCTTTCACAATCAGATCACGATCGGGGGGCAGGCACACCCCTGTGTGGGCCGCTGCTGAGGCACCCGATCCGGGGGGCAGAGTGAGAGCACAGCAGGTGCATAGCCCAGGGCGAGTCGGGGCTGAGGTCACGCGGGGGCAGAGCTGGGATCTAGTCCAGGGCGGCCGTGTCCCACACAGTCGTCGTGGGAGGTAGAGGGGACACTGGGGTGGGGGGGAGGCAACGTGGATTCTAGGCAGAGGATGGGCGTGATGTGTTGTGTTCTCTTTTTAAGTTTTAGCAGCAATGGGGAGGGGGCGCCTCTGTTTCCCAGCAGAGGGCCTCCCCTCAGGCGGGACGGTGACCGCTGGCTCCAGACAAGGAAGGTGCCGGCTGTGTGGTGATGATTTCCACGGAGGATGAAGGAGACAGGGAGGGAATGTGAAGGGCGCCCCGGCCTTGCCCTGGGCTGGACGCCGGCTGGCGTCTCCTTCCACAGGACACGCAGGGGCGGGCTCGGGGACAGGCTGGCGGACCTGCTCGCTCCGTCGCGGGCTGGTCTGCACACAGCAGGCATCTGGATCTGAGATCGGCCGTGCGGCTGGCCTGGGCTCAGCGTTTACGTCGTGACCTGTCGGGCAGTGACCATCGCACAGAAACCCCCGTGTGGGCCTGCAGGGGGGATATGTTTTGGAGTAAGAAGTTTACAGAAGAAATTGCGTCTGTAAACGTTCCTTCCTCACCTGGCCCCCTCCCCCCTCCGGGCAGCAGCACCCGCCCTTCTGGGGACAGCCGGAGCACAGGCGCCCGCCATGTGTGACCCAGTGCTCCTGGCCGTCGTCCTGGTCCCGGGGCCGAGGACAGGTCTTCTGACCGCAGCTGCGGCTTCCCTCACACGCGGAAGGCCCCACCCGGGCAGGGTTCCATGAGTGGCACCAGGACACCCCCCCTGAGGGCGCACAGCCCGGGTGCCCAGGGCGCAGTGGTCCTGGCGAGTGTCTGCAGAGCAGGTGGCTGAGACGGGCCACGCGGGCTGCAGGCGGGGCTGGGGCGAGGTGTGGGGGGCCGGTCATCGGGGAGGAGCTCTCCCCACGGCGACGTCCACTGCTGGACGGCAAACCTGCCCGGGGACAGGGACGGAGCCCGCGCCTTCTCTGCCAGGACCACGTGTCCTCTGCTCTCGGTCGCACACGCACAGCATCCCCCGCCAGGGCCCCTGGCCACCACCTCCGGGGGTGCGCCCTGCTCGCCCCCCCAGCCCACACCCGTCCTGGCCTTTTGCTCTCAAGTTACCAATTTACTGTCTTTTTTCTTGGATGGAGGAGGAAAGGGTTCACCCTGTCAACATTTCCTGTTGAGGGACACGTTGAAAAGACCGTCACAGTCCCTCCTTTCCTGTACAGGGAGGGTCGCAGAGCAGAAAAAAGACGATCTTTTACGCTTTTCGGAGGACAAGTAGGAGCCGCGAGGAGCTGTGACATTGGCTCCCAGCACGTGGCGGGGAGTGGGGGGGGAGGGAAGAAAGGGCGTCGGGCAGGGGAGAGGGTCCGCAGGGAGCCGAGAGGCAGCCTGGTAGCTGCCCGCTTCCGTAGCCGGCTGGTATGGAAAACCAGGGCGTGGCGAGGAGGAAATCACATTAAAATGTGTCCTAGCCTCATTCCCACTGCACTGGGATGGGTGCCTCTGAAAATGGGGAGGGGGCTAGGGGCCAGGAGGGAGCGTGACCTCCGGTTCCTGGGGGACCCAGGGACCTGGGGACCCAAGCGTCTCAACGCCGTCCCATCAGGATTTGTCCGTGATTCGGCCAGGCTCTCAGGTTCCCGACGAAGAGCCAAAGTTGCCAAGACCCAGGTGTGTTGTCCCCTGGGCACGATATTGACCTGTCGCGATCAGGTCTCATCCCACTGGGAGCACACCCCAGGCTGTACACAGGTGGGAAATGTCCCAGAAGGCCCACAAGGTGTCGCCCTCGTCCTCGGAATGAACACCATCTCCGCCCCTGCGGCACGGTGGCCACAGCCAGGAGAAATGTGCCCTGTTTCAAGGAAGCCATCCTTTCTAATAATAACGAGATGGCAGTTAGTAGGGGAAATGGCATAAAATTATTATACCGGTTAGTGAAATCCTGATTCTAAACTACAGAAAAATTCCCCCTTGAAAGCACGTTCAGGAAGACCGTAGCACTTTCCAGTCCTCTCTTTGCTCTGTGGACACACCTGACGACTGTGCCTCAGGGCCTCCTGGGTCTCCGGCCACACATGCGGTCAGGGGAGCGGGCTTAGCCCTCCTGGGCAGCCTGCACCCCTGTGCCCTCACGACTCTCTGGACGTCTACAGAATGGAACAAAACCCTGCAGGGTGGGCTCTGGGAGGGCCAAGGGGGTGCACGCTTTTCATGACGCTCACGGACTTCTCGAACAATCTGTCTCTATTTTACTAACGAGAAAGCAGAGTTTCAGGGCAATTCTGGGTCTTGCTCAAGGCCAAGTTCCCCATCAACATGGCTTTCAAACCTTGGGTCTGTTTGGCTCTTCACCCCGTACTCGGACTCAGCCCATTCTTCCGGCGGGCTGGCTGGGCCGGAGGGGGGGCAGGAGCCGGGAGCCTGAGCTGGAAGGGTGATTCCTAGGACACCCCAGCGCAGGGGCGGGGGCCCCGAAGATGCCCTGTCCGCACATCAGCACCACTGGTGGGGAGGAGGCCTCCCGCCGATCGCAGCGGGAATCCCCCGAGGCTCCATCGGGAAGCCTGTTTTCTGGACCCTTCAGGACGGGGCGAGAGTGGCAAGGGAGGCAAGCCGCCGGCAGCAGGAGTGGGGGGAGGGCTCCCCCTCAACCAGAACGATGGGGGGCGGTAAACACAGATGCGTGCTGGCCCCGGCCGCTGCTGTGTCCGCGCTGTGCCCTGAAAAGCCTGCCGGGTCCCCTGCGGGACAGACTCGACCTTTCCCTCCTGTCCCCCAGGTGCAGGCTGCGACAAGGAGCGCCCCGTCACCGGCCCCAGCTCTGCTCCCCAGGGAGCCCACCCCAGCCCCAGACGCCCACCGGCCCCGGCTTTGGGGAGTTGTCACCAGCAGAGGGGATCTGCTGTAGGCGCGAGGACAGGTCACCGTGGGCCCACTGCGTGGCAGAAACCGCGATCAACGGGCGTTGTCCCGCAGCCCTGCCGTGCGGTCCGCTGCTCTCCACCGGGGCCCCAGGGGTCTCGGAGCGGGGCCAGCGCCCCCGAAGCAGGTGCGACTTTGTGTTCAGCACAGCACCGAACGGGGGCTACGTGGTTGTGGTCCCAGTGGTGCGCGCCCACGTTTCTACGGCGACGGTAGCGTGTCCTGTTAGGTTGTCGGGGTTTCTGAGAGCGACAGGGTCTCCGTGGACCCCTCACTGATGTGGAGACGCTGGTGCCCGGGCCTCTGTGCTCTGAGTGAAATCGGGCCGGTTGGGGCTCCAACCGGTGCGCGTGAGGAGGGCGCCCCGACCCCATGAGGCACGTCAACTCACTGCATGTTCATGAAGCCTGAGAGTTGAGTAGACAAGTAGTGAACTCCCGTGACCAACACACCCGTATCGTGCAAGTTTCTCTCTTCGTATTCGGGGTTCTTGCGAGTTCCACATACTCGGCACTAACCTCGGGGTCTGCTGGTGAGACTCTTGTACGCACACCTGCACACACTTACATAGGCATACGCCTGCACACGCGCGCCTATCTACACACATCTGCGTGTTTGCACACACACTCACATAGGCATACACCTGCACACGCGCGCCTATCTACACACATCTGCACACACACCTGTACACGGGCACTCCTGCACACATGCATACACCTGTATACACACACACACCTGTACACATCTGCATGCACACACATACACACAAGCATACACCTGCACACAGGCACACCTACACACCCGCACATGCATGCACATGCACCTGCATACACACTCACAGATTCACGAGAGCAGGAGTCAGATGTACAAGGAACAGCCCTGCGGTACGCCGTCCCATCATATAAGGAGAACGTTGTGGAATAACTCTGCACCCTCTTGGAAGACAGATGAAGGGGAGACTCCCGCAGCAGGGCGGGCGGAGCTCAGAGGGAGAGAACCGCGCAATTGTTCGCAAACGGGATGGCCCGCTCCGTTCACCTCCCCGTCCGTTCCCCAAACAGCCCAGCATCCCAGCACTCCTTGAAAATAATTGCCTAGTTTGGAGTGAGCCTGACTGTATGCGTGCTGTGTGTGTGCGGTGGTGGGCGGGGAGGGAGGAGACCCGGAGGAGCAGGAGGAGAAGGGGACTGAATTCTGACTGGGTTGGAATCAGGCTGGTCTAGACCAGGAGCCTTCAGTTAGGGACTTTCTGAGAAAACACACCCTGGGCGCCCTCGCCGCCGGCTCTGCCCCGCCCCCTCCCGGGGGTCACCAGGCTGACAGCCAGCCGTCCCCTGGGGACCCCCGGCAAGTGCCTTCACCTCAAGAAGCCAGCAAAGTGGGTGTTTCCCTCATCACTGACTTGAAACACCGGTGACAAATAGTTGGGACACGGCGTGCTTTGAAATCGCAAACTAGCAGCAGGCGACATTCTCCCGCAGTTTAAGAGAAAGGGCATATTTATTATGTTTTAATACAGTCATGCTAGTAACACAGGCTGAGAAGTTTAGTGACTTCACAGACGGATGCCATTAAATGAGTCATTGGAAGGGCAAACAGTTTTATCCCGGGGGCTCCAAAGTGCTAGGAAGCTGATAAAGTATCGGAATTGCTTACAGGTTAACCGTGGAGACACTTGACGTCTTACACAGGTAATGGACTAAGAGGGAAATACGGGAAGGCGAAAATTGAAGAAATAAATTTACTAGGATGATAAGGCGCAGCTGCGTCTACCGATAACCTCGCGAATGAAAACAGAAAAATGCACATCCACACACTGATATTTTGTCTACACAACGTCAAGCGTCTCAACGCTCAGTATCCTAAAATCTTAGCCAAGAAGTCGGGCTGCGTGGGAGTCGGCTGCCGAGCGTGTCCCAAAACGCGCTCCCAGACCCGTTCCGGGTCAGGGGCTGCGTGCCCCGTGCCTCGATCCTGCCCTTGGCACACGCCTCACCTGGTGTGGATTAGCACCCCAGCCGCTGTTGTTGGCCATGTGACTTCTCACCTTTCTTTATGTGATGCTATTCTTGGAGTCGGGTTAAGAGGAAGCTGTGGTCCCTGTAAGTGTCGATATCTTTTCTCGCAGGGAAGGGGACGCTCACGGCAGAAGGTGCCTGGAAGGCGGTCCTCCGGCCCTCCCAGCTGGCGTACGAGGAGGTGTGCATCCTGCGTGATCCTGAGGGTGGGGTTCTCAGGGAGCCCGTCCAGCTGCCCACGGGTTTAACAAAGTGAGACACTTTGGGTAGACCTTTGGGTCACTTTCCCAGTGATACACATGGGTACAAGTCCTGGGTCACCCACCTCTCTTCGTTTCGGTAGGTTTTACATTCACACACTCTTGTTACCACTTCTTTTCATGTCTACCAATTAAAGCCCTGTCCTTTCCTCCTTTGGGCTCGCTCACGACCTGCGGGGTACTCTGCGTAATCACCGCTGCCTCCTGTTCTCCGGCCGTTTTACTTCGTGGTGCCTGGTGGTTTGGCCGTTCCTGCGGGGCGGCAGTTTGATGTCTATTGTAGCAGATTTTCTCAATAGCCCCTGAATCTGCCGTCAGGTCGATCATGTGTTCCTCGACTTTCATGATAAATGAAATCTTTTACCGAAGGGATCTTGATGAAGTGTCGGTCTCTAAGGACTTGCAGAGGCCACACTAGTTTTTCTTTTTTTTTTTTTCACCTTTGAATCCGGTGTGTTGTGAAATCTAGAAGTAGGTCATTCTCAACCACTCAGTTTTGCAAAGCTTCTGCATTAGCTGACCTCATTCTCACACCCTTTGAACAAGAGGGATCTTAAATGCGTAAGTATCGGACTCTGTGGAGCGAGCCTGAGAGGGGCCACGCGGTGGCAATTTGGATAGGCGCTGAGTGTCTGTTTGCAAGCGTTTGCCAGACCTTCCCACTTGGTCATTCGCTCCTTTGAACCCAAACATTAAGTCTTTAGGAAGGACTGTCTAGGGCACAAAGCACTTACTCTATTATAGTCTACGGGGGGAAGGAATTATGCCCTCCCCCGAGCCCCCCTGCCCCGGGACTGGATGGGGAGGGGCGGAGACCCAGGTGCGGCTGCCACCCTGAAGAGCCTCGGAGGGGCTTTCAGGCATCACCGAACCCCACGGAGGCAGGGGTGGGGAGGCCGGGGTGGGGAGTGGGTGTCCGGGCCGTAATTCTCGAGCGCTGGTCTTGCTACCACAGACAGCATAAATCTGATGCGCACCAGTGACTCGAACAGACGGCACAGGACATGCCAGGAACCTGGTAGCGAAGTCGTGACTCCCGAAAGGGAGCTACGACACAGCACTAATGGGGGAGGAGAGGACCTGTGTCCACAGCCGTCCGCGGCCCAGCTCGGGCGGCTCCTTCCCAAATGGGCACACGGCCAGCGCGCTCCGCTGCCGGGTTGCTGGGCCTCGGGGGACCCTCACTGCTGAGCTGTGTTCCGGTTAATGCCGGTCGGTATTTTAACCTCCGCCGACTGCCATCCTTGTGTGGAGTTCACAGAGGCCGCGATCTGCGCTGGGGTTTTGATTTTTGATGTTTGTTCATTAATGAAAGCCGTTTCCCCAAGAGCAATCATTCCCCGGAATGTCCATTTTAATTACGTTATAGACGTTTACTTGATGTCCAAGAAGGAGATTAAAAGATTTTGTGGAAGAGTTGAGAATGTAGATCTATATACCCACAGATACCTGCGGACATATAGGCATCTACCATGGGGATTTATTTCTGGACTTGGCTCGGTTGGTTAAGGAGGCTGAGAAGCCCCATGCTCTGGCACCTGCGGCTGGAGGCCCAGCAGAACCGGTGGCAGAGGTCGGCCCAAGTTCAAAGCCTGAGAACCATTGGCTGGTGGTGTAAGCGCCCGCCTGAGCCCGAAGGCCTGAGAGCCCAGGGCGTTGGCGTCTTCGGGCGGGAGATGATGGGTGTCTCCACTCGGAGAGAGCGGGTCAACCTTCCTTTGCATTTCGTTGTGTTCAGGCTTCCGAGGCTCGGACGTCATCCGCGCACTGGGGAGGGGGGGATCTTCTCTATTCAGTGTTGGCTCAAAGGCTAACCTCTTCCAGAGAGACCCCCACAGACACTCAGGATCCACCATTTACCAGCCCTCTGGGCATCCCTCAGCCCAGCCCAGCTGACACATAAAATCAACCCCCACAAGCTGTTGAAATCCTAACGCAAGAGGAATCAGGACAGAGAATCTAACACGATGAAGTACAACGAAAGTATGATATAGACAGATCTAGGTTGCATTCCTAAAAAAAATTTTTTTAGTTTAGTTTTTGAGAGAGAGAGAGAGAGAGAGAGAGAGAGAAACAGAGGTGGAGCAGAGAGAGAGGGAGAGAGAGGAAGGGAGGGAGAATCCCAAGCAGCTGCACTGTCGGTGCAGAGCCCGACTCGGGGCTTGAACTCACAAACCATGAGATCATGACCTGAGCTAAAATCAAGTCAGACACTTAACCGACTGAGACACCCAGGAGCCCCATATTATTTTCAATAGCTTCATTATTTAACACACATACAAAGGGCTCGTGCTTTATAAGCCACGTCTCAGTTGACAGGGAAGAAAAAGCAAGCCCACGCGGGCACTCTGCGGGCGGTTTTGGGGGTTCCCCACATGGTTCCATAACGGGCCCAATCTTGATTGGACCTTTCTGATGTAAGAGGGGGTTTTATTCTGTTCATCTGGATGTCCATCCAGGAGACCCAATAGATCAGCTTCGGGAGTCTGATGACTGTGGCTTGGGGGAGACCCAGAAGGCCACAGTCTCCTCTCTGTCCCCCAAAGGTGACTTTCAAAGTGTCACCTCCGTGCAGTTTGCCCTGAATGTGTGCAAAATGCAAAACATACCAAATCGTTTTCCCGTTGAGCGCTCAATCTAAAGTAGGGACGCAAAGAAATCTTCTTCCCACCTTTATTGAGGTATCACTCACAGAAGTGTGTATTTTTAAAGTATACAGCGTGATAATTTGGTGTGTGTGTGCGTGTGTGCTCTGAAATGATCACAACTGAGCCAATTAACACAACTGTCACCTCCCACAGCTACCTGTTTGGTGTGTGTGCCAGGGACACAGACGATCAGCTGATAGGGACTTTCAAGCGCACAGTAGGGCACTACCGGCTGAGGTGGCCACGTGTCAGTCCCTGAGCTTACTTGTCCTCCAGCTGAAAGATTGTCCCCTTTGACCAGCACGCCCCCCATTGCCCCACCCCCACCCCCTGGCAACCACTGTTGTCCTGTCTGCTTTTACGAGCTTGGCTTTTTTAAGATTCCACCTAGAGCTGCGACCACGCCGTATTTGTCTTTCGGTGCCTGGCTTATTTCATTTAGCGCACTGCCCTGCAGGTTCATCCGCGCAGGCACGACGGCTTGGAAAAGCATCTCACACTCACGCTTCTGTTGCACTGAAAGCCCTGTGGCTGGGTGTTCACGTGTGCACCTGTGTTTGGGCAAGCAGGAACTTACGAGCCGGGCAGCCCGTTTCCTTACTGAAAAAGATTTCCGGTCCTAAAGGGTGAGACCCCCGGGGCCAGACTCATTCCTCAGGGTCTCGGGGGTCTTGATTCCGGCTTTCTATCCCAGATGGAGAAGCGCTTCCTCGCAGGCTGGGAAGGCACTTAGCGGTCTCAGTGCAGAAATAGATGGCTCCAGGCTATGATGTGGCTTTTCCGGAGTAAAGCACATCACTAGCTTCTGCGAATGAGGCAGAGGTTTACGGAAAGTGTGGAGCTGCTGATGTTGCCTAAGGCAGACGGGGGGGGGGGGGCGGACAGAGGGAGGAGGTGAGACACCGTCCGGCTGGGGCTTGTCTTGCCTGAATTCCAAAGGCCCGCTTTCCAGGCTGCGTTTGCAAGGGTGCGTGCGTGTCGCGAGCCATTGCATCGCTCTCCTGAGCCACTTAGAGTCTCACAGATGTCTGCGCCCGTCTTCCCTGCTTCCTGTCCGTCTCCCTCCCCCACGAACAGAATATTCCTGGCCCACTCAAGACTCTACTCGCTGCCAAGAGCCTCGTGCAGTCGGAGGATGCACGTGCATTCTGGATGGCACTATGCCACCCCCCGCCACCGCAGAAATAGTGTATGTGCCGCCTTCTTCTGGTCGAGGCTTCAGTCTACCGTCCAGTAGGGCGGTGGCTTTCAATGGCAGATACTCAGCTCACAGGTGTGCCCATCCATCCAGCCTTCTGCCGCTGAGGACTCACGCAGGCGCATGCAGACTTGACTCGCCGAAGGATGATGGGGGCAAACAGCGGACCCGCAAGCGAGTCAGGCGCCCACGAGCGAATGCTGGATGGCGTTTCCTCCGTGACGCTCCGTGCGTCCGAGCTGCTGCGTCGGGAGTGCTGAATGGACGGCCGTTTTCCTCCACACTCCGTTGTCCCCTTCCTCACTTAAATCGCGTGTTCTCAGTGTGTTCGTCCCAGCGATGGGCTGTAGATCCGTTCTTTAAGAAAGAACCCACAGTAGTCACTTGACACAAGCCTGTGATTAGAGCAGTTTGTAAAGATTTGTTCTCCTTGAGTTTTCTTCCCCCCCGCCCCTGTGAGCAAAGCAGTAATCTGGAGACGCGTTCAAGGAAACTCAACACTCATCTGTCTGTGTTCCGTAATGGGCTGGGAGCTCTGGTTGTTTTCACAGAAACCAGGGAGAGTCCTGGGAGAAATGACAGGGTTGGGGGCGGCGTCCGGGCCCCGAGATGCCCCAAAGCCGCTGTGGCTGAGGATGACAGTCCCTTGCATGAGAAACAGCTTCAGTGTTTAGTTTGAACATTAAGATCCAGCTGGAGGAGTAAATGTTTTCTTATGTGAGTCTTTAATTCGATTTGGGCTCTCATGTTTTATATCAGAGCCCGGGGCAAAAGGCTTTCCCAAAAAAGGGCAAAATCAGGCTTGCAGTCGTAGCTACACGATTCGTAAAGGACCTGGCTTCATAGCGGATAAAAAGGACATGATGGTGATGAGTGTCGTTTATTCGACTGAGTGATTCCCCTCAAGTTCCCTGAAATTGTAACCGTGGCTCAGGCGTGTCCAGTGGGTGTGTTTGGCTTGAAACTTCTCAGAAACACAAATATTTTGTAAGGTGAGGTCCAGCCTAGCAGATTTCTCTTTCATCACTTGTATTCATATAAACAATAGAATGTCTCGTGACGTACAAGACCCGAGTAACTTGGGATTGAACCCAAACACTATAAATAAATGACAAAAACCGAAGCGGTTTCTTGAGGTGTAAGCGACCTCAGGGTTAAAATGACTTGCGTTTCCTGACTAGATTTAATTTTCGAAAACGACACCGTGATGCTTCATTAGCAGACAAATGTCTCATGGAGAAATTTAGTCTAAAAGCGCAGTCAAGTTCTATGTTTTCGTTGCTACCTTCCGCTGAGAACTTCATCCGGGAGCCGGTCTGAGGCAGATAGAACCGTTCAGGGCTCGCACAGTGGTCAACAGCAATCGAAGGATGGGCTGGGGTTTTGAAATCACTAAAGCTGCTATTTTAGCGTTGCAAATCTAAAGACATTCCTAGCTGCAAATGTTACAGTTCACAGTTTAATCAATTGGAGGCTAGGAAGCTTCTGGGTCGAGTAACCACCTCAATGTCAAGTATTTATGCTCTGTGTGCTGTTACGTACGGCGTATGCCCTACTTAAGACGGAATTCTAGGTCCTGGCATTAAAGGAGAAGGGGAAATCCTGCTCTGTGATGGGGAAGGTTCACTGTCACGTTCCCACCCTGGCCTGAGCCGGGTGGCCTCTGGGGTGATACACTGTTGACCTTGTTGACAAGGCTTCAGGTTTTCCCTCATGTTCCGCACGGCGCTGGTTGAGGGGGAACCTCATCACTGTCGGGTGCGGGGACAGCAGACGCAGTGAGGACTGTCTCAACCAGAGCTTGTGAGACCTCCTCTACCCAGGAGGGAACTCCTGTAAACCTTTGCAGGAAGCTAGTGCTTGACACGGAAGGACAGCAGTCACCGAGTGTTTTTGCCTCCTTGGATCCTCCCCGAAGCCCCCTGAGTGGGGGGTGATGCCCACCCTCGCCTTACAGGTGCAGAACCCGACACTTTCAGGTTTGGTGACTTTGCCAAAAGCAGAGGGGTGGACCTGAGGTGTGGTCTTGGCTTCTTCCACGATGAGTCCGGGCTGGTGCAGGACCCACAGCCAGGGGCCGTCCAGCATCTCTGCGCGGATGAGCCATCACGGTCAGGCAGCTTGTCCCCCCAGCACAGCCAAGCGACCTGAGGCCAGCCTGCAACGCCAGGCCTGTTTCCAGGGTCTCTCCTTGTTCTGGTGTCCGGGACTGTGTCTGTCACCAGAGGGAGCAGGCAAAGAAAACAAGCAAGCATACCGCTGTTTCCCCCCAAACTCACTGCACCCGACTCTTCAAAGCTTCCAAAGATTCCATCACCACCGCGCTGTCCCCGGATCTCCCTCTCGTCTCTGAAGACCATCTCCGGGCGTGGCTGTGGTCTCCCACGCCCTCCCCACGGCTTCCTTTGCTCTGGACTCTCATCCTCAAGCCACAAGGGCTTTGGAGACTCTTCAACATGAACGGTGACACAGCCGCATTCAGAAGTTTCCAGAGTAATTCGTTTCAGACCCGGGGGTGATGGATCTCGGTCTGTTTTCTGCCTGATACACAATCAATGGAGAAACGTCATGCCAACACTCCCTACTGTGCTGACTTACTTTTCCCAGTGTCGTTGAGGACTTGATGACATCTTTAACAGTAACTGTTTGATTCCGCTTTGTTCGGCCTTGAGTTTTCATAAGCTCTGAAATTTCATTTTTCATAGATATTTATGAAAGCTTACAAAATGTATCAGATCAAATCCCCAAATACGAGATCTCCTGAGTGTACAAACTAAATTGATCTTAACTCACTGCCAGAATTGAAATCTTGTAATGAAATAATGGAAAACTGTTTGTCAGTCCATGGTTTTGCCTTTGTATATCCCTGTGTGCTGTATATTCCAAAGAAAAGACATACGAAAGAAAATCTAGAACCCCCATTGGGAGTGAAGGAAATATAAGACAGTAATATATCCGCACCCCACCTGGCTCGCTCTCTGGTGCTCTGGAAATCTCGGTTTCTGCCGCCGGTGTGGCTCCTTCTACTTTGGTTTTGGGGGATTCATTTTCATAATATGGTCCGTCGCAAAGTCAGAAAAGTATCCTGCTGTAAAATGTGCTCCTTCCTTCCCCCTTTCTGGGCTCACTTCATTCCATTTATGCGAAACAAACTCCAGCCCTTCAAATACTCAAAGATGAGTGTCCGGATTCAGTCTTGAAAGTGTCGCTCACTGATAGTGTTATGTTACATTTCTACCGAAAGTGTGCTCTGCCTTCTGCAACTGAACACCGCCGCTCCCCACTTGGCGACAGGGGGACAGACGTCACCGGAAAGCACACGTGGCTGAGGACACAGTCCCTTCCCTACAAGCATGTTTATCAGCGCTTCATTGAAAACGGTCACACTTGGGCACCTGGGTAGCTCAGTTGGTCGAGCATCCAGCTTCGGCTCAGGTCATGATCTCACGATTCATGAGTCCAAGCCCCACGTCAGGCTCTGTGCTGACAGCTCAGAGCCCGGAGCCTGCTTCGGATTCTGTGTCCCTCTTGCGCTCTGCCCCTCCCCTGCTCTCTCTCTCTCAAGAATAAATAAACATTATTTAAAAAAACGGTCACACTTAAGAAGGTGCAGTGGCCATGCTTTCACATGCATGGTGACCTCTTTGGCAAAAAAAAAAAAAAAAAAAAAAAAGAAGAAGTTCAAACATCAGTGACAACCTGGTTAAAAGTATCTGTGTGTTGTCTTTTTAAAGAAATTATTGGAAAGAGAAGTACTTTCTTGTGTTCTTTTTTCTATAAGCTTATAATTAGGGAGGACAGCCTTAATATTTGGAGTGTTTCTGATCTCGAAGACTTAAAACTTCTTATTTGAAGGTTTGCTGACATCTTTCCTTATGAATACCCAGGATCACACCACGGAGCAGGAACAGACGTTAGAGCTCATTGACCATGTCTGTCTGTCTGTCTGTCTGTCTATCTCTAGGGAATCCATTATTTTCCTGTTTATCAATGTACCCATGTGCTCGGGTCTTCCACTTTTTGTGGATCTCATTTCTGCTCAAGGAGAGACAGCTGGAATTAGAATCAAGGCCTCTGAGCAAAATTATGTCACTTTCAGCAGGTCCAATGAAAGAATTTGAGTACCTCTGCTTTTCTGGAATAAATAAAATTTTGATTTTAAGTCAATTATAAGTAGATAATGGAGTTCATAAACCCTCTTTCACCCTTAAAAGACTGTGATTTGGAATGGAGACTTAATGGTCAACTTTTAGCCAGTCCTACCCAGAGAATATATAAAAATGCTAAAGGAACAGCACCCCCAAGTTGTCCAAACTATGCATTTTTATCATTGAATAGCCTGCCTACTCATTGCTGGTTACATAGCACAATCTTTCCCCATTTTTATTACCTTGACCTACTTCTATTATTTTTTAAAGGGGTCCAAAGTTATTTGGCAATTTTCTCCTTCGGGGAAAGTTTTCATTATATTTTATTCTCACTGACCTTTGGTTTTAAATAATTTTTCAGTATTTCATGTTGCCTATGGGTTGACCTCAGGAGTCCACAAACACACGTACCTCCCACACGATGAGACTGGATTAAATGTGCTTAGTGGAAGTGTACCAGGCGTTTACAAAGCAGACCTGACCTCACAGAGAGAACGGTGAGGAGGCACCCAGCTCAGGGCTGCTTCCTGTGGCCTCAGAATGCAGAGCACGGATGCGCATTGCCTCTGTTTCCTCCATCCACGCAACACGGACAGCGCAGTGTGGCTCCGGCCCTCACGGCAGAAATGCCCTTGGACGTAGAGGCTTTGCTGAAGCAGTCGGAAGAATAGCACTCAACACATTGGCTTCTGGTAAACACTGAGCCTCCGCCTTCTGAAGCTGGATGAGCCTGGGCCGGGCCTTGCAGGGAGAGGCCTGGTCCACGGCCCACAGGCGTTCAGCTGCCTGCCCCGTTCCGGCACCCCGGAAACCATCCTCAGCCCTGGGGCCTCTCTGATGATGTCCTTTCCCGGGTAGTTCTGAGGAGCAAGTCCGTTCCCTGCAACCCACGACATCTTTCCTCCTTGATGGAATACAGTCACTAGATGGCGATTTGCCAACATTTTATAGTTTTTTTAAAAAACACAGTTTATAGTAAAGGCCCTTGGGAAGAGTGGGCTGCTTGAGCTCCCTTCCCAGGAAGAGCTTTCTTCCAGGCCCAGGAGAGGCAGGACGGCCAGGCCGAGGGGCCCAGTGCCAGGGCAACCGACAGGGTCCACGTCCGCGGCCAGTCTTGGCTGAACTGCCGTCAGCACCGCGGTGAGAGATCTTTTGTTCTGAAGTGACCCCAGCGGTCGGAGTGTTATTTCTGGTCTCACTGGCAGCACTTACAGCCACGACTATTTTTAGCAAACTTTATTTCTGTTTTCAAACCTGAGGTTATTCCTTCGATCTGGTGTGTGTGCCCTGATGAATGCCTTATCTCCCCCCCCCTGCCCCCCGCCTTCATTTTCTCTCTTCAATACCCCGTCTACTCGTAAGGCAGTTTCTATTTCTGTCTCTCTTCCTGGTCATTTTGGCTGAAAGAGGAAAATATCTCCCACCGTTAAATCTCTGCCCAGGTGAGAAAGGAGAGGTGTCTGGCCTTCCCTATGACCACCGGGGTCCCTGGGGCCGGGGTGGGGGGGTTCTCCTTCCCGGGCTTCCACACCTCTGGGTTTTCGGAGCATCTGTTACTATGGTTACTCCTTGTCTGGTGGTGTAGGGTGATGCAGAGAAAATCCTAATTTCTACTTCACTTTCTCCCCATGTTAATGAAGCTTGGGTAGGCTCCCTTCATTGTCAGGGGCTCGGCCACCCCGCCATGGGACCGGGTTGGAATCCACGCAGAGAGTGAACACGTCTTCAGAGGGGTCTGAACACCACAAGTCACAGCTCCTGGAGGGCAGGGCGGCAGGGATGGGAGAGACACAGCAGAGCCTCGTTTGCGAGAATGGTGTTAAAAATAAATGTGCTTGGGAAGAGACCGACGTGAACCAAGTTATACACTGACGTGTACCACGTCGTGGTTTCGTCGGTTCGTAAAGGAGCGGGGTGCTTTGGACAGGAGAGCGCCCCCTACCCCGGCCCAGGCTGGACGGTCCGGGGAGAGCTGGTCTGTGCGACTCTCCTCCTGGTTTGCTGTGTGAATTCCTTCCTTGCGTGCGGTGGCTCAAGGGAAGTCGGGGTTCTTCTCGTTAAATCCCTGCCCAGCAAGCCCCGAGGGAAGGACGGAGCCCAGAACCCGACCGGCGAGAGTAAGGCAGAGGCACAGCCAGCCACTTCCCGAGGTGGGTTCGGCCCCTTCTGTCCCAACGTCCTCGCCCCGCCCACACACTCTGTGCCTCAGTTTGATTCCCGTTCCAAAGACAGGGTTCGAAGGGGTGGCTTTGGAGGGAATGAGCCAAGTGCAGAGAGGCCGGGGACCCCTGCAACTGGGAGCGTGAACGGAGAGGGCCGGATCTGGGTCAGAGCTCGCCCCGCAACCCACGGCCGCCTTCCTGCCGCAAACGCCAAGGAAAGTGCTTGGTGACAGGAACAGAGGTTTCAGAAGGAAGCCAGCCCCGCAGACGCGGCTGGTTCTGTCCCAGGTTATGTGCCACGGATCTGCACTAAAAAGATGCCCCCCGTGCTCCAGCCTTAGCCCCCCTGGCTGTGAAGTTAGCTCATCCCCACGTCCTCTGTCACTCAGTTTGAAGGGCTAGCACGGGCAGAGGGCTCAGGGCTGCTGGGACGGGCAGGACCGAGAGACGACGCCTTTTTCTTCGGCCTGCGGCGGCTCTGGGGAAGGATCCTGGAAGGGACAGGCATTGCTGGTTGTGGCATCCACGCACACACCGTGTTGAGGAAGTCCAGACGTGAGAACCTCAGTCACACGAAGGCCTTCTTTCCTTTCCCCGCGTGGACTTCTCGAGTTCTATTTCCATTCCTCATTTCTCGACTCCATGGAGCCTCGCCCTGAACGTCTTGGCCGAGTTTGCCTCCAGAGACTGTGTTTTGAACAGCCTCATCCTGGTTTGCTGTGGGATGGTTTTCTGCGTGTGCCAGCTGTTCGAGAGAAAGCGGGGGGTGGGGGCTTCAGCCTGCACAGACGGTCTTCTCGTTAAATCTCTGTCCGGCACACCCCGGCGGAAGGACAGAGCTGAGAACCTAGGGGTCTGGCCAGAACGTGGACCAAGGTGCGGAGTTCATCCCCATCCCAGGGTGAGGGCCCCGCTGTGGGATCTTAATGGAGACCTGGGCCCTCGTTCACTGAGTGCTAGCTAACTGGCTGTGTCCCGAGCCGAGACGGAACACGGACTCCATCCCGAGTCGTGCGACATCCTCGTTACGGGTATCGAGTGACGTACCGAGCTGCCCGCACCAACACATACCCTTCACGGCCAGATGTAGAAGATCACGGGGGGTTTTGCACCAGCCACGGGCTTCCCTCCGCTCTCCAAACCCACGCTCTTGGAGGCATCGGGTCTTTGCTTCTCTGCTCCGTATCATCCCAGGCCAAGGGGACGCGGAAAAGACGGATTCCAAAGGCTCGGTGCTTCACGTGTGTTCCCATTCACCAGTTCCAACCACACTGCAAAGGTGGCACCACGGTTTGAAACAGCAGATGAAGCTTTATGCCCACAAGGCAGGCCAGGCAAGACTGAATGCCACCACCAGCTGCAGCCGTTTCTTACTGGAAATTAATGAAGATTAGCGCCAAGGCACAACTTTTCCGGGGAGGGAGCCCTTTATCATCTCCTTCGCGTTTCTCAGAATAAAGTAGTGACTCTCAGCACGGCACCTGCAGGGCAGGGCCGCTTGCGGTAAGCACCAGCCTGTCTCCCAGCAGCACGACGCTTGCCTCCTCGCCTTCCTTTCGGATCAGAGCTGAGGTCCTCGCGTGGGCTCAGAGCTCTCGTACGTCACTTTATTAACTCCGCCCGCTTCCCTCCAAGGGAGCGGTGGACCACTGCCCGGAGAGGCTGAGTCACAAAGGTCACCTGTACAGGGAGGCTGCCGCTGGGCTGGCCTGGGCCAGCCCCCCCACCTCTGGTTCTCTTGCTCGTGGTCCTTGTGAACACCTAGTGAACACACGAAAGCGGAAGCCAAACTCTTCCCCACGACCCGCCAGCAGCCACGCTTCCACCAGGCTGGTGTTTATCTCTTCCAGACGGTAATCACAGTGGGTGTGCATGCGTCTTCAACGTGACACAGGACTGTGTGCGTAGCGCCGTGGTCTGTTTTTCATTCGATGCTGTAGGGGAGGAAAAAACTCTCCTCCTGACATCCTAGGTTCTCCGCCTGGGACTCTGTAAATGGGATGAACCAAAGACATTAACAAGAGAAAAGCATGCAGGTTCATTTATTATAAGTTTTACGTGGCACGTGGCCCTCACAAGGAAATGAAAGCCTGGACAACCAGTTTCTATGCTGGGCATGATAAAAGGTGGACTTTCGTGGAAAACGTTGCAGGACAAAAGGTATGAGCTTGCAGTAGTGAACTGGGCACACCCAGCAAGGCCTGCTTGTTGGGATTCCGCTCGGCGTCCCTGTCTTTGGAGATAAGGATGCTCTTGTCCTCGAGGGGAGTGGAGGGAGGGTACCTGTCACAGGAGGGTCCCATGACCCGCTTCAGGGGAGGTCAGAGAGTCTTTCGTGAACCCACCATTCCTCAAACTCCTTCACCTTGAAACGGCCAATCTGCGGAGGCACCGTGTTTTGGGGTGGTGTGTACTAAATGCCACCAATATTAAGTCATGAGATTGTTCGCAAGTCGTAACCGAGAGATGTCACCAGCCCCACTCTTTGAGGAAATTATCACTCACAGGGGCCCCAAACCGGTCATGTTGCAGACAGCTAGAAAGCCGGAGCCCCAGCCTAGGAGCCCCGATATCGGGTTTCCACAGCCTCTGAAGGAAGGAGCTGACCACGCCCATTTCATACACTTCCAGAAAGGTCTGGGCAGTGGCGGAGTGGCGTTTTGGTGATTTGCTTCAGCGGACACTCCCTGGCTCCACATGCCCCGTGGGCCTTGGGTGCTTTTCCTGAGCTAATCCCTGCTGAGAGATTGGGATCTGAAAGTACCAGACCCAGACTGAGAAAAGATGCATTTCTCTTTCTTCTCTTGGTAGGAAGAGGAGCCCCAGGACTGAGACAGTGTCAGATAATTAAATTGAGAAGGTGGTAAATTATGTAAACGATTAAATTCGCATTATTAATTCACATAACAAATACATTTGAGCCACTTCTGTGTGCTCTGTGCCGGGCCAGACCAGGGGTGTCCCACCAGACTCCCCAGCAAACGCTAACTCCCAACCCCCCCCAACCCCCCTCCCCCACCATCCCTTTTCTGTCTCGGTGAGTCTGTCTCCTCCAGGGAGACTCACAAGAGTGGAATTCTGTGCCATTCGTCAATAAGATGCTTTTTTTTTTTTTTTGATGAATGAAAGCGCTCAAGTCTACAGTCATATTTGTGTTGAAGAAAAAAGCACATGGCTGTCTAGTAAGGGTTCTGACCTGAACTGGGTCAGAGAAATACAGTGGCAATGCTGTGTAAACAGATACCCGGAGGGAAGGGGCAACCTGTAGTCGCGAGGTCTTTCGGTCCCAGGAAGTAGCATTGATTGCTTGATGACTCCTTGTCTCTGTGAAACTCTGGCTCAACAGGATGCCAAGGCAGGAGGTGAATTTGGAGATGTGGTCAAGGCGCAGAGGTAACTCACAAGTACTGAGAGGCCACGGTTGTGGGAAGTGGGGACTAAGTCCCAGAGCACCTCACGTAACGCCTCACTGTGCTCCTCCCAAAGCCTCTCGTTTCTACCTACGGAGGAAGGAGAAGGTTTCCTCCACCCTCTTAGGTTTTGTCACTGGGGCATGCTAATTAAACTGACAAGAGACAAATTAGAAGGAGAAAAAGCATACACATTTTTATTGATGTTAATATGTTTTATTTCATGCCCCAGGGTTTCATAGGAAAAACAATGAAAACCCAAAGACGTGGTTAGGCTCAGAAGCTTATATACCATTTTAAGAAAAGGCACTAAATCATCGAGAAGTGAACAAAGGAAGGGGGATTGGACTCCTAGGGGCGGTAAATTGTGGGAAGGTAAATACGTGGGGAAACTAGTGGAAGATAAAGATTATTTTAGTCAGGCTTGTTTGTGTGGACTCATCTCAGAGCTGTCTTCTTACCATCTTCAGACCTATAAAACTCCATTAGAGAGGAGATTTATGGTCGTCGTCATTTTTCTGAAGTTTCTGCTTGTAGTCAAATAAGGGAAGCTCTAAAAAGTCTTCTGCATCCATCCATTGATTTTTAATTGCCTTCTGGTCAACATGATCCGTGTAACCCAAGTGGCATATTTTGGGATGTCGTATTTGGGTTCCTTTCACCTCCCAAATGTTGGATGGTTCACACAAAGCTCTAGTCCTGATATTGAAATGAACTTAGTGTAACATCTGGAACTCAGTTCGCTCTAAAAGAAACAGGTAAAGGGGCTCCTGGGTGGCTCAGTAGGTTAAGCGTCCGACTTCAGCTCAGGTCATGATCTCACGGTTCTCGAGTTCGAGCCCCGCGTGGGGCTCTGTGCTGACAGCTCAGAGCTTGGAGCCTGCTTCACATTCTGTGTCTCCCTCTCTCTCTGCCCCTTCCCTGCTCATGCTCTGTCTCTCTCTGTCTCAAAAATAAATAAACATTAAAAAAAATGGTTTTAAATAAAAAAATAAAATAAATAAATAAAAAGGTTAAATCGTACATAGCCAGGCCAATATTTGTTTAACCACACTAAATGAAAGATGATTTGGTTGAGGCACCAGAGAGAGACCTTTTATTTAATCTGGTCTTACACAAATGTGCCCGCCCTCAGTGAGGGAAGGAAGGTTCCGGGCCTTATCGTAACCATCACGAATGTCCGCTCAGGGGATCGTTCATCTTTGCTCCAAATGTCATTTCTTGGATGCTGACTTATGCGCCCCCAGTGGGAACTCAAGCGGATTCCCTATCAGATGCACACAGCTGTGGGCACAGACCTGGAGCCCCGACTAGGGAACGATTCTGACTGTTCAAACACAAGTTTGTCAACAGAAATGTGTCGGTCAAAGCTCTCTGCTGCCGAGGGGTTATTTGGAGATTGTTCATAATTATCTAAAGAGAAAAGCCATCTCTCTTGCCCCCCTCTTCCTTATGCATGGGCACCATACGGAGCCACGGGAAAAATTGCCCTGCTCCGAGTGTCCGATTTTCAGCAAGTGGCTAACTTACATATTTTAAGGGCTGACAAGAGGTGGACACCTGTTCAAACAAACCAGAGTCAACCAATCAGAATGACCCGTCAGCACACATATTTGCTCCTTTGGTACCTTCTATAATTAGAAGCAGGAGCAAAATCGCAGGAAAAATAGATCGTATTATAAACCGATCTCGAAAGCATATCCCCAGGCTACTTCTCCCTAGATTAAACTCCTGCTCTAGGTTTAATTTAAAGGTTGATGAGATTTACTTTAGGAATGATGACCCAAGATATCAATGGTCTGTAGTTCTTAAAGGGATGATTAGGGTCACTGACTTCTATTCTGAAAATTTATTTTGAGACAGAATAGAGAAACAAACTCACGTTTGATAAAGAACTTCTGAAGTAGAAGGAAATAATTCGGTGATACTTACCTAACCAAGACTTTCTTAACATGTAGACTACCCCACTCTATTAAGCTTGAAAGAAACCAGAGCTGGCAAGCCAATGCACAGCTTCGGAGATCCCCGGGGATATTTTTGTTAGAAACCTGCCCAAGCCAGGAAGGTACAGAACACGAATTTGAACTACAGAGAGGCCACGGCATGTGCTGAACTCCCCCCTCCAGAGACTTAAAAAGCAGGCGAAGGAAGGGAATAAAGAAAGGGAAGAAGAGGAGATACAAAAAACATGGGGTGAGTGAGGAGTCTTGGCTATGAGGCGCCCAGGGCTGAGACGGGACGCTTGCAACTGTCTTAGGTGGGCAGGGCTCGGACGCAGTGTGCGGTGTTGACCCTGGTGTGGGTGTTGACCCTGGTCTGTGGTGTTGATCGTAGTCTGCAGAACTGATCCTGGTGTGCAGTGATCTGTGGTCGTTACACAGCACGCACGTCCCCTCGTTAGCGGTCTGTAACTGATGGCGCGCTGTACGTGTTTATTGCCCATGTCCTCCTATTGTTCTGGACGCCTCTGCGGTCTACTCTGGACAAGAGGAGAGCCTCCCTAAACACCACGGGTCCACATCAGCAGGCCTGGGGACATCCCTGGCTCTCGGTGGGCAGACAGATGTGTCTGTGAGTTCTGGCAGCTGGGTGGGCAGTTAGCCACTCAGTGTTACAAGCCCGGGACGTGGGAGAGGGGCCAGTGGCCGGCGGGGCGGGAGCACCTTTGAGTCCTCCGTGGTAAGAAGCGAATACCAAGAGGCTTCCGGTTTGCCAGAGAATGACATCCTCGGTCGTCGTGTGTCGGCTCCCGCAAAATCAGGCCATCGCGTGTGCTGTGGCCTCCCTTCTGCTAAATACCACGCCGTTAACTGAATCCCCTAACTCCCTACCTGCCGAAGTTTTTTTCTGTTTGTTTGTTCTCTAGATCGATTCCTACAAAACATGGAGACTCTCAGGTCTCGGTGGCCATTAATTTTGTTGCGTTTTCAGAAATTGAGTGTGGCTGTTGTTCCCCCTCCCTTGCCCCCCTTTGCCTGTCTATCTCTCTCTCTCTTTTCCATCCCTCTTCCTATTTTGCAAGTTGTGGCTGCTACATGGAGCCCAGAAATGACTCACGGGTACCACCTGCTTCTGACCCGCTCGCTTCGTGGCTTCCTCTGGCTGTTTGCGGCTTTGTGAACACACATTCCGGGCTCCCTCGGGGCCCCTTCACCAAGCATTGGTTTTTTTTGGGGGGGGGGGTGTCACAGAACAATAGCAGGACACGGAGTGTTGACCTTTCTCAGAACCTTTTCTTTGTTTGATATTTCCATTCTTCCCCTAGAAAAAGCTTTTCCCAGCAGAACCAACCCATAAAACCCTGGTTCTCCACAAGAGGGCAAAGCCCAGTTTCCCAGACAGAGCGTCCACGAGGGCTGACCCACGTTAATGACTCAGCACGATTCATTTAAGCCACACTTATATGGGCAGCTATTTGTCACCACGTACAGGGAGGCTCCTCTACCTGATGGCCACTGCTCGGGAGTGGCACGTGGCTGGCAGCCATGTCTTCGTGGCGTCATCCATCTGTGGCCATCTGTGGCCTCAGCCAACCTAGGCTCAGCGCACTCAGGGCAAGTGACCCACGGGGACGTAGCAGTAAGCACAAGTCCCAATCCTGTCCTGCACTGGGGGGACAGAAAGTTTTAGGATCGGTTTTGGACCTCGAGTGGCCACATCTCTGGGGGGCGGGGGTTGGGGCACGGCTGACAGCTCCTCAAGCGGCCCCGTCTCCTCCTCGAGCCTGAGACGACCCCACGGACCCTTTCCGTACAGGTTTATCTCTTGCGTGAAGGGACATTTACTTCCAGCCCTCGTCATTTTCAGTAATATGTTATTTGCTATAGATTTGTTACAAATCAAACTTCAGAGAATTCGGTGAAAAATAGTAAATTTCATCTTCTCAGTTTCTTAGTGTTTTCTTTTGCCCCCCCCCCCCCCGTGTAATCCCCGTAAATATTCATTCCACAGTAGTTATTGCATTCCTACCATGTGCAAAGACATGTGGTGCTTTGGGGAGGTACAGTATACAAATAAGACTCTGTCCTGGGGGGAGGTTCACATCCGGGGGGGGGTGGTGGCGTGGCCATGGGAGATAAACCAGCGAGCTAACAAATACATGGCGGGGGGGCGGTGGAGTTAGAGAAACACATTCAGGGTGTTTAGCAGAAATCTGTGACTTTTCATCTGGAGCAGGGACCAGAGTAGGACGCATCTGCAGCTTGTGGGTATGTGTTCTCCTTGGTTTTCGTAGACTTGAACTTGGGGGTGTAGGAGAGCATTCCAAGGACAAGGGGTGGGGCCGGGTGGGAGTCCCCTAGCGCTGAAGAACGTTTACTTTCGGTGGTGCCTTGGGAAGTGAGGACACGAACGCACAAGCGTGTGTGAGAACAGCCCCGCCTAAGACATTCTGAAAAACCAACTTTGAACAAAAGTCTGTATTTCCCCTATGAGGTCTTTTCTTCCTCCCTATGCTGACAGCAGCCCCGAGATGACAACGGGCAGGTGGAGAGACATCAGAGGACGCGGGTGCTGAACGGTTCAGATACCACCTTCCCTGCGGTGCATTAACACTGCTCTCTGTGTTTCCACTTCACCTCACTGAGCACCCCAACTTTGGTGATTTCTCGGTCAGTGCTCCTGGCGAGCTTTGGCACAGGGCTGCAGGGTGACCAGACCAGCAAGCAACCCAACTTGTAAAAATGTCATGTGTGAGAGGCGTTTGTGCAAGATCCTAAGGGACCCGAAGTGGCCTGAGCTTGCCCCCCTCAGTGTCACCTCTGTGTGCACCTGTTTCTCACATGCAAATGGACCCCAGTGCTGCGGAGACGGCTGTGGGGGCCACCTTCTGTGCTCTGCCCCCAGCCTCAACCGACCAGTGGTGGACAGAGCACTGTGGCTGGAGGCCCCGTGAGTCACTTAAGGGGCCAGAGCTGCTGACTGCTTTTACGGACCCCGTGGCCAAGAACATCCGTGGCAAACGTGTGCACCCTGGACTGGACGGTGCACGAGACGCTCCAGGGCCGCGAGAGGTGCGGCAAGGAGCCCATGCCTTGTCCCTGTCCCTGCAAATGCAGATGCTGACACCTGAACCCCAGCGTTGACGGGGTCAGGGGGTGGGGCCTGTGGGGGGGGATGAGGTCAGGAGGTGGGGCCCGCGTGATGGGATTCGTGTCCCTGCAGAAGACACCCCGGAGAGCTCCGTCGCCCCTTCCCCACAGGACAACGTAGCAAGAAGCTGCCGTCTGTGAACCAAGAAGCAATGTCTCACCACCAGCGCCTTCATCCTGGACGTCCAGCCTCCAGAGCCGTGGGGCATACACGCCTGGCGTCTAAGCCCCCCGTCTGCGCTGTTCTGTCAGAGCAGCAGGAGCAGACGAAGAGGCCACATCACCAGGACCTGAAACACGCAGCCGATACCCAGGTGGCAGGCCCGGGACGGTGGAAGGAGGTTGGGAAATATAAATAATACAAAACGTTAGAACTGGAAAACGAACCCGGTAGATACCGAAGGACTGACCATACTGTGTGTAAGATACAGGTTTAGTCCATCTGGACTGACACATGAGGTCGTGGCGATGGGCACAGAATAAGGATGAGAGTTGACGAAACCCTAAGAATTCCAAGTGGGGTTTTCCGGGCTTGTGTGGTGTGCTCAACATTCCATTCGTGCCGTGTTTCTCTTGTTACTGCTAAATCCTTTTCATCTCAAGGACCCTTGGTACCTGCATGTTACCTGTCTGACCTTGAGTACGAACCCAAGACTTTCCTAGTCTTGCCTGAAGAGACGGCCCAGACTTTGTGTTCTGACAATATTAACATGCATCAAGGGTGATGATCTGGTAAGGCGGGGAAATATATTTCTGGTCTAACTTACTGAGCCGCGTGTTACTTCTCAGGGCAATTAGATTTTCCCCCATGACTGGTGGACGCATGTCTGTTTTCTCCCCCTGCTGGCTGGATTAGATGTGGTCTGGTCTTGACCACAGCATGAGGCTTTCAGATGAACTTCACTCAAGGTGCAGACGTGCCTTCCCTTATTAATCCTTTTTCCCTTCCATACTCAGGAGTGACAGTGGATGGCATAGTTCCCATAAATGGAGGTACATCATGAGCAAGTCAATTCAGTCTACACTTACCTAATGTTCGGAGCCCTTGGGCCTTGAGAGATGTCTGGATATGGCATGTGTCCAAGTTCCTATCTTACATCTCGTTACGGTGCCTGCATCATAGAAGGCAGCAAACATACTTCTTGTTGTCGTTGAAGGAATGAGTTAATGTGGTCTGTCTGCTCAAAGCATTTGAAATAAACACGCACACATTTGGATGTTAGAGTGTAGACATACATTGTTTCCTTACTAAAACTGAGGCACCGTGAAAAATGACTCTGGATGTGATGTGATCCTATGCCCAGGGGTAGCCTGTCATTGGTGAACCTCTTGTCAGCTGGACCTGACCATGTCACCAAGGGGAGTCCAGACTCCGGTCTGCCTGATTCAAGGAGTGTACCCCGGGACTCTGAAGTTTGAGAATGCTTGAGCACGTCGCTTTTGCCCTAAGACCATTTATTCTGGAGGAGACCACAGTTCTGACTTCATCCTATGACAACAATATGGTGTCACTACCAATCCATTTGGAGAGCTCGTGACTCTGGCTCAAGATATTGGCCTCGTGGGGTCAAATCACTCATTAATTTGCAAACAGACTCAGGTCAGGATCTGGGGCAGACCTGGCTCACAAAGAATTTCACAACGTCTTATGGATTTTGGTCTCTCCGTTGATACTCTGATCCATGGTGGCACTGGCTGGTCAGTGGCACGACTGAACCACGTGGGAAAGTCAGAGGTTCGAAATGGGCGTCATCGTCAGAAGGAAGGGCCGTGTGTTAGCAAAGCAGACCACCTCGTTGGCAGAGAGCATTAAGATGTACAGAAAAACCCGAGAACGGGTCCCGGCAGCCTGGTCTCTGTTGAGCTGCCATCTACGAACACAAACACCCTCACAGTTGTGGGGTCAAGGTCAGCATCCTGGGCTGGCTCCGGGCTTGTCTTATTCATCTGCAGAGGAGTGGGGCTCCCAGGGTCACCCCAGAATGGAAAAACTTTGGAGCTGGAGACGGGTGGGTAGACCAGTAGCCTCACTCCTCCACAGTTCGATGAAGTAAGTTTCATTTCAACCTCAGGAAATGCAATATCATATCCATCCTAGAATGACTCTTATTTATTTGGCGTTTTAGGGACTTATTCACGAGGACACTCCGAGGATGCTGTAGGATATTGAACGAACACCCGTGTAGGATATTGAACACCCATGTAGGATATTGAAATGTCAATAGCGTGGGGGAAGGGGCACTGTTTTATTTCAGGTTTGCTGGTCTGCCAGTTATAAAAACAATTTTGACGAATTTCGTAAAAGTGGTCTCATTCTCAGGATCCCAGCCCTTTCTATATGAAGCAGTTAATACCCAACCTGGATTCAAAATCAGGATTAATATTCACAACTTCATTGCGCGATAAAATGCCATCACGCGGATCCTGGCTTCTTCAAAAGCGTAGAATTTGATGTGATGGTTACCTTCTAGCTGCATACATTCCTTCTTGTTTCTTAATTAGAGCACTGAAAATTCTAAACACCCTTCATTCAAAGATCATCTCCTCCCTACATTTTAAGTCACTGGGATTTTACTGTCACGGTGCCAGCCGCAGTCTGACAGAGGATTTGTTTTCAAAACCGTTTCTTGTATGGCAACTCAGGGTAGCCTGATTAAAAAGTTTAAACACTGCTTACCGAGTTAACCTCTAGAGGGAAACATCTCATCTTAATGAGACCCTCGGGAGGCATGAGGGTCATGCTGCCGAACTTGAGAATTTACGTTATGCTTCATGCTAAAAATAACGCGCAGAGCACCGGCTACCATTATCTTTTAATGCAACCGTGGCGATCACAGTGTGATGTCCTTTAAAAACGGCAAAGCTTCATTAGGTTAAAGCAAAATCCACACGTCTTCTTAACTACCCAGGCTCTGTGATTACAGGAACAGTGACATCCCTGCTGGCCGGGGGGGGGGGGGGGGGGGGGGGGGTGGTGAGGAGGGGACCGGCTCTCCGGAATCCTGCTTCTCGTGTGGTTGCTTCAGACACTTCCTTTTCTCTTCCTCACTTTTAATTGCTCAGCACAATGTAGGAAAGAAAGAACGTGGCCAGTCTTCCTTAGCGTGGAGCCAGCAAGCTAGCCTTGGGAGAAATGTGACTCATTAAGCTGGTATCAGGGAACGAAGGAAGGGTCTCTTGTCCACATAGGTGCACAGGGTTGGCCGCACTGCGTAATGCTGCCAGCCTCTGGGGTCCCATGCCCAGTCTCTGAGGTCCCGTGCCCAACTCTGGGGTCCCATGCACATCTCTGGGGTCCCGTGCCCATCTCTAGGGTCTCATTCCCATATCTGGGGTCCCGTGCCCAGTCTCTGGGGTCCTCATGCCCATCTCTGGGGTCCCGTGCCCAGTCTCTGAGGTCCCGTGCCCATCTCTAGGGTCTCATTCCCATCTCTGGGGTCCCGTGCCCAGTCTCTGGGGTCCCCATGCCCATCTCTGGGGTCCCGTGCCCAGTCTCTGAGGTCCCGTGCCCATCTCTAGGGTTCCATTCCCTTATCTGGGGTCCCGTGCCCAGTCTCTGGGGTCCCCGTGCCCATCTCTGGGGTCCATGTCTAGTCTGTGGGGTCCTGTGTCCATCTCTTGGGTCCCGTGTCCATCTCTGGGGTGCCATGACCAGTCTCTGGGGTCCCATGCCCAGGCCCTGGGATCCCATGCCCATCTCTAGGGTCCCATGTCCATCTCTGGGGTCCCGTGCCCAGTGTCTGGGGTCCCATGCCCAGTCTCTGAGGTCCCGTGCCCAACTCTGGGATCCTGTGCCCATCTCTGGGGTCCCGTGCCTAGTATCTGAGGTCCTGTGCCTAGTCTCTGGGGTCCCATGTCCATCTCTGGGGTCCCGTGCCCAGTCTCTGAGATCCCGTGTCCATCTCTGGGATCCTGTGCCCATCTCTGGGGTCCCGTGCCCAACTCTGGGGTCCCGTGCACATCTCTGCGGTCCCCGCGCCCATCTCTAGGGTCTCATTCCCATATCTGGGGTTCTGTGCCCAGTCTCTGGGGTCCCCATGCCCATCTCTGGGGTCCCGTGCCCAGTCTCTGAGGTCCCGTGCCCATCTCTAGGGTTCCATTCCCATCTCTGGGGTCCCGTGCCCAGTCTCTGAGGTCCCATGCCCATCTCTAGGGTTCCATTCCCATATCTGGGGTCCCGTGCCCAGTCTCTGGGGTCCCCGTGCCCATCTCTGGGGTCCATGTCTAGTCTGTGGGGTCCTGTGTCCATCTCTTGGGTCCCGTGTCCATCTCTGGGGTGCCATGACCAGTCTCTGGGGTCCCATGCCCAGGCCCTGGGGTCCCATGCCCATCTCTAGGGTCCCATGTCCATCTCTGGGGTCCCGTGCCCAGTCTCTGAGATCCCGTGTCCATCTCTGGGATCCTGTGCCCATCTCTGGGGTCCTGTGCCTAGTATCTGAGGTCCTGTGCCTAGTCTCTGGGGTCCCGTGTCCATCTCTGGGGTCCCGTGCCCATCTTTAGGGTCCTGTGCCCAGTCTCTGGGGTCCCATGTCCATCTCTGGGGTCTTGTGTCCATCTCTGGGGTCCCGTGCACATCTCTAGGGTCCCATGCCCAGTCTCTGGGATCCCATGTTTGGTCTCTGGGGTTCCGTGCCCAGTCTCTAGGGTCCTGTGTCCACCTCTGGGGTCCTGTGCCCAGTCTCTAGGGTCCTGTGCCCAGTCTCTAGGGTCCCCATGCCCATCTCTGGGGTCCCATGCTCATCTCTGGGGTCCCGTGTCCATCCCTGGGGTCCCAAGCCTAGGCTCTGGGGTCACATGCCCATCTGGATGGATTTATGTATTCAAAGCCCTATGACCACAGTGAATAAGGATGTAGGTTTTGGTGACTAAAGAGGAAACTGACTTGGAAACCCATCAGATTTCCATCTGGCCATGAAATGCTCCCAATTCTGCTTTGAGAGATTCTATAATCTACTTGGAGAAGGAAGGAAGAGAAGCAACTACCGAAGTCTCAGGATGTTTGAATGGGTCCAGTGGAGTGAATTTCTCTCCTTTGGCCATTCCTTCAGGTGTTTGTGACACTCTGCACCACCAATGATTGGAAAAATAGAGGGACGTGTCCAACAACTGAGCCATCCTGGCCCGTGGATTATAGTGTGAGTCAGATCATTTCTTGTTTCACTCATTTGTTGTCACATCTCACACGGATTTCGCTAATGACCAAACAACTTAGCAATTAGAAATCGGCAGTCCTTGTGGGCAGAGGCAACGCCAATCACCCTGCCATTTACAATATCTTTGAGAAGGTTTTTGTGGCCAACGCGTAGGCACAAGTGTTGATGGGCATGAAGGCTGGAGGGAGGCTGAGGAAGGGAGGGAGGCTGAAGAAGGAGGCAGGAAGCAATGCACATGCTGGAAAGGACCATTTGTGCAAGAGTGAACAACTGATTAAGGGGCCAGAGTCCCTCAGAGGGATTATCCTGACGGGACGGACCCTGCTCTCTTTCCCTGAGTGGATGTCGGGATCCTCGCGGAAGGCTGGTCGGAACAGTGAGTGCTGCCTGCCTGGTGTGATTTCTATTCTCCTCACGTTAGCATCCTAAGTGTCAGACCACAGGACGAGGCAGGATGAAAGCAAAGTCTTTTGAATTATTAACAGATCCTCCTAACTTAATGAGCATGTGAAATCTGAGAAGGACTTACAAGCACAAGGTTTGCTTGTAATAAATTCCCATCGAAAAGTACTATCTCTAGGGGTGCCTGGGTGGCTCATTCGGTTGAGCGTCCGACTTCGGCTCAGGTCATGATCTCACGGTTTGTGAGTTCGAGCCCCGCGTCGGGCTCTGTGCTGACAGCTCGGAGCCTGAGCCTGCTTCGGATTCTGAGTCTCCCTCTCTCTCTGCCCCTCCCCTGCTTGTGCTCTGTCTCTCAATAATAATAAATAAACATTAAAAAAAATAATTAAAAAAAGAAAAATATTATTGCTAAAACTTAGGCATGAGACATGCAACTCACCCAAGCAATACAATTTTTTTAAACTGTTATAAAATAAAACGATTCCTTAAGCCCCCTCTCTATTGACATTTTGACCATCCGTCCTGTCTTCTCCCTCTCACACCCGCGTGAAAAATCCTGGTGTCGGAGAAGAATACAATCACGATGGCAAGTTAAATAGAAGCCGCAGAAGGCTGATAAAAGCTTTTCTTTGATACAAAGCTCCTATAAGTTCTTTTGCTTCAACTTGGCCTTGGGGGGCGATCACCATCACCGTGTGTGAGGTTCTTTGACGCTTCCCTGATTTAAATCTCCTCCGTGAGGGCCCTTCAGCCCACACAAAGTTTTGCCGGTCTTGTGGGGCCCCCGCGAGCTCCCCCCACTCTTACCTGGGGGTGTTTGCAATGCACACGCGTGTTATCCCCCTCCTTCCGCGGGCGCCCGAGGAAATCTGTTTTCAAATAGAGAAGATGTGAGTCTCTCACAGAGGAGTACACAAAGGAAGGCATGTGCTGGAGTGCCCTCCACGCGCTTGATTTGAAGAATTTGTCAGCTCAGTTCTCTCTCTGGAATCAGCCTTTTATTCAATAAACGTAAGAGAACGAGTCCGCATGAACTGTTCAGCGAAAACATTCGGCTTTCCAGCAGGGGTCTCGTTTCCGATGACTGCAAAGGACCGAGCCGCACGCAGTGAATACATTGCACGGGTGACGCCCCGACGGCTAAAATCTGCGACGTGGCTTCGCTTGCTCTGTGACTCTCTGAACACGGCCCCACCCGGCGTAAACCCGGTGTGTGCAACGCCCCCTCTGTGCGTGGTGTCCATCGTCTCTCCAGTGCTCTCCGTGTGTCTGGCTGTACGGCAAGCAGCGAACGTAGGGTAGGCCATCGTAGTCCTAACGCAGACGAAGGGGCTGAAATCCAAAGAGAAGCCGCCCCCCGGCCACCGCGTGAGCCCACAGTGGGACCGGTGTGGGAAGCCGCTGTCACGTCACTGTCCTCTCTCCCCTTCCTGGGAGGCGGGCAGAGAGGGAGCCGATGGCTCTGCAGAGAAAGGGGACCAGGAAGATATGTATCCATGCAGGGTGTATCTGGATAATACGCTATATAGACGTGGACACATGCGCATATGAAGATCGTATCTATGAGAGAGATTCATCATGTGACTAGGGAGGCTGAGAGCTCCCACCGTCGGCCGTCCGCAAGCCGGAGACCCAGGAAAGCGGTGCAGAACCCCGCCTGAGAACCGGGAAGCTGAGGGGGTAAGTCCCCGTCCAGGCTCCGGGAAGATGAGAGGAGCTGTCCCCTCCCAGCAGTGACCCCGGCAGTGATGCAGAAAAAACAGGGCGGGTTCTCCTTTCTCAGCCTTTTCCCTCTGTTCAGGCCCCGGAGGGATGCGAGGAGGCTCCCCCTGACCCTGGGAGGGCCTTGACCTTACTGAGCGCCCCCATTCGGAGGTGGACCTGCCCAGACGCCCCGGTCCTCACCACCTGGCGAGCAGGCAGCTGCTGCTGGTGGTGTCTGATGGGCCAGGCCCGGACGTCGTAGGGTCACTTCCAGCTACGCTGCACCTGCCAGACGCACTCGTGTGGCTAGGCAGCGCGTTGTGCTGGTTAAGTTTATGGTCAACTCGTTGGGGCCACAGGATGCCCAGACGGCTGGTCCGGCATGATTTCGGGTGTGTCACAGAGGGTGTTCCCGGGAGAGCCCGGCGTGGGGGCCGGCAGTGTGTGAAAGTGTGGGGGCGTCATCCCATCCACCGAGGGCCCGAATCGAACAGAAAGGTGGAGGAAGAGGTGTCTGCCCTCCACTGCCCGACACCGACCCTCGTCCTCCCTGCTTTCTCCAAGCCTGAGCCACGGTCACCCCGTGTCCCCTGCTTCCTCCAGGACGCAGGGGCCCTCCCTCCCTCCAACACCGCGCCTTGCCTCCATTCTCACAAAATGTGATTTCTGTGACTCACGGTCTCTGGTTCCCCTCTTCCCCCTTCCCCCCAGCTCCCTGTAAGCACGTGGCCGTTCCCGGAGCTTCCCAGAAACCACCTGCCCAGGCCACGGGGCTCCCGGTCACCTGCCGGCCCGCCGTGGCGGCGGCACCGAGACCGGGTCACCGAGCGTGTCTTGCCACGGTTTTCTCCTGCCCCGCCGGCCGCCCCTGTCCTCCCCGAGCTATTGGCCTGTGCAGGACTCCCTTCCTTCCATCCCCGCTTCTTTTCCACGCGCCGTCCCAGAGCAGGGCTCATCTGAAGCCGTGACTTTAACCACCAGCTCCACACTGGGAAATCCCAGAGATCCATCCCCGGTGTAGGGACCCACTCACACATCCGCTCGCTCAGGAACCCTCCCGCTTGTGACGAGTGTCTCCCACGGTCAGTGTGCTGTCGCTACCTCATAAGTCTTCATTCCCAACCTCCTCATTTCTGTCAATAGTATTATTACCTACCTTTTTTTTTTTTTTAATTTTTTTTTCAACGTTTATTTATTTTTGGGACAGAGAGAGACAGAGCATGAATGGGGGAGGGGCAGAGAGAGAGGGAGACACAGAATCGGAAGCAGGCTCCAGGCTCCGAGCCGTCAGCCCAGAGCCCGACGCGGGGCTCGAACTCCCGGACCGCGAGATCGTGACCTGGCTGAAGTCGGACGCTTAACCGACTGCGCCACCCAGGCGCCCCTACCTACCTTTTATTAAAGACACGGCTTAAAAGTCATCCTCGATGACCTGAGACCCAACATCTCATCAGGCCTTATGGTTCCTGCGGATCCTGTAGCCGAACCCACGGGTGCCCTTGACCTCGGCCCCCAGCCCCTCGCTTCCTTCTGGCTTCCTCCTCGCCTTCCTGGGGGGAAGAAAGTGGGTTCACTTTTTAAAGATGTGAGTCACACGAAGCTACCTCCTTCCACAAGATCCACTCATTTCCTTCAAGCTGAGGACTCCATGCAAACACCCTCCCCGAGGCCCCGGCCGCATCCCCTGCCCTCACCCTCCACGGCCCACCCTGCCTCTGCTGTTGGAGACACAACAGCCCGATTCTCTTACTAACTTGAGTATTGCATTTTGTCCACGTGCACAGTCCTGCCGTCAGAAAGGCACACCCTTTGTTCTTTCCCTCCCCATCCGTGCGTCCGTCTGTCACCCTGACGCTGCCCCTGGTACCTTCGCCCAACGCTGCTGCGGACAGAGAGCCTCACTCCGACCTGTCCCTGGTCTGCAGGGGCCAGACTGCGACGTTTCGCCATAAGCTTGCTTTTGTGGTAGGTTTGTGGTTTCGCCTTTGTTTCGTTGTGTTTTCCACCTGCCCTTTATGGGGTGTAGGGCATCTTCCCTTTTGCTCCGAGGGCACGAGTGGGCTGTGTGTTTCAGGATGGGGTTTTCATCTGTCTCGCTGGAGATTTGACCGAGAACCTGGGCTTTCCGACCCCAGCTCTCCCGGGGCAGGACTTCCTGGTGAAGCCCCTGCTTTTGTACGTAGCCAGACCTTAAGAACTCATGAAATTTCGGTTCCTTTCTGCTGGGTCTGGCCAGTGCCCACAGGACAAAAGTTGTTCTGTGCTTGGCGAACCTCTCTGGGTCCCCAGCGTGTTGTCCACCCTGACCATCACTTATTACCCTGTCGCCTGGCCAGTAACTTTATTATTATTTTTTTTATTTTTTATTTTTTTTTCAAATGTTTATTTATTTTTGGGACAGAGAGAGACAGAGCATGAACGGGCGAGGGGCAGAGAGAGAGGGAGACACAGAATCGGAAACAGGCTCCAGGCTCCGAGCCATCAGCCCAGAGCCCGATGCAGGGCTCGAACTCACGGACCGCGAGATCGTGACCTGGCTGAAGTCGGACGCTTAACCGACTGCGCCACCCAGGCGCCCCATGGCCAGTAACTTTAAAATGAACTGCGTTAGAAGTTCAATCATCCTTTTATTACTTTCAAAGGGGAAGATAATCTGAATCACCCGGTGTGCCTTATTTCTGGAAACGGGACTCCCTCTGCATAGCTTCCAAAAACATAGCTGCTTTTCTTTCCTATGCTATTTAAAAAAAAAAAAATGATTGCGAGTTTATATCTTTCAAAACATCTTTTTCCATATTTTGCAGTGGGAGTTCACGAAAGGGCCAAAATAAATGTGTGTGTTATCCACTCGTTTTATATAAAAGTCTGGCCCATGTAATTTCACCGAACCACAATGTTCTTCTCCTGGCCAAGGAAAATATATAAAGCTCCAAAAATAATACTGGAAAGGGGGTGTCTCTAGCTGGACCGAAACCTGGAAAGAACACATTAAAAAAATTTTTTTTAATGTTTATTTATTTTTGAGAGAGAGTGAGAGACAGAGCAGGAGCAGGGGAGGGACAGAGAGAGAGGGAGACACCGAATCCGAAGCGGGCTCCAGGCTCCCGGCTGTCAGCACAGAGCTGGACGCGGGGCTCGAAATTACAAACTACAAGATCATGACCTGGGCTGAAGTCGGACCCTCAACTGACTGAGCCACCCGGACGCCCCAAGAACGCATTTTTTATTTATTTATTTTAATTTATTTTAATTTATTTTTGGGACAGAGAGAGATAGAGCATGAACGGGGGAGGGGCAGAGAGAGAGGGAGACACAGAATCGGAAACAGGCTCCAGGCTCCGAGCCGTCAGCCCAGAGCCTGACGCAGGGCTCGAACTCACGGACCGCGAGATCGTGACCTGGCTGAAGTCGGACGCTTAACCGACTGCGCCACCCAGGCGCCCCAAGAACGCATTTTTTAAAAAGAAAAATTAATCAGGTAAATTTTCCCAAGTATGTTTAATTAAATATTACCATTTTTCAAAAAAAAAAAAGCAGTGTTTATGGATTTTAAAAGGACATACTCAAACTTATACACTAAAAAGTGGTTGTCTTTAAGATAATCCCTTTGGAAGGGTGCATACTTCCAAAGTGAGACAACCTATATGCGTTTGTATTTCCTTTCTACTTTCTTTTTTCCTTCTTTCTTTTTCTTTCTTTCTTTCTTTCTTTCTTTCTCACCCTTCCTTCTTTCTTTCCTTCCTTCCTCCCTTCCTTCCTTCCTTCTTTCCTTCCTTCCTTCCTTCCTTCCTTCCTTCCTTCCTTCCTTCTTTCTCTTTCTTCTAAGCAAAGCCCAATCTTTAAAAAAATTTTAACCAAAGGGGCACCTGGGTGGCTCAGTCAGTTAAGTGTCCAACTTCAGCTCAGATCATGATCTCATGGTTCATGGGTTCAAGCCCCACGTCGGGCTCTGTGCTGACAGCTCAGAGCCTGGAGTCTGCTTCGGATTCTGTGTCTCCCTCTCTCTCTCTGCCCTTCCTCTACTCACACGTTGTCTCTCTCTCTCTCTCTCAAAAATAAATAAACATTAAAAAAAATTTTAACCCTAGCAATGTGTCATACGAAAGTGGAGCTGATATATTGCAGTCAGAAGTCAGATTCCATCAATTATGGTAAATAAGGAATGTCCAACTAGTGTGTCGACATTTTTGATAGTTGTGTATGTGTGTGTGTGTGTTGCATGTGCGTGACTTTAAAGAAATCATTACTGGTAGTTTCTTACGTGACTCAGGGCAATTCCAAAAGGAGGCTCTGGTAGATATTGAGATGATGCTTGGGATCCAGGGGAGATAAATGACTTAGCTTTCAGAGGGGACAGTGCTGGCAATGTGTCTCAGCCTTGCTCCCTGAGGAAGAAAGCCACTGTGCCCATACAGACCTCTCATCCTTGGTTTTTTGATTATTCTTAACTCCTTCCCAGATGACATACTAATTTCCTATGCTTTCAAAGAACGTCTTCTTATATCTTGCTTTGTTCCAGAAGTAGTTTCCTGATATGAAAACTCATGATTCTAGGTTTATATGCACCTGCACTGAGCATCTAGGTTGCTAAGGTTGATTCAGATCAACTCCTGGGTGATGCAAACCTTGTTAGCAACTCGCTGTGTTGGTATGTATTTCTAAAGCTGTAGCAGCCAAAATCATTAAATAAAAGTTAAAAACAATCAAAAGCTCCACACAAGTATTTATTTCTTAGACATTCAGTTTTCACTAGTCCTTACATTTATTGTTATAGGACTTATTATACAACTCTCAAAAATGAGGAAAGTTGATTTATTTTAATTAATTTTTTTTGATGTTTTATTTTATGTTTGAGAAAGAGAGAGAAAGAGGGACAGAGTGAGAGTGGGGAAGACAGACAGAGAGGAGACATAGAATCTGAAGCAGGGTCCGGGCTCTGACCTGTCTGCACAGAGCCTGTTGTGGGACTCGAACTCACAAACTGTGAGATCATGACCTGAGCTGAAGTCGGATGCTCAGCCGACTCAGCCACCCAGGTGCCCCTGATTTATTTTAATTTTAGAGTAAAAAGGATATAAATAAATGAAATCATGGAGAAATTATCTATAGGTAAAATAAAAAAAAAGGAATCAACCTCATGCCTTATACAAAAAAGGATTAAAAACGGGTCATAGATTTACATATAAAATGTTAAACTATCAAATTCTTAGAAAGTAACATAGGAACAAGTCTTCAGAACTTAGGATTTGGTGAAGAGTCCTTAGATATGACATCAGTAACATAATCCAGAAAAGGAAAAAAAAATTATAAACCATAAACTGGACTTCATCAAGTTAAAAACATTTGCCCTGTAAAGGACTCTGATAAGAGCTTTAAGTCTGTTGAGAGAAAGACCCTGGGTAGATGAGCTACAGACGGAGAAAGTACTTGTAAACCGCATATCTGACAAAGGACTAGTATGGAGAATATATAAAGAACTCTTAAACTTAACATTAAAACAAACAATTCAACTAGAAAATGGCCCAACAACATGAAGAGAAGTTGTCCCGAAAAGGATTTTTAATGGCAGAAAAGCACATGGAACGATGTTCAGCATCGCGAGCTCTTGGGCAAATTCAGGTTTAAGAGCCACATGAATTATTATTACATACCTGTTATATCAGCTAAAATAAAAAATCCTGTCAACGCCAACTGCTGGTAGCTACACGGAGAACCTACATCCCTCATACGTTGCTGGTGGGAATATAAAACGGTATGGCCCACTCTGGAAAATAGTGTGGCGGTTTCTTGAAAAACTAACTATACATTTACTGTATAATCCCGCATTTATTCCAGGAAAAATGAAAACTTATGCCTAATGAAGCACTAATGAAGGTAGGTGGTTGTTTAAAGCAGCTTGAATTGTCATAGCCCCAAACTGGAAATAACCCAAGTGTCCCTGAGTAGATTGATGGTTAATCAGGTGCCGGCACATCCCTACCGGGGAGTGTCACTGGGCCACAAACCGTAACAGACCGTGGATACAGCAACTTGAGCGGATCTCAAGGGCATTATGCTGAGTAAAAAAGCACCCATCTCAAAAGGTCACTTACGGTATGGTTCTATTTACATAACATTCTGGAGACCACACAATTAGAGAGAAGGGAAATGGAGTAGTGGTTGCCAGGGGCTAAGGAGAGGGGTGGGGAGCAGAGGCGGTAGGCGTGGCTAAGAAGAGATATGCACTCGATTTCCAGGGCTTCCGTAAAAAATGACTACAAAGCAGGTGCCTAAAAACAACAGGAATTTACTCCTTCACCATTCTGGAGGGCAGAAGTCCAAAACCATGGTGTTCGCAGAGCCACGGTCCCTCCAAAGCCTGCGAGGGAGGATTCGGATCCTTCCTTACCTCTCCCAGTCTCTGGTGGTCGCTGGCAATCCTTGGTGGTCCTTGGCCCTATTTCCAAACGAGGTTACATCCCCGGGTACGGGGGTGAAGAATTGAACGTATCTTTGGATACGTTCACCAGGATCCAATTCACCAGGGTAGTACCAGGGAGGCGTTTGCGGTGATAAAACATCCTGTGTCTGGTAGAACCCGTGGTGGTTACACAATTCTGCACACAGTGACGTAAAACTAGGCACGTATGTTGTACCCAGGTTATTTCCTGCTTTTGACATTGCACTGCGAGTGTGTGAGAGGCAACCGTTGGGGGGGAACCAGGCAAAAGGTACACAGGAGCTCTCTGTGTTATCTTGTGACTTCCTGTGAATCTGCGACTATTTTCAAATAAGAAGTTTAGAAAAGTAACAATTCCACACCAGAACCTGCACATGAATGTTTATAGAGCTTTATTCATAACTGCCAAAACCTTGGAGGCAACCAAGATATCCTTCAGCAGGTGGATGGATGAATAAGCTGTGGTCCTTTCAGACAATAGACTTGTTATTTAGCGCTAAAAAGAAATGAGCAATCAGGTCACGAGAAGACATGGAGGAAACTTAAGTGCACCTTGTTAAGTGAATAATAATATTGTTAAGTGAATAATAATATTGTTAAGTGAATAATAATATTAAGTGAATAATATTGTTAAGTGAATAATAATATTAAGTGAATAATAATAAGTGAATAATATTGTTAAGTGAATAATAATAGTGTTAAGTGAATAATAATATTGTTAAGTGAATAATAATATTAAGTGAATAATAATAAGTGAATAATATTGTTAAGTGAATAATATTAAGTGAATAATATTGTTAAGTGAATAATAATATTAAGTGAATAATATTGTTAAGTGAATAATATTATTAAGTGAATAATAATATCAAGTGAATAATATTAAGTGAATAGTAATATTGATAAGTGAATAATAATATTAAGTAAATAATATTATTGGTAAGTGAATAATATTATTGTTAAGTGAATAATCTAAGAAGGTTACAGCAGCATGATCCCAACTCTATGACTATTCTGGAAAAGGCTAGAGACACTAAAAGATGAGTGGTTGTCAGCGGTGTGTGTACGTGTGTGTGTGTGTGTGTGTGTGTGTGTGTGTGTGTAAGAATGAACAGGACCAGAGGGGATTTTTTGGGCATTGAGAATACACTGTGTGAGGGGCGCCTGGGCGGCTCAGTCAGTGAAGCGTCTGACTTTCGGTTTCAGCTCAGGTCGTGGTTTGTGAGATCGAGCCCCGTGTCGGGCTCTGCACTGACATTGCAGAGCCCGCTCGAGATTCTCTCTCTGCACTGCCCCTGCTCTCTCTCTCTCTCTCTCAGAATAAATAAATAAACTTGAAAAAGAGAAAATACCCTGTATGATTATATTATTGGTAGATACACGTCCTTACACATTTGTCCAAACCCACAGAATGGACAACACCGAGGGTGACCCCTAAGGTCATCTACAGACTCTGTGTGACGATGACGTGTCAGTGTGGTCTCATCACTGAAACGAATAGGACCAGTGTGCGTGTTGACAATGGGTGGGAATAAGGGGGGGATAGTGGGTATGTGGAAAATCTGTACGTTGCCTTCGATTTTGCTGTGAACTAAAACTGCTCTAAAAATAGTTATTAATAAAAAAACTAAACAAAAGCATCTTATTTCTGTCTTCCTCCTTCTCTTCTACCCCAAGGTTGAATTAGGTTGTAGAACCACTACTGTGTGTGAGATACACTCTCTCACGCACACACCCCGTACAAACAAAACACCCCATATCTATGTTATTCGAGTGTCGACTTGAGTGGGGGTGTGTGGGTGTCTCTGCAGAACAAAAGATGGCTCTCCCACCAGAAAATTAGCAGTTCCCTTGAGGAAATTGTGGCAGTCAACTGGAGAACAACTCCAAACTCTTTCGCCAAGTTGGAGAACTTCTCATGGCTTTTCACCCGCGCGTCGTTTACCGGGTTTCTTTCAATGCCACGTGTGAGCCCGTGGCCTGACCAATCAAGACACGGGCATGTGCTATGTCCTCCATTGGGAACCATCAGGGGTCTCTCAACTCGTTTGGGGAGAAAATAGAAGGTTCTCCGTGTTCTTGACGACCCGAAGTCGGAGCCTTTCAAAAATAAATCTGCTTTTAGGGGCGCCTGGGTGGCGCAGTCGGTTAAGCGTCCGACTTCAGCCAGGTCACGATCTCGCGGACCGGGAGTTCGAGCCCCGCATCAGGCTCTGGGCTGATGGCTCAGAGCCTGGAGCCTGTTTCCGATTCTGTGTCTCCTTCTCTCTCTGCCCCTCCCCCGTTCATGCTCTGTCTCTCTCTGTCTCAAAAATAAATAAATGTTAAAAAAAAAAATTTAAAAATAAATCTGCTTTTTCTTGAAAGCCACCCACGTTTGTTTTACTGACGTATCTGAAGGAAAGGCTGGAAAGCGTCGCGTCCACCGGTGAGTTTGTTTCTGACATTTATGGTTTGTTTGTTTGTTTCTTTCTTTTTTTTTTTGGAGTGGTATTGGAGCTGGTGGTTCATTTTGAAACAACAAAACAAAACAAAACAAAACAAGAAATAGTAACGAGCAAATTTATATTCCAAGTTTTCTTTTTATTCATCTGCTGAGGCAGACACTCTTACTGTGGACCTAATGAAGAGTCTTTTTAAGCCTCGTTATGTGGAAATTGGAGACATGGTTTTGGTGATAAATACGTAATGACTTCATTGAAAAATACCTCTGAAATTGTCGGCTACCTCATTCTTGGGTCTTGCCTGGCATATAAAATGCCATGTTTTGCATGGAATATAAGGCGATGTATTTATTTCCTGTCTCATTATTGATAAATATGCTATATGGCAAATGCCTTATTCTCTATTAGCATCATACAAACAGGAGAAACAGGGTTGGGGCCTTCACAAGGTAGTTTTCCTGATCTCTGATGATCTGAGTGTGCAGCCAAACTCACAATGCGGAAAACGGAACATTTTATGAAGTTCATACATTTTCAAAATTGCTCCCACAATGATGCTTTCATTTTGTGTTAGGACTGGAGTGATGGCCTCTATCTATTCCAGAAAAGCTTCAACATTGCCTCAAGTGAGAAGGAAAAGCTCATATTTCGAGGCCACTGACTGCAGCCCGTTTGGATTTCACAAGGGAACATATGCCAGCTCCTTTTATGGTCAAGAAAACAGTGATGTATGAGCATCTCTGTATCCACATCTCCCCATGTCTTCTTGGTGTACATCAGCCAGCCTGGCTTCGGTAGCGGGATTAAAATGTAATGTCTCCCAGTGAGCTAGTGAGTATCAACACTCCTTCACTTTCTGTATGTAAACTCCCCTTTTAGTGAATAAAGCTAGTAGTCCACTCAAGTATCGACATTTTTATGGGATTGTTTTTGGGAAAGACTAACATAATTCTACACTCAACATATGGAAGTGGTCAAATTGTGTTCCTACTGTGTAAAACGCTTGAATCGTAACCGACCGCGTGCTCTTGGCCCGTACGCGGAGAAAAGCTTGATTAATTTCACCAGTATCCTTAATCTCCTTCCTTGGCTCTCACCCCATTCTGCAAGGGTTGATAAATCCCCTGAAGATTATTAGAGTTCCTAATGGTCTTATGACATTAGAAAGAAGCTAGGCTCAGTGGCACAAAATGCATCCAACAAATGAAATCACATAAATAATTCAGGTTTCACAATTTAATTTTTATGGGGTGCTTTTTTGTTGTTGCTGTTGTTTATGGGGAATAATAAGGTTTGTTGGCTCAGCCTGCAGTAAATAAAGGGGGAACGTTCTGACACCAAAAATTTCAGTGTTGCTGCTGTCCTTTCCCGAAAGCAATACGAAACTATCCAACTCCAGCATAAGGCCATAAATGTGCATAAGTAATACCACCAGAGAGGCAAATACACACGTGCACGCGCATGCACGCACATACACACACACACACACACGCGGCTTCTATTTTTTATTTAGAAAACGGAACCTAAATTTAACAAAGACTTTTTTAAATTCTATTTTTAAATAAAATTAGCTAATCTGCCCCTTTTCTTTTCAAAAATATTTGTCTTTCACCAGCCTAGAGCAAATCTTCCATATCTTTGTTTTGAAATCATCTGTGCTAACTTGGGCTCATCCGTAAATATTTCTTAAGAATTCTCTGGCTCTTAGCACACTTACTGAGCCCCTTCTTTATGCCAAGGACTCTGCTAAGTACCATGATTGATGCGTGTCAAGAAATTCTGATGCATGCCTTTGTTCTCAAGGAGTTAATCCTCCATAAGCATGGGAGAATTTAGGGGGGAAATATAAAAGCTTCTAAGTAATGCAAGAGTGAATGCAAGATAGTACATGGTGGACAAAAGAATATGGAAAAGTCTGTGTGACACCACAGAGGTAGAGGCTGGTCCAGGGTTTTGCTTTAGAATAGCTTTCAATCAGTCCAAATAAACACATTGGTGTGAGCAACACATAAACTCCTATACTGCGTTTACAATGTAACCTGTGGACCACTAATACTTGGAGTTGTTCACACAAGTCCGCCGTGACGCCGTAACCATCCGTGTTTGGTAGACTGAAGGCTGGTCTGAAGGTTTAAACATATTTTAAGGCTGAGTTGCTTTTCTCGAAACATCTTACGATGCCGTGTGCAGTGTTGAGTGTGGGGACAGAATGGGAGAAACAACGCCAGACACATCTCCCTCCTTCCTGGTGAGTGCGGTGTCGCGCATCCTGAGGGTGGGAGGGCATGGGACGTGAATGACACCTGTGTTCACCGGATCCCCGCTCAGCCCCCAAGCAGACATTAAAGACGTGTAATCACACACACAAACG
This sequence comes from Felis catus, assembly GCF_018350175.1. Taxonomy (NCBI): domain Eukaryota; kingdom Metazoa; phylum Chordata; class Mammalia; order Carnivora; family Felidae; genus Felis; species Felis catus. Next base: position 3,495,640 of record NC_058374.1, read on the forward strand.
TAAGGGCTTTGAGCGCGAGTTCGTCCATTCCCACTAGCGTGTGGGTGCACACGGTGTTCCCGCTGGCCTTGTAGTGTCACTCACAAGACTGTGTTCAGATGGTGGCTGGGAAGGCCTCCTTCCCATGCTGGGGTCCCAGCTGGCTCCACCAGTGTCCTCCACGCCTCCACTGCTTGTGGTAGACCAGACGGCCTCCCTCCACGGCGGCGAATCCGGATATCTTGCGAGTTTGCTGAAAACGTCACGGGGTCACTTCTACTGAGCCTCATTGGTCAACCAGGTCACAGAAGCCAGATTCGAGGGGAGAAAAATAGACCTCCCCAGGGTGGCAGGGGGACTGTTCACACACAGTGAAGGGGAGCGCTGGTGGCCACCTCTGTATATACCCACACATCGACCTGAATGTACCACCCCAGGTACACTTCACAGCAGTCTTCCAAAGGGAGGCTTCACTACTGTTTTTTGTGTGTTTTCAGGTGAGAAAACTGACGCTTCGATACATGAAAAACTTGGGTGTGTGGCTGGGGTGTGGGGGTGAGCGGGTGAGGTGAGTGTGTGTGGGCGGGGTATGCCGGGAGGAAGTGCAGGGCAGGAGGAAGGCAGACCCAGCACTGGGCAGGAGGCTGGAGACAGGACCCGCACATGGCAGGGGGCGGTGGGGTTTCCCAACCCCCAGGTGTAGAGAGAGTGAGGGACTTTGTTACCCTCCCCTATGAAGCCCCGATACTCTCTCAGGGTATAAGAATTCCGCGGCTACCTGAGCAACCCAAGCCATGATGTCGTGAAAGTCGCTTTCCTCCCATGACCTCTCCTTCTCTTTGGGAAAGCACTCCGGGATGTGTTTTGTGCCTCCGGACAGAGACGAGAGTAGCGTTTCTGGCCTCAACCACCCAGTGGTAGTGGAGGACAAAGCGCTCATAGGCTCTCAATAAGTATCTGTTGAATACTTGGAAGGGGTTCACGGGTTCAGTTTGTTTGTTCCTCCAATTTTTATGTCAGGGCTGAGGATGCCTTCCGATGTTCTCCAAAGGCCCGGAGCAGAAGCACCACGGCAAGGGTCCCCTGGGTGTCGCTCAGCGAGGCGCCGGCCACGGAGGTTCTGCGGGCTGGTCTCAGGTCACCGTTGGGAATCGAGGGAAGCCGGGATCCCCCCCAGTGAACAGCAGGTTGATAAAACAAAAGTATAATGAGGCTTTCTGGGAGGCGGGTTGGCAGGTGTTTTTAACACTGCTATTTGCGCGTGCAATTGTTTCCTCACGCAGGCTGGCTTTTTACTTAAAAGATTTTTATTTTGGGGGCGCCTGGGTGGCGCAGTCGGTTGGGCGTCCGACTTCAGCCAGGTCACGATCTCGCAGTCCGTGGGTTCGAGCCCCGCGTCGGGCTCTGGGCTGATGGCTCAGAGCCTGGAGCCTGTTTCCGATTCTGTGTCTCCCTCTCTCTCTGCCCCTCCCCCGTTCATGCTCTGTCTCTCTCTGTTCCAAAAATAAATAAAAGTTGAAAAAAAAAAGATTTTATTTTGGAGAGCGGCTTATAGTTCACAGAAAAATTGAGCAGAAAAGCACAAAGTTCCCACGGGTCGTCCTCCTCCCGCGTGTCGTTCGGGCTTACGTTTTCCAGGCGTGACTTCGTGTGATGCACGAGAAGGAATTGAAGAGGCTCCCATCACTTGCACTTCTGCGGGGCGGGGCCCCCGAGAACACCTGGGAGCCGGCTTCGTCAGCGCCGCACCCAGGGTTTGCACCCTCACTGCCGAGGGGGGGGCGAGCGGGCACGGCCACGTTAGCCTGTCCGCCCACAGGTGCCGCGGCCTGCTGCCATGTCAGGGTGAAAAGGCAGCCAGGGACCCGCCTCTCAGCTCCCTGAGTGTTCCGTCAGGCGGCAAAGGGGGTTGATTTGGGGGACAAGTGTCACCATACATATTTATAAGGGGTCTAGTGTGGTTCTGCTGGGCAGCGCTTACTAGAAAAGTCACAAGTGGAACTGGAAGCACAGACACAGATGCGTGCCTGTGTGTGTGCTGAATCTGTGGGTGTGATGTATGCGTGCTTCTCTACCTGCTTCACTCATTCATTCATCTATTGTTTTAGCTGTCCACCTGCATTCAGCTGTTTTTGAAATTCAGCTTTCTAAAAACATTTTTTTAATGCTTATTTATTTTTGAGAGAGAGAGAGAGAGAGACAGAGAGCAAGCGGGGAAGGGGCAGAGAGAGAGGGAGACACAGAATCCCAAGCAGGCTCCAGGCTCTGAGCCATCAGCACAGAGCCCGACGCGGGGCTCGAACTCACAGACTGTGAGATCATGACCTGAGCCGAAGTCAGACGCTCAACTGACTGAGCCCCCAGGCGCCCCTGAGATTCAGCTTTTATTGGTGCCTGTGCCGCCTGTGGCCCTGGCGGCATATCACGCGGTCGTCCCGGTACACCGCTCCTTCCTCATTGCCTACAGTCAGTTGTGCGGCGGGGACAAAACCAGAATTGTTCAGTGCGCGCAGTGCTCGCGAGGGAGCCCCAGGTCGGCTTGGGGTGGGGGAAGGGAGCCCTTACACCTCCGCTGCGCAGGCAGGAAGCGCCCCCGGAGACACGCCTCCTACCGCACATCTGTGTGCCACTCAACAGCTGTCCTCGACCCGCAGGCCAACCCACGGTCATCCGCGGCCAGCCGCGGAGGCCGCGTCAACGGTTCCTAATGAAAATACTCAAGGTTGCTGGTTGGCAACTTAAAACAGGAATGAAAGTGGGTTCGAGCCGTCTCTTCGTGATGTCACTCTCCCCTGCATTCTGCTGTGATTCCCGTCTGAGCAGAGCACTGGTGGCTGGCGTCCACCCAGGTGCCCGGGTTCTCTGTCCAGGCCTTAGAATTACGGCACCTAATTGATCATTTCATTGGGCCATTGGAACAGTGAACAAGCCACAGAATCACAGACCATAGCTTTTAATCTCAGGGCTGTGAGCAGGTGACTGTAGACAGAGGACTTCATTTTTAAAATAGCCTTTCCCCTTTTCTAAAACAAAATTAAACTGTTTTTCCTTTGAAGGAATGTCATAAGGAAGGCATTAACTCAGGTTATTACAAGGCAACTTGGAAATTTCTATACCCAACAATACAAACCTGTTCTTTTTCTGATGGTATAGAAAAAAAAGCTAGCACGGACAAGCATCTGGGTAAGAATGCAGATTCTAGAATTTGACTGCCTGTGGTTATGTCCTGCCTTTGTCACTACGAGCTGCAACCATCAACGAGCTCACTAAATTTCCCATGCCTCAGTTTCCCCAGCTAGAAAATGGGCAGAATGGTATGCATAGGGTTGTTGGTTAGGATCAAGTGAGTTAATCTGTGTAATGCTCATAGAAGCGTCTAGCCAGCAGAAAGCCCGCATGGGTATAAGTTCTACTGGTTTTACCTACCCATAAAAGTATATTATTACTTCTTATAACTATGGTAACAAAGTGTAAGCTGTGATTATTATTGCTAAGAAAAGAGAAATAGGGCGTATATTGTCATCTCACATTACCTGGTAAACAAACAACCACTATTCATACAGGAAGTAAAAACAACCAGGTTGACTCTATTAATAAATTGTTTTAATGCCCCAGTGCATGGAGTGTCACATACCCAAGACACTCCTGCTTCATTCGAAGCAAAGTCACAATAAACCTTACGATGTTTGAATCTAATTTATAAGTTATCAGCGCAACCTGAGAGCCATTATCTCATTCGATCTCCAAGAGAACTTTGTAAGGTAAGTGGTGCAGGTCTTAGGAGGGCCCAGTTTACAGGCGAGGAAACTGAGATTCGGATGTTCTGCACAGAGATGCGCAGAATATTCCCCAGGCCGGTGTCCTTCCTTCCACGAATGCAATGCTTGGAATGTGAACAGCCCCGAGAAAGCTTGAGTATCTCAAGTTACAAACGCTACGTCAGACTGCTATTTCTGTCCATTCAGGGTCCTCTGTGTTACCTTTGGGATTAGGATGTTAATGTGTGTGTGCGTGTGTGTGTGTAGGGGAGGGTAGATTATTTTTTATTTTTTTAATGTTTATTTATTTATTTTTTTAATTAAAAAAAATTTTTTTTCAACGTTTATTTATTTTTGGACAGAGAGAGACAGAGCATGAACGGGGGAGGGGCAGAGAGAGAGGGAGACACAGAATTGGAAACAGGCTCCAGGCTCCGAGCCATCAGCCTAGAGCCTGACGCGGGGCTCGAACTCACGGAGCGCGAGATCGTGACCCGGCTGAAGTCGGACGCTTAACCGACTGCGCCACCCAGGCGCCCCTAATGTTTATTTTTGAGAGAGAGAGAGAGAACGAGTGGGGGAGCGACAGAGAGAGGGAGACACAGAATCCAAAGCAGGTTCCAGCCTCTGAGCTGTCAGCACAGAGCCCGACACAGGGCTCGAACCCACCAACCAGGAGAACGTGACCTGAGCCAAAGTTGGATGCTTAACTAACTGAGCCACCCTGGCACTCCAGATTATTTTTAAGTAACATTGCTGTAGATGAGTGATTTTTACAAGCCTCCATGGTAAATGATGGCCTGTTTCCATGCAGTTAACTGTAAGCTGTGTGCCAACAGCAGGATACATAACAGTTCCCGCTTTTATAGTCTGCAATCGGGGGCGGGGGGGAGACATTTCTCCGTGTGCTCTCCCGGCACACATCACCCCCTATTTACCATTACAGAGCGGGGAGCAGAGTGAAGCCCCAAGTCTCTTCCCATTTAAGGAGTTGAGGGGCAGAGAACAGAACGAGTGTCTGTTGCAAACGCTGCCTGAGAACGCTCTCTCTTTGACTGTCCCGCTTTGCGCTGTTTTTCTAGTCAGAAACCCATTTCCGGATCAAGCAAGCAGCCTGAATGAAAGTAGTGAGAAAATTAATCAGCAAAATCTTCTGGAATCGGGTGTCTTCTACTTCTTAAAAATTATCTCCCTTGACTCCTCGGTGCCGGCAAAGAATAATAATTACTTCCCATAAACAGCTGCCTCAGCAATCTTCTATTCTGCACGCTGGGGAGAAGAGTGTTTAAGAAGTAATAGCCCGCTGCCTCTTCAAAAGCTTTCTTCATTGATGATATTTGTGCCGTACTTTTTTCTCTTTTTTTTTATACAGGAAGATATTGCAGATAAAAGTCGCTTACAGTCTTGATCTGCCAAATGCATTCTGCAAGGTGCTTATACTTTGCAAGAGAGCGAAAAGAAATATACTAAAGTTCTGGTTTGTTCGGAGTACTTGTTGCAAATAGGAGATAGAATCTGAGGCTAATTTCTCAGAGCACCAGAGTGTGGGATTCCCAGAGGCTGGATGAGGCTCAGGCCATCTTCTGGCGTTGATGGTCCATTAGATTTCTCATAAATATTCTCCCCAGCGAGGTGAGGGCTAATATATAGTAACCCGTAGCAAGGAGTGCCTCCAGGCAGGGGGATGTTGTGCTCTACTGGGGCCATGCTGGGCTCCCAGGCTCCCGGTGCGTCCTGCTGACCCCACCAGTGTCTCTGTCACTGGAGACACCAGACATACGGCACCATGAGAGAAAGCCACAATACGGGTGACTTGGCCTCTCCAAGGCAGGCACTTCAGCACACTCATTGGTGTGCTCTTGGAGACACACAAGCAACCGGAGGACAGACAGATACGGAAGTGACTTTCCAGCTACAGCGACTTTCCCAGAGCAAAGGTGAACGACACCAAACAGGGAGAAAGCATTTGGATGCCATCTTGCTGTGTTTCATTTTCCGTAGGGTTAATGCAAATAAGGATGAGCAAGAGGCCGTTCATTCTCTGACCTATGACCAAAAAAAAAAAAATCAGAAAAATGGGTCTTTTTCAAGGCAACATCTTTCTTGCTGCTTTGGATCAGAGCAGACAAGAGAGTTAGATGCACATCTGAAGAGCCAAAAGCTGCGCTAAAGAGGCACCTAGAGAAACCACGCCTTACAAGTCACATATTTTTATATGCTGTCCTTTGAAATCCTTACCAGATGGTCCTTCTGAATTCTTCGCCGGTTCAGAGCTGTTGTCTTACCCTGTCCAGGCTGCTATAACAGAACCCAGACACTGCATGCCTTAAACGACCCATACTGATCGCTCACAGACCCGGAGGCTGCAAGTTCAAGACCCGGGAGGCGGCGGATTCTGTGTTTGGTGAGGGCCTGCTTCCTGGTTCACGTATCCTCACATGGGGGAGGGTCAAGGGGGCTCTCTGGGGTCTCTTTTATATCTAATTGCATCCTGAGGTCTCCACCATCACCCTGGGGGAGTAGGTGTCAACATATGGGTTTGGGGGAACACACGCATTCGGTCTAGAGCAGTTGCTAATGACAAAGTCAAGTTCTTTACCTTTAAAAATTGCCAAAGATGTTTCCCAGCAAAGAAAAGAGTGGCTGCAACCCTCAAGCATCCGGAGTTAAAGCAATGACACTACAGGTCTCTGAAAACGCAAACCCCCCATTTCCTGCAGGGCCCGCAGACATCAGTTAATACAATAGCTCTATAGTTAGCGGTAACTGTCATAACAATGCATCAGTTAATACAATAGCTCTATAATACAGTAGCTCTATAGGTAGGATGTTTTGTTGTAAAAACAGGGTGTCCTGTGGGCTGACATTTTTTATGGTCCAACAAAGAGGACATATTCATTCTAATACAGAAGAACACATGAATGGGGGGGGCGTGTCAGATAAAAGAATGGTCTGTAGGGAAACATGGTTCTCAAGTCATTGGGGCAGACTCATCATCAACTCTATAGAGTTAAATGTGACGTCAAGGGGATTGGATTCAATGGCCAGTGTCCTTCTGCTCTCTTCATAGTAAATGGATGGATCCATGCTTTTTAAAGACAACCAAGGCAAGGGTGCCTGGGTGACTCGGTTGGTTGACCATGCAACTCTTGATTTTGGCTCAGGTCATGAGCTCGTGATCTGTGGGATCGAGCCCCGCGTCGGGCTCTGCGCTGACAGTGCGGAGCCTGCTTGGGATTCTCTCTCTCCTTCTCTCTCTGCTCCTTCCCCGCTCTCTCTCTCTCTCAAAACATAAATAAATAAACATTAAAAAAAAGACAGCCAAGGCCAACGAAATCACCTTCCGGGCAGTCAGGAAATGAACACGTAGTCTCATGTTTGCCCCAGAAACATTAAGGGAACGGTGCACTTTCAAACAGGGTTTTCCAAAGTCCGTGAGGAAAACAGAAAGATTTTTGAGCTCTTTGTGTTTTGTTTGTTCAGTTCAAAGTATCAGAGTGACAAGTGGCAGCAAGCTCACCTGATTCCTGATGTGCCCACTGGGGACGGTGACCTGCTCACAGAACCCGGGGCGGTTGGTCTTGGCAGAGCCCGCACGAACAGAGACTGGGGGTTGAAACGCTTCCCGAGGCAGCTTTGAGGAGCGCTGCCTCACCATGAAGTACGAGTGAGACACTCACCATGAGATACTCAGCACTTTCAAAACTGTACCCTGATAGTTTTACCAACGTAGGGCTTGCTCTTCCCCGTGCTGGCATCTGTTCTAGAACGCAGGATTCACCTTCACATGCCTAGTTGGAACAGGAGAGCCGCATGAGCCTCCTGTTCCACTTACGATGTGCTAATGTGAAAGATAAGTGTACCTTAACTAACACTGGAGCTGGCCATCGGGATGCAGTTAATCAGGGGAGCAGGGTCTAGATCAGAGGCGCTGCTACCGTGAACAGGATATAGAGCAGTATTTGTGTGATGTCAGAAGCCTCATGAATATTTATGCCTTTCCTTTGAGTCCCTCCCAAAAGAATCTGAAAGAACCCCCCATAAGATGTGCACACAAGAATTCCTTTCTCAACCGAAGGCACTTCGTGGGCCTGAATTGTGACAGCTCCCCAGTAGGGCACCCAATATTGTGTCCAGTTGAGAAAATTAGGAAGCAAGAAAGGAAGTAAATTTCCCCAAGTCCTCATGTTAACGTTAAAATCAGAAAGAGAAGCCAGGGGTTGAGGTGCACCTGAGATCCAAGTGCCATTTAAGACAGTATTTGACAAGCTGGCTGAAGAAGACAAGACCATCTAAGGAACAGATGGATTTGGGGTATGTGACTCTAGGGGTCCAAGATCACGTCCTTATGATCCATGGCTGCCCCCAAGAAGTCTGCAGTGTGGAGGAAGGTCGTCCCTAAACTGACCAGCTCTATGGGGAGTTCCCCTCCCCTCCTCGCCCTCCCTGGCCCAGACCCACGCCCCATAGTCTCCAAGCACAGAGCCATGGGGACCCCAACGTTCTTGTTCCTTTTTAAAAATCAGCTTTCTGGAAATAGAATTCAAGTACCAGGCACTGCACTTATTTAAAGTGTATAATTCAGTGGCTGTTGGTTAGTCACAGTCATGTGCAATCATCACCATGATCAGTTTTAGAACATTTTGTCATGTCAGAAAGAAACCCAGTGTCCTTCAACTGTCCCCACCTCTCTTCCCAACCCCCTCCAGACGCCAGCCCTGAACAGCCACTATAGACGTCTCTGACTCTGTCCATTTCTCTATTCCAGGCTCTCGGATGAATGGAGTCCTACACTACGTGGTGTTCTGGGCCTGGTTTCTTTCACTGGGCGTCATGTCTTCAAGGTGCGCCCACATGGTAGCATGGGCCAGTGCTTTGCTCCTTTTCACGGTGGTGTCATGTTCCATTGTGCAGATAGGTCACTCATCCCGTTGTGCCCACCTTTTGTCTGTTAGGAATAAGGCCGCTATGAGGATTCACGTGCACGTTCCATGTGGACACACGTTTTCATTTCTTCTGGGCTACAAATCAAGGGGGAGAGTTCCTGGGTTGTGTGCTTACTCTTCTGTTTGGTCATTGAAGGAACTGCCAGACTGTTTTCCAAAGCAGCTGCACTATTTTACGTTCCCGTAAGCCGTACATGAGGCCATTTCCACGTCCTGGCCGAAAGAGGCCACGTTCCAGGACGAATGTGTTCGGGGGACTAATGCCCAGCAGGGGACCGTGGGTAACACCATCGTATCGCACACCTGAAATCTGCAAAGAAGGTGCAGGCCAACTGTTGTCACCACACACACAACAAAGGTAACCACGTGAACTGGTGGATGTGCTAATTACCTTGATAGTGGTGATCATTTCCGTGTCCATTCACATCAAAACATCACGTTGGCCACCTTAAATACATTTAATTCCTACCTGTCAATTATACGTCAATAAAGCTGAAAAAAAGTCAGATACCAACATTCTTCGGTCCCCCCACCCCTTCTCTAGCACACAGAGGCCAGCTCTGAGGCTGACGGACTGAGAAGTCCCAGGACCTCTGTTATGGACATTAGGGCACATGCCATGCCGCGTGCAGATGGAGGTGAGCTCCTCACTGGGCTCTTCGAGCAGCAGTTCTGTCAGGTTCTGTCTGGCAGGTTGCCCCTGGTTGGGGCTTCTCAGACGTTAACACAGACGAGCATCCCCCAGGATCTCGCTAACAGATTCTGGGCCTGAGTCAGGCTGGAGTCAGGCCTGCGAGTCCACATTTCTCACCAGTTCCCAGGTTATGCATGCACGGAGCCCCAAGGAGTAAAGAGTGAGCGAACCCATCGGAGCTGCAGGGGAAGGCTCCAGATTAGCAGGGGAGCAGATGGCCGACAGGGCAGTGGCCAGGAGGAGCAGGACCCCGAGAAGGGGGGTGAAAGGTTAACACAAAAGATGGGGAGAGAGTGAGGATGGGCTCATAAACAATAACATAAGTGGGGGAAAAAGGAGGCTGCTCTTAGCCTCGGGAAAAACAAGACAAAGCACAAGAATGGGACTGTGGTCCCAGGACGCGACTTGGACTGGAGAAGAGTAGTTACGTAGTCAGAATAGCGCATGTCCGTTAGGAGTCTGTCCTACTCGGGCACTCGCACGGCATCCCTAAATGACAGAGGGTGGCAATTTGAGAGGTATCCTCATCCAGCCAGATAGGAGCACAACCCGGACATGGTGATGTAAGCCTGGGGTGAAGAGGCGCAAAGGTCCAGCCAGCAGAGAAGCCACGAGGATGGAGAAGCCATAGGCTCTGGGGCGGACGGTCAGAGGGAGGAGGGTAGCGCTGAGGTGGTTGTTTATTTTAAGCCTTTCTATAATGTTTCATCTTTAAATTATATTTCTTACTTATGGAAGGAAGGAGTTGGGGGGGGAGAGGAGGGAGGAGAGAAGACGGTATGGGGGTCGGGGCATTTTGTGCGTGGCCAAGGCGAGGAAGCGGCCAGGTATGCCGTTAACCTTGGTGTCGGGCATCGGGCTTGAAGAGACAGGAGGCCAATAGATGGGAACGTGGGGGAAACACATGTGGGTGCCACCTGCACAGCAGGCCCTGCACGAACACCCTCTGCCCTCGCGCTCGCGCGTGGAGTTAGCAGGTTGCCTGCAGGTTAGAAGCAGTACAAAACGGGCCTGCCCCGGGCCTGAGCCGAGCCTGGAAGGCCCCCAGCAGGGCAGGCCGGGCATTCTCACTGGCTGGCCACCTCAGTGGAAATCGCCCCCAGCAGTGAACTTCTTGTGCGTTTTCTCCGGGTCGCCCCAGTTCAAATGCACCTGCACTCTGTGACGTGTAGAACCATCCTGTTTCAAAAGCCGGGCAGAACCTGAGGTTGAGAACTGGCTTTACTGGGCCGTTCCAGCTGTCGCTCCCGGTCGGGCATCTGAGGTCAGTACTTGGGATTCGCTATTCAGAAGGGTCACATTCCGTCTCTGCCTTGTGGCGGTGGGCTGCATGCTGGGCCGGACAGGCGCTCAGGAGCGGGTTTCACACCGTGCAATCCCCCAGGAGGCAGGGCTTGCTGTCCACGTCACGCCCTCTGTGTGGCACCTCCAGAAGGCTTTGCACCGTTAGAGGATGACGCCACCACCTCCCTCCTCCTCATCCAATCACAACAAGGATTACTGGGACCGATGACATCCCAAGACAACGTTCCAAGAAATGCCTCCTGTCCTCGTTTCCGACTCGTGGGTGGGAGAGAATCGGGAAGAGATTTCACCTTGCAAAAGCAAGCAGAAAAGATGAGCATCTTGCGGCAGAAATGGACTCTACAACATGCTAACAGCATGGTAGCAACAATTAAAAGTTACCAGGCTGAGTCACATGCCTACGCTCCCACGATAAACAGCAAGTGCACGGGCGGACGGTGCCCCTCCCTCGCGGAGTGGCTGGGTACAGGGGAGAGCTCATGCGGCAGGTGCGCCCACGGCAAGCCTCGGCCCCACCAGGCGCGAGGAGCTGGCCCTGGTGCATCGGAGCAGGGGCGCTCACGGGGAAGGAGGAGGAAACAACACGTCCGGAGGAGGAAGTGATCGGAAGGAGGCTGTCATGGGGGGGTCTCCTCCCATTTCTTGAGAAATTTCCTGTTCTTCTCTTTCGCCCAGACCACGACGGAGGGCTGCGTGGATGTTCTTCCTCTGCTCCTCCCTGGCTCTCTCTGGTCACTGCAGTGTGGCCACAGGGAGGGATGCAAGACAGATGAGGGAAAGAGCAAAGGTTATTACCCGCCCTGGTCTTGGAGGCAGGAGGCATGGCCACCACCCGGGGCCACAAGGCGAAGCTCAGGGGGTCAGGAGGCAGGACATGCGAGTGACAGTCCCGCTGGGCCAGGCCTGTATTGGGGAAGTACCAGGGAAGGCTGGGTGACAGGTTAGGACAGGCTGGTGTGAACATTCAGCAGGCTCGTGGCTGTAGGGCTGTCCCTGAATGCCCAGCTCCTGGCCCTGGGATGACAAAAGCAGAAGGACATTACCTCCTGGGCCGCTCAGGACACGTACGGGGGTCTGGCTCAGGACTGGGCAGTTTGCAGGTCACAGGTGTGTGACAGGCCGGGCCCTTTTCTGTCTCTAAGAATTGGCCAGCCCCCCGGGAGGGCAGCGTCTTCCAGCCAGGAAGGTTTTTAAGATGTCAAAACATCACAGCACGTGGAAAACCGAAAATACATTCAACACCCCATCCCCCATGCCAACGCCTTTCCTCCGGATGAGGGCAGAAAATAAGACTGTTTAGAAATGCGATAAATTGTTTATCCATTTATATTCAGCCTCCCTCTCAGGAAGGTTTGAAGAGGATCCTAATGCTGTAACACAGCAGATGAAAAAGACCAGACATCAAGTATAAAAAGCATTTTCATGTTCCCAGGGCTCTGAACAAGTGTAGCGTCTCATCCAGCCGGGAGCCAAGGATGGGACCGCGGACATGAGGGGACGTGACGGGTGATACACACGAGCCTTGGCGAAGCACGAAATTCCGGGGGGAGTTTGCCAAGTGGGCCAATGTTTCTACCTGACTGGCAGGAAGACCGTGAGGTTCTCTGTCTTTCCTCCAGTTGAGTGGGAAAGAGGGCGGGGTCGCTCTGCTGGCTCACTTCCAGTCCTGCGGCTCTGGTTTTTGGGGGGATTTGTGCTTCCTGGTGCCCGCTCACGAGCCACGGGTGGGATGCGGCACAGACAAGCCCGGGGTCTCTTCCTCCCGGGGCGAGGAGCGTAAAATGCTCGTCCGCTGTCCAACGCCATCAGACACGGGACTGCGGGTTACGTGCCACCAGCCTGCATTCCAGACGAGGCGACCAGGACTCAGGAAGACAGAGTGACTCAGGCAAGACGATCCTTGCCTCAGCAGCAAACGGGGGAAATGCTGCCCCCAGGCGGGCCGGAGGCAGGACCGGGTTGCTTGGGCGCCACCTGCGCCCTCCCCGTGATGTAAAGGGATGCCCGGAGCAGCCGGCTGTGCGGCATTGATGATGCGCCAGGCGCCGCTGTGAGCACCTCCCTCTGTGAGCTCTCACAACACACCCTCACAGTCAGAATTATTATAACCCCCGTGTTACACACGAAGAGGTTACGGCCGTGGCTGCAGGTAGCACTTGGGGGTCCTGTGTGCGGCCGGAGTCGGCTGGTGCTGGTCTTCCAGGGAGCTGTGAGCCCTGGGATGACGAAGGCAGGCGTCAGGGGTTCAGCCTGCCTCCCTCCCTTGCTCCCTCTGAGCGTCTCCCACCTTTCCCGAGGGGGCTCCTGCTTGCAAGGTGACTACCCACCTCTGGGAGCTCTGCGGCAGTGACACGGGTCTCCCGGGCTCCCGCACGAGTGCTCCCGTTCAAAGACAACGAGGCGTGCTTCTCCAACAAGAGTAGGATTTAATTTCGCTGCCATTAAATTAATAAAACTCTAGGGCCTGGCCAGTGACAATCTAATTAAACTTACAGAAAGCGGTTCAATTTTTTAACGAAGTGGGTCGACTTTCCGATAGATGAGTTTTGGATGCACACCCGCCGGTTAATCACTTGCCCGCCACATCATGGAAACTGGGATTAAACATTTCGTCACACAAAATCCTCAACATATTCCAGCTCCGTGTCAGGGTCTTCTGCGGGCAGAGGTCAGGGCACTCCGCCGTAGAGATCACTGATGAAGTTGTGAGTGCCACCTGTCCTGTTCCCATCTGGCCAGGCCAGGACTGGAGATGCCTGCTCGTCCTGGCTCCGTCCTGCCAGGCTGACAAATTATGCATTGAGAGCTCACTGGGAGGTCATACCACTCCTCTGGGAAGCGATTTGGAGACATTGCATACAATGGAAAGTGCACACCTCGTGGACCAGAAAGTGTGCTTCTCGTTAGGCACGTATGCAGGGCGAGACCCACAAAGGGCATTCACTGTGGCTCCGCTGGTCCCGGAGAGACCGCAAATACCATTACGGGCCCATGCACAGGACAGGGAATGCTCGCATTTTGGTACGTTCATACGGTGGAATTCTTTTTGTGGTTAAAATGAGTGACTTAGAGCTTCGTGTATCAAAACGGATAGATGGCCGAAAAAATTGAATGGAACATACAAGACGGAGAATGACATTTACAGCCTCACACCATCTGTATAAATTTTAATATACTATTTACGAATACATACCCTCACATTCAGTGAAAACACTAAAGCATTACTGGGGCTAATTAAATATTAACATCGTAAGGGTTTTCGCTCAGAGAGCATAATATAGAAAGAATTGGAGAAATCTATGTGGCAGATTTGGACTGCAACTATATGATTCAATTCTTTAAAATAGTAAGCCCTGGAGTAATGATGCAAAATATTGTTTGTAATGGTTATGAGTGTTTGGTATTTTGTTCTGTACGTTTTCTGTGATGCTTGAGATAGTTCATCGTGTAGGAAAGAGCTTCCTGTGAGCTGAGGTTTAGGACATTCAGTACAATCATACTAATACCTACAAGGAAAGGATAGGGAGTCAAAAACAAGCAAAAAAAAAAAAGACACCATATAGAAAGACCATCCTTCCATAAAGAGCAAAGAGGGAACAAGGACTTAGCATGGATCCTGTCTTTGATACGAACAGACTACATATGACAACCTCTCTCTTGAGCAAAACTTACTGTCAAAATAACTCACTTTCCTGAATTATTCTCTTTATAAATGTCATGTACATATGAACTAGCATTTCAGAGTAAGTCGTAGGGGCCGGGGAGAAAGGCAAAATGATGGTGGACTTGGAGAGCTCTCCTCAGTGGGGGGGAGGGGTGCCAGGTTGTAAACCTTTTGATTTTATTACCAATTTAGAATTAATCTGGCTGGTTATGTTACAAGAAAGAAAGAAACACAGGTGGCTCTGAGCCCCTGCCAGACTTTTGATGGACGGAAGTCTTGGCTTGAGTACGTCGCCCTCCACAGCAGGTCTCTATGGCAGGTTCAGTGGATGATGCCTGATCCACGGTTCCTACTTGGGATTTTTCCCTAGCTGTCCAAAAATTGCTCGCAACGCCACTTTTTCAATTCGCTTCACGTTTAGATGAGTTTGGCAAAAGTCAGAGAAACAGTCAGTAGCCAAACAAATGGGAATAATTTAAGCCACCGATCATACGCTCCCGGTGGGTAAGCACAGAGCCTTCAGCTGTTCTCCAAAACGTGCCATGGTGCTCGGGAAACGTCCTTTGATGCTGATTTGCACGACTCCAAGGGTACCTTTAACTCCTGCAGTGACAGCATTGCTTATGATAAAGAGAATCCGTCCAGCTAACTTTCTTGATGTTCCTTGCTCGTATCTGGAATGTTTTGATATCTGTCCAATGCAGCATTCTCGTTACAGTGGGCAATGTATGTTATTGCTGATTATTCAAGACCTCGTCTCCAATGCAAATGGAGAGCATGACTTTGTGAAGAAGTTAACTGTACACAGAGGTCTAAAATTATACTAGCAAGGTTTTTTTTTTAATGTTTATTTATTTTTGAGAGACAAAGAGAGCATCAGCAGAGGAGGGGCAGAGGGAGAGAGAGAGAGAGAGAGAGAGAGAGAGACAGAATCCCAAGCAGGTTCCGCGCTGTCAGCACAGAGCCCGATGTGGGGCTTCCTCCCACGAACCGTGAGATCACGACCTGAGCTCAAATCAAGAGTTGGATGAGTAATCAACCAAGCCAGCCAGGTGCCTGTTTTTTGTTCTTTGTGTTTTTCATAACGATTTTTGACGAGGCACGGAGGAAACCCCTCTGGTCCTGTATCACATCTCCTTGGTGCATGCGTAGTGTCGACTCAGCTGTGGTGCATGGCCCACACGAGCTCAACAGCAGGTGTCGGGCACTCTGCCTGCCTCTCCTGTTGCTTCGGCATCTTCTCCTGCTTCGTGGAAGCTCGTTGGTCCACACTTGTGCAGACCGGAAGTCAGAGGGACTCACTTCAAGCAACAGTGCGTAACCGCTGAGGCCTGGAGGCCCGTCTGCCCTTGGCTGTGGTTTTCTTTTGATTTCACCCGGTTGGCTTTCATCTGGCTCTCACACTGCAGCTTGACGCTCTTTGTCAGTTTGGGACATTTTTCAGAAAATTGTCTCTGCTTTTCTCTCTTCTTTCCCACGGGAAGTCGATTTACACCCTGTCTCTTTGTGCAGTACTTGTAATATGTTTTCCTGGCTTATCTTCCAGGTTACTTATTCTCTCCTCACCTCTCCTCAGCTGCTGTGAGACTCACCCACTGCGTTGTTAATTTTGGTTACTGTGCCCTTGTGTTCGTTGGCCCTTTCTTGATATGTTCTTTTTTCGTTAACGTTTCTCGAACTCTTGAAACATAGTAACCAGACCTGATAGCACGGGCGTCTGAATCCCGTCTGCTTCTATTGCCCACTGTAGCGCAAATTTTTCTGTTATGTGGCCTACTATTTGTGATTGAGTGCTAGACATTGTACATGAAAAAAATAAATCTACTTTAATCCAAGATGATGTTGCCTTTCTCAAAAAAAAAAAAAAAAAAAGAATGCACATTGCTTTTGACAAGTGGCTGCAGGGGGTAGAAACCCTGGAATAATCTGACCCAATTGTGAGACCAATAGGATTTTAAGCTGAGCTTTGGATGAGTGCTGGTCACCATCACTACCGGGGTTTAGTGACTCAGTTATTCTGCCCCCTGAGCCCCAAAATCTCTGCTCACCTTCCACACTTCTCAGTCCCCTGTTTAGAAAATCAGCAGAAACCCTTGGGGGAGACTGTCTCCAAATATCAGGTTCATCAGGATGGGTTTTATATTCTTCTGGATCTCATTTTCATTGCCTTGCTATCTCTGCAATGATTTCAAACCCATTAGATATGTTTGGTTCCCTTTCTTTAGTGGTTCTGGATGAGAGAGAGGTTGGGTGCATGTTACGTAGTCATATTAGTCTGCTAATAGTCTTATTCAAAATGCAAAGGAGCTATTAATTTTATCACCGTAATTGATTTAATTCTATTTTAATGAAACAACTTGCGTGTGTGTGTGTGTGTGTGTGTGTGTGTGCGTGTGGTGTAAACGCCAAAAACAATGTTAGAAGAGATAATTATTGCAGTCTCTGTGTATATGTGTATGTAATCTCTCAGATTTTCTGTATTCATACACACTGCATCTTTGTAAAAATGTATTTTAATTAAATTTTTGGCGAGTTTGACAAATTTGCATAGAGAAAATGAATCCCATTAAAGCAATCTAGTTCATTTCTAAACTTTGTGTAGCATTTAAATAAAACACTATTTTTTCATGAGATTATTCCATTTGCTATTACATATTTTCCATTTAAGCCTTTGTTAAAGGTTATGCGTTGATCGACCTTTTGCCCATATCAAATTTTACTGATTTTAGCTTCCATGTTATCAATGTTCTGTGCAAGCATGATTTTTGAGCAGGCAGTCCCATTTTCCTTTAAGTCACTTATCAAGCTTTCAGAGTTTTTTGAAAATTTGATCCCTGTGTTTGTTTTTGGCTAAAAAAAAAGTTTCACTATGCACAATTTTGCCATTTTCACTGTTGTCCGTTTTGTATTTGTCGACCTCATCCAATGACCAATAAAAGGCTGAGACTAAATAAATGAAAGACAGAGAGCTTCTATTGATTTCTTACATATTCCGGGAGAAAATATTGAACAATTTTATGAGACAGAAGTACCGAGAAAGAAGGAGAAGGAAAGGGAAAGGGACAGATGGCGAAAAGAGGTGGAGGGAGGCTGGTAAGAAAGAGAATAGGGGGAAAAGTCAAAGTCAAGTTAAAACTGTCAGATGGAACTGTCATCCTTCAGTGGAATGAGTTCCAAACACCCACTCCTTGATGTGTGCCTCATGGACACTTATGTAACGTGCGTGGACATCTCTGTGGACTTTGGTAAGTACACCCTCCACCAGTGTTGACACGAGGCTTTGCAATCTTGCTGATGTCTATGGCCCTGCACTTTCAGATGTGGTCTCTTACGGTTTTGTAGTAGGAAAATCCGATGTACATCTTTCTGACTCTTCCAGTGGTGAGCTGGCTACTTTGAAAGGTGCAGAAATGGTGGTACTCTCATGTCTTCCAAGGGGTCACCATCTCTGTACCCAAATTTCTGGCTCCTGGACCCTCATGGAAACTTGACACCCCACAAAGCTCATCCCAAGCATTTCTAGATTGTCCGACACGTGTCCATCAACAGTTCTGGCCAGCTGTCAGGTCAGCTGCTTTGTGGCATCTGCTGTTTCTTTACTCCTTTCGTCTGACCCTTTCTGTCATTTGCGCCGCCCTGCCCACCAGCATATTTGCCCCGCTCTGGGCATGCCTTCGCTGAGAGGCCAATGGCCAAGTGGGCACGCCCTATGGCAGGCACATCTCCCCAGCCATCAGAAGACCAAGGATTCCCAAGATCCCATGACAAAGAAGAGGCATCCTACCTCCATGTTTTTGTGGGTTATACTCCATTACTGGATATCAAGGCAGCAAGAGAGCTAACATTTATGGGGTTTAATACATGCACATTCATATGTATCATCACATTTAATCCTCATTTAAATAAAGTCCCATGAGGTAGAAACTCTTGCTGAGGTTGTTAATTTGCAGATTAGGAAATTGAGGCTCAGGGAGATTATTTCGCTCAGCCAAGGTGACGCAGAAAGGAAGCGTAGAGCTGCCTTACTCCAAATCCAGTGGTCTTTGCAGGCATGCCAGAGAAATTTCGCCCCTAACCTCTTACAGAGTAAAGGAAAACGCCCTTTTTTATATTTACACTAGATTACAGACATGCCTGAGCTTGGCTGGTGAGTGGATAAGAGGGGGAAGCTCTCAAATGTCTATACTGCAAGTTAATTTGCTAGGAGTGAGGCACTTGCCCAGAACTAATGGGCGCCCAGGGAACCATTAGACTGAGGGTATTTGCATGATGCAATGCCTTATAGACTCTGGCCCCAACTCTGTGGAGAGAAAGGCCTCAGCAGGGGTTGGATTACCGGTATGGAAGCCCATGGTAAAAGAATGAGGGTGAAGGGGATGACTTCCTTTTCTGAAAAGGATGTTGTATAGCCTACAAAATACAGCACCTGAAGGGTTGCCACTGTCAGGGGCATCCAGGAAGATGACAATGGCAACACTGACCCCCCAGGACCAGGAGCATGGGCGATCAGAGCGAGGCGTGGTGGGGAAAAATGACAGGAAAGTCAGTGAGTTTGGGTGAGCACCCCACAGACTTTTAGAAGTAACTTGAAGCAAGCTGGAAGCTTAGGTGAGGCCAATAAAGCTTGAGTTGTTACGTTCTGTCACCCATGTGAGTATCCAAAGGCTAAGGAGGTCTGGATAGACTTGAAGGTTCAGAGTTTTTATTGAAACATCTTTTGAAGTTTCTGCTAATAGCCTCTGCCTTCACGTGGGGACACTTGACAAAATGTACACCCAGCTGATGTACCGCCCTGCCTTACTAACAACTGGAGGTTTGGTCCCTCACACGGCTGCTCGCTGTCCGTCCCTTTGCGATGGGATGAGTTCTTTCCTGCAAGTCCCCACAGCCCTTCATGTCATTGGGCTTAGGGTTGGGCTGCTCCCCAGACATGTCTGAATTCTAGGGATGGGCACAACTTCAACTCACGTCGTGCATATTACCCACTCTAGGGGTAACTGCAAGATAGAAGAAGGTCAGCAACCTGCTATCCAACATACATCTTGCTTTGGAATAAGGAATGCTCGTGGGTGGTGGTTCCTTATTATAGAACAGCCCAGAGTTGCTGACCTGAATGTCAAAACATTGTTCTTAGGTCAGTGCTGCCCAGTCATCTACAGTGATGATGCCCTAGCTCTCGTTCATTCCATGGCACCTTTGCCTTGATGAGAGTTGCATCTCTCTTCTGTTTTTTTTTTAATTTTTTAAAAATGTTTTATTTATTCTTGAGAGACAGAGAGAGAGAGAGAGTGCATGAGAGGGGGAGTGGCAGAACGAGACAGGGACACAGAATCCAAAGCAGGCTCCAGGCTATGAGCTGTCAGCACAGAGCCCAACACGGGGTTCCAACCCACAAGTTGCGAGATCATGGCCTGAGCTGAAGTCGGATGCTTAACCAGCTGAGTCACCCAGGCGCCCCTTTATTTTTTTAATTAAGATAATTTCTGTGGAGATGCTTATAATTTTTGTGCCCCTTGCGAAATTTTGGATACCATGACCCATTGCACAACTAGGGACAAAGACTGAAGCTCCATTCCAAGTGTGAATGACAAAAAAAAAAAAAAAAAAGGAAGTCTGAGGTGTCAGAAAAGAACTTGCGATCTTTTTGGCTTATTTTGACATCATTGAATTGCTAAATCCATGTATTCTAAGCTTTATACTGGTTGCCAAACCCGATCATGATAAATGTTGGCATCCTCGATGAGGAATTTTTCTTATTTTGACACTACTTTTTTATGTTTAGAAATCACTGTAGAATATGGTACCGCTTCATTATGGGTGATCGGCAGAAAGGAACGGCCACGCGGAGAGCTCGGAGCATATGGTAGCAGGTACCTGTGCTCTGTGGCATAGGTAACGATTTTCAGTAGCAAATGTGGAAACTTCCTGTTCATCGTGTTCGACTTCAAGAATAGATTTAAAAAATTGTTGGGTTGTATTTGAATAGCTCGGGGACACACGAGGCTGGATAGAGTTGGGTCTAGGAGAAGTACTTCTTTACTTGCAGGAGGAATTTGAAATATGGCAAGGGAGCCTCGAGGCCTCTATCCCTTTATAAGAGGTGAAGGGTAACTCTCCCCAAAATCTACTTTCTTAAAAATTCCTCATTTTAGAAGTCCCTCCTGCCACTGTATCTTCTGTATTCATCCACTGGCATCATGAAGGATGGCAATACGTTAGGAGTGAGTCCGTTACATATTTAAGCGCACTATTTTACGTAATGCTCCAGCACGCCATTAGAAACATCCTTGTGAACATTGGCACACATCCTTGTGAACATCCTTGTGAACACTGTTTATTTTTCCAGCATCTAACCGGAGACTAACACACAAGAGAACCAGTCAGTGTCTGTTGAGTGTGTGAATAAATGAACGCGTGCGTGAATGAATACATCGACCTAACTTTTCTACGGGAAAATAGCTAGAAGATGAAAGACATGAAGTTCTTAATTCTTGAACCTCTTCAGAGGGGGGCATGCATTCACTCAGCAAAACTCGAACACTTACAAAGCCCTGGGCACAATGTTTGACCCAGGAGACCACGTGGTGGTTTGTGGACCTGGAGGGCTTTGGCATTGGCTTTGGCTGGAGCTGTCGCAAACTGTGGCTAGGGGCGATCTGTGACTGCAAGGTGCACACACGTGAGTGGACCACGAGAAGGGGGAGAAGCAAGTGTGCAAGGTAGTTTGAATATATTCAGATGTGGGCAGGAGAAGTGAGGTAGGTTTCAGAGACCACGGGGCCGGGAGAGATTTTAATTTATTTATTGCAAAGTGGGAGAGGGAAAGCATATTTGAGTGCTGATGGAGAGGAGTGAAGGCAACAGGGGAAGTTAAAAATGTAGGAGAAGGGAATGAGATAAGAAAGAAGAGATTAGGTATGTGTGGTGGTACATAGGATGAGATGTTGGGAGGTTGGGGACTTTTTATACAATGGTCTCTATTCTCCCTACATAATGCGAAGTCTGGTGAAGGTCAGAGAGTTGGGGCAGAGAGACTGTAGATGTAGAAGTTTTCTAATGGCGTCCATAGTGAGTAGGAGAATGGAGTAGATGGCCGTGGGTAGAAAACCTGGCCGTATGGAGGGATGGACAAGGTGAAGGGAACATCCACACGGTGGCTCACATTCGCTGGGTGAAGCAGAGCATGTGATGAAGATAAACGGGGCGGGGGGGGGGGTGCGGAGCTCCACATGCTGACCACCAGCGCTGTCAGTCTGTCTGCTTTGGCTAATTTCCCCAGCCGTTCCATGCAGCCTGAGTGTGTAGAGATGAGAAAGGGATCGTTAAGCCCATCCCAAAGTGAGGTATCTCCAATGGACACAATGCGATGGGCCAAGGGCACTGGAACATTGCCAGGACTGAGCTTTCATTGCAAGGCCGCTACCCTGCTCAGATGGGAAGGAAAGTGGGGAGAAGCCAGAACTGAGGAAGGAGGTGGAGTGGACATATATTGGTGTTGCCAAGAAGAATGAGAACAGCCGTGCGGTCGCCACAGAGCTGGGAGGACAGGGGTCGTGCCCAGAGCATGGCCCTTCAGCACAACTGTATTTTGGTCTGGGGGGTGCCTGTGGGAGGAACGATGTCATGGGCGAGGACAGCTGAACGCGCAAAGACACGAAGAACGGAAATGAAGTTCTAGATGAGTTACCTACGTGGGGACCCGCGTTATGGAAGGTCACGGCTGCACTGGAGTAGGTGACGTGGAGAGGGATGCGGGGGAGGAGGGTCTGGACAGCCCCCCGCCGTGGAGCTGAAGAAGCAGACAGAGCTGTGAGCCACATGCTGGCAGAGCAGGCGTCCCCATGAGGGCAGAGGAGTCCAGGCCGGGTGCTGTGAACTAAGAGGAACCCAACCCCACATTTTCCTTCCACAGTTGGAAGATGGGTGCCATGCACTGCATCGTGCTCCTCCCAAAAGTCAAATGTTGAAGCCTTAACTCCCCATGGGATAGTATTTGGACATGAGTCCCGTGGGAGCTCATTGGGATTACGTGAGGTCATGGGGGGCCCTGGGATGGGACCAGTGACCTTATAAGAAAAGACACAAGGAGAAGACGGTCATCTACAGGCCAACAAGGGAGTCCTGGCCAGAAGCCATCCCCGTGGGTGCTGGATCTTGGGCTGCCCATCTCCAGAACCATGGAAAAGAAATGTCTGCAGTTCAAGCCCCCCCAGTCTACGGTATTTTGTTATAGTGACCTGAGGACTAAGACAATGAACAAATAATCAGTAGCTTCCCCAAGGCCGTCACTTGCAGAGTTTTAATGAGGACGCCGGTGAAGGAGGAGGGAACCGGGATCCTTAAGTACATTTCTGGTGGGCACGTCCCACCCACCGTTGTTGCCTACGGAAGCACCTGTCCACTCACTGCAGGTTTCCTGCTGTGCATATAGCGAGGCAAGGAGAAGGAGGGCAGCGAAGGCTTTGGAGGGAAAGATGAACGAGAATGATCCAGAAGTCAGAGTAACTGGTGCTATTTTCATCTGCACCCCACCTTGCCACAGCCATCTGCTGTGGATAATAATGCTCACCACCCACCTACTTCGCCGGTTGTTGGGAAAGTGTGTTGGAAATCATGGCTTTGATCTTCTCTGATAAAGGGGTCGTGTTGGCACAAAACACCGTATTAGCTCAATCACGGTGAAATGGCTTTTGCTTTCAATAAGGCCAGAATTGTTAAAGGTAGAAAAGTCTGTGTGGAATGAATTATGCAATTAGGTACCTCTTCACGTGACTGAAAAGAACCCGATTTATGCCTCCAGAAAGGAACGGGCGGACTCTGGAAATGAGTCCCAGAGCCATATGATGCTGAGCTATTTTTGCACCGTGAGCGAGGAGCTGGAGGTCTGCGAGCGGCTTCCTCTGAGACACACTCGCGGAGGCTGTGCTCCCTGTCTGCCGAACAAGCAGAGGAAAGGCGCCGAGGCTTTGCAAACAGCGGCTCTGTTCCTTCTAGGAGGGCTTTCCTCCTGGAACACACTTCACGCGGGTTTCAGGGGAAACTTAAAGCAGCTTAGCTGGGGGGGGGGGGGAGGTTCCCCCAGTGGCGCAGGGTAAGCCCCAGACAGACGTGAAACCAACCATCATTAGCGGAGAGCCATCGGAAGACGGCATCCCTCCCCACCTGCCGTGAGCTGGTGGTTCTCCACACTGGTCAGACCTTTGAACGAGGCCTCCCTTCCACGGGGCGGCTGCTCGATTGCTAGTCTTTTCCTGGGAGGAAATTGCACACGAGCTCACAAGTACTTGTGAATTCCCTTGATCACATGGCCCCTTGAGCAGCGTGAATGAGAGACTCCAATCCATATAGAAGGCTTAGTGCTCGTCTGCGGGGAGCATGTCTCGTATCTGAGGAAACAAATCACACGTGGGCGATTGCAGGCTTCACCCGTTTCGATTTTAATTATCTTTGGGTCAATCTTAGTGATAGAAAGGCAGATTTTAGTCATCTTTGGACATCTTAGTCTGTTTAGGCTGCTAATGAGTCTTAGGCAGTTTAGACTGGTTGGGGAGGGGGGGCTTATTAACTTTCTTGTCCACAGCTCTCGAGGCTGGAAGTCCAAGGTCAAGGTATCAGCAAATTCAGTGTCTGGTGAGACCCTCTTTCCTGGCTTGTAGGTGCCATCTCCTCTCTGTCTTCACATGGCCAGACACGCGAGGGGGCTCCCTGGGGTCTCCCTTATAAGGACACCACTGCATTCATGGGGCTCCACCCTTATGACGTCATCACCTCCCAAAGACCCCACCTGCTAACCCATCACCATGAGGTTCAGGGGTCAGCATGTGAATTTGGGGGATACAGACATTGAGTCCATGGCAAGGACCAAGTCATAAAACCCTTAGAATCTCCAGAGCCTCATACTTGCCTTGGTGAGATTCAGCCAGAAGAATGGAGCCAGTAGGGATTTGTTCCAGGTTAGGGGCTGGCCAGGGGTGGGGGCCGGTGAGGTAGTCTTAGCCTCTGATTCGGGGGTCTGAGTCCGTAGTGCAGTCATGATGGAGGATCATGAGCAGGCTGGAACGCCTCCAGTTTTCTTTTCTGCAGTACCTAGAGCTTTCTACCATATGACATGATCTACTTAACATATTTATTACCCATTGACTCCTCCATTAGCACGTAAGCTCTGTGACATAAAGGATATTCTTTCTTGGGGCACCTGGGGGGTGATCGTCAGTTAAGCGTCTTGACTTCAGGTCGTGATCTCATGACTCGTGAGTTCGAGCCCCACGTCGGGCTCTGAGCTGACAGCTCAGAGCCTGGAGCCTGCTTCGGATTCTGTGTCTCCCTCTCTCTCTGTACCCCCTACCACACACACACACACACACACACATACACACACACTCTCTCTCTCTCTCTCTCTCTCTCTCTCTGTCTACAATAAATAAACTTTAAGACAATCTTTAATAAATTTAAAATATAAGAAACAGTTTTCTTTCTTTTGCTCAGTAGTGTGTCTCACGTGTCTTGAATAATGCCTGGAACAGTGCCGGTACCCAATAAATCTTTGTTAAATGAATAAACAGACAAATGAATGCATCTATAAGTGTATTTAATGACAACTTTGTTAGTGTACAATGACATAAAAATATCTGTCGCATAAAGAAAAGATAAAAACATAAATCCAATTATAACATTACAAAATTTTGTTCTAAGGCTATGAGTGGCAGAGATTTAAATATTGTTGGGTATATATGTTATAGAGTATATAAATTTAAGTATGATGTATGTAGATTTTGGTGAATTTTAATCCTTATAGTAAGTCTGTGGGATGGTTTCTGCGGACTCTGTTTTATAGATTAGGAAACAAAGACTCAAATAATTAATGTACTTAACCTTAAACTTAATTTTTAGTGATAAAGTGAAAGTCAACTGTTATCTCCGTATTTCAAAAGTGGGGTAAACCAATTAAGCAGGACTTTTTTTTGGTATGAGGGTGTCTAAGGTATTGAATTTAAGTATAAAGAAAAAATGAAGCAACTTTGATAGCTGAGGAAAACCCAGAGTTTAGAATGAAATTTTGATTCTATAATTGCTAATGTCTAGAAATCTGTAGTAAAAGAAAGTAACATATTGGACACCAGGGGATGGCAGAGAAGGAAGAGGGAGGGTGTTGTTTAATGGGTTCAGAGCTTCAGTTTTACAAGAGGAAAAACTTCTACAGATGTCTCGTACCATGACGTACCTTTAGGCAACCCTACCGGAGGGTCCACTTAAGGGGCGTTAAGACAGTGAATTTATGTTCCGTGTTTTTTACCACACAGAAATCAAAACAAACCAAAAAAAGGAGCATCTCTTTCCCAGCTTAAAAGTTCTAAAGTTCCCTTGTTCTTCCCCTCCAGACCTCTATCCCGTGTAAGACGTATGAATACAAATCTTGGAGACAAATTTTCCTGCGTTCTCGGTAGGAAGAAGGACACGTAGTCTGCCTTGGGTTCCTGTTGAGTCCCTTATATTCCAGAATAATAAGACCAGCAAAACACTCTTCGTGTTCACTTCTGCAGCTGCATGTTGCGTTTGGGGTTTGGGGGAATTGCCTTTCTCATCAACGACGCTGACTTCGCCTTCTTGTCAACAGACACCTGCAGCCCCACCGTGCTGACGCCTCTTCCAGACGTGGCCTGCTTTTCCTCGTGGCTCTGTGGTCCTTTTGCTGTGGCCACTGCACCTTTCCGTCTTTGATCCCATCACCCAAGGAGGCCTGGACTCTCTAATGGGTTTCTCCTTTGTCTTTTTCTTTTTTTAAAATTTGTTTAATGTTTATTCATTTTTGAGAGAGAGAGACAGACAGAGCGCGAGCAGGGGAGGGGCAGAGAGAGAGGGAGATACAGTGTCTGAAGCAGGCTCCAGGCTCTGAGCAAGAGGTCAGCACAGAGCCTGACGCGGGGCTCGAACCCACAAACCATGAGATCATGACCTGAGCTGAAGTCAACGCTCAACCGACTGAGCCGCCCAGGCGCCCCAGGGTTTCTCCTTTTGCAAGGAAGATGTGAAATCTGGAATCGCCAGCACCTTTCAGTGTTTGGGGGCATATAAATGATGGCAATGCACATACAACATGAAAATAGCCATGCATTTCCTACCTGTCCACAAAGAAATAACACATCCAAGACATGAAGGTGTCCGTAGTTGAGCTATCTAAATAAAAATATTCCATCTTCCTGTTACTCCCACATATGTGAGCTTTCAAACTGCTGAATGTTTGGTGTCTGGGAGCTAGGGCACTCCCCCTGCCTGTCCTCGGGGGCTGGCACATCAGGACCTGGGGTCACCTGGGGCTTTGAGAGTCCTTCCCTCCCACGACCGGCCATGACTGCCTTGGTTGCCCTCACAACTCCTGGTTGCAGCCGGGTCTGCCTGCGTTTGGTCACCATCAGGGCATGGCCAGCAGCACCCCCCACCCCCGCCAAACTACCCCCAGTCCCATGACCTTTTCCATCCCAGCCCAACCCAAGCCAGCCTCCTTGGGGGGCCACAACCGTCTTCCTACCAGGAAAATTGGTCTTGTTCATCCACTTCTTCAAATGTTCCTCCGAGTGCCCTTCATTGTTTCTCGGGACTTTCCTTCCAGGGTCCACACGTTTCACCAGCTTCGCACGAGGAGGAAACTGGAGTGACCGGGCAGCCTGTCTTCAGCTCATCCTGAAGACTGTCTCCTGGAGCAGTTGCCCCACTGGCCCCACTGTGACCTGCCTGCAGCCTTGGGGGTAACCCCTGACTCCTGAGCAGGGAACACAGCACCTCTTACACACCGCGCCAGCTCTGTGCCTTCCCCAGTGTGTTCTGCCTGAAGCCTCAACAATACCCACGTGCTGTCCCCTGAGCTCCTGCCGCAGCCCCCACACCCGAGCCCCCGATGCATCCTGATGGGTCCTGAGCACGTCTTACCCACTAAAAGCTGCGTAACGAAGGCATGTTTGGTGGCGGGGCCACCTAGTGACACGTGCAGAGGGCGAGGGGACCAGCAAGGGGTGGGGAAGCATGGTGTCAATGCCGCGGGGGACCTCCGGCATGAGTACCCGCCCCCTCCTCCGCCCACCCCACGTCTCCTGTCCGTGTCCCCTGGGGGGCTCCCCCTATGGCTGAGCACAACCAGGGTGGAGAGGGACGCGGAGTCTATCTGAAGGGCAACGCCGCCCATCACGTTTCAGATCAAGCGTAATCTCCGTGACGCCTGTTCTGTTCCACGAGGCGGCGAACACCCTCTCCGTGTCTTTTCCCTCACCGCAACTTACAAAAACGGGCTATGCCGTCGCTCACTTGTCGGCCTTCTCCCTGCACACGGTAAGTTCCTCGAGGGGAGGGCTGTGACTTGTGAGCCCCTGGCTTCAGAGGTTCCTGATCTAGTGTGGGGCCGTCAGACCGCCCCCGCAGGGCCTGGGGCCCACATATCTGAAGCTGGCAAAGGCTACACCATAAAGTGGCTATTTGAATAGAAGGGAAGGGGTTCTTTCAGGTAAAAAACCGAGTTTGAAAACGAGCTTTAAGAGCTCCTATAGATAAGTACCAAAAATAATTTGTACATAGAATCATTCTTGTTGTTGCAGAAAATTACTTTTATACACACCCCCCTCCCCCCACTTTGTAATATTTCAGATCCGTGCGGGACACTCACCTCTTACCACTCTGTGCCCGTGTGTTATTCTGAACAAACAGTTCCCTAGGCTTCTTCCGTTGAGTCTAGACTGGTTTACTTCCTGGCTCCTTTATGGTGTATCCACATAGCTTCGTATGATGAAATTCATTATGATTCATTAAATTTGCTCATAAAAAGAGCTTGATATTCCCTGGGGCAGGTTCATTAAGAGAATCTCTTTGGTTCAATTATGAATCATTTTTTCCCCATATCCAAAGGCATCTCCTAAGATGTAACCACGGGCAAGGGGGCCTCACGTGGCAGATTTGGGAATCCAGCAGCCAAAAACTCAGGGCCTGTGCAGCAATTTCTGAATAAAAATATCACCGTGGGAGAGGGAGCCCCATATGGCTGTCTGGTGGTACTCTGTGCTCCGCGTCAACTGAGTTTCCAAGGACTGGCTTGCACAGAAGGTAATTATGCCCTTGCACACTGTGCAGAGACTTGCCACCCGGGGAACCGGAGGCCGCTGGCCCTGTAGTTGCCCGTGGATCAGAGTGGGTCTGCTTTGTTATGACCTGTTGAGGGACCGTGGACACTTCCCTCCTGAAAGCCACAGCTTGGAAGATAACAATTGGGATCTAAGACGTCTCCCCTGGAGCCCCGTTTCCTACAGAGTTAAAGGGAATACCACCCCCCCCCCCAACTCTGAGCAGGTGTTTCCATTGCTTTTTCCATCTCGTGGTCTCTGGTCACACAGGGAGCGAGGAGAGACGCTTGCCAGGTTACCTTCCCAGAGGAGTCTGGGGGCCACACAGATACTGATAGATTTCTACGAGCCACACGTACACCGAATGGGAAGGAGGCGCTGGTTTGGGGAACACCTGTCACGGAGGCTCTCTGGGTGTGACGCGCGTGCCATTCCTGCAGCTCGTCTCCACTCCACAGACTCTCGGTAGCCCTGACAATATTTTCACACCCCGTGGGAAACGTGCCGTTTGCCCCTTGCCAAGCGTGTTGCATTTCTGAATCAGAAGGCTATTTATTCATCCGATTTAGCACGGTGGCGGGATGCTGCTGGGGGGGGGCGTCGTGTGCGGGGGCAGAGGGACACGGGAGACGGTGTTCAGAGGGACAGGTGTGGATGCGGGATGCGGGGCGCGGGCCCCAGGGCCGTGAGTGCTGCCCCCTTCAAGGAGCCGAGCAGAGAGGCTGGGAAGGAACGGCCCGTCTTCCTGTTCTTGGGTCTCAGCTCAGTGTGGTGAGACGGCGGGGAGTCCCCACAATCATCCTCTGTCCTCCCGCCTCAGATCCACGGCCCGGGTAGAAAAGGCCACTCCCTGACAGGTGGCAGGGTCTGGTTCATAGTTTAGCCCTAGTTACGGACTTTCAGTGCAGCAAAAATGGAATAAATGACCCAAATACCTCCCCAGAAGGACCACTTAAGACAGATGAGTAAGTACGACCCCATGCGAAGAACCCACTGTGACACCATCTCCTGGGACCGCAGGCTGGTCTCGCAGCACCGGCCCCCACTGCTCCTAAAAATATGAAAGTTACCTATATGTGTTCTTTAAAAATTATTTTTTTAATGTTTTCATTTATTTTTTTGAGACAGAGAAAGACAGAGCACGAGCAGGGGAGGGGCAGAGAGAGAGGGAGACACAGAATCCGAAGCAGGCTCCAGGCTCCGAGCTGTCAGCACAGAGCCCGACGTGGGGCTCGAACCCACGAACCGCGAGAGACTGACCTGAGCTGAAGTCGGATGCTCAACCGACTGAGCCACCCAGGCGCCCCCTATACGTGTTCTTTAAATACATTGAATTATTTTCTCTCTTAATATTCTTTTTTAAAAATTCTGTTTATCAGCGTTATTGAGATATCACTGACCTATAAAACTGTATGTATTTAAGGTATAAAACATGACATTTGATACTTGCATATGCTGTGACATGATCACCACAATGGAGATAATTAACACACCCATCACCTCACATAGTGACCGTGTGTGTGTGCGTGTGTGTGTGTGCGTTATAAGAAGAATCCATTTAAGGTCTTCAAGTACACACTCAGTGCTGTTAACCAGAGTCACCAGGCAGGACATTACGTCCAGAACTTACTACCTGACAACTGGAAGTCTGCCCCCATTTTCCCGCCCCCAGCCCCGGACTCTGCTTCTGTGCCTTTGACCGTTCTGGAACCGCGTGGAAGCAAGATCGTGCAGCGCATGAGTGCTTTGCGCTGGCTTACCTCACTCAGCAGAATGTTCTCTGGCTCCATTCATACAGTCACAAATGACAGGATTTCCTTGTTTTTAACCTTTAATAAAACTTGAGATTGTGACATGACAGGGTTGGGGCAGAGGAATGATCGTCTTTGATCCGATGAACTTTTACAGACACTGTTGCGACCGTTCCCTTGGCCGTTCTCATGTGCTGCTTGTAAGGGGATTAATTTTTACACTCTGTATTCAGAAATAATTAGAGCGTAAGAGGAAGTTGTGAAAATAGTTTTGGAGGGTCTCAGGAACCCTGGACCCACCTCCCCCCCCAAACCCCCCATGACATAATCTTACAAGAGTGCGGTTCAAGTTCAAAACCAGGTCACTGACAGGGCAGATCGCTGGGGGCCAGACCAGGCGAACCATACGCGCTACCCTCCGTTGTTCACATGCTTGTGTGTGGCGGGGGTGCCATGCAGCTTTATCCCGTGAACGGATTTCTGTAACCACCACCCTGATCAAGCTTCAAGTCTTTTCATGCTCTGCACAGAAGAGCTCTCTCCAGCTGCCCCTTTGTCCCAGAGCCCAGCCTGTCCCCTGGCAGCCACTAACCTGTTCGCCACCTCCAGGGCCATGGTGAGAATGTTTCGGAAACAGGACCATGCGGCATGGCACCTTTTGAGGCTAACGTGTTCCACCGAGCATAATGCCTTAGGGTCCGTCCAGGCTGCTGCGCGTGTCACCGTGTTCCTTTTTATTGCTAAACAGCATTCCAACCTAGGACGGACCACGGTTGGATAACCTTTCACCCACTGAGAAAAACTGAGGTTGTTTCTAGTTTGTTTTTTTCTTTTTTTTCCTATTATGGAGAAACCTGCTATCAGCATCCGTGTATAGTTCTTTTGTGCACGTAAGTTTTGGTTTCTCTGGGCAAATGCCCAAGAGCAGAATTGCTGGGTCATAGGGCTCAGGTCTCATGTTACAAGAAACTGCCAAAGTGCCTCCCGGAGTAGCTACACCATGGTCTTTCCAGCAGCAGTGAGTGAGGGATCGGCGTCTCCACATCCTTGCCAGAGCTGGGTGCTACCAACACCTCTTATTTTGGGTGTCCTCCTCGGTCACAGCGAGGGACATCTCACCGTGCTCTCCGTTTGCACATCCCTAGAGGATGGTGTTGAGCACCATTTCGCGTACCTGTTGACCAGCAGTATCTCCTGTTTATGTCCTTGACTGATTCCTAACGGGGTTATTTGTATTTTTACTGCTGAGACTTAAGTATGAGACTTTACTTCCTACACTCTGGATACAGGTTCTCTCTTGGGTACGGGTATGTGGTTTGCAAATTGTAACCCCCAGCCCGAGGTTTATCATCTCATCCTCTTCACGGGCATTTTCACAGTGTGAAAGTTTTTAACTTTGATGAAATCCACTTCATTGGTTGCTTTTTGCGGGGGAGGGTCACGCTGTCGTAGTCAGGTCTCTAAAATCTCTGTTCCCAGCCCTGGATCCTGAAGACTATGTTCTATTTTTATTTCTTAAGGTCTTACAGTTTTATGTTTACATTTAAAACCATTGGAAAAAACGTCTTATACAATGTGAAGTTGAAGCCAAGTTCTCCCCCCATGTATACGTAATAGTTACAGCACTGCTTTGTTTTCAATTTCTTACTTATCACTTTATTTTATTTTATTTTTTATTTTTAAATGTATGTATGTATGTATGTATGTATTTATTTATTTATTTATTTATGTTTAAATTTACATCCAAATTAGTTAGCATATAGTGCCAATAATGATTTCAGGAGTAGAATCCAGTGTTTCAACCCCTATGTATAACACCCAGTGCTCATCCCAACAAGTGTCCTCCTAGATGCTCCTTCCCCATTTAGCTCATCCCCCCACCCACACCCCCTCCAGCAACCCTTTGTTTGTTCTCTATATTTAAGGGTCTCTTATGTTTTTGCTCATGTTGGGATGAGCACTGGGTGTTACGCTCTTGGAGGGAATGCAGACTGGTGCAGCCGCTCTGGAAAACAGGATGGAAGTCCTTCAAGAAACTAAAAATAGTTGGGGTGCCTGGGTGGCTCAGTTGGTCACGCGTCTGACTTCAGCTCAGGTCACGATCTTGCAGTCTGTGACTTTGAGCCCCTCATCGGGCTCTGTGCTGACAGCTCAGAGCCTGCAGCCTGCTTCAGATTCAGTGTCTCCCTCTCTCTCTGCCCACCCCCCCCACTCGTGCTCTGTCTCCCTCTCTCTGTCAAAAGTAAACATTAAAAAATTAAAAAAAAAGAAACTAGGGGCGCCTGGGTGGCGCAGTCGGTTAAGCGTCCGACTTCAGCCAGGTCACGATCTCGCGGTCCGTGAGTTCGAGCCGCGAGTCAGGCTCTGGGCTGATGGCTCAGAGCCTGGAGCCTGTTTCCGATTCTGTGTCTCCCTCTCTCTCTGCCCCTCCCCCGTTCATGCTCTGTCTCTCTCTGTCCCAAAAACAAATAAATGTTGAAAAAAAAATTAAAAAAAAAAAGAAACTAAAAATAGAACTACCATACAATGCAGCAATTGCACTATAAGGTATTTACCCAAAGGATATAAAAGTACAGATCCGAAGGGGCACATGCATCCCCATGTTTATAGCAGCGCTATCGACAATAGCCAAATAATGGAAACAGCCCAAGTGCCCATCAACTGATGAATGGATAAAGAATGTGTGAGATATATATATATATATATATATATATATATGGGTAAAGAATGTGTGATATATATATATATGGATAAAGAATGTGCGATATACATATATATGGATAAAGAATGTGATATATATATATATATATATATATATATGTTGTGATACACATACACACACACACACACACACACACACACGGGACTATTACTCAGCCATAAAAAGAATGAAATCTTGCCATTTGCACCAACGTGGATGGAACTGGAGGGTATTATGCTAAGTGAAATAAGCCAGTCAGAGAAAGACAAATACCATATGATTTCACTCCTATGTGGAACTGAAGAAACAAAATAGATGAGCATTGGCAGGAAAAACAGAAAGGCACACCATCAAACAGACTGTCAACAGCAGAGAACAAACTGAGGGTTGCCGGAGGAAGGTGGGTAGGGGATGGGCTTGATGGGTGATGGGTACTTGTGATGAGCACTGGGTGTTGTATGTAAGTGATGAGTAGCTAAATTCTACACCTGAAACTAGTATCACACAGTATGTTAACTAACTGGTATTTAAATAAAACCTTGAAAAAAAAAACACGATAAAAGAATAAACTTGTCTATATCTGCACGGTGTTGTGTTGGGATCAGGAACTGCAGAGATCATTTTGGGGTGGCATGGTATCTTTCCTAGGTTGATTCTTCCAATCCCTGAACACAGCATGGTTTTTCATTTACTTAGATCATCTTTGGTTTGTAATACGAATTTTAATTACACAGAGCTCTTCTGTTTTCATAGACAGGTTGCAATTCAGGAAATCCTCTGTAATGGCCTTGGAATTGTGTACGGTACTAAGCTGGAACCAGTTCACCAAACTCGTAAGGGTGAATTGTGCACATTCCTTCCCAATTCTGAGGTCAGTGATGTCGCCATGGTAGCTTGAGGTTGGCCACGGACAATGGACAAATAAACAGTGGACAAGTGTTTTTTTCTTTCTTCCCTTTCTCCCTCCCCTTCTTTTTGGAGGCGTTGCTAAAGGAGGGTGAGAGACTAAATTTAGGAGTATTCCTTTGGTGGAAAATCATCTGAGATTCAGACACTAGATTAATTTGAACCAAAAGGTCTCTCTAGCACGTAGCCATATTATGTTAGGAATTCTCGAATTCAGATGGCCAAAGACTTAACTTAAACGTGTATTCACTTCGGAAGTGGCAATTTATTAGAAAGATTGGTAATTACACAAGGGCCAAATGGGTCCTAGTAAAGACGTAGCCACAATTACTCATCCTGTCCCTCATCAGATGAAACCTTAATCATAGCCCTATTGATTGCCAAATGCAATCCTGTCGGCTAAAATTAGATCTTGCGATATTAACACACATCGAGCTATTTGGTCATTTAGGTAGTAATTTTGATCCCGACAGGGGTTTGGAAGTGGAGAGATTTGCTCGTTCAGGGGGAGAAGGT
Source organism: Felis catus (assembly GCF_018350175.1). NCBI lineage: Eukaryota > Metazoa > Chordata > Mammalia > Carnivora > Felidae > Felis > Felis catus. Next base: position 3,529,962 of record NC_058374.1, read on the forward strand.
AAGCTGTCACACTTCCTCTGCTCCCACGGCAAGCCTGTGAGAACCTGGCTCACCGAGCACAGACCTAATGATTCGGAATCAGCCCACCACCCCCCGCGTTTGCACTCAGGCTCTGATGTTCCTTTGGTTTTTGACTTTAATAAATCTTTTCATTCCTTTCCATTATTTTTTTATTACTATTGCAACAGTAATGCTGTAATTCCAAAATATGTGTGGAGCTTTCAAAATATTGAGAAAGACTAACAGATTACCCTGAGCTCTTACTTCAAGGATCCAGATTCAAGGATCCAGAGATACCATTTGCATCCATCATGCTCCTGGTCTTCCGGGTCTGTGCCAGGTTAGAATTATTCCACTGCTCTGTTTTTCCCGTTATTGCTAGTTTCCCCCCCTCCCAGAAATATGACCTTGTTTCTTCACTTAGCCACATTCTGCAGATATCATTCATATAAAATGACGTTATATGTGGATGCCGAGAGATGTAGTAGTCGCTGCAAATATGTGGAGTGTGAACAAGAAGCGAGGAACACATTCTCTCCCTGCGTCTGGCACTAAGAGAAGACGATGTTGAATTAAAGTGTAGTAGGAAAGGCTATCACAAGGTTTTGGCAAAGAATTCTCTGAGGCTATGATTCTGTTTAAGACACAAGAAGCAACTGGATTAAAAATCTGAAAAGTGAACGGTGGAATGAAGGGCTTGCGTGCAACAAGGGGGAGCTGCAGAATCGTTGTTGGGAAGTGTTTATCATGACGGATAATTTATCATGATAGATCAGGAAGGAACCAGTCTGTCTTGGACGTGTCTAATACAATGCAGCCTGGGGGCCGGAGAGAAAACCGGACAGCCTTTCAAGGTCCCTCCAAACGTGTGATTCTGTGATTAGTTGAATAATTGATGCTCTAAATTGTAATTATTTTTCCCCTTCAGGGTAGACGGTATCCATAAAGGCAGTTATGGAGGAATATTTGCTACACACGCTCCAGTGGGTCATTGAGGTGTTGGGATTTGCCTGCTTGCATCTGTTGTGAGTCAGTGTATGTGGCTCAGGAACTTCATTTCAGATTGTGTCATCAGTGCACCCCTACCGACCTGCCAATCAACAGCGCTTTTCTTGTTCTTTTCTTCCCATTTCTCTTGAGAAACAATGGATCACGGAGAAAGACAGTTACTTCCATCCTCCGTTGGATTCTCCTTGGTAATTTATGGCCAACGATATTAAAATTTAAGGGTCTTTTGTAATTCTTGTCTTCATCTAGTAAAAACAGTGTCTGGAGAGAACAGTTTTCCCAGGACACAGTGAAGTACCTGGTGGATATGGACCCGGCCATGAACTGATGATGGAGACGAAGCCGGCCGGGAATTCACCACACATCCGCCCAACACCCAACCTCTCTCTGCCTCAAGACGGCCTATCACGCGCTGTGTTCCTACTCATTTTCTTCAATCTTTACTCTATTTATAGTTGAGGGCCCTCCATTTCCCCCTGTTGAAATACATTAGTTGCTATGGAAACGTGATGTCCCCCCTGTGGATGGAGTGTGTTGACATCTACAATTGCAGAGCACCGGCATGGGAAACCGAGCAACCTGGCTGCAGAAATACCTGCAGGGCCAGAAGGGGGAATCATGACATGATGTGTAACACAGCTGCCAGGAAGGGGCCAGAGTGCTCCCAGGTCAGAAGTTCCGGAACACAGAACAGAAGCCCACCCACAGGTGCTGGGGGTGGCCTAAAACCTGAGGAGAGTTCTGGTGGCTCTCTTCCAGATAATGAACACTGGGCTGCTGTATATGCACCAAGTATATATGCATAAATATATATACATCTATCTGATAAGTGATATAATCTTTTTTTTCTATTGAATCTTGCTTCTTTTAATGACTGTATGGGACATGGCATCACTCTTCCCATGGTGTATGTGTTTTGAGTTTTCCCTAAGATTGGAGAGTTTTGCATGAGGTACTGAAATTCTCTCTGACTCGGTCTTCCTTGGGGAAAAGTGCTCAGTCAGAAGACTACGTGACCAATACGAGGGTGAATGGTGGAAGTCAACAGTAAGTGAGTAGGTCTCTGACTCAGAGCTGGAAGAGCAGACCTCCCTGATCTGACCCTTATCATTATCTCTCTGGTTTCCCTGAGTACAGGCTCCTTCTGGGGCCAACAGTTGCCTGACGGCCTCCATCCCATGGCGTTATCTACTGATCCCAGCTCCCCTCGCCCATAACCACACCCCTGCAGTGGTAACACAGCCCGACAGCAAACAGGTGAGTGAACAATACCAAGTGGATGACAGGAAATCCTACCTAGGTGGCTCCAACCCGCACAAATTTCCTCTTCCTTGAGACATCAGTTTCCTGTTGTATGTGATACTGCACAGACTCTAGTCCTCTAAACCTAGCAATGCACAGTAGACTACCTTGCTCAACATTTTCTCTTTTCATGTGGCTTTGGTTTTATGGATTCTTCCATATAGTATCTCACATACTTGGTGCTCCTCAATATTTAGTAACGTATAATAAAACCAATTGATTCATTCTTATTCAATATTATTCAATATTATTATTATTAGTCTTGTTTCAGAGCTTGAGTTTGTAAATCCCTACAGAATGGAAGGCAAAGACATTTCCTCAATTCTCAGTATGAAACCTAAGTCCAAAAGAGATACTCACTTTTCATTCGATTGAAAATAGTTTCTCCCTGAACACAAAAAAACTCAGCACTGACTCTCCGTATGGTTCAAGGTGAAGGGAAAGAGGGGCGGGAGATAGAGAGGGGTAGGTAGGAATGACAGACCTTTAGGTAGCATCTTCTCTGTGTTGGGAGCTACACAAAATGCTTCCCAGGAACTATCCTGTTTGATGTTTACCACTGCACTGTAAGGAAGGTGCTATCATTATCCCCCTTGAGTGGGGAACCTTAGTCCCAAGGGTGTAAGCAGCCAGTAAGTCAAGATCAGGCCCAGGTCTGTCTGAGTTCTGTCTCCGTCTCTCAGGGCATACCTCACACGCGGCCCTTTCCTCAGATCTGCAGGAATCCAATGGTTTCATCCACCCCTACACAGAGGCAGACGGTCCCAGAGCGGCACCCCTGCTCGCCTTTCCTCTTCCCGGTCCTGTGCCTGGTTTATTTTTGGCCTCTGTTCATCTTCTGAAATCTGGAGGTTTACTCCCATGTCACTCATGAGCGAACTCAGGCAAAATGTCGGCCCGGGTAACATCATTTCCGTCCTGTTCCTTTCTCCTTCCCTCTCTCCTCCAAGTTCTGGCTTTATAGAATCCTTGTCAGGGTACCGGGGTGATATTTCAACAGACAGAAGAAAGGATGTTGTCTGAACCGAAGTGAAAAAATCTAGCTTATCACACCTGTCCCTTGATGACTCTGCTTTAGGTACTCAGCTACGTGGTTAGAGTTTCAGGAGGTACCTAAGCGGGGCACAGCTACGTCATTAGCTGACAGTGTCCGAGGTAAAACTAAGAGGCGTGAGCCCCTTCTGTGGTCTGCAGGGGACGGAGCACACACAGTACCTACCAGTCCAAATGAGGTCTGTACGTCAGATCTGGAGTCTGGTGCACTGCGTCCCGGATAACGCAGTCTCTGGTGGGGACGGAGTGTGTGGAAACGCGATTAAGAACCAGACGTTATTATGTGGATTACTGACGTCAGGGAGAAGGGGGACGGTGAATTGCTCTCTGGATAAAGGACGCACTGAGACCTTGCTCAGAAACGGTCCCAGTGTCCTGAGATCACTCCCCTGCACACACAGGTATGAAGTGGAACCCGGAGAGGCCAGCTCTGCGCAAACAATAGGCCATAAAGACATTAGCGGCTTAAACAGGCAAACAAATAAACCTAATTATGGTCAATGCTTTTTGTTTTCTTTTCTAAAAGCCCACTTCAAAGACAATCAACTGAGTCCTATCTTGCTTTATTTGGCCATTCCGAGGGGGAGATTCTTGCTGACAGAGCTGTTTACAAGGCTGTGAAACCTCTTTGTAGATGAGCAGCTTTGGAAGCCCCACCGGGTTCTGGACTGACCTCGGTGTGGCTGTCGGGGAGGACGTCCCCTGGCACCCCAGGAATCCTCCTCGCCAGGGGCTGAAACACAGCAAGGGCTGGAGAGCAAGCCCCCTGATTTGTTGCAGGAGCAAAAAAAAGAAATTCTTCAGTTCGCCACCACCTTTTGATAAGGAAAGGCAATAAACGTTAATGAATAATTAAAAGGAATGCTTATCTGGAATCAATCCAGCTTAGAAAATAAAAAGAAATAAAGATGCAATAAAGCTTCACGTCTTTGAACAAGGCCAGCTGAGGAAGAAGGAACAGGGGATCTTCCAGCTTGAGGGAGGATGAAGATTCTGGAATCGTACAAGATGGACCACGCCCCTGGAAGTGCCCAGCCCTCTCCGTGCACACGTGGGGTGCTGGCCACTCCCGCACCCTCACTACTCAGGGCCACGGGGTCAGTCTTTACTGGGCCAGTTTCAAGGCCAGTTTCTGTATTCTTTTTTAAAATTGTATTTATTTTTGAGAGAGACAGACAGCGATCCGGGAAGGGGCAGAGTCTAGAGAGGGAGACACAGAATCGGAAGCAGGCTCTAGGCTCCGAGCTGTCAGCGCAGAGCCCGACGTGGGGCTGGAACCCACGAACCGTGAGACCGTGACCTGAGCCGAAGGCAGACGCTTCACTGGCTGAACCACCCAGGTGCCTCTGTTTGTTTGTTTTTTTTAAGTGGTAGGACACGGAATTGAGGATAGAATGGTGTTTGTTAATCAGCTTTTCTGGGAGGCACAGTCGGTGATGAAAGGCAGAGTTTGGACACAGCAGGGGCCGGACTCAGGCTGGTCCCTCACTACAAACCATGGCTTGGAGTGCTCAGTACATAAGAAATACTGTCACCGCACTAATCCCCACAGCCTGGTCATGCAAACGAGTAACACGGGCGAAGAGACAGAGCCAACGTGGAGAGATCCCTGTGGCAAAGGATCAAAGAGTATTTTATTTACAAGAACCTTAGAGATAAAATAGCTCAAAGCTTCTTAAACTTTTCCACCACAAACCACCCCACGCAGGGCACAGGGCCAGCTTCCGGGAGCAGCCTTGGCAGGTGACGAGCTTGGAATCCGTCTGGAGAGTCTTCATGCGTTATGAACACGGCGACCCCCATTTTCAGTCTGCACTGAGCCCTGCAAATTACATAGGCCGGGCTGTGTTTCCTGGGGCGCGAGATTGCGGCTGCTGCACTCCCTGGCCCCTGGAAATCTAAGTTTGAGAAGCCCGGCTCTGGGTGAGGGCTGCGGAGTTAGCAAAATGAAAATGCAAAAATGCAAATATGTCACGGATATGCTCATACAAAAAAAAAAATATATATATATATATATATTCACCGTTGATCTGAAATTTCAAATGCAGCTGGGCATTGTGTATTTTACCTGGCGGTCTTACTCTCTGCCGTCCTATCATTTTATTACGCCGGAAGACCAGCACAACAACTGTCGTTTAGTGGAGTGCGGGCAGTGAGCCAGATGCCAATGTAAGAGTTGCGCGTCTCCTGGCGCACTCAAAGCCCTTCGCACACTTGCAAGGTGGGCATCATCATCGTGGCCGCTCAGATGAAGAAACTGAGACACAGACAGGTGGGGAGCTCAGAGGAGATCTCACGACAGGTGGGAGAAGGTGCCAGAATTGCACCCAGCTGTCTGGCCTCGAAGCCTGGTTCTCTGATCTCAGGGGCTGAGGACGGACTTTGCGGAGATGCCCATGGCCGCAGAAGCTGACTCCAGAGCAGACCCACGCCCGCCGGCTCCTAGTCCCTGCTGGCCTCTGCCGGGGTCTCACGTACGAATCCAGAGTCAGCTAAAGAGACACATTCCAGCTTTGTGGCAGCTGGCTCTGTGAATAGGGCCAGCGTTTTGGAAGAATACAAGTCCCCAAACACGGTGGGTCATTCCCCAAACCGTGCACTCAGACGTGGCCGAGGTAGGGACTATTGAAAGAAGCAGAAGGTTGAGGCAAATACTCCGCGAGGCACTTAACAAACATCGTGGGTGCATTTAGTGCCAATGCCTTTGTCACTTGGAGGCTGAAAGCCACGTGCATTTGAAAAGGAACGAACCCCCGTGATTCCAGCGCCACTCAGACTGGACCGGCCAATATGTTATTTTACCAGTTGATGAGCACTTCTCCTGCAACACGCACGAATGCTTACCTATTTTGTGGTGCAAAAGGTTTAATTTAATTTCCTAAAGAAAGGAAGATGTGATTGGGGGCTACCCGGGCTTCCGGGGATGGCCCTGCAGAGTGAGCCTTGGCTCCCCTGTCCAGGTGAGTGGAGCCAGCGGGGTGGTGGCCCCGCCCCCTGACCCTGTGGGCGGAGCTTCCCAGCCGAAGCTCTGGCTTCTCCTCTGGCCTTTGCTCAGTCCACCTCCCTGATGCATGCGCTCTCCAAGGCCACCCAATGACTGTGCAAATGCACCTCTTACATGAAGTTTAACTTAAATAATAGTATTCCTGAGACTAACTGAATTATGGGTTTCTAATAATAAAGCTCGCAAGCCATTTGACATTTTGCATATTTTTTCCCTGTGTTTTAGGATGATTAATGCATTGGCAATAATTTTATAGAATAGGCTGATGGTTTTAGTGATGTTTTAGGGAGTTGAATGGCATAAATTTGTTCTAACTGTTTAAATATCTGTAAAGGTATGCAAATATTTAGAGGAACATTGATGGTTTAATATTTAAAGAGTATTAATTATTTAACAGGTTATGAGACGAATCAATGGAGCGTTACAGCGGGCATCGCCAGCAGGACCTGCCTTCCTGGGTGCAGCTTAGTCCTGACAAATATATCAAATATACAATTGTTGTGGATTTGTCAGAAGACGCAGTGTGACAGGTAGTTGAGTTTGCATTAGACGGAGCCAAAGATGAAAATGTTATTATGACAGCTTTCTGAAACTGTTTACCATGGAAAACTGGCATTTCAAGGAAGATGTGTGAACATTCTACAAAGTAGTTCAGAGGTCGAGTTCGTTTTGGAAATGCTGGGTGCTCCACTTTCTGTTAGGGACAGGCAAGGTCACGCAGCATATGAAAGGCTCTGAGAAGTCCTGTATCAACGCCGTCCAACAGAAATGCAATGGGAATCACAAATCCATCTAGGATTCTCCCACATTTTTTTTTTTAGAAAAAGTAAAAAAAGGAACAGGTGAAATGAATACTAATAACATAATTCAGACAATAACCTACACGTGATCAATATAAAAACATTAATGAGATGTTTTACATTCCTTTCATCATGTCTAGACCGAGAAACCCGGTGTCCATGTTTGCGCTTATGCGTATCTCGATTCGGACGGCCACATTTCACGTGAACTGCAGCCGGCAGTGGCCAGACCCTACTGGACCCCACGATCCCCTATGGAGGAGATTCGTGTAACACTCCTCAGGCCCACCGTTTCACACGTAGGTCGGGCTTCAGCAAATTCTGCCATTCCTGACACAAACATCTGCTTTGATTCTGAAAGCGATCGGACGCCACACCCTCCTGTGCACTGAGCTCATTTTAGGAAGGTCAGCACGTGCTGGGCAAATGCCTGACAGTAAAACTACGTTCTGGTCCACCTGACATCTTCTTGGAGTGCCCTCTGCTCCCTAAGCGTCCACAATTTTGCTAAGAAACTTGGTGATCTCAAGCAGCCCTCAGTCATTTCAGGGTCCCCAGGGGGCAATGTTTCTTCCATCAAATTCCCTTGCTCTTTGCTGTGCTCTTTGGGGTGGTCCTGAGCTGCGCTGGCAAGACCAGACCTCTGTTCACATACGACTTTTATTTTATTTTCCCCGGCAACAGCGATGAAGCCCTTACGGGGATACACGAGTGGTAGAATAGAGGCACTTGGGGACCGAGTGGGACAGGAGTTTCGTGTGGACGACCTTCAGGTGCTGACACCTGTCCAGGTATCAGGTTGATGGGCTCTGTCCCCTGACAGTCGAGCCAGCGTGCGTGGAGAAAGGCAGGAGATACGTGCCAATTTTCTCAGGGGTTTGTATACTAATAGCAAGACACCCCGAAAGCAACGGGCTGCTTTCTAAACAGAATGAATCCAGTGTAACTTAAAAAAAAAGTCATAGAGAGACCCATTTCACAGACCCAGAGACCTGACAGTCAACCAACAGCTGTTAGAAGACACCTCATGTGGCAGAACTCCTGGGAAATTATCTCAAGTGTCTTCAAAACGGCTCTTTGACCCAGAGGAAACACAAGGGACCCGCGAAACTAGCAGAAAAGGAAGCCGCTGAGGAAATGGATTTCACAGCTGGGCACACAGCCCCCAAGGTGGAAGGAGTGTGGATACTGAAGAATATGACTTAAAGCCGCTGATGCTGCTGCCTCAGTCACCTTCCGCTGAAAGATGCTCTTCGACCTTTTCCAAACCCAAATATATGCTTCTTGTCGGAAGGTCGCTCCCATGCGCGAACTACCGAAAACTAGATTCATCAGAGAAACTCCGAGAGATTCCTGAGCCCAGCAGGAGAGGTGATGCCGCTATTATTAATTGAGTAAATGATCTATTTTATATGGTACTCTGCGTACATGCACGTAGCACATAAATTACGCAAAACACTTTCGGCATGGTTAATGAGCTTGCCCTAAGGCTAATTTAAAAAATGCTTAGCTAGGCCTTTATATTTATTTTTTTCTTTATGCATAACGGCATTTTACTTAATAGCATTAGTCAGTCTGAAGGACCCTCTGTATTCAAGCTTAAAGCACTTGTTTTAGGCTGCGTGTAGGCTTCAAGCGCCAGGGGTTCTAGTCTGGGTTAGGATGGCCCTGAAATGAAAGGGCTTCCCTGGGACACACATTTCGTCTTCCGGGTTCGTTTTCAGACTACTTAAGGTGAGTCTAAACAGGAAAGAGTATTCACGTGATCTTGGGGGGAGGGTCTGTGTTTTTGTGATGGTCAGTGCCTGTGAACCCTACTTGTTCATGCACATCAACTATCTTGATGGTAGATACCCAGAGCTTGATTTCCAGGTGGGCCAGTAACAAGATATGCTGCCCTGGAGAGGTCACTTAGCTTGTGTGACCTCATCTACAAAATGGGAGACACCAGCCCGTACCACTGCCTTTTTCAGTGACAATCAGAGGACATAACCGATGCAAACCTCCAGGCACCAGTCGGACGACTGGTCAACAGGGTAAAGCCAAGCTAGTCCCAAACCATTCAGAGCAGTGATAGAACAACTGAATCGTATGACCAAGAAGTTCAAATACCTGCTTGCGGGGTTGACTACTACAAATACATCTTCAAGAAGATGAAGTATAACAAAAGGCCAGGAAGCAAAGGAGAAAATGCTCGGTATCGTTTCATCTAAACGATCAACTAATCATTGGGGAAATTAAATGAAAACTCCAGTGAGTTACCGCCTTACACTCACTAGGATGGCTACTATCAGAAAAAATAAACAGAAAATAAAAGTGTCGGTGAGGACGTAGAGAAACCGAAGCCCCGCGGACCGCTGGTGGGAATGTGAATTGGTGCAGCCACTGTGGAAAACAGTATGGAGATTCCTCACGAAACTGAGCACACATTTATCATATGATCCAAGCAGGGATTTGAACAGACACTTGCACATTTATATTCATGGCAACATCATTTGCAATAGCTAAAAGGTGGAAGCGACCCAAGGGTCCAGTGGTCGCCAGGGGCTTGGGAGTGTGAGGAGAATGGGGAGTTAGTGTTTAACAGGGACAGAGGTTGAGTTTGGGAAGTCCAGAGTTTCTCGACGTGGATGGTGGAGCTGGGCACACAGCACGTGAGTGTGCTTAATGCCACAGAAATATACACTTAGAAATGGTTAAGATGGTTTTATGTCATGTGTAAGTAACTACAATTAAAAGATACCTGCGATATAATAAAATCTTTTCATGTTTTAAAATAGTGGGGTAGCAAGACGCTCTTCGTCTTGTTTTCTTGTTCTCTCAGTGACAGCCCATCTCTCCATTCACGTGCTTGTTCATACGTCCATCTTGTCATAAAGACGGTATTGACTCCTATACTGTCTCAGATACTATGGCAGGGAAAGGGTCAAGTATAAATGCAGCCTTGTGTCTGATATACCCAACCTCATAGTCTAGAAAGGAGGATCGCCATAGGAATAGATAAGCGTAGAATCACGTTGACAAGGGCAATCCACAAAAGCATTTGTAAGATATTGAAATAGTAAACTGACGAACAAGAATGAGAATAAGCAAAGTCACAGGAGGAGGAGTGCATTTTACATAAAATCAATAGAGAACTCTAGGCGTCTCATTTTTTCCTTGATTCTACCAAAAGCACTTATGTTATCATTTCTGCCACTTGGTTTTAAATTTTCTATTAAACAAATTGAATTGCTAAGAATGCTCAATGTGACTGAACCTACCCCTGAAAGCATTTCACACATGATGAAGAAACTGAGATACTAAGAATGAATAAGGGGGGGGGGGTGCCTGGGTGGCTCAGTCGGTTAAGCGCCCACCTTTGGCTCAGGTCTTGATCTCTTGGTTCGTGAGTTCAAGCCCCACGTTGGGCTCCGTGCTGACAGCTGAACCTGCTTGGGATTCTGTGTCTCCCTCTCTCTCTGCACCTTCCCTATTTGTGCTCTGTCTCTCTCTCTGAAAAATAAATAAGAATAAACAAGGCTATAGACACGGACATAAAGTATCCTTGACAAATCACTTAAACTTTCTGGCTCCCATTTTGTTCATCTGAAAAACAGGAAAATAATCCTACCAGCCTTGCAAGACTGTTTTGGTGGGGGGGGGGGGGGTGCCTGGGTGTTTTAGTCAGTTAGATGTCTGACTTCAGCTCAGGTCACGATCTTGCGGTTTGTGGGTTCGAGCCCCGCGTCGGGCTCTGTGCTGATGCTCAGAGCCTGGAGCCTGCTTCGGATTCTGTGTCTCCCTCTCTGTTCCTCCACTGCTCATACTCTCTCTCTCTCCCTGAGAAATAAATATTCATAAAATAACAACAACAACAAAAAAGAATAAGTAAGGCTAGACATGGAGACAGACTGTCCTTGCCCAGACCTGGGTCAGGTTCCTCTGACTCCTGTTCTCGACCAGACTCCCAACTTGAGCTCTGTCCTTGGGCCACGTAGTCCAGTTCCAGCACGAATCCTGCTTGTTGGCTTAGTGAAGATCCCCAGCCTTGATAACCGATCACTGTAGCCTGCTTGGGAATCCTGTGGAGTCTTCATAAATCTTACCTAGAAGAAGAGCAAGACTATAGCAAGACAAAAGCTGTAATTAGTAAAGACATTTCAGTCTGTTCTATTCACCAGGATAAGGGGACGTTGGTCATTTTTATGGCTTGTACAGTGTTCATAAGTCGTCTGTGTTCAGAAATAATTACACCGAGGTCTTCTTTTTGTCTTGATCCGTCCTGGTGTCAGAGGGGCCGTGACTGATGTTGGTGTCTGGGGCAAGTGTTTACGCTCACAGAGAGAAAATACCGAGGCTTAGCTTGGAGTCCCACGCTAGGTCCAGGATCCCAGGGGCTGGTTTTCTCTTCTCGGGGACAGAAGGTTTAAGAGAGCACCTTGGGACCCCTCTCCTTTGCCACCTTGTAACACAGACTGGCAAGGAAAACGTAAAAAGTATGGGAAAATCCTGGAGAGCAAAGCGTTGTCTTTCCCCACTTCACATTTAAAAAAAAAAAATGCATACTCCTATATGGGGGAACAGCAAATTAAGCCCCATAGCAAAGCGGTGTGGTTCCGAATCGCCACCCAGGAAAACGGACGTCATCTGCTACCTGTGGCTCAGGCAGAAGACTGCCAAATCCATTTCATTTCATTAACTGGAGTCCGTGTGTCGTGAAGCAGTGCCCGCCTAAGCAGTCCTACAGCTTGTCAACCGTCCGATCTGTCATCAAGACTCTTGGGTCATTTTGAAGAAGCCGCAACAACGTGCGAGCATCATGTCTGCCTTTTAATGTAATTTTCCATCGTCCGTAAGTGACTGATTGCTCTTGATGCATTCTGGCCGGCTTGGTTCTTGTTAGAGCTGGATTTTAGCATTCTCGTCTCTTGCTTAGACGCTCGAGGGGCTCCGCTCACCGGTCTGAATAAATGGACCGCTGTGCTTTTGAGAACACTTTCCAGACTTGGTTCTCTCGGACCAAATGTTTAAAGTGCCTACAAATACCATGGTTACTACTCCTTTCTTCAGCAGTGGATTCCCTGCATTTGCATGGGGTGGGAATCTGGCTCCTAGGGCCAAACTGCATACTGTGTCCTCATTTGAATGTGAGCTTCTTTTGATCCTGACCCACACCCTTTATTGTTCGCTCTGCTGCATGGTCCATCCGCTCTCCATCCCGGCACCGCGGGCATCTGACTGCACGGCCCTCCTAGGACACAATGCCCAGGGATGTCCCCCTGTCCCCACGCTCCCTGGGATGTGTGAGAAACCCGGACGCCCTCAGCCTCCCTCCCTCTGCTGAGGACTCCCCACGACCCTGGGGATGCGCTCAGTGTGGTGAGATGAGAGCCCCAAGAAAGCAACCTGAGCCCGCGGGGAGCACTCTGGGGCCTTCTTGGCTGTGTCCCATCCGCCTCTCCGGGGCCGTTTTTCCCCTGGGAAAAGACTCGGTGGGGAATGTGCAATTGTGGGTGTTTTCAAATCGGGACTTTCAGCCGATTTCTTTGATGGCTCCGTTTAGTTATGCTTATTTGGATCTAGCATTTGAAGTGTGAAGACAGTGAGCGCACGATTGCCATAATGGAGCTATTGTTGGCACAGTTCTTTAGACCGATGACCAGGCCTGTGGACTGCTGGTGGGATGCCAGCAGCAGCCCTGCACAGCCCCCTGCCCCCCACCCCCCACCCCCACCCCGGCTCATCTGGGTGTTCAAGAGGCAAGAGAGTATGGGGTTACCAGGGGGCGGCCAGGAGCCATCCTCAACCCGGGAGGGAGATTCCTCTGCAGATTAGGAATCGGATCTGGGCAGTTGGGGAGCCTAACAGATATTCACATAAGCCCATTGTCATTTAAATAAGGTCCTTTTGAGGCAGCTCTCATTGATAGGAGCCCCTGAATGGCTGTGCGCTCCCTTCCTCCCTTCCCTTCACCACCGGAGATGGGGGCAGCACAGCATATGGGCACACGGTTCCTGCTATGCCAGAATTACACGTCATTTGTCAACAGCTGCCACTGTTAATAAAGGATTTACGCATATCATGTGAAATGCCTACATACTGCTTAACGGATGCCAATTGGTTAAATTTAATGTTGCGGCGATATACCCTGGAAATGTCTTTTGAGCTCTTCTGGGGTAAATTGGCCCTTAAATGAAAACATATGGATGGGAGAGGCCCCAGGTGCTTTAAATCAGCAGAGATTTGGCTAATCCCATGGATTTCAGTAGGTTTGACATACGCAAAGTTCTTTAAGTCTGGGGCCAACCGCGTCCCTCATGTTAACAGACTAATTAATCTTAAGAACTGCCTGAGACTACAGGTAAATGTGCATTCGTGGTCCTCAGATGTGTCCACAAACCTCCCCTTCACCCAGGCTGTTTTGATTCTTCTACTCCCTAAAAAGTTATAAATATCATGGGCTTCCAAGTTGACGGTCTTCCAGTCTTTCTGTTGGGAAGTTCAAATGCGGATCCAGCAAATGGAAAGAAGCGTCCATTTTATGTATCAGAAATATACTCAGGCTCCTCTGAAGCCATATTAACAAAGACACACAATCTATTCTGATATGGTTGGATGTTTATTTTATGACATAATACATTCCTGGAGACACCGAACATGTAGGTCTGTTGTATGTGTTCAGCATCACTGAGTGGAAACCCTGAAATTACCAGGTAACCCCGGTTATGGGACAAACAAAGCCGTGAAATAAAAAGAAGTCACAGCAGAGAACTGCGGCTTTTTCTTTAATAAATCAACGTTTCCTTCCCGTTTCCCTTACACATTTGGGGTTTCCTTCTCAGGTATCATAGTTGCAGTTAAGTTTTGCTCCTCTGACACCACTGTTGGAAAGCAACTCAGCGGATACTACGGCTAAAGGGCTAAAGGAGATCATGTGACTTTTAAGTTGGGCAACCCAGGTTGGGAAACTCTGCTCCTGGTAGCTGAACCCTGTGAAATATATACATAATCCACATTAAAATTCCAGAACGCTGAAAACGTCTCCTAAACTGGAAATATATTCTGTAGGGGAGCTTGGGTGGCTCAGTTGGTTAAGCGTCTGACTTCGGCTCAGGTCGCGATCTCGAGGTTCGTGAGTTCGAGCCCCACATCGGGCTCTGCGGTGACAGCTCGGAGCCTGGAGCCTGCTTCGGATTCTGTGTCTCCCTCTCTTTCTGCCCCTCCCTCACTTGTGCTCTGTCTCAAAAATAAATACACATTTAAAAAAACATAAATAAGCATGAAAAAATTAAAAAAAAAAAGAAATACGTTCTGTAAATGAAGTACTTTGCTTGTTTTCTTTCATCATACTAGCAGTACACAAATTTTAGTATGCAAATTGTAAAATAGGGTTTAGGTAAAGAATCTGAGTGAGTATAATCATGCACTGTGCCTAACAGTTTGTTCTCAAGTACTGGACAAGGATTGCTTTCCCAAGACAGTGCCAGGCAATAAAATTATCGCAGTAAACTTTTCCAAAAATTCATCTAAATGAAAAAAACATAGATAAATGTATTCTTTATAGATATGGCAAACGAACCAAACTAATACTCCAGGAAAATACTTTCGAGCCAGTTTTATGGAAATATTATGATTATTTAAATACGGAAACAACTGTAGTGGATCATTCAAACAGTAATAGTTTCGTATCACCACCTACAAGGATTCTGGTAGATCTTTTTTTTTTTTTTTTAATCAGAAGGAAATGTCATAATTATTTTAAATACCTGTGCTATACTATGAGATGTGGCCATGTTGACCCTTATGTCTTGTGATTTCATTTCTCTTGAGGGCTGACTCCCAGAACTTTTGTCGTAAGTGGACTGTCCATAAGGAAAAAGCAAGCACTGCCCCTCTGAGCCCCAAGATTCTTACCTTCTTTTATCATCTCAAGTGATTTGAGAAGAAACAAATCTTCCTTTCTCCCAACCACGATTGCCCATACCTCTCTTTTTTGTCCCCAACCCTTATACCGCACCCCTCCCCTCATTATTCTTTTTGGAAAGGCAACGAAGAGGAAGAAAGAAATGCATAGCTGAGATCATCTATCCCAACACCTTCAATGAGCCCAAAAAAGAAACCGTGGATGGAAACCATGTGTCCAGGGTGGGGGTGGGGGGTGGGGAAAGGAAGCAGTACAATGGCTCCCACCAGCGGGGGGCACACACCCCTAGGGACTTGAGGTGCATACCAGCTATGTGAGTGGGCCCATCTCTTCCTTTGTCTACTCTGTTTCTCAGCCGTGTGCTGAAGGTAACATGACCTCCTCATAGGCTTTCCGAGAAGACCAGGTGTTTACAGGCGAAACAAGATGGTATATATCTACTTGGCTGTGTGAATCTCCAAGGAGGGGGAAATATGAAGGCAAGACAGGTCTTCTTTCTTGGGTCTGTGTGAGCTTGGGAAGAAGGGAATAAAGAACATCACTGAACAACTGAAAACCTCTTCTCCTAGCCTCTCTGGTCCCTCAAACATCCCCCACCCTGCACCACGAATCCTGAAACTCTGTGTGTGCTGAGGATGTGACGAGTGGGCTGGATCTCGCTCTGACGCGGTGTGCGCATTCTGCTTCCACCCCTGGGCAGCCTGCAGGTGTCCACTGACCCACCCCATTCGTGGCCAGAAGAAGGCTTTGGAATGCGAGGAATCCAGGTGGGCCACTGATTTTTCTGGGGCCAGGTTGAAACTCCCAGTAAATAGTAAAGAGAGCCTGAATTTCCACTGTTAGAGACTCGACACCTTAGCTTAGGGTTTGATCCCTGTTAAAACGGAATGTGTCTGCCGGCCTTTCAAAGTCCTGAATCTGGCTTTCCTTCCACCTCTGTGAATGTTGCACATCCTTCTGACAGGAGCCCACTCCTCTGGTCTTCCTGGATTTCCTCTGCCTCCGCTCAGCCCGTCTCAGAGCCTGGGGCTTCCGATCGCCCTGTTCCCTCCTTGCATACCTTCCAAATCCCCCTGGCATTCAGGAATCAGTCTGCACCCCAGCGGACATTCCACCTTCTTGAAGTCTTCAACAGCTCCAGTCCAGACCTCCTCTCGTCTCTTATGTGCCACTGGTATTTATTTTATGCACAGCCTACATTGCACATGGACACGCCAGGGGATCGGTGACTGCAGGAAAATGCGAGACCAGCTCTTTCCCTCCTCGAGGCTTGTGCTGCACGAACTGCAAACGTCACACACTGAAGCTGAAAGAGTAATTAGATTTTTTTGTTTCTTGAGCATATAAAATATTGTAGACCGTTAATAAATACTTGATTAGAAAGGGGGGAAAAAAGGACTGGATGGGTAAATGAATGAATGCGAGGCCAGTGCCTAGGTACTCTGATTAATTAATTAAATGTAGTCTTTGTCTCGAGGAATTTGCAATATGAAAGGGAAGATAAACTCTTTGCAATTTTCTTTCATACAAACAGAATGGCCACAATATTGTAAATAATGTGGGAGCTGACGGGAGAGAAAGATTAATTATGACTGCCTCAGGAAAGGCTTCATACAGAAGACAATGTTGGAGTCCATTCTGAGAGGAGTTATAAGGTGGAGGAAGTCTTGAAGAGCATTCCAGAAGGGCATTCTGGGAGGACAAGTACCTGACGGGAGCGAAGGCCATGGAGGGCTGGGAGTTCCTTGAAACTCAAGTCTATGTCTTGTGTGGTTTTATGTCCTCGTCCTCCTCCCAGGGCCCAGTATGCAGCGCTTGGTGCTGTGCACATGGTTGTGTTCTGAAAAGGTGGGGAATTTGGCTAGTAGAGCATCTGGAACAGGAGGAAGGGAGTCTCAAACACCAGGCTGAAGGCAGATCTCAGATGCTCACCGGAAGTCCAAAGATCCAGGCGCCGGCAGATTCAGGGTCTAGTGACAGCTGCTGCCTGGTTCACAGATGACATCTTCTTGCTGTGTCCTTACAAGGTGGAAGGGGCTGAGGACTCCCTGGGGTCTCTCTTGTAAGGACACGAATGCCATCAAGGGGGCTCCAGCCTCATAACCTCATCACCTTCCAGAGGACGTCCTGCCTCCTAACTTCATCCCCTTGGGATTAGGTTTCAACAAATGGCATTTCGGGGGGACGCCGACACTCAGTCCATAGTGGGTCCCGACTTGTAAGTTCTAGTCTTCAATTCTTCTACTGACTAGTTGTGGGGTCTTGGAGAAGTTTAACACCTCTGTGTTTAAGGTTTCTGACCCATAAATACTACAGAGCAGTGGATGGAGGGCTTTCTGTGCCACAGTGGGGTTTTAGCTGATGAGCTACGCCTTCCCTTTGTGACACAAAACCACCACCTGCATGTCAACACGTCGTAGGAGGGCACACGTCATAGGAGGGCAGGGGTCATCATCTCCTGTGCTGCGTGTGTTCCCATCTGACAAATGCACTGACTTCTTCCTTGGGCACCTACCCAGGGCCACAGACAGCACTTTCAAGAGCTCAAGGACGTGTTTTAATACTAATTCCTTTTAAAAGAAGAAGGGGGGCACCTGGGTGGCTGTGACGGTTAAGCGTTCGACTTTGGCTCAGGTCATGATCTCACGCTTTGGGAGTTCGAGCCCTGCGTCAGGCTCTGTGCAGTCAGCTCAGAGCCTGGAGCCCGCTTTGGATTCTGTGTCTCCCTCTCTCTCTCTCTCTGCCCCTCCCCTGTTCACACTCTGTCTTTCTCTCTCTCCCAAAAATAAACATTAAAGAAAAGTAAAAAAGAAGGAAAGAGTAAGTCTCATAAAATAAGAATTCATCGTGGATGGTACTCATCTTTATACGAACTCAACCGTAAAATGCACTTTTTAATACTCATATGAAGGAAGGGGCTCACAAGGGAAAAAGTAGTGGCAAAAGTCACTGCCCGATTTCTTGACCACCTCTTTTAAACTATGTGCCAGAAACACAGGCTGAAAATGCAAGGTCAAGGACCTGCTTCCATAGAACTTCTGTCTGAGCATATGAAGCTGCGTTATGTGATTACTGAGTAAATATGCAAGCGTCAGATAAATGCATAGTCTGTAACAAGTAGGGCATAATTCTAGAACTTCAGAGAATATCCTGTCATCTGATGGCCTTGCTCCTGAGAAACAAGAATAGTTGGACATTCAGGTTACCCTGCTGAGCCTTCCATCTGGTTGGAAAGGTGTGGCTCCCACAAACTTCAGCAAACCCATCAGCACTGTGTGCGTGGAGGTAATGATGGGGCACAAACTCACCAAGTTTGCTCCTCAGGCAAAAGCATTTCTGGTTAGAATGTATTTTGGAAAGTAGAATTTGATGCCTATGGGTTCGAGGCTCCCTAGAGGTGGTAGGAACCGAATGGTACAAACCTGATTTTAGGAAACCAAATCTGAACGTGTCTATTTCATTTATATCGCGTCTCTCGGTTGGTTTATACAAAGTCAAGAGATATTCTTTATCAGGGTGCCTGGGTGGCTCAGTTGGTTAAGTGTCTGATTCTTGATTTCAGCTCAGGTCATGATCTCATGGTTTGTGGGATCGAGACCCGTGTCCTGCTCGGGATTCTCTCTCTCCCTCTCTCTGTCCCTCCCCTGCTTTCTCTCTCTCTCTCGCTCAAAGATAAATAAATAAAGAACAACAAAAAGATATTCTTTATCAAATACTGACTCTCCTTAAGAGGACACAGAAGAAAATATTGCTGATTGCACGAAAGTTCCAGTGCTTCCAACCTTGCTAAGAATGGAGGTTCTTCTATCTTTGTTCTTTACATTCTAGCCTTTGTGATGCTGGGTCTCTGCTACCAAAAGGAGGGATACTGACCAATCCGCTTAGATCACTGTCCCCAGCTAGAGAAGTCCAGCTGTCATCCAGGATGCATTTCCTGTCTTACTGTCTCTCAGCTTATCCTTACCAAAAAAGGAGACTCAGACGACTCTTTTTATTGTGAGAAAATATATATGACATAAAACGTGCCGTTTTGAAGTGTACAATTCAGTGGCAGATGATCACAGTGTTGTGTAACCATCACCACTGTCCTCCGGAACTTTCCACCATGCCTACTGAAACCCCATACTCATTAAAGGCTACCTGTCCTTCCCTTCTCCCAGCCCCTGCCAGCCGCCATTCTGCTCTCTGTCTCTGTGAACTTGACAACTCTAGGGACCTCCTATGTGTGGAATCTTCCAGTGTTTCTCCTTTTGTGTCTGGCTTATTTCACTGAGCCTAACGTCCTGGAGGTTCAGCTGTGTTGTAGCACATGTCAGAGTTTCCTTCTTTTTGAGGCCGAACAATATTCCGTTGTTGGTATAGACTGCATCTTGTTAATCCGTTGTTCTGTCCATGGACACCTGGGCCATTGCCACCCTTTGCGCATCGTGAACAATGCTGCTATGGAATGGGGGTATTAATATCTCTTTGGGACCCTGTTTTTCTCCCTTTGGGTATCTACCCAGAGGTGGGATTGCTGGATTATATGGTAATTCTAGGTCTGAATTTCTTTGTGAAGGAACTTCCGTACCATTTTCCATAGCACCTACACCATTTCACATTCTCACCCACAGTGCACCAAGATTCTAAGTTACTCCGCATCCTCGCCAACACGGGTTGTGTTCCGTATTTTTGATGCCTGTAAGGTGGCATCACACTGTGGGTTTGGTTTGCATTTCCCTGATGATTAGTAATTCTCAGCTTGTGTCAGTGGGCTTTTCCACTCTGCATTTTCTTTGGCTTAAAACTGGCCTTTTCTTGGGCAGTGTGACCGTGACCTGATGTTGTGCGACACTGGCATGCGTGCCTGGCCCAAGAGCCATGTCCTGGCCGCGGTGGGCAGGCCTGGTCAGGACCGCGGTGCTGTGGCAGCCAAGTGCTGTTGTAACTGTCACATTCACGCCAGAAGCTGGGGGTCCTGGGGGGTCACCTAGACCACTGTTTTCAAACCATTGAGCGTTCTGTGCAAACTTATTTCTAAACGAGATTGTAGCAGGGCTGTGTACGTGTTGCAGCAATGGGGCTGTTCGGTGGGGCAAGGGTGGAGGCTGGTTGCACCCTGCCCGCTGGCTGCCTGGGCCCCAGGGTTGGCTGCAGGTCTCTGTGGGTTACCCTGCTGCAAAACCATGAAACTGGGTCAATCCCTACTTTTGTAGATGGGCGCACACTAGTCTAAGGTGATATAACTCTTAGCAACAGAGGGAGCCCTGGAATTTTGTCTCCAAAGCCCTCTTTCCAGCCTGGCCACCGCCTTGCCTCAGTGCCAGCATCACCCAGAGGGCTAAGAGCTGGTGTAGAAAGAGGGATGACTATGTCATCCACAGTTTTGAAAACAGGATCTACACAGTTGGCCATACTACAATGGTCTCCAGTTGTCATTTGTAGGAATTCAATATATATGTATTTAGAAACAGCTAAGCAGTAGGGGGGCCTGGGTGGCTCAGTCGGTTAAGCGTCCGACTTCAGCTCAGGTCATGGTCTTGTGGTTCATGGGTTTGAGCCCCGCATCGGGCTCTGTGCTGACAGCTCAGAGCCTGGATCCTGCTTCAGATTCTGTGTGTCGCTCTCTCTCTACTCCTCCCCCACTCACTCTCTCTCTCTCTCTCTCTCACTCAGAAATAAACATTAAAAAATTTTTAAAAAACAGAAGAAATAGCTAAGCACTAGGTATTTTGGAGAATATAAATGTTCCTTGACTATAGATCTAACAGCATAGATACGCAAAGGAGACATGTGTCAATGAGGGCCACAGCAGGGTCTGCCGGGAGGGAAATGGCAAAATGTGTGGAAAATCTGACTTTTGACAGAGGGTCAAGGTTCTTTCAGTGTCTGTGGTCAGAGGGAGACTGAAGGGGAAAACTGGAAATAGGAAGACAAGCTGCAACCAGATGTGGGTAGATGAAGGGGTCAGAGTGGGTAGGTGGTGAAGTGGCCCTACCTGTGGACAACAAGGCAAAGTTTCTAGATGTGAGCAAGGCTGAGTGTCTGCCAACATTTGCCAAGGACACAGAAGGAGTAGCTGAGGGAGCATTTGAGATACAGGGAATTCTAATGCTGACAAAGGATCTGTGCCCTTTCATCGGCCATCTTCAAAGAATGACCATCTTAAGTGAACCGTGCTAATGTAGACACTGGACAGGAAAGATGTCCATCAAGAGCAAGGATCTGCAGACTTCCTAAAATCTAATAGTAGGAGTCCAGCTCGTAATGAAAAAAAAAAAAAAAAAAAAAAGCTAGAATTGTGGCCAAATGTCTCACCTACCAGACCAGGGAGCAGACTTCATTTATGCACAGTTGGATCACACTGCTTTGTAGACTCTGGGTCGGCGTCACAAATATCCAAATTTTAGGACAAGCTCATATTCAAACAGCAGTAGAGTTTCTTCACAAAGTTGCCTTGACAACCAGGGAATGGGGCTTTCTTCCCCCATCTACACCCTTCCTCCATTCCTCCCTTCCTTTCTTCTCCCTCCATTCCCTCTGTCTTTCTTTCCTTCCCCCCAGGCTCTTCCAGGGTGGAGATCTTTAGTAGGGTGGAATTCAGAAGAACCAGAAGCCTTAGGGATGTACAGGGTTGGTGTTTACAATACCTGGTGTTATTCCCCCAGCATGGAGACAGGGAGCTGGGAAGATAGGAGATGTGGGGATAAACTTCAAGAGGCCACGGGTGAAGGTCCACATGAAGTGAATTGTGAGTGGACCAACACATGATCAATGGGAATAAAGGAAGAACAACTCTGCATCATGACTGGAATGTTGTATGTGCTCATCGTGGCCCAATAAGATCTTCCTGCTGATAATGGATGCTCTTATATATTTATCCCATATGCTTATGGATGTTTTAAAAAAGTTCTTAGGAACAGTGAAGGGATTTGGGGCATTCCTGACCAATGAACCAAGAAGGAGTAAGGGTCTAAGAGATGACAGAATTCTCTTACACTCGATCCTGAATACCATACATAAATGTAACGCTTGAGTGGGAAAAAGGTTTAAAGGTCATTTAATCCTACCCTTCCCCTCAAGAAGATGGAAAATCCCCACAATTTTAACAGATGAACACAGGGTTAAGTTATGCACTAAGGATCAAACAGCTACCTACTGGCAGGGCTGTTGTGAAAACTAGGTCTTCTGACTCTCAGCCAGTGTCTTTCCAACATGCAACCACCCCCGCTGGGGGGTCCCCAAGCCCAGCTCCTCCTGAGTTGGTCATAGCAGGAATCCTTGACATGAGGCACATCTGAGTGGGGCACCACTCAGGTCGGGGAGACCTGGAGAAATGAATTAAGTACCACCGGCCTCTAATCATCATTTTAAAGAAAATCACCATTCAGATTTTGGAGTTCTCTAGGTGACAATGAATATATCTCATCACAGATTATATTGGGTGATAATTTTCTTCTTGCATGTACAATGATTCCTCCTAGATTTGCTTTACAATCTGGTGAGTATTAAATCGTTATTACAGAGTGACTTCTTCCACTTTATTTTATTTTACTACCTCGGCTATGGGCTCAATGTTGCACTTACATTTAATCTCCCTTACAATCAAGGTCTATTTTGGTCACTTGTTAGTTTCCTGTGACTTTGCAAATTGGCTTTTTTACCCAGGGAGAAGGTAGAGTAGGCCAGTGTGCAGACAGCAGGCTTTCTGCCATATTTCAATATTTCAAAAGGAGGTAGTTTTCTGCTATTTTAATGGTGCCCTGATACTTAAACCCATTAAGGGCAAAATACTTATATTCATACACTTATTTTTCCTTGTTACATTTTCTGTGTTGTCTAACTGCCGTTTCATCAATGTCATTGTATTAACCACATATCCATCTTTTAAACTTGATGCTTTAACGTCTGTCCTGCATGCCCTTGTTCTGCACAGCCAATTTCCCGAGTCCCTGTGCCTTGGCCCCCTCATCACCACACACTCAAGAGCAGTCCTACTCCTCCCTCTTGTATTGTCAAGTACAAGCTTACCCATCCTGAACGCACTCCTCGACCACTTCCTCTACGGGACTGTCACACTCCAGGCCACCACCCCCCTTCCCTAATCACCCAGGCCCGAGAACAAGACAGAGACCACTGAAATTACTCCAACCAGCCAAACCTAAGTCTGCTCACCCTGCCTTGCCCGTCATTCCCGTGGAAACAATAAAGGCTCTTGCCTACAATGTCCCCTCACTCCCAGGGTCTCCTGGTGCTTCCCCACATGGCCCCGAATGGTGCGTACTCCCCTGCCTGTTGGGACCATGACTAACAATCTTTTCATTGACAGGCATCTCTTGCTTTGTCGGCCTCACCATAACTCAAATTTTCTACTTAAACATTCTATTTTTATTAGTTTTTTAAACGTTTATTCATTTTTGTGAGAGAAAGAGCATGAATGAAGGAGGGGCAGAGAGGGAGACAGAATATGAAGCAGGTTCCAGGCTCTGAGCTGTCAGCACAGAGTACGTGGGGATTGAACCCACGAACCGTGAGATCATGACCTGAGCCAAAGTCAGGTGCCTAACTGACTGAGCCACCCAGGTGCCCCTTGATTCACTGAGTAGAACCCCTTTACCTAGTTCATGGGTAGCCACCTTCCAGATCCAATTATTTGATTTTCTAGAAATTTCTCTTTCATTGTCTGAATCTTGTGACAATCACATGACTGTGGTTACAATGCTCATCATTGACTTACTTATATTTACTGCATAAATGGCAGGTTCCAGCCAATCTGGAATGCAAGGTTCTATTTGGCTCTCCCATTTTCTTGTCAGTGATGGAAAATGTTTGTTCAATTTTTTTTTTAATTTTTTTTTTCAACGTTTACTTATTTTGGGGACAGAGAGAGACAGAGCATGAACGGGGGAGGGGCAGAGAGAAAGGGAGACACAGAATCGGAACCAGGCTCCAGGCTCTGAGCCATCATCCCAGAGCCTGACGCGGGGCTCGAACTCCCGGACCGTGAGATCGTGACCTGGCTGAAGTCGGACGCTTAACCGACTGCGCCACCCAGGCGCCCCTGTTCAATTTTTAAAAATTAAACCTTAGGGGCATTGTATGGCTCAGTTGGTCAGACACCGACTCTTGGTTTCAGCCCAGGTCACGATCTCACGGTTCATGGATTTGAGACCTGCCTCGGGCTCTAGGCTGGCAGCGTGGAGCTTGCTTGGGATTCTCTCTCTCCTTCTCTCTCTGCCCCTCCCACTGCTCATACTTTCTCTATCTCAAAATAAATAAATAAACTTAAAACAAAAATTTTAAATTAAATCTTAGTGCTAAGCTGGGCATGTTCTTCTCCATGAAATGTTGATCTCATCTCATCACTGCTTTTTTTTATTTAAGTGGAACTATAACAGACATATAATATTAGTTTCAGATGTACAACATGGCGATTCAACAATTATCTATATTATGAAAAGCTCAACATGAGAAGCGAAGTTGCCATGTGTTACTGCACAGAGTGATTACAAGACTATTGGCTCGACTCCCTATGATGTCATGTCATGACTGTTTTGACCCCAGGTCCTCTTGGTCATGTGGCTACATGAACTAGCCAATCAACATGTTCTGTGTTCAATCCTGCTCCAGGTTTTATGGGGATGCAGCAGAGACACCGGCAATGGTCAAGGTGTTGTGGATTTTGTATCTAAGTCAGGAAGTCAAGACCAATGTCAATGAAATTGCGGAGATAATGAAGTGCTAAATCACATGCAGTTGTTACTGAAATGCTGCCCTATTTCAGAGATGAGGGAGGTTGGGTAAGGCATCATTCGGGGTGATCACCAGGACCTCCAAAAAGAAACAGACTAGATGTTGGCAAATTGCTGGAGATCGACTCAGCATGGCACATTTTTCTCATGCGGTGACTAATTGCTCAACTGAAGGGGAAAAGGGTGGAGAAGAGAAAGGTCAGAGGGGCTAGAGATGTGATCTAGGTTCCTCATTTGTCCAACGTTTTGATGATCTAATTGAGAAATTTCCTGGTTATCCTTTATTTTTTATTTTTTATTTTTTATTTTTTTTTATTTTTTTTTAAGATTTTTTTTTCAATGTTTATTTTATTTTTGGGACAGAGAGAGACAGAGCATGAACGGGGGAGGGGCAGAGAGAGAGGGAGACACAGAATTGGAAACAGGCTCCAGGCTCTGAGCCATCAGCCCAGAGCCTGACGCGGGGCTCGAACTCACGGACCGTGAGATCGTGACCTGGCTGAAGTCGGACGCTTAACCGACTGCGCCACCCAGGCGCCCCCCTGGTTATCCTTTAAATAACAGGGGGCACTACGGGCTGTCAAGGATATGAGCTAACAAACACACTTTTTAATGAGTTCAACCTCACATGGGCGTCCCCGATGTATAAGCACGGAGTGGGCTGGACTCCGGGCAGCTGGCTGGGAGGAGGGGGAGGAGCAGGCTGTTTGGGGTGAGGGTGCCCAGACATTCAGAGTGCTGCTCTGAGTGCTTGTTTGCATAGCTTTCCCAGACTTAAGGCTTCAGTGATAGTCCAACCCCTAAATCCTTGGCTCTCAGTGGCCCCGTCTGGGTTCCCCTAGTGTTTTCCGCTTCTTGCCCGTTGCTCTACCGAAGCCACTTAAACACCATGTCTTTTCTTAAATCAGACACTTCCCTTTTTGGAGAGTGAAGGGTTTGATATGTAGGCACCGCCCAAGCTCATGGTCCTTCTTTCTATTTGAAATTTGATGTATAGAAACTATTACAAAGGTGCTTAGCTACATTAGGTTTCTTCCTTTACTCTTCCCGAAAGACTTTCGAAAGCTTAATGCTGAGAAGTAATGAGTTTTTCTGCCAACACGGATATGTTTCTGTCTAGCGCAGATCTGTTGTAAAGGGTGTGCACTGAATTGGGTGTTGAAATCTCTGTGCTGCTGTGCGACATCGAAAGCATATTCACGAAGAAAGCAATGTATACAGGACATGTACCCATGAATGTCTGGTTCCAGCAGGCAGACACCCGTTGCTCTACAAAACTCCAAGAGTGTTTCTTTCTCCAAATGTGGGTCTTGTTTAAAACAAGCCTTTTTTCATGTTTCTTTCTGAGAGAGAGAGAGAGCGAGAGAGCAGGGAAGGGGCAGAGAGAGAGGGAGACACAGCATCCGAGGCAGGATCAGGCTCTGAGCTGTCAACACAGGGCCCAGTGTGGGGCTAGAACCCATGAACCACAAGATCATGATCTGAGCTGAAGTCGAGCGCTCACCCAACTGAACCACCCAGGTGCCCCTCAAACAAGCCTTTTCAGAAGCACGCAAAAGGAGCATTTGCAATCAGAGCATAGGAAATAAGGCATTAAAGTCCGTGGGCAATAATATAGAGCAATGCACTGAATCTCTCAGTAGAGAGGTTCATTCCACCCGGAGCAGAATACTGTGCCACCAAAGGAAGTCAATGTGCTCGAGAGACAGCCTCCCCCTTCGTTTACTGTTGACCGGCACTTGCTTGGAGAGGCTCTCCTCACAGTCTCCTCTGTGTCGGTGCAGATGCTGACCCCACCCCCTCCCCCGTCTCCAGGAATCCTGACTCAGGACTACGAGCCAGCACAGAGCAGTCTGCCAACATCCCATCGGATGACCAGCCGGTCACGTGAGCTCAGTGTCTTACCTCTGCTGCAATCCTCAACCGTTTCTTCCTCTGGGTGACAAACTTCTGTTCTCTCCACGTCATCAGCACCCCCTGAGAGGTTGTGAACGCTGTTTGGGCTTCCTCGCCCGTCTTTAACACTCAGCCACCCGGTGGAAGACACCTTGGGGCCCTGCCTTTCCAGAAACCAGTTCTACTAAAGTGTTCATGAGTCTTCAAGAGGCAACACGTCTGTATTTATTAATGGTTCGGGGTAATTGTGAGTGGATGGAGACCCAAATAAACAGGGAGAAACTCATGCTTTGTAATGAACACCGTCCTGGGAGGAACAATATAAGAGTATTGCGAAGTCAACGAAGTCAGTGAGAACAGAAAGGCCCTACCCCAAACCAGATATTGTCCATCTCTCTCTCCAACTGCCGGGATCAGCGGGCTCCCCAGTCCTGAAACCGAACCCCCTTCCGCTCACCCACAGCCTTCTGTTGTCCGTCTTGCTGATGTGCTCACCGCGTGACGGGATGTACAAGGACACCCCAGGGACCCGGGAATGTTTGTGGGACTTGCGGAGGCCCAGGAGACAAACCACAGCTTGGATTTAACCCCCACGTGGCTCTGGGAGCCAGCTCTGGAGGCAAAGACCTACATTTATGGCAGATAAGGCCAGAAAGGAACCTCGGTTCTCACCAATTCCGAGGAAATTCGGTGGACCAAAGGCAGACGGCTGTTCCAGTCAAACTGTGGAACAGCGGCGTCAACACCACCCTAGAAGGCGTGTGTGCACATTGTTAGAAGTGCAGATTCTCAGGGGGCGCCTGGGTGGCTCAGTCGGTTGTGTCCAACTTCGGCTCAGGTCATGATCTCAAGGTTCATGGGTTCAAGCCCCGCGTCGGGCTCTGTGCTGCCAGCTTGGAGCCCGGAGCCTGCTTCGGATTCTGTGTCTCCCTCTCTCTCTGCCCTCCCCATTGCACTCTTGTGTCTCTCTCTCTAAAATAAACATTAAAAAAAAAAAAAAAAGAAAGAAAGAAATGCAGATTCTCAGGTCCCACCTGGCTGTGCTGACCCAGAACTTGTACTTTAACAAAACCCTGGGTCATTTATTTGGTCATTAAAGTGTGAACAAGGCTGCTCAAATCCAGTGGCTTTTGAACGTTTCAGTCTTTTTTATTTTTTTTATTTTTGAGAGAGAGAGACAGAGAGAGACAGACAGAGATTGTGAGCAGGGAGGGGCAGAGAGAGAGGGAGACACAGAATCCGAAGCAAGCTCCAGGCTCTGAGCTGTCAGCACAAAGCCCAGCACGGGGCTCAAACCCACAAACCTCGAGATCATGGCCTGAGCCAAAGACACTTAACCGACTGAGCCACCCAGGTGCCCTAAACCTTTCACTCTTAAGACGCCTCTAGGCTCTTAAAACTTGCATAGTTTTAATTATCAAGTAGATTTCTTTTTTTTTAAAATTTTTTTTAATGTTTATTAATTTTTGAGACAGAGAGAGACAGAGCATGAACGGGGGAGGGTCAGGGAGAGACGGAGAAACAGAATCCGAAGCAGGCTCCGGGCTCCGAGCTGTCAGCACAGAGCCCGACGTGGGGCTCAAACTCACGGACCGTGAGATCATGACCTGAGCTGAAGTCAGATGCTAAACCGACTGAGCCACCCAGGCGTCCCTAAACCTTTCAGTCTTAAGACGCCTCTAGGCTCTTAAAACTTGCATAGTTTTAATTATCAAGTAGATTTCAATAATAAACATTTTTTAGAAAAGAATAATGAACCTGTTCCATGTTAATATGGGTAAATGTTTTCATGAAAGATACCTGTTTTCCACAAAACACTAGTGAGCAGAACGTGTCACTTCATGTTTTCACAAACCTCTTTCACATCTGACTTGAAATGAGGCAGCCGGATTTTCGGGTCTGCTTCTGCCTTGAGCTGCGAGAGCTTGCCCCACACGGCCGGTGAGCCCTCCACCCTACGTTCATCCGTGAGAGGAGAAGGACAAAACAGTCTTGGATTAATAATAAAAATAATAAAATAATAAAATAATAAAATAATAATAATAATAAATATTAAAATAAAAATAATAAATAATTAAATAATTAAATAATTAAATAAAAAATTAAATAAATTAAATAAAAAATTAAAAATTAAATAAAAATTAAATAAAAATTAAATAAATAATTAAAATAAAAAATAATAAATAATTAAATAATTAAATAATTAAATAATAAAAAATAAAATAATAAAAATAAAAACCTGACGGGCTCCTGTCTTGGGGGTCCCTGGGGTCCCGACACTGACGCTGGAGAAAGGCTGCTCCCGTCCAAGCCCCGGACCGACTGGCCGTGCAGATTCTGTAAGGAAGTCATGGGGCCATGGACTCAACACCTGGATAGGCTCTTCCCTGGGCTCACTCCCGTTCCGGGCACTTTCACACCTGCGTCTGCAGGAGACACACGAAGAAAGGCCCTGGGCACAGACCTTTCAGTGCTCAGTCCTACATCTCAGAGTCGTAGGGATTACGTGGCAGCGGTAAATTGATCAAGTGTTATAACATAATTGACAAGTTTTATTATTTATAGTGTCTTTAACATTGCCACTGGCCAGTCAGCGTACAGGCACAGATCCCCCCCGTGAGCCCCTGAGCCAAGGGACACACGAAGCCCTGGTACAAGGCTCTTTGGGAAACAGATCACATTTCTAGTTCTCTAGAGACTCGGGAGGCCACGCCCACATCTGTTAGCCCAGAGGCCAAGTCCACGTGGCCGCGACTGTCAGCTGGAGAGGGCAAAGCACCGCAGAAAATCACCCGTGGTCGTGGAATTAGACAGCATGATGTTGTGGTTTTAGGAGAACTGGGATTTTGTTCATTTGAAGCAAGATCACGCCGTTGATTATTTCAAAGGCGAATATGGACACACAGGGAGACCCGATCAGGAGCAGTGGCAGGCAGGGTGCAGGTGTCTGCCGTGTTGGGGAGGTTCTGACCCTGACGCACGGGGGGTGTGATGAGGCACCGTGGGGTGAGCCCAAGCACGGCTCGACCACAGCTTGTGGGGTGGCGCAGACCTCTGCCCGGTCGAAGTTCATGCTTGCCGACCCCTCTCTCTGCTACAATTGTCTAGGAGCAAAGGACTTGTGGCGTCCTCTCCCTTTCAGGAGCTCTGCTTTGCCAGGAGGGTTAACCCACCCCATCTACTGGTGACAGACACTCCCACTAAAAGGCAAGATTGAGAACGAGTGAAATGTTAGCTGCTGGAATCATTTCCAAATTGTCAGACCCTGTGCTATGTTGCATGCTTATTTCACTTCAAAGTTTCACAGCCAGCGTAGATTGCAATGATTGTTATGTTTTCAGGGAAACTAAAATTTAGGTTTATAGCCGCTGATAAATATATAAACGCGTGATATCACTGGTGATTTCGTCAGCCCTGGCTCGTGGCATTTTAACACCAATTTATCTTTCATCCACACATAATGTCTACCTCACAAGGTCTCCTGAAAAGTGGGGCAGGCATTTGAGTCATAAAAGATAAATATATCCTGAAACGACTATTGTTTTGGGTCCCCGAATCATTTCAAAGGACATTTCCAGTGCAAATAGATGATGTAACTCTCTGTGCTCTCAATAATACACCTGCAACTCCTGTGATTTCCCAGGACTGTATTAAGTCTGCAAATAGACTGTCACTTGCAAACAGGATTGTAAATGAGATCCAAATAGGCCATGTCCTGTGAAAAGAACATTCACCTGTGTTTTGAGCTAAAGCAATGCCCATTTTTTTAAGGAGAACATCTGCAGCCAGAAAACCCACAGTCTTGAAATCTATATCTGCCTGTTGTTCTTGCTTAGTAACTGTGCAGACTAACCTGTTGGGTTCTGATAGGGCAACAACTAAATTGCTGAAAGTATTATTCCCTTGGGGACGTTCCTGTGCAAATTTCGTTTTCAATACCCACGTGTGACTCCCCTTCATGTTCAGTGGGACCATGGATACTGAGCACTGGACCAAGAGAAAAAGCAGTTGTATGTCCCATGCTACAGTATTCTTTAACTTCTAATTTCTTTAACCTATGGGAAAAAAAAGACTAAAACTTGTTTTTACTCAGGTAAGTGAAAAATGTAGCTTATAAGGACTTTCATTAGTAGGAAAACCGATTTATGACTTGATGGGAAGCAAAGCCTACTTTCTCCCCAGGACCCCTCCTGGCCACCCAGATTGCAAATGTCTAGCAATTAGAAACCATGTTTTGGTCATTGTGCCCTCCATGGCGCTTGGCACAGAAGGAAACGGATTCTTAACACATGTTTACTGAAATGAGGTATGAAACGTTACACTGCTTTTTTTTTTATGTTATTAGCATATTTATTATTTCACTTCTGAGTGGCAGCTTCAAGATAGTCGAGGTTTTCAACCACCAAATTTACTGAATTTCTTAATTAGAGGCCATGTGAGGTTTCCACATATGAGCCTCCAGATGGCTGCCTTCAGTGGGCTTCCAGTCTCAGTAGGACAAAGAAACTGTGACTGCGTTGCTAATAAATAAGAAACAATGAACCAGAAAATCAGGTCTTAGATCCAGTTTGGACACCAAATATCGGTGTCATCTCCAGTTCTCTTTATTGTTGTTCATGATTAGTCGTCTTGGGCTGAAAATACCTACCTCAGAGAGTGTCATGAGGATGAAATAAGGGAATAGGTATAAAACTGTTTTCAAAAGTTCAATGTCGGCTGCACGTGTTTGTAACATCTGTTTTTTGATTTTTTTAAGTTTATT
Source organism: Felis catus (assembly GCF_018350175.1). Classification (NCBI taxonomy): domain Eukaryota; kingdom Metazoa; phylum Chordata; class Mammalia; order Carnivora; family Felidae; genus Felis; species Felis catus. Next base: position 3,561,424 of record NC_058374.1, read on the forward strand.
TAAAAAATTTTTTTAGTGTTTATTTATTTTTGAGAGAGAGAGACAGAGTACGAGTGGGAGAGAGGCAGAGAGAGAGAGGGAGACACAGAATTGGAAGCAGGATCCAGACTCTGAGCCATCAGCACAGAGCTCGATGCGGGGCTCGAACTCACGAACCGTGAGATCATGACCTGAGCCAAAGTTGGACTCTCATCCAACGGGCCACCCAGCCACCCCTAAGTTTATTTATTTTTGAGAGAGAGACAGAGTGCAAGTGGGAGAGGGGCAGAGAGAGAGGGAGACACAGAATCCAAAGCAGGCTCCAGACTCTGAGCTGTCAGCATGGAGCCCAATGCAAGGCTTGAACCCACGGACTGAGAGATCATGACCCGAGCCGAAGTCGGACGCTTAACCGACTGAGCTGCCCAGGCGCCTCATGTTTGTAACATCTTCATTATTTGCATAAAGAAGTATTTTCATGTCTCTGAATTACACATGAATTATAGAAAATACATCTGACATAACAAATCACATCCAGAGGTTGGAAATGCGAGTCAAATCCTTCTGTAAGATTTGTTTCCAGAAACAAACCGAACTTTGCAAATATTAATACGGTAAATAATAACCTGCCACATTGGTACGGCAACCCAAGAGCAGTAAAGGGAATCATCTCTAGTGCAAAGCTAATGGAAGCCATCATGAAACAGTGCACCGTAAGTTACTGGAATCATGTATGGAGATCGCAGGTGGCACATTCTCCCACTTTGTCATGGAAACCACATTGGATTGTGCAAGATACTATCCCTTTGGCTCCTTTTCATTAATCAGAAAGTGACAACCTAATTATAAAGGCATTTGGTAACAGTAATTCTTGATTGACCGGAGAGTGCCTAGTTGACATGATTGGTTTATTTTTCCATCTCGTTCCAGAACTGAGAGGTGCCTTTCAGAAAGGTGCTGCAGGCTGGATCATTTAGAACCAGGTAGAGGGGAGTGGAGTTTGGGTCCTATCCACAGAGTCATGAAATCTAGAGATGAAGGGGAAGCGTGGAAGCATTTTGAGGACGGTGGCTGTGGTCAGCACGCCTTCAAAGAGTAGGCATTTGTCAGGCATGATGCCTCCCCACCTCTGGCTACAACAGAGCTAACCACGGTCTAATCATCCACGCAGAGATCATCATTCTGGGTCCACACTTATGGCCAAACTGGCCTCCATCGCGTACGTCATTTAAGACTCTTTCCCTTGTGACGACCAACTGGATGAACCAAGGGGAAAGCCAGTGCGCTCTTTCAGATCGGTGCTGCACCAAACGTGGTTCTTAGACTGGAAGCATCAGCACCACGCGGGAGCCCATCCTAAAAGTAGATCCTGCCCAGCCCCCTCTGTTGTTCACGTTTTCCAGGTGACCCTGATACGAGTCTCAATGCTCTGTTTGAGACTAGAGAGATGGCCAGCCTTCCTTCTCCCCCACCTTCGGAGCTCATAGCCTTTTCCCCCTCTCCTTTGTACAACAATCAGAGGAGTGAGGGGAGGGAACACGAGAGGAGAAGTCAGTAAAAACTCGAGTCTCTCAAACGGATTTTGGTTTTTCTTAGTTCGGTGGCTCTCCAACGTGAGGGAGCGTTGGAACGACCTGCAGGTCTTGTGAATGCACCTCTGAGTGGACACAGCTCCGAGCGCCGTGTGCGGCCCGAGAGTTTGCATTTTCAAGTTCTCCTGTGAGGCTGGGCCGGGGACCATGCACCGAGAACCGCTGTCTTGAAGGAATATAAACTCCTAACTCAGCTGTTCTTACCTTTAGGATTGGGGAACACACTTCAATCCATAAACGCCATTTATGCTAAATAGTCTTGCCAAATGGGGGAAAGTGGCTGGTGGGAGAGGGAGCGGACACTGGAGAGGTGGGAAAGGGGCAGTGAACAGCCACAGAAGACTTGCATTATGGAGAGAGAGTGTGAGGAAAGCATCTTCCAAAGGAAGAGTGTTAAAGGGAAACCCAGGAGCCTCACAGGTGCTGAAGAAGCACCAGTGCTAGGTTTGAGTGGGTGGGAAGGTGCGAGCCATTTATGGGGGGGGGTCTCACCAGACACCAAATCTGTTGGCACCTTGATCTTGGACTCCTGACCTCCAGAACTCTGAGGAACAAATCTCTGGTGTCTAGGCCCCCCAGGCTCTGGTATGTTGTGGCGGCCTGAATGGTCTAAGATAATTTGTTACTTAACCATTATTCACAGATCAAACCTGCTAATTCTTAGTCTTTACAAATGAAGAATGAAATTATTGTTCATCTTGCACTTTAAGCATCCGGGGCATCCCAGGACATAGAACAAATACCCCAAAGGGCAGTGGGGTCTGAGAGCTCACACACTATCCGGGTACAGGAGGGAAGGGGTGCAGGCATCTCAGGGGGAGTGAACGGGTTAGGGGGGACGGCTGGGTCCTCAGAGGGACAGACGGGAGAGTGACAGTCTTCTGGGTGTGGGACCCACTTCTCAGTTCCCCTCCTGTGACAGGAGTCCATCCTCCTGGTTGGTGGGGCTCCCGGGGAGGGGACGGAGGACCCCGCGGTCCTTCTGGAGGATGTGTCTTCAGGACCTGAGGGGAGCTCAGAGGAAGCCCCTCCCTGCACCTGCTGTCTTTCAAGTGCCTCCTGTTCAAATAACCACGTGCCACAGCCACGCATCTGCAGTGACATGTCCGGACTCCCTACTCACCTCTTCCCCTCCTGCACCTCACAAGTGAGCATTGCACTAAATGACCTGAAGACCCCTTCCAGCTCCAAAATAAGTTAGAGCTAAACTTATTAGCTAATACCCTTCTAATAGAAAACATTTATTTATTTATTTATTCTATAAGAAGGCTTCATGATTAGCACAGAGCCCCAGGCAGGGCTCGAACTCACAACCCTGAGCTCAAGACCTGAGCCGAGATCAACTGACTCAGCCACCAAGGTGCCTCTAAAATAACCATTTTAAACGCACCATTCAACCAAACAATGATACTAAGTTCACTGCCTTGTAAGTGTTCATGAATACAGATTAGAGCGCGTCAGCCGAGCAAAATTCCGATAACTGGTCGTCCAAGATACAAGTTGCTCCCGATGTCTTTTTTTTTTTTTTAATGAAGCACTACAAGCCCAAATAAAGAGTAACACAATTCTCTTCTGATTTTTCTTTCTGTGAAAAGATGGCAAATGGAAACGAAAACAATCTACATGTTTTGAACGTAAATGGGAAAAAAGTCTCTTCCTAAAAAGCGCATCCACTCTCCGAGGCGGAAATCTTTTCATGCCCATGCTGCCCTTCAGCTGCTCGACAGCTGATCGTTTATTGGGTTTGTAGTGGGAATACAGAACGCCCCATAGGTGCCGAGATCCTGGTCAGCACCGCTGAAATCCTGGAGCCTTTCGTCACCCGACTGTCGAGGTAGGTGGGGGAGGCACTGTGCTGGTGTTTGAAAGGGACGATGTGAGGAATCCCCGGAGGAGGGGGGGACACAAGCATTTCTGGGATATTAGTGAAGTATTTCCCCAGTGACCTCTACCCAGCACTGCCGTGCCCACTGAGACCGGTGGTTGTAACTGGAGACTCCTTCTGTACCGTAGCAGGTACCCCGTGACGCGTCAGCCCACGCTTGTTGAGGTTACTAAGATAACGGTACTTTGTTATTTCGTATGGATTTTCCTAATTGCAAAACACCTTATGATTTATGACGCCGTCTATGATTAGACAAGGCCGAACCGATCGATATCCTATTAATTACCAGCCTCTGTTTTACATGCACTGTAAAAATATCTGACTCCGGAAAGTCGTTATCTCAGCCAGCAGCCAACATTATGCACATTTTTCATCAACACAAAAGGCTCATGTCACCTGAAGAGGAAGGCCATTATGCCAAGAGAAACGGAATGTCGTTTACCCGGGGAGAGCAGACAGATGACTCTGTGTTAGAGAGAAAATCATTCAATTAGCTGATCACGTCCTGTTCCTGAGTAGATTGGAAAGACACCGTGAAAACCAGCATTCACTGCCAGCGCACGGTATTTCACAAAAACGAGCATCACCCATTTTGCCTGAAGGTGTTGTGATGCGGTCGGGTTCCAAAGTCTCCCACCTGATCAAACCGGAATTCTAACACAGTGGGAATTGTGGGAACCAAAACCACAGGATTGGACACGAGCATTCAGCTGGTTATTTAGTCTGCCCTTTGGACAGGAGCAGCTTGGAGTCTTAGGACGTATCAAACAAAGGGCTTCGAAGGCACATTGTTTCCCCAACGAGGTCCTCCCTCGGTCGCTCCTCACCTCTTCCTCTCTTTCCAGGGTCTGTGGAATTGCCCTCCGGGCCTAACCAAGGGGTTTCACACTCAGCAGGTACCGTGCCGTGAACGGCTCACAGGAGGAACTCTTGGGTCCGGATCTGGGTCGCACGACTGCTGGACAGTGTGGGACACTGGCAGCAGGGGACCGACAGGCATCCATTCAGCCCCGTGCGGTCTCTGTAGAGCCCTGGAGCCTCTGCTCTAGACCTGCCCCACCCCCACCCATGTGACTGGAGCCTTAGGGGAAGAGGCAGTGGGGTCCTCACTCTCCGGGGCTGGGAGCCTTTTTTTTCTTTTCTTTTTTTTTTTTTAAATTAAGATAATCGTCTCTTTAAATAGATTAGCCATCAGCGCGTCTTCTTGCCTTACAGATGGGCAGATGCATAGCACCCCCCCCCTTCCCCCAGCGTCCCAGCTTCAGAGAACCTGGGGTCAGTGGCAGAGCTGGACTGTCTGGTCTCAGTGCCCAGGGGGCAGGTCACAGCCCAGGATCCACCTGTGCGGTGAGGACTCTGGCCTCTCCTCCCTGAGTCGGGGGCTCACTGTGCCTGGCCTGGCCTGGTCAACAACTATTACACTCTGGGGAACACACCGAGTGGGGGAGGTGGCGAGGGAGAGCCCGTGCCCCTGCAACAATTTCAGGGACCAACCTTCGTGGCGAGGCAGAGCTTGACTTTAAACTCATTGGCCGTAAAACAAACCGATTTTGTACCTTTGGGGCGTGTTTTGTCGAACGATTTTTTTTTTTTTTAAAGTGTATTTATTTTGAAAGAGAGTGTGAGCAGGGGAGGGGCAGAGAGAGAAGGGAGAATCCCAAGCAGAACCCCGCAGTGTCAGCGCAGAGCGCGACGCAGGCCTGGAACTCAAGAACCGTGACAACGTGACCTGAGCCGAAATGGAGAATCAGACCCTTAACCGACCGAGCCAGCCAGAGGCCCCTCGAAATCCAGTGATTCTACGTGCCCTGAGCTCACAGACCGGGGGCGGGTGTGGGTGAAATCAGGGAGGCCAGCCTTGCTAACACAGGAGGTCCGAGTTTCCGTGTCTGGCTGCCCGAAGGCACCTAGAGGGAGGACCGGATGCAAATTCCCTCTGGCCTTTGTTTTCGGCTTTGTGTTTTAATTAAGATAATTGTGTCTTTAAATAGATGAGCTATCTTCTTTTTGCCTTACAAACGAAGCAGGAGGGGGTCTGGCTAGCTTTCCGCCTGAGCCCCAGACCCTCTCCCAGGCGGGGAAAGCACCGGGAAGCCTCCTGGGTGGGGGGGATGTTTTCCGTCTGGTGGTCCCGGAACATCTGCCTTCAGAGGGAGGGGCCGGCCACACCGAGTGACCCCCCCCCCCCCACCGACGCACAAATGCTGGTAAGCTCTGCAGGTTCTAGAACAGCGGCTGGACCCAAAGTGGTTTCACTCGTGCGGAGAACGCGCTACCGCTGGGAAGGTGAGTCGGAGAGGCCGCCCCCCGCCGGCTGGCCCAGGGCACCGAGGGGGCACCGAGGGTCTGGTCGTCTCTGTCTGCTCTCAGCACCAACACAGCTCTCACATCACGTCTGTAGCAGCTTCCAGCATCACATCCTCACCGAAACCTCCAGAGGCTGGAAGAGAAGACTTCCTTTCCTCCTGCACTTCCTCAGAGTGAGGAACACCCTCCGGGGGAAGATGGGGAAGGGGCCACACTGCGGGTGGATGCTAACCCAGGGCCATCCTGCAGCCCGGGGAGGCACTGTCCAGCAAAGGAAGGGGTAGCCTCACCCTTTCGCCCAGGGGGCGTGTGGCCCACGGCCTGATGCCCCAGGCACTGGCTGGCACTGGGCGCTGGCCCCTGATGGCACCTGCTGGGGACTCCGAGGGAGGAAAAGGCGGATGACAAGCAGTTCCAAACCTGGTCACCAGAAGGAGCTGCCTTCGAGGCGAGAGCCAGGAGGCAGGACCACGCTGGCATCTGGGTAGCTGTCTGCAGCGGGGCCAGAGGATAGAGGCAGGGGCCTGCCTGGGCATGTTTGCAGATGGAGAAAATCCCCACATCCACTGCAAGACAGGGAGACCCCATTCTGCATCCTTCTCACACCGTCCCCGGGGCGGGATCTCCGCTCTGACACCAAACCCACATTGCCAACAAAGCAGATACTGGAACCTTCTCTGAATATGAATATTTTCAACTGACCATAAAGCATACTTTTTTTTTTTTTTTTACAATAGCAACATTTCATGGGGAAGGGGATAGCGTTGACTATGTCTTTAAAGAAAAAAATTTGAGGATACAGATCAAGAAATAAGACCTTCAACAATTTGTCACAATTATTAAGATTTAAGAAACCACAGCTTTTTGGGTGGGAGGCCCTGCTTTTCAGATTTATTCACTTTGCTCTAAAATAGTTCCTTTTAGGTTTGAATTTTCTTAGAAAAAGAAAAAAAAAAGCCCTCAAACCTTTAAATTATGTTTGCCTAACAGATTGGGTTCTGTTTGTGAGTGCCAAACAGAACCATCATTTTCTATGAAAAAGTGTTTTTTAGAGAATATTCTAGGCACCACCGTTCTGCAACTCCTCGTTCGCAGAGCCTTGATATCATTGTCTAAATAAAGCACTAAGTAGGGTGGCCAATTTTAAGCTTAGAAAAGATTATGGTAAGTGAGTCTTTCTTTTCAAAAGTTATGCTGTCTTGTTGGTGAGCTCGATAACTCTATGTTCTCCCAGGGGGAAAGACCTGAAGTTCTACGGAGGGAGGAATGCCAGAGAAAATGCAGAATCTTGCAAGGAGAGTCCCTAAAAACCCAAAGCGTCCCGGGTTCACCCCCTCATGGAGAATCATTCACACTGTGGGACTCAGGGAGAAGTCAGACAAAGAGACTCAAGGTTGCAAATTCTTCCAGGGATCCAGAGTGGGTTTGTTATTTGCTGACTCTCGGTTCAGGGCTTCACCATGGGAGCACCTGGCCTGCTGGGACCCCACCGGAGTGGAGAAGACACCTACAGAGTTCCTGTAGATGGGCAGCCCTCTGTCAACCAGCCCACAGGGCGGGAAGACTGGACGCTGGCTTTCACAACCAGATAAGCTCCGGGGTGAAGAGATGGAAAAAGGCAGAGGAACCAAGAAAACCACATGGAAAGCAGTCTGTGCTTCCTCAAAACGTTCGTCGTAGAGTTACGACGTTCCCAGGCATCTACACAAGAGAAACGAGACCATACGTCCACAGAAAAACATGTACCCAAATGCTCTAGCGCATTATTGTAATAACCTCAAAGTGGAAACAACCCACACGCCCATCATGGAATGGACAAGTGGGAGGTGGTATGACAGAATCGAATGTGTCCGTAGAAAGGAAGGATGTACCAGTACGCACTACAGTGTGGACACATCCTGAAAACAGGCTATCTGTAAGAAGCCAGATGCGAAAGAGCATGCGCCATATAATCCCATTTACGTGAAACGACCAGAAGAGGCAAATCTGTAGAGACGAATATTAGTAGAGAAGGTGTATCAGTGGCTTCCTGTAACCAGAAGAGGTGGCACAGAGAGCTTCTTTTTGGAGGAACCAAAAAAAATCCTAAATTTAGACCGGTGATGTTTGCTAAACCCTGTGAGTATACCATGATGCACTTTCAGTGGGTGCATGGAAGGGTATGTGAATTGTATCTGAAGAAAGGGAAAAAGACATTGCAGACTACTCTATCACTCCAGAAATAAGGCAGAACAGCAGGAAAAAGAAACAAAGAAAAATCCTTATGAATAGATAATAGTACACGGTAAATAGGGAACCCCAAATTAATGCTAGAAGTGAATACAAATATATCGGTAGTTATAATAAATGTAACGCATTCATTCTCAGGTTACATTTAAAAAATCCAGCTATATCCATGCTTAGTTTGGGACTTCCAAAGAGCAGATGGTGAAGCATGGTTAGCCAGGCAAGAGATGTATTAGGGGCCACGCCTGTGGAGGGAGTGAGGAGGGAGTTGGGCTAAACCAGGTGAACTGACTTGAGGCAGCTCTGACCCTGGGGATGGGGAGAGGACAGAGATGCTTTTTAAAAAAAATTTTTTTTAACGTTTATTTATTTTTGAGACAGAGAGAGACAAAGCATGAACAGGGGAGGGGCAGAGAGAGAGCGAGACACAGAATCTGAAACGGGCTCCAGGCTCTGAGCTGTCAGCACAGAGCCTGATGCGGGGCTCGAACTCACGGACCGTGAGATCATGACCTGAGCTGAAGTCGGACGCTTAACCGACTGAGCCACCCAGGTGCCCCGAGAGGACAGAGATGGGACAGAAGCATCTTAGACCCTAGTTCTCGGAAGTTTGTGAAGGTTGTGGGGACTCCTTGACCGAAACCACCCACCAGAGATGCCTGATGTCTCTAGAATAGAGATGGGTCTGGAACCATGCCCCTAAGGGAGCAGAGGGCACCCTCCTGGCCACTGCCATGCTGTCCATCAACATCATGCCACAAGCGTGATGCAGAAAAGTTGACAATGAGGGGATTGAAAGAATAAGCTGAAGAAACAACCACTTTACACTTTGAGATACATTTAAATAGTAACGGAATTATTTGAAAGGAGCATTATAGCTCAGAGACCATAAGTGGCCTCGTTGGCTCCCGCTCACGGAAACAGCTCCCAAAGCTCTAAGTCATCTACACAAGATTTTAGAGTCTTTGCTGACCATGATGGCTAATTTTGTGTGTCAACTTGACAGTATCATGGGGTGCTCATGTATCACACTAAATGTTGTTTCTGGATATGACAGAATCCCTACGTTGGCTCCCTTACCTGTGGGGTGAGAGGCCATTGGCCAAGCTGGTCAAGAAAGGCCAAGCTGTTAGAATGCCTCTACCTAGGAAAATAGAACGCCAAAAGCAATGAAATCCATCTCTGGATGGATTTCAGGAAGGACCTGAAAACTGCAGGGGTGATGATTCCTTCCACCTCCCCATTCAGCTCTTGTACTGGCTTGTGCAGAAGACGGACAGATGTATGACTATGGCCTGTCATCAGCTTAACCAGGTGGTGACAACACTTGCGTCTTCTGTATGAGCTGTGGTTTCACTGTTTGACAAATTAACATATGCCCTCATACCTGGCATGTGCTGTTGATCTGTGAAGTGCCCTTCTCTCCATCCTTGCCAATGAAGCCTCCAAGAATCAGTTTGATTTTAGCTGGCAAGGTCAATAACACACCATCACTGTCCTACCACTGCCCAGGAGCGGCCCTATGTCAGAATTTAATTCAATTATCTTGATTATCTTTCCCCTTCTCCATCGCCTTGATCACATTATGCTGACTGGACACAGTAAGTGAGAAGTGGCAACTCATCTAGCCTTGTTGGTAAGACTTTTGCACGTCAGACGGTGGAAAACAAACCTGAAAATCCAGGGGCCTTCTACCTCAGTGAAATTTCTGGGTGTTTGGTGGTGTGGGGCACGTCGAGACCTTTCTAAAGTGAAGGATAAATTGTTGGATTCAACCACATTTCAGCGGTTGAATGTTGTGTGTCGATACCATAACCATCATGTAGGTAACGGCCACCATTTTGGGCAACGGTAATTATTTAAATAGAGTTGGACCAAAAGAAGGTTTGGGATAGGCATCGACAGAGGTGAGAAATAACATGCCTACTCCTGGGATATGTTAGGATTCTCTCCAAACGTCTCACATAGTAATTCTTTGGCAAGATGCCATTGATGGGAAGCATTAAAGAAAAATAGCAAACAATGAAATCAGCTGTTTCGAAGCTTTTCCTTTGCTTTTGCTTGGCCACAGTGTTTTTAGCTCATCCAATGCTGCGTTCATCTATTTCTGATGCTGCACCTTTTTTCTCTAGCTTTCTGCTGCAGCCAGGTGCTGGCGGTGGCTCTCTCCTGCTAGTCTCACCGTCTGCACTAGAAGCCTGCCAAGCGCCAGCTTTCACTGAGGAGGCGGTGCCTCCCACTTCTGGATCTAATATCTGAGCAGGAACCGTATCTATGATTGTGCTTGCTGATCTGGGAAATGTGGCTTCCCCTTCTCTGGTTTCAGACTTCAGCATCGATTCTTTGTTCCCAGAAGTCTAGGTTATGAAAAAAAAATAGTTTTTGTTTGATGCTCTTTTAAATGAAGCAGTGAAAACCGAGATGAATAAATTATAAGGTGTTTCTTGAGATATTTTACCAACCTGTGGTTATTTTGCCGTTTCTACCCCATTCTCCACGCCAGCGTAGTCACATACGCACCCACCTTTGCACACACACCGCCTTATATACACAGTCACACATGCAGCCACCCTCTACATGCTCTCACACACATGCAACCACCCTTACACACACATTCTTACACACACACACACACACACACGCAGCCACCTTTCACATGTTCTTACACGTGCTCACACATGCAATCACCGTTTACACACTATCACACACACCCTTACACCCTCATACACATGCACCCACCCTATGCACACACTCACTCTGGTATTTGTAGGAAGTTGCTCCCAGATCACTCAAATAACAACTCAGCTTGTCCCTCCTCTCTTTGTAGAGCTTGAAGTATATCATTTGGGAGGGTGTTCTTTACAATAGGAATATATAACTGCTATTAAAAATGAAGTATGCACATTTATATTTATGTAGAATAAAGAAACATATGAACATATTATGGGGATCTTCCCAGGACCATGGATGTTAGGGTTCTGAAGCTCAAGTTTCATTGGCTTCATGGTAAATCTGTGCCTAATTAATAGAAAAGAAATCATATGCAGCCACCGAAGCAAAGCCTATAGTGGATTGTGCTAACCTTGGCTAAGTCTGACCATGCAACACGATTTGAAATGAGACTGTAAGTAGTTGGGTCTTTATTTGACCCCTTTGACCGTAATTGTGGTCTTGGTGAGTCTGGCACTTGATATCCCTCCTGGGGAATGTTTGTGTGGAAGATCTCTGTGCAGGACTGCCAGACAGAAGGACCGCTGGGAGGGGAGGGCTAGGGTGCGTGGGAGGGAGCTGAGAAGAGCCAGCACTCCGCCATTTTCCCTTTCCAGATGACGCTGGAAGAGAGGAGGAAAGCCACGGTCTAGTGTCCCATATTGTATCAAAGGCTCCCGTGGGCCCCTATCAGAGGGACCTCCAACAGGAAACCGTGCACTCAAGTTAAGATGCCTCGGGAAAGGCTTGTAAGTCTCATTTACTCTTTGAAAGACACAGATAAGGAAACCCAAAAGTCATCTGCAAACTGGGAAAAAATTGGCAGGATATATATCCGACAGAGGGCTTACCTCCAGAATAAATAAAGAAGTGTATCTATATTTATACATTTTTCTGTGTTTACATTTTCTTCCCTTCTCATATTTATACTTAATTATTGTTTATATATTTATATTTATATAATATTTATTTATATAACATAATATTTATATTATTCATTATTTATAAATATAGTTATATCTACATCATATATTATTTTGTTATAAATATATTAACATACATTTGTATTTATATGTTATATATTTGATTATAAATATATATTTGTATTCATTATTTATTACATTTGTGTATTTATATATATAACACTTATACCTTTATAAATATTATGAACTAGTGATGTAATATAGAAATATAATACATAAACATAATAAATATAAAATTAGGAATAGAATAAATAAATGGTATATACATGTAATTAGTAACTTCTTAGTAATAAAAAAAGAGCCCAATAAAAATGGCAAAAAGGTCTGCAGACATCTCACAACAGAAGATACATGCATGGCTAAGAAGCACATGAACGATGCTCTGCATCACTAGTCGTCAGAGAAATGTGCATGGAAACCACGATGAACTACCAGTGCACCCACTGAAAGGCTATGTATAGAAAGACTGGCAATTCCAAGCGTTGGTGAAGATGTACAGTCCATGGAATCCCCACTCGTTGGCAGAAATGCAACATGACGCAGCCACTTTGGAAATACTAAGGCAGAGTAGCAAAAGGTTAAATATGCACTTACCTACCCACGACCCAACAAGCTCACTCCTAGGCGTCTCCCCAAGAGGAACAGAAACATGTCTACCCAGAGACATGCACACAGATTTTCCTAGCAGTGTTATTCTGAATAGCCACGCACTGGAATCGACCCGAACGTCACCGGCTGGTGAATGGATAAACACACTCTGACACCCACCTGTACAACAGATCACTCGGCAACACAGAGGAGCAATGTTGTTAAGAAGCTAAACACGAAAGTCTAGATGGAAGATAACGTCCTTCATGTGAAATTCTACAAAGAGCAAAGCAATAGTGACAGGAAACAGACCGGGGTGTCTGGGGCCAGGGGTTGGGGGAAGGGACCGCTGCAAAGGGAAACAGGAAACATTTGGGGCCATGGACACGCTGTTGGACGTCTTGTAGGTGTTGACTGTCCTGGTGGTTATGCAACTATATGCAATTACCAAAATGTACCTGGTTGTGCACTTAAAAAACATGGTGGAAATGAAATCATTCAGAGGCGTATCATCCCGATTCAGAAGCCAGCCTCAGAGTCAGACTGTCTTTGAATAGCAGTGGTTTCCCGTTAACACTATCTCTAGGACAAAACGGTACTCAATAATGTCATTCAGATTACAGATTATATATTATAGCTTAGAAGAAACACTAACTTTCAAGCAGCTGTAGATGCACCAAATACTGAATCACAAAATGCTAAGGAAGGCTATAAGCTATTACAACCGTCCTTTGGGGAAGCAGTACACTGATTCTAAAGAAATGGTCTAAATATTTTGGAGCTATGTTTTGAAACTGCCTTTAGGGCTCTGAGCACATTCTTCTGATCCTTCTCAACGATAAGAAGATTTTTGTCTTGGAAATTGAGTTTAGTTTTTGTAAGTACTTAAAAGTCATTTGGCATTTAGTCTCTAGAGTCAAGTAGGTAACAGATTATTTTAAGGGGTGACACTCATTTGGATGATCAGGCTCTGATAGGCTTGTTTATCAACAGCCTCTGACGTTCAAGTTTTCCTGCACCTCCATAGGCTTCCATACACTCAAGTTGCTCTCAAGATACATGCAAAGACAAGACGGCGTGCCCACGCCTGCTCTTGATGTCTGCCTTTGCCTGGTTCATGGTGCACGTATTTATGGTCTGAACAAAGGAGGGACTGTTAGAACAAGGCTGAGGAAGCGCACGTGAAAAGAAAAGAATGAAAACAATGTGTGAGGACACCTGGGTGGCTCCGTCGGTTGAGCGTCCGACTTCGCCCAGGTCATGATCCCGTGCTTCGTGGGTTCGAGCCCCACATTGGGCTCTGTGCTGACAGCTAAGAGCCTGGAGCCTGCTTCGGATTCTGTGTCTCCCTCAATCTCTTTGCCCCTCCCCTGCTCTCTCTCTCTCTCTCTCTCTCAAAAATAAGTAAACATTAAAAAAATTTTTTAAAAACCACGTCGTCTGAAAGTGTTTAGCTGCCGATAAGAGTGGGGATTTGAGGTTGAGACTTGTTTGTGGAGATTCATCCTCACTTTGGTTGCAGCCACTTCAGGGCTGAGTCACGATAGAGGGGTCCGCAGGGTGGTCAGTGAGTCATGATGGGAAATGAATCCCATTCTGAAAACAGAAATTTGCCACATGGAGGAAAAGAATAGGTGTCCCAGGGGGAAGGCAACCCAGGAGAAAGCAGGCTCACACTCCGTTCCAGGGAAATTCTACGAAGCCTTTCCAGCCTTAACCTGTCCCACCCTCCAGTCCTAAAGGGGAAGCTAGAATTTAAAGTAAAAACACATTGATTTTATTTACAAGTTTTAAAGTTAAAACTTAGAAGACGGATCATGTTCATCCATCTAATGCCCAAGTGCTGGTGCAGAAGGAAACAGAGATGATGTTCACAGGGTAATTGCAGCACACCCCATGCTAAAGTAGAGGTCCAGGGCGTCATGTGTGATGTTACAGACAGGAATGCCTGGCAGAGGTCTTAGCACGGAGAAGCCTGTGTCTGTGACCAGATACTTGCCTCACATGTAGGCCCAGTTAGCTCCTGAACCACAGGGATGCGATAGTCAAACCTGGGGTTCGGGAAATTCTATGGGACAAATGAGCCGGTTTCTGCAAATGACCCAGCAAATAAATGGAGTGGGGCAGACTGAAAGGGGTAAAGGGACTCTACCAACCAAATGCAAAGTGTGGTCCTTCTCTGGATCATGATATGAACAAATCAATGGTAAAAAGACATTTATTTTGAGACAATTAGCGACGACCGAGCACAGAACAGGCATTAGAGATTATTAAGGGATGATTGCCAATTTTATTGGGAGTGATAATGGAATTGTGGCTAAGTATAACAAATGTTTTTGGTGCATAATAAAACATTTATGGATGATGTGATGTGCTGGGATTTGTTTTAAAGTTTTATAGTTAAAAATGGTAGAGATTGATGAAACCAGGAAGGAAAATGTTGACAATTGTCATAGATGGGTTATGAGTGCACGGAAATTGACTGTATTTTCTCTAATATGTGCACATTCAGAGTGTTCTGTAACGGGATGTACGTTAAAATGGCAAATAGATCACGCTACATCTGTCTGGTAATTGTAGACACTTGTTTGCTTGAGATGTGGAGGGAGCCGTTGTCATAGCTGGGTGGGGACTCGGGGCAAAATCCTGCCATGAGACAGCTCAAACCCCTCTCTCCGAGGACCTGAGTCCTGTTTCCTAACGTCTGGGAGCTTCTCCAACTCCCTACACTGGAGCCCAGAGCACAGCAGGCACTCGGTGTTTGTTGAATGAATGTATGAAGGAATAGTTCAGGTAGAAGATGAAGTCTTCTGCAAAAATATTGGCAATAGTAGTGTTTTGTAAACAAGAAACAGGAAGGAAGGGCGTGGATCTGGGCTGGCCCTCCACCCCTCCTGGGAAATGTTTACGGAAGTGGCCTCTGGGGTGGGCACGGGGACATGAGGGGCAGGGTTTACACCACACTCAGCGGGATGTCCGTGTGCCAATTACCGTTTCAACCGGGGAAATTAGGTGACATTTACACCGAGTGCCTATGTTGAGAGTAAAGAGGGCTCACCCTAAGATGGCAGGGATCAGTGTTTCTCTTCACGTGTCCACGATACTTAGTGCTGTCCCTGCGTCTGCTTGTCACGAGACAATGGTTTAAAGAACCAGACTGACCTTGTCTGGATAACCTCCGATCTGAGCTTCTCACACGGCAGTTTGCTACGAGCAAAGGTTCTCAAGGGGAGTGAGAATGGCAAGTCACCTGCAGAGCTCTTCCGAAGCACACCCGCATCATGATCCACACATGTGTGGACACGTGGCTGAATGACGGTCACTGGGTGACAGGTGTCCTACCCTCTGGAGTGCTGGTCTTTAAGGAAGGTTTTGGAAGGGACGACTTTCGGGACTCTTCAACGGAAGAACCTACACGTCTCCATCACAAAACATGGCGCCCCTTCACTTCAGCCTTGTGATACAAGAGAAAATACCCGCACCACGGTTTTGGAGGCAGGCTGGACATGATGAGATCTCCACTCCCCAAACCAGCAAATACTAGCTGCTACTCTGTGGGCTGTAGCTTCCCAAGGGCCCAGAGCTGGGGTCTCACGCTTGCTGGCTTCCAGAATACCACTACGCCCACTTTTCCACATGCCTTGGAATCCTGCTTTGGGTGTTCTGGGGCACTGCGTGGGAAGGGGCATCCACATAGGGGGGCTGCATGAGACCTAGTGTAGCCATGCCAAAGGACAGCCAATGGCAAGCTCACATGGACATGGGACACAGTTCTACATCTAGGGATGGGTGTGCTGGTGGTAAGGTAAGAGGTACTATGCTGGAGATCTGTCCAGGGTTCTGGAGGCTGCTGGGTATTTGAGCAAAGCTCCCCAGGTGAGCCCTCCTCTCTTTGCACGTCTTTTGTATTTCCCAGGGGTGACCTCTGCCCCGCAGCCATGCTCCTCGGCAGCCCCAGGCCCTGCAGGACCCCACCTGGCCACTGTCTCACCTGCTCCGCCTCTCCTGGTCGGGTCCGTGCTCCCTGCTCTCCCTTGTTATATCTCCACTCAAGAAATAGCCTATTCCCTTCCTTTCTAATCCGCAATAATTCAACTTTAATGGCCCATAAAAACCAGAGCTTCAATCTTCCGACAACGAGAAGGAAAGGTTTTGCCTTCCCTAGAGGACAGATAGGGCTGCTCCTCCCTACCACCACATTCTAGAAAAGGGACGATAGAGCTGAGCGCCCTGGATGGTGGGACACGGGGACAGGGCGAGGGGTGGACTTTCCTTCCCAGAAGAGGTTGACAACTTCCATGGTGGCAAAGGGCAAGAAGGAAAAACAAACAACGGTGCCCCCGGTACACCGTAATTTGCACGGCAAATTGAAATGAGTTTTTAGAATCAACCCTCCTCGGACTCGTGGAGAGGCAGCTGTAAAAGTGGAGATGCTACGTGTGGGTGGAGAAGGGAGCCAGAGGTGCTCAGGGGCGAGAGTGGTAGCCACCTGAGGGATCCCCTTAGCTGGGTGCAGCCCAGACGGCCTCCAGTGAAGCTTTGCCCCTCCCTCGAATGTTGCCACAGAGGCACCCTAAAGAGGTTTCTGAAAGCCATAAAGGGTAGGCTCCGTGTAGGGCCAGACAGCCCTGGATTACAATCCGGCTTCATTATCTGCTAGATGTGTGTTAAGGGAGAAGGGAAGGGAGGGAGGGAGGGAGGAGGGAAGGACGGACAGAGAGAAGGGGAACGAAGGGAAAAAGGAAAAAAAAAAAAAAGCAAAGCCAAGTCCGCGACTGGCCTCCACCCTGGGCCACCCTCAGCTAGCGGAGAGCGTCTCCTGGTGAGACACAACGCGGGGAAGACACGGTTCTCTCCAGCCCGTTATCAGAACATGTTGCAAGTAATCTTAGAAGCGTTCAAAGGGAAGAAGACCGGGCTCCATATTTCCTCCACTCTGCAGAGCAACAATGGAAACTGATGTTTATAAAGTGGGGAGACGGTGAACACTAAACACTGCTCGTTAATCTAGAGATATAGTGGGATACACAACAACAGATGATTTAGAGAGGCTGCTCAGCGGTGCTCATTTACCTTGCCCAATAATATACGAGCAAAAGGCAGTTGATTAAAAGAGAAGGCGTCCCATTTAAAACAGATAAAAGGGAACATTGTCTTGTTTACTCACCACATAATTATCTTGTACAAGTCTTCACTACAGGATATTATTGTGACAAATAGTTTCAGCTAAGGATTAGGCATCTGTAATAAAAAGAACATGCTGTAGTCACGATGTTCAAGCCGGCGTCTGCGTCCTATCAAGCTGGATGCTGGATGCTCAGTGAGCCTGGGAAGAGTGGAGAAAGGGTCCCAAAGAGTTCGGGGGCTCGAGACCACCCCCCTCCACGCCGCAATGTCCCCCAAACACTCGGAGCTCAACTTCTGATGTACAAGAACAACTTCTTTGCTTGTGTTTGCTTGTTTGCTTTACTTTTTTTCCGTCCTGGATTATTTCCATTATTTCTTTTCATCAAGTGAAAGCCCAAGGTAACCCTCAAACTCAGTTTCTCCCTAAGATTTTTGGCCAAATCAATGAATTCGAGGGAGAATTGACAACAGGTAATATAGTGCCTGTTGGCACCGAAGATGGTCAAATATTGTGGAATTGGTCATAAAATTAGATAATTTAACGTCCTAAGTACTTTAGTGGCAGCGAATGTTCCAGATTGATTGCACTGACAATCTTGCTCCTTCCCGTGTGGATATATAGCCCGGAGATATGGTATTCTTTCCTCTACATCATCTGGAACTAAATTCTATTAAGGACACGATGGACCATTAGCCTGCATAGATGGTGGCTGGAGTAAACATTTTCTCCCTGCCGTCTGGCTGTTACCAAAAGCAAAGCCATGAGAACTTCAGTCTCACCAGTCGCTTGACATGATAAAAACCACAACAGCAAGAAGCAAAATCCCAAATGTTGGTTTTCGGACGGCTCAAGTCTGTTATACTCAATTGAGTTAAAATCCTCTGTCTGTGTAGCTATAACTTCACTAAGCCTGGTATTCCTCAGCCTCCGGAAAAGTGGAACTGTGCCTTATGTAAGGCAATAAAGTGCCTTCTTCAGAAAGAGACTGCGTCCTCGTGACTGGGAAGCGTAAGGTCCATGTATAGATGTATTTGTTGTGAGGCATGAATTACGATGGTTCGTCTAAATCTCCTTTTAATAGTAACCAAAGGAAAAACAGAGCCTGTTCTTAGGTTATAACACCTTGCACTGCTACTCGATGGTGACTGTTTTCGCCCATTAAACTGCATATAAACTAAGCCCACACAGTTACAGAAATACACTGATTTTTTTTAAAAAATTGAGCACACTTTAAATTTGCTCTGTATCTTTGGGAGCTAGATTGGCCATCAATGAACGGCTCATCGTGGACGTAAATATTCTTTCAGGTTTTACAGACCGCAGAGAAGGACAAGAATGAGCGAGTATTCTATTTCTCATACCCGGGTTCCGAGAATAGCTGTCGACTAGATGTAAAGCCTGGTGTTTGCCGTCTCCTCAGGGAGCCATGGCTAACTTCCAGAAAATAGGAACACACCATGTGCCAAGCCCCCAAGGGCATTGCTCCTTGAGATCAACAGAGGTCTACTCATGGAGGTGAAGAAGGTCCTTAAAAATAACAACTCCCACCAAAGCGATCTGTGTGTGTCCAGCAGTCTCCCTCCCTCACTTCGGGTTGTTTCTGTCCTTATCAACCTCTCCTGGCATTGATCGCCAGTGGATGGCCACACTTCTTTATTGCCAGGCCCATGCTTATCTTATTTGGGCAACTAATGCCAACTAATGTCAACTAATGTCAACACCAAATCTTCTCCAGTTTTGCTTCTAAAGAAACGCACATCCAGGGCGCCTGGGTGGCTCAGTCGGTTGGGCGTCCGACTTCAGCTCAGGTCATGATCTCACGGTTCGTGGGTTCGAGCCCCGCGTCGGGCTCTGTGCTGACAGCTCAGAGCCTGGAGCCTGCTTCCGATTCTGTGTCTCCCTCTCTCTCTGCTCCTCTCCCACTCGTGCTCTCTCTCTATCAAAAATAAGTAAACATTAAAAAAAAATTTTTTTTTTAAAGAAACACACATCCTACTAGTGTTGACGATCCAGCTACATGGTATTGATTCCAGCCCATATGCTGTTTGGGTCTGTGTCATGCCAAGGCCAGGGGTGAAACTCCAAAGGGACTCCGGCCTGGCCGAGATAATACAATGTGTGTCTTGTGGAAGAGAAAAATCATCATGGGCTGAAATTATCAGAAGGGCTCAGAGAGAACACAGAAACTGGCCTGAGTGTTGAAGAACAGGCAGGATTGGACAGACAGTGAGCGAGGCTGATGGCAACCTTTGTGAAGGAAACAGCATGAGAAACAGAATAGATGTGGTGTGTTCAAAGGCTAACAAACAGACCCGAGTGCTGGTGTATTAGTCAGCTCCTGCTATGTAACAAATCACCCCCAAGCTTGGCAAGTTAAGACAATGTACATTTATTATCCCACAGTCTCGGTGGCTCAGGAATGTCTGTGTGGCCTGGCTGGCTGCGGGTGTCTGACCAGACTGCAGTCAGAAATGAGCCAGGACTGGGGTCTCATCGGTGGGCCTGTCTAGGGAAGGACCGTTTCCACGCAAGATAAGAAAACAGGCCTTGAAGAAGGAGAGTGTTCTCGTACTCTGGAGACCAGGGCGGGGCACGGAGTGCTGTTGCGCTCACGTACCTTGTTGGTTAGCTGCTGGCTCACCTGGTAGGCGGCGGGCAGCACGGGGGGCTCACCATTCTGCCGGCTCTCATGGAAGTGTTTGCTTCAGCGTCTTTGACTTTGGGTCTAGGTGCATGTTTAGCTGTATGTTGAAGGGCACTGTTTCTCCTGCAGGGACACTCTTGTCTTCCAAAGGCATGGATGCCATGAGGACCAAGGGGGGGGGGGTCTGATCTGTCCTCATAGGCTCCAACTTAGCAGCGGAGGCCCTGCTGGGTTTCGGTTCCTCTATTTCACGTGCCTCTTCCCGTCCCAGGTACTCGCCCAGGGCATTTCTGGCTCCAGCGCCAGAGGCAGAAACAACAGTCTCCCGTCTGTTATTTAACCAGCTGGTCCAATGACCTTAGCTCCAGTCCAATACATCCCATTAAGCATATATGTGCATAGTTAACGGATCGGCTTGTCCGATCAAGCCCTGCCAGCCACGGCCACCAGACTAACTAAAACAAAGCATCAGGATGTAAAATGCAGACTTTTGAAGAGGCTTTGACAGCCAAGCAAAGAGTGCGGCTAAGCTAAGAGGGAGGAGGCTGTTTTGCCTTCTTACTCAAAGAGTTACAATGCTAAGGTGCTCTCTTGTCCACTGGAGGCTTTGGAGCATTTTTATAGTTTCTGGGAGAAGGAGGTGAGGACATTTAGGAAATGTTGCCCTATGTGCGAGGGTCTACATAAGCTTCAGAATCTCTGGGAGCACACCAGGGAAAAACGAACAGGTTCTGTTGGATGGTCCTAGATGTTCGCTTTATCTCTGCCTTTTGGATACATTTTTATTTCATAATAAAGGCTAAAACCCATTCCCCTTGGGCACTCCACACTTCTGGTATAGCACCCCCTGTTTCCCGCCCCCCCACCCCCAACAAATCTAGCTTTCCCTCTGCTACGGGAGGTGATTGTGGCTCACCTAAGCCTTGCTCCTAAATGGAGCATGATGTTTGTATGCCACAGTGCATACAGAACAGGAAGAAAATGGCGTCCCATTGATTATCAATGGGCAGAGAGGTCTGAAAGAAACCATCCTGTGGCCACAGCCTGCCCAGACGGGATGACTCAGCAGAACCCTTCTTGTGTCCTCCCCTTTGGAATCATCACCATCATCTTTATTTTCTTCTTCTTTGTTTCCAGCCAAAGAGCTGTGAAAAGAAATTGCTGGATGGGGATTCTGGGAAAGGGATGTTTAAGGGGATCGTCTCAAGTGATAAGCGCCCTTTTGTTCGTAGTGCTTCCATCTTCCCTTTGCCCGGAATGACCATTACAACTGCTGGTGCTCCAGCAGCTATCCTGGGACCATAAAGACACCGTGAGAGCGACAATTATGTGCTCGGCATAGAAGGAGCCTACATCCTGATGACATCTACTTTTTTTTATTGGACAGAAAACCCAGCCATCCGTAGCTGGTGGGGGTGCTGCCCTCCCTGTAACCTGCACTTTACGGAGATAACTTAAGTCAAAAGTGCAACTCCACTCAGACGGGGTCCAGGCACTGAGGCATCAGTAAAGTGCTGGAGGGAGCGTCTTTCTGATGGGGGTGTGGGCACGGCTTCTCCACAGCAGATCCCACACGGAACGTTGTCTGGCTTGCCCGGCAGGGGGCGTCCTATGCCGAGAGGGGGCAAATGGGATCGTGCCCACTAAGCTCCATCAGGTCCCTGCCCTGTTACGTTTGCTGAGCTATTTCCACGCTCCTCCTGAACAGAAACAACATGAGCAACAGTCCATTTGGTTCCTGAGAGAAGCAATGTGCCCCCAGAGCCGACCGCTGCGCTCTCCGGCCAGCCTCCTTCCCCGGGCTCAGCAGCAGGCAGTGTCCAAGTGTGTTGTCAGGAAAATGGCAGGAAAGGCAATTATGCACAGCACGTTTCAACCCGTATGGCCGGACCAGGTGGTGAGCGGGAGCGTTCCCAATCACCAGGCAGGTTGGGGGCGTCCAGGTGAAGTCCCAGCTTCTGCCGCTCGCCTGGCTGGCTCCGTGCAAATACAGCGTTGCTCCCTCTGTAAACTTGAACATCCCTTCCTCCTGGAAGGGAGCATTCAAATAGCTGTTCCATTGGAATCATCGGGCACCCTTCTCGTCACCCATTATGGTTGTTGCTGCTGTCATCGTGTGACCCCAGCTTAGAAGAGACCTAACTGATGCTGAAGCAATCAGGGCTTCTTAATTTGGAAGAAACAACACAGACGGGGCCATCCAGCAGCAGACATTGATTCCCCAAGTTCTGGAGGCTGGACATCCAAAACCAAGTCACCAGCATGTTCAGTGTCCGGTGAGTCCCCGCTTCCTGGTTCACAGACGGCCTCTTCTTTCTGTGTCCTCACCTGCGGGAGGCGTGAGGGGCTCTCCAGGGTCTCTGCTCCAAGGACACTAATCCCAGCGAGGGCTCCACCCCCAACACTTCCTGCCACCATCGCCCTGGGGGTGAGGCGTCGGCATAGGAACAGGGTGTTGGCACAGACACAGAGTCTGTAGCGGTCACCTCACCTGAAGTGACCGGAGAGAGCGATGGAAGCAAATCACCTGGTTTGCCTAAATGGTCGAAGTCCTTATAGTCTTCCTTATATCACAGAGTAGTCGGAGGCACTGACCCCTGATAAACTAGACTGACCCCCTCAAAGAACAAGGAACTGGCCTCGCATCGCCGGTTATGGATGGAATGTTTGAGTCCCACAATCTGCCGTCCCCCCCCTCCCCCCCCGCCTCCTAAATTCATATGTTGAAGTCCTGGCCGCAGAGTGACTATCTGAAGTGAGTAAATCATTCAGGTTGGATGAGGTCATGTGGGCGGAGCCCATGATGGGTTTAGTGACCTCATTAAGTGGAGACACCCGAGAGCTTGCTCCTTCTCTGAGCACAAAGAAGTCACTGTGTGCGGACACAGTGATGAGGTGCTGTCTGCAACCCAAGGGGGCCTCGCCAGACACCGAATCTGCCGGCACCTTGATCCCAGACTCCCAGCTCCAGAGCTGTGGGAAATCAGGGCCTGCTGTTTGTAGGTGAGCTTCTGGACCAAGGTGTCGTGTTCTTTATGGCGGCCTCGCAGACTAAGAGACCACAGTTCGTAAGCAAGCATTTTCTTTTGAGATTAAAAATTTTTTTTTAATGTTTATTTATTTTTGAGAGAGAGAGAAAGACAAACAGAGCGTGAGCCGGGGACGGGCAGAGACAGAGGGAGACACAGAATCCCAAGCAGGCTCCAGGCTCCGAGCTGTCAGCACAGACCCCGATGAGGGGCTCAAACTCATGAACCGCGAGATCATGACCTGAGCCCGAGCCGAGGTCGGACACTTAACCGACCACCCAGGCGCCCCTCGAGCATTTCCTTTTGTGATTTGTGATGATTGCCTTTCACCTCCCTAAGCCCAGAACCCCAAATAGCGCTCCAGTCCCCTAAGGGAACAGGAAATGTACAAGCTTCTACCCATACTTCCTGCATCAAGGTTTCCTTTTTACAGTTAGGGGAGCCCCAAGCAGAAACCGGGTGAATAATTTGCCTAAACTTACGCAACCACTGAGTGTCAAGTCAGGACAGCATTGAAGGTCTCCTGCGTTCCCCGAAAGGACTGGCTCTGGAGTCCGTGGGAGGGCTGTGACTATGGAGCTCGGGAACGTGCTGCATATTGTGATAACTGTCAACTTAGTCCCGGACCTGTGCCGAGATCGTCCTGGTCTCATCTTGCAAGATCAGATGTAAGGCTGAAAGTAAGTCCTACAAGCTGATGAGGCACAGGTGGCTGTATCCCCACAGTCCGAATGGGAACCCAGTCCTATCCCCTTTGTGCAAAGACACTTGCGTCACTCGCCCCCTTTCCTGGCTCGAAATTATAATCTTCCATGCATATATTTATTTTTTAAGTTTGTTTGTTTATTTGTTTTTGAGAGAGAGAGAGCACACAGGCAGGGGCGGGGGCAGAGAGAAGGAAAGACAGAATCCAAAGCAGGCTCTGCGTCAGCAATGGGGATCCAACTCATGAACCGTGAGATCATGACCTGAGCTGAAATCAAGAGTTGGACACTTGCTGGAATGAGCCCCCCAGGGGTTTAGTATGAGCTACCCCCCCCCCCCCCCACGTGGCGCCTTGGCTCACTGACTCTTTCAAGCTGAAGGGATCTGAGTAACCGCAGGTGCAGGAACGACTCTCTGAGCTCCCCCGAAGCAGGTCGTGGGACTCTCCCGTGACAGGTGCCCTCCCTCCACCTCCCTCGAGGACAAGAGCATCCTTATCTCCAAAGACAGGGCCACCGAGGGGAATCCCAGTGACCAGGCCTCGCCGGGTCTGCCCGGTTCACTACCCTGACTGAGCTCCTGTCCTGCGTCTACCACGTTTTCCACGAATGTCCACTCTCTATCATGTCCACCACAGAAACACTCGGGTTTAACGGATTCTCCAGCCCTTCATTTGCTTCTGAAGGCCCCGTGCCCCCTAAGACTTGTACAAAGCAAATTTTCTGCTTTTCTCTTGTTAACCTGTGTTTTGGGGCAGGGGTCCCAGTCGAGACCTTAGAGGCAGAGGGGGAAACCTACCCCACCCCCACTCCCCACCACAATGAATTGCCTTCATCTCCTCGGCTGTTTGCCTTCTCTGTCTGTCCCCTTGTCGATAAGACAGCGTGGGCAATTTCCACCTCCCGAGGTTGATGTAAGGAGGGGACGAAACATTTCATGCGGGATTGCCAACGTGGCACAGCGTCAGACACGTGGCTCTTGTGCCACCTTCCACATGAGTTCTCATCCGTTGGCCTGTAATTACGGACACTGGGAGCCAACCCATTTCAGAGGAGCACAGATCACTAGGTCCTGTTGGGGGGAACCCTCCTGTACCGTCTCGCTGGGGCCTGTGAGTGAACTGACAATGGACAGATGTCACACGTGCACACAGCGAGGGCTCAGAAACGGCGGAAAGGCTGGTTGACCGTCGTAAAGAAAGAGGACGGCCGAGGGCTTCGGTGGGAAAGCACGGACGCCTCCGCTGGGCTCCTCCATGCTGATGGGCCGCCGCCTTCTGACTTTCACATGCCGAGCGTCAGCCTTCTTCCAGACAAGAAACTCCCTCGGAAGGGGTGAATGGCAGCTATATTTTGGGGAGCATCTGCTTAAGTTTAGATAATGTTTCTTTCTGTGGCTGCTGATTGTCCAGATGTTTTCGGCGCAAAGTAATTTTAATCCCTTCATTCTCCAACTTGAGTGCGCGTTAGAGTCATCTGGACGCCTCGCTGAAGCACAGATGGCCGGCCCCACCCCCGAGCTTCCGATTCTGTGGGGCTGGGGTCGGGACGACAGAAAGGCAGGTCTGCACTTGGAGAATCACCCACTGGGGATAACCTTTGCCCGCCACACAGAGACGGGGCCTCGGGAGCCAGTGACCGATCTCCGCAACATCATGACACATCAAGTGCGGTGATGTGGTGGAAAGATCCGGTGGGAAGGCTGGCGTGCTGGATGCCAGCCGCTGGTGCCACCAGTGCTGGTTCTCTGCTGGGTTGCAGAGAACACCGACTGTGATAAAGAAATTGGTGCAACGCTCAGAAGAGCAATATTCAGAAAGATAAATGAGTGTAAGACACACAGTTTGGGGCAATTCCCCCACCAGAGGCTAGAAGACCCACCCGTAGGAAGCTGTGTTGCTCTGAGAGTCGCAAAGGCACCCGATGAAAGTCTGAGTTGGGCAGACCCCTCCCCAGACCCACGTCGGGTACACGTTCAACAGGTTCTTCTGTTTCCACGATGGAATCATCAAAACTTACAGATAATAGAGCGAATTCAGAAATGCCACAACCGGGGGAAACGTCTGAGGAAGGTGGAGAAGGAGTGTGAGGTGATCCTCCCGTCATGGTGAACTTGGGGACAGCAGAGTTCCCTACGACGGGCGGCCTGCGGGGGCCCCAGGGCTCAGGACGACGACGTGGCAGGAGATGGATGGCTGGCTACGCCGGGTCCTGACTCGCTGCTGGTGGATGAGAAAGGGCAGAGAGGTTCTGCCCTTGTGCTCAGCACAGTGAGGACACCCCTTGGCAAGGAAATCATTCTTTTCTTTTAAAAAAGTTCACGCTGATGTGAAGACTGGGCAAACGCATCCACTGTCACTTCTTTTTTTTTTTTTTAATTTTTTTTCAACGTTTATTTACTTTTGGGACGGAGAGAGACAGAGCATGAACGGGGGAGGGGCAGGGAGAGAGGGAGACACAGGATCGGAAACAGACTCCAGGCTCCGAGCCATCAGCCCAGAGCCCGACGCGGGGCTCGAACTCACGGACCGCGAGATCGTGACCTGGCTGAAGTCGGACGCTTAACCGACTGCGCCACCCAGGCGCCCCATCCACTGTCACTTCTGAAGCACTTGAGTCCGGCACGTGGGGCTGCGTTAGCAGGAGCGATTTGGGGTTCCAAACGAAGCTCTTTCCTGTTCCCTCCATTCAGAGCTGGAGGTGCCCCTCCCTACCACGACCCTGCTCACTTCCGGGGCCCAGGCCATCCTAATAAGGGGGGGTGGGTAGGGATGAAGGCGGGAGGGGCAGGGCTGCTTTGATTTCTTTGGGCTTCTCTCTCTCCTTCTTTTCGGTTTGCTGTGTTCAGTGTTTGGTGTTGATACAGCGATACGGGGGGAAGAAGGTTTTCTCACGCGCAGTCCCCAACGACACCCCGGGCACAACTGAATTCCCATCAACGGTAGGTACCGACTCAGCGGCCCAGTGCCCCGGGGACACTAGGTTTATTGATCCCTGGATTTCGTGCCTGCCATTTGTCCCAACACGGCTCAAGCCTTCTCACAAGAAGGGGCCGGGGGCTTAGGTTCAGTTTCATTAGCAGACAACGCAGCGGTTGGTATTGTGACGTCTCCTTTCAGTGTTTCTTCAGAAACATTATCTAAGTGAAAACCATTCTTGGAAGAGATCCTATGATATCTCCTGGGGAAAGATTGGGCTAGCAAACGTTTCTTGTCCTTCTGTTCAGACAGAGCTTACGGTTCTGAGGGGGATGGGAGGTGGATCGTCGGTGGGGGCCTCTGTCCCCCGTTCTGTGACCTCACGCCCACAGAGTTACATCTTCTTCCTCAGCCTTCGTCACCTTCTGAATCCTAACCTTTTCCTCCTTGTCTCTCGGGTCCTGCCTCAGCCCCCACCGGGCTGATGGAGTTCAAGGAAGATTGAATGCCACATTGTGTCTAGCACTGTTATTCTCCTATCCATATAAAGACTGTAAAATTTGGATGCCCAAACCCTGGACTATTCTCGTAAGTGAAACAAAATTCTGCAAAGAGAGCGGTATGCCGGACGGCGTCCCTCTGGAACGAGATCCCGAGACTCCGGATTCTCCCCCTGCTGCCCACCCTTGCGTCACCAGAGGGGACTGGTAGGGGCCCCTCCGCTAAGAGTGTAAAGAAACCGGGAAAAGAAATCCCGTACGTTATTAGTGTAAGCTATTTTCCAAAGGGATTTACTTGGCTATGGTTCTTTATGTACATAATACTGGGGGTGATTCTGATGGGGGTTTAAAAAGAAACATCTGTGTCGGGGGAGCACGGTCCTCCAATGAGCTTCCCCACAGAAAAGGAGGCAGAGGCAGTGTCCCCAGGGGCAGGACTGAGCCGCTCTTCGGATCTGTTCTGAGCGGTGCCCTTGGGGAGGTCATGTAACTTATCAACGCGTGGAAAAAACTCACCTCTCCGTTATGATAGAGCTAAATAATTTAGCATCTATAAAGTCCTAGGAGATGAAAGGCACCATAGAAATGCAAATTATTATGTTATTAGGAGAAGCCTCAATAGAAGCGAAAGGAAAATGCTCCCTTTGATGGATACCAAGTTCACTTGACCGAGAGCATTGTGCTTCTATCCGGGAGATCTACGGTATTTAACTGCCGCGGAGAATTGCCTGCCCTCCCACTTTGTTTCATCCCTTCTGCTTAAGAATTACCTGGCTAGTTTCTCTTGGGGGGTTACTCCTCCCCCCCAATGATTCATTCCGACATTCCTCAGCAAATTGAACAAAATAAGTTGCCGTGGATCCCCAGAGAGAAACAGTGCATCGTCATTACAGTAATTATGCTTTATGGGGAGGCTTTTTCATAACAAGAAATAGGTATCAAGGTTTTAATTTCAGTTCAAAAGATAGTAAATTGCCAGTGGCAATCACTTTAGCTGAGGCCCAGTTTGTCGGCGGAGAACCCGTCTTTTAACCCGGGAAGAGTTTCAGTAGGCTGCCCTCCCTGGTGAAATGGTCGCTCCTGCCTATTCCCAGTAAACCAGATCAGAACCCAGAACGCAGCCGGGAAGCAGGCAGCCACCTGCTCGCATGTGCTCGTCGGTTAGTTCTTGAGTACGGTCTGTGTCTCTGGGCTCTCCGTCCTGGCCCGGGGCGCGCACACCTGGCACCTGGCACCTGTCCAGCGCTTCCATATAGGTGACTCGATGGGCCCCCGCCTCCCACCGCCGCCTCCAATCTGGCTGAAGGTCCACAGGCTGTGGTCAGCCGGTTCCCAAAACAGCGAGAAAACCCACGTGCTTTTCCGCCTTAGGGCTGCGGGCATCCGGGCAGCGATTGCACAACTTTTGTGGCTCGTAATTCTCACATCAAACGTGAACGATCCTGTTTTCTGTAGCCAGAATCTGGAAGGTGGCCCAGCAAACGATCTGTACGACATTTCCCGTACTGTGTGGTCTTGGGGGCTGTGGGGGGGGGAGGGTGGTGCGGGCGGAGAAAAAACGATTTAATTTTACAAAATTGGATTTTCTGGATTATTTTTATTTACTTGGACAATAGGAAGAGTGCTTATACTTTGGACTATTTGGGGGAAAAGTATGGCTCCATATGTATCATAATCCTGGTGAGGAGGGATGCAGATCTCTTTGAAGAGCAAACTGAATGACACAAGTGGGCTTTGCCTGTTAGGGACCCTACAAAAAGCACCACCACAGACCGAGCGGCTTCCCAACAACAGAAATGTATTTCTCGCGGCTCCGGAGGCTGGGGGACGCCCAGACCGTGCGTGCCCAGCTCTGGCGAGACGTGCAGACTACCAATTTTTCCTTGTGTCCTCACACAGACTCACATGCTAACGATCCCCCTGGGGTCTCTTACCAGGACGCCCATCATGGAGGGCCCGCCCTCATGATCTCATCACCTCCCAAAGCCCCTACATCCTGACACCACACGCTGGGAGTCTGGTTTCAGCATATGAATTTGGGGCGGGGGTGGGGACACAGACATTCAGCCCATTGCACAAACACTGTGACCCTGTGAAAACACTTGGCTGTTGCAAGGATCGACTCGTTTCTAGTCTGGGGGTCGGGGCGGGCTTTGCAAGGATGCGCACCTGGCTCAGATTTGGGGCTGTGTCCCTCACGTGGGCTGGGGCTGGGCAGGTGACCAGCTGTCTGAGTCCTGATGTCCTCGTGGAAAGATCGACACAGTCCCACGTGTAAGATGAACTGTGTGGTTTCCAGCACCGGGTGGGTATTTAATAAACGCGACTCCCCTCTCTTATTTCTAGCAGCACTTAGAGCAAGCAAGACGCAAAGACCTTGTCGAAGAGCCTGCGAATTATTTTAATGAGGGAGATTTTGAAATTGAAGGCCTTGCATTTATCAGCCTCTATCAGCCCACAGCGACCAAGTGCATTGATTCCGGGCGTTTCTGAAGGGGAGAGGTTTATGATCACCTAGAGGAATAGTTATTAAAGTAATTGCCAGATACGAGCTTTCATTAGGAAAACTAGTTATTGAACTCATGCCATTTATAATATGTGTGATAAAAGACAGAGAGCCAAAGTAGAGTTCTGGCCTTCGCTTATTTCCTACGATCCTAAAAATATCATTTACCTGGTAATTTATACCTCAAGTACACCAACAGACTTAGAAGCACCTTCTATCTGTACAGTTTTAATATTTTTAAAGTGCTTTGACATGCATATTGTTTTATTTCACCCTAACAGCACCATTCTGGATTAAAGGGGAAGTTTTTTGGGGGCATCTGGGTGGCTCAGTCGGTTAAGCATCTGACTCTTGGTTTCAGGTCATCAGAGATCGAGTCCCACTGACAGTGTGGACCCTGCTTGGGATTCTCTCTCTCTCTCTCTCTCTCTCTCTCTCTCTCCCTCTCCCTCTCCCTCTGCCCCTCTCCCACTCATACTCTCTCCCTCTCTCTCTCTCAAAATAAATAAATAAACTTTAAAAAAAATAAAGAGGAAATTTTATTTTTCCCACATTTGGGATGAAGAAGCTTAGATTCGGGAAGCTTGAGGGATTTCATGAACCGGTCAGCAAGTTGGAGGCACAGCCGATTCTATCCATACTGCTTCACTCTCCCAGAGGGTCCTTTACCCTCCAGGTGGGATTCCTACTTCAGAAAGCCAGCATGAAGAGGAAGATGCTTTCACTCATGGCAAATTGCTAACTTGCATTGTGACCACTATTCTATGCAGAATGTAGAATAGAATTGCCACTTCTGGGTTGAAAGCAAGGAGTACTTGTGTGTCTATGGACACCTGTGTGTACAAATACATCTCATCTGCTTCTTGCTAAAGTTGTTTTGGAATATACCATAATTAAGATGAAGACAGTAAGACCCTTAGGACAGATGCAAACAGGATGTAACTTTGATTCTTGTTTAAAGCAGACCAAATTATTAGAAAGGGGACTGGGCCAGCCGGTCTGTAATTCAAGGACAACGAAACATTTCTGCCCTAAGTTACATTCTTCTGCTTGGGAAGCTTGCAGCTGGGGACCCAAGACAACAGGCTTTGATGGCACATGTGGATGAATACATCATTTTACGACGTTAGATTATGGCTGAGTTTCTATTTCCTTTGTGGCTTGGGTCTTACGGTATGTGACCATTTGTTGGGCACTACGTTGAATGTTTTACATGCACCAAGTCGTAGATTTAATCTCCAATGGCACCCTACAAAGTAGAAATGACCACTGTTTTATCAATAAAGATACCAAGGCTTCGAGGGATCAGTAATTTACCCAAGGTCGATGTAATTTACCCAAGGCGGACGATGACCAGAACCAGTCTGGCACGGTGCTTGGGTTACAGCTCTGTGACTCTGAGCAGGTTGCTCTCACTTTCTGGGCCCCGGGTCTGGTTGTGGGTGTGCTTATTCTGTGCACTAAGGAGCACGGTGCTGTCCTCACAGGTTACCCTCAGTGCAGTGAGAGACGGAGTTTGAGCACCTGGAATGGCTGAGCCAAGCCTGAGGGGCATGACCACCTTCTCACACCAGAGGGACAACAGCACACTGAGAGGTCCGTGGTCATCGCTTATTGCCTTCTGCAGGTGGCTCCAGGTGTGCCCCAGGTGTGCCCCCAGGTGTGAAAGACGGTGGAGCCCCTTCCACCTCCACCTGCAGCCCACTAGTCCCCAAGTGCTGTTTGTGTTGCCCCAAAATTCCTGGGTTGAAACCTAACTTCCAGGGTGGGGTCCGTGGGAGGTCATTAGGTCATGGGGGGGGGGCCCAGGATGGGATTAGTGCTGTTATAGGAGAGACCCCAGAGAGCTCCCTACCCCCTCTCCCAGGTGAGGACACAGAGAGAAGACGCCATCTGTGAACTGGGAAACGAGGTCTCACAGACCCCGAATCTGCAGGTGCCTTGATCGTGGACCTCCAGCCTCTGGAACTGAGAAACCACGGTCCGTTGTGTAAGCCCCCCAGCCTGTGGTCTTCTGTTGCAGCGGGTCGGGCTCTCCAAGGCTCCTCTTGTTGGGGGAGTCAAGGGGCAGGACCCCTCCCAGACATAGGGGGAGAGCCCGTGCCACAGAGGGAGGCAGATTTGCTCGCAGAGTTCAGGGTGTGAATCTTTACGACAGTGTTGTGTTAGGGAACCTCTCAGGGGATATGGGAGTAGATGGTCATAGCGAGCATGTGTACTTGGTGGGGCGCAGGGGAGGGCATCCCCTCCCATCCCTTGGTGGGGCGCAGGGGAAGGGCGCAGGACCTGGGGAGGTCCTGCGGGTGCCCCAGGACCCGGCATCCCGCTTGTCTGGCCGCCTTGTCTGTCTCCCGGAGCTGGCCACCCCTGTGATCTCGGACCCCAGGCTGAGAGAGGCAAGGCTGAAGTCCAGACCTGCACCTCGTGACCTGCGCTCTTCACCGACTCTGTGCTCTTTCTTTGGGTGACGGAAAGGTGAGACGCGTGTCCCAGAGGTTGGCGCCGTGTGGAGCCATTAACTTGTGTTAGCTTCACCTTTCCCGGCATGAGGCGCTGCGTGACATAAGGCAAAGCCACTGAACCCCAAGGAGAGCAAAGGAGTGGACGGCAATCACGGAAAACAAAGGTCTTCCTGGACGTTAATATCACATGAACTGGCGATACCACCAGAAATGAGGCCACGCTCATTTATCAGTGTTCTTAATGACTCTTGCTGACTTGCTCAAACGGGAAAACAGGGTCCGCATCTTGGTCATTGCCCCATCTCTGTGCAAACGCGGGGGAACGAGGTCACGCCTGGTTCTGCCGTTCGCAGGATGCTCTGGGGGCCTTCCACGACCCACCCGAGCCCCCCACACGGGCACACGCACCACGTGTATGCGCGTACCTACCCACAGACACACGCATAGGCACCCTGCAGTGCCGGCCACAGTGGGATGCAATGAAGCCCCTGCTGTTTCCTGCAGGGACAA
Source organism: Felis catus (assembly GCF_018350175.1). Classification (NCBI taxonomy): domain Eukaryota; kingdom Metazoa; phylum Chordata; class Mammalia; order Carnivora; family Felidae; genus Felis; species Felis catus. Next base: position 3,594,094 of record NC_058374.1, read on the forward strand.
GTGGGTCCGTCCACGTACTACGTGGCCTTGATTGATCCCCATCGTCGTGTTGCCGGGCTGCAAACCTGCAGATGACCCCCGTGGGCTGTGGATCCCAGGCTTGTGGCCCCCAACTTCTGCTGGGCTCAGACTACGGGGGCAGGGCCACAGGGAAGGCAGATGACATCCCCCCTCTGTCTCTGCACAGTGGCCACAGCATCCCTCGGGGTCCCCGGCACCAGGCCCCCGGGAGCGCTGCTCCCCCTGCCCCACAGGTCGCTGCTTCCTGCTGCCGCCAGCCTCTGGGCCGCCTCCTTGTCCTTCTTTGGGACACCGTGGTCCACTCTGGTCACAACACCAGAGCCGGAGGGGACGTGACTGTCCTTGGGGGAGCGGGCGCAGGAACCACTCCCGATGTTTGAGAGAGACGCCCTCCCCTCGCCAAGTCCCTGCTGCTATGACAGTTCCAGCGTATGGCCTGGGGGCTACCTGAGGTCTCCAGATGTCTGAAGTCTCTCCAAAGGGAGTCAGGGTTCACTCGGGAACAGCTAGTGGCCATTTTGTAGACAAGTTGTGCAATAATCGACCCAATTCAGAAGTACGGCCACAAAACTAAAGGCGCTCTGGTCATCGGACCCAGAAATTGCGCTGCTTGCCATTGGCTCAGAGGAGCTGTGAGTTTGCGTCCGCACAGAAACCCGCACACCGGTATTTACAGCAAATGTATCCATAAACGCCAAAACTTGGAAGCCACCAGGATGCCCTGCAGTACGTGAATGAGTAAGTAAACCGCGGACCATCCAGACGAGGCGGTATCACTCCGCAGTAAAGGGAAACGAACCATGAAAAGACACAGAGGAACCTCCGATGCATTTGACTAAGTGAAAGAAGCCAATCTGGAAAGGATGCACGCTGCGTGACTGCAAATGTAAGACGCTCCGGAGAAGACAAAACTGTGGAGACAGGAAAAGGTAGGTGGTTTGTGAGGCACCGGGGCCAGGAGAGGGATGGATGGGGGGCTCAGCGGGGTTTGGGGCAGTGAGACCGCTCTGTGTGATGCTATAGCATGATGCTGCCATGAACCTGTCATCACGCATTTGTCCAAACCCACAGAGCGGACACCAAGAGTGAGCCTAACGACAACCGTAAACTCCGCATCATGATGATGTAGGTTCATGAGTTTTAACTCCTGTACCATCTGGTGGGAGATACTGAGAATATAGGGAGGCTGTGCACCTGCAGGGACTGGGGGCATTTGGGAAATCTCCACACCCTCGATTTCGCTGTGAACCTAAAATTACTCCAAAAAAATAAAGTCTTGGGGCGCCTGGGTGGCTCAGACAGTTAAGCGTCCGACTCGGGCTCAGGTCATGATCTCATGGTTTGTGGGTTCGAGCCCCGCATCGGGCTCTGTGCTGATGGCTCGGAGCCTGGAGCCTGCTTCGGATTCTGCGTCTCCCTCTCTCTCTGCCCCTCCCCTGCTCACTCTCTGTCTCTGTCTCTCAAAAATGAATAAACGTTAAAAAAAATTTAAAAAACAATAAATAAAATCATGGAGCATAGGGGCGCCTGGGCAGCTCAGTCAGTTAAGCATCCGACTTGGGCTCAGGTCACGATCTCACGGTTTGTGGGTTCGAGCCCTGCGTCAGGCTCTGTGCTGACGGCTCAGAGCCTGGAGCCTGTTTCAGATTCTGTGTCTCCCTCTCTCTCCTCTCCTCCCCTGCTCAGTCTCTGTCTCTCAAAAGTAAATAAATGTTAAAAAAAATTAAAGTAAAATAAAATTAAAGTCTTAAAAACAAGGAATGAAATACTGACACCCGCTACAACGTGAATGAACCTGACAGCATCATCTGAGTACAAGAAGCCAGACACAGAAGGCCTCCTGTTGCATGACCCCGTTTCTACGAAATGTCCAGAACAGACAAATCCACAGAGACAGACAGCGGACGAGTGGTGGCCAGGGGTCAGGACCATCACTGTACGTCCACTGCCTCGCCTGGGGCCCGGCACACAGCCAGCGCTCTATAAATGCTTCCTGAGTGACATCTGCGTGTCCTGCGGTGGGTGGCGGGGCTCGCAGAACCGGCACGTTCCTGACCCTGGGAGGGCCCCGTCCGAGAAGCAGGGGTGCCTGGGGGAGGGGCTGTCTGTCCCAGGGGCCTTCCGCTGTGCTTGGAGAAGCCGCTGGCAGTTTCCTCCTTAACCCCCCACTTAATTTCATGTGACAAACCTTTTCGTAGCAATGACATGTTCTCATCCCGAATGCGGTTGAGGGTCAGGGGGTGCTAATTGCTGCCGACATCCCGGGTCACCAAGGAAACCTGGCAGGTGACAGCTCTCCGAGGGCTCCTGTGGGCAGCGGGTGAGGAAGGCCCGGGAGCCCTCCCAAAGCACCTGAAGACGTTCTTGCGAGTTCTGAGCGTCTCTCTCTCCCCCTGACGTCTGTGATCTGACAGCAGACGCTGTGGGTGCCTGCCTGGTCCCCTACCGCCAGAGGGACAGCCAGTGGTCTGCCCCCCCCCACTTCCTCGGGGCCCCCCTCCACTGTGGAGCTCGTTCATTGGCGCTCCAGCGGCCCCAAACACCCACGCACCAGCACGTCGGCAAGGACCGTCTCTCTCTCGGGGACGGGTCACGGCACAACCGTATAGAGCACGCAGCCACTGCCTGGCCGGCAGAAACCACACCTTGGCCCACCTTTTATGGCCCTTAGCACCTTCTCTCTGCTTCCCACCTCTCACACCCCAAACAACAACCTGCCCCCAGATCCTTGTCCTGGAATCCGTCTGTCCTGGGGAGACAGAAACCAAGAAGGTAGACAGAGGGTGATGGGCTGTCCTGGTTGGTCAGGGGCAGGGGTTTCCAGGAACCTGGCCTTTCAGGACCAGACCCGGGAAAAGTCCCGGGCAGACTAGGGACACGGTCACGCTAACTAGAAGTGGCTCCGGAAAGGAGATCCTCAGGACAGGATTCGGGATGACAGCAGGGATCCCACTTTGCTGCGGGGATCCCACAAAGCCCAAGCCCTGATGCGTGGCAGGTGGGGGTGAGGGAAGGTGGAAGGGGACTGTGGCCTTGGCGACCGCATTCGCAAGCGAGGGACAGGGGCCACTGCCCAGCACAAGGACGGTGCACCTGCAGCCTTTTGTCACTTGTCATAAAACCTTACAAGGGACTCAAGTCAGCCGACTCCCAAGGCCAGACACGCACCCCTGGTGTGGGTGGGGGGCAGAGACCCTGGCCCCTGCAGTGGGGCAGCCCCCTGAAAATCAGGCTCAAGGTGGCAGGGTGCCCATGGCAAAGCCGGAAAGGAGACCAGACTCAGTCACAGCAAGCCCGACGGAAAGTCAGGACGCCGCCGGCCCGGGTGGGACCGTGAACCCAAGAGGGCGTTTGCGTGAATGTGCGGGGGGATTCCCCAAACCCTCTGGCCATCCAGAAGTGGTCTTTGCTAATGAGGACAACTTCCCACTGCCGAGCAGCTGGTCAAGGACCTAGGCTGAGGCAGACGTCCTGGGAGGTGACACTTGTCCCCCACCTCGCCTGATGAACGTGGACTGTAAACCACAGACAGATCTCAGCACAGCACAGGTGACAATGCCCCGTGCCTGCCGTGCAAAGAAATGAGCAATCCCTCAGAAGGGCTGGCGAGCCTGACGGGTCTATCAGCGTGAGGACAGTGTGCAGGGGGCGGGTCTCCAAGGGGCCGGCCAGCGGGGGGTGGGAGAGGAGAGACGCAATGTGGCATGGGCTGCTGGGACTCGTCAGCCCGAGCCCGGCCCCGAGGTGCTGCCCGGATGGGCTTCCATGCTGGCGGAACATGACAGCCTACAGAGAAATGGGCACGCGGGAGCCAACCGATCGCGAGATCCAAGATGCCATCAACTGACCGTATTGCACAGGGGGATCTGGAGGAAACGCCCTTTACGCAAACGACGGAGTGCGGCGTGCAGGGGCACCCGTGTCACGGAGGGCCTCAGACGCCACGGAACCGGGTCCCCTGGTGTCGGTGGGGATGGCGGGATCCCAGAAGAGCCACGGCCCAGCGGCATCACCCAGCTGTCAGAAGCAAGCGGGGCAAGGTTACCCCGGCGCTCGCCAAGGCACGAGTGACGGCCAGAGGGCCTTGACCACAGGGTCTGCAGTGACAGGCGAGCACGCTGCGACGTTCCTGCGGGAGCAGCCAGAGCGGACACTGCCTGGCCTTCGTCACCAGAGGCCATCGAGAGCAAGTGAGCCCAAGGCCGACGTCAGCTGCCCAACGGAACACGGCCGTCCAGTCTCGGCTCAGAGCCAAGTGAGTCCTCAGCCCCAGAGCCGGTCAGTTAAATGGGGGCGGGAGGAGGTTGTGTGAGAAAGTCTCCTCCCCCGGGACGTATAGCCAACACCCCCAATCCCTTCCCAAAGGGAGGTGCAGACTGTCTGTTAGGGAAGGACAACACCGAGGCTGTCCAAGGAGTAACCGAGATAGGAGAAGACCCCAAGTAACATCACGACACCCGCGTCGTTTGGGGGCCGGATCACAGAATCGGGTCCCCAGCTCAGGTCACAGCTGGGCCAACAGGTCCACGGACCGCCCCTGCTCATTTCCCCGGTTCCCAAGCGCATACGCAGCCGCGGGAAGAATCTGGCCTGTGGGGTTATTCCGGTGGCCGTTGTGCTGGTTACGAGGAAGGAAAGACTAGGCGAGGTCCCCCCGCCCACCGGCCACAATGGAAACCACAAGCGACACGGCAAGACAGAGACCCCCCCCCGCCCGGAACACCTAACGCACACGGGGACGGTGGGTCGGCTGTACGTCAGCCCATCTTCCGGTCCACTGCCCCGTGGACACCCGCTGAACAGCTGCAGCCCGTGGGGGGCTCCTGTGCACCCCGACCAACGGGAGCTCCGAGCACAGTGGCTTGATGTGGCATCTTTATAAAACAAAAACCCACGTCTGGCGTTTGTGTGCAAGATGGGAATGGACAGCTGTGCTCCAGCTCTGCGTGTGGGAGCCGAGCAAGCCAGCATCGAGGGAAGCTTTTCCAAGCCTTCGGCACCAGCCTCGGTCAGACGTGTGCGCGTCAGGGGTGCAGATGTAGAATGAGGTCACCGGGGGGCCCCAATCCAAGAGGAGGTCAGGACCCAGACACATACAGAGACGACCACGTGGGGACCCGGGGAAGAGACGGCGTCTGCACGTCCAGGAGAGAGGCCTCCGGAGAAGCCAGCCCTGCCCACGCCTGGATCTCGGACTCCCGGCCTCCAGGACGGGACACAGCCACTCTGTGTTGCTAAGGTGCCCGGTCCGTGGTATTTGTTCCACAGCCGGAGCAGAAGAGCATGCCTGGGTTTGGTGCAAAGACTGGGGGGTAGAGAGTGACCAGGGGACAAATGCCCTGGCGTCCGGGCTGGGCTCCAAGCTCCTGAGGGAAGCAGACGCCAGGCGCTGTCTCTGTTTCTCTCTCTTTTCCTCCACAGCGTGGAGGCTCCACGAAGTAGCTGTCAGAACCTGCTTCTCACAAAACTATCTGTGTGACAGCAGGCAGCTAACTGTTCCTTTATGCGGCTCATACATTCTTGATGGTGTTTCCATGAAAGGAAGCTCAACACGCGGCCAAGCTGGCCAAGCCGAACGTCCGCTCTGCGTGATTCCTGATCCTTCTTGCCACAGACCCCGGAAACAGAAGGAGGAGGGAGCCTCTTCTAAGATCCGGGCACTTGGGTCAGGCTTGTGCGCGTCTCTGTCCCTGTGTTCTTCTCACAAAGAAAACCCACCGTCGGGGTCCGTCATCAGGGTCATCAGCGAGAGAAGCATTAGAGCTTCATTGTGGCTGGAAAGGAAGGTGACGAGCATCACGCGTGCAAATGCACCACGTTATAAAGCGTGAATCCGAATCTGACACGCATCTTTCCAGGCCCCACTTCTGACGTGGGAGAGGCAGGGAGCAGGCTTCCTTACGCCTCCTGACTCCCCACGACATCCCATCACCGGCCGGAAGGACGGCTTCAGAATCCGCACACGCGGCCGAGACACCCCCCCATCACGGTGCGGCAGGAAGAAGATGAATCCGTGGTTCTGTCGTCAGGACCACAGATGGCTCTGCCACGGGCTGGGCCACCCGGGATGCACTTGGATCCTTGGGCTCGAGTCTGGACGTCCTAAAGGAGGAAGGGGCTTAGATCAGGGGTCTCCTGATGGAGGAGTGTGGGCTCCGAATCTCTTCACCACGCCCCTGCAGGAGTCAGTTCCGGCTGCCGTAACAAACACCACCGGCCGGGGCAGGGGCTGACACACCGGAAGCTTACTGTCCCACGTGCTGGAGGCGGGGAGTCCAAGGTCCAGGTGGGGACAGGGCTGGTTTCTCCCGAGGTCTCTCTCCGGGGCGTGCAGGGACCATCCCCTCCCTGTGTCCTCTGCGCATGTCTGTGTCCCGATCTCCTCTTCTTCTGGGGACACCATTCAGATTGGATTAGGTCCACCTGGTGACCTCATTAGTCACCTCCATAAAGACCCTATCTCCAAACTCAGTCACATCCTGAGGCCCTGCGGGTCAGGGCTTCAAGCACTGCGGTTCAGGGGCACGACTGAGCCCACAACACGGACCCTTCACCTTAAGAAGAGCTTCTCTGTGTTTGCCCGTGTTTCCTGGTCGGGTTTGATGTGACCTTTCGTTTGGGAAAAGGACTCATCACCAACATCTGGAAGCCACCACGATGAAGGGAACACTCCACTCGGGCATTAGGCCTTCATCAGACGAGACCCTCCTCCTCTCCCTCCTTGGGACTGGCTGGGAACAAGCATGGTCGTGTCTCCATCTCGCACGTGGAAGGCAGCTCCTCGGTGGCCCGGGGAAGCCCCACGGGGGCCACGTCTTGGGACACACCCAGGGCACTGGCAACATGCCACGACCACCTTTCCTGGCCTCACACTCTTTGGTGGCAGGAGACAAAGGCCATCTCCTTTCTCACGCAGCCGAAGGATAAGGCTGCCTCTCCTGATGCCACGTGTGGCTTTCTGTGGCTGTTACGAAATGACTTCCCACACTCGGGAAAAGCCTGCGTTTCAGAAGGCCAGCTGTACAGCCAGATGTATCCTCCAACGTGGGCTCTGCTTCTGGAAGGTTCTCCTGAGCTCTCGTGGGAGCAGGACTCAGCCATGGGACTTTGGGGGGCGCTCTCTGAGGGGGCCACGGAGGACTTGTGTCCTTACCCTGTGCCACCCGGACCTCCTGTCCAGGCCCATGACAAATACTGATACTGGGCCAGTCTCCCCAGTCTCCTGATTCAATAGCTTATACTGGTGTAGTTGGGGCTGGGTTAGCCAGTTATTGGCGCAAAGGACACGACAGACCTTCAACAACTACTTCCCGATTTCGCTGAGTGGCCGTAGAAAAGGGAGGAGGTCACACCGGTCCTTCTGACTGTCATAAGCCTGGAGAAGGGGCTGCTTTGTTCAGAAAACCATTAGCCTCAGGGGCCGAAGAGGGTGATCTCTCAGCTAGACGCACAAGTGTGGGGGGTGATAACACGGCAGGGCTTCCACACTGCTGAAGTGACCGTCTCGGGCCATCGGACCTGGTTTGCATCTGACCCTGCCGTAGCCCCCTCCTGGCCCCTCTCTCCTCCCATGCCCCCCACCTGCTCGGGGTGCGGCAGCTGCTGGGATTGGGGGGGTAGAGGAAAGGGCGGCACAGGAAGTCAGCTGAGACTAGCCTCCTGCCCGAGGAAGCACAGATATGTGACATCTCAGGCCTCTGTCCCAGACTCGGGGACCTGAACATACTACGTGTCTCCAAGCTAAACCTCTGACAGGTGGAAGGCTGACTCTTCGGCACGTGATGTGCAGACGCACAGACTCTGACTCAGAGGCTAGGCTCCAGCCAGGCAGGGGCAGCACCCCGCTCCCCTCGGTGCTGAGACCGGGGGTAGGGGACCCCAACGTGACCCTCACTGACCCTACTACATTAGCAGGAACTTCTCATACACCTGTTGAGAAATTCCCTTCTGAGCTCCTCTTTTTTTTTTTTAAATTTTTTTTAACATTTATTTATTTTTGAGACAGAGAGAGACAGAGCATGAACAGGGGAGGAGCAGAGAGAGAGGGAGCCACGGAATCCGAAACAGGCTCCAGGCTCTGAGCTGTCAGCACAGAGCCCGACGCGGGGCTCGAACTCACGGACCGTGAGATCATGACTTGAGCCGAAGTCGGACGCTTAACTGACCGAGCCACCCAGGCGCCCCCTGAACTCCTCTTAACTATGGCACTTACTTTATCTTAGAATCTGTTTTGTTTGAATTAGAGTAATATTTCCCCAGCAACACGATTGTAGCCTCCTAAAGGGACAGACACGTCTTAAAGGCACAACTTAGGAAGATTCCCCTCCATGCCTCGCAGGGATTGATTAGCCAGTCAGTGAATTATTTCTTAACAGAATTATTGTCTCTTCTAGTCTGTCTTTTTAAACTATGTTTTGAAGGAGTAGCTAATCGGGTTTTCCTCATACACTATGAAAATACAGTTGTATAGGAGGCGCCTGGGTGGTTCAGTCGGTTGAGCGTCCGACTTCGGCTCAGGTCACGATCTCGCGGTCCGTGGGTTCGAGCCCCGCGTCGGGCTCTGTGCTGACAGCTCGGAGCCTGGAGCCTGTTTCGGATTCTGTGTCTCCCTCTCTCTCTCCTCCTCCCCACTCACGCTCTGTCTCTGTCTCTCAAAAAATAAATAAACATTAAAACAAAGTAATAATACAGTTGTATGAAGAATAAAGAGTAACTTGTAGGGGACACAGGTGGGAGAGACAGGTCCCCACCCTTCAGGAACTCTGACTATGGCAGCCCAGGGCACCGGGAGTCCAAGTGGAAGGGTTAGAGAGAGATTGTGAAGTGGAGTGGAGGGTGAGAGGGGAGAGTAAGAGAAATTAAGAGGGACTCCCGTATCTGTGGATTGAGCCAGCGGGCAGCGGCAGGGACGGGTAAATATTGCCATATTAGGGTCATTTTCTCCCAAGGGCGTCATTCGTCTCGGGGCCCTAGCCCTGCCCTACCGGCTGTTAGGAATGGAAGTCATAAGAGCAGACACCCTCATAAGAGGCTGTTAATGTAGATGCGTTTTGAAGACTAAAATCTGAAGGGGCAAGTAAGTCTCTCTCTTTCCTCTCCGTGAGTTTGCATTTTACACACCGTGGATTTTGGTTTTGAACTTCATAGATGTAGGTTTTGAATAGCTGGGCAAAGACATTGCTGGCCAAAGACTCTCCTCCAGGATCAAGATGGCTCTGACGGCCTTAAGTAGTCATCACATGGATAGTCCCCTCTTGGGAGCTCATAACGTGACCCAAAGTCCCCATGGTCATGAGGCTGCACATCCCCAGCGTGATCAGACTTGACCCACGTTTCGGGCATGACGGCAACAAGTATCTATTATCCTTAAGCTTTCCTTTCTTGCGGCACAGAATTTTCAAAGCTTCTAATTTCCGCCAGCAGTGTTTTCTGCTGCAAGAGCCAAGCCAAGCAAAAATTACGGCAGGTCAGAACGGCTCACAAATAAATAAAAAGTTACATGGAGATTTCATTTAAATCAAGAAAACCTTCATAATCTGCTCTCTGTGCCTTACTTACACTTTTTAAACAGTGTTCTTCAAGACGATGCTAAATTTGAAAAAAAAAAAAAAAACAAAAAACAACCACACCTGACACCATCACTATTTTATCTAGCTTGGTCTATTTTTGGCGTTTTTCAGGTGTGTGTTTCAATAACTCCAATTTGTGGCCGAAGTCACATCTTGTTAAAACGTAGATCTTGGTTGAGTCGGACCGGAGGGAGGGTTGGGATCCGCACTTCTAACCAGCTCGAGGTGGTGCTGCTGGTCCCCAGGCTGCGCTTCGGGTAGCAGAGGCCACAGGGAGCCATGACCTGGGACGTCCTCGTAAGGGGAGGGGGCTGGCTTCGCACCGCCCACCCCCAACCCAATCCAGGGCTAACTGGACGGGGCTGCTCTTGCTAAGACAGCTCCTTTCCTCCTTCGCCCTGCCGAGTTACTCGTTGGCGGCTACCTAGACTCGGAAGTGAGTCCGAGTGCAGAGTTGGGACAGCGTGTCCCGTGTGGTGGACACAGAGGGGCCTTTGCAGCCGGAAGCCTCAGAGGCAGATCCACCCGGAGGTGGGTCAGCGCCTCCACCACTTAGGAGCAGTGGCACAATGTATAACCTAAAATTTCCTATTTTATGTGAAAAAAAATTTAACGTTTCTTTATTTTTGAGAGAGAGAGAGAGAGAGAGAGAGAGAGAGACAGACAGAGTGTAACTGGGGGAGGGGCAGAAACAGAGGGAGACACAGAATCGGAAGCAGGCTCTAGGCTCCCAGCTGTCAGCACAGAGCCCCAAGGGGGGCTTGAACTCACTACCCCTGAGATCATGACCTGAGCCGAAGTCAGACGCTTCACCGACTGAGCCACCCAGGTGCCCCTGAAGTTTCCTATTTTGAAAAACACAATATGGGTCACCTCACCTGCACAGCTTTCAAAAAGATCAAGTGCGATATGACGTCTGTAAAGATTTCTTCAAGAATGTGTTGGTTGCTTCTTAGGACCCTAAGTCATGATCATTCGCCATGTCGTACTTTGTACGGTTATATTTTTGTAATGAATCAAGCTATCACACACACGCACACGTTGCCCACATATCTGTACACGTTTGTACAGATACGGATACGAGTAGATAGACGGATGTCTAGATGGACAGGAAACGAGCCCCGTACTCCTGTATCCATCTAGGTAAGCCCACACAGCCGCCGAGCGTAGCCTGGAGCCGTGTGTGTATAGTAAGCCCATGGTGTTCCCCCTGCTCTAACTCAGGACCAGCTGTTGACCTGATTTGTTCAGTCCCGCTGGAGGTGAGGTAGGCTTGTCCCGCTGGAGATGAGGAAGGCCTCCAGGCTACAGCCCCTCTCCCCATCGCCCCCACACCCTCTTCTGCGCTCGCTCCGGTTTCCTGGCCGCGGAAGAGGAGAGGAGGGCTCGGGGTAGCCACATGAGGTGTCTTTGACGGGACCCGCTCTAGGTCAGGCTCGGACCAGGACGGAGACCAGGTTAGGGGCTTACGGGGGAGACTGTGGGGGAGGCCACCTGGACGGAGCACCTGGAAAGGCCACGTCTGGGCCGAGGGAAGTAACAGAGGGAGAGGCAGGTGCCACTGCCCCCGGGGGAGCCCAGGAGCGCCCACCCAGGTAAAGGGGCTGGGATCTGACTGCGTGTCCAGTGGTGGTTGGCTGGGGCTCTCCGGAGAGAGCCCCCTTGGCGGGGCATGGCACAGATTGGCACTCCGCTGAGGTCGGAGCAACCAAGCCCTCCGGGTTCGGGTCCTGAGCGGGGTCCCCGTGCTGCTGTGGGGAAAGCCTCCCGGGACCCACGGAGAGGCACACACCTCCCGCAGCTCGCGGCAGAGTCTTCAAGCGAGGCAACCATGCGTGGCCCGCGTGGTTCACACGTGTCTTCCCTCGGGGGGACGCTGCCCGTCTCCGGTACTGTCGCCACTCCTGGTCCCTTTTTGCTCTAGGTCATCGGGTCACATCTTAGAAGAGACGCAAGGGTTTCTGGGATCTTGCAGCTTGCTCACAGCCCCGCAGGGGACGGCCCTCCGGGGAAAGACGCCAGGGACGCTGGAGTCACTGAGTCCTGGGCCCAAAGCCGAGCTCTGGCACTTAATTGCTGTGCAGCTTTCCACCAATTCCTTAACCTCTCTGGGCCTCAATTCCCTCACTGTCAGCAGACATCAGCATAACAATTATTCCTATCTCATTGATCATGTGAAGATTAAATTAAGATCTAATTCCTGAAAGCACCTGATTGGGCTTCCTTTTCTTTCCCTTCCTGATTTCAGAGAGAAAGGCACCGGAAGATTGAGAGGGAGGGTTCCTCCAGGCTGGGAAGTGCCTGTGAGGCCAGCAAAAGTGAGTGGTGCTGGGAACACATCGCGGGACAGGAGGACAGGCCTCCCAGGGCCCAGCGGACATGGGGCTCCATGAGGCTGGGGACCCTTCACCCCCACGATGAGGGACCATCGGCTTGTCCTCGGTGTGATCAGGGTCCCTCGGCACGCAGGGCGGGACAGCAGAAGCCCCAGGCCTGGAGCCCACCCTGCCCAGACGTCTGGAAAGCCAGAAGCCTGTGCGGGGGTCCTGGGGTCAGGCTTGTGTCTGCCCTGAACCCTTAACAGGTCCACTGTTCTCTCTCCTCTCACTCCGCTTTGTGACACCAAGATGACAGGGAAGTGTTACTCACACTGAACAGACATGAAAAGAAATCCTTAGTCCTCGACCAAAGGAATCGGGGTCTTTGGCTTTGTTTTTCCTCCTTTGAAATGGGAAGCAAATGGACTGCCAAGCCCGGCTTGGCGTTCGCAGGACCATTCTCATCTGGCCGTTGCGTTAACAGGATCCTTGAAAATCCACCGGAGGATGATGCATGCATGTTTTCTACTGAAAAGGCACCGATGTTAGCTGAGATGTTATTTTAAGTTTTAGAGGAAGAGGGAAAAGGAAAGTGGATAATACTAAAAGGAGCGTGTAAATAAGGCGTTTATGCAAGCAGGTCCTGGCTTCGGAAGGGCTTTGGGGGCGCGCGTCTCTGCAGACGGGTTTGTCCCCCCGCCCCCTGGCCAACGCGGCAGATGAGGCTGTACAGGGCACTCCCTTTCTGTCTTTCTCCTGCTGCTCACGGGTCCTAGTGCCCCTGAACGAGCGGGGTTCACAGATGCACCCCAGCAAACGTCATCCGTGCTGCACTCTTGTCCCAGACGGTGGCTACTGGTTCTCTAAATTCGATCTTTATAAGCAAACGAGACACCTTCAAATTCCATAGATCCATAGATATCCATGTAGCCCATAGATAAAAGGACTCTCCTGAGAAATAAATACTGGGGCGCCTGGGGGGCTCAGTCGGTTGAGCATTTGACTCTTGATTTCAGCTCAGGTCATGATCTCACAGTTTGTGGGATCGAGCCCCATGTTGGGCTCTGTGCTGACAGCTGGGTGCCTGTTTGGGATTCTCTCTCTCTCTGTCTCTCTCTCTCTCCCTTTCTCCCCTCTCCTGCTTGTGTTTTCTCTCTCTTTCTCATAATAAATAAATAAACTAAAAGAAAGAACGGCAGTTGTCCTTGTTTGCTCCCCATGGCACACTCCTTTTAGTTCGCACTTTAGTATCTCCTGAGGTTTATAATTTACCATATCTGAATTACCTACAGCAATTCTAAGCTGTTGATCCTGGGGTCCACTGTGCATTAATACTTCTGGAAAATGAACACTGTGATCGGTGCCAATACAGGCTCCTCCCCCTTACTTTTACGGGTGGTTTGAGAATCAAGTGGTTCAGCCCAAAGATGGGTAAGGGGAACACTACATCCAAGAGCTAGAACAAGGGGCTAAGTGCTCATACACACACCAAAGGTACAGAACAGCCCCTCCCACAGGGGACAAAGTGTCTGTGCACACAGAGACAAGACAGGGTGAGAAGTCACTCAGTAAGTGGCCAGAACGTTGGAAGTGGCACAGGTTGTAAGTTCTTCAGAGGATCGGAGGAGAGACGGATGGAGGGCTTTTGAGAGGAAGTGTGTGAGCAGCAGCTTGAGAAAATGGAAAGGGGAGGGGGAGGGCCCAGACAGGAGCGACAGGTGCTGTCCTGACGCAGTCCTTTAATCTAGCCTGCCCCCCCCTCCCGCCCCGCCCATGTGTCAGGAGATTAGTACCTGTGATGGTTAATTTTGTGCATTCACTTGGCCAAGCCAAGGTGCCCACAGGTTTGGCCAAACATGAATCTGGATGCTGCCGCGAAGGTATTTTTTAGGTGAGATTAACAATGAAACCAATAGACTTCGCAATCTTCAGATTCAATGCAATCCCTGTCAAAATAGCAACACCATTTTTCACACAGCTAGAGCAAACAATCCTAAATTTGTATGGAACCAGAGAAGTCCCTGAATAGCCAAAGCAATGTTGAAAAACAAAACAAGACTGGAGGCAGCACAGTTCCAGACTTCACGTTACATTACGAGGCTGTAACATTCAAGACAATGTGGTACTTGTACAAAAATAGACACAAGATCAATGGAACACAATAGAAAACCCAGAAACGAACCCACAATTATATGGTCAATTGGTCTTTGACCAAGCAGGAAAGCATATCCAATGGGAAAAAGACAGTCTCTTCAACAAATGGTGTTGGGAAAACTAGACAGCAACATGCAAAAGAATGAAACTGGACCACTTTCTTATACCACACACAAAAATAAACTGAAAATGGGTTAAAGACCTAAGTGTGAGACCTGAAACCATAAAAATCCCAGAAGAGAACACAGGCAGTAACCTCTCTGACATCAGCCACAGCAACTTCTTTCCAGATATGTCTCCGCAGACAAGGGAAACAAAAGCAAAAAATAAACCCCTGGGACTTCATTAAGATAAACAGCTTCTGCACAGCGAAGGAAACAATCAACAAAACTAAAAGGCAACCAACGGAATGGGAGAAAGATATTTGCAGATCACATATCAGATAAAGGGTTAGTATACAAAGTACATAAAGAACTACAACTCAACACTCTAAAAATAAATAGCCCAATTAAAAAATGGGCAGGAGAAAGGAACATTTTTCCAAAGATAACATGCAGATGGCCAACAGACACATGAAAAGATGTTCATCATCACTCATCACCAGGGAAATGCAAATCAAAACCACAATGAGCTATCTCCTCACACCTGTCAGAACAGCTAACGTTAACAACATCGGAAACAGCTGGTGTTGGCAAGGATGCAGAGAAAGGGGAGCCCTCGTGCGCTGCCGAGGGGAATGTGAACTGGTGCAGCCACGCTGGAGAACAGTATGGAGGTTCTTCAAAAAATTAAAAATAGAATTGCCCTATGACCCAGCAATTCCACTGCTGAGTATTTGCCCAAAGAATATGAAACCACTAATTCAAAGGGATACACACACCCCTGTGTGTATAGCGGCACTATTTACAATAGCCAAGATATGGAAACAGCCCAAGGGTCCCTTGACTGATGAATGGATAAAGGAGATGTGGTATCTCTGTGTACACAATGGACTATTACTCAGCCACAAAATGAATGGAATCTTGCCATTTGCAATAGCGTGGATGGAGGTAGAGAGCATTATGCGAAGCAAAATAAGTCACTCAGAGAAAGACAACTACCATGATTTCATTCATATGTGGAATTTAAGAAAAAAAAAAACAAGGGAAAAAATAGATTAAAAAAAAATAGACTCTTAACTCTAGAGAACGAACCAATGGTTACCAGATTGGAGTTGAGTAGGAGGATGGGTGAAATGGGCAAAGGGGATTAAGAGTAAGTATATTTACCTCAATGAGCACTGAGTATGGAAGTGTTGTTTTTTTTTTAATTTTTTTTTTAACATTTATTTATTTTTGAGACAGAGAGAGACAGAGCATGAATGGGGGAGGGTCAGAGAGAGAGGGAGACACAGAATCTGAAACAGGCTCCAGGCTCTGAGCCGTCAGCCCAGAGCCCGACACGGGGCTCGAACTCACAAACCGTGAGATCATGACCTGAGCCGAAGTCGGCCGCTTAACCGACTGAGCCACCCAGGCGCCCCAGGAAGTGTTGAATCACTGTGTTGTACACCTGAAGCTAATATAACACTGAACGGTTGCAGTACTGAAATTAAAATCAAAAACTTAATAAAAAATAAAATAAATCAGTAGGCTTTGAGTACAGCAGGTTACTGTCTGTAATGTGGGTGGGCCTCGTCCAATCAGCTGAAGGCCTTCAAATAATAATAATAAAAAAAGACCGGTGCAGATTTTGGACTTGCTGAGCCTTCATAATCCCAGGAGGCAGTTACTAAAAATAAACCTTACCCTACACACACACACACACACACACACACACACACACACGCCCTCCTGGTTCTGTTTCTCTGGGGAGCCCTGACCGACACAGCACGAGGTAGATTAGGTAGCGGGCAGGTGCCGGGTGCTCTGCCCTGTTCCCGGCCCTCGTTGAGGACCTTTCCGCCTCTTCCTTGCTCTGCTCCCGTCTTCCCCACTCCTTCCTTGCCCCCTCCCGTCTGACGAGCAGCGTGGCCTTTGGGCGTGATAAGTCCCCTTGGACGCAGTTCTGGACACTCCTCTGGCTTCATTTACCCAGTGCTCCCTTGAGCCCGACCCTGCCCGCTCCCTGTCTCACCATCACCTATTCGTTCCCGCCCTCAGTCTCTCCGTGTCTGACGCTGGGAAGGGAAAAGATGGCGAGATTGGGTGAAAGCTCCGTGTGCAGCACCCTTTGGGGGCCCAGACCCCACCGGCTCGGTGTGCCAAGTCAGGCTGCTGCTGGGAGACCGCAAAGGAGCAGCGAGGCCCGGAAGAGGGTCCGGGATGCCAGCTCTTTCCTGAGGGACGGGGGTGGAGCCCTACCTACTGGGACATCCGACAGAGAGAGAGAGAGAGAGAGGGGAGGCCAGGGGGACAGGTGAGCTGTGGTAAGAGGATAGTCTGCTTCTGAGAGCCACCTCTGCTGTGACAGTCCTCCCGACGGGCCAGGTGTGTGCTCCACACACCTCGATCTTCAAGGGCAGGGTGCGGGAGGGGGAAGCGAGTGTTGGGCCCCGCTGGCTGGGGTGGCTGTCACTGCTCAGGACAGTGGCCAACAGTCACACGGCCCAGACTTGAGTGCCCGCAGAAGAGGTTTGACTTTGCTAAGTGCCGGGGAGCCCGTGCGAGGCGTTGATCGGGGCCACGGGGAGGTGGCTTGCAGGACAGGGGCGTGGGGAGAGGGTCATCTGGCCCCAGGTGCGGGCAGGGTGGGGCGGGGCGGGCAGAGAGAAGGGAGGGCAATTGCTTCCCCAAGTAGGAAGAGCCACCCGGGCCATGCCAGGGGATGGAAAGGCTGATTGATGACAGCCAGAAGATCAACGAACACAGAGTGACAAACGGGGAAAACACGCCGGTGTCCTCAGTATCCTTCCAGCTTCTTCAGAAGGGCCAGAGCCTTTTGTAGACGAGGGCAGGGCGCTAAGCCCACAAATGAAAGCCTTTGGGGACCCTCTTGGAGGCGGGTGGGGGTGGGGAGGCTGCGGGCAGCAGGAAGGGCCTCCTGCAGGGTGGGGGGTGCTCACTGCGGGCCAAGAGCTCAGAGTGAGGGGGCCGGGGAGTCCAGGGGCACACGCCCCTCCACCGCCCAGCGGCTCCCGCACCGCTCGAGGCCCGCACCTGCAGCCCACCGCCCTGCGCCTTCCCGGTCCCGGTCCCGACTGTGACGCTGCTCTGCTTGCTCTCGCTGTCCTCCCCCCCCCCCCCCCCGCCCCCAGGAGTCCCCCACCCCAAGCAAACACCTGCGGGGAATCAGCCCTGCCTGGGAGGCGGTGCTGGCATCCCGGCTCCTGGTAACCACACCACGCCTCTGTGCGCTCACTCGCCCCCGGGGCCTCCGCGTCCTTGGTAAAAACGGGAGGGCTGGGCTGCGCAGTGTATCTGCGACATCAACAGTTCTCAACGCTTTACACCTGCGTCGGAACGAGCACTTTCCTGCCACTCACGGCAGGGCAGAAGGAGCAGACTGAGAAGCCCCGAGAGCCGCCCGGAGGGCACAGAGGGAGGACAGGATGGGGGCCGTGTCTGAAATACCCCGGGCCGCCTGTCCCCTGTCCTCACCACACTCCTGCCATCCGCCGACACCTTCCTCTAAGGAGCGCGGCCCCCAGTCCTGGAGGTCGTCCTCCCCCCGCCTCTGGTCACCGGGTGAGGCTGGTGAGACACAGTTTCCTGTTCCCAGATCACGGCAGGGTCTCTGCCCGGCCTGGTGCCCCAGCAATGACAGAGACGGTGGGAAAAGTCCCTTCAGGCCACAGACAACCTCGCCGGGCCGCCCGCGTTCGGGCGGCAGTGCTCCGGGAGGTGGCGGGGGGAGGGGGGGCTGTGCCGCGTGGCGCTCCCATCTGTGGGGCCAGCGTCCCCTCTGCGTCCCCCGAGGACGACGCGCTGGATGGAGACCATCCATCCATCCATTATCATCCATTATCAGATGGCAGCATTCCAGCCCCTGGTGAGGACGGAAGAGCGCTGTCCACACGGGCACAGAGTTATTGACCGTGAACTTGAGGAAATGCACTCCTCTCCTTCCTCCCGTGCCTGGAATCGCTGACTACACCAAGGCCAAGTTAAAGTGATACAAGGCTGGAGCACTCGGGGGCGGGATCTCTCCGCGTCTGTGTCCCGCCACCGAGCCGAGACGAGATTGTGCCGTCAGGATGCCATGTTATTTCGAAGTAGCCAAAGTAATTCATCTAACTCAGTTCTGGGGTGTATTAATCCTCTGTTTTAGAACTTTGTGGGAGAAAGAACGTGACTTTTTCAGCTTGGTGCCTGTCGATGAACCTCACCGACGGTGGCTTTTCTTCCGCTCCAAGCCAGCATTTCAAAGTTTTTGCCAAGGGAATACCCTCGAACACAGCGCTAGTAAGTTCCACAGTTTCTTATTTTCTTTTGCCTGAGTTGTGAAATATCTACACCTTCCTGCTCGTAAGACTGCAAAGAGTACGTGGTATTTTTTTCCAGCACTCAAGTGTGTGGTTTCTCTACAACCCAGTTTTCATAACTGTTCTCTCTTAAAGGTCAGAAATCCGGAAGTATATACTGAAGGAGAGATTGCTGTTGAAGTCACGTGCGGACTGCACGCATTCCAGATTCTCCAGAAGGTGCCCAAAGCCCAACGAGGACAAAGGGAACATTACCCACTCCGTCCCCTTGGGTGAGCTCAGGATGGCGGGCTCCTCCTGCTCACTTCCTAGCTGTGCTCCCTGAACTGATAGCTTTGAGTCGTTCCACACAGTCTCCCCGAAAACGCTATCCGTGGAAAACTACCAATGACTTGTAACACCGATCGGCGGCGAGCGATGTAATAGTAACAGCGATGTGAGCTAAGCCACTTCACCTGCACGAAGCAGGTTCCGTTGCTCACAGATCACCGATCTCACAGATCTGTTGCCGGGGTTCATGGTAAGCTCTGAGGAATGAATGGCACGATCATAACAGAAACACAGACACGTGTTCAAACATTCGTTCCTGCTCCCCAACTCTGAATGTCTAAGGGATCGGGGAAGGGTAGGCCATCGCAGTAGTCTGCTTCATGCTTTTCCCCTCCCGTGGGCTGAGCCCCTCGTGGAGAGTGGAAACGGAGCCCGTGCAGCTCCCGTCCTGTGTCTGGCATCGGTGGGGGGGGGGGAGAGCCGTGGGGAGGGTGGCGAGGCCGCCGTGTGGTGACAGCCACAGGCACGGCACCCCCCGTGCGGCTCCTGAAGGGTCTGGGCCGGAGCCGAGTGCGGGAGCAGAGAGTGGCCTGGACGCCACGCGGAAGCCCTGCCTCTTTCCCTGGCTCTTCTCAGGACCCGGGCCTCAGTTTACCCAGAACGGGCAGCTTAGGCTCAGACACCTACGAACCCCAAGATCGCAGTTACGTGGGACCCAAGCAGCCAGGGGAGGGCCTCCATTCCCCGCCACCGTTTCCCCCAGCCGTCGTCACTCACACGACACGGGCAGGAAAATCCGTGACCGGCGCTGTGACCGTCACTGCTAATGAAGCTGGTGAGAATAGTCTGAATTCTTTGACACACCTCCTGGAGGAGGCCCAGATTTTTCTTACAACTCATTGCTGCAACTCTGCATTCTGGCTGAGACCCAGCCAGGAAGTGGAAAAATACCCTGAGAAAGGTTGCGCTTGCTGTATTTCTGGCTTGGCTGGACACAGGAAGTACAGCGATCTTAGGGAAAAACATGTTTACATATTTTTCTGGATGTGTGTCCGTATCTCTCTTGGAGTTGGGAGGGTCGGTGTTTACTGGAAGGTTTGGGGCTAGCCTCAAACGACGGAGCCGCGTCGAATTTCTCAAAACTGGTTCGGTTACCACCCCAGCAGTTCCTGCCGATTTCGGGCAACAGAGAAGGTGGCTTGTGTGCCACTCTCCAGAGGGCCCCGAGGAAGGCGTTTCTGGGAGGCTGTGGACAAGAGCAGAATTCTGCACAGCACAGTTTACAGTTCCCCCACGGGTGGTCAATATTTGTCCGGGCACTGGCCGGATTATGAAATCTGTAAATATCAAAAGGTATTTCGGGATTTTGCTTCGCTTAGGTCAGGAAGAGCCCGAGAACGTGCCTTTTTAAGACTCACAGCAGGTGGGATTTGGAACAGTCACAAGAGGAGTTATCCTTGCAAAGCCGTGAATTTTCTCGTGATCAATGACCGTCATGTTTTCTTATGTCCAGCTCAAAACTTCTGGCAAGTCTTCCGGGACCGACCCTACCTTTCCTTGGTTATTCTTGTTATTTATTCTGACCTTGACACGTGGCTGGCTTTCGGTACATGCGATCTCGTGCTTATTTTTGTCATGCGTCAGGTCCATTTTTGATGAAAGCCTCGGTTACAGGGCACTGGCATAGCACTGCACCCCTGCTCTGATAGTTCCACTCTTTAACCCAAGGCAGGGACTGAAGGGCTGAGCGCAAAACACCAGCTTCCCGAAGAAACGACGAAATGCATTATTTTTTTTGGCAAAACAATGCTTTCGCTGGAAGCACCGTGTTCTGATATTTTGAGAGAGAAAAAAAAAACTATGTTGGCAATTTGAAAACTCTCTAGGGGACTAGATTCCTTCTAGACTACCCAGCTCAGGCTGAGATTGCCAGGAACACCGGACACATAAAAAGGACCTAAATATGCTTTTCTTTAGAAGTATTAGGGTCACGGGGCGCCTGGGTGGCGCAGTTGGTTAAGCGTCCGACTTCAGCCAGGTCACGATCTCGCGGTCCGGGAGTTCGAGCCCCGCGTCGGGCTCTGGGCTGATGGCTCAGAGCCTGGAGCCTGTTTCCGATTCTGTGTCTCCCTCTCTCTCTGCCCCTCCCCCATTCGTGCTCTGTCTCTCTCTGTCTCAAAAATAAATAAACGTTGAAAAAAAACATTAAAAAAAAAAGAAGTATTAGGGTCACAGTAAATTTGGGCTACAGGCAGTACAGTTACAAACAATAATATGACATTTATGAAGCATCCCTAAGGTCAGTTCACACTTTTCACTGTGAAGCACACATTTTATTAGGCGATGTTGCTTCCCTCTCTCTATTTTAATAGCTGTACGTTCAGCGGCTTCATAAATCTTATTCCTGTGTATCTCACTGATTTTGCCAACTGTCAGCGGAAAGCAACTTCACGGCGCCTGGATTGTGAGAGTGAAGAGCTGCTGTTTCCCGCCAGCAGAAATTTTTCTGTAGGGGCACCTGGGGGGCTGTCGGTTACGCGTCCGACTTTGGCTCAGCTCATGGTCTTGTGGTTCGAGCCCCGTGTTGGGCTCTGCGCTGACAGCGTGGGCCCAGCTTGGGATTCTCTGTCTCCCTCTCTCTCTGCCCCTCCCCTCTCACTGGTTGCATCGTGGCCCCTAGAACTCCATGTGCTGGAGTCCTAACTCCCAGTATCTTGAAATGTGACCTCATTTGCAGATAGGGTCTTTACAGAGATAGTCAAGTTAAAATGAGGTCACTGGGGTGGGCCCTCCTCCAAGATGACTGGTGTCCTTATAGAAAGGGGAGATTTGGAGGCAGAAGGAAGAAGCAAGGAGGGGATGGCTTCAGATCAAGGAGAGAGGTCCGGAGCAGACCCCCCTTCAGAAGAACCAGCCCTGACATATGCCTGGATGGTGGACTTCTGGGCTGCAGGTGTAGACAGTAAATTTCTGTGGTGCTATGTTATGGCAGCCCCAGCTAACTTACACCCAGTTGACGCAGAGAAGCTGGAAGGCGGGGAAGGAAGGCCAGCCGTTAGGAGTGGAATCGGCAGGACCACCAGCACCACCAGCAGCTTCCAGTCGCCAGCGTTGGTGGTGCTGAGCCACTGGAAGGTGCCTGGCGGGCGGGACGGTGTCAGTAGAGACCCCACGGACCAGTGTTGTGGGACGAGTTTGGCCCCGGTGCACAGCCTCTGGTCACTCTTGCCCATTTTCTAACCACCCAATAGTCCTTCGGAAACTTATTTCCTTCTCAAACCACTCAAGGTCACTGCTGGCTGGGACTGACACCTGACAACTCTGACTGAACCAGAAATTGTAACCAAGGGTGGTTGTGTAGCCAGTAGGCTCTAGGGGAATCTGGGGAGTTTGGGACCCTTTACCTGAACATGACAGGTATTAAGGGGACGTTAAAGGAGGCGACTCTAGCTTTCTCCCCTCACAGAACACTTCTGTGTGAGATGTTCCCCGCACCAGCTCATTATCCCGCTCCCCAGACACCAGCTGCATACCCCACGGTTCAGCCCCGACACAGTCCTCACTAGACTTGGCACAGACCCCATGGGGTCCCATAAGGCCACCCGCACTGCAGACACCAATAGCAAGTCCCAGCTTGTCACCTGGGCTTCTGACCCACGGGCCATAAGTCAAGGGCGCCCCCAACCCCCTCAGATTCCATAATTTGCTCTAACGGCTCCCAGAACTGGGGGAAACAGGTTCACTGGTTGATTATAAAAGGTATTTACATAAAGGGTGCAGATGACCAGACGATGATGTACACAGGGTGAGGTCCAGGCGGGTCCCGAGGGCAGGGAGCATCCGTCTCAAAGGAGTTGGGGCCCCCCCCGCCCAGTGCATGGGTGTGCTCACCAACCCGGAGGTTCTCCGAATCCCTTTGCTTACGATTTTATGGAGGTTCTATTATGCAGGCATGATTAAACACATCGTTGGCCATTAGTGACGGACTCAGCCCCCAGCCCCCCCTCCCCTCCCTGGACCTGGAGGCTGGAAGGCTCTCTGACCACTCGGCTGGTTGCCCTGGGCCCAGCCCCCATCCTTACAGGCTTTCCAAAAGTCACCTGGGCATAAATCAGGTGTGATCGGAAGGGCTTGTTATAAATAACGAAAGATGCGGCTTCCCCCTTTATCATTCTGGACCTACTTCAGCAACTGAGGACAAACCCCAATCTTATAACAAAAGGTGCCCTTGTTGCTTAGGGCATCACAGTGGATCCCAGGGATCAGGGACAAAGACCAAAATATGTACATTTGTCATTATGTCACAGTATCACAGACATGAATATGGCAACCCAGGGCACGCAGTGACAAAACAGCTGAGTAAAAGACTGTGTGTCACCTGGAGTGCCGGATCCACTGGAGGCAAGGCGGGGGCCGGTGCTGCTCCCGTAGAACTGAAATAGGGTCGTAAAGAATTTGAGGACAGCCGGGGTCAGATGGTTGACTTCTTATACCTGGAGACAGAGGACAACAAGCCCAAATCCTTCAATCTTGAGGAAACTTACGAGATTTTGGTGTCTGTGCTAAAAGAACGCTTTTTCAAGGCACCTGGGTGGCTCAGTTGGTTACCCGTCCCACTTTGGCTCAGGTCATGATCTCACGGTTCGTAGGTTCGAGCCCCATGTCGGGCTCTGTGCTGACAGCTCGGAGCCTGGAGCCTGCTTCAGATTCTGTGTCTCCCTCTCTCTCTCTGACCCTCCTTGACTTGTGCTCTGTCTCTCTCTCTCTCAAAAATAAATAAACATTAAAAAAGTCAAATTACTTTTTAAAAAAAAGTCTTTTCTCTTGTAGTTGCTGAGCTATGATGGTGGAGAACCCAAAGCACATTTTTACCTTGTACTGTCACATTACAGTGTTTGCTAAATTTCCAAATAACCCAGTGTGCTCTGTGTATAAGAGAGGTAACCCATGACATGGAGACGTACAGAAATAAGTCCTTTGCATTTTGGAAAACCTGGTGTCCTGCAACACAACTGAACCTTCCTGTCAGCCACATTCACTCTCCTCCCTTCCCTGATAAGTCTTTAAAAATTTTGTCTATCTAGGGGCGCCTGGGTGGCTCAGTTGGCTAAGCGCCAACTTCAGCTCAGGTCATGATCTCACGGTTCATGGGTTTGAGCCCCACGTCGGGCCCTGTGCTGACAGCTCGGAGCCCAGAGCCTGCTTCAGATTCTGTGCCTCCCTCTCTCTCTGCCCCTCCCCTGATGGCACTCTGTCTGTCTCTCTCTCTCTCTCAAAAATAAATAAACACTAAAAAGTTTTAAAAAATTATCTATCTAGAAGTGAAGGTACAGAGATTTCCCATTTACCCTCTGCCCACCCAATACACAGCCTCCCCCACTATCAACGTCCCCACCAGAGTGGGACGTTTGTTACAACTGATGAACCTACACCGGTGAGCCTTCACCACCATGTCCCTAGGTTACATTAGGGGTCACTCTTTGTGGTGTGCATTCTAGGGGTTTGGACAAATGCACAATGACCGATATGTATCCATCATTCCAATATCATGCAAAATAAGAGTTTCACTGACCTAAAAATCCCCTGTGTCCACCTATACACCCCTTCCTCACCCCCTGCCCCAGTGACACTTGATGTTTTTAGAGTCTCTGTAGCTGTGCCTTTTCCAGAATATCATAGAGTTAGAATCATACAGTATGGAGCCCTTCCAAATTAGCTCCTTCCACTTGCTGAGATGCATTTAAGCTTCCTCCATATCTCTTCATGACTCGATAGCTCATTCCTTTTTAGCACTGGATAATGTTCCATTGTGCGGATGGACCACAGCTTATTTATTCATCCACCTCCTGAAAGACATCCCAGTTGCCTCCAAGCTTTGGTAGTTCTAAATAAAGTTATGTGATGGGGCTTCTTCTTCACTGGAGACTATGACCCTCACACCTGGAAGAGTTACCAGTGAGGAAGAAGCCAGTGACACTTACACCTCACTCACACCTCATCTAATTATCTCCAGATCTACATTTGGAGCCCAGCCTTGTACTATTCAGGGTAGATTTACAAAGACAAACCCCTCACAGGGGAGGCATGTGGATCAAAGGATTTGCAAAACTCCATTAACTAGTATGAACAAAAATCTAGAGGCTGTATTTAAGAATAGATCCCGATGATGCTAGACCAGGATGGGCAAACCATAATTGAATACAGGATTATACTGAGTCATAAAGGGGCCTTTTCCAACAACTCTGGAGTCACCGTGGTAGTCTGAGTAGGAGAAAATCATTCTAAGAATGTCCTTATTTAAGTATCTAAATGCTGGACTCAGCAGTGGTTCACACAAAACAGATGTCAGTTGCCAGAAAGTTCTTCATATAATATAAAATCAAAATGTTTTACAGTCGGCATGTTGCAATGGGTTACCATATATGATTTGCCAATATGCCTTCATTATAACCTACCAATAGTCCCAGAGACAATACCTCTGGAAAGGTCTTGAGAAATATATTGCAGTGGGGAGTTCAGCATTTTAAGAAAGCTCTTTAGAGGCTTTCTCTGATGGCCAGAGATATGAGCAGGGTGGCAGGGGTGCTGCCATTGAAATGTACTCTCTGATTTCACTGGGGGTGATAGGACTCCAAGCTGCAGAACCAAGAGTGATACCTAACGACCAGTGTTGTAGACGGCAAGATCCCAACATCAGCAGCGGGACCAGAATCATTGAGAATGGTTTCACCTTTGGGGATTTTGGGTTGTGGCTAATCAACTAGAGATGGACAGCTCATGGAGTCACATTCAATTGAGGTAGATGAAAATGCTTCCCTCTGACACGCTGATGCTTGATTCCAGGGCCCTCAGTAGAAGAGGCTCACTCATGCTCAATTCCCAGACCTGAATCAGGTCACGGACTCTGTGCCATGTGTATAAACACTACATATATATAAGGAAGAATCTGAGAGCACATCACACATGTATTCTGACAATATTCATCCCAGCCTTCCCTTACGTAGACCTGCAATCATCCTCTGGGGCAAATATGTTCTGTGAATCATGTATGGGGATTCTGAATTAGGACTAGTCCCTGGTACCTGGGACCACACTGTGGTTCACCTGTTAGAGCAGGGCTCCGTGGTGGATCAGGTGATAAGTGGAATTTTAAATCATGACCACCTTGCCAAGGACTCACTGGACTGAATTTGGGAAAGATGTCCTTGGCCATGATGAGAATCCCTACATTGGCTTTCTGACCTAGGCAGTACACACTGCTAAGGTGAAAAGAAAGATCAATACTTTGATCCAGAAAATTGGTTTGAAAAAGACGGCAAAGAGCCAGATACGGTGCTATAAAGCACAACACTGCATCAGCCAACGGGAACCTGACGTTGACAAGGAAGGCAGTGGAACAGTGGACGAGTTGCCATGATTTTCCCTATTTGGAAGATCTTGGCAGAGCTTGACTTGGACTGTGAAGTCCCTCTTGGTTTGCGTTTGTTTGGTTTGGTTTTTCTCCGGGGTTTGTTAGGAGGAGGATGAGGAAATCTAAAAAGGTGAAGGAAAGAATTTTTAAGGTTCAGTTGCATGGAACAGAAAACAAACTGCTTAGTTAAAAAGCTATTGACTTAAGGTCTCTAGGATTAGGCAGATTCCTAAATAGTATAACTGGAGGCAGTGAAGAGGTTATTTCTTTTTTTCTCCTTAATTTGGAGGAAAAGAAAGAAGGAATAAATAGGTATGGTCTGTAGTTTCAAATTATGGTCATAAAGCACTGAAATGCTAGAATGAAGCCCAAAGCTTGAAGACTCAGTCGTGGAAAAGAGCTCCCGCAGACTGATGTCTACTTAAACATCTTAAGAAATATCAACGTGGTTAACTTTTGTTTTTGAAGTGTTGAGATACAGAAAATAAGGCTACAGAGAGTATATCGTTATGTGTATTTTAGAAGATTATTTTAAGGCTATTGTGTCTTAAATGAGTACTGGAAATGTTAGTAATTAGACATTGAAAATGCTCATGGTTTCCTTGCCTCAGGGTCGCGGCCAAATGATCTAACGTCCAATCTTCCAGTCAAAGTGACCTTTCTCAGCCACACACCTGCTTCTGAATATCCTTAATGTGACCAGGGCTCCCACCACCGCTTGGCAGCCAAAGACCTCTTATGTTCCCCAGCCTGTCCGGCCTGTCCTGAGTTCGCTTCCAGCCACCCCATCTGTCTGCCCACCCCTCTGAGCTACGGAAACTGGTAGGACTGGCTTTCCCATCCCCCTGCTCCTCACCAGCTGCACATCTTTGGCCAAGTTACTTAACCTCATTCTACCTAGTCTTCACGCAAAGTAGAGATAACTTCACTATCTCCTGTGACCAATGGGAGACAAGGTGAAAATAAAAAAGTGCAACGTATTTGCAAAATGCCTGACTCAGAACAGAGGTGCCTTTTTGCCCTCCAACTCGGGGCTCCCTGAACACCTTGTTTTTACTTTTAGTAGACCCAGTAGAGGTAGGTCCAGTGCAATGTCATGTCTGTTCTACTGTAGTATTCTCAGGACCTCACACAGGCACAGCACATGTAATATGCTTAATAAACATTTAAGGACTGATTGAATGATGTGATGTTCTATTTGGACCTTTCGTAGGTAGAATGACAGGGGCACCTGGGTGGCTCAGTCAGCTGAGCATCCAACTCTTGGTTTCGGTTCAGGTCAAGATCTCATAGTTCATGAGTTTGAGCCCCACATTGACAACACAGAGCCTGCTTGGGATTCTCTCTCCTCTCTCTCTCCCCCTCCCCTGCTCATGCTCTCTCTCGCTCGCTCTCTTAAAAATAAGTACATAAAACTTAAAAAAAAAACAGATAAAAATGACATAGAGAATGTTCCTGATCCCAAGGTTCATAATCTCTTAAATCTACACTGATTCCCTCTTAAATCTACACTGATTCCCTCTTAAAAGATTTCCATATGCTTTGAAATCGCATTATGTTACTGCTTGGAAGTGTCACTTTGAATCTACTAGTCTCCCTTCAGCCTCGTCTCCATTCTCTGCATTTTCATGGCATTAGTCGGCCACAGAGGTGAATGAGCTAACTTTCAGAGTCCTGCTGTCCTTTATCTGCTCACCTCCCTTCCCTGTGCTCCTGGTACAGCACCACTATTTGACCTGGAGGGAGCAGGCATTCTGTACTTTGTCTATGGGTTTGGGGTGGTGCCCACCCACACCAGCTCTGGGACTGGGTGCTGAGGGGTGCAGTCAATAAACAAAGCCCACAGTTCTGGCCACAGGTGTTGGTCTTTGGATGGGGACATGACCTGCTGAGAGGAAGAGAGTTGTGAAGACAATGTGGGGGTTTCTGGAAAGAGAAACCTCCTCTCTCATCTGCAGGAATGACTAGAGGAGAACTTTCTAGATCTGGGGAGGTCAGAGTATGGGAAACCCACCAGAAGTGGGGGGGGGGGGGTTAGACATGCAGGCATAAGGCTGAGATTAAGTCTACCACAACAGAAGACAGAAGAACTTGGTCTCTGGTGCCTTTTTTTTCTTTCTTTCTTTCTTGTTCTTTCTTTCTTTCTTTCTTTCTTTCTTTCTTTCTTTCTTTTTTTAGCTGTGGGCCCACACTTTATCCAAATCTAGACCTATCTAGGGATTTATTTATGAAAACCACTAAATCCCCCCCTTTTAAATTTTAGCTTGATTTGGGTGTCCTGTCACTTGCAACAGAAAATGTGTTGCTTATATTCCCTATGTGATAAAGGACATCTGTTAATATTAGGTACTGTTTCCTGGGATGTTTGGCCTGAAATAGTTTGGCATCACTGTCCTTTGGAGACAACTGGGATCATTGTTCATGGAGCCAAGGTGGAAAACAAACACGTTCAGAATCAGCGAGGGACTGGATTTGGGAAGAGAGATTCTGTGGTGTTTGTTCACATTGGCCAGTTCCAACCTTGCTTTCTCCATGTCATAATTCTTCTTCTTATTTTTAATATGTTAACATCAAGTGCCCAAGTCAGTGAAGGTATTTTACTTCAAAATACATACCCCAGAGGGCAAAATGAGACACAAAAATCTTTTTGGAACATGTGTTTAATGACACACTTTCATGGAACTTTTTGGCTGTTGTGCAGAGGATTTTGGCGTGAGCTATATAGCTGTTTTTAGCAAATTCTCTAAAAAATCAAATGCATTTTACACTTGGTGACATAGTAAACCCTAAAAAGAGCTGCCTAGAATGGATTAAAGCCCGAGAAAGCAAATGCCAACAAAATATTCATCTGTGTGCTCAGAGCTACATCACCAGCTGAATTGGGTTCTGTGGGGACTCATCACAGTAACTTCCTAAGGCTATTTTCCCCTTTGATTTCTCAAGGTTTCACTAAGGATTAAATTAGATCGTATTCTACCTTGAAGCCAGAATCAATTTCAGTAAGCAATACCCTGTGACATCGGGTCTAAGTTACCATGTTGTGAAAGGCATTCACATCACGTCTTCATTGAAATGAGGAGCAAAGGAGGCCATATTTGTGAAAAAAAAGTACCACTGTTCTTGGCACATAGTGGACCCTTAAGTATACATATACCCATAGATGCTCCTTGTCATATCTGGGGTGAGTGGCAATGAATATTTTAAGACAAATAGCTGTATGTCAAATACAGACAAGCCACGGAGAATTATAGTTTCATCATGTGGACCCAGGAGATATTAGAAGATTGTGTCCTGGAAAAGCTGTCATGAATAGAAGAAAATGCATATGATAAAAATTCCAAGGTTCTGTGCTCAACGAACAGCTGAAGTAGAAAGGAAATGGAGGTCATTAGAACAGACGAGGCTGGGGAAATGCTAGCAAATGATGTTGGAGGGATTATCAATGAGAATTCAAGGGTTATTCCAAACCCCCCGTGAATGAATTCAGGGGGGAAAGTAGAGAGGAAAATTATCATTAAAATTAAAAACATGTCCTAGAATGTACAGTTCCAGCAGAAAGTAACAGAAGTGTCTGGTGTAAATGGAGTTGGGATGTCAGGTGAAGGGAAAGCCGGGGGTCTGCTACACATCCAAGAATCCTCTCCTGATCTCCTGGCTCGAGGACTTCCTCTCGATAAGGTCTCCTACCTGATGATGACTTCGCTGAACTGTGGCTCCACGTCTCCAACGTCACTCTCAGAGACTTGGTGATTCCCTTCCCTTCCCTTCCTCTGGTTTTACTTGTATATAAGTTATAGAATAACACTCCAGAAAACAGCTTTAATAATGACCCTCAATTGCTGAAAATGAATGAAATGAACCCCAAGCGAACTCATCATCTCCTTCCTTGGTTTTTCAAACCTCTAATGGTGGTGTGAACCAGTAAGTGGTAACTGATGGTGTCTCCGTTTATGAATACAAGGCCATACTCACTTTCTCATCCAGGACGTGAAACCCCAGGCCTTTTTTGGCTTTCTTATCACTTGCTGAGTCCTGTGTATTCAGCAGTTACAACCTCACTTGTCATTAGTCTCCTTGCTAGTTTCCACCAATGGTCTCATAAGTATTTTTAGGTGGTTTCTCTCCTCCTCCATTCTCTTCTTCCTCCGGTTTTACTTATATATAAATTATAGAATAACACTCCAGAAAACAGCTTTAATAATGACCCTCAATTGCTGAAAATGAATGGTTCCCTGTGCTTTTTTTTTTTTTTAAGAGAGAGAGAGTTTGAGTGAGGGAGGGGCAGAGAGAGAGAAAGAGAGAGAATTTTAAGCAGGCTCCACACCCAGTGCAGAGCTTGATTTGGGGCTCAATCCCATGACCAACCATGTGATCATGACCTGAGCTGAAATCAAGGGTCAGATGCTTAACCAACTGAGCCCCCCCACGCACCCCAAATGTCTCCATTTTTATTCTTAAAAAGAAAATACATGCTCCTTTGCTTAGCATTTCAACGTACTTCAAGATCACATCCTGTCTGACTATTGACTTCCCTTTCTATGTTCTGTAGCACAGCTACACTAAATTATTCATGATTTTTTTCATATATGCTCAATACTTTCTCCCTGCCCTAGGCCTTTGTCACTTGCTCAACCTAAAATATACTTTCTTTCTGTCTCCCTTCCATACATCTGATCTTTTAACTTTTCTACAAATAGAATGTAAATATTGTCTCCTTCTACAATCTT
Source organism: Felis catus (assembly GCF_018350175.1). Lineage (NCBI taxonomy): Eukaryota > Metazoa > Chordata > Mammalia > Carnivora > Felidae > Felis > Felis catus. The sequence goes on from NC_058374.1 coordinate 3,624,966, forward strand.
CCTCTCTCCTATCAAGATGGAAGGGATTTTTTTCTTCCTTCAAGCCACCAAAACACTAAGTAACATGATGCTTTCTAGTGCCCAACATTCATGAATCATGTACCTTTTGACGTGGTTATGTCAAGAAAGCCCTCAAGAGCTTAGCAATTCTTGTTTTAAGTATGTGACAAATCAATGAGTTCAATACATTCCACATAGAAGGTGCTCACTTAATGTTACAAAGCAAATAGCCCAGCAGGTTGTACATCATACATGTTCATTCAGATATAATCAAATGAATATTTAAAATCTGGGATATATGAGGTGTTATTCAAGTATTGCATATCTAATACTACATAAATATAACTGAATGCATATTTCATCAAAGAAGACATATCAATGGCTAGCGATCACATAGAAAGATGCTCAACATCATTAGTCATCAGAGAAATGAAAGTTAGCACCACAAATGAGAGACCACTGCACACCCCCTAGAATGACTTCAATCAAAATGGCAGACAAGAACAAATGTTGCAAAGGAGGTGGGAAAGCTTGAACCTCTCACGTGTTACTGGTGGGATATAAATGCTACTGTCATTGTGGAAAAGTTGGGCAGTTTCTTTAAAAGTGAAGCGTAAATTTATCATAAGAGCCAGGAATTTCAACCCTACGAATCTACCCAAGGGAAATATTGAAAAAAAAAAAAGTGTTCACACAAAGACTTGCACGCAAATGTCTATCGCAGCTTTCTTCCTAATAGCAAAAATGTGGAACCAATCCAAGTGTGCGTCAATGCTGATTGGCAAGCAATATGCACAACATTCATATAATGGAACATTATTTGGCATTAAAAAAATGAACTACATATCCACGCTACAACTTGGATGCGCCTTAAAAACGTAATGTTAAGTGAAAGGAGCCAGTCACATAAGACCACATCAACTATGATTCCCTGTATATAAAATATCCAAGGAAAAGAAAATCAACAGGGATGGAAAATTGGCTGCATAGGGTTGGGAGTGGGAATGTGGAGGGACTGGCAAGAGGCAGTGGATCCTTCTGATTCTAAAACGGGGTTGTGGTGGCGATTTCACAATCCTGAATTTTCTAAAAATCACTGAATGCTCCGCTCTCAATGGGTGAATTTTATGGTACGTAAATTAGACGCCCATACAGCTGCTAACAAAATAATTGGACTTCCAGGTCGTACAACCTTTACCCATTGGAAGAATAACATAAAACTAGCTTCCCCGAAACAATATCATAGCAGAAACATGGTCAAGTACCAGAAAGGGAAAAAAATCAGAATCTGTCTGATTTCTAGTTTATTATGGTTGGATAGATAGCTGTTTGGGGTAATGAAACAATGCAGAAATAATACCTTCTTCATCTAAACCATTGAAATAGCAATAAATTTTTAAAGAGAAATCACTCTTAATTATTTTTTTAAACAGCAGTTTTGTAGATATCTTAAATTTTCAACAATTCGTTTAGAAAGGGTTGCTTTCACGAAGACTTTAGTGGACCTAATCTATTAGTTTGGTCACATAAATTGTCAGTGCATAGCAGTCTTTTACTAATTAATTATTCACCCCAAAGTCTATTAGCAAATATTTACCACTTAGAGCCTAATTAAAATTGAACCCAGTCTCCTATTACATAGAGGTCATTCTAAAGCTCTTCTCTTCTCTAGAGAAATACAGGCTTGTGTTTAGAAGAACTGCCAAGGAAGTCCCGCTCAGAGAGTAGTTACTCAGAGATCAATACGAAATTTAGGGACGCGGGTGACTTTCGACACTCATAGATCCATCATTGCTCATTTTATTCAGGGATCAGGTGTAGTGAAGCCGGATGGTGGCATAAATCCGGGAAGAGAAAGGTGGGTTTTCAGGCAGTAACGAGAAAATCAACACTTCCATCATAAAGTAGGGCTACGAGTGCCGTTTTCTTTGAGGGAGGAGTCGTGGCCTCTTTCTCCATGTGTAGCCTGTGTTCTTAAAAAAAAGCAATGGGCCAATAAAAAGGCAACCTTTCTGTTCTACAGCGAAGGGTCTCCTTCCCCACGGGCTGCAGCTTGGAACCCTGGAATCAGTTCAGAGGTCTCTCCAGAGGACCGCCCTCCAATACCCATCCTTCCATGTGGCCAAGAGATAAGACTTTTCATCATTCTTTCTCGTACTTTATTGTGTAAACGGCTGGGCAAATTCTGTCCAGACTTTGTGGTCTGGTCACTAGTGTGCTGCCCCACATGCCTGTACATTTGATCATCAACTGTTCTGTAATAGAGTATTCCTTCTCTCTCTTTTCTTTCTAGGTTGGTACAGGGATGTTTTGTTTTGCTTCCCCAACACTACATAGCAATGTTAGAGAAAGCATGTGAACGTTTCAACAAGAGAAGACACCCTTTAGAAAAGGCAAAGTCTTGTTTTAAATTCTGACACTCATTTTCTGCAACAGATGCTCATCGGCCAGGAGTCTTAGAGTCAAAAATGACCCTGAAGAGTCAAAACGAGCAACAAACCAAAAACGTACCAAAGGTCGTAGACACGTTGCTCTAAACAAAATGCACAGTGGAGGACCGTTACGTGGGCAGATAGAAGACAGGAAGAGACGTGAAGAACCCAGAGATGCTTCCATTAATTCAACAGTATGGTAAAGTAACAGTGACGGTGGAAGAAATTCAAGACAATTTGCCAATCAAGGCAAAAGGAAAAACCTACCTTTTGCCTATCAAAGTTGAACAGGAAAAAAATTTCAGATATGGTTTTGGTGAGCCTACTGGTTTTCTATCGTTGCTGTAACAAATTGCCCCAGATGTAGTGGCAAAAACAGCACCAATTTACTGCGTTATGGTTCAGGAATTCAGAAGCTCACTATAGGTCCCGCTGGGCTACAGTCCAGGTGTCTGAAAGGCACCTGTTCCTTCTGGGGGCTCCAGGGGAGAACCCGCTTCCTCACATCTTCCAGCTTGTAGAGGTGCCCACATTCCTTGGCTCATGGCCCCTTCCTCCAACAGCGATGGGTGAGTCCTTGGCACATTGGATCACCCTGATCTCCTCTTCCATTTCTTTAGGACTGGTGATTACACCGGGTTACTTGGATGCTATGGATGGAATGTTTGTGTCCCTTGCAAAGCCATATATTGAAGTTCTAACTCCCAATGGGATAGTCGTTGGCAGTGGGGCCTTTGGAAAGTGATTAGGTTTAGATGAGGGCATGAGGCCATGAATGGCCCCCATGATAGGATCATTGTCTTTATAAGAAAAGGAAAAAAACACCAGAGTTTTCTCTTTCTTTCTGCCGCATGAGAACACAGTGAAAAGGTACCATCTATGCACCAGGGAGCAGATCCTCACCAGACATCAAATCTGCTGGCCTTCCAGCTTCCGGAACCATGAGAAATAAAGGTGTGTTGTTTAAGCCACCCAGTCTGCAATTTTGTTACGGCCACTCAAGGTGACAAGGACAATAGGGAATGAATAATCCGGAGTACTCTCCCTCCTCAAAGTCCTTAACTTACATACACGTGTGAATTCCCCTTTGCCGGGTAATGTGACATAGTCACAGGTTCCAGATGTGAAGTCCCTTGGCGAGGGCATTATTCTGCGAGGAGGAGGTTATTCTAACACCTCCCTGTCGGGAATGTAAAATGCTAAAATCTCTCTACAGACATACATGAGTGAAAAGGCCTCATAAATATGTAAGGCATTAATCTAACAAGTTTTCTTTGGAAATCTATCCTAGGATGTGACTATTTATATATTGTCCGTATCAGTGCTTTCCACACGAGGAGCAGTTAGGAAAAAAACACGTGTTTAACAGCAATAATTGGTTAAACCATGGTGTATCTACTGCTCTCAGCGACTTATTCTTGAGCAATCACGCCTAGGCTTAGCAACTTAAAACAATTAACATTCACTTTTCCACCCAGTTTTGAGGGTCAGGCATCCAGGAGCAATTCACCTGAGGGCCTTTGTCTTAGTCTCTCTCATGAGCTTGAGGTCAAGATGCCATGGGTTGCAGTATGGATGGAAGGTTCCCCATCATGGCATCCCACTCACACGCCTGGCCCGTCAGCGCTGGTTCTTGTCAGGAAGCCACGTGGACTTCTCCTTAGGACTGCCCGAGTGTCCGGATGACCCCGCAGCTGGCCTCCCCAGGAAGAGTGACCCAAGGTGATGCAGACATGGAGGTCAGTCCCCATCACTTCAAATACACTCTGCCCATTAGGAGGGATGCACTAGGTCCAGCCACACCTGAGTGGGGGGTGGCAATCGGGTAGGTTCCTTCTTTTGAAAGCAAATCGTGTCCAAGAATTAAAGAAATATTTTTAAGCCCCAGCATCATACAACGAGAGGCATTAGGCTCATGCGAAAGGGTGTTGCAGAAATACACCCAATGAAAAGTATCTGTTAGGCAGTGTGGTTATGAAAGTACATTGCAAAATGTCCGCTACGTCACTCTCTGCATGTCTGGTTAGTAGCCACCAACTTGGAATCTTCCTGGCTCCCGTCACTAACATATTACATGTACAACGTAAGATGCCCTCCAAAGGGGAATAATTCAGAAATGGCATTCTAGAAGATAGGATCACCGATTTCCTCTCAGTGTGTGTGTGATTGGGGGTGTTACTGGGGCATTTTGCTGGTTTGCATTTCCTGATTTTTCTGCGAGTTCATATGAGAAGCGGTGTGGCATTGCAAGGTCTCCTGATCTGAAGTCCAGCTTCCCTTATACGCACTGTGTGGCCTTGGGAAAGTCAATTATCTTCTCTGTGCCTCAGCCTCCTCACCTGTGAAATGGGAGTGATCATAATCTAGTCTTCAAAACCACTAAAGCCTGACTTCCCTCACACACCGATTTAATTGGTATCGATCGCTGTTTGGGATAATCAGGACTTTTACACGCTCCCCAGGAGATCCCGACCTTCAGTTGAGTTGGGGAACCAGAGATGAGTCCCACCCCACACCCTCTGCTCATTATGGACTTCTTTAAATAGGTCCCATGTTCACCTGAGTGTGACACACGTGTATGTAATAGGAGTCGAGTGACTTTGGCGGCCCCTTCTTGCTAAATTTAGAGAGAGAGAAAGAAACCACCAAGGGCACAAATTAAACACCAGTATATCATGGCAACAGGTAAACCATCTGTCTCTAATGTTGCCGATTCTCAAAAGACTTTATAGTTGCTAGGGAATGGGTCTACACCTGAGAATCACGTCTCTCTGACTAGCTCCTCAGGACAGATAAATACGGTGTACTATATGCTGATCTTACATTATATGTATTTTAAAATTGCACAATTGCCTGTGACCTGGAACACGTTCCAAATATGGTTTCTTTATTTTCAGGGGCAGGGGTGAGCGAAAAGAACACAACAGTAAGACGGACTGTGGGCTGTCATTATTTTGAGTTTCACTGATCGATCCCTTCACGTAAAGTGTATGGGGAACTATTTGAGGCAAGGCAATGTTGAGTAAATTAGCAAGAAACAAATAAGGCCAGAGGCTGAGCTTGGCCTGGGTATAGACAAAACACCCCTTTCTTGTGACAAGTCACGATGACTCTTGATAATCCTCGCTGAACAAAACTGAATGGAAAAATCTCAGCACCGCACGGTGCGGTCATGGATTTGTACCACTTGGGAGCTGGGAACTCCCCTGGAGATGATCAGGTCTCACCGCTTAATTTTATGGGTGAAGGATCCAGTAAAGTCCAGTTTCAGTTTATCAGAGAGTGTCTTTAACCGAGCAGAGCTGCCGGGAAATATTCTCCCAGCTCAGCTCAGTGAAGGGCAGGACCTGTGGGTGGTTAAGGGCCCAGAGCACAATGCGTCTTCCTTGACTAACACTTGTATGATTTCACGGAGACGTAAACAAAAAGGAAACTGAGAGAGAGAGAGAGAGAGAGAGAAGAAAGGGGAGAAGGGGGAAGAAGAGGAGGAGGAAGAGAAAAGAAAAAGGAGGAGGAGGAGGAGGAGGAGGGGAGGGAGGGGAGGGAGGAGGGGTGAGGTGGGGATAAGGCAGGGGAAGAAGAATAGGAAGAACTCTGGCAAAAGGGACGTGAGGTCAGAATTTCAAGGCTATGTTCCAGTGTGCCCTTCCTGCATTGTCAAGTAACACTTGACAGCCTGGAACCTTATAAGCAGTTCCCGTTCCCTTTGCATTCTGGTTTCCCAGGACATTTGAAATTGCCCCCTAGAAGTAAACATGCGCAATCCACCCTTCACTGAGGAGCCATCCTGAAGGCACTGCACGGACCCCACTACCTGTGACCCGCAGCGCGGCCCAAGACAGAGGGCACCAGTAGGAAGGCTCGTGGGTCCCTTGGGGGTCCCTCAGGGCAGGTGAGTCACAGCGGGAAGGCTGGCTGCCATTGCTGCAGAGTAGGCTGGTTTCTGGTGGAAGCCATGTCTCGGGTGGAGTCCCGGAGGGCCACCCGAGGCCATTAATAATGGAACCATAACCCCCCAGCACCATCTTGCTTGGACTCTGTGCCCACCAAACCACCGTCCGACTGTCATGTGCATGTCCGTGCCCCTCCAGCCCGGCAGGAGCCCCGTCCCACAGATGGCATTTATGGCGATGAGCCAAGTACCCACCTCAAACCCTAGGAGTTGGGTTGATGGATCTGCCCTCAGGCGAACTGGGCGTCTGACCTACATGGAGAAATGAGAGCCAGGAGGGTGGGCTGGCTGCACTGACAGAGCTCCGGGAGGGGAGGTGGGGGGGTGTGGTCTGGGGACCCGGCTCTGCCCGTCTCACCCCACAGGTGCCCCTTCCTGTTTTAACATCCATGTAGGGCTGGGATGGGAGGGAAGGAAAAGTGGACGTGTCTCTGGGAGGAAGAGGGATGCAGGCTGGCTTGATGAAAGTTTGAAACTTACAGAAGGAAGTGTCCGAAGGGTCAGAGGGCCGGGGGGCAAGCTGTCCCCTCAGGGTTGGCTTGAAAGCTAAGCTGACGAAGACAGAGCAGCAGGAGAGGAGCACCCATTTAGCGTTAAGTTCTAGGTGATGTGGAGCTCTCACTGGGACTGAACACCCAAAGAAGAGGCAAAGCCCGAATGCTTTTCTACGAGGCTGAACGAAGAGAGGAAATTTTGGAAAAGTAAAGATACAAAGGTGCTAAAGGAAAACAGGGTCATTTTAACAAGGTCTATTTGTATACAGTTCTTTCTTTCTTTTTTTTTTTTTATTTTTTTTTTCAACGTTTCTTTATTTTGGGGACAGAGAGAGACAGAGCACGAACGGGGGAGGGGCAGAGAGAGAGGGAGACACAGAATCGGAAACAGGCTCCAGGCTCTGAGCCATCAGCCCAGAGCCCGACGCGGGGCTCGAACTCACGGACCGCGAGATCGTGACCTGGCTGAAGTCGGACGCTTAACCAACTGCGCCACCCAGGCGCCCCAAGTTCTTTCTACTTCAACTCCTCATCCTTGGTGACGAGGACATCACTGTCCTCCGGGCACAGGAGGATGTCGTCCATGTGCGCTGTGTTCTCCGGGTTCAAGGAGAAAGAGGGGAGGTCCGGGCACCCTTCTTGGACCTGGAGTTTTTTAAGTGCCTTCAACCTAAATAATTCTTACGCCAAAGTGGCATACTTCGGCCGCCCTGCAGAAGGACATAATACTTTGCACATCTTCAGTGGCTGATGATTTTTCAAAGCACTCGAACATAAATTCTTGCATTTTCCCCTTCACAACTGGCCTGTGAGGTTGAGCCGGAAGGCGTCAGTCATTCTTTCTGTCCTCCAGCTCCGAAAAGCGGGGCTTGCTGAGGTCACAAAGCGGGGATGAGGCTTAGGACCCAGGGCCCTCGGATCCTAACACGGCGCTGTCTACAATGAAGACCGAGAACACTTCTTTTAAACTACGCTGAAATGGAGCACAAGATAATGACTTCAGAGGTGTCCGCCATGGCTCAGTGCGTTGCGCTGGCTGATGATGCAGACGGAGAAAAAAGAGGGACATGGTAGGAGTCTTTACTCCTTTGGGGCCTCTGACACTGGGAAGCAAGCTGACACGGATGTGTTAATGCACCACCAAGATGTGAGCAACCTGGTTTCCTCGGGGAGCCGCGTGCTGGTTCAAGGACGCCCTTTGTCAGCGGATGAGTGAGCAAAGTGGGGCGCCAGTCACCTCCGCTTTCCACAGATGCCCACGGGTGGGGTGCTTTCAAAGGGTGACTCATTATTCACAGAGGACTATCTGCCCTGAAAACCCCCGCAGTCCTGGTTTCCTTTGGCTCCCCTCACCCTCACGGAGCAGGTGCTAGCCGTCCTGGGCTTTTACTGGAAGTAGGCACTTGATGACAAAGGCTAAGAGAAAGGGTGGACCAAGGGTAGAGACGGTGATCTCCAGGCAGCGAAGGGAATGTACTTTCCCATCACACTTTCTCCCCACCCCCTTGACCCGTGGAAGCGGGAATAGTCACGTTTTTGAAGCGACCAAAATATGCCAGACTATTTTTTTTCCTAAAGGCAAACACACATGAAGCTCTCCACACCCAAGACTGTCCCCTGGGGTTAAAACATGGCATGCCAATGTCAAACGTGTGCTTGTAGCATGGTTTATATAGGGTTTCAGGGAAGGTACTAATAGCCTGTTCCCATACGTGCGGAGAGAAGGAGGGTCTGTCGTTCATTCAAGGTATTCCCATTAATTCATGCCGTCAACGGGACTCCAGCTGGCTAAGTGCTAATGCATTGTTAGAGGCGGCTTTGAGCATTTTATAAACATTGTAAATAGCCTCAGTATAACTGATCGTTGCTCATAATGGCATTATTAAAACCGCAAAAAAAAAATCGACTCTAACAAAGGAGGCTGATAGACTGCATTTAAAAGGAAAATGTCTACTTGTAGGTTTGTGTTGTGGACTTCATAATTGTCAGTTCCAGGCAGGAACCGCGGTGGAGCCCACAACAGGCTTAGCATTCTGAAACACAAGTGCTCACATCTGGATCAAAACAGCATGGCACGAAGTCTACCTGCTGAGAAAAAGCCGTAGCCTTGGGAGGCAAACGACGTTTCAGTTGGCAGGGGAGTGAGTATCAACCTAACCATCCTTTCCCAAAGCAGAAAAAACGTTACCCCAAATTCAGGGAAAGGGCCACTGATGAATAGCTAAGCTTTCTTTATGTGCAGAAGCTCTAATTAATCCATTTTTGGGAAATACCGACCGTGTCCCTCCTTTGAGTTTTGTATACCTTGTGCTATAAAGCTTACGTTAAGATGGAAGATGGGTGGGAAGAAGCCAGGGAGGAGGCATAGAGAGCGACCCCCACATCTGCACAGAGATCCCAGGGGGGATCGTCTAGAGATGGGCACTTAATGCCTCAGCCTCTTCTGGACAATTAGAACACCTGTATACCAAGGAGGTCATAGTATTGGGGGTATTTGAAGGACAGGGAAGGAAAATAAGGAAAACATATATATATATTTTTTTATTCTAGGAAAGCTTTACAGTAAGAGAAATGCTCATAATATCGGAATCCCTAGATAATTTTTATCATTATCAACAACAGAAACACACACTGAATTCCTGCCTGGTTTCTGATTTTCAGAGACACAGAGGTTATGCAATATCTACCATAATCTCAGAATTACATTTTAGTTGATAATGTACAATTTCAGCTCATCAGACCTTTGGCTGGAGGTATTAAACACAGCCTATTGAACCGATTAAATGCTATTTTCCTTCTCGGGACAGACCTTATATCTGCCGGGAATTGAGGGATGCTAAAAAGACGTCTTCCTCAATCAAAATTCTTTTGGGGCGCCTGGGTGGCTCAGTCGGTTAAGCACCGACTTCGGCTCAGGTCACGAGCTCACGGTTTGTGGGTTTGAGCCCCGTGTCGGGCTCAGCGCTGACAGCTTGGAGCCCGGAGCCTGCTTTGGATTCTGTGCCTCCCTCCCTCTCTGCCCCTGCCCCACTTGCGCTCTGTCTCTGTCTCTCAAAAATAAATCAACGTGAAAAAATTTTTAAAAAAATCAAAAAATTTTCTCCATTTATCTGCCGCTTTGCCTCGGCTGTAGGTGCACCTGTGGTCAGTTCTTTCTTTTAGGTCGTTGGAGGAGCTTACTGTTAAAAAATTACTCGCCAGGAAAATCTTCAATGTAAGACACGGTGAGCAATTGTAATATTTAATTATGCTGGTTAATAGGAAGAGAGGCAGCGGTTAGAATTGTTGTGTGCCGGTCAGTAGGCTAAGAATCACGCATCACCTCATTTCATCTGTTCTCATTTTCACTATAACGATGAAAACGCAGAGTAAGGAGAAGGTTCTGCTCCTCTGGTCAAAGAGCCAGGACTCCACAGACCTGCCTGCTGGGCTCGGAGACCCTCTGCAGACCACTGCCCTCCGCTCTGTTTTCCCGGCTCCTTCCCTCTCTTTGTCTCTCTCTTTCTGTCCCTCTCTCTATTTCTATGTCTCTTTATATATTCTTTCTATGTCCCCCTCGCCTCCCTTCCTTCCTTTTATTCAACTTACATGCACCTCTTCCCCATTCTTCTCTTCCTCCGATCATTTGTTTCCTTTGCTTTCCCCGTGCACGTTCGCTTCTTCCCCATTTCAGACTGATAAAAAAAAATCAGCCCGTTAGCTTTTTCTTAACGGTGTCAGTAGAACATATATATATATATATATATATATATATATATATATATATATATAGTTTTTACATAGGATCCACATAATACTGTTCTTTATTCAGTTCACTATTGTTCACAGGCTCGTAAGGGACTGGGCGTTGACATTCTTAGGTTCCTCTTGGTTTGTCACTAACTACTGTGGGCGAATCTTCAGCGTTCAGAGAATTCAGCTTGATTGTGCCTCATTTATTCAATTGCAAAGGCCACATAGCGGGGTGGCTAATTACGGTTTGAAAGGTACTTGAAGTTCTTCAGATGAAAGTCTCCACGGAGGACCATGGAGTCATTACGGTAATCAGAGCTGCCAAAACAGACACTTTTTCTCTGAAGGTCACAAATTTCTGAACTAACTCACATGGCGGACAAGGGGGCTCACCTTCCGAAGCCCCTGGCACGTACCCTAACTGTCAGGATGTGAAGGGACAAGGAGCCGGGGGTCTTTGAGGATCGAGAGGAATGTCTCGTCTTTCCTGCATCTCCTTGCAAAGACCTGCGAGGCCTTGAAGAATCTGTTGATCTCTGCAAAGACGCCGGGCTGGACCTCAGCCCGCCTGGCACCATGCACAGGTACGCGCACACAGCTCAGCACACAGCGCGCTGTTCCACGTAGGGGCCCCGGACTCTGCTCCTCCCACTCCCACATCTGCTTATGCCTGTTTCCAGGAGGCCATCTGTGGGACACAACTCTCCCCAGGCCTGAAGAGAAGAGGGGGGGACTCGGTTGTGGATCTCAGCAAAGACACAAGCATCCAAAGAGGCCACGCTGTGGAAAGCACAGGACACGCCATGGCACGTGTGTGTTCTCACCGCTGTTCTGTGGTGGGTTCTATACAAAACCAAGTCCCTGAGCACGCGGGGTCTGTGGTTGGCTCGCTTCACCCCGGCGGATACACTCAATGCCACCAAACCACCAGGGGTCGGGGCAGGTTCCCGCGAGCCCCATACCCTGGACGTGGTCCCCCCTGCCCGCGGTGCCCTCCTACAAACACACGACCCCAAGGGAATAAAACACTGCCTTTTCACTTCTCAGCGAGGATGCTTCGCATACTTGACTTAAAAATGATGTTGGAGATGTCAAGGGTTCTGCTTCAAGGGCAAGCCCGCTTTGAGGGGAGATCAAAGGCATGGAGCTTTCCAAACGGCCATTAAATGGAACATTCCAAGAGTCAAGAGGGCAGACGAAAATAGGATTTTGCTTACAATAACATTTGGGGGCTGTTCTGCATTGCTGAGTGTTTAATCCGGCCAGGAAGCCCGCTTCATAGACCTTCCATCTGCCTTCAGCTCCTGAATTCATCTCCTACGTGGCACGACTTTCTCTCTGACGGAAAGTTCTCGCTGCAGGGATCCTGTCCTTCCCACAGGGGATCCAGCCCGTCTCCCGCCAGCGCTCTCTCCCCTGTGGCAACAGTTGTAGGACCGTACAAATGCGAAGCTTCGGGAAAAGAGTTTGCAGACAAGTCTAACAGGATATTCTGAAACTCGTGCAAACTGACTCAACTCGTTCGACACAAGCTACTTGGGATGTATGTTTCTACCGTTCAGGAGGCATCTCTGTCCTGTGAAGCAAGTCTTTGGTTCCATGATCGCCATCGTCATTATCTTATTACACCTTATTTCACTATTACTATTATTCATTTGCCATCTGTCCCCGCGGAGGCCGGAAACGGTGAACCCGTGAGAACCAGGGAAAGCGGTGGCCACCGTGTGGTGCTGTCCTGCCCGCCGCTGGCCAGGAGCCCTCGGAGGCCAGAGAGGCCTGGTCCTCCCTGCCTCCCTTCCTAGGAGCCTCTGGCACGCTCAGGAGCCTTTTCGTCTCTCAACTGAATTTCTCTTGCTTCCACGTAACTCGATTTAAGTAATCTCCTTATTTAAGGAAACCAGAGTCCGCGTCACTGGATAGACATGAGACCACACGGAAGCCGCTCTGTGCAGGAAGGCGTGAGTCCTCTGGCGAGCTCCAAACCACAGCACTTTACCTGCAGCCGGAGGTGTGGACAGCGGTTACCACACGGGCACACAGGTCAGCCTTTCCCACCAAAACATCCTCAAGAGACAGTTAGTCACGCCCGTTTTCCTGCAGGGAAACTGATGTAGGGGGCCACATAGATCTTCACTGGGGAGGCGAGGGTTGAACTCTGACTTTAAGCCTGGAACACGGGCTGCTTGTCTACGATCCTACGATCGGAAGAGGTCTGAAAACGCAGTCATATCACGTCCAGCCTAATCTGGCAGCGAAAACTAACCAGGGTTTGTGTTATGTCCCTCGTAATCTGTAGGAGTCTAGGAGCCGTTTATTCTGAACGGGTCCGCGGATCAGAATAGACGTACGAGTGGATTTGGACAACGGAACGCGACCCCAACCCCTGCTAAAATTAGACCCCAAATGAACTCTGACACACATATGGTGTCAAGGGTTTTGCTTCGGGGACGGTGGACCTGTACGGAGATACTTTTAAAGTAGAAGGCTGAAAGCGATGCCGATGATACAGCTGGCGTGTTATAACACACGTGCATTGAAGTATCAAAATTGAGTAGAACCTTTAACTTAATGCGATTCCACTTTCTTCTCAATGAAAAGCAACCCCTTCTGTACCTGTGACAGCCACTCGTTCAGCTTGTCCCTATATTGTACACCTGAAGGTAATAGGAGAATGGAAGGAAGGAAGGGGACGGAGAGAGAGAGACAAAATAACAAAGAAAATGCTCCCTCCGTGTAGGTCACTGTGTCTCCATAACATCCCCTCGGCTTCCCTCTTTCACGAGCCAGCAGCATGCGGACTCCACAGACACTCGTCCCCGGAACGCTGCCATATGACAGCCTCGGTCCTTCAGATGGTTGTTCGCAACGTAACCATTCACTTAAACATTTTAAACCGACTTGAGATCATTGAATCAAAGGGTTATTGGCCCATAAATTCGCTGCCCCTGGGGACGTGTTTTCAGAACATTCTTGGGACAAATTGAGCTATTCATATCTGTAGACTTTTTTTTTTTTTATTTCAAAGAAAAATGGATTTAGGGAAACTAAGCAAACTAAGTTAACAAAGAAACTGTAGTCCTGATGTTATTTTCTGGCAGCACTGGGGCAGCTGAGCACTCCTCGTGGTTAGGAAAGAGTCCCCCATCGTGGGGCATCTCTTTCGTCCCACACGGGCCTCAGGGGGTGAGGGAAGGTGCCTGGGCAGCTCGGGTGAGGCTTGCAGAGGGTCAGTTCTGTGTCCGACTGGATGCAACCCCATGATTCCCCAAATCACAGCTGATCCTGAGATGGGAAAGCGCTAAATGGGGCACAGTCCCACATCCTCTGCCTGTCGCCGTGATGTGACACACCGTTCGTGTCTTCTGTGACTCAGACTCAAACTCCGGGCTCTGTCCAGACAGGAGGCAAGCTCCCTGCCGCGGGCCACTTTCCGTGCACCCAACAGCAGGGCTTTCCTGTGCCTGGCTTCAACCTTGCCATTAGGGTCCCTGCCCCTTACTTTCAACCTGTAACCCACTTGCATCACAGGTCACTCTCGAAGTATGTGACAGAATTTGATGGAGTACTAGGCTACTGTATTGTATTTTCAGAACGGGCGTCCACCTGCTAAACATTTGTCTTTATTCCTGAAGTGCATTCACACATGGAGCTACTCAAGAGCTCTCCTGGCTAAATATTCCCTGCCCCACCTCTGCCCCCCCACTGGAAGGTGCCCTGGAGAGGCTCTGGGGGATGACAAGAGTCGGCTCTCCGCTCACTGGTGGCCAAGGAACCATGCTTTCTTGACTGGACTTCCAAACAGAACTCTCTTGTCCATCCCAATCAGATGTATGTACAGACTGCACTTGTCCATGCTTCACTGAACTCCTAAAGAACTCAACCTGGTCCATGTTGCTTCCCCCTGCCCTCGAAACGCTTGAAGAATGCCCTGAGTGAGGCCCATAGACCAGAACCCTGCCCAAACAGGGAGTTCTTGGTCTTTGATGACCCCATGCCTTCTCTCCACACAGGGTAATCTTCAAAGAGCAAGCTGGGGAGATGTGTCAACTCCAGAGACAGCAAATGACTACGAGGTCCTTTCCCCAACCTTTCCCATTTTCCTGTTACTCCTCTGCCATCTTGTGAGACCACATTCCCGTGTCCTGCTCTTCCCGTCCGGAACACGTGGATGTGAACCTTGCCTCTGACACCTGTCAACTGGTCAGCATCTCGGGTTCCACTGGCGGGTATGAGGTTATCCCAGCACTCACCATACGGGCCTATTGAGAAACCTCTACTTCATGGTGATAGACGATCCCATCAGATGGGGATGCTGCGTCAGGTGGGAGAGAAATTAGACGGCAGACTTGGGAAGACCGGAGTGCCTTCTTTCCGGCTCTTGTTTCCCGTCGAAGGGGACGTTGCTAGGAACCTGTCGTGGTGGATGCTTGCTGTTTCTGGAGACGCCAAAGGCGTGTTCATG
Organism: Felis catus; assembly: GCF_018350175.1. Lineage (NCBI taxonomy): Eukaryota > Metazoa > Chordata > Mammalia > Carnivora > Felidae > Felis > Felis catus. The sequence continues at coordinate 3,640,038 of NC_058374.1, forward strand.
GAAAGACAGATGTACGCTGAGGTCTTAGTTCCTGTTCAGATCTACAAATCCACAGACTCTGGCTCTGCTGCCTTAGCTGCTGATATGCTCACAGGTGTGTTAGCTAGCAAGTGGATACCCTGAAAAGGGCCACGTTCTAACCAAATACACCGAGATGTGAGCTGAGTGTGGTTTTAATATGCTGGCATACTGGGATATTTCTGACTTTGAAAAGTACCCTGTGTGATCAAACGTCTCCACTTTTACCGAAGAAGGGATAATTTGCTTCAGATTCAAAACAATAAAACTGCTTATGGAAAAATGACCTTTCTTGTCCTTACACGTATCAAGTGGATTCTTAGGGAAGCAAGCCCAGCAGGGAGCCCATTTAACTAACTCACGGAGAGCACAAGACTCCAAGAAGCCGTTACTTACTTTTATTACCCTAAACCAACCAATTCCATCGCGAGAAGCCCGTGAGTTTTCACGGAGTCACCTTGGTGTGATAACATTCTCTGTACCCAGCCTGGGGACATTTGCTTTTTAATTTTTTTCTTAACTCCAAGTTTACATTTCCACTCTTAATAATTAGCAAGATCCTTTTGATGTGATGCTATCAACACCTGGTATGATCAGGATTGGAAACGTAGTTTATTTATTTATTTTTTTTCATTTTTTTTTTTTAACATTTATTTATTCTTGAGACAGAGAGAGACAGAGCATGAGCAGGGGAGGGTCAGAGAGAGAGGGAGACACAGAATCCAAAGCAGGTTCCAGGCTCTGAGTTGTCAGCCCAGAGCCCGATGTGGGGCTCGAACTCACGGAGCGTGAGATCATGATCCGAGCCGAAGTCGGACGCCCAACCATCTGAGCCACCCAGGCGCCCCTGGAAACGTAGTTTAAAAGCTTGCTGCCACACCTCAGACAAAGCTGAACGTTGATGGCGTCCGATGACACATCTCAGGCCACGGTCTGGTTCTTTCTGTGGGAGAGGTAGTTCTGCAAACAGCCACTCCGGGCTTTTAGGGTTCCTGTGTATTTTTATATATGCCGAAGCAGGCTCATGCGTAAGTTGCATCCTGGTTAGGAGACAGTCATTAGCTTCTAAAGAATCATCTGGAATCATCTGCGTAGCTCATACACATAAAAGTATAATAGAGAAGTATAAAGATGAAAGCAATAGACTTAGTCTGAATAAGTAATTTGTATAATTGGCTGCCTCAAAACCAGGAATACATAACAAAGAACACGTCTGCAATATCCCTTCCTTCTAGTCCCTTTTATGCAAAGAAGACGGGTCCAGGTCTACGCAAGGGTGTAGGTTAAACAGCCACGGGCACATTTATTCTAAAAGTGAGGCCTGTCCAGTCTGACTCCAGGCCAAGACAAGAGACACAAGAAAAGACTTCCTTTCTCTGTGCGCCACTCCTCTCTACTTCTGTGACGATTTCTTCTGGTCAAGAGCTGTGAAGCGTTGGCGATTTTCCTTTACTCTCAAGCCAAGCTGTTAGCCTGTTGCTGCTTCCTGGCCGCTGGCAGATGTGACGTTCCCGGGTCAGAGGCGAAGGACACCGCGTTACTCACAGAAGTCACAGTGGCGCAGACATCGTTTTCCTTGTGTTGGTTCCTCCAAGTCCCAGCCCTCAGGGAGCAGCTTGGAGGGGCCTGGCTGATGCTGGCACTCGCATCAGTTGCTGCATCGTGACAGAGACACGCTTCTGACGGGAACTGGCTCACGTGGTGACGGAGGCTGAACAGCCCCACGATTTGCCCTTCGCAAGCTATGAAAGAGGGTGGTCTCTAATTCAGTCTGCGTCTGAAGGCCTGAGGACCAGGGGATTTATGGTGTAAATCCCAGTCTGAGGGACGAGATGAGAGGCCCCAACTCAATAGCGAGGCAGGAAGAAAAAGGGACGAATTCCTCCTTCCTCTGCCTTTTGTCCTATTGGTTCCTTCAGGCGACTGTGGGAGGCTCATCTACACCGGGGAGGGAGATGTTCTTTACCTGGTCGGCTGACGCAAATGTCCATCTCACCCAGAAGCATCCTCACCCGGAAATCATGTTTAATCTGGACACCCCACGGTCCGTCACGTGGATGCAAAATTAAGCATCACGGGTGCATTCCAAGAGTGAACCCCAAAGCTTGGAGTCCGCAACCTTTTATAATGGTCATGCCAACCCTGTGCTCCAGAATGAGGTCCTATCCAACTCCCAAGGCTGTCGGCAAACCCACCTCTTCCTCAGAGGGAGACACGGCTCCTGACTCCCAAGGTTCTTCACGCTACAAACATTCATCAAAAGGGCCGCCTGGGTGGCTCAGTTGGTTAAGCATCAGACTCTTGATTTTGGCTCAGGTCATGATCTTACAGCTCGTGAGATCGAGCCCTGTGTTGGGCTCTGCACTTGGGATTCCCTCTCTCTCTCTCTCTCTCTCTCTCACTCTTTCTCTCTCTGCCACTCCCCCATTCACGCTGTCTCCGTCTCTCTCAAAATAAATAAACTTGAAGTGTGTCCACAACAAACACCGTCAAGGCCTCTGCTCGCAGGACGTGCACACAAACTCAGGGACCCCCGAGAATCTTCTTCCAGCACGTCTTTCTTCCTCTTTAAATCCACTGTATCACAACAAAACGTGAGGCAAAAATAAGTTATGTGCACATAATGAGAATGATTTCCCTATCATTATCTCTCCTCGTCAGGCATGTTCATATTTTAAAATCAGCACCATTGCTAATTGCAGAACAGGAGACTTTGTGTTGCTGTTGGAGAAATCTCGAGCTTTATTGGTGACGTTGGAAATGGATTTGGGCGCCAGGAGACCTGCCTGTATGGCACGTAGAGCCAGCAGAAGGCGGGTAATCGCGGACCAGAATTCGTGCTCCCTGATCCACATAAGGAAATTGTTCTCAGTTGAGACCATGTTTTCTGTCCCATCTTGCAGCTGGAGGCATCCACACTAATGAGTTTTAGATAAGGCAGCAGAAGGGACGGGAGCTGCTTCCGAACTGGGTTTACGCGAACTTCCCACGAGGCGCTCTTCTGGGCTGTTTTCCCTTCCAGCGAGCCACAGTGCGGGTGGTCGGAGGTGGCCTTAGAAGCGAAGTGAGGAATACGGCAGAGTCTTGTGTAGAAGTTGGCCATCCAGGAACTCACTCACTGACTTAATTCCGTTATGTCACTTTCCCGTGCGTAAGCAATTCTGTGTTTGGGAGCTACGACCCGTTGTGGCAGCTAGCTTCGCTTAATTCATGCAACTGAGTTGTGTTGTTCAGGAATCATCCTGGAAGAACGTGGAACAGTCTCTCAGCTGCCCAGAGAGCCTCCGTCCTGACCTTCATAATCTGGGCGACACCTCCGACAGAAATTTCAGAGTCCTCCTCTCTCGCGTCTCAGAACATAACGTTGATTAAAGTGCAGGATACAGGGAGATGAAGCTAATGGAAATGCTTCCGCGCACTTGAGGATATAGAATTTGTGCCATCCTAAGACGGAGGGATTGTCTACTATGCCCATTCACTGTGGAGAGCCTACAGTCGGGCGAACATCTCCACAGATCTCAGACTATAATACATTTGTTTGCTAACTCGTTAAAACCATTTTTAGGGGCGCTTGGGTGCCTCAGTCAGCTAAGCATCTGATTTCGGCTCCAGTCACGATCTCGTGGTTCGTGGGTTCGAGCCCTGTGTTGGGCTCCGTGCTGACAGCTCAGAGCCTGGAGCCTGCTTTGGATTCTGTGTCTCCCTCTCTCTCTGCCCCTCCCCTGCTCACGCTCTGTCCCTGTCTCTCTCAAAAATAAATAAACATTAAAAAAACCATTTTTAAAAACCCCAAAATAATAAAGAGGTTGGTGGCAGCTAGGTTTGTGCGGTGTATGACATTTATTGATAAACACAAATATTTGGCTTATTGGAGACAAACGGTCATTGCAAAGAAGAACTTCGCTGATGCGCGGACAGCAGCTCCTTACCTGGATTCTCTTCAGGAGATAAATGGCCGAGCAGCTAATTATGGTTTAGAACTCTCTATATTGATATAAAGCAAAGGGTCAGCAAACTCTATAAAGGGCCAAACAGTATATTCCAGGCTTGGTGGGCCAGATGGTCTCCATGGAAACCGCCTAACTGTGCCTCGGCACCAAAATCAGCCACGCAGAGGAAACGAAGGAGTGGGCGTGGCTGGCTTCCAATAATACTTTATTTACAAGGAGAATATCTGGACTGGATCTGGCATGTGGGCCTGAGTTGGCCAACCCCTGATCTAGAGACTCGGTGCTCTTCTCCGTGTAGACAAGTTCTGGGCATCCATGGGAAACAGTGCATCGGCTACAGCACACGCCTCAGGAGTAGCAACGTCTAATTCTGTGCACCGCCTGTGAAGGGTTTTTTTTTTTTTTTTTTTTTTTTTTTTGCAATTCGTTGTCAGTTATCATCGGTAATTGATAAATATGGAAATTCAATCCTTCCTGGTGGTGATTTAATTGACTTCCTTCCCCCAGCCCCTCCACTCCAATTTTGTGCCCATTTGCAACCGAACTGCACCTTCCTTTCTTCTACAGACAGCTGTGTTCTTTTCCCTTTTCCTTGGAATGGACTGTCACATCAGCCTGGTTCCCTCGTATCATGGGAGTTCAAGAAATTCTCTAACATGCATTCATTTGACATCTATATAGAGTGATGATTTTACCTTTGTCTGCAAATTCTCTTCTAGTTTGCACATGTGATTAGGGATCAAAAGTTATCAGTGGCTTTGAAATGAAGTTCTAAGTGAAGGTGAACTCAGTCTGTTGTTACTTCCCTGTGTGTGTGAAACCAGTCCTGCCCTCTCCAATCTCACAAATAGTTGGTGACGGCGTTGTATTTACATAGCGCTTTCCAACAGTGCTTTCATAACCATTAGCTCATTTGTTTCTTTCGACAAGTCTCTAGGCTTTGTTAAGACAAACGATTATCAAAATTTCATTAAGGAGGAAAGTGTGGCCCATAGAAGCTTCACAAATGCATTTCTGTCTCTTTGGAAAGCAAAGCTTAGTTAGTACAAAGCTTTTGTACTTAGTACAGAAATGAGTACAAAGTTGAAGATCACCTCTTACCACCCATTCAGTTTCCCATCCTTCACGCCCCTTCGGCAGATGACATTCCCCCTGCCTTCCCCATCCCGGCCTTGTGCCGAGCTTAAAACTACACACCACCTCTTGCGAAGGCAGCGTGGAGATCATAACGGCAATTGAGTTTTGGAGCTTACTTGGATTAGTTTAGGCATCTGACTGTGTGGAACATGTTAATAAAGATTCTTTTAATGTTTTATTTATTTTTGAGAGAGGGTGAGTGGGGGAGTTGCAGAGAGAGAGGGAGACAGAGAATCCCAAGCAGCCTCCACTCTGTCAACGCAGAGCCCAATGTGGGTTTCGAACTCACGAACTGTGAGATCATGACCTGAGCCGAGACCAAGAGTCAGACGCTCAACCAACTGAGCCACCCAGGCACCCCAAGAGTTTTTTAATTGTGGGTTTCTGTCAACAAAGTGAATTTATGAATATTATGGTCTTAAAAACAACTGTCAAGTTGATATGCCTTTTTAAAAAAACAGTGTCATGACAAACTCTCTCCTGGCTGTGTAGATTTACAAGCAGTCTGACCCTCAGAAGCTTCCAGAAGACGGGGCCTGGTCAGTAAAAGGTGCAGCAGCTTACCCCATGAGTAGACCTTACAGAGGCAAGCTGAAATGTCATTGTTGCTTAGAAAAAGTCAACTTCAGTGTTAAACCTCAGGAATAAAAACTCAACAGGAGGGACATGAATGTATATAAATAGGGTGTCTGTAGAAATGGATTAGAGCTTACACTAGAATCTCGTACAAGAGGGAAGAATGGGGGGATGCAAATGAGAGAATTCAGGGTCATTCCGGCTAATAGTCTTGTCACAGCGTATTCCAATCTCCTGTTTTTCAGCAGCTGGGGGAGGTGGGGAGAAGACTCCCGCCAGCCTTCATGGTGCATCCTTAACAGTAGGTGACACGTCGGAGCACTTTCCAGAACAATTACAGGATGACTTTTCAGGGAAGGTTTGCTGTGTTTCTATTTTAGACTCTGAGCCTCATGGAGGACGTTTTCTGAGCACACGATCTTATTCATAAGGCTGCATTTCAATTAAAATTAGTACAAAGTTGGCTGGAGATTTGAAGGAAAGAGAAAGCAGGCTGTGGACTTGATACTGATTTCTTTGAAAATTTCTATAGAATCCATCATCTTTCCATCATTTGAGAGTTTGTGTTTGCCTTTGTATCTCTATTCAGAAACAACTAACGATATATATATATATATATATATATATATATATATATATGTGTGTGTGTGTGTATATGTATATATAATCTCTAAGGAGAATTAGGGACTTTGTTCTTTTTTTTTTTTAATTTTTTTTTTCAACGTTTATTTATTTTTGGGACAGAGAGAGACAGAGCATGAACGGGGGAGGGGCAGAGAGAGGGGGAGACACAGAATCGGAAACAGGCTCCAGGCTCCGAGCCGTCAACCCAGAGCCCGACGTGGGGCTCGAACTCACGGACCGTGAGATCGTGACCTGGCTGAAGTCGGACGCTTAACCGACTGCGCCACCCAGGCACCCCGAGACTTTCTTCTTAAAAATATAAAAGTACCCACTGGCTATTTGTCCCTCTGTGGCTATTAAAGGGTTCTATTACATATTCTAACACTCATACGTGGCTGAATATCATATGAAACGCAAATTGTGATATTTAGGTTTCTACTGACTGATGCCATTCAAATGCAAGGTATTTAGCATAACTTTTTAATTGTTCATAGACTATTAAACGTCTTAAATTATTTTGCTGTAAGAATAGAATGAAATCCTTTGTATACTTGCTGGGGTTTTTCCCTCCTTAGGACAAGGTGATAAATACTTAAAGGGAAAGTGAATGCATAGGCTTTCAGATCCATTGAGCCCAACTCACAAAGAATTGTGTTCTATGAAAAGGCATTTGCGTACTTTTTATAAGCCCATTGAATACCTTTCGGAGTCCTTACAGAAATCAGGAATAGAAACCTCCAGATTCCCAGGAGCAGAGAAAACTTGACCCCGAAAGGTAAAGTTACATCTGAGACTCGGAAAACAGGAAATTCTAGATGCTTCTGGCAAAACACACGGTACCAGGCAGTGTCCCGGGGAGTGTGCTAAGTTTTCCCAAATCTGTGCGTTCCTTCTAACTCGGGAATCCTCCAAGGGCTGAAATCCCCCATTCCAGGCAGGGAAGTAGCAACAACCACAACAGCCACAAAACAACCTTCAGGAGAAGGAGCGGAGAGTGCTGTTGTGGTCCCTCGGCCAAACTGCACACTCGAAAACCCACCCTGCAGGACAAGGCATCATCCAGACACCTCCCCTGGGGGAGGGAGGCTTTGTTCAGAAAAGGAAGCTCAGTGTGTGGACGAGCTGAGGGTTGCACGAACCACATCACTAAGTAGGGCAGGGCTGCGCACCTTCCAAATATATGTTTCTTTGTTCTGATGTTTCCCTGAGAGGTAAGCGAAGAGTGAGTCTCCCTCCTCCCCGGGCCAGAGGAAGACGCCCAACAACAATGTCAACACCAACAAGAAGGCTGCAAAGAGTGGGTGTCCTGGAAATTCCATCTGCATGAAGTATGCAGGGAAAAGCCTGGCCAGTCACCGTAGCTGGTGAAAAACAGATTGGGCGTTCATTGTTTGGCTCCGTGAGTAAGTCAGCAAAGAAATGTGGGTGTGTGCGGTCAGGAGGAAAACAGACTTTTAAAAATGTGGGAATCCTTTTTTAAAAATTGTTAAAGAAAATACTTCAACGCGATACTTTAAGCGATTACTTAGCTCCTGAACTTAAAACACGATTAAAAAGTAAGCATGGACCAACTCAATGAAACCTGAACGTGGGGGGAAAATAAAACCCTGGTACTACCATTACCAGTATTTTCGTGGGATGATCCTCAAGGCTATTACAAATGTCGCCAAGCCTCCGTCTATCCTTCTAAGCCCCCGAAAGGAACGCGGTGCCCTGGAGTTTGTGAATGTTACAATTTAACTGGAGACCCCCGGTGTCTCCTCCCCCACAGCGGGTCACCATGAATCAGAGTTTTTGTGGTTGTTCTATTGAAACGGGCAGGCACTCGGTGGTTCGCCTTTTGTTTAATTTGTTACAAGATCACACAAGCTA